>NW_027269279.1:4046666-5380000 GCF_023055355.1 Agelaius tricolor
AAAAAAAAAAGGATGAATCAGAATTAATTGCACAACTATTTATAACACATCTTTTATGTCATAGACACACTCCTACATTTTGAAATAAATCCCAAAGTAAACATGGTGCTTCACAGTTAATTTTAATGGTGAGATTAACCTCATTACTGGAATAGCACAGTCTCAAGTATGATCCACAAAGCACAAACTCTTAAACTGCTAGGAAGACTGAAAAATCTGGGTACAATTCAGGCAGCTCTGAAGGGGAATTTTGTCATGTTTCTAGCATTCAGTGCTTCTCTTCTAAAATATTCCTTATATTCAAGATGGAAAACAAGATAATATTCATTATCTTTGGAAATATCTCACAGAATTCACTCTGGCTATGCAGTGCAGCAGAGGGAAAACAGCAGAGCCTCCCCACTGGAAAGGTTCTTATCCAGACTATCCAGTATTTTGAAGAAGCTGTGCCATATGCATTGTTGACTTTGTTGTTCACTTTCCAATATTACACATTAACACCATCTACACAAGACAGTTTGCAACCTCGTTCATATGCCAGCAAAGTAAAAGAGAAATTAAAGCAGATGCTTAATGAGTGTTTTCAAGTTCAGGGAGGACATGGCTGATATTTATTTTACCTTGCAAAAGCTGTTCCTGAGCTGCACCTGCCCCAGGGTGTTGAGCACTGGTAATGTGACAGCCTGGATGCTGTGAGCTCCAGACGTGTGAAAGACAAGAAAGTTGCCTTGGACCATCCTAAAATTTGAAGAATGAGCAGAATCTTTGAGCTTCTCCCTTTTCTCTTGTTCTGGAGTCTTCCAGGTTAAAAGAATCAAATGTCTCCATGTACCTCTCTGCAGCTGCTGGATTCTCTGTGTTTGCAGTAGCCCACCCTTGATCCAAGTCACAGCTCCTTTCCCCAGCTCAGCCCTGGGCACCTGTGCTCCCCAGTCCAGGTAATAATCCACAAAACTGCTCTGCAGCCTGGAGTGAACCAGTCTCAGACCCTCAGCTCCTGCTCTCCCAGAACTGATAGCATTACCTCATTGCCTCCCATTTCAGCTAAGAGAGAGAGAGAGATCAAGTGTGAGAGAGCAAGACCAGAGAATGAGCATGAAGATGCACAGGGGGAACAAAAATTACAGATGGGAAAACTGGAGGCAATCATTGAATGGTTTCTGCAGGACAGCTGATCTTTCAGAGGTTCAGAGAACTCCCAAAACAAGTAAACAACCAAGACAGCATGGAAAAGCAGAGAAGTTTTGTTTTTCGTATCTTCCTCCAGGATTCTAGAACTGAACTGGGTCTTGAAGGGAAGGATGTCACAGACTTCTGTCAGGAGAGCACTGTGTCCCCAGCTGGGAGCAGGGGAAGGGGACACCACGAGCTTCCACACAAACTCATGTGTTTGTCATTGCAACACACAAATTCATGGTCTCCCTCTGATAACACAACCCCACTGCTCATCCTCCTTCTCACAATGCAGGGATTTGAGTTCCCAGCTCCCAGGGCCTGAGCTTGACTTTATTTCTGGTCCTCGGCCCTTGTGGTAGGTGCTGTCAACTGAATGAAAGTGAAAAAGAAAGAGATCTAAGAAATCCTTTGAAGAAGCACAGAAAAATACACTTGAGAGAACAGGTGACAGGCTGCTAGTGAGTGAACTCCAAGCTGATGAACCACATCTTTTTCCCATAGATTAACCTGTTTTATTTATGTGGAAAAACAAACAAAAAAATGTATTTGCTAAATTACTCTGATTATTGTGATCCCCTCCCTGCTGAGTCAGTTGTCAGCTCACAGCACTCCTCAGATATGCACGAATAAATAAATCAGGAATACACAGTGTAAACCAAAGAAAGGAAGCATTAAAAAGCACGGGAGTGGAATTTACCACTCTCCCCTGGGAAAATTCTCTGCCATGATTTTAGACAGGATACAAAAGAAGGAAACTCTGAATTTTTTTCCACGATGTTGTGTTTTAAAATTGCTCCATCAATGTCAAATATGATAACCTGAGTTTCTGAAAACTCAAAGCAACACTGATAAGTTTGTTGCATACACTTTAAGCAGTTTGACAGTAGTTTGACTTTCCAGTTACTTCCTTTCAGGTTTATTCAAATCACCTTAATATTTTAAGAGTTCAGCTGTGATGTCATCTTGTCACATCAACATGCATGACAAAATAGAGATAAGTAAAACTTATTCAACCCCTGGATCGTGGTCAGAACAGCTCCATGAAATCGTGAAATAATTCATTCGTACCAACTTGGATCCCTCTTGCTCACTTAAAGTTAACATTTGTTGACTTCGAAATCTATAAAAACAAAACCTGTGGAAACATCCCAGTGCCAGAACCAGATGTTTTTCACTTCAGCACCACCCAGATCGTGCAACTGTGCAAGTCACAGCTGTCTCCAGTGTCATCACACGTCTTCCTCATCATTCATGAAGATATTAAACAATGCCTGAGTCTACTTAATAAACTCTGTACTCCTACAATGCACACACATTCATAAAAGATGAGGATGCCTTTTGTTCTTTTTAATATAGTAAATATTGTCTTCAGTCACTGCTAAATCTTATGCATGATCAGCTGTAGTAATGATAGGCTTATACCAATATATAAAATATAATCCAGCCTATATTCCTATTTTATATTGCCCTATGATCAAAAGAAGAGTCAAGTTTAACTACACATTCTTACAAGAAGCCTAAGTAATTCAGCATGTAAGACCAAGAGTCTGAAAGTCAGTAACAATCAATGAGAAACACTATATATAGTGCATAAAATACTTAAACCTAGAAGTTCTGCTATTTTCAATATTGTATATTAATTGCAGGCTTTTATAATTGATCAGAAACAAAAGAAAAATCCTTATTTATTCAATAACCCTCATGGTAAAAAAGCTAAAATTAATTCTTAATGGCACACTACACTACCATGTGTGAGCTGCATGATGAGACACACACATTTCAAATTCCCTTGAATTTTTCCTTCAAACATTGTAGCTACAAAGATTCCTTTGTCAGGAATCAAAGGCTTCCCAAAGATCAATAAGCTCAGCAGCAAGCTTTTGATTTAGAGATATTTACCTACTTATTAACAAAGGGAAACAATAGAAAGCACTGATCAACAGCAGAATACAAATACCCACCACCACACGGGGTATTTTACCATTGGAGGAATAATGTAAGTTTCTTAATGCAAAAGTCTCCTGAGAAAAAAGGCCTTACACAGATTTTTTTTGCAGCATCACTAAGACCAATAATATCTCAGACACATAACAGCCAGGGTCAGCTTTTCCACTGTCCTTGCAAACTGGAATGATGATGGTTACACCTACTTCCTAAGATAACTGCAGGAACTTGGAACTTACAACAAAAAGGCTGAGACAACATTTCTGGTTTGAGCAAAACCATATCCTGCCAGGCCTAGGATGTGAGCATCTCCAGTGGAGCACTTTCAGTGAACCAGATACTGGACTACAGGTATTAAATGGGATCATTCTGGTACTCAAATATTAAAAAGTAGTTTTTTCTCCTCTCTGTTCTTCCTGTAGCTTATGGAATTACACCCTACAGCAGCTAACCACCCACATGGCCACTTGTTCCCTCCCTCCACTGCAGGATGAGGCAGAGAATGAAGTGAGAAAAGTCATAGGTGGGGATAAAGATGGTTTCATCAGTGAAAGATGATTTGATAAGTGAGGGGAGTGAGGGGAGTGGGGAGAAGGAACAAACAAGTGATGCAAAGCCAACCACTCACCACCTCCCACAGGTGGAGTGGTGCCCCCCAGTCTCTAAGCAACAGCACCCTTGGAAGGCACCCCCCCACCCTGTTTGTTCCCAGGGTTTGGGGTGTGGGACGCTGTTGCTGAGTGTTTTATGGGATGCAGTGTCCCTCAGGCCAGTTCGGAGCTGCTGCATCCCCAGGCTGCAGGGGAAGGGAAATCCTCAGCACTGGGCAGGCACTGCTCAGCAACAGCCAAAACATTGGTGGGTTAGCAGCACCATTTCAGCCACAAATTCAAAACACAGCACCATCTGGACCACCACAAAGAAAATTAACTCCATCCCACTACCCAAAAGGATGGGGCATGAGTTATTAATAGATAATACCTAAGATGGGAATAGATCTGTTTAAAATCCTCTTTCCATCTGCCTTGTCTATACAAGTGTCACTGTTTGCTGTGAATTCCACTTGTCATCGGCAAATCCTATGTGGACTTGAATCTGCAATGTAAAATTCTTAGTTTCAAGTAAAACCTTCTATGATTTTAGTAAAAAAATCCAAGTCTAAAAATGCTCTAAAAACCTCAGGAATTTTTTCTTTTTCCATCTTGTCCTACTCTTTCTAGCAATGCAGTCTACAAAAAATACCTTACTTCTGTATTCCAAAGAACACCAATAGAAATCTCTCTCATCCCCAGAGTAGCCACAGATTTAAAATTCATGCAAAAGAATTGTGGACACTCCAGTACTGAGTCAGGTACATCATATTTATGTTGAGCCATTAAAAAGCATTTACTGTATTTATTTCTGCAAGCATCCTGCCTGCCTAGACATTTCTAAACTTTATGCTCCTATATGCAGGAAATATATGTAAATGGAGTAGCCACTGTAAAATACTCATATTCTGCTCTTCTCATCTTTTTTCTTGGTTGGGGAAGAGAGAGAAGCTGAAGATTTTATCATCAGTTTGAGACAGAAATATTATATACACTGGGTTATCTTGAGGAATTAAAATGTCCCTTGGTTATCATATTCCAAAGCAAAACCTATTACACTTACTCTGCATATATTATGAAAGTTTTAAATCCCATCTGACATAAATTCAATTAAGCACATCCTTAGAAGACGGCTGTACAGGTAACGGAACGACTCATAAGGATGTTTAAAACTTCATTAAGGGATAGAGGTAAATTGTATTAAGATTTATTCAACTAACTCAGCAATAAAATAACTCAAATGCAGTCCTTAGCAGGAGTCATGTTCACTGACTAAATCAGTGCCTTCTGAAATGCAAGAGAAATGCTGGGAAGCACCAGTTTCCACAATTCCTTCAGGATTTCCTTGCACATAGTCCAAGTGGCCACCACCAGCAAGGGTTCAGAGACACAAATCCATGGGTGTCAGCTGTGCTCTCACCCCTCCCAGCCCCACACACCCAGAGCCTCTATGTTAGCCACAAACACAGCCCTGCTCCCTTAAAAACAACAACCAGAGCGCTTTATTTATAATTTCACATGCCAGGAGGGATAGCAGTTGGGAACCTGGCTCTTGGGAAGTATCTTGAATGCCTTGAGGGCAGGAATTCTTCTCTATGCAAACAAGAACACAAGAACCAGCAGAGAGGTCAGCCAGGTTTTATGGGGACTGAAGCACTCCTCTATTCAGAGGACTACATTCATACTAACTTAAAAAAATCCCCAGAGTCCTAGTGGTTTTATCTTTAAAAATTGCTAATAAATAGACTACTTTATAGAGATTTTTCCCCATTTTTGCTATTCATTTTGCTGTTCCTGGAAGTAAAGTGAGCTTATTTTGACAAATAACAATTTCCTTCCAGATTCAAAGACAATATATGGATTATCTCTAACTTATTACACAAGAATGTAATTCTTGTTGAATATAAATGTGCCATAGAACTTTTCATCCTTCAAAACAACAATTTCACACTTGTTCACCCTAAAACAAATGCTGATTAAAACAAAATAATCTGAATGATAGCAACATTCACTGATCCAAAGTTGAAAGCAAATATTACTCTCAGCCTTGTATCAGAGTATTTACAACTATTGTTTTTAAATGAAGTATCTCCAGCACTGAGGAATCCTTTGCTTAGCATCTAAAATGAAGTCAAGTTTTTAATTTGGTTCTTAAACAATCACACCAATAATGATAACAGCTGCACCCTTTATCAAGGCAGAAAAGCCATCCTGCTGTGCCAATTCATCAAGAACATGAGGCTATTACAACAGAGAGAGTTTAAACCTGTTTAGTCTTGATTATGCTGGTGGGAAGGGAAACTGCCTCATCCTGGCACACAGCTGGAGCCCTCTCTGCTTTCTGGGGAGAAATAGCAAAGGAAAGGTGAGGGCCAGGAGGTGAGGGAGGTGAGGGATGTGAGGACTGGCTCCAGTCAGCACCTGGGACACCTCTGGAGCTCCATGTTCCCATTCCTCATGCAGGAGGGACATGGTGAAGTCTGAACTGAGCAGCTGGAGGGCCAGGAAGGCCCTGGGAAACTGGAGACAGCATGGAATGGGAAGGAGCTGGGAGGGGGTTTGCTGCTCAGATGGGATGCTGCAGCTCCTGCCTTAAACAAGGAGCTTAGATTTTGCTAGAAGGGCTGGCAGCAACTCTTGCAAAATTCCTGAACAAGTCCCACCTGCTGCCCCAGTGACTTTGGAGTGAGGAGGTGTTGGTGGCTGGCTCTTAGGAAGCTGGCTGGGCCTCAACCCTTTGGACAGCCACTTGCAGAGCACCAGGGAAATCAAAGCATGGGGTGTGATCCAAGCTGTACAAAACACAAACCTCTTGTGCTTTCAGCAGCCACAAAGGTTCATAAACTTGATGTTCAGTGGGGTCATTAATAAACAGGGCTTTCTCTCCAAGTGCAGCAGAAGGTTCCCCAGTTCCTGTCCAAAAACTCTTTTGATATTCATCTTTTTGAAAAGAAAATCAAACAGCTCCATTCCAGCAAGGACAGATGGACTTGCCACCCAAGGAAGTGAGAATAGAATTGTGGAAGACTAAACGTGCTCTAAATCCAAACATCATTTTGTCCAGGCTTTTTAGCTCCATTTAGTAACTTTGAGGGGAAGAGCTCTCATTAATAGCACAAAAAAAGGTCCCTTGAAAAACTACTGGATAGAGTTAATTACAGAAAATGGAAAATGTCCGCTTGTTTATTGATTATACTTTTGGATTTAAGAATACCCCTACATTTAAAGCACCAGGCTGGGAAAGTGATATTGATTTTAGCTTGATAATTACAACTCGAATAGTCCCTTTGTAATACAAAGCTTTATTCAATAAAATATTTACCATGAAGTTCTTTGGGCCATACAGTACAATCAATTACCACCCATGATTTCTTGCAGCAGCTGAACATTAACATGGACATTTGAACAAATTTAGCAAGGTTTTTCTATCTGCTTTGGCTTTTTCGTTGTTTTACTGTTTGGGTGTTTTTTAGGAGGGAGGTTGAGCTGGTGTCAATTCCTGGGGAAGATTCCTTTTATTTGTTTTAATAACTGAGACCATTAATGCTACCAAAAAGAGTAAAACCTCCTAAAATACCAGTAATTTTCTTCACCATGACAGAGCATAATTATGTGTTCCAAGCTTTTTACTTGCATGCAGTAAATAATCAGCCTCAAACGAGAGAGACATTTCCAAATTCTTTGGAGATTAAACAGTACAATTAACATATTAAATATTTAGTGGTTTTTAATTTCCCAGTAGCCCACACTACATTGCCTTTAAATAATACAGCACTCAGTATAGAGGTCTAGGTACATAAAAACAAGAGAAATGCAGAGACAAAACAAGGCCAACAAACATGCAATGTAATCGATATTTATGCCTATTACAAAGGACTTTTTCTGAAAGAACAGTTGGTAATTTAATTAAAATGCACTAAAAAAGAATGATTGATAGCTCAGCTAAATGATACCTTTTTCTTATCATCATTTGCTTTATGATTACCTGTAATTAGAGATGACTTTCAATCAATTGAAATAAATCTGCAGCAACTTAATGAAAAATAGTCTGAGAACATTTCTGAGCAAGGAGGGTCAGCAGGCCATGAAAATACTAAATCTGAATGTCTAGAAAAGAGTATTCAGGATAAGAAAGAATATTTTATATTTATCTAGTACACTGGCAATATACTCAGTATATTAATTCTTATTCAAAATTGAAAATAAGCCTAAAATAATGTATTCTAAGATAAGCTTTTCCAGTCTGGGATGGATGTGCAGGTCCAAATAGTCATTTTTCAGATTCTAGTCAGATTTCAGACAAGGTCAGTTACCACGAATTTATTTAGGCAATAAAACAGATCGAGTTTTTTCACACAGAATTAATGTCCATATTAAATATTTATACTCTTTATACAATATAATTAATGTACCATACCTTGTGAAAACATCACATACTGACATATTTGCTCCAAAAATATATATACATCCTTTTTGTTGTCCCCTCTCCTCCTTAAATCACTTTACTCCTCCAACAGGGGAATGTAATGTTGCAGAAGCAAAGCAAAGAAAGCCATGAGAGCATTTTTACCCTGCAGAGAAAAATCCAGCAGCATCCTGGAAACCACTGGAGCCAAACACTCTCCTGAAAATTACATCAAGCCAAGAAGTGGAGTTCTGTCACCCCTCAAAAGTCTATTCTATACATTGCTAAAATTGAAACTTTAAATCTTTAAAAAAGGCAGCATTATGAAATCTGTCACTTGCTGTCACCATAGGAGTGATTTTAACTTTCACCAGAACATTGTTGGCACCCTGAATTCTACCTGCAGGAAAAATAAATAACATTTGTGACAGAAACTAATATTTCTAAGTCAACACTATTTTTCCAAGGTAGTTGCATGAAGTAATATCAGTGTGGGTTTTCTTATAATAGACATCATTTGTTAAAGATCAAATTGGAATGGCATATGAACTTTCTCACATCTTTTCAATTTGTTCAGTATATTGACTATTTCCCTGATTTATGTACCCAGATGAAATGCTGGTGATGGCTACATAAAGATCTTTAACTGTGCTACAAGAAAATCCCTCAGCTCTAATGGTTCTATTCAATATTCTCTGCAAATAAGCATTTAAAGGAAGAAATAGGAAACCATGAATCTACAAATTAGAAATGCTCACCAAATATTCTGTAGAAAATTGGCACAACAGTAACCACTGCTGTTTTATTTCATAAATGCTAATGAGAGCCCTTCAAGAGGAAGCCTGAACATCATTTTTAAGCCACCAACAGAATCAAAAGCAGCTCCTCAAAGAAGCTTTTACCTTTCCAAGGCCTTTATAAGTTCTAATATATTACATTACTTTTTGAAATTACTGGGAATCTTGCATTTAACAAGCCTTTTGAAGGTGAATTAGTGCTTTTTAAAATCATCCAGCAAAGCTCAGAAATGCTGCTGTGCAACAGTTACCCCAGTGTGAAATGCCCAATGACCAGAAACAAACCAGAATTTGTAACTTGTACTTATCTTATTTCACTGTTGGCAAGAACCTGACCAGGATTTTCAAACATCTGTGCCCAAGTTCAAGAAACAACATCAAGATATACCTCCAGTCCTCCAAAATGCTCATGTATTCTGATTATCTGAGAGTGATCATCTTGAAGTGTAGTGGAAGTGAAGTAAGATGAGGAAATGCAGAAGTGGTGCTGTCTGTGATTTCAGTTCAGCACTTCAGTCAAGGTGAGTTCTCACTGTGCAGCATGTTTAAAAATCCAGTCACTTACCCAGGCAACTGTACCTCTATTTCAGCGTTAAATTTAGACAGGCTTGTATTTATATGAACATTATAATTTATCTCTATAATGGTTGCTTCTAAGATGCTGCAGAGCCAAAATTCTAAAAGTGCTACTCTTGTAATATCTGTTAGACTAGCCCTGTATTTTATACCAAAAAAAAAAAAAAAAATAGTGCTGTTTTTTGTGTATCCACATGTACATAAATTATTCCAGGAAAAGATAAGAGAACTACTACTCTAAGAAGTGAGAACAACCAAGTTCTCATTAAAAAAAAAAAAAAAACTCACTATGTTTTATTTTTAAAAAAGGACTGTAGAATATCCTCCTGGATCAGCAATTAAAAACAAACCCAAAAGATATAGAGACTCCTAGCTCATCTTCAAGGAGAAGCCTCAAGGCAGAGCATTTCCAGCTCTCTTCTAAGCTTTCAACAGAGGAATTTTTAGCATTTAATACATATTCTCAGGACAGTGTCCAGATGTGTCCTATCAGATAGACACAGAAGCACTCTCACAGGATGGAAGTCACTGCAAGTCCAGGATGCCAAAACCACTGAAGACACTCCCTACACTCCAATTAAAAAAAAATAAAAATTCTCTATTAAAAATGTTAGCTGAGCTGCTGTTTACCAATATTAGTCACATATCAAGAGTCCACCAGACAGAGTTTCCCAGCTGCTGCCGTGGTGTTCAGAGTAAGTTTGGGGAGTTTTCTGCCACAGACTCAGCGGGGCACACAACTTAGCCTTGTTATTCCAATGCATGGCAGTGCCCCGTAATCTGTCTGTTTTCCAATGTATTAGATTAACATTTATCTCTTTAAGCACACAGCTTATCTGTCAAAAAAATCCTCTACAGTGTCTGGAGCAGTGTCTCCAAACAGAGTGTCCTAGTTCCACACAGGCTGTTATTTAGTGTCCCAATTTTTTTCACTTTGATAAAGAAGAAAACTATTCAGTTCTGACAAGTTGATTAACAACAATCAGCATTATTTTCAGAAGAACAGATCAGCTCTTCCCAGAAAAACTGCAAAACTACTCTCATCTATTTTTGACATGGCAGAAATGTACATCAATTCCAAATATGAATGGCAGTGATAAAGCCAAGCAGAATTAAAGTAGGTTTAAAACTCAGGAAGAATTACACCTTCTAACAAGCATTTTTATGCTCCAAATGCATGACTCGACCCCAAAACTGTACTTTGAAAGAAGCAATATTTTCTACAGATTCTAAAGCTTTCATTTCAAAATAAATCTTTCTAACCTTATAACCACAAAAATGATCTCTAAAAACTAGGTTGAAGATGTTTTGCTGTATTAGCAAGAGTAAGAAAACAAGCAAGCAAACAACATACATTTCCTTTTATTCTATTCAGTTTCCTTCTATTTCTGTTCTCTAACATGTAACACAAGTCAGCCCATCTCAGGAGCTGCACTGGTTCTCATTTACTTCCCCAAGTCAGATTTTATTGACACATCATGAATTATTAGGTCGATTTTGACTTCTACATTCCCATACAGCTCCCCAGCTTTTCCAATTAATCCTACAGCAGGATTCAAAAGATGTGCTGCTTTGCAATAAATCTGTTCCAAAAAGGTGGAGTTCTGCACTCTCTTTTTGTTTTTCTGTCCACCTGATAATTATTGAGTTTTCCCATTCAAAATTGGTTATTAAAGATCCAAAGGAATTGTATTGAAAATCCTAAACTTGTTATAATAATCTGCCCACAGGTTTATGGGTGTAGTGTCAGAACATGTATTTTTGAACATGTAATATTTTATTATTAATACTAGATTATTACATATTATTATTAGACTAGAGCTGCTGCTGCTGAAAAAGTGGAATATTATTAATAATAAATTCAGCAATATGTAGCATATTATTTTTCTGTATGAAATGATATATCTGGATCAAAACTTGGGCTATTGCTAATAAGTTTTTGTGAGGGTTAATGAATTTTTATTGAGCATGGCATTCCTAGACTGGAAAATTAAAGGATTCTGTGACAGGGAAAAAAATAAAATGCTGCAGGTAGAAGTAGATGGAAATAGAGCCTAACTTCCCACATCTTGTGGTTCATAATGTATTATTAACAATAAATTGTTCTGCTGCATCCTATCACAACTGGGTAAGTTTTGACTATCAGGATTACAAACAGTATTCTTCTAGGAAGAGCATTCCAGGAAATTTTGTATTAATTATAGTAATTTGCAAGCAAATTTCAGCAACATTGTAGCTCTGTGATTTCCATCTCAATCAGCTGTATCACATCTCAAACAGAAACAAAGAATGATCACTGAGAGAAATCTCTTCTACAATAGGGAGTTCATGGAGGGATTAACTGCACTGACAGCAACAGAAATAGATTGATTTTAAAATTCTCAACTTTGCCCCTGCTCCTCCTCAGCAGGCAGTAACTTTCTCCTTCAGAAAAAGCTTTTCTACCATTGCATGCATTTCCAGGGGATGAACAGAATACAGGGTACACATTAAAATCTCTGACAATGGACACAGAGCGAGTCCATCTGATGGAATCCATCTGATTCCACTCTTCCGTGCTGAGTGACCCCATGTGCTCAAACTGGGAGGCCTTGAATGCTGGGAACAAGAAATACAAACTTATGAACAAGCTTTAAAAATTCCCTTTATAGAAACCCATTTCTGATCTAGGCCCCCTCCCTCTCCCCCCCCAAAAAAGAGATTAATGGCAGTACCCACATTTTTTTTCATACAAGGATGTTTTTCCCCTCAAAAGTTGATTGCAAGGAAAACACTGAGTAATTAACATATTCTCAGTGCTCCTCATATCCCTGTCTGTATTCAGAACGCTCAGCACATTCCACTACAGTAATTTCAAGCAGTATTATTCAGGTTTTCTTTTCGATTATTATGATTAAATATAAATAGGTAATTTCTATTCAGCTTCTTCCCTGACAGAAACTTTGGAAGCCAATTTTTATTTCATTATATACAGAAGTTACATCTTCAAACATCAAAACAGTCTTTGAATATCAGTGTCATAAACAAGACTCAGAAATTCAAAGTTAAAAATGAGAAGCTGGTGTGTGGATTCATGCTGAAATTTGGAATCATTTGCAATCCTAGACCACAACAGAAGGAAGGCAGCTCATCACATTCCTTTGTCCACAGTAAAAAGCCACAAAATAATACAGCCTCACTGGTAAACTGTGATTTTACATGGAACTGTGAAATATCCCAGTTGCATTAAATGGAAACGATTCAGCACTTGGATGGAACATTTTAAGGAAGTTCTGCCACCAAACAAGTCAAGGTCACCACACCTTCCCTCACCCAGTGCCACCCAGGCTCCACCAGCCACCACCACAGCCCAGCTCCGATGTCACATTCAGGCCCTTGCTGTACAAATTAATGTTATGAAATTATCAATTTAACTGAGAGTCCCTATTAATGTTCTTTATTTCATGTCCTCTAAAACACTTGCAAAGAAGACTTTCATATTTTTGAATCACTGCATTGCAAAGTGGCTGCCACAATGTGTAGGCCAAGATTTATCTTTTGAACCTTCTATGGAAACAACTGTGAAAGGGTCAGCAGAACAGACTACAGATAATTCTGCATAAAAAAACAGTAAAACAAATCACTTCTAAATCAAATCACACTATCCCATAAAACAAGATGTAAAATTGTAAACAACATGTAAAACCCAAAGCAAAACAATAGTCATAGTGTACTTCTGTCACTAGGGTTTTTACTAAATAAATATGAAATTTTGCCTTAAAAACAAATCCAAAATACTTGATGAATTTCTTAAGATAGAAGTAAAAGTACATTGATTTAAACCATCTCAAGTTCAAGGATGCCAACCCCTTGAGGCACAAAAATTGTAATTACTACTTCAAACACCGACAGAGACTATCTGGTCTTACCACTATCGAACTGAATCATCTTGAAACACAAGTAGTTGATGTAAAATAAAAGTAGTTACATTAACTGTAACAAAATTACAAAACAAAGTCGAGGAAGCCTCTATTTAGAACTGCTCTTCTTTCTGCATTAATAACATCAAAAAACATTGTGGTTGTGGGCTTTATTTAATAAATGCAAGTTCTACAATGGATAAAAGTATTTTTTGCCAGTAATAATAGTTATTTTCATCTATGTCCAACACAAATGAGAAAACTAATACCACATCAGTGGCTTATTAAACAGAAAGTTTATAATTGAACTTCCCCTTCATTTGCTTGCAAAGCGGGAGCTGAAATCCCTTGCCAGCTAAACCACTTTTGTTTTTACATATGTACTTTCAATACTGAGATTGCACATAAATATAATTTAAACTGACAGAAAAAGCCACAAAGAGACAGGATTTTGCATCGTTAGCATTATGCAGGTACTCTCTTGGTGCTGTTGAAGTTTTCCTCTTACTCTCCCTTGGGGAAAAAAAAGCAAAGGGAAAAATCCATTATTTTCTATCTATCAAGATATTTCTTTTCCTACTGGGAATCTAAAATGCCTGATCTCAGTGTGAGATCTCTGAAAGCACTAGTAAGAGAATTCTCCTGATAAGAATGAGAAAAATAAAAATTACAAATGCCTAAGTCAGCCTTATTACCTCCCTCGGTCACTTGAATTCATTGCCACTTAAAAGCAACCAGTTGCAAACCAATTTCCATAAATAAAAGGAAAATTACACACCATCCTTTAA
This sequence comes from Agelaius tricolor, assembly GCF_023055355.1. Classification (NCBI taxonomy): domain Eukaryota; kingdom Metazoa; phylum Chordata; class Aves; order Passeriformes; family Icteridae; genus Agelaius; species Agelaius tricolor. The sequence continues at coordinate 4,060,842 of NW_027269279.1, forward strand.
ATTTGAAGTGTTAAAGAACATTGCCTGGAATTTAAAATGAGCCAAAGATTGTCAACTGCCAGCAGCATCTGTGGCAGGAGCAAACCAAGGGAGAAGGTGGGAGTTTCTACAAAAGAAAACAAAACCCCATCAGAAAACAAAACTCCACCAGCATTGCAGAGCGCCTGGAAGGCAGGGACTAGACACAACTTCCTCTTTTATTATTATTATTATTGCTGTTTTAAGCACAAAAACCCTTCAACAAGCAGTGTGGAGTGACAGTGAGTTATAACACAGCCAGGGCACCTGCAGGAGCTTCTTGTATCTGACTTCAGCCATCTCCACTGCCAAGTCTGCTCTCAAATAACAATTTCCTGAAGTCTCCTGTTTTCCAGAATGAAAAAGGATATGAAGAGACCACAATATGAAAGAGGTCTTGAAAATAATCTCTTACCACAAAACAGAAAGAAGAGATGCAAAATATTTTTTTTTAAAAGTTCTTCAGTATTATTTTTATTTTAAGAAGTGGCAGCGTTATCTGTGGAGGATGAGCAGAACACTGGAATGCAGTGGAATGCAGAGCACCTGCCTTTACAAAATAAGAAGCACACGCTTTAGCAGAACATCTTGTAGTGCTTAGAGAGAGAAAGGATCAAAGATGCTGCATCAGCACTGTCAGTTTCCTCAGGAGTGATGTTGGTGCAGATCTACAGCATTCCAAGCACTGAACTTCCAGGAGAGGCTACAGAGAGCTGCTTCATTTGCCTGGGAAAAGGGAGTACCTGATCCATATGACAGCCCAGAGCTCAAGAGGTAATTTAATTTTTTCATGAGATTATTAAAGACCATGAAAAATACATCAGTCTCCTTCCACAAGGACAACTGTAACTGTCTGTTCTAAACCTGTTTTGCTAAATGTCATCACATGTTAAATGTAAGTGCTTGGCTTCTCTGGGCTCTGGGGAGCACAGCAAAGGAAAGGCTGGTGTGGGGAACACTCACCCACAAATTACAGCATTTTGGGGACAGCACTGAAGCAGCTGTCAGGCAGAGAGCAAGAGATGTCAAACCAGTGGTTTACACTTCATTATGACCTTCCTGAGCTGCCCCACACAACCTGTGTGAAAGCTGCCGGGATGCAGTGATTATTTACCCCAGCAATTTGCACATCACATCTTTTCTCTCCTCACAGCTCCAGAGCAACCCAGCCACAGTCCTCCCATCACTATTTCAAGCTTCCTTTATTTTAATGAGAAGTGAAGTGTTTTGTGTTCTTGCTATTTATTCTCATCAGGACACAGTATTGAAACTCAGTGGAAAGTTAAATATGAGCAAAAACAAATACACAAGGTTAACTGCCATGACCGAGATAGACTGAAAGGGAGAAGGCAGAATCACTTTAAGATCTCTCATTATAAATACAAGAAGTGCATGGGGCATTTTTGAGACTAATTTATGACAATAGAGATAGGAGATTTTCTAGATATTTATGTAGCATGCCTGTTAATCTGTACTTATTAGACTATCATCTTAATTTATCTCATGATAAGTCAGCCATCATTAAATTCCTGATAACTTTATGGTAGAAAAAAGTTCAGTCATCTGGTGGCATAAATTTTTATCTAAATTATGTGGTTTCTGTTCATAGCAAAATATGTTCAGCTGAGCAATATTTCAGATGATCAGTTTGGGGGAACCAAGGCTGGTGGCACTGCAGCAAGGTGCCCATACCTATGTGCAATGACATCCAGTACAAATCTAAATTATTTATAAATGCTGAAGAACACCGGGGATTTACTGACTTGGAGAATGTGCCAGAATCATACCGTTCACAAAATGCCCTTATTTTTAAATCTTTCTTAGTCATAATGGTACCCTCTGAAGTGAATCATAAAGAATATCAGATGCCATTTTAATCATCACTGGCAATGCCTTTCCAATCTGCAAATCACCCACTCCACCAACAGCTCACACAAAACCCCTGTGCAACACAAACCACAGTGGTTCTTTGACAGCTTCCTGCCCAAGAGCAGGACCTGCCCATGTGTAATCTGCCCAAATCAAAAGCTTTCATATCCTTCTCTATTAATCCACACACCAAATATTATGTATCTAATATTAATGCTAAAAACACAGAAGAATGGTAAACAGGATCTGAGATTAAGACTCAAAATTCTGACTTAATTCTGACTCAGTTCTGACTGTCAATAAGTTCCAGTTTTGGATGAATCCCTTTATTTTTTCATGCCTCCATTTATTTCCACAGACCATTGAAGGATTAGCTCAAGCTTCTAAACCATTTTAAACAAAAAGGGATTTCCCTATAATTGCTAAGTAATACAATTACTGAACTGAGAGAAAGGAATTCTTTTGAACACAAGTTTGCTTTTACAACGTGCTTGTTCTGATTATAGTTTTATGGCCCAGTAACAATGTGAAAAGCATTTAAACTGGCTTTGCCATTTATATTAGGTATTCTTTATTATATGCAATGTGTAGCTCCTTGGGGTCCAATCTAGTTTTCTTTCTCAAAGAAAAGGAAAATTACTTGGAAAAAAAAAAATCTGTAATAGGTTTACTGTAGGTAAAAAATGAACAAAACCCCAAATCAACCAACCAATTTTTGCTATAAAGTAAAGCAATCAAGATTCTCAAATTAAGAGTTTTCCTGAGGTATTTCCACAGGCTGATTTTTCCTTTCTTTAAACAGTTTTTTTCAACTTGTTTCAACTGGATAACAATGGTTTTGCTTGAAACTTAACCCTTGTCCCCAGAAATATGAGCAGGATTACCACCAACACCAAGGTACAGCTCATTGTGTAATGATGGCAAAAAAGAGCTCTCCATCTACTTCATCAGTAATCTTGGCAGCCACATCCCTAAATCTGTGCCAGACATCATTTACATGGAGAATCTGCTGCTAGATTGAGAAATTGAGATGAAGCTGCATTGCAAAGAAAGAGTCAGCCAGAACTGCAGCTTTTTCTCATTTTTGAGAAAAAACAGATTCTACCTGGTGACACCAGACAATGGATTTGCTACCTTGGCATTGGCAGAAAAAAGAAAATAAATGGGGGAAGGTGTTAAAGAACTTCAGAGCTATAGGATCTTGGTGATTTACTAGAATAGCTTGTTAATTAATATGAAAAAGAGTGGAAAAGCACAAAGCAAACCAGTGATTATATCAAATGTCCTTGGTCTATTCTCAGCAATAAGGATTACAAAACAATGAGTAACAAGAGTACCTGGAAAAAGAAATCCTGACAAGCTCTTCAGAGACTCACCTTTTCCATTGCCACACAAATGGCCTGAAGTACTTCACGTGAAATGAAGGAGGAAAGATCCTGCAACAGCACAAATTGTGAAGGTACTGCAGCCTCCCACATCCTCATTTCACACAATAAGGAGTGTGAAAGATAAACTCTGCTCTTGAATTAAACACGCCCATAGTTTTAAACAGAAGTTGAAGCCTAAGCAAGCACAAGATAAACACCAGGTTGTTGAGACATGTAGTAAAACTCAAATAGACTGAAATAAAGAGGCAGGAAAACCACAGGAGGGGTTCACCAAGAGTTAAGAATTTCAGCTGCATCCAAAATCTAATTACTGCTTTAACAGGAACTAATGAGTTCCAAATAAAAACACAGAAGGATCACAAAGGTAGTGAAACCACTGGCACTGTGATACCCTTTAGCACCCCCGTCCTGGTAATTCATCAAACAAAAAAGTAAATATTACTCCAGCTATTCCCTGCTAGCTATGTTTGTTTAAAATTCATTAGGTTCAAAAAGTCAACTCAATGTACACCCTTAGAGTTCAAAAATTATAGACTTAGTGCAGAAGTGATTGATAAGACATACATTAAAATATTCACTGAGAATACCATTCAAAACTTGGAATTTAATAAAGACTTAGGTAATTTGTACTGGTACTTTTTTCTGCTACTAACACACCAGGTCTCCTCTCCTCACTAAATCAGTGTAGGGCTGCTGCTCACTTCACTCCAGTCAAGTACAAATCCTCTACATTAAGCAGATCAGCTGCATTTAATGACAGCAAGTTCCTACCTTTTACAAACCAAAAGATCTTTAATTACTTTTCAGCCAATTCATGACTTCCACAGCTACAAACACCCTCTTAAAAATCCAAAAACTAAGAACTACTTCAGGGTTAAATTTTTTATAGAGTCTTCATGCACTGCTGAAAACCAAGGGATTTCAGCTAGAGGTTGATTTATGCTCTTGTGCACTTGTCATTTCCTTCCCAAGACATCAGCTCATTGCGTGCACATGCTTGCCTTACAAAATCAGGGCTATGTTAACTTCTAATTAGATACAGCCCAACTTGCTTCCAACACAACTAGGAAGAAATATTAAGGCATGTAAGGCAATTTCTACTTCTCTTCACCCATTATTTCCTTTACCAGTTGATACTTATCTCTTCTTCCAATCATGGACTATCAAAACACTGAACTTGTAAAATGTCTGGACTACTGAGATAATTTTTTTCCTCACTTTTCTTTCACCACTCCCTGTGCACAGCTGGAATTCTGGGCTTCTGTAACCAAAAGGACAGAAACTGTACCTGGAACAGGACCTGTTTTCCCCACTGCCTCTGGAATTGTGCCAGCCTGTGCCTTTCTGTGCCCACCATGAGAACTGGGAGTGCCCACCATAAGAATTGGCATCTCTGCCCACGTACCATTTTCAAGAGGACTCAAGGCTGCCCCACTCAAAATTCTTGTCTTCAGCAACTGCTTCCCTTTGTAGCTCTTCTAGTGAACCAAGAAGAATCTGAATTCTTAGCAAAGATTTGCCCATCTTAGGACATCTCTCAAAACAGACCCTGTGATGTGTTTAGGAAGATGAGAGTGTTCTTAGGGATTGGAAAACTGAAATGCAAATGGGGTATTTACAGGATCCTGCTCCCCAAACACTGCTTTGCCTTGCATTTCCTTCACTGTCCTGGAAGGGCAAGTACTTAACAGGATTTTCTGACATATCAGCTCATTTTTAACCCTGAACCATAACAAATTCACAGTAACTGCTTCCACTGGCTGACAGCAGCCAAAAGTCACTGTCTCCTCACTCTCTTCCACAGATAGCTCCATTCACTTGTATATTGTTCTTTCTAATTCACTCAGTTTCTTAGGGTTTGGCTATTTTATGTGACCAGAACCTCTCACTCTGTGTTCTCCTTCCCCTTCTTCCCCCACAAAACCATCTGAGTCCTAATCAGTTACTACTGAATATCAAAAAACACACATACTTTTCATTACATAAGAATTCCTCATAATATCCACACATGAATACAGTTTTTCTTTCCAGGTTGCTGGCCAGAGTATTTTTCCAAGTCTGCAATTTGTAAAGCCATGGGCTTTCTTACAAAATCCCAGACATCCAGCAATAATGCATTTTTTGGGGGTTTGTTTGTTTGTTTAAACCAACTGATATAAAATTTTCTTGAACACAATCCAACCAAAAAAGCTGAACTGATTTTTTTTTCCTGGAGTAACATCTCCTTCTGAAGGCAAAACAGAACACAAAAGTAGGAAAAAAATTAGTTTGCTTCCCCAGAGACCAACACATTTACTCTGAAACAAGTAAGAGTAGTGTCCTGGAGTCAAACAAGCTGCCCTGCTCCACAAAAAGCCATCTCTGATTGCTGGTCCACCAGAACACATCAAGAGTTCAGGGAGGAGTAGGTGATGATCTCTTGGAGCTGGCTGGGCACATTCAGCACAATTCTATAGCAAGGCACAAACAAAAATTGTGATTATTCATGGACTGGCTTCATGACTAAATCTTTTTACAGTGGTTTGTGGAAGTTGCAGTGGTGTGTAGACACCTTTGAGGGAACTGGTGTGACTAAAACTAACAAAGTTTCTACTGAACAGAGTTACATATTGGCTCATAATAACTGCAGTTTTCAATATTTTGTTTTCTCCCTCAGCTGCAGAGATGAGCCTCAACAGAAATGCAGAATTTAATTCCCACTTAAGAGCCTGCCTCACTTATAAATTATTTATTAATTTTAAAAACAAGTACCATTCTTATTGACAGTTTTCCCAGACAATTCCCCATCCAGTTTTTGACTGTAGAATATCCCATGATCCATAAACCTCTTTTATGGTAGGAAAGTAAACATATTGAGAAGCAGAAAATAAGAATTTGAATGACTGCACTGTTCTCTCGTGCTACCACATCTTTTGCAGACCACACTTCAAGTGTTAGGTTTGTATTTTTTTTTTCCCATTAGAAGAAAAGCACAAGGCAGGAAATCTCTAAATGAGGAGCAGTGAGATCTCTGCCCATCCTGTAGGGCCTGCAGCTGGTATCTCCTCCCTTCTCTTCACTCCAGGAATGGTCCAGCACAGGATGCCACCATCCAACCACCCTGTGAGCCCTGCACAGAGCTCAGTGAGCAGGGAATGAGCACCTGGGCTCCTGCAGAAAATAAAACTCAAACTTTACAACTGCACATGGACACTTTGTAAGTGTAAATATAGTCTGGCATCTTTAAAACAACTTTGAGTTTCCATTTCTGTGTCAATCCTCTCTGTGTGTCAGAGCCATTTGGAGCTGGTGGGTTTTTTTCACTGGTTTTTTTTCCAGGAATTATAGAGAATTTTATGTAAATAACAACTTTGGTAGAATTACACCCAGAACACAAACACAAAACCAACCCATGATATATCCTGCAAACTCCTGCCCTCATTATTCCAGAGAAAGACAGAGTCCAACAAACCTACTGCACTTTTTAAACAGTCAATCTGAAAAGTCGACTTCTTTACACTTCGAAGAAAGATTTGCAAATTAGCTTTGCTAAACTTTTTTTTAAAATTCTAGCAGACCTTTTACATTTGCTTCTGATTTTAAAATAGTGATCATTATATCAACATTTGAAGGACTTGGGCATGGTGTGGTTGGCCAAACTCACATCACTTATTGGGTATTCATTGTTGATACTGCATCTATTGATGACATTCATAACACTGAGCTGTGTCTCAGGCTGCAAAATCACTTCTCAGCTTTTCACCATTTTGGGACCTTCCAGCTGCACAACTTTAGTTATGAATGACAACAAAAAAAACCCCACAACCATAAAACTTCATTTGGAGTTACATTTTAATAAAGCTCATCATGAATCTTATGGATACGAGTTACTAACTTTGTTTTTCTTTTCCTCTGTTTGATCAATATAGCATTTTTTCAAAACATCATGATTCAAAATGGTGTTTTGCAGTACCCTAAATCTTAATTAAAAGTGTCTTGTACTGAGATATGAATACAAATAACAACCTGCTAACAATCTTAAATCTTCATTTAAGAAATAAGAAACATGTAATTGTAGCTCTTAGCTTTCTTGTGTAGATAATCTTCCCAAACTGTGTGCTCACTATATAATGAGTAACAATTTAGTAAGTTTACAATAACAGGTTATGGGTAAAATTGTTTCTTTTCTTCCTGCTCACTTTTCCCTTCTTTTTTTTCTTTTTCCAAATTAGAATTCACTTCACGCTGCAACTTGAGGAGCTCTTTCTTATCCTTCCAGCATCAACACAGACTCTCACTTCTGGAAATTACATTTGGGATTCCTTTGTTTTACACTTTCATTATGATTTATTTCTGAAGAAAACCAATAAGTGAGGCAAGTATAAAGGGATGTTGACTTCCCTAGATCTGTATCACTCTGACACAACATCTCAGATCAGTATGGAATTAATTGAAATCTGTTATTGACTCTGAAACCTAAATCTGGCAATTTAGATGTCAACATTAGCAGAGTTGATGTTAATGTTAACATACAACAACTTTGACAAATGAATTGATGACATGTACAAATTCCTGACATCTGTAACTTGGGACAGCAAATGGAGTTGACAAATGGATCTGATGGCAAATATTATGTGACTCCATAATTAGAGATGTACTGAAGTTTGCACTGAAACTACACTGCAACAACAGAGTGAATTTTCCACTGACTTGCAGATTAGGCAGCTATTTTCAGTATTGTGAAGCACTCACAAGTTTAATTATTAAAAACCCCTACAATCTAATTTAGTGTTGTCCACCTATTTCACAGAATCAATTAGGCTGGAAAACACCTCTGAGGTTATTTCATAGGCACTAATTCTCCCCTTCTGAGAAATAAACAAAAAACAGTTGAATATTTACTTCAATTATACTAAATACTGACCAGAATCAGTTTCATTAATATTATATAGAAATTTATTATGAGAACTTACAAAAACAATTCACTGGTTTATTAATTAAAACTAATCATTAGGTTTAATGACTCCAAAGAAATACATGAGAACAAGCATTTAAGTGAATAAATTTCTCACTAAGAACAAATATAAATTGAACTTGCTCTCCATACTCAAGGAGATCCACTTCCCTCATTATTTCAGTATCTGATATTATCACTGCACACAAAATCCCCCACCAGACGAGGGACTTTGCCCCAGTGTGTAAAAACACAGCACAAAAGATAACAGGTAAAGTGCATTCTCAGGAGTTAAATGAAAGCCTTTTCAGACCCATTTTAGAGATGCAAATTGAGTAACACTTGAGCAAATACTTTAAGTCCATCCATTAAGCAACGATTTCTTAAAATGGTCAAGTCCAGCTGCTTTCCCCAGGAGAGGAGAATGATCAGGCACGGCCCCAGTGTCAGCTGAGGTTTGCACACCCTGACCCCCTGCACAGGGCTCTAATTTGGGGTGTGATAACACTCCAGAATCTGGTACAGCACTTTGCTTCCTCAGGCAGGTAGGGAAGCTGGAAAGTGGCCACAATGCTACAGCAGGAGCAGTGCAGAAGGGCAAGGAAAAGGGAAGCAGGGACTAATTTGGAAGGTTTATGTGCCTTTAGCTCCTCTGTAATTCCAAAGCTGGTCTTAAGTACAAATTTAAATAATACTGTGAACTGGGCAATAGTCCTTCTGAGTCTACAAAACCCCCAAAAGTCCTATGAACAGTTGCTTTTCTGTCCCAGGTTTGGATTTCACTGTTCAATTTGCCATTCCTAAACTGTAATCACAGATTATCAGCTACAAAAGCAGCTGCAGTGAGCACTGTTCACATACAGAGGGGATGCTCAGCCCCACAGCTCTGCTCCCTCTCTGTCCGTACTACCTGTGATAGCTCGGCTGGGTCGCCACATTCAGCAAACAAAGAACAGAAATCATGAAGCTGCTTCTCCATTTGGCTTTGTGCAAACATCAAGGCCAAAAAATTGCAAGCCAAAATTCTGCTACAGGATAATTAATACTCTTTAATCTGGTTTTCCAACATGAAAATATTCCAGGTTATGTACTGCTGATAGATGCTCTTAGGCATTTTGGGAGTGGGGAGGGAAAATTAGGATTCCAAGCTACCCATCAAATTTATGTCACATTTCTTGGGCAATTCCAGATAATCTACTGAACAAACTGTAATAGATCTACAGCAATTTTAGATCTATGACTTGAACCTTCTAAATTCTGTATTGAAAATATAGGCCATAGGGGAAAGAAATTGCCTAAGAATAAAAATAATTCATTTGATTCCTGTTGAAGTCAAAATTGTCATCATGAACTGTACCTACCTTAAAAAATATCTTTCAAAATACTCTGCTTTCTCAGGGCATACTCTTGTTTCATTTGAAGAAATATAATTATATTTTTATGTATGACCTTTACAGCCCCTTTGTCTCAGCTCAATAACAACTTCCTGGTAATTTCTTTCCACACAACATTCAATCTTACCGCAATAGAAAACTGCAACAATTCACACAAACAATGGCAATTCTGCCAAATGTTAAACTTAGGATTTTCCACCTCTCAAATTAATATTAGAGTTGACTTTTAGGCAGTTGAATGTGCAGAAAGCAGAGGCAGACTAATGTACTGAAAACACTTCATTTTAGGGGCATTAGCTGAGTTTAAGTCAAGCATTACTCAGTTAAGTTACAGATAACTGATATTTAATTATTACCCAAGATTTTGTACTTGTGTATATTAACTTAGCAGAGGCTGATAGCTTTTAGCGCTTTCACAACGCTCAAACCACCTTTATAAATGAAAAATAAATCTGTGAACTTCTATAAAAAGTCATGAGGAAAAACTAGCTTTAGATGTTGTAAGTTTTTAATCATTCCTTGTGATCAAAAAGTGATTTTTCTTTTCTGAAATGATTCCCTATACTTACAGTTCTCACATGTGACCAGAATGGCAGTATGAAAAAGCTGCTGTTAGCCTTCCTCATTGATAATTCCTGATTTACTGCAAGTCTTGTGAAGTGGCTTACAGAACATGCAATTACTGAAAGAGCCCAGGGTACCTAAACCAAGGCTGAAGCTCCACAAACCTTCTCCTCAGCAGCAACGCTGACTTTGGGGTTTTCCTTTCCTCCTACTCCCCATCCTTGTCCCCATTCTGCCCTTCACAACTGTTCCCAGGTCTGCACTGTGAATGTGACTGGGGAACTAATCCAGGTTGGGAACAAAAAAAAAAAGAAATAGAAATAAGGGAATAATTAAATCAAATCAGCTTCCTAATTCAGTTCAGAGAGTACTCTCAGAAATAGCAGGAGGAACAAATCCACAGGGCCAAGGTGAGTCTGGGGAGGCAAAAGCAGAGTGGATGGAACAGCTTCAGCAAATGTTGCTGCTCAATCTCACTTATGGTACAATTACTAAAGAAAAAAACTGATAAACATTTCAGAAATTCTAAATGTCAAGCACCCACTATTTCAATTAAATACTGTTTATATGATGTATTTTTTAGTGAATAATCTGAAAAAAAAATACCTACAACAATATTTTCGCCACTTGTTTTTCCCTACTAAAAAGACATTCTCTTTACTGTCAATCAAAATATCTGTAAAAGTGTGCATCACACAAACAACAAGGGGGTACTAAAAGGGGAGATTTCTTAATATCCAACTCTTCTTTTTCTTCCTTCCATAACCACACACAGCTGAAGACCACTTCCTACACTCCCAGCTTTCTGAAACCATGCTGAAGTGATTACAATGTATGGAAAGCTTTCACTAAAATTTCTGTCCATGGCCAAAATCACTGTTATCATGCCACTGTTTATCTATTTTACTTTCTAAAGTGGCTTGTCATTTTCAGCAAATGCCAATATTTAAGTTAAAAAAAGGTAACTAGAGAATATGATTAGAATTTGCTATGAAAGCAGGAATAGAAATCATAATGTTCTAGCATCTAGAAGGTCAAAACTGTGCCAAACTCCACAAAGTTATTCACATATTTTATCATGGGCTTATTGCATATTTCTCTAAGCATTAATTATAAAAACCTCATGCAGCTGTAAGTGTGGCTTCTGTAATTACCACATTCTGGAACGCTTTAAAAATAAATGTACTTAGTGGAACAATTATAAATAAATGTTCAAAACAAAAGGCAAAGTTGTAGCAAAACAGAGCAACCTGTTCTTCATGCTGAATTTTGAAAACATGCTGCCAAAACTGCTGTAGCACGTGCTGTTCAAAAATATTAGATTATGGTTGATTAGTTCCATTAAAAATTATCATTAACTCAAATGAGCTTCATAGCAGAGCAATGTATCAGGGGTCAGTGCAGAAATATCAGACTCAGGGCAAGAAACCAGAAAATACCCAAGGATGTTTCTTCCCCCAGACCTGACTTTAGTGTTCGCAGTGAGTGATTATCGATCTGCCAAACACAAGGCTCAGACCCTACATTTCCATAGAAATACTGGTTCATAGTTAATAAAATTATATTGCATCCCTACAGAAGTTTTCTGTGATTCATTGTCATCTTTCACCTCAATTAAGAATTAAGATGTAAAGTACATGAGCCATATACTTCAGTTATTGGGCACAGCTGGCTCCATTAAACTACAGAAAGATGCAGGCGCCCACTGCACGAAATACAGGCAGGAATTTCAAAGCTTCCTAGAAATTCTGAACTTGCTCAGTAGGTACCACCCAAACATAGGCAGAAGTCCATAAAACAGAGGACTAAAATATTTTGACTTGCTGTACAGACTTCAGTTTCAACAGAAGTTGCACAAAATGTCCAGTTGTGAACATGAGTTAATTCAGCTTTTGCAGTGAGCACAGAGAACAGGACTGGGACTGTCCAGTGTGGAGCAGCCCAGCTCTGCCAGGCAGGAGCTTTGTCCAGAAATAAGGGCAAATGCATCAGAAAAATACATAGAGAATAGAGAAGATTAGATTAGATAGATAGACAGATAGACAGATAATCTCTCCAGAAAAGAAAAATCCAAGTAGAGGAGGAATCCTGGTCATGCACAGCATGATCTTTACACCAGCAGAACTTCCACTGTAGTAAATTAAATTAAGCCTCCCTGCCAGTTTGTTTTCTGGGTATTAGTACCTGCTCAAGAGCTGGATTAGGACCCTTCAAGGCCTTACAGCAGTCAGGAAGTGTAAACAAGGGTAAAGGAACCCAGAGAGAATGTTCATCTAAATTTAATATCTCTATGAATACATAATTTAGTACATCATATAGTAAAATTGAAGAACTAAATCTTGTAGTTAACATTGTTTCCAAAAGAATTTAGAGCCTGCATACATAATTAGGTGAAGATGACATCTGGTTCTATAGCAGAAGACACTAATTTGAGAGAAATCAGTGAGTTTATGCAGAAAGACTGGAAACAGGCGTAAAACTAAACATGATTTTTTTGTGTTGTCCCTCCTATTAATTTCTATTAGGTTTTTTTTTTTTCATTTGTTTATGCATATAACAAAATTCATTACAAAATTCTGCCTTTGGGATCTATTACAAAATGTAGCTCCATTTCCATATCAAATACAAAGAGCATTATATTAAAGATTTACCAGGGCTTTCTGGTGGAAGGGATGGGTCTTAGAAAGATCAGCAAACACAAAGTTTAACCAGCTCACTAAATGTAGCTCCAGTGATAAGACATGGATCAACTTGGATAAAACTCAACCACTTCATATTTCATACACCTCTGCAAATAAATGCTGGGAAATGTTAAAATCACTACTTTAGGAAGCTAATCTTAAAGCATATTAAATTATGGTGTTCCTACTTCTTTCCACAAGTAATGGAGCCCAAAGAGGATTAGGAATAATTCCAGAGGAAGATAAAGCCTGAGTGTGGCCTACAGAAGAACAGTGAGTGTTAATTTAGCTAAGGAAGCGAAAGCACTTGAGGCAATATCGTGGCACAGCCACTTGGATTCCATCAACTGACTTGAAGACAGCAAAACAACAGAACTACACAGATTTTCTTTGGAAAATTAAATGGCTTCCATGTTAGAATTGTCTAGAAACAAGAAAGAGAAAGTTACCTATTGTGAAAAAGAATACATAAAATCAGGGCACTGGCTGCTCCCTGCTCCAGGACTGGAGCACAGGGCTCAGTGGAATAAACAGGGAATTAAAACCACTACAGCAACTTCCAGCTCAACTTCTTTAGTGAGTAAAAGCAGCAATTACTTTAATATTAAAGAGTCTCTTCTCCTGTAGTATTTAATTCCTTGAAACTGCAGAGAATAGGAATTTTAACCTAAATAGTTGGAAGAATTATAAAACTGAACTAGTAGTTTATTCCACAGAACAAACACAGCTGAAAAGATCTTTGATGTAACATGCAAATTCTGGAGAAACGTTTCAAAACATTGGCAAGATTTTTCCAAGCATCAAAAACAACTGTGATGTTTCCTGTAACACTCTGCAACCACACTGGAGCAAGGATGGAAACACAGGAGAGCAGCAGCCCTGTCAAGAGCTGCATATGAAAGACAGCAAAATTCCCTGGGTAAAAAACTGCAGAGCAGATCAATGTGTCAATATTTAATGCTGAAACATGCAAGGAGCTCCTTGTTTTCCCATATCCACACAGCCCAAAAAGTCCAGAATTATTCTGCACTGCAAACACTCAGTATCAGTGCCTGTTAGTAAGGGTTAAACAGAACAAACCCCATGACCTGAACTTTCCAGGAGTGCACTCTGACACATACAGACATCCATCACAAACACAAGGGATCAGCAATTAACTCACATTATATAAATAACAGTGGAAAACTGACCGTTTCATACACTGCAGGTCACCAACAATGTGTAAATATTTTCAAAAGGCTTAAGGGCAACCAGAGGGCAAACACATCACCTTAGAGTTCAGCTGGGAAGCATCACATTACAGGCTCATGAGATTACAAGAGGTGGGGGGTTGGAGAGGCTTTTTTGTTTAGTTTTAAAGATGTGAAAGAGAAGATCTGATCTATAAAATTGGAGGAAATCCTACAAGGAAAGAAACCAACTGAGATCTTCCATTGCATATTTAAAGTGCCATTTTTTTCAAGACTCTCTACAAAACTGAAATTCACTGGGGAGAACAACAAGCATTGCTTAAGACCTCATTAGAAAAGTATTTCCAGAGAGAATATTGCCTCGGCTTTCTTAAAAAAATAACATAGCAAAAATTTAAGTTACAGACTTTACCAGCTTTTTCTTACCTTACAGGAATAAAAAAAATTCAATTTAGATATTACTAAAATAACAGTAAAAATACTTAAGTGCTACTATAACTAAAAGTGAATCATCAACTATATAGATATTTGCCTGAGAAATTAATGGGTCCATGATTTGCTATGGGCATTCTCTTCTATGGAATATAAAAGTACCATTTGTAGTAATTTTTCCTATTAAAAGACTAAATTGCATTTTACAGCTTTCCAGCCATCCCTTTTTAGTGACAAAACAATACAATACAATTAATTTCCAGAGAGGCGTGCGGTAATTTTCAAGCCCCAAAATGAACAATAGGAAGGCTGCAATTTGTCACCTGGTATCTTGTTGGTTCTGTAGCTGATTTAAAGGTTTAGACAACATCAAATCTGAGAGGTGTGCTGGCCTTAGGTTTTTTCAAAGTTAAAAATACATCTCTCTTCCAGATTTTTAAGTCATTAAAATCAGCACTGCAATCTGAGGAACCTCTGTGGATCCCTCCTGAAGCACAATGCAGAAGTGCTGGCCTGACCTTCAGAACCCCTTCCCAAGGAGTCACCAACTCCCTTTGCCTTTGCTCTATTTCAAATTGAACAAGGAAAATTTCCTTCCTATAAACACTCAGTGAAATGTTTTGCTGAAAGGCAATATCTTCTGAACTTGAGTTTATCCTGTGACCTTTTCTAGCTTCCCTGCATCTGCTCATTTCTTTACCTCCATTTTCTTTGTGCTACAATCAATCTGATCTGATCCCCACCATGTCTTCTGCATTTTGCCCTTGCCCACTTCACACTGAAATGCAAATTCATTCCTAGATTGTTGTCATCTACAAGCCCCTGATTTCCCCTGTTATCAGCACACCACCAGGCAGAACACTTGCTAAGCAGCAATCACTCCCTGCACATAAAAAAATATTAATCTCAATTTAGTCTCTTTAAGTTTGAAAAAAAGTATTTTAAAACATGCAAAATATTTATATGTAAGGTAAATAAACCAGGAATTTCTCATAAAGTAGTACCAGACCCTTCCAGTGAAGGCAGAGATGGCATTTTGAGTGTCAGCAAATCATAAGCAGCAATAATTCAATTCCATATTTAACATTTTTTCATCACATTATTATTGAGTTAGGATTGAGTAAGGAAAAAATTAGTGCTAAGTTCAGATGAAACACTCACTGTTGGTCATAAAGGAAGCTCTTACATCTTGGAAACATGAATTTTCCCTCCCATCTCACACCTCTAGCCCCAAGATTCATTTTTTAATCACATGTTGCCAACTAATATTTATGTAAACCCCTGAGGTCCCTGGATCGGGGCTATCGTAGCCCCTTCACTATCCTTGGAGAAGTTGATGCAATTTATTCATTTATATCTCTCCATAAATGTAAAGAACCCTAAGGCAGGAAGCTAATTTCATTATTATCTTCAAATACAAAGTCCAGTGCCAGCAGGTAGCAATCAGCAACTTCACACTCCCACAAATCCTTGGTTACTTCACTCTACAACAAACACTTTTAACAATTTCTTTTCTGCAGTTGTACCAAACTCATTGCCCTGTCTTCTTCCATCTTGAAACCACTCAAAAACATAAATTGTCATTTAATTTACACCAGCTTTAGCAAAACCACTTACTCAGGTGTAGAAAAAAGTTTGTTATTTGTTCAGCCCCACCTTCAAATAATCCCATGCAGGGTCAAGGAGCTTCAATCAGGCACCTTCTGCCACTGTTTTTGTTCCATGGAGTCATTTGACTTTGTGTTCAGAGGCCAGCAGGGCTTAGCTCCTCCATCAGGTGACTTTAGAAAGTCAGGACATTCCCTCACATCTGGTGTTCCATGTGTTTACTGGGGCTCAGCTTCTCCTCGGCACAAACAAGTTTAACAACCTCTAAAAGGAGGCAATGAAAAGTGGCAGAAACAGGCAAAGAATTTTCAGACTTCCTGTATTTCCATTGACCAAAAATATATTTTTTGGATGATTCTCTCCATGATAGTACACTCTAACTCTTGGGAAAGGACAATGACTGCCTGCTTGGGGAATTTCCTCTCTCCACTTCTCCTCAGGATTGCTCTGATTGCAGGAACAAAGCACTCAGCTCAGGTGAACAGATTCACTGCCTGCAAACAAAGCATCTTCAAGATCTCCATTTTTTAAGACATGTTGCTGCCAAAGTCTCATGATTCTTTGTCAGGGATGAATTAATTTTCTTGTCAGATTATACTCTTCAGAAGAAATCTTTCTCTGCACAAATATATCCTTTGCTGAGATGTAACAGTTTCATCTAATTTTGTTACTTGAGTAGAAAAGAGCTTTCATTTTGAACCCTGTGATATTTTAAATATTAATAAAATCAACATTTTGCCAAAAACTATTAATACAAAACTCAACTTTGCACTACTGCATTCAAATAAATAAAAAGCTTTTCAAGGAAAAAGGGGAGAATCTCCCTATAATTATACATTTTGAAACTTGTCTGGGCTTCTGATTTACCTTAGCTCATTTTAGCTTTTATTGGTCTTTTCCTGGACTGTTAGCACACTTAATAACAATATTTTATTTTTTTTTTTTAGAAAAAGCAGAAATGAAGTCTGATGTAACACCCAAAGACAAGCAAGTATTTGGGTTCATTATTTAGGGACAAACAAGTACAGTGTTTGGATAATTCAGAAATTTTTGACCCCATGAACACTACCACAAGAGATTTATCCAAGAAATACTTTGGAGCATCACACTCTTCCTCACCCAGACCCTCCAGCATTCAGCACAAACCTCACAAGGAAATCTATGGAAATAAATGGAGCCAGAGGCAGTGACAGCAAAGCACTGTTAGAACTGACATTTCCCTTGCTCCAGTGCTATTTCCTGCTGTGCCTCACTTCTCCACAAAATGTATTCCCTGGATCTTTTTTGACTAGCACTTGTATTTTTAAGAGATCAGAAGTTGCTCAGAAACAGCCTTGCTTTTACCATTAACATTTCAGGAGACAGACAGAAATAGGATAATCTTCTTCCCAAAAATGTTTCTCTCTGTGTGATGTCAAAACTGTAGAAATTTAGCACAGGATGACATTTGCACACAATAATTTTAAGTTTATCTTACTTACTAAACTAAAACTATATATATTTTCATACCCTCTTATCCCTCACTTAAAGTTATCAAGGAAATAAAAGAAAAGAACCCACTAAACTAATGTGTGACAAAAATCACACCTATGGAAAAACTGAAGAAGTTACACTCCCAAAATACAAAACTTTTGAAGTTGGAGGGAATTTTTTTAATATCCAGGTTGCAGATAAAAAATCTGGTCTATCTGCTGTTTAACATATTTGATGTTTAACTTTTTGGATCTTCTTGAAAAGGATCCACAGATGGCCAATTTGATAACTCAGAGAATTTTGAATGAATACATAGATTAAAAGCTTCCATGCACTTAAGGTACCATCAAATGAAAACAACTATTTTTCTTGAAATAAATCTGAGTCTTGAGCTGACACTACTCCTTCTCATGACCTTATTTTTAGATGTATTCAATCAAAACCACCCTAGGACATGAATACTCCTTTCCCTTGTCCTGGGGGTTGCTATTTGTGCCACAGTAAGAACGTGGTGAATTGATACTTTTCAGTTTTATTCCTATAATTAAAAAAAAAAAGAAAATCAAGCAAATCAAGCTTTCCTTATATTTTTCAAGACTTGGTCTGTTTACAACAAAGGAGTTTGTTCATCATGTCTTGACACTCAAAGAGCCTTAAAAAAGCAGCACAAAGGAAAATGAAATATAACATGAAATTATACAAATAAAGGGAAAATATCCAGTTGACAACCTGGTTACAGAAAAATAGAGGCACAGAGAAATCTTTCATTAGTGCTTTGCCAGTGGCAGGGCTGGTGAAAGGCGTCACACTGGCTTGGTTGAAGGTCAAGGCTCCTTCCTGGAGGGCATGGGGTGTTTTTGAGCTCTCCTGCTAAATGACTTGCCAGCACAGTCCAGTAAGCTCCATTTTCTCTTATTCTCCAGTATTCTAAAAGCTTTTCTAAGGAACAGTCCTAATTTCATACTGTGTTCAGATGTGAAAAAAAATCAATTTAAATTCTATTTCGCAATAGAGTCAAATCATCAGTTGCTGTCACAATACTGGACCTTCATGAAAACAAAGAGACACATATGCATCAAACCAACATGATCTGAGATTTTCACTTATAATTACTAATTATTTTTAACTAAGGGTCTGAAATAAAACATGTTCTCTGATTTTTGCTTACTGAACTTGGAACTGTATCAAAACAAGGTAACCCAAGAGCAGCATCCTGTTTCTTGCAACTAGGGCAAGGATAAGCCCAGAGATGGAGTTTCAGAAGCTTAATTGTCAAGAAACAATTGTTTATGGAACAGTCACCCAACCAGGCATTCCCAACATCAAGGAGTAATTTTCCCAACACTGAAGAAAGCACAAAAATCTCCTTTTCTGTGATTATAGGAGAATAAAGTAAACCCATCCCACCACCTGTCTCCTGATTCCAAGCAAAGTTTTGTAGGAAGCCAACCAAAAAAAAAAAAAATAGGATCAATTTGCCACTCTATTTAAGAACATACAGGTGCTTCTTCTCAATATTTTAGGATAGATCAAAGAAATTAAAATCAAGAGAGTCTTGGTAAAAATCATACAGGAAAATAAGGTAAAACCAAGGCTTGTAGGACAGAGTACTTCACAAGAAGTCTAGAGAGTAAGGAGTTGACAAATATAATCTAGAAAGAACATGCTTGATTTTCTCTCAAATACAATTAGTGATTGCTAAAGGTGCCAAAATTATTCTAGGTAGAGAAGGCCATGCTAATGTAAATTGCTACACACTGCCCTGCCCTTATTTATTTCACTAAAAAATTGGCCTAAACTCTACTCTGTCAACAGCAAAATGATTCCTTTATTTGCATGTTGGAATGAAAAAGTACACATAAATTAAGAATGCTACCTGGTCTCACTCCATCTGACTCTTTCACCATAGACCAAGAGCAGAGGAGAAAAAGTTCAAGAACAAGGGAGCTGACACAAATTAATCTTAAAAAAGGCTTTCACAGCCAATGGGTCCACTGCATACACAGAATAAAACTGACTGAAAACAAGTGAGGAATGGGGAAGGTTGGCTATTGGTTACCACACGCTGACAGTTTGCAGAAATTATTTGTGCAATAAGAAGTGAGTGGATAGGCCAAAAATAATGTGAAGTTGGCTGCTTAAATAAAAAATAAAAACAGTCAAGCAGCAATGTGCAAAACCAGAAAAGCTTCAGTGAGTGTTGAAGTCATTTAAGACTCTAAGGCTATCTGGAAATACAATAATGTTCTCTGATATGTGATATTGCATTAAATTCTATTTTAGCCATACTCACAAGTTACTCCAGTATTTTTAATAGGACAAAGCAGAGTTGTTCCTATGTATTCAAGAGAGGATATAAGAACATCCAAAATGAAAACATTTTGAGCTGAAATACTGCTAGCAGAACAAATCTATTAGCATTTATAATGTGCCTTACATTACATATAAACACACAGTTATAACTAACATAACCAAATAAAATTGGAAATGAGCTGATAGAACTCTTAGGATTCATCTTCTACTACAGTAAATTAAAAATATGCAAATTTAAAAGGTACAAGTAACTGTTGTGGTAACAAAAAAAACAATCACATTTTCCTCAATATGAGATACCTTTCATAATTTCTGGGGCAATTTTTTACTGTATTAAAGAAAAGGATCTTAGAAAATGGTTCACCCTCCCCAGGTGTCCTTTTCTCCTCCTTTTCTTTGTACTCTGATGGGAGCTTTCGGCACTGCAGTGGAACTGGAGGAATTGTAATGACTACAGAGCATTTGCACAGTCCCAGAGCTGGGCAGGGCTTCTCCCCATCCTCCAACCCACCCTGATGCTATCCAAGGAAATCTTCACGTTTGCTTTGGAGCAGATTAACCTCAATTAAAAAAAAAAAAACCAAAACAAATATGTATACATTTTTAAGAGGCTGATTTATCAAGGTGAAATGATCAGCTGGATATTGAGGATGCAGCTGTTGCAGGTAAAACTGTTTGTTCTTCACAAAGCAGGGAAAGCTTAGAAAGGTTTTACTGGTGGTTATAAAGTTCTGGTGGGGTTGGTGCTGCTCAGAGTAGGAGAAGCCCTGGTATGAAAACAATGCTGGGAAATATTTTAGGAGATGTAAACAGGGAGGTGAAAGGTGGGCACGTTCCAAGTGAAATCCAGCCTCAGTAGTGTGAGCCCTCTCACTTCCTTCAGGAATCAGGAATTCAGAGCATCCAAGAACTGCCTGCCCAACCTACCAGAGCACCTGGTTCAGCTGGGACATTGGAAACACTCAAATGTCCAAGACTAATTTCCCTGCTCTAAAGCCAAGGGAGTCTGAGCTCTGCAGATGAGCTTTACCAATTCAGAATGGTTTTAGTACTTAAATAATTGGCTGGATTTGACATGCTACCCTGCTGTCTTCAACTCCTACCACATTACAATTCATATATTATGGATATATACATCCTGTTAGTGAGGCTAGCAGAATCCAGAAATGAAAAACCAGCACATTGAAAGAAAATTTAAATGAAACATTAAACTCAGGTACTAGTGAGAATGACAATTACACATTTACATAACAAACATGATGCTAGAACTATAAAATTCTCTTCTATGTTTTGCACTGCTCATAATTTCTGCAAATAACACTTTAATAACTACATTTTTTAATCTGTCCTTCAAAAAAACTTTGCTGTACATATACATAATGTCATTTAAGCTTGCATCCATATCATTATTTAATTAGACAATAAGCCCTCCTCTCTCATAGTAACAGTAAATAACATTTATGTAAGATTATTTTGCAGTTTCCACACCGTGTTAATTGTTTTCAGCATTTCAAATTTAGCTTTTTACTGTGAAATAACCTTGAAAAGCTGGCTGCAGCTATTTTTTTATGCTTCACAACAGTCACAATTTTCCTAAGCTATTTGGCTCAAAAAAAATTTCAAGACCGATGTTAACTCAAGGTTACTCTCTCAACACAGAGACATCAGAAATTTGGACATGAGATCAATCTATTACCTTATGACAGCCACAAAAAGTTATTGTTGGTTTTGGTTTTTTTTCCTTTTTTAAGAAGTCCAGCCATGTGCTGGACACCAGAATCAGAGTGTCCTCCTCCTCAACTGCACCTCAGAAATATTACCTGGACATCATGGAAGCCAGGGGGAAAAACATCTGAAAAGGGCACTAAATTGCACATTTATGAACTGCAGAGTCCTTCATTCACATTATTCTCCTAATTACAATAATCCAATGTACAAAGGATGCTTTTCCTTGCATAAAGAGGGGAACTCAGGTCCCATAGAACACTCTGAGGGCTCTTCTTGTTCCAACCCCAATGAGTGGATGCTCCAGAAGAAGAATGAGTGTTATTTATTTCTATTTATTTCTCGACTGCTGTACACAACCCCCTGCTCTGAACCCTAAAGTTTCCATCAACCTCTGCTTCTCTTTTCAATCATTTCCCTCTCTTATTCTGTTTTGTAAATAAAGGCAAACAATAACTGCTTGTTCTGTCTGCAATATCTCAGAATTTCTCTTTCTTGACAGAAAATTAAATTTCCCTTCTACACCTGTTAGGAGCCTTTATTATCTAAATACAAGCCCACATAAAAATCCAGATAAGAAAACTGCTTTCTTATTTTCAAAACAAGAAAATAAAAGCAACATTAGTTTGAATGTGCACCGAATAGCATCTGAAATTTATTTTAACGGTCCAAAAATTGAAGCTTTGTTTTTAAATCACTACCTCACCAAAACCACTAAATCCTGACATTTAGAGGGGATGTCTGTGACTCTTAAAATTATTTTTCTAAGATCCTGAAGTTTTAGGTCTATTTCCTAGATAAGTTAAATTTTAGACTTCAAACTGTCTTGGTAAAATACATAAACCAAATTACTTCCAACGTCAGAAGATGAATCTCCTTGCAGCTAGCCCATGCACAAATCAGTTCTGCAGCCAGTAACCACTTTTCTCAAATATCTGTTAGCATCTCCATGATGCTGCAATTGATACACACATGACCTGAGGCAAATTTGGGTTTTTCATGCTTCATTATCTACACAACCACGTTAAACACCAGCTAATCAACTCCATTGCATTTCTGTACAGGGGTGTCTTTGGAAAGGCAAAGTTTGAAAATTTACATTTCAAACCCAGAATATCTTTCAGTAATTAGATCAGAATTGTTATTTTGCTCTTCTTTTCAAACAGACAGTTGAGGGGGATGGAGGGAGGTATTGACAGAGATTTCTCGATCCCTTAGGGTTAACATTTGTATAGCTGTCTCTCTTTGTTGGCACAACCCAATTTGAAAAGAACGAACCATCTGCCCAGCTGTCTGGAATCCAGCCCTGTCTGATAATTCCCATGTTGAAAAATAAACATTTCCCAAACCCCATGCACTCAGGAAACTGATTCCCTTTTCCTACAGCTCACAACCAGGCTACCGAGCAACACCTTTGGAAGCCATAAAAACCACTCAAACTTTAATTCTGGGTTGGAGCTCTGATGTTCCTCTTTATTTTTCTATGACATACTATTTTTCAGGAGTTGCAAATTTTGCAATTTGGCTCATGAAATAGAGCAATTACCTTAAAAAAACTCAATTAATCCAGTTCTAGTTTGTGTGATTATAACCAGCACGACTATGAATGCTCTCAAGGAACAAGTGATCCGAGTATGATATTGTAATAACAATTCTGGTGTGTAAAAATTAATTCAATAAAAAGCCTATAAAGTGGTAGTAATAGCATGTTATGGAGTGATTATCAGAATACTCTATTCTTGAGTAAATAACTTCAAACTGGCCTCATTAGGTTTTTCCCCAACATTACAATTACTGTTCAGACCAATTCAAGAGTGGGTAGAGGATACTAAACTACCACATGCTCCTAAACATCTGTAAAGAAATGGCTTTATTTTTTAAATTTCCAGTACTTCAGCTCAGATATGGGGCCTCTTAAAAGAATGATGTGAGAAATTGTTTTCTCACTTAGCACTTGGACAAGGTGCATCCATTCAACTCCCTCACCTCCTGAAGATCTCAAGCACCAGTTGTGCAAAGCTGAGCTTTACTCAGCTTTTACACTCTGCTGAGTTTAAGACTGAACTAAAGTGCAATTTTTAGCCATTCTTTCTAAAGTAGTGACCATTGCTTTTCAGACTCACAAAACACAAATCCACCATTTTTGTCTCAAACTACCTCTCACACTGGCCTGTACTTGAGACAGTATTTTCTGGTGTCTCAATCAGCATTAAACAGGGCATTAACAAACCCTCTGCTCACTCTAAATGACCCAATGACACCTCATGACTGTAAAGGTTAAGAAATTAAGAAAAGGGCTTGCAACTGTGTAGTATTAAAACAATCTGTATTATTTCTTTAGGATATCTCATGTATTCTCAGGTAAACAACGTTTAGAAGGAAATAATAATTAAATCATCTGTTTAAGTGTCCAAAATTCAGACATCCCTAAATGGGCAATTCCTTTTGTGCGCCAGTTCAGAAAACTGTAGATAATCCAGTCAAAAGGCTACTGCATGTATAAAAATAGCAGTGAAACTATTCCTCTTTTCTATTTCTTTGCTGCCACAAAATTGGGTGTTTCAAATAGGACTAATCAGAATATATAAATAAATAAAAGAAAGACTGCAGAGCATTATTTGGTTTTTACAAGGCCTCAATGCAAAGTAGTAATTCTCCATCTGAATCCTGTCACAAAATGTTGGGAGGATTAGTTTAAGGAAGAAAGTTGGTCTGATTGCAAAGCTTAAATTGCAGAATTTCTTTTTCCAAAAATGGCAAACAGCTTGTACATACAAAAACATCATCCTTATGATGTTAATTGCAGAAAAATAAACAACCATTAGTTATGAAAATGTTTTTTTAGCCCATAATTTTCCATCTTGAATGTTCTGTCTAGATCCAACAGTGTGTCACACCCAGTCTGAGGATACTTCCTGTAAGCACGAATTTAATACACAGTATAAAAATATCCCAGCATTATGAACCTAATCTGCTTCCTTATCTCTCCCTCCCCTTTTAATTACAAGCTATTATGCAGTTCTAGACTATTTCTTCTCATCTTCACTTCTGCATCCTTCCCTATTGCAACACACTTATCTACTCCTCTCCATCTTCAAATAGTGAGCGAAAATTTCAGCACTGAAATATTTAATTTTCCTGCTCCAGCACTGTGCTCTGTCCTCTGATTTCTCAATCCTGCACCAGCAATATGCTCAGATTTGTATGCATGAAAAATTCACAATATAACCTTACCACACCACATGAGAAGGGAGACCACTCTCCTCCCTTTGACATGATAATTAAATAAGAGAAATATTGCTGCACTGATCCCAAGTGCAACACTATTACATGTCATAATATATCCGAGATGAATTCTTCACTTGAGTAGATACCAGGTTAAATTCAGAAAAAATACAACAAATTAGCTTCTGCACTTCATTAATACTGTCAGCTTCACTCTAACCAAGAAAGCCCCAAGCCCCCACCACATCAAAGAAACCCATTAGGTGACCAAAAAAATGAAAGAGAAAATGTATTGGAGTTTAAATATATACTTTTTCAACAATTTTTTTTTAAACCCACCAAAACTGTGTGATGTTGAATTGCTAAATCTTAATTCCTCACAAAATAAAGCTTTGCTATCTGCCACAGCTTCCAATTCAAACTCACACCATTTTAAAGCCTCTTCATTGGTACAGCCTCTGCATGAAACTTACAGAAAACAAGTATTGTGTTGATTTATAATAAAGTATTCCATGGTCTCACACCCATCTGATACTGAAAAAGGAGTGTTTAAAAAAGCAGAGCATGATGTGAATCAGAGACACTGAATTCTGTGGAACACTGCCAGCAGACACAGGATATTTGGTGAGTTAGGCAGGTAAAAACCATATCCAGAAAACTTTCACAGGTGTGAGAAGCAGTTTCAGAACTGCAAAGTAAAAATTCAGAATGTCAATACATGAATCATCTCTGCACCATGAATACCAGAGAGCTATTAATAATCCTCTCCTTACTTGGGAAGGTAAAGAATTCAGTAACATTTCAAAAATATCCCAATCTTCCTGCCCTCAACTGCTTTCCTGAGAACACCAAGAAAGTTGGTTCATGCTTTCTCCTTCAGAAGTTAAGGATGAGACTATGGAGACTGGGAAACTGTAGAACTGCAGCACCACAAAGTTTCATATAAGGTTCAAACCACTATCACATTTAGAAACACAAAAAAACCCCAAAACCACCTTCTACTGTTCTTCAAAGACATTCTGACTGACTGGAGAGCACAGGACATCTCTAGCTTTGATATGTCAAGGATGTATAATGCAAAAAGAAACATTATTAAAAACTCAGTGGCAAACCCAGGCTTTCTTCCTCTTTTTTCTCCTGGAAGAGAGGAAAAATCCTCAGGTTAGATATCAACAGAATTCCTATTGAAAACAAGAGCTTTCATAAGCACTGTGATGTTGTTACTAAAAAGGTTACGAAAAACTTTGTCTTTTGCAGAAGGCTTTTGAGGCTTCTGAATTTCATTTTCTTCTTAAAGGTGAGAAGTTCACTTAAGCATTCCATAAACTAAAGTTTGAAATACACACTCCTAAATATTTCCACTAAAATGAAAACCTTATAAAAACTATTATTATTTTGACGTAAATGTTCCTGAGCAAGTAAAGAAAGGTCATTTGATGCTGGCTGGGTGTCCCGACAAGTTAAAAGTGTTGGAGTTGAGTGTCCCCCCCAGATGAAAGTTGTGTTGCACACACATGAACTGGGGATACTGGGGATTAATTATAGAGCCAGCAGTGCTTCTGGAAATTCCTCACCAAAGGGAGAGAAGTGCCATGACACAAACAACATTGTGTGCCCAAATACCTGTGATAAAACAGACACCAAGAATTCCAAGACAACTGAGGAAAAGAGTTTTTCAAGAAAGCAAAAGCTTTGTGTGTTGAAAATCAGGGACCTGGAATTATAAAACACCAAGATATTAATTTCATTAAATACTGATATAATTAAGACATCATTAAAAAGATGCTTAAAATCCAAACGTCAAGGACCTTGAGAAATTTCCCCTACCAATCTAAAGGCCAATTAAATTGTCTATTATATATAAAACAGGACAAGTCTTGTTGCAGGGGAAGTTCCTGCCAGCAGACTGAATTACTCAGCCTCCTTATCCACCCAAGTGATGTGACTAATCTATTCCTGCTAACAAAACAAACCAGCCACACACCAAGAATTGCTTCATCCTCCAGTAGGCGAAGGCTGAGGTCCCTCACCTGCTGGAGGCACCTGGAGTTGAGTGCTTCACATTCCATTTACCAGAAAGGAAGAACTCTCCTGATTTGTTTTGAAGCTGAGATTTCTATTCAAGCATTTCATTTAATAAGTTTTAGTTCAAGGCAGGAGGCAAGTAATCAGATTGGATACCTGGTGACTATTTAACAAAAACAAGAAAACAGGTTACTTTGGATAAATGCAGTTCCTTATGGTTGGGGCCTCTTAAAATCACAGCTTTGATGTTTGCCTATAACAAACTATTTTTAAACTAATGGAACTGAACTCCCAAGTACAACACTTTGCTCACTTTGGCACCCCCCATACAGGCAGATAAACTGCACTGTATTTCCTTTGTGCTTCTTCCAGACAGCCAGAGATCTATGAAGGATAACACAGAAGACAAGTTCCCATAAAATCCTGACCCTGTTAAAGTTATTGGGGCTTTAGCTGTATACTAAATGTAGTAGAAGATCTTGCATGAAATATTCCTTCAAATGTGCAGGCCATTTTCTGGGATCATTTTCTCGTGAGAAGGTAACTGGATAGCCAACAAGTCATTAGTTATCCAGAAAGCCTCCTGTAATTCTTAGCTCATCAAATCCTTCAACAGGTTGAACACGAAAACTGAATCAAGAATGTTTTTCTGACAAAAATCAAATGGATTTTGATAATATTGAATTATTTGCTGGATTAGCCTATACTTCTCTTGGACCGAAAGAAGAAGAAAAATCCATTTCTCAACTGGAAAAGGAACGTTAAACCATCACCTTCAGCAATCTTTCACATTTTAAGTTCTTAATCCTACATTAAAGTGTGTCAAATCCTTTCTCTTGCCAACTTGAAACACACATAGCCTCCTACACCGCACCGAAGGTGTTTTTACTGAGCACTCACAGCTCCAGACATCCTCCCGTACACCCATGCCCGGCTCCTGCGGTCACTGGGGCTGGAGCAGAGCAGCGTCCGCTCCCTGCATCAAACGAGCCCATTTCAATTAACACCCATGGCTGCGGGGAGGGTCCCGGGCGGTGTCTGAGAGCGGGCTCGGGGTGGGCTCTGGGCTCTCTCGGGGCTCTTTTGGGGCTCTTTCGGGGCTTTTTTGGGGCTCTCTCGGGGTCTTCTCGGGGCTCTCTCGGGGTTCGCTCCCTCCCCGCCGCCGCCCCGCCCGCGCTGCCTGCGCCGCCCTCTGGCGCCCTCTGGCGGTAGCGCCGCGGCCTCGCACCGCCCCTGCAGCCCCCGCGCTCCGGGCCCGTCCCTGGGGACACCCGAGCGACACCGCGGGGACACCCGGCCTGTGCTCGCCTGGCCGCGCTCCATGCAAGCGGCTTCCAGACTGCCTTCAACTGGCTATGCCCCAGCACTGGCCGTTCATCTTCTTGTGATGATTTCAAAGCTTCCCGGTACCTGCAGCGGAGCCGTGGTGACAGAGCCCCTTGGCCCCTGGGCGGCTCAGAACACCCACAAGCTGCAGATGCTTTGACATCGCTCTCCTTCAGAGTTCCACTCTGATACACAGATTATTAACTCTAGGAGATTTGGGAACAGAAGCACAAAGTAGCTTCATAGTTTAAAAGAAGTCACACAATGCATGACGGCAAGATAAGCAAAAAAAAATTATCTTCCGATTGTCAGTTCTCTTGAGTTTTCCTTCTATTCTTGAGTGTTTGTGAGAATTCAGGATTGCAAATTTCATGCCTTGGGTCTCTGATCTCCTGGCTTGTCCTGAAATGTGGACTCTGGTCCTACAAAGAGCTTTCTCTGGCAAAAGTATGAACTCCTATCTAAACAAAAAATCCCATTCTTAAATCTTACACTCCTGCTCTTCTCTTTTGATCCACTTCAAGTTTTTTTTTCCTCCCCCAATGAAAATTCCTCCTTCTACCTGCAGCTGGAAGCAGTCTTCTTCCAAATTAAATAACTTGGGCATTTCCTTGGGGAAAGAAACTCCAACCCTACAAGTCCAATTAACAAAGCAATAGAATTTTCTTGAACCACAGGTACTATTTCCTTAAACTCTTAAATCTCCCATGTTTTCTACACTTCAAGATTCTTACTTTGTAACTGCCCTGCAAGCATGCAATCCTGCAAGAAGAGCACTTAATGCAACTACTGTGAAGCAAGAAGGAAGCTGGACTTCGGTCTCTGATAACCAAAATTCTGTAACTCAGTTTTATCTTAAGAACTCAGTTAATGGTGTTTCCTCCCCAGCTGAGCAGTCCTGAGAAATTTATACCAAGGGGAATGCTGGGGGTGCCTGACTTAAAAAATGTTCAGATCTAAAGGATTCTCACCTGACATCCCTGAAAGGTGACTGACTTCACCATGAGAATGCACTGAGAATGCACCAGACTGCACAAAATCACATCTGGAATGAGCAGAAAACTCCACCATCACTCCTGACTGAAGGCTGCAAAAATGCCAGTGCTTACAGAAGGTTGTTTTCTTGTGGCTGTATTTGTTGTTGTGTTTTGGGGTTTTTTTCTAATGAAGGTCCTAACTGCCAACCCTTCCTCAGCACTCTTAGGACTTTCCAAGCAGTTTTCCAAAACTTGGCTGAGTAATCTCTTGAGGATACAGTTTGGGTATGTGTTTACTTCACTAACAAAGGACAGCTCAGTTCCGTTTTCAAATTTCAATGCAAGCAGCAAAGGCTCATCAAACCCATGAAACAGAAAAGGATTATGGATAGCAGGTGTCCAAAATACCATCTACTTTAGCAATCTGGAGTACTGGTAGCAGCAAAAGCAATTAGAGTCTGAACTCAAGAAAATTTGTTTTTTACAGCTCAGATAGTTAAATAGTGAACAGATTGACAATGGAATAGCTGGAATCTCCCTTACTGAAGTGCTTAGAAAACAGATTAAATAAATATCTGTCAGGAATTGTGTTGGTATGATTGATCCTGCCATAGCCCAGGAGAATATACTGTTGAACCTTTGAATCCCCTTCCAGCTCCCCTGCTTTCTTCTTCTCTTTGAGTCACTGAATTGTGGCATCTGCATCATCATGTTTTAGTTAATTTATCTTTTAAAACCACTCTCAAAATTAAACATCTTTAATTCAGCCATGAAGCAGCAGATGATCACAAAAAGCTCACAGCCTTATGGCTATGGTGGGGAAGAGTGAGTCTGGAAGAGGGAGAGTCCAGCAAGGTGAGGGGCTCAGAGGCAGGTGTGAGGAGCTGGGAAGGTGCCAGGAAACTGCACCGAGGCAGGGAGCTGTGCCTGCCCCTCCTGTCACTGATGGAGAAGGACAACACCAGAGGATTGGCTGCCAGTGCTGAGAGAGTCTCTTTACTCAGGACACTGAAGCAGTGTCCAGCAGCAGCCAGGGCTGGCTCTTCCCAAAGGGAGAGCAAAGCAGGACCAAGTGTGATCTCAGGCCAGGAGCTTCCCTCAGCATTCAGGTGCAGCCCCAGAGCACAGCAGGGAGAGGAGGAACAGGGAGTGGAAGCCACTGGCAACCCCAGGCAGGAGAGGAGACAGTGCCACTGGGGCAGAGCAGAGACAGAAATGGGTCCAGGGACAGCCCCAGGCCCAAGGCACATCCGAGGGCCCCACCCAAACTCTCACACAGGGCTGGGATCCCTCCAGCACATAGGGACCAAACTCCCAGCCCTGAGATGAAAGGGAGCTGGGGCCCAGGGCTGGAGGGTGTGGATGGAGAGTCCTGGTGAAATCCAATTTCCCTGGAGGCTCAGGGAATTGGGACCTAATGTCCCCAAAGCCCTGACAGGCTCAAAGCCTTCGTGTCCACTGAGAGAGGCAAAGATGGCAGGTGGGCCACAGCCACAGCTCCAGTCTGTCAGTCCAAACAGAATTACTCCAGACAGCTGCTCATTCTGACCACCTGAAGCTCTGACCTTACTAAATGCTGACCACTTTGTGTCAAGTCAAAACAAGACTAGAGATGTTAGTATAAAAAAAGATGCCATGACTAGAGAGCAAAAAACATGTGACTTCAGTGATGCTCCTGACAGGTTTTGTAGAAATATTAAACCACTGGCCCAAAAGTACAAGAAATTCTGCACACCGCCCAAAAATCTCAAAAAAAAAAAAAATCTAGAGCAAGACCAAGAGGAAATTCTTCATTTACTAAGAATAATTTATAGAAATTTTTTATTATGAAAGACCTCAAATGACTGAGAGGGGTTTTTTAAATACAAATGATGATAGAATTGAGTAGGGTAAAGCATGCTTGACTTATCAATAATATCATTTCTCATGTAGCTGAAATTAAGCTTTTGCTGAAGTACCACACTGAATTTGGCCTATGAAAAGAGTATTCATTCCATTAGTTTTAATAAAATTGTATGGAATCATTGCTCAATGATTTGAGGATGGGACTTAGCAAAATGAAAACCATAATCAAACCAGCCTTCCAAAACCAAAAATAATGAATTAATTATTGGAAATGTTCTTCAGCATCAGTTTCTAGCAAATAACCCTTTCACACCATGAGTCAGGTCAAACTGCCTGTAGCTCTCTTGCCCTGGCTTAGCAAGTACCTCTCATGTTGCTAAGATGGAGAAAAATGGTTTTTAGAAAAGGCAGAAGTGTGTATGTAACAACATTTAATTGCAGCTAAGCTGGACAGAAAACACTTAACAGTAAAAGCAACTATTTTTGACATATTCTGCTGTTTAAGATCTAACAAGTGGGTCTGTGCTCTACCCAGCTCTTTGACATCTCCTTCAGGCAGTTCAAATCACAAACCCAGCTTCAGTGTCACTGGAGAAGAGCTGAGCACTTGAGATTCTCAGCAGCTGCTTCCAACAAGGAATGAAAAACCTTGGATAAGGTTGGCTGGAATATTTCAAATTGCACACGTGATTCAGAGGGCAGGGACGAGATCATGGAACCTCCCACTTGAACTCTGCACCATTTCTGCAGATTATTCCAAGGTACTCAAGACAGTTTTTCAATTCAGAATTTATATTTATCTCTGCACAGCCCTGTAGAAGGGGGAACAGAGGGAGACCAGCGACAGTTGTAACACATTAAGTTTCAAAAAGGGGAAAAAGAAAGACAAATCTCCTTCCAGGTAAACAGCAGTATGATGGCAAAAGGAACTTTTTTCCTGGAGCTTTATCAGTTCATTTAATTCAAGCTTTTCAGTCATTGGCTCTATACTAGTAAAAGCCTAGAGAATTTGAATTTATCATCTAATTTTCCTTCTTTTCCTAACACAATGCATGTGACTAAGTCCCAGTTGATAGATTAAGGGGTCATTTTAGTCCATCTTTTAAATTTGTTTTGTGATTTTTTTTCTTTCCTGACATTGCTCCATCCCCCCTGAGAAAATAATCTTAATTATTTCTAAGCTAAATATCCTTTTAGATATATAAATCTACTTAAAATACAAACATATGTTATACTGAGCTTTGCTCTTTTATTCACAAGTATTTATCTGCATTTTTTCCATCAGACCAAGCCCCAAAGAAATGTTGTCTGAAAGGGAACAAACACACAATTAACAGAACCTCCAAGACCTCTTCAAACATCTGTCTGTTTATAACACAGATAAATACCCCAGATACTTCTCAAAGTCTTTTAAGTATGGTGCCATTGAACATACTAATTTTCCCTGCCAATTGTACATTTTTATGTAATAGAAAGTAGGTTGATGTCAAAGAACTGAAAATTACAAACCATATGTCACACCAGAAGCAGCTTATAAAGATTAGCATATTTATAAGACAAAAAATGCATTTTAAATAATGCAAATATGAAAACATCTTTTTATTTGTAAAAGCATTTTTTTCCCCAAATCAACCTAAAGTATGCTTTTTTACTTCACTTTTACAAGATCAAAGAAATTAGATTTCATCCTCTAAGAAAGATCTTAGAGTAATGTCTGATATTGTAGAAAATGCCAACAATCAATAATTTATCCTTTCAAACTGTAATTCTAGGCTCTAAACAATAATCCATTTTTTCAGAGATAAAACACAGAAGTCAGTCAATTTGGTAATGGTCATAATGGCCCAAAACATTCCAAGCTGAAAACCACACGGGGCAAGACTGACCTTAGAACTCAGGTTTTTAACTGAAATCCAGTATTTTTGACACAAGCCTATTTTTTTACATTTGTGTCTCAATTCATTCAGACAAACTTTTTAGACCAACACTTTTTAAACTTTTATAAAGCCCATTCAAAAAGTGTGAAAAGCTATGCTCGTTGAAGATGAACAATTAAAACCATGTGTTTTCAGCATATGACCAATATGCAAATTAAAATGTTATTAAAACCAAAACTAGTGGACAATTAGCAAGATATGCTTATCGTTATGATGGTCATTAACTCTCAGAGCAGCAATAAAGCCAGAATAATATTTGTCTGCCTCCCAGAGATGTGGTACCCTGCAAAGCTGAGGGACCAACAGGAACTTCAATGTATTCCTCACTAATTTTGTTGTATTCCTTGTGTTGCTAATACATCATTTAGCAAACTGAACTATCAAAATAATCACAGAATCAGTGTGGTTGGGAAAGGCCTCCAAGATCATCGAGCCCAGCTGTTGACTGATCACCACCTCGACCACCAGTCCGTGGCACCAAGTGCCTTCATTATTTCTGAAACACCCCCAGGGACAGTGACTCCAGCAGCCCCTTCCAATGTTTCACCACCTTCCAGAGAGGAAATTCCTCCTAGAACAGCAGGCCAGAGAAAACTGTGTGCTAGTTAAAGACATATTCTACCTAGCAGGAAAATTATTTGTTATACACAAGTCCTCATAAAAAATTCTCAGAAAATGTTTTTTTTCAAAATGTGAAAACTGAATAAAAATAAGCTTCAATAATTAAAAACACTGAAAAAAAGAATTGTAACACTCCCTTAGATGATGAGGCCAGTTTTCCCCATTACTGTGGCATTCATTTTAAAAATCTAAGGCCCCAAGTATCAGATTTTTTATATTATTAGCACTGCTATATGAACTAATCAATATATAAAGTCTCTAGCAAACTCTGATCAAACCATATTCAAAGGTTTGATTCTTCTGTCTTTATAATTCTCTTCACTTCAACTGAGAGCACTCACACAACTTTATGATGCACCACTAATAATCTGTAATAGAAATAAATGGGTACTTTCCAGGAAGTCAGCAGCACAGCTACAAGAGTATTTTTGTTGCACAGTTCTTTTAACGTACTATTCATAGCTGAGAAAGTACTTTAATTTCCCTAATTAGCTGTTCAGTAATACAGAAATATGCTAATTAAAATCTATTTTTCTTCTCTTAAATTATGTCATGCTGTCAAATAGATACAAAAAATGAATGAACGAATGATATTTGCAATATCAATGCAATATTGACATTGTGCAAGTGCTCCACCAGCACTTGCTCCAGTCATTCTGCCTTGAATGAGTTTGCATTGTTCAATTGTTCAGAACTTAATAAACAATTCTGTAGATGATGTATGGAGAGGATATGATATGAATAAGATCCAAGATGGTGAAATAGTGATCGAGACACTGTAGAAGATAAATGATGAAGAATTCCTCTGCCATTCTGACCACAGTACTCAAGCTCTTCTACCTGCAGCGTTATAAACTGGAAGTGTTAAAAAGAGAGGATCCAGGAGATGGTCTGTGCTAAGTAGGTACCATTTTAAAATAGTTTTGGGATGTGTTATTTTAAAGTGTAACAACACTAATCCTTGCTTGATGTGCAGGAACTTGTGGCTTCCCTGCAATCTCAAAGATTCCATGTTGATGTAGATAAACAGGTCAGACTTCCTGGCTCCAGAGGAGCTCCAGGGTGAGAGAGACAATTGCAAAGGCCTCAGGATGAGAGCAGAGCTCTGCCCTCCACACCCCCCAGAGACCTGCTCAGAGAAAACCCTCAGCAAGAGCCCACAGCTTTAGCCAATTCTCCTTTTGAACTTTTTTTCCTGTACCTCACAGTTGTGAGATATGTGCTCTATTCTCTGCCCAGGTGGATGACATCAGGAATTTATAGGTAAGAACTCAAGAAAGATCATTCATCTTCCAGCATGGAAAAAGCCATTTATGCAGTATCTCTGTTTTCTCCCACACAGGACATCCATTCTGCTAACCAAAGTCTCTGCACTAGCTACAAAGGAAATAAATTAACAACCAACACCAAAAAACTCAATCAAAGGAGGGCAAAGGAAAGCTCTGGGAATATGGAATGCTTGGGTTTACAAGAAGAAGCTTCTACAGGATAAAACATGTACATAATGAAATATCATTAATTCTATCAGTGATTTTTGAAAGCGTGACAACTAGAGAAAATCCTTTTCATTTATTTACTTGTATTTTTCTGGACTGTGAAACACCTAAAAGCTGGACAACTCTAAATATTTGTGTTACTGAGAAAACATATCTTTCTTTTGGATCTAGGTAAAGGAAAGGCCAGAATTCAGAAGAAATACTGTCTTCTTGAGATTAGGGGAATCTGGAATAGTTGAGTACAGGCAAATGCAACCCACAGCTCAGTATTGCTGTTTCTGTCTGGAACATCTTCATAAACAAGTAGTAAGATTTAAGACTTGGAAAAAATATCTAATTTTATTAAATAGCTCACACATATTCCATAGAAGATTGATGGTTATGGCTTTTACTAATTTGAGGAGCTATCACTGCTCTGTGCAACTTGATAAGCAGCATTAGTCAAAATGTACTACATTTTTTTTCTTACTATACATATTTCCTTCATATACATATGAAGATATTAACTCATGTCTTATCTTCTCCTGGTTCAAAATTTCTGTTTAAAAAACTTACTGTGGTTTTGATCATGTCAACAATCTGATTCAGTTTATTTTCTTAAACCTGTTGTACAGACCCAGATTAGGACATAAAAGAAACCAACCCAAAAAAGGAACAAAAAAGCAACCATAAAAGTAAAACTGAAACCAAAACATGGGACTCCCTAGCTTCATTAAGAACTGCTATGAAACCTGTGTATCTCAAAACTCAAGTATTTAATCATAAAATCCTTACATTTCAACAGACTTTTTACCTGAAAAACATATTACTTCCATTACTAATCTGAGTGAGGGGACAGACCAATATCTCAGTTCCTAAAATCTGGTGAAATACATCCTTTTCACACAGAATCCCCCACATTTGTTTAAGTGAAGAAAAAAAGAAAATTAGATAAGAGTGACAATATGAAGAGGAGAGCAGTTTACACATTGACACTGAAGAACTTCGTTGGAATGAATCTGTGTAACTTCAGTAACATTTATTATAAACCCCACTGTATACATTAATTCTTCTACCAAACAAGTTTTAAAACCATCCCAACACAACTGAAGCTTTTAAATGTCTAAAGGAAAATTAAGAATCTTATAACTGCAATACAAATATTTAAAGCTTATAACTCTTCAAAACTGTTTGAAGTATAAAGCACTATGCCAAAGAATGTTCCTAACATGTAATCTCTACAGAATGTAGGCTAAAATTAAAATCTCTTGCTTTCATACATCACATTGTTCCATTAGTATAATTACATTTGTTATCATGTTCAGCTAACTCATACAAATGTTACCCTTCCTCTTTATATTAGTTGAGATGGCTCTTCCTACTGAAAGCGTTCACTGCAATTAACTGAACTTCTGCAAGTTATAAAATACAAATGTGCACTATATAGGGAAAAATACAATGCCTTTCTGTGCTATATGAATATGTAATAATACACTTCATGTGATTTCCCACAAATTTAGAAACAGACTTACTAAGTGACCAGTATGAGAGAGGATGTTAAATGGATGAGAGACCATCCTTTAACAAGGACTCAGAGAGAAAAGGCTTCAAAGAGCTTGAAACCTGTTGCCTTTAGCTGTTTCTTCAAAGATGGTACGTCTGAGAGCTCTGAACTCTTTGTTTCTGACAGAACTGCTTCACACACAGTGATATGAAAAAGCACCACTATAATTGAAAAACCACAAGTGTTCTGCCTCTAATACGATTACATTTCACAATGCAGATTTATGAGATTCGAGATCTCCATTTAAGATCATGCCACTTCATACAGTTTCTCTGTCAATATACAAGGTACAAAATGAAAATGCATTTACAGATGCAGTCATTTGCTGGTTTGAGCTGGGGATGAGTCAATTTTCTTCACAGTGGCTGGCAGGGGGCTGTGTTTTGGATTTGTGCTGAAAAAGAAATTGTTGATAGCACAGAGATGATTTTGTTATTGCTGAGCAGCCATTGCACAGAGTGAAGGCCTTTTGTGCTCTCACCACCCTGCCAGCGAGGAGGCTGGAGGTGCACAGGGAATTGGGATGGACACAGCCTGGACTGCTGACCCAAGGCACATTCCAGAACATCTGGTGTCATGCTTGGCATGGGAAGCTGGAGGAAGAAGGAGGAATGGGGGATGTTTGGAATGATGGGTTTGCCTTCCCAAGCCATCATTAATCACCATTAACGAGCTCTGCTGTCCTAGGGATGGCTGAGCACCTGCCTGCTGAGAGGACAAGGTGAAAGGAAACCTTGGGTTGCCTTCTGTTTGCACACACAGCTTTTGCTTTACCTTGTAAAATGTCTCTATCTCAACCCACAAGTTTTCTCGCTTTTCCAATCCTCTTCCTCATCCCACTGCTGGTGGGGGAAGCGTGTGGCTTTGTGGTACTCAGTTGCCAGCTGGGCTTAAACCATAACAAGTCTTAAACACAAATCATGCCTAGAAATCTGAAACTCAGCAATATATGCATCTAAATCACAAAAATACTCTGTCTACAAAAATGAGAACAGTAAAGGAACTTCTGACCAGCATCAGAGATGGGACTTCAGAAGCCTTGAACACACTGAAGACTTAAAAAAACCCCCAATATATCAATCACTACAGACAGCTATTCATCTGTACAGTACATTCTACTGCCAACTTACTACATGAGTTCTGAGTAGCTGTGTCTGGTGTTCTATTTGCCTTGATGCAGCATCTAAACAAGCAGGCAAACACACATTTTTTTCAGCATGTAGCCACTTCTCCAGAATTTTGAGACAGCTGAGACTGCTGGATGTCTGGAAGAGAGCTGCAAAAATGCATAAAGGCAACATTTGCCTTTCACTCAGAATAGAAGATTTGACTGAATTATGAGAATGCTGTATCTGGCAACTCTAGCAATGGTTTGGGGAGCTTTCCAGTCAAGGCAGTCACGTGCTTAGAACTGCACTGTAACTTTTATCTTGTCTTGTACTTATTTGCTGTCTTTTCTGAGCTTCTCATATGTATATTTATATCCCCCTTGTCTTTGTCACATGTTTAAAGTAACAGAATTCTTCTGGTAATGGCACAGATCTAGATGTTAATGAAATGAGTGACAACTGGGGGCACTGCACATGCCCAACACCAAGACTCACTAATTGGTTACAGAAAATATGCAATATGCCATAATTTACCAAAGCACCAATGCCTAATCACTTCACAGTGCAATGAATGTCAAGCAAACATGAGTAATTAAGCCATTAGTTTTAATAAAGTGACAGCTAGCACTTACTCCACTCTAGTGACCATTTGGACAGAAGTTGGTTTAGCTGTGTTTGTAATGTCCTGCAGCTCTAAAGAAAGGCTCTTAGAACATGAAGAATTCTTTCAAGATTTGTTGTGACATGTATGAACATTTGTTCACATGTTAAGTGTTGAAATCCAAAATTACTCAGCATCTCCTTTTTTAGATACTACATGAAAATTTGGACTTCTCTTGTCAATTATATGGATGAGAACTGTCCATATCTGCCATGGGACCACTTGCAGAGCCATCTTGTCTTTTCTAAATGGCTGCTCCTGTATTTTTTTATATATACTGAATTTGAACCATTTGAAAAATATAAACAAATTAAGTTTTAGATTTGACCTGGACTTCCTTAACAGAATCAGTAAGATTTTCACTTTTTGAGTTTAAAGAGGCACAACAGTTAACACTGTGGGTTTTTACTGACACCAGTACACCATAAATATGTCTTGTTCAGGTTTTGGGTAGGAGAAGACAGAGCTACATCCAGTACATGAAAGCTGAAAATTATACTCGCAAGAAACCTGAATGGCATTGACAAGGCATAATTTTAATTATGATGCATTTACATAGTGAATGTAATGTTGAATTACCAGCACTTAGAATTCTGAGTTTGACATGAGTGCCATTGACTCAGAATTCTCAACTGAAGATTCAGAAAAATATGCTTAAATATTTGACCCATTAAATGCTAATAATAAGCCATATATAATTAAGTAAATCTGAGTAAGATTGTTATCAACACTTGTATAGAGAAACTTGAAATGAAGATGTTAGGTACTACATAAACAGCTTGAAAAAAAGTTTTCAAAATATAAGTCTTGCTTTGTTATTCATTGCTGCTTCAAAGTTGTGTATGAATGGGAGGTTTATCTTGAGACTCACTTGAATTTTTTCTGTTGATGATTTCATTAAACAATAGCATCACTGCCTATCTTGTAATTGAATTAAGCTAGAGTCAATTGACCGATTCTCCCATTTCCCTGAAACAGAACACCTAAAAGTGAAATTTTAGCCTTGTTCTATGGATAATGAGCACTAGCATGATTAGGCTCTGTGACCAGGAAACACCTTCTCTCAGCTGACTAATTTTATGAAGTTACTATATAAAATATGTATTCTTTTCAAGAGGAGGAAAAAACCCCAGAACAAAACATTGACCTCTCATTAGCTCTTAAAAGGTAAGAGCCTTGCACAGCAGTTCCAAGAGAGAAGACAAAACATAACCTTAAAATTGAAGTTTAAGATGAAAAGAAAGTATTCTTTCTAGTTAAAATACAGCATTTTAGAAGATTATGGGGGCACATGCAAATGCAAGAAACTAATATCTTTCTTCATTTAAGGTACATCTGATGTTGTTCACAAGTAAACAGTTATGTTTATAAAAACAAAACAAATTCTAGAGAGAAACAGGAAATTAGTTGATAGAATTTATCTCTAAAACCTGGTGTTTGCAGTGGCATTAAAATGGTTTTTAATTTCAGCTACTTCATCTTCAAAAACGAATCTAAAGTCTTCATGGCAACAAAAATAGCAAAAGGTGAAACACAGGAGCTACTGTTCTTGATCTCTCGCCTCTTAGACTTATCTAACATTTTAAAAAAATGCTGGGATAATCTACCATTAAACAATCTTCCTGCTCATCTGCTCTCCAGATGACAAGGCCTCCAGCACAATAAAAGCCCTGCTTAACGCAATGCACGTGTCCTAGAAAAGGCACCCTGTGCCCAGGGAGGGGATCACGGTGGGATCTGCTCCACATTGCAAGTGCAGAATCAGAGGGTTTAAGCCTCCTCCTCAGCCTGTCCCTGGCAGGAGGCATTACTTGTAGACAACAGCATGGAGGAGCACTAATCTGGAGCAGAAGCACTTTGTGTCAGCCTGAGACAAAGGGATAAAGACAACAGAGGGAAGGAAGGGTGAGACACACAGATGGATGTGCACACAAACAACAGCACTGCCTTCACCATGGCACAGCAGTATTGCCAGAGCACTATCAGCAAAGCTGCTGTAAAAGTTTTTTTATGCATCACAACATAAAACAGAAGTGCCAATGACTTTCTCCTCAACAACAGGGACAGCGGGGAAGAAAGCACAAAGGTGCTGGTTTGCAAATGTTACATTCACATGATAGGTAGGATCTGAGTTTATTCAATCTCTTCACCCTGAAGGAAATAAAACAGTCAGAAACAAGAAAAGTTTATTGTACCTCTACATGCACAGATTCAAGAGGACTTAAAATTAAACTTATCAGTACACACATTTAGAAATACCGATGCAGAATTCCCTTCACCTCCACCCATACACTTCAATACTCCAGCAAAGTGTTCCATGTTATGATAAATGTATTATCCTTGAACTGCAGGTATGGCACTGCACCATATATTTCTTTTCCAATAATCATATACCATTTAGTTAGTTCGAAGTATTTAGTCATAAATGGCCTTTGCACTTCTTGACA
Organism: Agelaius tricolor; assembly: GCF_023055355.1. NCBI lineage: Eukaryota > Metazoa > Chordata > Aves > Passeriformes > Icteridae > Agelaius > Agelaius tricolor. The sequence goes on from NW_027269279.1 coordinate 4,101,642, forward strand.
GATAAGAAATAAAAAACAGGGACATTCATTCCCCAATGCACCACCCAGACTGCAATGACAGTGCTGGAACTGAGTCTGTGCTTAACACAAATGTTAGGTGAGCAAACAGCACTAGTTTAACAAAATAATTTTTTCTAAGTGCCTAAATATTTTAAATATTTGCACTATAGTTCCATTATTTCCTTAGCACCTTCTCTTAAAATGGAGCATTGCTACTGAGTTGATTTCCTATGAACTCAATGCCAAAACCACATATCAAAGCCACAACATTCTCAGCTAATAAATACACAAAATTTGACAAATATGAACCTGAGGATGTAAGCAATGGCACCAGATCTTCTGGTTCTTTGTGTAATAATGAGTTACAAACTTCAATTGCAGCCTGGAATCAATGTGGGACTCTTCTGGCAATACACTGAAGCTATGTTATCATCATTCTCTACTTTCTGGTCCAAGAGAGCAATACCCACCAAATTATTTTTTAGGTAACATGTTAGACCAAGGAGTTTATTAGGAAAAATATATGGCTTAGGGCTTAAAAGACCATAAAGTGGTTTAAAGAGACCTAAGGGACATTGATTTATCTACCAGAATCAACTTTCTCTTCAGGCTGCCGCAATAGAGCATGGAAATGAGAAAAACAGGATTAAAGAATCACATTATCTGCATAAAAAGCTCTAATGCTTTATTGTTTATAAAAATGACACTTCAAAAGTTATCTGAATGGTGTGACGTAAGATTGTACAATCCAGTTCCACATCCTGCATTAAGTGCTGTTAAAGACTTCCTTTAATCAGAATTGTTGGAGTTCACACCTCACCTTTTTAACCCTCTGAATCTGTGCATTAGATAGAAACATTAAAAAGTAATACTGGTGGAATTTGCAATTTAAGTTGCAACGTTTCTTTTTATTTAAGAAAAAAGTATTATTTCTATCATCAGCCTACAGAATTGACATATCAGGGGATTAAGGGGAATTTTCACATTACTGAAATTTAGCATCTACCTTATAAACGCAGGTTGGGAAGACTCCACCCAACAGAAACTCACTGAAAGGGACTTTCAGAGAAAAAAAAACTAAAGTTAAGTCTTCTAAACCACCTGACTTCACTATTTTCTCCCCAGAAGCAGCAGCCTCTACATATTTGTAAGAAGTCAGGCCATGTACATTGCCTTGTGTTTTGTCAGAGTTGGAAAATTCCCCGCCATTGAAGCTGATCTTAGGAACGCTGCCAGGATCATGCCCTGGCCAGGCTGTCCTGCCACCTTGTTTGCATTGTCCCTGATGCCTGTGTGACCCAAGTCTGTGCTAGTCCAGGGAGCTGAACAGCTGAACATGAAAAACACTCCTCCTAAAAAGCCTAGATCTAAATTTCTAATCTTAGTGAGGATGCCATTTGTATTGCACCTCAGAGGCATTTCACTGCTAAAACACAATCAGCAACAGGCCAGTGTCTGTTTATTCCAGGAATAAATTTGTTATTTTCTGTAGCAAAGCCAGAACAAAAAAAATCTGTCTTTGTAAACCAAAAATACAAATCTCAAGATATGATATACAAGTATCACATACATCTAGAAGTCAAGAATCTGTGCCATGAGCACATCCTGCAAACCCAGTCATGAATGTTTAAAAGCAATGAAGTTGGGATCACTTTAAAATAAAAGACTCCTCCCTTCTCAGCCATGTCACCCTTTGAACCTTCTGGGGCTGTGACATTCCAAAGGCCTTGTCTGTTAAAGGAATTGCAAGGTCTTACTTTACTCCAGGGGCAGATGTAACTTCAGAAACCCCAAGTTCTTTGGGAACAGGCCTTTCCATGAAGTTACATTTTTGTTCTGCTTGAGCTCTGTGCATGGTGAAGGGTCATGTTTGAGGCACGTGCAGCAAAGAGTCTTTATTCACTAGAAAATGCTCACTGGATAGTCAGAAATAGAACCCAAATCTCACCAATTACTTGTTCTCCAGCTGTAATAACTGTAAGTAGTCTAATCCAATGCCATGCTATAGCTGCTAACAGTTCTTCCTCTGGTTCACACAAAAGTCTTCTTGTGCTCAATTTAAAAGATTTCAAGCAAATGAAAGATGGAGCCAAGCACTGACAAGAAGACAAAATACTGAAAAACTGAGTAGTGGGCAGTACTTAGTCTCAGTTCTGACTGTGTAGACAGGAAAAATAATAGGTAACAATTTAAACCTACTTATAATGTCCATGCATTAAGAATTTGTATTAAAGATGTTCTGGCATTTAATAATCTCTACACAAATCTTATGAAAATTGTTCTATTTCATATGTTTTAACTTCAAGAAAACACAATCTTGAAAATATCAACATATCATCAATTTGTTTTTTAAAAGCTATTTAAATACCTGCTATGTATGTACATATGCAGAGGGAGGAGGAAAGGCCTGTTTCTGTAATGAACTCAGCATGAACAAGATTTTGCTCCATGAGGAATCTAATTGCCTCTAGTCAGCCCACAGATTCATCACAGCACAAAGGTCCAGCTGGACCAAATAACCAGGCCATCCACAATGTGATGTTCAGGTAAAGTTGTACAGAAAGTTGAGAAATGCATGGAAATCTTTGAAGTCAAGAATCTGTTCCAGACTTATACATGTATGGTGATAAGAACAAGACAATAAAAAAAATCTCTCTCAGAGCTACAAAAGCCAAGTCCCTTCACTTAACAGCCTTAACGCCCTTCCTGAACTCAAAAGATTTGAGATTGTTTTTTAGTATTTCTATGGTTTAAACAATCTTTAAAATCTCAGACAGCATTTGTCTTTGTTATTCAAAATACATGACTGTGCACAGAGATGGCAGAACCTTCCAGAACACCTTTTCAAGGACACAGATTTGCCTTGTGTTCTTCTTCAGTGAGGTGAAAGCCGCAGAGCTACCACAGCCTCTCTCCACACCCAGGCCATTCCTGCTCTGAGCATCTCCTGGCAGTGCACGAACACAATGGTAATAAACACCCATTACTTATGGTCTCCCTTCAGCTCTAACAGGACCATTACACTGCACTCTCAAGGAATCACCTGAAACTCTGCACTTGGAATGTTAATATTATGTGCTCACAGCTCTTTGAACTTGCTGTAAGAAGTCTTAAGAATAGGTACTTTTCCAGCAAAACATAAACATCCAAAGCAAACCAAGAGTTACCACAGTAGAGAGAGTGAGAAGTCGCATGATCTGGCCACAGAAAATGCCAACTCTCTCCACCCCACTTCTATTTAGACTGGATCTACTCCTCCAAATCAATTGCTTAATTATTATAATTATATACACAAAAAAGTCAACTGCTTAAAACTAGCACATACTTAAAATGCTCTTCTAAAGAAAAGAAACACAAAAGGCAAACCCAATAAAAAATCTTTAGTTTCCAATAAAGAGTAACAGAGTCTTTTGGAATTAGAAATGGTTCCTTCTACATATAATTCATAATCTTTTTCACTCTCCAGTAGGTATTGCCCTAACATTTTACCATCTCCCCATCCTCCTAACAACCAAATACTCTATATGCAAATTGTTTATCATCTCTACACCTAATGCAATTTGAAATTTGCTTGAAAAGGCTTCTTACACTCAGCATATTTATAATAAACCAGATCAAATATTTGAATTAAGGAAGTTGGGCCCCAGAAACATTTTCATCTATCTACTGGGTCATGGCTTCTTTCAAAGCATAATGCATATCAATATCACCTTAAATTGTACATTCAGGTATTTGTAGAATTCTGAACACAGATTTGATTAAGTAGCATAAAAAGATTACGGTTCCATTGCCATAAAACTAAGAAAAATCAGACAAGCTTCTCTTTCTTAATATTTAAAGATACCAGGCTTCTGCTGGAGAAGCTTAAAGCTTTGCTCTGCTTTTATCTATTTTAAAATCTTTCTGAACAACAGCTATCAATCCAAAGAAATACATTTTCAAAGTATTCTTTCATTGCTCAACAAAAGATAGACATTGGGAAGGCACTTAAATCCATTCAGATGCATGTAGAGTAGCCTCTAGCAACTTCCAACCTATTTTAAATAAGCAGAATTTTTCTATTTCCATACAAATATTCCAGTAGTTTAGTAAACATTTTGTACCTCAGTAGGCATCCGTGTTTGTTAATCTCATACATAAGGAATAAATTCCAAAGCTGCAGGAGCTCTGTGTATTCCCAGGACTCTGCCCAGGCATGCAGACCCCTGAGCCAGACTCTGCAGGAGGATGTTCCGCCAAGTGCAGCAGGCAGCCACTGGGGCCAAATGATTCACTCCTAGCACCACCTCACAAAGTCTAATTTGATAATTATAGTGATTATCAATTAGCATCTCATCACTATTTGATGACACACGATGACTTGAGGCTAACTAGCATCTCATACATCATTTAATAAAAATGCCATGAAAAGAGGGGCTGGTGGCAGAGGCCAGCAGGCAGAGAGAGCTGAGTAAACAAAGGAATGTGCAACAGTTTGGGGACTCTTACAGGTTAATTTTTCTGAGCTGGGCCAGTGCAGACACACCCCCAGTGTGAGGGGGTCCTGTGCAGAGCCCTGGAGTGGGAGCTTCATTCCTAGCCTGGGACAGGCCACAGCCTTTGTCTTCTGTACCCTGAAAGTCACTCCCACTATGCACAACAACACTAAGGTGTTGAAGAGAATCCTTTATTACTCAGGACAACAACCCAATGGACATTTTAGACTCATCAAACTCACTTTAAAAAGGAAAAAGAAAGCAGATAGATTTTATATTGAAATATATAACACAAGTGTCAGAAGACAGAACAGCTGAAGGCCTAAGCACAAAATGAATTTACAAGTGGTTTTGTCTACAGTTCACCATGAGATCAGCTTTCACATGGATGATCATTCAAGTGTAGAGAATACTCAACCAACCTGTTGCAGCTGAAACTCATTTCTTCTGTTCACCTTGAAGTATAAGATACTTGATCTCAACAACTTTACCTGATCTGTTTCCTGGGAATGAAGAACCTGCATTTCAGTATGCCTGAAATACTTCTTATGTCTTTAATGCTGGAATAGTTATTATGGAAACATTAGCTGGTTATAGCATTGTATTATGATTCATGCAGAAGATCCATGGCCCATATATTTAGAATGTTCATTTTTTTATCTTATAAAAAGATTGAAGTCATGTAATTCTCTCATGCATATGACCACATCATTCCATTAGAAACTTCTGTGGCTGTAGCAGAATTTCCATTTTCATGAAGGACTTTTATATTGTCATCTTCTCTCTAAAGTAAATTTTTGCATAAAAATGATGAATGTCTTAGGATCCATTAGAATTCAGAGTGCAAAAAGAACCGTAAGTTATAAATTAATGCAAATTTTGTGAAATTCCAATAGAAGCCCTCTACATCGAGACCTCCACACTGGTTTATGTGTCAAAGAATTCTTAAGAGGACTAACTGTAATCTTCAGCATTATGTAAAAATTACAATGTATTTTGTTTCTGTATTACATAATTGCTTTATCTTTCATTGTTTCATGTCTTCTACACTTCATAGCTTTATCTGCCCCAATATTTTTCATAAATAATATATCTTATTCTCTTCACTTCCCCTCCTTGCCTTAAATACTCTTAGTTACTTAAAGCTAACTTGGTGTAAGGACTTTTTGGGGGGATAGTTTGTATACACTACAGAACTCCCTGAGATATACAGTACCTGAAACTGACACTACTGCAAATGCTGAGTAATCTGAAATAAGCGATTGAAAGATTATGCTCTACTGTGTGCTAAACAAAAGTTTCAATTCACTTTTAATCCAGTAAGGTGGCTAGTTTACTACTAACCATAGAAAAAACTAGCACCTAAAGTGATTCCTGAATCCCTGGCACCTAAAACTACCTTTTATGATTTTGTTTTTTAAGGTAAGCAGCAAGAATCATCAGCATTTATCTGCCAACATGAAGCATCATATTGGCACCTATCAACAACAACTACCAAAAGAAAAAAAGCAAAAAGTGACGTGAATTTTAATTTGCAGAGATAATTATGTCAGGTATGGCTTGTTTCAGGATAACAATACCCTGTTAGGGCTTGCAGGCCTCAGCAGAAGTAATTTGGGAATAGCAGTGACAGCATAAACAAAGCACTGAGAAAGGTTTATGAGGGTGGAGTCCATATAAAACACTGGATTAAATCTCTTCTGTATCCTGCGGCTCCAAACTTTCCGAGGATGCAGCAGTAAACCCAGAGCAGACAAACTACAGCAGACTTGGCTTCCAACTCCTCTTCCTCAACACATGAGCCCCATCCACTTATTACAAGTGAATGCACCGTTGTTCCCCATGAAATACTTGAAAACAAAGAGCTAAACCACAAAGACTATTCCCCTTCCTGGAGCATTAACTTCCGCTTTAATAACTAACTCCTGGTCCCACACGATACAGTTCTGCATTGTCCAGCACACCCCACTTCAGCCAGACAATGCACACAGCAATAAAACTCAACCCAGCAAAGAAAGTGAAAGCTGCGTTTGTTCAGCGTGTTATTTGGCGCAGCCAACTGTAATGCTTCTGCCTGCCATTTATTGTTTACTCTGTCAAAGGATTATTAAGAATTAGGCTACATTTGGCAATTTTTTGAGAAGGGAATTTACATGCAAAGTGACTGACACTTGGTATTTAAAGTCTATTGGTCGACTCTGACCCTTCGTTTACAAGTGACTCATTTGACTGCAAGGATCTCTGATGTGGAAATGCTCAGATACGAATCAATTGCAGTTTTTGTCTCGGGTAAATGTTACTTGGCAATCCAAAAGAAATGAACAATGCTGAGACCGAGCTCACATAGAATAGTGCTCATATGTTTAAAGAATTCCTTTTACATGCCTGGTTTAGTTCTAGTCGGAGGATTTATGACTCCCCTTCTCCTAATAACTTATCTCAGAGCACAGTGGTTTTAAACACACACACACAGACACAGAGACACACACACACAAAACCAGCAGTTAACTCTTTTGCTGCCTGAAAGAACAGCACGGATGCATTTAAGTACATTTAAAAAGCAGGGCTGTGATTCTCCGTGGGAGGTTGGGATAGGATAAGGATAGGACTAGAAAGGGAGAGAAACATGAAGGTACAGTTTGCAAATCCCTGCTCCATAAAGAAACGATTGTGTGTAAGAAACGACCATTCCTACATGAATCAGCTCAGTGCGAATTCTGCAGTTTATCTCTGATAAGGATAAAAGTAAAAGGGTTTCTCTGTACCCGAGCAAGATTCCCTTGCTCTCAGAAGGCAGATGCAGCATTTCTATAAACAAAAATGTCTCTAGCCCTACCTTGTGCCAGTGCTTGCAACATGTGGAGCTGAAGCAACAGAAACGCCCACCATCCCCGACAGAAGATGAAACAGAAGTTTAACTTTATCATCATTCCGCCTGGCCTGCTATTCCTCCGGGCAATAATTTCGCGATCCACCTTTCTTTCAACCGGTATTGCCTCACCGATGCCCATCCGATCCGACTGGCTGCCACTCCTGGCAGCGCTTTGGTCATCGCTCATTTCGCACCCGCGGGCCGGGCTCTCTGAGGAGGGTCGGCAGCCTGTGCCCCGCGCTTTGGGGGGAAGCGAAGCCCCCACTTGCCAGGATCGGCGGGCTCTTTGATTTGTGCTCGCTCCGCCTGCAAGCCGGGAGCAGCGCTCCGTGTGCCTCCCGCTATGACAGTCGCCACCTAAGTCAATGTTTCTTGTGGAGGTATTGATTGCACCAAAACAACCAGTCAGAAATGTGAAACACATGTTTCTCTGCACTGTCACATCCGATGCTTTCAGCAGAGAGGGAGTAAGTTCATTGGGCGTCAGTATTTCAGTAAATCCGGATCCTTCAGCGCATCGCAAACAGGAACAGGGAGAAACTGATCCATCTTAGCAGCCACCAGCAGACAATCCAAAGAGAACCTTTTATACCGCAACAGTGATGGAAACTGTTACCCCCGTCATTTCTGTGGAGCGTGGCGAGTTCTCCAGCATGTGTCCCATTCTCCTGTAAAAACCCTCCGATGGAAGTGTTAAAAATTCTCGCAGAAGGGGGGGGGGGGGGGGGGGGGGAAAGCGACAAGGAAAAAAAAAAACTAATTGAAAGTATCTCGTTATTCCTTGCGCTAAGGATTTATTTCAAGATTAGCCATGCAGACAGAGTAGTCTCCCGATATCCCCGCAAAGCTCTGCATAGTTTATATTAATCAGATTTTCCTTGGAATACAAATCTCTACCGTCAATAGAAGGGTCCTCGAGCAGGTAAATCGAGCAGCTCCGGCTGTGATTCCAGCTCGCTGTGCAGTCAGTCAGCCACAGGCCGGTGCCGGTGTCACTTGAACTCCTCACGTTCAGCCGGAGGTAGGGAAAACCTCAGTTGATCCTGTCTCCCTCCTCGAAGGCTGGTGCCGATCCCTTCCTTGCAGGGAGACCACGACAAAAATCACCTCTAACAGAGAAAGCGCTCTTTCTCTGGCCGGTTGTAGACGCAGTGAGGAAGCAAACCCTCAGCTGGACAGTGTCCGGGGTGGGGGGAGCGAAAATCTCCCGAAACAAACAGCAACAAGGTGAAATCCTCCTAGCTCTGCTGAGCCGGGCTCCTGCTCTCCGCGCTGATGCAGCCCAGGGATCCCGGTCCTTCCTCCGAGCGTCTCTCCCTCACAGGCGCTGTAAACACAAGGGGGAAAGCGCGATCACAACAGCGGCAGCGGCGGCAATAAAACCCAACCGAAAAAAAAAAAAAAAAAAAAAAAGAAAAGGGAAAGGGAAAGCAAGCGCTGGAGGTTTTATATTTGAACAAAGCATCGGGGTATTGTTTCAGTCCCGCCTTCCGTGAAGGGAAAACTTTCGTGGGAGATTCCCTCCCCCCCTTGTTAAAAGAAAGGAAAGGATAGGAGTAGTTATAAAAGAAGTGCACCGAGGATAAAGGCGAGTTAAAAACAAAGCACCTAAGCGCGAAGTTGATCAAACACGAGTCCCGCCAGCTCGCCCCCGCCCCCGAAAGCCGCCTCAACTTTTCTCAGCGCCTGAGGCGGCGGCGCGGCGCGACCCTGCCCGCGCCCCCCGCCATCCCCCCGCGCCCACCTCGGCTTTCCCCCCCCGCGTCCCGGCTCCCCTCAGCTCCCTCCGAACCGGCAGCGGCGCTGCTGGCTCACCTCCCGGCTCCCCGCACGGCTCTCCCGCCCACAGCGCCTCAGCCCACCTTCCCTGACCTACACCTCACTAGCGGGGCCGTGTCTGGGCTGGGAAGGGCGGGGGGGCGCGCATCCTGCGCGGGGCTGAGGGCATGTGTGTGCGTGTGTGTTTATCTGTACGCGTGTTCATCTGTACGCGTGTGCCACTGGCGGGACTGGGCGGTGCGGGGCTGGGGGGGGTATTTTAGTGCATGTTCCGCAGCCGCGGGAGGGGGGGGATACAGCACCGCCATCCCCTTCCCCTCACGCCGCCGGCGCAGCGGGACCTGCGCTCGCTCCGGCCGGGACGCTCATTGGGCGGCAGAGCGGGCCGGGCGGCGCGCGCGCGGAAGGGGCCGCTCGCGCAAGGGGCCGCGCGCGCCCGCGCAAAGGCGCGAGCGGGGCTGTGTCTCGCGCCCCCCCTTTGCCCCCTCCACACCCCACGGCGCGCGCCGGCCCTGAGGGGACGCGGCCCGCGGTCCCCGCCGTTTGTTCCCGTCCCCATCCTCGTCCCCGTCCCCATCCCCGTCCCCGCGGTCCCGGCGGGGCGCTCCGCCGCCGCGTCCCTGCGCTAACAGCGCCCCCTATGCCCGCGTGGCGGTGCCGCGGGCGGGGACACGCCGGGCCCGCCCGGACAGGCCGAGCCGCCGCCGCCGCCGCCGCCTCATCCCGGGCGCGCCCCGCGCCGCGCTTCCCGTGCGCCCGAGGGCGAGGAGCAGGAATGTGGTGACAGAGCCAAGGGAGCCCCGAGGTGCGAGTTAACCCCGTCCCTGCGCGCTGGGCTGTGCGGTGCTGCCGCACTCCTGAGCGCGGTGCGGTTGTGCCCCGTGGAGGGGAGCGAGGGTGCAGGGTGGCAGAGCCAAAGTTGGAGGTTGGCTCCTGCTCCTTCTGCCTTTTGAGAGGCGGTGTGTGATGATGGAGCCGTGCAGCAAACACTGTGTATTATCACATCAAACACAAGGTCATTTTCCCCTTTTATTAACAGTCGGTGTGATGGGTGTCTGACAGGTGTGTAACCCAAGAAAGCACCTTTTTCTCAAGCCTGTGTTATTTTCCAGCATACAAGAAAGTAAAACAGCTTCACAGTTTGCACCCCAGCACAGGGGAACGCTTTCCCTGGTTCCCTGGCAGTGTCTCCTGTGCCCAACACCTGGCCCTCAGCTGCCTCCCTATCCAAGCCATTCCATCCATCAGCATCCAGAGCTGCAGGGCAGCTTTTCCTCCTGACCCTCCCTTCGTATCTCCCAGGTACATCTGTCTGCCAGATTCCCTCCTACGCCAGTCCCTGCTTCTTATAGTATCCAACAGGTTATTAAGTTTTATGACATCTCTTGTCTGCCCACCCTTTATCCCTCTCTGTGCCAGCTTGTTCCTGTGTTCAAGTTGCTGCACTCAAATCCTCCTTATTGTGGCACCTTTTCCTGGTATGAGATATGAGCTGTATTCACCAGCCGCCTCTTCCTTGTGGTAAATAGAGTGAAAATAGCGATTCTGTTGTGCCTGTCACGTCACACTTTCCTTTTTTTGTGCGTAGACCACATTAATAATTATCTACACATATCAGGACTTGGTGCTTATGATTTTCCCTGCAATACGTCCGCTTTGAGAACAATGCAAACTGAACCCAGATTGTGTTCAGAACTGACCTCAAGGAAGTAACAATCTGTTTGTAACTCCCATTGCACCATTAACAGTAGTTATTTTACTGCAGCGTGAAAAAAGCCCTCTTTTTCTTTAACCAGTAATTTTGGGTGGGACTGATTTGCCTTAACTGGAAATGGAAAATATATTTAATTGTGTGTTGGGCAGTTTTGTTTTGGTATTTTTTTAAGCACTGTTAACAAAGAAGCGCAGGGCTGCTCACGGAAATTTCAGTTTAAGATTTCAAATTCAGTTTGATATCTAAAAAAGTCCTTGGTGCTTCCTCGTAAGTTCTAAGGAAGGCAGTTTGCAGCAGTTATGAGAGTATTGTGAAAAGTCTGCTAAAAGAATCATTGTCAGACTGTTGAAACCAAGGTGCTGCAGAGGAGAAATTCTCGTTTCTGTAACATTGCTCAATTTCAGTGGAAGTTTGTTTGACTTTGAAATGGACATGTTTTCCTTGTAGCGCTTTAAATCTGTTCAGCATGCAAACATGAGCATCGGAAGGTAATCTACAAACACAAACACAGGAAAGTAACCTATTTTCGTCACTCAGGCCTTGCTTTCTTATTTAAATATGATGCCGTTCATACTTGACATTTTGGGTGAAATGTTTGCAGTTTCTTCTTTTATTTTCAACAATGAGCACGTCTAACAGGACAATATTCATAGTGTTTTGGTTTTTTTTTTTTCCTATTTCCCTTGGTTACAGTAAACGTACTTAACAGCGTCCATATCTGAAAAAATTGTCTGAAATCTTGTTATCTAGATTAGTGAAAGCTTTTTAGCACTTCTCCCTCGTGTATGCATCTAACAGTTAAACGTATAGCAGAATACTGGTAGGAGAACAGCTCGCCCACCTGAAAAAGCAGAAACAACAAATCTGACGGTCATAAAGACAGAAGAAAGGACGGGATGAGTTTTCGGGAATTTTAAAAGTAAACACAGGAACAAAAGAAGCAATGTAGTTAGTTTTATTTAAAGGTAGGGAAAAAAAGAAGGTTTAAAGTCTTTTTATCAATGACGGTTGTGTTTTGAAATGAGTTGTAAATGCGGTGAGATTGTGAGACAAAAGAGAAAGGAAGAAAAGGCTCCACTACTAAAGAGAGGCCATTTAAGGAAAGGCGGCCTTCGAGCCAAGAAAGTGGAATCATGGAACTACTTCCACAGGAAAATCTCACCAATGCTTTTTTACAATCTTCTAATCTTCTTCTTTTATATCTTCTGGGGTACAGTTTATTGACTCTAGCATTTGGAATTAGCTAAACTCCTACAGATGGAGCGTTCTCATATGCAAATAATTTTACATGCTTTTAAGGTTTTGCTTGTTTGCTGGGGGGTTTGTTCGATTTTTTTTGTTTGTTTGTTTGTTTGTTTTTGAGCACTGCAGCAGGTTGTTGGGATCTGCTGTAGCTCCTCATGCAGTCTCTGCTTCTCACAGTCATTGATGGGTGGTACCCAGCTGGGGTCTAGATTATGCCAAACGTAATGGTTTTTAGCCAGGTAATTGCTATGGTTTATTTGGCTTTTTTAGTCCAGTAAGACAAATAATTATACTGCATTGTCTTACATATATTTTTTAAAAAAATTAATCAGTTATTTTCTATGTGGTTTTTCTTGACAGCACACTTTCTTTGTTGATGACTTACTTCGCCTGGAAAATTTAACTGGTAAAGCAAAAGTCTCTACCAATACCTTTGAAAATTAAATGGAGAGCTATATGAACACTATAACAGGCAAAATAAAAGTTGATATTCCAGTAAGGTCTTCCTCATAAGTAATGTAAAACAATTATTTAATTGTTAATTTAATTAACTATTTTTAATTCCTTGGATAGAAGGTATGGATCTTGTTGGTACCCTGAAAACAGTTCCATGGGTTGTTCCTACACTTCCATTTTCCTTCACTCAAAAGCTTCAAGTGCAAAATTCAGGACAAGCAATTTTATTGACTACCACATGATAGTCCCACAAGGTTTTTATATTGCCTTTCTTTTTCTCCCAAGAGGGATAGTGCTTTAGAAAACAATGACTTTGCAAGTAGAAAGTAACTTTCCTTCAAATGGGGAGGTTTTTCAGCATATTAAATCAACCTGAATTCAATGAACTTTTGGGAGGGGGCTAAAACCTTCCCTAGCAAGGGTAAATTCCCTAGGGACACTAGCCAGCTGCTCTGCTTTTATCAAGTAAATATGCTTCTGTGTCAATAAAAAACATTGGAAGAGAAGGAAAAAAGTCTCCCATTATAAGCTGGAAGTCTCAGGGGAGACATTAGGCAATGACTTCACCACACTTCTGGAAGTATCTCCTGCAGCAAACACTGTTGCAAGAGCAAGAATAACTCCCATTAAATTTTACTGGCCTTAAATAACTTAATATGGTGTCAGTCTATAAAGCCCCCAAACAAACAGAATGACAAATTTTTGTTTTCTCCATGTGGTTTGAATTTACATAAAAGAAATTAAAATTAGATTTATGTACCTCTTACATCTGATTTTAAATTCAGAAATGCGAGCAAATTCAGAGTTAAATTCCTTTGCTTGCTGCTTAATATGATTGTGCTCAGGAGTGTGGGAACAGGCGAGGTGCAGTTCTAAGGCACAGCTGTAGAAGTTGAGGGCAGAATGAATATATTGAAATGTTTCATGGCTTTTATGAGCCTGAGAAGGACCCTGCTAGAGCTGTAGCACGGCTGTATTCATGCTCAAATACAGTTAAGCTGATGGAAGCAATGTGTGTGCCGTCAGGACACGGAGCTAACGTGGCTTCTGAATTATCCCACCTCCTGTATTATCCCAAGGTAACGATAGGCTTTCTCATTTAGCCATCAGAAGAAATTCACAATGACCCAGCCATGTTGCCCTGCTGTGTTTTATGGAGTAGAGAGTTAGCGAAGTAACATAAAGGATCAAGACAACAGGTCCTGCTTTTTTGAAATGTAGACGTTTGAAAACATTCTCAGAGCCTCCCAGAGGAAGTCTACAGGGGCTCTAATGATTCTACTCCAGACAAGTTGGGCTAGAATGGAGAGAGAGATCTTCTCTTAAGAAGTCTGTGCCTTCAAACACCAGCGGGTCTGGCTACCCAGCCATGGGATCGCCCTTTCATGGTTCTGATGATGCCCCAGGCACGAGTGACCTGAGCACTTTGAGAATTGTCTGAAATTGCCCATAAATACTTGGGCAGACTTCGGACAAAGACTGAATGTTTCGGTTGAACTTAACCTTTGTACTGAGGAGCGCCATCTCGGGGACTTCCTCAACTTTCTAGCTGATCAGGAAAAAATAAATGAAGCAGAATCTGAAACCATAAGTACAAAAGAAATCTACTGAATAGCAGCTGAATATTACCAGTAAAATGCATTAATGCATCAGCTTACACTTGATCACACTAGGCAGAAGACTTCCAGAGAATACATCAGACTGTAGGAAGTACAGTATTAGTTGCATTCTTTTTTCCTTCCATCCTTTTTTTCTTTTTTTTTCCCCAGAACTAAACCAAAGCCCATTCACAACAGTAAAAAGTACTGCTTCTGCATGACATGTCTCAGGCAGGACATTAAATGTTAAACACTTTGAAATGAAATTAGATTTCATGGTGGTTTCCATTTTTCAACAACTCTTATATGAAAAACCCAACAAACAAAAAACCCCACAAAATCCTTAGCTCAAGTCCTTGTACCCCATGTGAGATCCATTGTGATTTCTGTTGATTACAATTTTCTGAATTTCCTGATTAAAGAAAGTTGTAATATGCCCATGGTTTCTCCCAGAGGGTGCTAGTTTAGTCATTAGTGAACTGATTATTGTCTTCCATATCCTTATTCACAAAAATATTACAAAGACCTAAATAACTTTCTTGCAGTCCCTGAACAGTGCAGAAAACTGATTTATCAAGGGTTATTTTCAGATGCAGTATAAACATCTTAAGTAAGCAAAGACATCCATTGAACACTTTGTGATATGATTCCTCCATTACAGTGAAGAACTGTTAAGTGTGTGCATAGAGATCACATTCCAAAAAATAGCATATTCTTGAGATCCTGTAATTGAGAAATGCAAAGTGCTAGATGTGACAAGTTAGTTCATTATTACAACCCTGTATTTTTCTGACTTGATTGACATGACTCAAATGGAAAAGCTTTAAAAGCAAAATGCCAGTGTGACAAACAGATAACAAGAAGGAGGATGGCAACAATTACCACAAGGGCTTGAGCAGTTCCGCTCACTAAAGGGGAGAAAACGGAACATCTCAGCCATGTTGCTGCTGCCATAGTCTACAATTTGTCCATCATATAAAAATAAACAGGTCATGAAATGGCAAAGTGAGTTTTAAAGAATAAATAGAAGCTATTTGCAGTGATTGGCCACCTTAGCTATAGATTACTTTTTCCTCCATAGGATGTGAATATATATTGATGAGTAGTATTTTAAATTAGGATTCAAATCCAGAGGAACCTCCACTATGGGGATTTCAGCAGATACTTTTCTGCCATAATGAGACCATGGCTTGTCTTTTAAGGACATTTTGGCTTTATGAATCCTTTGCTCCTGAACACTTGTGTAGCCAAGAATTTTCCAGATTTATTGATGACTGAAGTTGAGATGTCAATTTTAGATTCTGTAACTCTGGTTTACAAAAATAAAAACTGGACCAGACTGTTGGTTCAGGGAGATAAAGTGAGAGGGTTAATGTGAGTGAGCCATTGTGCCAGATGGTTTTTACAAGTACTGCTATTTTGGCATAAAATTAATGTTGTTCCAAAATATTTTTTGCCAGATATCTGTGCAGAGATTCTGACCAGCAGGTTCTTATATTTAGCGGCCAAAATAATTTATTTGTCACCACTGTTCTCCTTGGCTGCATGTTTGTGTACATCAGCTCAGCCCTTCTCTTGACTGACTGTACTGGCATCTACTCAGTGCCTAACAGCTTTTTCTAGACTGCTTCTTCTCAGTTCTGTAATTCTTCCTTTTCTTACGAGTTTTCTTTTTTCTTTTTATTCTTTTCTTTTTTTTTTTTTTTTTAAGATGATCAAAAGCAATTATAATATATCTTTGAATCTTTTTAAGATAGGACAAGAGTTCAGATTAGCACTGGAGAGCTTTCCTTTCCACAGGTCTCTTATCATGATTCTGCTAACAGAAATTAATTTTGTAGAAATCCAGGCTTGGGCACGGACAGTACATTTCACCATTCTTACAGCTTTAGCTCAAGGTTATTATTGCTGCTCTGTGCTCAGAAGGGAAGACTGCATACTAATTACATTCATTTTATCTTAATTTCCATAGCAATTAAATGTTATTTTAAAAGGCTAATCTGAAATATTTTCTAAGTGATCCACTTGGGTGACACCCTTGCACCATTTTTAGGAAAGCAATGAAAATGTATTTAAACGTGTGCTAAGGTCTTGAATCTCAATCTCACTTTTCACTGTTACTTTTCAGTAATACAGACAATATGAAATGCATATTCCTTCGAAGAAAACACCCACAACAAAGGAATTCACACCCGTGATAAATTTAAACAGCAGCAGAATATCAGGATAGCTTTGACAGCATAGCTGATGTAAAGGAGAAATATAGGAGTAAAAATAAAATAAAACAATTTTTATTGAAGAAATTTATGTTTTAAAGGAAGCAGGAAAGCTTTGTGGTTATTTACATAGAAACCATTGATTTTTCTTAACTACTCTGTAATGCATCTATGCAGTAATTTAGAAAGCTTATACTTAAAACAGATGCCAGCATTATTCTTCAGAGAGTACTCAGAACACAGTGAGAGTGAGACAGATGGATGCAGCAGAATCAATAGTTCAGAGAACACCATCAGGTGCTTGCATTTCGCATAGGTCAAGTTTGATGAAACCCCAGCTTCGTGAATCAACAGTTCTGGTGTAAATAATTCACAGGAATAGAAAAAAACCCACTATGCTTATATGGGATGAATATAAATATACTTTTTAAATAATTGTTAGTGAGCTGTAATATGATTTGACTCATGTAGCTGGCTTAGATATACATATGATCCTACTAATACAGAGTTTTAGTACAGCAGGAGATTGGAGATTTTTGGTTTAGTAATGAGTTAGTGAAATAAGGAAAATTATGAACTTTAAACTGAGTGGCATTTGCAGTACAATAATGCTGCAGCCTCTTTGCTCTTCTAATGAATATACTGTAAAAACAATTCATAAATCTTCAATTAGTATTTAAATCTGATCTCGTTCCTTATTTTGTATGTGTATCTTTAAGTATTCCAAGATGACTCTAATGTGACCTCCCTTTGGGAGCAGCTCCACAGGGCTCTCATAGGTCCAAGAGGACCAGGTGCAATCTGCAGGGGGAGGTGGCTTGCTCTGTGAAGCACTCAGTGATCAGAACAGGACTCCTGTTGCCTTAACAGTGAAGTAAAGTAAAGCTCAGCTCAGTCTGGATCTCCCTAGAGATGGAACTTAATTCTGCTCCAGCATGTTTGTTCAACTGCTGCAGCCGTGCACATTTTGGTGTCACTACTTCTGGTTTTTACTGGGAAGGTGAAAAAAACCAAAGGAAGTCATGTGTTGTTATCATTTGCCCCCCTCTCCCCAGAACTGTTGTGGATTTCAGATTGTGTAGGATGAGAAAAAGAGCTCCTTTGTTTTGCTGAGAATGTTTATCATTGCTTTTCCTGACAGACCTATAGAGGAGCCTTTCAAGCCCCCTCACAAGGGCAAAAATTAAGTAGATAAGGGTGAAACTTCAATATTGAGTTGTAACTTGGATTCATTCACACATAACTGAACTCAGTTATAAAATTTATAACCTTAAAAGCCTAAATAAAAATAAAGATGGCTAAAGGAACGGATGGGAGGTGGTAGATTTTGTAGAGAAATAGCAATATATTTCTTTGCTAGTCAAAATTAATACTTTAAAAGAGTTACCAAGATGAATGTCAAATACCTTCAAATTTATAATGCTTAAATAATACAAATATTATATTACATAATGCCTGGATATACAATGGATTCTTAAAACAACTGCCAAACAAGTTCCATGAACTTCCAGTGTCTCTTTAGCAATAAAATTTCCAGAGGACTGGAAGGAAAACCCAGTGTTGTGTAAATATTTTAAAGTTAATGACGCCACAAGTAATCCCAGACATGTTAATTGAAGATCAGTTCTCATGCACTCAACAGACTGCTTAAGATGGAAACAGTAGAAACAAAATTAAAAATCGGTGCTGATTAATCTGTTTTTTATGGAAAACAGATATTGAACAGGATTGCTGGTGCTGTGGATGACATCACAGCCTTGACACATAATCTCCCATTGCTTCATTTATTGTTCTTCATTTGGCCACAATGTCTTGCCTGATTATGGTTTTAAAAACAAGTGGGTTATCTGATGTTCAGCCCTTTAGACTGGAATGATAAACTGAAGCAAACTTCCAAAATAATCATTGGGTTGAAAGGTGTGTGGAAGGAGTGTGTGTTTGGGGGAACTTTGTCAGATCTATTTTTAGGGCTGATGTTATTTAGGATCCTTGCTGAAGAATGACATTCTGAGAAATCTTTCATCTGTCAGGAAAAGCATGCTTTGGGAAGTAAAAAAAAAAGTCCACAGTTGAAAAGTGATGTTAAATTATTTCAGACCACAAATAAGAGTAGAGGTTGTCAACAGTGAATTTTCATCTCTATGGTGACACTTGAAAAACTCAGCTAAAGCAACTGAAAGTGTGAAATTAGAGAACATAAACTGAAGAATGATAAATCCCTTTGTGGATGTCATAATTCTTGAGTAATATGAACTCTAGTGTGCTGGGGTTTGGAATTTAGAGATTTTTAACATCTGAAATGAAATAATCACCATCGAGTTCAACCAGTTTTATTTATTGCCAGTGTTCAGCAGCTTAGGTTTCCTGATCCACCCACTCAGACCATTCCAGGTGGTAAGTGGTCTTCACATACTTTACCTAGACATGCAATGACCTCTGTCTGTAGAAGATGTTGCTTATTTAGAAAATAATCTGTAAATAGACTTTTTTGCTATTCCTGATTATATTTTTCTCAATGTTCAATATTGCTTTCCAATAGAAGTAATAGATGTGTTAATATTCCAACTTAAAAAAAATACATTTGTGTACATGATTTAGCTTTAAAAATTATTGGGAATTTGCAATATAAATGAGCATTGTTTCATCAAACCTTAGAGAAAAGCTGCCTCACAAGCTGCAGTGAAATTCTGACCTTATCCATGGAAGTCCCTCCAGTATTTTCAGGGAGAAGACAGGGAAGGAATTTGCTATTGAACAGTGGTTGATTGTTCCTGGTTTCACCTAAATCCAGCAACCTTTGTTGATCATAGCAGCAGCCAAAGAATTTCTCTAATGTGTGAGAAAGAAAACAAAAACAGCAGAAAATGTTCCAAATTCTGAGAGACTTGTCAACAATGAAATGTGTTAGTTGCTTTGATGACAAGAACAAAGCCAGCAGGGAAGGATATTTGCAATTAAATCCTTAGAAAAAAGTTTCCAATTACATTTATTTGTAAAATGCATGGCAAAAAAAGTGAGTTTGGAGTCTCCACACTTCTTTTATATGACAAGAAAAACTTTGCTTTGTGATATTCATTGAACAGTGTCACATCTTGGTTTTTCTTTCTCAACTCTTTACTCCAGCTTTTTAAAAGGAGATTTACACGCTGTCTCAGACATCTTACATACATAGATTAACAGGAAATAAATTGGCCTTGGATGTTGGCAAATCTCAAAACCATATGTTCAGAGAGTTCTTTCATTCAGTTGTAATTAATTTTTTACAAAATTAGTAGCTTTAATCAATTGGATACCTGGATGGGGTCTGAATCCTGTTATGGGTGTTTGAAGTCTCAGGGAGTTGTAGCAGATCAAGCAAAACTTTCATAGCTGTGACCTTTCTCCTTTCACTATATATCTGTGTTAAATAATACTGAGACAAATTCTACCTTTTGTCATAATGATATAAATCCAAAATAAAGCCTTAATACTGCAAGGACTTAGTACATGTACTCCAGGCAAGGGGCAAATCCTATATATTAGAGCAGTAATATATAAATGCTTAACTTGCAGCAGATGAATATCTCTGCAGGATTTAATTTAAGCAGACACTTCCAGTTTCAGTGGATGTCACCTGGAGCAGAGCTTGGTGTGCTGGTTGGAGACATTGTGCCTTGCTTGCTGTTATTGCTTAATCTCTAACAAGTCCCAGGGGCTTCCAGTCACTTAGCATTCATTATTTAGGCAAAAATTCATTTAAAGGCATCCTAAAATGCTGTAAAATAATGATTACAAAGCCTCTGAACAAAGAAAGAACAATGCATCTTAAATTGCTGCTTGAAATACCTCAGATGTAGAATTTTTCTCTTACCAAGCATTTTGAATTATTCTGGGTTTAGTTACTTTAAGGTGTATTTTTAAGTAATGTCCATAAATTTGTCTCTAGAAAAATATCAAAAGAGTGAAAAAGAGCCCTTGTTTGACTTGTGCCCCTGTGCTGAATAGTCACACTTTGCATTGGCTCCCTAAGAAACACTGCAGCTGAGAGTAATTCTGAAAAAGAAAAATGGAAGAGCAGCTTTCCTTCCAGCACATTGCAGTATAAAGTCTTATGACACAGCTAAGTATAGCTAATTTATTTGCAGCAAAGGGGTTATTAAGATGAAGATTAATGCACAAATAACTCTTTCCTGGAAGCTTACTGTGATGCATAAACTCACAAAATCTGTTGCATAGGACGGTTTACAACTGTGCTCAGTGTGGCTGGGATCCTTTTATCAGTGCAGTAATACTCAGGGTACTCTTCCAGAGGCCACTGCACAGCAGGGGAGAAGGGCCTGGGCATTCCCTTTATCCCCACAAACATGTGAATGTGTTTACTGGAAGAGGAATCATTTTATCTGGGATTCAAGATCCATTATGATTCCAAGAGGAGTCAGTACCATGATTGCAGGCTGATAGCCTAGGGAAGCCACTAAGCAACAAATGGGAATTGGTGGTTTGTTGTGGTAACTGTATTTTATAAATTACTAGACCATCATGGACTGCTTTTGTTTTGTTTTGCCTTTCCTTGGAGAACTGGGTATTGGGTAGAAATAATACTGTGATTTTTAGTAGAGTTGGGATCTTGCCCTGAGTAACCCCCCTATATAACTTCCTCTATATATCTAATGTGTACCATATGTCTGGGGTAATAATTTGCAGGAATATGTCAGAATGTCCCTCTAGTAAGGTTAGGGGTAATAAACTATTGTTAGTGGTTCCAAGGTCAAAGCTGAGTTCTTTCCATGGAAATAAAAGATAGCACTGCATTACCTTGTCAAGTTAATACAGTGTGATAGAGCAGCTCAGGCAGCACATCCTGAAAGACTGTAAATGTCTAATAGATTTAGGAAAACTGTACCTCAGGGAACATATTAGGAAGGATTCATCAATGGATCAAAACTGTCTTGGAGTCTTACTTATTGGGGACCAGCACAGTTTTAAATTATTGCTTTCTTAAGAAAAGCCTCAAGACAAATTGTATTTCTTAGATTAGCTTTACACGAGTGGTCAATAGTTTCTCTTGGAGAATTTTGAGGGCTTGTTGTGGTTTTTTTTTTTTTAACACTGGCATGAGCAATTTCAATAATTTGAACTCTGTAATTAAGTTTTGATTTTTTTCCCAACTGATTTTCAAATTGCTTAATGTGCTGCTTATAGTCTGTCATTCTTTGCAGATGAAATTGGACATATTTGTGAAGTGTCTTAGCAGTGTGTCTCTAATGACAAAGAACTTTAATTATAAGATATGGGTTTGCAAGTTGCGCATTAATTAGACACAAAATTAACAAAGTGTGACGTTTGTACACATGTTCACACATACACAGAACATCAGGAAGTTTTCATGCATAGATGTGTCCCAATATATGTAAGCATTTGGAATCAATACTGGTTTCAGGGTAATAGCAATTAATAAGAATTCTGCTACTCTGTGTGTTTTGAATTGTTCTACAATTCATCCCTGGGAAATCAGTTACTCGATATTTCCAATGTGGCTGAAGTAGAAACTGGCCTCTATTTATGATTGAACTTAGATCTCCCTATTATGCTTTTGCTGTTTAAAGTCATGATGGACTGTAACTCACAGCTTAAACAAGAAAACTTTATACCAAGGAGCAGATAAATAGGATTAAGATAATAATTCTGCAGTTCTGGAGTAATTGCTATTTGCAAAGCACAAACTGTGGTTTACTGATGACATCATTAGAGTCTTGCTTTAATTAAAGTCTATATTGCCTGTGTTTTACTATGACTGCCTCTTACTGTAAATTGATTTTATAGGGCACTAATTTGTAAACTGGATATTGCTGCAGAATAAGACTTGGTTATATTTTTGTGGTCTAAATGCTACATAGTATTTAAGAATGCATTTAAAGTTAAGTATGTATTCAGCAGTTTGGTTGAACTCTTGCTTCTTTTATTCCACTTCATGCAAATTCATGCCTCAAATAGAGATACTAAGGATCTGATCCTTGTAATCTTATTGATATTGAGTAATGCCTTAATTGCTAGACTATCATTTTGACATAGACTATTCTAATTTCAGAACAAGAAAAAACAAATGCAGGTTATTTAGGAAACTGTGTTCAAGCTTAGAATTAAAATGTTTTGACAGGATAACGAAGAGGAAATAAGGTTTTAGATTTCTTATATTTGATAAATTTGTTATCAAATATAAGCCATGGGTTGCATCCCATGGAAAGGAATGGATGCAGCTCCTTTATCGAGTACCTATTGATTTTTAGTGTTAAGAAGAGTGACCAACGAAAATGAATTTGGAGAAAAATGGTGCTTTTTACTGATGCCTGCAATTGTTGGATCTCTGATTTTGTAGTTCCCATAACAACATCCAAATGACTGAGGACTCTGCACCATTGCTGCCCATTGAACCTACAGGATGTGGCTGCTATTGCTCCACTTTCCTCATCTCTCTGAGAAAGGCAAATGCGTTGGGAAGCTGGCTCCATGTTTTGTTCCAGAAAACAGAACTTTACTGCTATTCATTGTCTGTATTTTTCCATCTATAAAACCAACAAAACCCAAACACCTAGTGTTGGGAAATTCTTACATCCCACTTGCAATTCATGTCTTTGTTCTCCTTTGAGTGCCCAGAGAAATACAGTACAGCTGTATATTTTTTTGTTGGAAAATTATAGCAACCAAGAAATGAAAATATTCTTTTTGTAAGTCACATTTTTATTTCCAGCTGAGTTGTATCAGCTTAGGCAGAACAATAGCAGAATCCAGCACCTTAAGAGGTTGAGGGACTATTTCTTTAAAATAACTTTAATCCTTTGGGATGCAAATGAATTAAGAGCATGTAAATGCTCTACAATAAGAATATACTATTTTTGTGACCTGCAATTTACACTTTGCTGAGTTAGATATTCATTTCACCAATTTTTTTTTTTTATTTGCTTCAGGTAAACCTGAAGCTGCATTCTGGGACCTGTATGCAGAGGATGGTTTATTCCAACAAATTGACAGCACTCATACTCCATCTACCATGCTGACAGTACAAGTAGTTGATATGTCTTGAATTTGTTAAGACATTGACAGGAGAAGGATTTAAAGGTTGGGGAGCATTATTTTGTTTATCCTGCTGGTGATGAGATGAAACTAATGCTCCAAATATCTGATGGCAACCTGCTATTTTAGAGATAAAAAATGTCTGAATTGCCAGTAAAAGAGCGAGTAACCTTCTTTGCAAGTAGCCATGATCTTTAATTTGTTTACTAAAGTTGTTTTCATAGAATATATATGTTAAACCTGACAGCTTGATTGCACTGGGGTCTTGCCCCAGGGCAGCTATTTGGATGCATCATAGACACAGAATATCAACACAAAATAATTTTGCTGGAATAAAAAATCTGTCTATCTTGCTGTCCATTTTGACTGTCTCAAGTGCACAATTCAACAGTTTTGTAAAATTGAATAGTATATGCTCCAATTCTCTCTTGGAATGTCGTGATGTTAGGAAACTATTGTGTTTCTGTGCAGAAGGAGATAGATCTTTATTCCACAGCAAAGCCTTGCCTAGGGCATTATGATTTTTCCCTACCCATATGTTTAATGTGTGTTCTTATATACAGATTGCTGTGAGGACAAACCTCTTCATAACCAGCTCTCAGCTATCCCTTACAAATCCTCATTATGTTAATTAAACAGTTTTTGTTACCCCCTACACAAAATACTAAGCCTGGAAAAAAACAGTTTTGAGAACACATATTAACATCCTTAAAAACACACAAACAGAGGTATGTGTTTATGTCAGGAAAATGTAATAGCTATTCCAAACCCAAAAATTACCAAGCTACAAAATTGCATTAGTATATTTGGGCTTAAGTTGATCTTTGAGGCATGGAGGCAGAGTTGAGAGACTGAATGGTCTGTCAGCAATTCAGTGCCATTCAGGGAAATTTGAGAATGCCAACAGAGGGGAAAATATATGTAGAGTTCTTCAGGCTGCTTAAGAGTGGTGCAGCAAAGAAACAACATCGTCACCTTGGCAAACATTAAAGTTAAGAACCTCTGCATTAAGTTCATAGTTACAATGAAAATATGTTTGTAACACTGATTTAGATGAACCCAAATTGTCAGCACATTCTTCCTTATTTTGTGAATATTATAAATGCTCAGTCTGCCTGGACTGCACAGTAACTTGGTCTGCAGGATTTCCCACACAAGCTCTGAGAAACATCTGTGCCTGAAGTTAGAAACAGTTCCCAGCAGCCAAGAGCTGAGGCTGCACTGGGAAGGTTTGGCTGGGATGTGCTCAGCGTGTCGCTTGGACTGCAGAATTGTTGTAGGTCCCTTCCTACTGCACTACTCTGTTCCCAGTGTGGGTTGAATTTTGCAGGCACTGGCAGCTAAAATCCAAGTCTCCACTGAGATATACAAGCTCCATTTTTCAGATTTACAGCAACTAAATTTGGGCAAATTTTCAGAAGAGTGGCAAAAGCTAAATCCCTGAGGTGAGTTATGGGTACCTGCCAGTATCTCAGTCCCTTTTCTAGTCCATGAGGCTTAATGTTCATTCTGTCATTGAGTTTCCCCTTATATTTTTGTTGTACTATATATCAATTGCTCAGTAATCCTTTCTTTTTCTTGTTAGATCCTTTGGTTTACTTAAAAAAAAAATTAACAACCAAGCTCACAGCCTAGAAAAAGCAATAAAATAAAACCTTCAAATATAGAACTATTCTGAAGTTTTTCTAGCTGCAGCCTATTTGGGAAGTTCATCAAAAAGTCTAGGTGAAGGAGCAGAGAGAGTGCACCTGACTCTTTTAGCTGACATTGGAATAATTAATTTCATGAAAATGACTTCCATTGGAGGTTAATTTATTTTGGCTGACAGTCACATACATTAATAGACATATCTAATGCTGCAGTCAGTCTGAACTTTATTTAGAATAGTTTATTTATATCTTTGGGTGATTTCATTGCAAAGAGGTGGAAGACATTTAGGATCAAGTATGAACATTTTTCCCCAGTTTAAAAAAACACAAAGAAACAAAACCCCCCAGAATTTTGACTGCTTGAGTATTTTAGCCTTCTGATGGTTAAGTCTAAAATAGTTTGATTTCTTTCATCAGTGCAGCTTAAGCAGTTCCTTCAGATGACACAGTTGACTTCCTTGTACAGTAAGAAACGCCAGACATCTTTCCTTTAATCCTGCAGTTTGTGACTTTAGGAACAAGGATATGCCTCAAAAACCTGGTATATAAAATAGTGTTTGTGTGCAACTCAGATGACTTACCTGTTCTTCTGGCCATAATTTGATATTTATAATTTTCTTACTTGTAAATAGCTTACACAAAATGGCCAAGCACAATAATCTCTCTATTTGAAATGGCTCAGATGTAGTAGTATGAACTTTAAAAAGCAGAGCAAACCTGAGAATATTGAATGGGTTTATATACTATTCTAGTCTGAAAAATCCAGCTGTAGAAAAAACCTACATGCCCATTTCAATTGTATTTTTGAAAGGGTACATTATGATAGTAATTTCCCGGGAGGTAGTTGTGCCTTCTGCTTTTTTTATGCATAAGGATGGAGTCTAACGTAATTTTTAAGGCTTAATTTTATCCTACTTTATCCTTGTGTTCCCACCACCTGATAATCAAGGAAACAAAACTCGTGGACTCTGTATTTATATAATTAAGTCAGTGCTTGGCTTTCTAAGTGTGTGTGAAAAGTAGGTTGATAGTATTTATACTATATATATATATAAAGAGAGAGAATATGCTTAGAAGCATAGTTCTTATAAACTCAGAGACATGGGTAATTTGCCAGTTTCAACAGTGTTGTCCAGTTTTCTCATGCACTGAAAACCTCCTGATAATCTGATGTCCTTTGCAAAATATGTTATCATGGGCATGGTGTAGAGTGGAAAACAATGACTCTCCCTACCCTGATATATGACATCTGCTATATCATTCATTTTCATAACCCTTTTCCGTGGCTAGGGTCCAACTGTTAGATGGAATTTATTAATTTTAGTGACATCAACCTGTTACAGTGTCAGTGGTACAAAGTCAATCTTTGTATGCAAGCTGGATTGAATGATGTTTCCATTGTTCACTCTGCATCCTTGGGAAAGACATTTTGAGTCTAAAAATATTAAATCAGAAAAGAAGAAGCAAGAGAAAGAACATTATTTAAAAGTGTTGTAGTCATCAGAGACTTAAAGAATCTTGTCTGTATACTTCAAGAGAAGAACAGAGGAATTTTAGTACCAACAGAATCACAGGTTCAGAATAACTCCCTAAATTTTGGAAGACTTTAACTTAACACCTTTCCAGTTAGAACCCCAGAATTTATACTGAGGCCAACTCACCTTTATGGTCTTGAGAAACATGAAAATAGCAATGTTTGTTCAATTGTCTTGGAGCTCTATTGTTAAGCGTACATTGGAGTGTGTGCTTGTGTTCCCCAGGACTTCACTCCATGACCTCTGTTCATCCAAAGCACAGCAGAACCATGCAGGGGCTGGCTGGCAGCCAGCCTGTGTGAAAACAGCTGGCATTAGATTGGAATGGGAGCAGTGGGGATTCACTGGGCTCTGCACAGGCCTGGAAGAAAATAAAAATATTAGTTCACACAAAACCCAAACCAGGGCTATGAAGCAGAGATGAGTGATGTCAGTGTTCAAGGAGCATTTGGATGACATTCTTGGTCATATGGTTTAGTTTCAGGTAGTCCTGTGAGGAGCAGGGAATTGAACTTTATGACCATTATGGGTCCCATCCAACTTGAGATGTTCCATGATTCTCTGATTGCCTTAGACATGAAGCTGAAAGATCTTTACTGTGTACTGGTGAACGTATGAAACATGGCAATTTGTGTCATTGATATGTGCTAGAAGGTGGAGGTTTGCCTTATGAGCCTGCTTTGAAACAAGATTGATTTCAGTAAAGAAGGGTTTTCTCTGCCATGTTTCTATCAGCTCTGTATGTGCAAGTGCATGTACTGAAGAAAGCAAGAACTGCAGTGGGAATAGTACTTGCAGATGATGGTAACAACTGAAATAATTACCCAGTCATTGTTGCTCTTGGTTTTGTAGTCATTCATGCCTGTGTGGAGTAAATACATATACTAGAGAGAGATTCAGTAGGATTCAATGGAGTCCTGGAGTTTTTTACAGTAGCAATTTTATGATCCTTTTTGCACCCATGTGGCAAGCAGTGAGAGTGAGGTCTAAGCTATACATAATCAGATTTATCTCAATTTAGATACAAATTTATTCTATTTGTGTGGAATACCCAAGATATTTAAATGCAAAATGTGTATTCTGACTCTCTTCAGATTTAGGACTGAATATGAGACCCTGAACAGATATCCCTACAGAAAATGAAGCAGAGATATATATTTCCAATTACAATTCAGTAGGTCAAATGGTGGGTCAGCTGCTCAGTCCCCTCAAAGACAGGCAGGATGAATGGAGCTGTATAAAGTTTGAGTGATGCTTTTCCCTTCAGAGATATTTTATCTGCTATGAGGCTGTGCTTCCCATTGCTCCTACCACAATGGTAGCCACATAGAGTTAACCTGATTTCATTTTTTTTTTTTAGTTATGCTTCATTTTCTCAATTGCAACAGTCATAACGCATCCGTTCATCATTCATTCTCCTTGGTTATTAATCTGAAGTATGAATCCGTTTATATTCAGGGAAACTTTCTTTAAAACCCTGGGGACCACAGTTTTCAGTGTAGTCTCCCTTCTATAGATTTTGCAGATTCTATCATAAGGTGTCCAAGGTCACTGGGAAAGGGAGGGTGAGAGACAAACAATGCTAATTCTGCTGACGTTGAAGTGTTATGTTGGAATTGACCTGGAAAAAAATTCCCTGAAGAGCAGTAGGGTGTTAGTGTGAGCTCCAAAAGAAAGAAAACAGTGAAATTATTGAACTGCACCAAGTGCCATCTTTTTCATCTCCTCCAACTCTTAAAAGACCAAGTAGTGTCCATGGAGCAAGAACCTCTCAACTCCTCTCACTTGAGGTTCCTCATTAGAAGAATGATTATTCTGGTAGTAGTCTAACAAACCTAATGTTTACTAAAAAAGCACAAAGTGTATAGAATTTGTAATAAGCACATCACCCTCTTTCTGAAAGACATTTGAAGTCCGTGCTCTCCATAGTTGTGCTGTGGTGTCGGCTGGCAGTGCCAGGATTTGAAAGGAGGCTGATGTTATAATACAGCACATCAGACTTGCTGAACTTTGACTCTTGGAGGATCTATGGAGAAAAAAATCCACAGCAGTGGAATTAAATGTTCTTTTTCTCCTTTCACCTACCTCGCCCTTTTCACTGTTTTTCTTCCCTCTTTTATTGACCTAATTCTTTTCAACTGGTTTCCTTTAGGCTTTCCCTGAACTTGTGGGCATATGGGTTTCCAGCTGTAATTTTATGCTGGATATGAAAATTGAATATGTCACACAAAAACTCTGCTTCGTGGGGACAGCGCTGCCTTACATTGCAGAGCTTGCCAGAATTCTGACACCCTTTTCTCCCAATAAAACTACATGGCCTTGCAAGAGCAAGGAGAGAAAGGTGACCTTTGATCCAAGCTGGTTTTTGTCTGGTTTCTGTTAGGTCGTAGCATTTAAGTATAAGGTAAGTGTACCTGCCTTTCCCTCCTTCAGGAAACAGGTCTCAACCTGGTGAACTGCATCAGCAACTCTGACCAGCAAGAATGTATTCCCCTTGGGTTAACATTTATGTGGACACTGCCTTATAGTCCTTGTGCAGGTACAATAAAACAAGTTTTATGTCTGAATCCCATTCTGCATTTCCAAAGAAGGTGTGATGCTGGCATCATAAAAGCGGGAGCAATTTATACATGGCAGCAGGAGCCTGTGATTGAATTACAGGGTTACTATTTAGCCATGAAACTCTATATTGTTATTGGCCACGTGTGTTAAGAGAATATCAGTAGTGAGCCCTCAGGGGCTGTAATTTATAATTTACTTTGCAGGTGGGAAAAGTTTATAGTTCAAGAAAGTATGTGTGTCTGAAATCATGTTTGTGCCATTGTATAGGGAGGAGGCAGAAAGAGAGAATCAAGGAATATTTCAGTTTAATGGAGAAATCTGTGGATTATATAAACATGAGGTAGAATGTTTCCTTTTTTTTGCTTTTGTGTTTGCACATTGCACTGATGTCTGTGTAATTCTGGAGCTGTCCTAGCATTATGCACGTTTGCAGAATAGTTCTTCATCTGTAGTAAGGCAGTTTCATGCTTGAAAAGATGCAAAAAGGCTTCCTATGAATTTTTCACTCAGCGTTATTAAAATATACATGGAGCTCAAAAAATATACAGTGCACTAAAGAACATGTGATGAATGCCATATAAAAAGTTTTGTGTGATAACATAGTTATTACATTTTAGGTACCAACTAAGTGAAAGTGAATAAAGTGTGTTGCACACAACTGTCATGTTCAATAATAAAAATTAAAATCAGATTATAGATTAAATTAAATTATTAATGCCATTGATTCTATTGCACATTCATTTTAAACAGAAATATAATTACTGTGCTGCTACTTGATTCCAGTTGATTTGGGCTTTCACAGAGAATATTGCAAAAACTCTTCTACATTTTAAGAAGATAAGAATTGCCATGGCAGATCAAAGTGGTTGTTCATTTAAGGCTGCATCTATCAGACCTCTGAAAGTATAATATATCGGTGATGGGTAGAAAAGAAATACCACAGGGAGTTTTTATCCCTGATAATTAACTTTATTCTATCCATTGTAATTGTGGGTGTTTCTGTCTAACTGTCTGGACCTTTATTTGAATTCTGCTGAAATTGTGGACTAAGATTTAGTGTGGAGAGTTCATGTAGCCAATGATTCACTGTAGCAATGATTTCCATGTGTTGCCATTATAAGTCACAATGAGACTAATGAGAGTTTCACAAGGTTTTATTGGGGAAGGGCTTTCTAAAAACATAAAGAGCTTTGTGGATTTCATGTGCATACTTATCCAGACAGAATGCATATGCAAAAGTAGCATATTCTAGGCAGTTAGATAAGCATTTAATTTATTTATGTGAGCAGAACACTTCATCATGGGGAGGAATCAACAAGTAGTTTGTGATAAGATGAACAGCTTCCACTAAGTTGTGGCAGACTATTGCCCAACTGAAATTCTATTAAATGATTAAAACATACTTATGTGTATCTCTTGCAGAATCCACAGTTTTAAAATAAGGCAGAAGGTTCAGTGATATACTGAAAGGCAAGGGTTACAGTGTCATGTCAAACAGTAAATTATTCATGAGGATCAATTAGACAATTTGTTCTGTTCTTTGGAAATGCAAAACTGCATGGAAGTACCTAGTCACAGTATTAGGCTATGACTTTTAGCTTTCTGGGGTCTATAAATTTGTATTCTTTCCTTTGTATGCCATGGTTTTCTATTATGTACCTCATTTTTTAGTCTGTTTTCACAAATACATAGTCAGTGTTTGCTGTAATCGCTACAAGACAACACTGACAAGAAATAATAATACATAAGTGACTTCTTGCTATATGTATAAACAACCCAATCTTTATTTTCCATGCATTGCTGAGCTCTGGTTTTGCTCAGGAGCCAACATTTCCTGCAGGTGAAGTGGCAGTGAATAGTCAGGTCAAGATAACTGTGTGTTTGTTGTAGGAATTACAACACTGTGTGCAATGCGTTTAATACAGTACAGTTTGCCATGACACAATGCAAGCCAGCAAAGCAGAACCCCCCCACCCCCCAAAGAGTGTGTGAATTTTAGATGGGACACTGTTGTGGATTAGGCTGCACAAATAGACTATTTGTTCTTTTTCTCTGTGTGTTGTCATTTTAGAGTGATGGCTGTGGAGGAGTTCAGCTTCCACCACAAAGCCAAGTTGGAGCATACCATCCCCTAAGATCCATGAAATGCAATCATTGTCCTGAGGGCTTAACTAATGTGGTCATAAAACCCATTGATATCACACCTCCATGCAGAAGCTAAGTTGGGAATGTCTCAAGAGTATGACCTAGCCCACAGATTTGTTGACAGAAATGTTAGAAACTCAGCCAACCTCCCTTGCTTAGAAAGATCATATTTTTAGCCCGTTGCTGTCCCAGATCACCCCTGCACTTATGAAATGACAGCAGATGGCTCCTTGTGTTTGCACAGCTGCCAGTACCAGTGCTAAGAACAATGCTGCTCTTGGCTTTTGTCCTCCCTTCCGTGTGACACTCCCAGAAAGGTGTGAGGTTGCTCTGTGGCTTTGTGCTCTCCTGGGGAACATCCCCTGGGGACATAATTTGCCAAAGATTCCCAGCAGGTTTTCTCCCTTTTGTGCCCCTGTGCCCAGGCACCAAGGCAGCCCCCACCTGCAGCTCTGCTTGGTATTTTTGGCTTCTTGTTGCCTGGCTGCTTTCTGTTCACACACAACCTTCTGATTGCTTTTTTGCAATGTTGTGATCATAGCCTCTTTAGAGACCTCAGGATATATCAGATGCTTCTGAGATGGTTAGAGGGGTCGACAACAATAATTGAAATTGGTGGTTTAACTGTGTCACTGTACTCCATGTAATATGTAGGCCTGGTTTATTATTTGCCACTGCAAAACAGAAAATACAGGCTGGCAGATCCTTATAAGTTTGGGGCTTTAATGCTGAATGGGAGAACAGTTTCATTTAAAATGTCTGTGTGTGAGGATCTGTGTCTATATTGCAACTGAAAGCTTTGGCATGAGCTTGGTTTGGATTAACCTAGAACAACTTCATGGAATTTGCTAGGATCTTCTTTGATCTGTAATACTGAGGTTTGATTATCATGTGATTTCCTTTCTTTCCATTGGCACTAATTGGACTGTTTTCATATATTTACTGATCTTGCATATTTTCCTCTTCTCGTTAGCACAAAAAAGAAAGTAATTCTGTTTGCTCTGAAACTCCCAGACTACTCATCAATTTGTGCATCATGTCCAATACTTACAAAATTAGAATTTCATAAGAATCAACAAGAAATATTTCTGTCCCTCTATGAAAAGAGTTTTGCTAGTTCTAGTGAGGGATATTGGATGTTCAGGGAAAACTCCAATGTCTGGCTTAAGAGTACGTAAAAGTCCCTAAGCAGGCTTTTATGACACTCTATAAATGAAAACATGTGGGAGAATGGGTTTTATCATCCACTTTCCCTTTTTTCTTTTTGTTCCTCTTATTTCCTTCTTCTCAGTTGACTACATTTTCTCTCCAGTGAGCAGGGGACTGGAGTCTTGTTTTGCACAAGTCCAGCTCCAATTTCACTCAGCACTGTAAGATGAGCGTCCCCAGACTTGCTAATTGGACCCTTTCAAAAGAGGCATGCCTTCTTTCACTAAAAAGCAGTCCTGCTATCCCAATGTACAGAAAGCCTCCAAGAAAGAAGCTAAACCCTTTGCCTTCACAAAGAGCAGTTTCATTTTGTTCATTTTGTTTATTTAATAGGATTAAAATGAATATGCCATTATTGTGTACTAGAGCTGTAATCCAGCTGTTCTGATAAATGAAAATGCTCTGGACAGATCAAATGTGCAGCAAAATTGAGAATCTACCTTTTACTGGAGCATTGCTGGAAGATTTTCTTGCTGTTATTTCATTTTCTCACTGGCTCCAGGCCTCATATGTGTATTTTATTTTTCAGCATTTATTAACTTTAAATAGATACATATAATTAATAAGCAACAGCCTATGTACAGAAAATAATGAAGTGGAGATGGCATAGCTAGCAAGCTAAAACTTTATTTTCATTAGAAGTGCACATCCTTTAGTGCAGATACAGCATCCGTCGATAAGAGGAAAGTGTGACACAGAAAAACAAAAATAGAACAAAGAGGAGGTTAAGGCAAAAGAGCTCTGGTTGACAGAATTCCAATTGCCAGTATATAAAAGAAAATGGCACACAGATTCTTTGGAGAGCATGTGCTGTGAGTCCTGTTAAGGAAGGAGTGGGTTTACAGAGCTCTTCAACATTCTGAGTTCTGGAGAAGATCATTTAATAGATGTGTAACTCTTTTCATCCAGAGATCTCCAAGCACTGTGCAGAGAGATGAATGAGGACTCAGAGTAGTATTAATATTTACTCTCTAGCTGAGAAGGATTCTGTGATGCTTTAGTCATCAAGAACATCCTACATCTATATTTAGACATGCAAAGGCATGATTTTCAAAATTGCTGAATACCCAGTATTTTTTCAGGCAGGAGTGATTTAGGAGTATAAATGCTTAATTTTAAAAAGTTTGGACAATACTTTATAAAGTCACATATTACAGAGCTATCAGCAGTAAATGGGCAGTTCAGGCTGCATTGAGATTTTTATACCAAGCAAGACTTGCACTTTAAGGATTGAATTTACTCCAGAATGGTTCTGTAGAAAAGAAAATTGAGTTCCCCCGGAATTTTTGTAATAAAACTTTTGCAAACTTTTGAAGAATAAATACTGAATTAAAACAGTATTTGAAATATTCTCCTGCTTCATCCTCTTCTTTGTTTCCTGAGCTTTAGTGATAGCAGTCTCTACTGCAGTTATCCAAGCTTTGTCATGTCTAGAATTGTAGATTTGTAATCTGCATTGGAGCAATACAAAAAAACCTCTCTGAAATCTCAGGTAATGTAGAATCCTCCTCTCTTGCTGCTTGGTAAAGCAAATTATCTTTGTTCTCTTAGATCTAATTGGTTTCCAGTTTGTTTCTGGGTACGCTTAGTCTATACAGTGGCTGAAATGGTGTTAATTCAACACAACCTGGAGAACATCTCTTTTTAAGTCATATCTACTCAATTGAAATAACCTTAGGAGCAAAAAGGTGTTTATCAGGAATCAGTGACCAGAGCATTTTCCATGGAGGGGCAGTTAATTTATTTCCTTGGTCCATGAGAGCATGAGTGCATTAAGCTTCACAGCATCCAGTGAACCCCTGCATTTTCCCAGGGGCTGGCTAAAAGGCACCACAGTGGATTCCATGGATTTGATTGAGTGACTGCAGAGGCTCTGTTTTCAGTTTGCATAAAACACAGGCACTTCCAATCTATTGCAGATTACCAGGGAGTTAATCAGTAAATTTACTAAGAAATAAGCACAAACTTGCTTGTCAGATGAAGAGCTGAGATCCATTAAGTTGTTATGGAAATTCACACCATCCTTCCAATTCATGACAATAATTGCAAGCCAGTTTTCCATTGTGCAGTGAAGATTGCAGGGCTGTACCTGGGGTAAGCGATTCCACAAAGCCTGAGCGAGAAACACGTATCACATAATGAACATGGAAAGCAGTTAAAATCAAACATGATGAGTTTGTTCATTTATTTTTTTTCTTTAATCATTTTACAACTATGTTCTCTGGCATGAAGGCAGTTTGGCAGAAATTACAATACTGGAGGGGAAATGGAAAGCGGTAATCTACAGGATTCTAGATGACAGTCCTGGGCAGTGAAAAGCACACAAATGCTAATTACATAGAGAGCAGGCACAACTGCTGATCAGGATTTATTAGAGCCTATTTTGTGGACAAATGAATATTAGTGTGCCTGGAACTGTGCACACATGGGTCCTCTCAGGGTCATGGCATTTCTGGAATCACACTGTGCATTGTATTGCACTCACTTGCACTTCCAGAACTGAATGGACTTCTGCCCCATATTCTGGGTTCTTTGCCTCTTTGTGGCCTCATGTTTTCTACCTAGAACTGTCACTTGTAGTGTTGTGATGCAATATTATACTTCAAGAATGTTTGAAAGCAGCAATTGACATACTTACATCCAAAATTATAAGACGCATATGGAACAAAGAACAAAAGTAACCACAGGTGTGTGTTCATAAGGATTTCTATAATATATTCTAAATATTCCTACTTAAACTGGTCAAGTCAATCCAACATGATTTGCCACTGTGAATGCTTATAAAACATTTGTAGTTATTCCACATTTCCTGACTTGATGGTAGTTTCTGGTAAAGCATGAATTAACCAAGCACATGTCAGCACTGATAGTAATGGGAGTTTGTCAGCTTTAAAATGTGCAAATCTTCCTTTCTTCAACTCCTTTAACAGATAGACTTCCATGACATTATTTGTTCTCCACTAACTGAAACATTGCCACATTTGTTTTCAAAATGTGTAAAGTGGAAATTGCTGTCAGGCTAAAAAATTATATTACAAACCTCTGCCTCCAGCAAATTTTCGTAGTTAAATTAAGCAAGACTTATAACTTTAACACTGATAGACTTTTTATTACAGCCACACCAATGTGAAAATCTCTGGTAGAACTTTTTTTTCAATATTGCTGCAGCTGGAAGATTTGCTTCTGTCCAGTTTAGTTGTTAACAGCTGATGAGCTGTACAGGAAACACCAGTGGTTCCTGTAATCTGTCCCTTGGCTGTGCCCACGTCCCACCATCGATCTCACCAGCAAATGCTCTCTGTTTGAAAAAGAGCTGAAACCAATCTCACAGTATTTTCAAACATTTACATTGCTTGGGAGAATTAAGAGATGGCAAACATAGACTCTTTCTTCCTTAATTAATCTTTATCAAAGAACTTTTGAAGACCCTCATAGGCAAATTTGCAGAAGTGCCAGGCAAGAACAGCTGACATAGACAGACCTCTGCTTCCTAGAAGCCTATGATAATTTTATCCAAATTTTAACCAAAGTGTTCATGTGTCTCTAGCACAAGTTCTCCTGTGTTGTTAGTGTTGGTGAAAGAGGGAGTTAGTACTCCATAACTTCACCAGGAAAATAGCTGCATTCTGTAGTAGTGGGAGATGTGGAAAACTCTCATGTTTTGAATCACCATCCCTAGTTTTCACTGACATTTGCAAGAGCAAGGACATTACAATACTGGTGTACTTATATTTAAGATTTGGGGTACTATGCTTTGCATTTCTTTCAGATTAGTGCAGTTAAATATTGAAAATCTCTAATGTATATTTGTAAGAGCTTTTAGTGGTGTTCTGTTTGTTTGGGGTTTTTTTTTTTGAGTTGACATAGGGCAGAACTGTCCATGTCTACTTTCAGTGTAGCTCAAAGTTCAAAACTGTTGATTTCCTTGTTCAGTTTGTTTGTTCAGAGAAAGCAACACAAAACACATCAGCTGTAAAATACCAGCTGTAAATGGATAGTGCTTTTTAATGAGTGAATAGTTCAAATTCTCCTCCTTCTGTCCCCCGAACCTGCTTTTGTGAACCAATTTAACTTTGAGTGTTTTACAGCAGTACGGGTCATCTTTGGTTAGTCAGATTTACAGGAAAGAAGTC
This sequence comes from Agelaius tricolor, assembly GCF_023055355.1. Lineage (NCBI taxonomy): Eukaryota > Metazoa > Chordata > Aves > Passeriformes > Icteridae > Agelaius > Agelaius tricolor. Next base: position 4,138,280 of record NW_027269279.1, read on the forward strand.
AAATAGTATGAGGAGCATATTGTGCACAAATGAGCAGCATAAAAATGTCCAGTGAGTGTGACTTTAATGTGTACAGCTCACATAATTTGTTTCTTAACTAAGCACTGAAAAACAAGCCTTAATTTTAATTTGAACATGTGAAGCTGACCTCAAGTGCTTTTTTATATCCACACCAGTTGTACAGTTGCTCCCTGCAACTTTTCTCTCCCAGTGCCTCTGCCACCCATATTAGCACTCTTTTGTTGCAGTCATTGATAGTGTTGTTAGCTGTACACAGTGATTTACAAGAGGTTGACTAACACTTACAAAAGTAAATCCTTGCTCCAGGGGATTTGCAGATTAAAGGCTTGAGCAGTGCCCATATTCTGAGTTTATAAGAACCAGAACATAGAATAAGTACTATATACAACCAAAACTCCTAGAGAGTCACATGTTCTGCTGGATTTCCATGGCTGGAATCAGTTCCTCAGTTTCTTCACTATATCCCTTACCAGTTGCCTTCCCTCTGCAGGGCACATTTGTGTCATGCCCTCTTTTTGCACGTAGCTTTCACAGCTTTATTATCCTGTGCACAGAGCCTTCTGCAAAACTTGGCCAGCTCCATTTTCTTACTGGGGATCCTGGCTGAGAAGAATAATGATAATGAGATGAGAATATAGATATCACTTTGCTTTGAGTGTCTGCATGGTGATCACTTCTGCCAAGAGCTGATACTGAGCACAGCTCTTGCTCTTTGCAGAGCAGGCTCAGTGATGGCTGACAGAGTGAGATCGTTGCCAACCGCAAATTTTGTGAACTAAAACAATGATTATGTTACAATGGGCTGCAATTCTAATTGCAGCTAAATGCGTGTTTTCTGAGCCCTCCTTCTGCTCTGTCCTCGCCTCTAATTCTTAAAGCAGGGCTCCATGTGCTGTTGATCCCTCTGAACTGTGCTGAGGGAGCAGCTGCCTATTGATGCATTTAACTTCTTTGAATGAGCGATGCTTTATAATGAGGGAACAATCCCAGCAACCTTTAATCTCCTTTTGATATTCAGTATGTGAATTAGAGCATAGGGCTCATCATGGTCTATATAGAACAGAATATTGTAACCAACTTCATCGCATTTGGGAGGGAAGAGCCAAGTGGTGGGATTAGAATGGCTGCATCCCAGAGGCAGGCTCAAACTGCCTGCTATTGTGCTCTCTGTCACTGATATGTGGTGTCTGGGTAGTGATTTTCATAATAGGCTAATCTTGGTCGAGAGGAAAAGCAAAATAATACATTCAAAATTGGAATAGAAAGTTATTGACACAGAGCAATTAGCTCTTTATTCTCTAACCTATAATACAGAACAACAGAATTTTAGCTTTACCAAACCCTAAATATAGTGGCCTGGGAGAGAAAAGGGGCCAACTGACAAGAGAAACACAAAGTCATGAGGATACACTAAAAGTGAACCAGTTTTCAGTGCATCTTCTGAAACTAATATCTATTTTTTCCCAGCTGCTTTCAAAAAATAGATTTGTTTTCCCTTCCATAAGGTTGCACTTCTTCCTTGAGAGAGTGCCCTTCACATATGAAGCTGAGAACTGGCATAAGACACTTGCCTTGTGTTCCACACTTCCCTTCCAGCATGGTATGGACCATGTTCTCTGTTGCTGGGTGTATAAATGGTGTTGAATGTTGCATCTTCCTGTGCTTCTAATGTAACATGAGCTCAAGAGCCACTAAAAGCACCCATCTCTGTTCATTATTATTTTTTTCTTGGAGCTTGCTAATTAAATCATTAAAATTTTATCATCACTTAACCATGGATAAAGCCTTTTGAAACCTTTAATTAGTATGCTGCAAGAGATACATGTGAAACCAAAAGCATTTATGTGGTGTGAATGACTGAGAAAGATAGATTGAGAAAAGGAATATATGAGAATGCATTTCCCTGTAACAAAGCTGCCCATGTTCCAAACAGGCCGTAGATAAAATTATACTGTTGTCAGTAGGTGCAGTTCCAAGTGAGACAGTGGCACTCACAGGAAAATGCCAATAGCTAACTCATGGATTTAAATACAACTATATTATAAATATGCTTTGCATTACAATGTGTCATGGTTTTCCTTTAGTACAATGGGTTTGTTGTCCAAGCTCATTTTAGAGTGCCTTAGCTAAAGACAGGAAATGTGATTTTGGTCATAACATTTTACTGCCCTGTACAATAATTTTACCAACCATATCGTATCTGTTCTGCAATTCCTTCACCTGTTTTATAGGGGAAAAAAAGCCTGGCAGTACAGTTAGACAGAAGGGAAGAATTCCAGTCTTTCAAAAATATTTTCAAGGGACTGAAAAGCCAGAACAGCCATTATTAAGGGCAGTGATGGGGTAGTGTCTGACACAGGGATCAAACCCCACACTTGAAGCTGGAGTTAATCTAAATCTCACAGATCTCCAGTGAATATCACCAGTTGTATGTGGGAGCTGCTGTCTTAGACAAAAAAGACATGGGAAATAGTCCCTAAGCAAGCATGTATTATATTGAGGAAGCTTAGGGAGACACGGGATGGCAATTTTCAGTTCTGTTCTGAGTGTTGCAAGTCCAACTTCTTTAAGACATTTTTTTAAGTAAGGAGGAAAGATCAAGAAAGGCTTGTTAGTCTATACTGCTTTTCCATCTCCTCTCAAAGGGGAGTATTTTTTTATTTTCTTTTTTAACTGCACCTCAGTTCTTTCCAATAAATAAATTTCTCTCTGGCTGTTTTGCTGACAGACTGGCCTCCTCCAGGCATTTCTCATGTGTCAGAAAAGTTGCAAGAATTGTGCAGGAAACAACATTAAATTAGAATGAAGAAGAAAAACAGTTTTGGTTTTGCTCTCTTTTTGCATATCTAACCTAAGCACTGCCTTTACTGAAGTCTCCTTAGGTCTGCAAATATCAAAATATCTTGCAAAACATCACTGCTGTTATTGTGTGAGGTTACAGGAGTGCTGTAATAGGGATGTGATGCTGGCAGCTCAAACAATGCATAATGATGCAGTTCTCGATTTAGAAATGGCAATGACAGCTATTAACCTATTCTGTTTGTTACGGCATAATAGTGCCGAGTAATCTCTTGATTTTGGGTTAGCAACATGAGAGTTTATGCTGCCCTGGAAGATACAATCAGTGGATTCATTTAAAGGAAATTTCAAAATATGTTTTTCCCTACATCTTTGTTTTCAAAATTCTGTACTCAGAATTACAGTTCTGCAGTTTGGACCAAAATTTAAATTCAGTGGTGAAAAAGAGGAACCTTACTTAGTTTTATTTGATCTCAGTCCTCAGTTCAGACATTGCTTTTCCCTTCAGTAGAATTTGATTAGTCCTGAATTCTCTGCATCTTGGTTAAGCAGTGAAGCTGCAATTCTGACCTAGAAACACTATCTGTTTGAGGCAAAAAAAGCCCTACCTTTGTGGGTTTTTCTATACTGGTGTTAAAGAAGAGTTTCCAAACAGATTCATTGTTCTTTCCACTGATCTTGAAGATCTGCTAATGTCAATCATGTAACCCTGAATTTCCCCTTTCATTCTGTCTTTCCTTTCTGAAGCTCAATTGAATGAATGTGAGACAGCTTGCCTTGGATTTTTAAAAGCTTTTCCTTTGACAGGAATATGCTTTATCTCAATGTAAGGCAGCTTTTCCTTCTCTGACCCAGTAGAGGCAGGTTTGGAACCACAGTCTCCTTTAGGCACAGGGAGCTGTGGCATCAGCTCTGCTCCTGCCCTGGCATGGCACAGCCAGGCTGGCTCCATTCCCCTGGAAGGGCTGCTGGGGGAGAGCCTGGGAACCACAGAAACATCCCCACCCCCAGCATGTCCCAGTGCCTCTGGATCACAGCTGGGTCATTATGCAGCCAGACAAGAACAAAGGATGCTCAGCACACAATTGTCTGCAGTTTAGACATGTCCTATATTTTCCCTCTCCATGTATAGAATTAACTAATGATCCCAGTCAGTGTATGGGACTGAACTGTAACTGTACCAGTCAGAATTGCAGAGTGCACTCTGTTCCCATCAGCCTGGAGAAGGAAAGTGGGACTCTATCTCCAGAAATTCCAGAAAAAATCTGCAGTATCCAAAATCTTCTTTATAATGGCTATATTTTGTTTTTGCCACAAACTTATTCACATCTCCTCTTCACAAACAGAACTTGTTAGTGTGAGGTGAGTTTAACTACCCTGCAACAGGCTGCTTGAAAACCCAAACTCACAAATACCTAGGTGGTATTTTCATGAGGTCTTTCTGTATTCCTCCTCCCAGAAAATCCTTTATTCCAAATAAAGGAGATTGGAATGATTAAAAAATAAAAAAACAAGAAAATCCATTTGCAGTTCTCCTGAGGTTTACACTGCTTGTGAATTCTGTCATTGGTGTATTTATTCATATCAGAGTCAGAGGCTCACAATAGAGCAGCTAAATATCAGCTCAACACAGCTGCAGACTCCAGCACACCATCATTTATAAATTGCAGATACAATTCTACCCAGAGTTACATTTTTGCAATGATATTGATGTAAAGAGAGTTGTCTGGAAGTACTAAGGGCAGACCATGCCCCCTCAAATCTCTTATGATGTTACTCTTTAATGACATCACTTTCCCTAAATGTACCATGAAAGTATCATAGAATCATGAAATCATGAAATGGTTTGGGTTGGAAGGGACCTAAAGCTCATCTCATTCCAGGTGCAGGGACACCTTCCCATAGACCAGGTTGCTCCAAGCTCCATCCCATCTGGCCTTGGACACTTCCAGGGCTGGGGCAGCCACAGCTTCTTTGGGCAACCTGTGCCAGGGCCTCCCCACCCTCACAGGGAAGAATTTTCTCCATATATCTCAGTTTGAATCCACTCCCCCTTGTCCTCTCACTCTTGTAAATTGTCTGTCTCCATCTTTCTTTGGGCTCCTTTCAGGTACTGGGAAGCTGCAATTAGGACAGCCTCAAGCCATAAATAAAACAGGACACTATTATATGTTGTATTATGGCACATAGATAAAAATACTATGTTCATGTATGTTTTGTGATGCAGTTTACTGGAATCACATCAAGAGAACTGGTTGTCCTTTCCCTTGTTTTCCTTCACAAGAGTAAACTCTCAGGATGCATCAGGCTTTTATGTCTGAAAGAGGAGCTTCCTGCTGGCATCCCCTCTGGTTGAGAACTATTCTCTTTCCTTTAATGACCATCCAGTAGCAGCTTAACATGCACAGCTGTGCTCAGGTTTCATACCAGGGCTCTCCTGAAAGCAGCATTGAGTCACCTCCAGATTTCAATGCCTGGTTTATAGTGACCTGGACCTTGGAGACCTTGTTCCCAAAGAGCAGCTAGAGCAGGGCTGGCCAGGCTAGCTGCAGTGTCATGGGAGCACTCAGCATCCCTGGCTGTTCTCAGCACATGCTGCCAAATATTTCTTCTTCTCTCCAGGCACCATCTGCTATTGATGGGCACAGAGCTGTCCTTCCTGAGCAGTCAGCAGCATCCTGCAGCTGAGGAACCCTGCTCACCTGCTCTGTCTGTACCACAAAGCTGGTGTGGGAAGGAAGAGTTAAATACAGGACTAGCAACTTTCAATTCTGGGAAATCATTGCTTTCTTGGATGAATTTCTAATATGATCACACATTTTATTGTATTCAGAAATCTCAGTAGGTTTTTCCCTCAGCTGACAACAGTGCTTGTACAAGTCAGTGGGGATGGGGCTTTTGCTCTTTGTAAACAGTGGCTGCTGACAGAGCAGTGTAGGTGCCATGGGATGTGCACCCAGGCAACCTCATAATGAGAATGACAAATGGTTTGCAATTCTTCTCTTTTTCTCTCAGAAAGAAACTATCAAACTATCAAACTAAGATGCTCAAGTGTCCCTCATCTGGAAGAACAGTCCTGAAAGGATCAGCAGGCTCAACAAGCACACAATGCAGGATTCAACCTAAAGTGCTGAGATCCTGCTTTTGGAAATGTTTTTTGAGCTTACAGATCACGTTGGGATGAATGATATTTACATGAGTGATGTCAAAGTTTACAGCAGCATTCTATAATTGCAAATTCTGTTCCACTGAGCTAAAACTGGATTATTCAGATAACAAGTTTCTTTCACTTAAAAATCTTTGAAGCATGATATGCATGGAGGAAAATCTACTATTTATTGTTGAATAGGAAGAACTTGGGCTATTCCCTTACCTTGGCAGATATGTCAAATTTGAATTATTCACCTGGTTTAGTTTTTAGTTTAGATTTTACCTCTAACTCAGAGCCATCACTGTGCAATTACAATTTCTTTTTTGCATGCTGAAAACCCAATAGGTGAGTGTTTGCGCTCTGCTTTGCATCAGCCAACTTTCTGACTCTGATAAGGAAATCAGATTCCAGCCTCTCCAGCAGTTTTATCTGTCTGCAGGTTTTGCAATCCCCCCTCTCATCCCAGTGTGGCAGGAGGACTTGCTAACAGCTCCCTACCGACCTGAAGAAAACAAAACAAAATTATACCTTGTGCAGGGCCCATACATATCTTTAGATCTTCTGTTTATTTAATTTTTTCATTTCTGGTTCAGAATGAGGATTTTGCTGGTGAATTATTTATATGACAAGAGGAAATGAGAGGGGGAGTGGTGTGAAAAATTTCCATAAAAACCTTATGTAGTTTGCAGTAGCGTTCAGTGAAAGCGTTGGGGGTTTTTTGTTTTCTTTGCAAGTTTCATTTATATTTCGTCACTAGAGAAAGCTGCCACTGATTTAATTTAAATATTTATACAGAATTACTGTCTTAAGCTATATGCACACATTAAGAGAGCTATACATTAAGGAAGTTTATCTCCACATAAAGTGGGAAAGGCTGTGTCTACAAACACTGAGTGATTCCTTCTCTGCTAATCACTGACACCTGCAAAGGAGATAACTTTCCACCAAAACTAAATCCTTTGGCTAGTGTTGGTTATAAGGAGATAGAATAAAAGCATCTTCCATATACAAATTGCACAACACAGCATATAAGGAAAAGAATGGTGTAGGAGAGATGTCTTGTAGGAAATACTAGAATTCCATGAGCAGCAGCCATTCCCATTCTTAATGCAGCCAGCCACAGAGCAGCCTCAGTTGTGACAAGCACTGTGTATGAACCAAACCTTTTCTAAACTTCACTTCAGAAATGTCTTGGCCATGAGTGCCTGTATTCTTCTTGGCTATTTTCTGTCTTTATTTTCCTTTTGTTGCATCACTAGCAATCCTGATGTGACAAACTGTGAGATAACATCCTCTCTGTTTGGCAGCCTGTCAGAGAAATGAGATCTGAAATGAAAAGAACCTTCCAGCTCCGGGTGGGCAGGGTCAGCTGGCTCTGTGTGGAATTGTCCAAGCATGAATATAGAGAATTGAGGAAAAGAGAGGTAAAACCCCAATTACTTAGTTCTGCCATTTAATCTCACTCAGCTCCTTCTTGCCTCCTCCCCCTATTCCTGTTGGCTTACACAACATGCAGAATATTCTACCAGCTTCAGCATTATGGCAAAAGAAATCAGGATTTTATAGGAAAAGAGAAAGAAATATTAAGAAATATTTTCTGTTGCACATTCTTACATCTCTTGCCATGGTAGCAAATGGAGAATTTGGCAGTGAAACTGAAAAAGTAGGCTTTAAATGAAAAATGTCTTAAACCCTGATCTTAGAAAGACAGACAAGACAGACATTTCCTTTTGCTTTGATGAACAAGTTCAGTTCTGTACAGTACAGACAATTTCCAGAAGGCTTCTGAAATGGGAATTAAAGCCCATGGAATAGAGGTGCTTCCATCACAATGGAAGTATTAGTTTCATGTTTGCTTGAACATTTGGTAGTAGGTTGCCTCAGGAATAGCATGCTTGGACTAAAGGATATGAATGCATCCTAAAATCCCTATGTTGATGGTTTTCTACATGCATTCCTTTAGTTGCCCTTTTCACTGGAGTTTGGAATCTCCACATGGCTGACACATCATACCAGCTGCTAACAGGCAGCTGTAAGTAAATCATAAACAAAAAAATCAGGTGACAGTTGCAGAAATTTATCTCTGTATTGCAGGGTTTCTGAGTACCCCACTCCATAAGATACCTTTTTTTTTTCTTTCAGGCTCAAGCTGTCTGAAACCTCTTATCCAATTGTAACGATAGAATCTCTTTCCAGACCTGCAATATATTTGTTAGGATTTGTTGTGCTAAACTGTGGCTGAAGTTCCCTTGCACCTTGGGTCATGGGGTCTGTCAGGAGCCCACCACAGGCACAGGCATTTCCTCATTCCTGTGCCTGTGCCATTGATACAGTCAAGACACTGGTTCAGTAATTACTCCTCCTAAGGCACCACAGTTATGTATCACAGAGATATTCTGTATTGCCACAGCTCCATAAAACTGATATAATTGTTCTTTACTACTGCTAACATTAGATAAAGAGAAAGCAATCTTGTGGTGTGGATGAATTTATCAGAATCAAAAGGCTCTTATGGCTCATCCTGCCTAAAGCAAGCAAGGTGGTGAAGTAAAGCTTGGAAAGGGAAGGCACAGAATTCAGGCATATTTGAAAAGAAATGGGGTGTTACTATAATTGATTTCAAAATAAATAATGTAAACACTCTCTTGGCATACAGTTTGCATCTGACAATATTTAGGTTTAGATTTTACATTATTAGTTAATAATATTGGAAAGGAAGCTTTGAGTACATATGAAAATAATTTGAATGTCGAAGAGTATTTTCCATCCCTTGTTCATCTGCTGGCACACTGTGTTTATAATAAATCATTAATCCCATGCAAATGTAAGCATTTTCTGAATCTTCTTTTCAAGCAGCAGGAAACAGGGACTGACAGTAAGCAGTGTAAACGTAAATCCCAAGCCTCCTTCCTGGTGTTCAGTTTCTGAGTACATAACCAAATCAGTAACTCATTGCCTTAATCTACACCCTCTGCCCCATGTTTGTAATGCTTTCTTTTGTAAATTATTACAAAGGAGCTATGCTTCCCAATAGTAAATGTACATGAATTAATTGCATCTGTATTTCTTTTTTATTCCTTAACAGTATTTTTAGGTGGGTAGTATTTTTAAGAACTTTTCTTGACAACTTCATTAATGTGTGCTACTGTGGTATTTATTTTATAATGGAATTATATTCTCTTTGTATGTATCACCATTGCAAATGTTATTCCACAACTCCTCTATGTAATTTTTTTCCCTGGTACTTCTTAAGGCAAACACTTCACTTGACTATGGACTGCATTTTAAGGAGATGATATCAGCTAAATTAAGCTTGCCCTCTGTAAGTACTTCAACAGAAAAATAACACTTTCATTTAGCAGGCTGAATCCACTGCTGCCACTCACCACAAGTTCACTGGAAATGCTGGTCATTTAGCAGTGAGGCTTGGAGGCAGGCAGGCAATGTCCAGGTTTTTGTGCAGCTTGCAGCCTATGAGGTTTCAACTGTGAGGTCAAAGCTCTGTGGATTTCTTTAACCTCATGGTCACATTCAAATGCTTGTTTATCTCAACATTTTGAAGTGCCTTAAAGCAATTATTTCATCCAACCTGCAGAATTGCTGGGGAAATGTGGTGGGTAGGACCTGCAGGAAAATAATGATGAAGCTCCACCCCCACCTCAACAAGTGAAGCGATGCTTTCTTTAGATTTTATTGCTGAAGTTGAGGGATCGGTGCATTCCCTATTCCAGGGCCATTAGGTGGCACACTTGGGCTGTGGGTTTGGCAGGGCACGAATTCGTGTGTGGAACCCAAAGTACAACTGATTAATCACACATCTTTTAATTTATAGGAGATGAAGCAGGAAGAATACAATAAAATGACATTTAGGCATGAGACACTGTAAATATTCTGTCAGCTGGAAACCACTGAGCTTTCAGTATCTTTGGGTTTAGGGCAATAGCAAAGGGATGTTTTCAGGAGCCTTTTATGGATTTCATTGCTGATTTAGTAGAATTCCCACATTGATGTTGCTTAATCCCAGACAGCAAGTAAGCCCCAGATAGCCACTCACCCACATCCCTGATGGGATTGGAAGAGTAAAAAAGAGAATTTGTGGGTTGAGATAAAGACAGTTTAATAGGTAAAGCAAAAGCCTCACACACAAGCAAAGCAAGCCCAGGCATTCCTTCACCTCCTTGGGCATCCACAGCTCCTCACTGCTGGGCTGGGGTGGGCAGCAGAAAAGACCTTGATTCAGTGTAATTGCAGCACAAATCCCAAAACCAGTCCCATATCAGTTCCAGTGAAGAAAATTAACTCTCCCCCAGCCCAAAGCAGCACACAGGTACTCAATGCACAACTTGCAGTGAAACCAATGTGAGTTATATAAAAATATACTTGTGAAAGTCTCCAAATGCTTAGAAAAGGGCTGTTGTTTATGCTCTTTATAAAAAAAATGGGCCAATAAGAAATTAATATTTTCAATTTTCTCAACTTAGAAAATGTATTTTTGATATGGCAGTGCTGTAGGATCTATATATTATGTAAAACTAGAAAAACTGTAAAAAATACATACTTGGGATTATGGAGGATTGTTATACAGGGCTGAGTGTTTCTGAAGGTTGTGGAATTTGAGTCAACCAATTTCTGGGGAAAAAACTGAGCAGTTGATACAGAACAGTGTTTTACTTTTGCCTATGAACATTTTGGCCAATCCCATCCCAATAGCTAATGATTTCCAGAGTTCCAAATCAATTTGAATTTCTCTTTCCTGTTCTCCCAAGCTTCCTTCAGTTGACTTGACATGGTTTTTTATTCCAATGGGATGGAGATGTCATGTGAAGTGCTAATCATAGGTAAATTAACTGTTGTTAATTTAAGACGCCTGGGATTTCGCAAACAAGGATTTTTTATTCCCTAGGCACTGCAGCACCAGTAGGAAATAGACTACTGGTGCTGGACTTTGTTTCCAGTTTTCATTAATAACAGAATGAGCTGCGGAAATGACATCTGAAGGATCCATTGTGTTGCTGGCTGTTGGCCTGGGGATGACTCCTAATGAAATCAAAGGAAGTGTATGTATTCCTGGAATGTCTACTGGAGCCAATGTCCCTGGAATGAGAAAGAAGCCCAAAAGCTTTAAGTTTGTTCAAAAAGCATGGGGGAGAACCCTTCCATAATGAGGGAAGTCAGCATGGGCACACCTGTTTGTTTTTTTTTTTTTAAATTTTGAGCTTAGGTCCAATTCACTTTAGCTTTCCTCTGGCTTAATGTTAAGCCAGATGGCCATGCAGCATCTAGAACAGTGGGGTTGCACCCAGATGTGCCTGGAAATGTACTGTATTTTTAAAAAGTAAAATAAATAAATAAGTAGTATTAGGCTTAGCATATGAGCATGACCAGGACTCTGAGTTTCCGTTTTGTTGGGAAAAGGAAGCTGGAGTTACTGTGATTCCTTCGTTTGGCCAGAGCTCTTTGTTTAAGCTTTTACATCACCTGAAATTCCACTTGGATATGATTGTACACATATTCTCACCTATCTGCATTCTGATGTGAGAATTAGGTGCTCTGTTTATGTGGATTTTGGGATATTTATTTACATCTAAAATTTCATGGGTTTGGGTGGATGTTTGTGCATGACCAGAAATGCACAAGTTGCTTAATGAAGGAATAATACAAGATTAGTTAGTATGGAAGTTCTATTGTCTTTTCAGATTCTTCTGGCAATAAAAATCAGTTTCCAGGGAATATCTTGATGCTGAGTGTAAACAACCAATAAGTATACAAATAACTTGGCATCGCTTTGCATTGGGAAAGGAAGATGTTTAATTTATGATCAGGTTACTGCTACTAATTTAAAGCTCTTAAAACATTTAGAGTTAATCCTTTGAAATATTAAAATACTTGAAGAAATAAGTCTAGAAAGTGACTGTTTTACTAATCCAGCATTCTGAGTCTTTCTGAGGCTTCTGCCCTCTTTAGAAATAAGGTGTTAATGGAGCTGGGGGTACTGGCTCAACTAAGGCAAGGATCAATAAGGACAAGAACAGTGTCCAAATGATAAAAGTTTCCATCTAGCTGCTCCTCTCTCCAATTTCCTTACTGCAAGTAGCCTCTTTAAGAGAGGTAACGGTCCAGCAGTGAGCTCCACTATAAACCTGAGAAAGATGAATGATTCTTGTAATTTCTACCATAAATCTGCTGTGCCCAGAAACAGGGTGGAATTCAAGCTCTGTTTTGATGATGACCAAAGAGGGAATCTGCAGGAGTGCCACATGTTTGGGGTTTGCTGTGTGGACAGAGGGCCTGTGGCCTGAATAAGAGGAAAGCAGCAAACATCACTCTCAGAATATACTGAAAAATATAAGAGTTATAAAGAAGCACTGGGGGAGTGAAATAAGGGTGACTGCTCCAGAGCCAGAAAAAACCTGTTTGCTAAGCACATGGGTTTACTGGAAAGGTGAGTGGTACAAGATACATTAGCTGAGTTGATGAAGCTGGGACTTAGATGAGTTTAAAATCAGGATTAAGGAGTTTTAGCAGAGCTCCTGAGGCCTAAACAAGTTTTCTAAAAATACAACCCAAGCTATTGCATGAAAGACATTTGAAGCTTTCTATTCTAAAAGTGAGAAGTCTTACCCTTTCCTCTATTTGTGTGAGAAAAGAAAGAACATTAACTAATTGGTATGCAAATAGGGATTGATCCTGACCCAGTTCTTCGCTGTCACTTGTCATCCTCTCAGACAGTCAAGCCATTATTCCAGTTCACAGAGCTAATATTTACACAACCTGGGATGACAGTGGGAGGAAAGTTCACGAATGAGAGCTTGTGCTCCCCCACCCCTTGCATTTGAATTAAATGCCTCTTTACACTTCCCCACCTCTGTTTCCGAAACTTTTCCTGTGGGACTTCCAGGTGTCCTGCTGACCATATGTCCTGCATATTTCATAGAATTACAGACTCACTGAATGGTTTGGGTTGGAAGGCACCTTAAATCTCATCTTGTTTCACCCTGCCATGGGCAGGGACACCTTCCACTGTCCCAGGTTGCTCCAAGCCCTGTCCAAGCTGGCCTTTGATATGTACTCAGCATATGCTAAAAACATGCTGAGTGTACCAGCTACAGCAAAGCAGCTTTCTAGGGAATAGTAATTGTCACAAAGTGCTGGTGATGGGTGTGTTACAGGGCAGCACAGCTGAGGACACTGGATTGAGTTTCATCCTCTGAGAAGATAAGATTTCAGAGACCCAGATATCAGGGAGAGAATGATTTATGCTGTATGAACCTCATTACCTACTAACTTCCTAATTGTTTTGATCACCCCCTGAGAGTGTCCCTAGCAGTGTGAAGATACCTCAGTGCCAAAAGAAAGGTGACAGAAGGTGACAGATCTTTTTGGGGTTTTTTTGAGTCCTGACAAAGGATATTTTAGTGGACATTGAGCTGAAGGATGTTACACAGACAGAACCAACTCTGGTTTGGATGTGAGTGTTCTGCAATCCATGAGCTGGGAGCAGGGATGCATTTTGCCTGCTCTTCCTGAGAGGTGGCTCCCCTTGGTGCTGGCTCCCCTGGGTGTGCTGGAGCTCTGGGCACGGGGCTGAGCTGCATCAGGAGCACTGCAGCAGCTCTGCACAGCACAGAGCCTGAGCACAGCTCGCCTGCAGAACTGCCTGCCCTGAACATATGCAATTCTAAATATGAAATATTTGTGTCTCGCTTTTTTTTTCCACAGCATGTTAAGAAGGAGGCTTTGTTGATTGATTTCAGTGCTATATTCCTGTGGCATATGCCATGACATTGTTCCACAGATGCTATCACCAGCAGCATGGTACAAAAATACTCATTTTCAAAGCCCTGTGACTGCTCACAAGAAGCCCGAACCTCTCATAACTATTCAAAGAGATCTGTAGAGGAAAATCATATTCTTATGCTATATTTGGAAGAAGTCAGCATGTGCAACTTCATGTTCATTTCAACTGTAGTAATTTGATGCAGCATTTCCTCCTGGTGTGGTGTGTCTATACATGGTGTTGGTGAATTGTTGTGCAGGTTTGTGTAGTGGTGGCACAGCATCACCTTGTCTCGTGTAGCAGCACAGTCTTCCAACAGGACAGGCTCTAGAAGTGCTTCCTGCCTTCTCTTTGTTCCATGTGTGCACACACATGAACACAACCCCCCTGCAGTTTCTCTGTGGTTTGTACTTTACATGCTGTAGCTGTTCGTGCTGGGCATCTTAAGGCATTTTTAACAGCAGCTTATTAAAGAATGAAACATGAAGACAACAACCATATTTGTAACAACAAGTCTGTGCACAGAAATCCAGTACTTAATATTCAAATAATGAGCAAAAATGCCTGTAGTGGTATCCAAGAGTAGAGGAGATGTTGCTTTTTCTGTGCTGTGTTGAAGTGGCAGAGGGGAAATGGTGATGAAGATAAGGATAAAAACTGGTGGCTGTGTGGCATTCCTGATGCACTGCTCCAGGGCTGATAACAGGCTTGGGTTCAGAATTAGTAAAGAGAGTTTATAAATCAGGCAAGGACTTGGAAATTCTGATCTTATATGTTTGGTCTCTGGGATTTATTTTTGTTTGGTTGGTTTTTATTGATTTACACACAGCTAATGGCTTGCTGGGATTTACTCTTAGTCTGATGTGGGATGTAGGGATATTGTGTAAGGGAGATACCTCCTTCTTTCAAATCCCAGAGTTGCTGGAGGTTAAAACCTTGTAAAAAATGTGCAACAAAGAAGTGTTAGGAACAAATTGCCCTCTATTTTCTGATCCCAGTCACCTGACATAGATCCAGGTTATAAAAATTGAATGTCTCCTGTCACATGGGTAGATTGTTGTCCATGGCCAGGAATGATTGCTGTGCTGTCTGACCTGTGATTTCCTTTTCCAAATTGCCATCACTTTGCCTTAGCAAGTGAAAAGTAAGTGTTTATACTGAACAAAGGTATTTCTATTGTGTAGTCTACATATTAATACTGTGAATAAGCAGGAGACAACATCCACATTTGGAAATCTTATCTTCGTTCTTTTTGCCTTTGTTCGTTATGTGCATTCTTAAGAAATACACATTTTTAGTCTTCCTCTTTTCACTTCTGAGTCCTCTTGCAGTTCCAAAAAGGAAAGTGCTTAGATATGAGATGGTCTTCTCTCCTGCTTTCAGAAATTATTTTAAAGTAAACATCACACCTCATCAGAACAGATTCATTACATTCCTGCTAAAGGAAATGGGATTTAAGGGTATACTAAAATTTAAGAACTTGATTACATTTGCTCAGACACAACTTTAGTAAGCACTATCTATCCTTGAGTAAGACAGAAAGGTTGTATAATTAAATACAGTAAACTATAATTTTCAGTTTTTAATTATAACAGTTTTTAAAACTGCATGCAGTCACACATTCCTTGGAACTTCAGTGAAACAGGAGCATCTGATTCCCTTAGATGCCTTTGAGACTGTGCTAGTGGGGATGAGGGGCAACACACACCTTCAGATGAATCGAGTATGCAAAGGCAACCTCAGCTGTGTCATTCTTGGGCTAGGAGGTGATTAGTTTTACAGCCATTTCTTATGCCAGCTTGGGGAGTGCAGCATTATTCATTGCAGTGTTGTGCACATTGCAGTCCCAGAAAAAGCCCTCATAATTCCTGGGTATGCCTGTGTGCACCTAAATCAGCATTCCTGCTGAAGTTGTGCTCATTGATTGCAAAATGTCGTGTGCAAGAATATCAGAACTCTTCAGAAACACTTGAAGAGGAGC
The DNA here is from genome assembly GCF_023055355.1 of Agelaius tricolor. NCBI lineage: Eukaryota > Metazoa > Chordata > Aves > Passeriformes > Icteridae > Agelaius > Agelaius tricolor. The sequence goes on from NW_027269279.1 coordinate 4,154,009, forward strand.
GAGGCTCCGTGGAAATCAGCGGACGTGGGAATGTGGAGGGCACATTACTGAGGAAGCAGCATAAGCAGGAGAGCTGAAAGGCTGGGAAATGCACAGCATCTGTACCAACATTTTGTCTGAAATACAAAGCAGGTCAGGTTTGCAGAAATGTCATTTATGGTTCGAGTTCTGGTTGCACAATCCCTGGGTTCCCCCTCCCATAGTTTATGATGATGTGAGAAGCCACAATGGAATTAGGGTCCTGTAATTCTCAGCCCCTTTAAATATGGGTATAAACACACACTTTTTGTGTATACTTTGTATAAAATCATAAGTGAAATGAAAGCCCAACCTGAAATCTAACTAAATTCCTTTTTGAATATTGGGTCTCACCAAGGCTGCTTTTATTGGAGTTGGATTGTTTGGTGTTGGTTCTACATAACAATACCTTGAAAACTGTGGCAGCTATAAGTAATTGAAAAGGTCCTTGCTTTTAGTCTAAAATTCAAAAAATGGACACAAAATCCACTCCTTGATCCAAGCATGGGGAGTGTCCTTTGGGGAAAGGGGAGATGGATCACTGCAGGTTTTGAGAGCATGGGAACAGCTCCTCCAGCTGAGTCACTGCTGCTGTGGGAAGGTGTCAATGGGATGTTTGTCACTCCTGGGGTCAGGGTAAATGGCTGAATAAAGCAGCAGCAGTATCAGCCCAGTGCATCCCCAGCAGGTCAGAAACCCTGCTCTTGGTAGTGCTCAGTGGTTGTGGGGTGAGGTGTAAGAAGTTTGCTTGGTCATGTGGTGGCAGAAATATGGAAATGTGTCATTAAGCATCAGGTGTGCTGTCACCCAACCTGCCAGTGATCAGCACTGCCTTTGATTTCCACAGCTTTTGTCAGTCTGAAGTCACATTATGTTATATTATGTTTTAACATAGTTTTCCAGAAGTAATAGAATCATGGAGAAGAAATGATAGCGTTGTCACATAAACCTGGATATAAGAGGCACAATACTGTGGTAATGGGACACCCAGCCTGCTGGGATATCTTTGTAAATGGAAATTGATTTTCTCCAGGATTCTTTACTGGGCAAAATAAATTAAATATGCATTTCATTTTACCAGTTTAAAAAAATGTCTTTGTTAAAATAAGAACAGTGATATAGAAACGTGTTCCAATAAATTAAAGAAAGATAAATTATATCCAGCAGCTTGTTGAATAGCTCAACTTATGAGGTATTTTAAAATCTGAATAATACAATAGGGACCTCCCAGGAAGAAAAAGCCGATGGAGATCTCTGGAACACTTTGACTAGTTACAGATAATTTTAGCTTTGATGATTGTAACTATGTGTCTAGGCTCTATTTCCTCTTCCACGTAATGCTTTTAATTTGATGCAATTCTTCTTGTGAATATTTGAGGTGGAGTCAGTTTAGTTTAGGTCAATAGGCCAAGAATGACCTTAGAAATAAGACAGTCAACCTCCAAAAGCTCAACAATTTCTACACAGACACTTAATAGGTTTTTAGGACACAGATGAAACCATTGTAGTCATTTTGCTGGTATAATTTACTACATTAATGATCAAAAAAGTGAAAAAAACAGAGCAAAAATGTTAATTTCAAGCACCATTACAGAAATACAATATAATAGAATAAAAAAAAAAATCAGATAAATGTTCATTTGCTGTAAACTGACGGTTGTTAAGAGCCCATTGCCCTAAAGCAAGCTCTGTTTGGAGCAGCAGCAGACCGAGGTCACTGTCATTTGTGAAATGCAGATTACTTATTGAGGATTTTTTTTAATGTTTTAATAGAAAAAGGGGGCGATTAAAATGGTGTTTCTTCAATAATGAAGAGTCATCATTGTTCTGGTGCTGGTGTTAATACTCTGCTGCCTGTTGCTGTGGTGGCTCAGGCCCCCTTGAGCAGACATCCCAGACTGGGGGCTCGGTGTCCCCTGCACCCCAGCCCTGCTGCAGCCTCCAGCTGCTCCTGTTCCTGGCCCTGCTGATGGAGCTGCCCCTCTGTGCCCTGCCAGGGTGGGCAGGCAGGATCTGAGCTGGGCTGAAGGGCACCATGCCATGCCATGCCCATGATTGGCTCACTGCCTGTTTGCCCTCCAGCTCAAGAGGAAGAATCACGTATTCTGCTGTACTTGTTTGTTGATGGTGCAAATGTCATGGCATCATTTAATTATCACAGTAACATAACTGTGTTTTCCCAGAACTGCAATCCCTGACAAAGTTCACATTTATAAAAAACTCAGGTGATAGTAGATCCTTCAGTAGCTGCTTCCCTCTGATGAAAATGATGTGTAAGGCAGAAAGTGGGAGACCCCAAATATAAGGGGCATTCATGTTTAAAACTGAGCAGCATTAGTTGAAATGTGGCTCCTTTGAGAAGATTTCAGTCTCTGCAGCATTAGTCAATGCAAAATAGCTTTTAGAGCTGTTCCCTTGGTGGGACCTGGGAAGAACCTTAACTGTTCACATTTGTTTAAAAGCTCAGGGCTGACAAGGCTGCTCAGGTTGAGGCTGTTGTCCATGGTGACATTGCAGTCTGGATCTGAGTCTTGTTAATAATTTAGTTTGCATTACTTATAAAAACCTAAAAACCAATCAGAATTTTTTAAACTAGTTGTTGAGTACTGAAGTTGTGGTAGGAGAAATTTAATTTGGAGTAAATATATATTTTTAAATAAAAAAAAACTTCTCCGGTGCTCTCTTGCATGCAGAACAGACCTAATGACACTTCTGATATCCTTCATGCATTCTGACATTTTTGCATTTTCAGCTAGAGAAGCATGCAGTAAACAAGAGAAGTGATTGTATTAGCTTCTTACTTTCTGCACTGCCTCTTGTATTAAATAATGGCTTAGAAAAATAAAATAAATCCAGTTCATGCATAAAGATGAATGCAGTAGAATAAACATTATGTGCATAAGTTCAGCCCCTGAGTGTGGTATGTTCTGGGAGAAGCCAGGCTCATGCCCAGTGAGTGCCTGTTCCCATCCTACTGAACACAAAGGGCATTTGTGTATTTATCAGTGGTGTCTGTCCCAGTCCTGTCTGTGGGGGTGTGGACACAGGAATCTCTTGCTGAGGGATTCAGGTGAGCTCAGCTGCTCTTCCTTCAAGACTCTCCTTAGAGAGGCTGTTCAGAAGCTCCTCTCTCACTAGGAATTAGAACTGAGGATCTGCTTCCTCCCGTCCCCTTGGACCTGAGCTCAGCAAACACTCCTGGTGTGACCCCCCTGGCACCTGGACTGCTGTCAGTGAGGAACACACTTCTCTCAAAGGGTTTTTAATGCCAGGCTGAGCACACTTTGGACTACAGAGTGCAGGTCTCTGTGCCCATATCCACCCTGGGAGCAGCACACTTAGGTGTGGTGATTTGCCCAGGCTTCAGGAGCTGCTTGTGCTGGGAAACAGCAGGCATGAAAGCAAGAATGGAAGGGTGTGACACCTAATCCTGCATCCTGATCATCTTTATAGGTGTTTTGCTGTGAATAGGCAGCAAGATTAAATGCTCTAATTTCTGTGGTGCACTTGGAATGCAGGCAGGGATATTCTACAGTTTCATGAATAAGGAAACTCCCAGAGAAGAGCAGTGACTTGGGGCTACAAACCTCTCCAATTCCAGGGTTGGGAAAAGCATAGGAATGGACCAGAACAGCATAAAATAGTATAGAAAAATCAGAATAGAAGCTAAACCTTTTATTTCTTACCTGTTTAAATCCACTCTATCTTCTGAGAATGTATTTCCTCTTTAAATGGCAAAAAATGGCACATGGAAACCTTAGGAAGGATTTAAACTATTCCATCTGTGAAACTGTTTATGATTAAAATATTGACATGACATCAATAAACCTATGAAATTTTACCAATTTTACTCTACAGTGGTTGCAAAATCTTGTGGGATAATTAATATTGGAATAGTATGAACTAATTTAAATACTGTATTAACAATACATGGTTAGAATTTGAAATATTTTTTGGCAGAATCCTAAGAAAAGACACTTAATAGAGATGAGCATTCTGCTTTCTCTTGGTTCTCACATAAGTTTGTACTCTCCAAATTCTTTGGGCATTCTTCCAGCAAAGAAAGCCCAAACAGCTCTTTCTGTTACAGGAGTTGCTGCTCTCAGGGACTGAGCCATAAAGACAAACCCAGGTTTGTGATGAAATGAATGGGATTTGAAGGGTCCAATATTATTCCAGATTTTTATTTTGCTGCAGGTGCATGTGTATTTGCTCTAAAATAGCTTGAAGTAGTGTTTAAGCCCATTATAATTTTATTGGGGAATTGTTTCAGTGCTTAATATAGGAATTTGTTTATAGATTTAAATATATTTCCACACAGAATCTGTGAAAATAAGATGAAGCAAAAAAGTAGGGATTTTTTTTATATTATGGTTTATATTGCAGTAGATCTGAGATGATATGCTTATTTATCCTCTCCTGTGTGAGATCAAAGCTTTCTTTGTGAAATATAACCCTGATACAGAAAATAAGAATAGCACAGCAATAAGGGTGTCTGATCCTCACTACCATAATCTGGACCCCCAAAGAAATCCTCACCTTGTGAAACTGCAGCTTTAAATAGAAGCAATGTTATTCATGATGCTCACAAACAAGCCCACTGGAAGTCAGGGAGCAGCCAAGATAGTATCAGTCTCTCACAGAGTAGATATTAGCCAGAGCTGTATTTAAAATTATTTCTAATTGGAGTGTGATTCTGCATATTTTGTACCCCAATGCAAATGCAGCGTGCAGATAAGGTTCTTAAAAAGAGATGTTCAGAGCAGCAGACACCAGGAAAACACAGAGTGTGAAATCCAGGAGCAGTTAGTTGATAATTTTCTGTATTTTGTATGGTTTTTATTGACCCAAAATGATTTGCTCCTTTATGAGAGAAGACACAACCTCACTAGCATTCCCTACTGTGTGTGAGACCCACTCTGTGCGGACTGCTGGGTTTTGAGAATTAACAAATGAGCTAAATGAATGCAATAAAAATAAATCAGGGATGGTGCATTGCAAAATGGGCTTTGTTCATTTATTTCTGACATGAATGGTTTAGTTTTAATTATTTATAATCCTTCACAGTGCATTGTTAAATGTGCTGCAACATATTTTGTAGAAGTAATGAAGGTTTTGAAGTAGCAGAGCACAGTGCAGCTCTCACACCAGCTGGGTCTGCTGGGGACTGAGCACTGCAGGGGGAGAGGGACGGGAAGGTGCTGTTTGCTCCTGTTTCCTTCAGGTGCTGTTTGCTCCTGTTTCCTTGGAGTGTGGAAAGAACTGCACTCCAGACTCCGTGATCTGGACATTTGGGTCTCTTGGCAGTGCCAGGTGGAAGTGGCACATCAGGTGCAGGTCAGACCCGAGCACCTTGAGCTGGCACCGCGCCAGGGTTTTGTTCAGGAGAGCAAAGCTGCTGCTCGTCCTCCTGGCCAAAGCTGGGAGCTGTCTGTGTGGCTGAATAAATCAGTGTCACACATGCAGATGGCACAGGAACAGTGACACCAAGGCAGCCGAGGGAGCTGCACTGCTGCTGCTCCTGGGGAAGATAAACAGGGACAGCAAAGGCTGCGAGTGACTGAGCACATACGGGAATGAGAAGTTTGAAACTGCAACGTGTGCACATTCTCTGGTTCCACATTTTCACATCATTGCCTGCTCTCTCAAGTTGGCACTGGCAGACAAATGAGGACATGAGTTGGGAGGCAAATATTTCTTAAATAACCACAGACCTCTTTCATATGGTTTTGCATGGGAACTAAGGAATGGAATTGTGTCTTTTCATGCAGGAACGAGGAAAAGAGTTGGCACTTGGGGAGGAGGGGAAAAAAATTCAAAAAGAACAGAGTGTGATAATTTAATCTACTGTAGATACAAAAGAAATGAGCTGAAGTATATTTTAATCCATCTTTCAACTTGTACAGAGCCTTAAAGTTCACTTTTGTTTCTGATTCTGCTACCTCCTGTGAGTTTGTAAACTCTGAAACCATTCCAGTCGAATTTTCTGCATTTTATTTTTAGTACTTTCAGTCTGGTTGAAGACATTAGCTACCTGAATAAAAAGCTGATGTATGAGATAACCCTCTCTGCATCCATGTGGAGGTAATGGAAGATATCTGGTGGCGGGGGGGGGGTTGCTGCAACTTGCTTGAGGCAGTGAAAACAGTCACAGAAACTCACCATGGAAAGAATCTTTTTACCTTTCATGTGAAAACCCTCCCTGAAACCCTCTCCTTTGCTCTGCGTGTGTCATTGTGTTGATAATAACCTGGCTAATGTCTTACCCTTGATGGGATGAAAGGCTGGATTTCACAGCTGTTTATGACATATGTTTCCCACTATTGATGGATTCAGCACTGGAAATAATGCAGAGAAATTAGTGTGTTCTTTTTCCCACTTTATGATAGCAAATGTATCAATACAAATGTGGAGATGCTATGCAAAAGCAACCAAATTTAGTCTGGCTTTATATGTATGTAAATGTTTTATTTTCTATCGTATTTGTAGCCCTTTGCTGCAGCAATTGTATGAATCTCTGATGACTTTGGGGAAGACCAGAAATGTTAATGAATAGCACAGCTTGTCTGGCTTCTAGGATTTAGAATTTTTGGAATATGCTTTGCAGTCTACTTTATTCTAATGTCTTTCTCATGAAGCCCCTTTTCAGGATTAACACAGGATTGAAAATACAATCCTTGATTATGATCCTGCAGAGACATATTAATGGCCTTAATTTTAAGAACTGATACTTCAGTAGGACTGCTCACAGTATGAGGAACCTATGTGAGACTTTGCAGAACTGAAATCCAAAATACTAACTTTGCCTTAGTGTTCTTAATTATAACAGTGCACTATTTCCAGGGACAGCTGCCTCAGTTCCAGGGAGCTGCAGAGCAGCAGGTTGTGGTTGTGCATTGATCCTGCAGTCTCTGACTTCACAGCCCTGGTACCATCCAGTCACTGAACCTACAGACAATGAATGTTCTGATTTGCTCTTACTCTTTTTAGCTCCATGACAGAATGAGTTACCCTCTGACCATTCCAGCAGCACAGCTGGGTGCTGCCTCCTCTTCCTCTTCTTTCCATCCACAGGAGTGTTGAGTATTCATTAGAAAAAAGAGAGGCACTATCATATCCTCAGCTGTCTCCCCCTTCAGAAACCTCACAGTGGGTTAATCTAAATTCTGTAACCAAAAAGAAGCGGTTGGGCTTTGTAGTGTCCCTTTCTCTGCTCTCAGGGTCGTGCCAGAAAGAATCTGTCCTTACTGCATCACCTTCACCCCCTCACAGCATGTGGAGACATTCTGAATCCAGCTGAAAAGTATGTATATGTCTTATTGCAGAAATAAGATGTGCCCAGCATCTATACCATGTGCACATTCCACTACATCTCCTGATAGTTCTCCCTATCACCCCTCCTCTCTTCAAGGACAGGGAGTTCCTACAAGGTCTCCTGTCATGATCTTGCTTTCCTCTGGGCTTGCCAGAGCAGACATTGTGTTCTTCTCCCCTGTTGTAAAGCTGCTGAGAGTTATATAAACAAAAGTAGCTGTGCCTGGTACTGCTTCACCCAAGTGATGTGAAGCTGAAGTGTTGCAGATGAGCCTGCAGTGCTTTTGTGGGGTCCCATGAAATGAGCCCATAAACCACACAGTTACTGCCTCCTCACATGGCATTTACTTCCTCCAGGGCAGGGAAAGCCAACCCAGGCTGAGCTGGAATGGTCTCCAGCAACTATAAAAGCAAAATGAAAAGTGACACTTTTCAACTCAGCAAAATATAAAAGTGAGCTCTCCTTCTCCACTCCTCTGAACACTTGAGCTTTTGCTCCCAGCCAGGCCTGTCAGTTTAGACTAGACTCAGCAAAGTGAAAGCTTCTGCAAAAAGCATTGTATCATCATCTTAATCTTTCTCCTCACTTCTTGTTTGTTAATTCATCTTCATTAGGCCTTTTGGTACTCACTATCAAACTTGTTTTGTTTCTTATACCTCAGGCATCCACAGTGATTTCCCATATGGAAGAAATGTTGGACCTCAATTTTAACATAATAAGGATCAAGTTGTGCTGTCTTATGAGGCCACTTCTTGTTGCCTCTGGTGAGAACGTCTGTGGCTCTGCTGGAAAACTTCAAGTCCTGGTTTTTCTGCATGCATAGGTCAATATTACTGAGCTGCTTTCTTTGGGAGAGGTAGTGACTGCTGAGACCCCAAGATGAAGGTATTGCAGCAGTGTACAGTACTATTGATAGCAAATGTCTGGTTTGTAGCTGTTATTGAAAGCAGAACACTACTACAGTCTTTAGAAGTGTGAACTAATTCCTGGTCTGTTTCAAGAAATCAGGACAAAAGCTCCCCATTGTCTGCACATCTGTGCTTTCAGCATTGCTGATCCTTCCACACCTGCTCAGCAGCCTCTTCCACCAACACTCCATCTCCAAGGTCTGTTTTCCCTTATGTCCTTTCACTTTCATCATCTCAAGTGCAATATTCATGCATGATTTTTTTATTCCCTTCAGATTCAAGCTTTTCCCATTCCCTTCAAATTTTGAGCTTTCTATTCTTCCTTGCTGTCATCTCTATTCTTCCCTCTCAAGGCATCAATTACCAGAGTATTTCTCAGGAAGATCTTGGACCAGTGGCTGATGTACAGTTTTTGGACCAGAACAGTGTTCTGTGTGTATGAAATCACTTTTAAGACAATTTCATTACTCTTCCATTTCCATTAGGGTTTTTTTGCTTCTTTGTCCATACATAACTATGGGGAGCTACAGCTTTTGGCCAGCAGATCTTCACCTGTGGGCTGCTAACAGCTTTTGTACTTTTGTCTTTGCAAGAGTTAAGTCTTCTGAAACCTCTGTGCCCATCTTCACTGCCCCTCTCTCATCTCGAAACTTGTTTGCACTTTGATTACATCATTGCTGAGTTACTTTGATTGTATTCCCAGACACAAGCTGTGTCCAAAAGTGAAACATTTTCTAGACTTTCTGTATAAAAAAAATCAGATTCCTTCTTTCAACTTCTCTGACATTTTGTGAACATCTTGCCTCTAGCAGTGACCAGTTAGGTTCTGTAAGAACAGAAGAGGACAAAGATTTCAGAGAATGTTTATAGGAAAGCCATTCCCTGTGTGTCAGTGGGAGACTGATGGTTTCCCAAGCAGCTCTCAGCTCCATGACAGCCTGCTGTCGATGTGCTAAATCTCTTAAGACCCAAACCATAGTTTTGTTCAAACACTTGACTTTTCCCCTGGGAAACTTGCATGGCCAGAAATGGATTGCTGACCATTCCTGAAAGAAGCATCCTGTCTTGTTCATTAAGTAAATGATGCTAAAACACCTTGAATCACCTATTAGTGAGTGGTTCAATAGAGTGAGAGCAAATACACTCCATGCATGCTTTCATTTCTCATGCTCAGAGAAATACAACAACCTGAGGTACAAGACAGGCTTGACTCCTGCTCAGGAGAAAAGCAGGCCAGCCCCTAACAACAGGGAGGTAATTAGCAAAAGGCTGGCTGGTGGTAAATTTTGAGAAAGAATTCTTTTGTTGTGGATAAATTTTCAGGATTAGTGGGAGTAGCTGTTAAATTCCTCAGTTATATTGGTGTAGAGAGAGCTCAATAGATCCATGATAGAATAGAGAATTTAGTTTGTTTCATGGTGTAAGGATGAGAATTGGATACAGTAGTTGCAAGGGGAATATATCATTCCCTAAATCCTGATATAAAATGGTAGTTCCCTCTTTCTGTCAATACTCTTAACATTATTGCTTCTTTGTCTCACTGAAAGTCCAATTTAGGAGTTACTGGGGTTTTTTAAAATTTACAGGTTTCACTCACTGGAATTTTAAGCCTACAAGTTTATAAGCAGTTTTTCATATTTTGGTGAGCCAAAAGAGGATAAATGCATAATTCCATATCTTTTCAGAAATAGACAATATGGTTTCTTTGTTCTCTCCAAAACTTTTTAGACTCTTAAATAAGCCTAAAGCACTATGCAGTGCTGTAAATTTTAGACCTTTTTTTCAGTTTTATATGAAAGGACTGTGCTCATCTCTCTGTCCTTTCTCTCCTTTATACAAAATATAATGTAGGCATATTTCTATGAATGAATGGGGGTCAGTAAACTCAGCAGGGGTCTGGTATGTTTTACACAAGAATCAGTGATTAACACATCAAACCAGGTAATTAGTGCAATGTCTCATAAAATCAGGCTTCAGTTTTATTAGATATCATTATCTATTAATGTAATAAATTTAAGAAGTTATTAAAATTGTGGCAATTTAGATCTACAGATAAAAACCTAGACCTATGTGTGCTTGAATTAATTTTATTTCCATTACTTATTTTGAGATGGGTTATCTGCATTCTATTACATCAGGTGCATCAGAAGTAACTCCATGAATGATAAGTGAATTAAAGTTTGTTACAAATTTCATGGTGTGTAATGGATGTGGGTATGTGGCCATTGGAATGAAGTGAAAGTCCTATAGATGTAAAGATATTAAATATTCTAACACAGAGTTGCCATGCAGTGAGAAAGCAGAGCTTGCAGAAAGCTACACTATTGTTTCAAATAGAAATATTAAAAATTCCTACCTAGGTATTCATTTATGGATCAATAAATAGCAGTCATATAGTTTTATGGCTATGTTTAATCTCACATATGTAAAATGTGCTGTGATATATGACCACTATTTATATGCATCCTAAGAACTCTTCTACAGGAATGCTCAGAGTCCTTCCCTTGGGAACTACACAGTTAAATGGAAAATGAACATGAGCTCTTGGGAGAACAGATACATCCAAAGATGAAAAAATAATTTATAAGTAGCAAGTCATAGAAAAATCCCACAAACTGATCAAGTGGGACATCAAGATTTCTGTCAGATCAGTCACTGGGGGGGGTTCAGTCTCGCAGGCTGTTAAAAACCCCTCAAGAACTCTCCACTACCTGCTGCTTCTGCCCTCTTTCCCTTGTTTGGAAAACATTATATGTTCCTAGCCTGCCTCAGGATCCTCTGCTTTCAGAAATGATCATTTCTGTTTTGGCAGAATAACTCTGAATGTGATGTTGGCTTAAGCTTGTTCTATTTAAGGGAAACAATAAGGAGAAATAAGGCATAACATGGTAATATCTCAGTCTGACCCCTGGGATCTGATAACTTTTCCATCAAATTACTAACTGAGCCCAAGTTGCTTTTGGCAAATTCTTGTTTCATAAGCTTATCTCTGTTCCCCTCTGTAATGACCCAGCTCCTGTTCCTGCAGTGGAGCTGCATTTCCATGAGGATGGCTTCAGCTCCCAGCTTTGGGAGCAGGCAGTTGCTGCTCTCTGGCAGAGCTGGATCTTTGGTGTGACTCAATACAGGAATTCTTGCTTTTCTAAGGTGTACTGATGATATACTCTGGTTTTGACACATTTATGTAACAGTTTCAAGTTCAAAGGTGTTGTGGTTCTATTTGCAGGGGAGAAGCACTGGTAGATTCTGTGAATCATGGTGGATGCAGAAGACCTGTAATGAAAGGTAAAAAACCTTAACTTCCACTTGTATTCCCTGGATATTTAAACTGTGGAAACTTTCCCTTGCCATTCAACTTATGTGGATTAATATATAACCCTTGGTTTAGAAATTACATCGTTTATATTATTAATTAACCCTAACATTGCTATTTCTGTGTGGTATCTTAGTGCTCTCAGCTCAAGTTTTCCTCCTCCTGACCTTTTGAAGAATCTGTATAGATTCAAAAAGATAAAATGTTGAAGAATGTGAGCCATTAAAATTGTGCAGTTATTTTCAATTTGTCTCTATTAAAATATGCATACTTTTAATTGGAATAAATGCTGACCTATAAAGAAGACAAGAAAAATTTCCAATTTAAAACAAACAAAAACAAGTAACTCACCTCTCTTGGCATCTACTAAATTTCAAGTTTGATAGATTATCCTTTAGATTCCAGATATGTTAAGTCCTTCAGTCTAATATTCAGAATAGATATTGACAGTGCTACTATCACATAAATGGGGAAAGATGACTTTGTGCTTTAAGCAAAAGGTGAGATATGAGACTGATTAATTTATTTAGAAAAAAATTTTAACAGAAGTTGTTGAACTAAAATATTTTTTCCAGTATTTGTTGTGGTGACAATGATCTGAATTCTATCAATGCTTTTTTTTTTTTTTTCAATAATAGTGGTTGAATTTATTCCTGTCCTTCTTTATTTTAAGAAAAAAATATTGGTTTAGAAGTGTCTGCCATGATCTCAACTTTTTTCAGTTGTTGTGGCATTGTTGTTTTTTTTTTAAATAGACCAAAATATTGAACTATGTGGAAGAACTGTTTTTACCACTTGTAAGAGAGAGGAAATATTCCCTTTTTACCTCTCCAATACTTTGTTTCATCATCCACTAAGGATGGATATGAATATATAACTCATTGATTGCTGTGAAACTAAATCATTTGTCTGGAAGGTTTAAAGATTGTTGGATTTTAAGCCCTGTGGACATGTAATTAAGAACATATGGAAAAGCACAAGCACCTGAGCTATGGCTCATACCCAATTTTGATGAATCATGTAAGTGAAAGAGAACAGGTGGAATAACAACTCCATTAACTCTGACTCTTCTGGAGAGAGCATCAGAGAGTCCTTCCCTCCCTTTGGCCTCAAGAAGGGGCAGAATCTGTCATAGAATCCCAGAGCTGTAGAATCCCAGACTGCTTTGGGTTGGAGGGGACCTTAAGGCACATCATGTTCCACCCCCTGCCACAGGCAGAGACACCTCCCACTATCCCAGGCTGCTCCAAGCCCTGCCCAACATGGTCTGGAACAATTCCAGGGATGGGGCAGCCACAGCTTCTCTGGACAACCTGAGCCAGGGCCTCACCATCCTCACAGAGAGGAATTTCTTCCCAGTATCCCATCTAAATCTACCCTCTTTCAGCTTAAAGCTATTCCCCTTTTTCCTATCAAAAACCCAGGTCTGGGTTCTTTGCTTTAGTGGAGGGCTGGTCTTTTGTGCCATGGATTGTGAACCCAGATCCCAGGATGGATTTGAGCCCAAATTTTCCACACTGGGTGAATATGCTAACAGGTGACTGGGATAGATCCCATAATACTGTCAAACTTGACAGGGACTGTACATTTTGTGCAAAACCATGTAAGCCCCACACTGTCAAATGAAAGAGGGAATTTTATGCTCTCTGTTCCCCTCTGATATATGTTTGGCTGTCATCTTATTTCATAGTTGAGGCAATTGAAACACTGTTTAAATGTGTATCATAAACCTATAGATGAGAACATTTCCCTGCTGGATTTAAACCATTACCCCCAAAGGTGTTAAAGAAACCACGCTGTGTGTCACTTTTTAAGATCAAGGGGCATTTTTGATGTTAATGCCTAGAAAAGGCAGATGAACACTAACAGCTGCTTATGCACAGGCTGGTGAATTGAATAGGGAAATACTTCTGTTCTGGAAGTCAGATCTCCAGAGAAAAATGATAAATTGTGAGCATCCTTAAGTAAGAGTGATAGTCTCTAAGGATAGTTGAGCAAGGCTGATAACATAAAATATGTAAAATGGGGAAAATATTTAATACTTCTGTTTCTCTGCTCTGAGGAGTTGGAAGGGTTGTGTTAACAATATATACGGTGCTGCTGTGCTCAGGCATGCAGGAGAAATGCAATATATTAGTTCTCAAATCAGTAGTTTGTGAAATGCCTTTCTGGTATCCAGGGATTTTCAGGACTGTTACACTGATAAGGAGTCAAGGGCAGTCTCCTCATGGGCTGGGATGGCTCTCTTGGGAGAGGAAAGGAACAGAAGAAAAGGAGGAGCAGATTAAGGGCAGGAAATTTTAGTGTTTTTTTACTTCCAAACGGTGCTTTTTTTTTAACTCTTCAGTTTGCAGATATTTAAAGTTCTGCAGCAGCTTCAGCTCTGTCTAAGAGCTGATGAATCACCTCTTTAAAAAGGCCTCCTGTAGGAAGTTGTGGTGTGCAAGGAGAACCTTACACCAAGGGAAGTTTATTCCCATAGGAACTATATGGGATTCCTGTGGGACAGACAGAAGGAGAAAGGAGAGAAACTTTCCCTGTAGACCCCAATAACGATGTTCTGGAATGAAAGTCACCCATGGGCAAAATGCGTGGGAGACCAGCAAAAATGGGGAGGAATATGTAAAATTCAAAATCTTCTCCACTCTTTGATCACCTAATAGAATTACCTTGAAATTTTGCTGGCTTTTTATGCAAGGAACCCAAAGTAAAAGCAGGGAGGAAGGGAAGGTACAGCACCACCAAAGACTTTAAAATTCACCTCGTTCAGGTTGTACCACCAGGGCTCAGATCCTGCAGAATTAGACCAACTGGAAGGAACTAAATGTACCCTTTTTCCCTGAAGTCTCTGGAAAAGAGGGAGACAGCAAACATACCAGGTGTGTCCTTCCAGGGGGTTTTCAGGTGAGAGGAGTTCCTTTGAAAGCAGAGGTGCAATTTATTGTTTCCTGCACCAAGTTTAATGAAAGAAATCTGAGAAGCCATAACCAACACCAATAATAAAAAAAGTATTGTTTATTGTTACCCCTTAATTGGACAGCTTGTTAAACTGAAAGTTCCAGTGGAATTTCTTAAATTACCATTATTATGAGAGGACAGAGACAGGTATCTTTTTGAGGCAATTCTGTTTTCTCACCCCAAGAAAATAAAAATAAAAAAGGAATATTTCTTGTTTAGAACTCTACCAGTCAGGCTGGTAGACCATGCATTTGGGCCAGGAAAGCTCCTGGTTCAAACTCTGCTGCTTTTTGCTGTATTTTAGGTGATGCATCTGAAGTTTTTCATGTTTTCTGGTTGCCTAATAGAACAAAATTATTTTCTACACTTGCACTGTGTGAAACACATAACTTCAGTCTGCCAGCCTCAAGGAACTGCAGCCTCACTATAACACTATTTTTATAGCTTGAGAGAATTTTTTACACCTGAAAACTGGGATTAAGATTGTAAATTCTTTTAAAAGAGAGTTGATATCAGTTACATGTGGCTTTGTGATTGATGACTGTATCCTGCTCAGCTAATCTCAGTTTGCCAGTAAACCCTTTATGACTATGAGAATTTTAGGTTCTTTGATTTCTCTGATAGATTCCTTAGAGCTGCTCAGGCTTTGCTGGATAATTGCTCCATCTCTGTGGTGTCACTTTAATGCAGGGAAATGTGGCATCTTCTTTAAAACAGTTACTGTAGTTTTTGATCTGTTTGTAATCTACAGCATTAAGCAAAACAAAAGCAGGAACAGGAACAAATGATACCTAACCCCTTGCTTGTAGGGCAGTTTCAGAGTGTGCTGCCTGATACTCTGTTTGCTGAAGAAATCAAGGACAGAAGGAGAAAGCTGTAATGAGACTTTGTGAGTTTTGATTTGAATTTTTATCATGTTTTTTCTTTCAGGTTAGGAACTATGTGTGGAAGATCTGTGATTTTAAAATTGAAGTGAAGCCACAAAGCCTCCTGCCAGCAGAGTTAGTTTCTCTGGTTGTGCTTAAAATGGTTCCTCTGTTGCATGCACAAATCAGCTTCCTCTGTGAAAGCAGCAGAAAGCTCAACTCAAAAGTGACTTGTATTGGTTTTGATGGAAGAATTGGAAGCCATGATTCTTGTAGCTCTATTTCACAGTTCTCACGCAAAGTTTCACAGACTTTCCCCCGGTCAGAAACTGCAGAACCTCACCTGTGCAGTTGTTGCATGGTGAGATTTTTGGCTGCTCAAGGCAGGAGGTTTTCCTGCACCTTGTCACATGCAGCTCCAAGTTTGTTCAGCAGCGAATTTTGGTAAAATTGCCCAAGAATATAAGTAACACATCACAATATAGTCCTCACTGGAAAAAAATTGGTAGGGGGGGTAGCAAGTTCTGCTGTTGCTCAGCATGAGACAGAAATTACTGCCTTCCTTTATCTTTGAGCTCTTGATATAGAGAACTGGAATTGCTTCCAGAAGCCCTTTCTAAATAATCCTTATGGATAAACTTAGACCCTCACCAGTCCAGGTACAGTTAAAAACATGTGAAATTAGAGAAAAAATAAGAGGGGACTGGAGCAGAGCACCCTTACAATTTTTGCAGGCTTCAGATTTTCAGTTTGGTGAGAACACTTGATGTGTAATTGTAGCAAGACTTTGAGCCATGGGTTTTCTCTATTTTCTTTACATTTCTTCTTTTCACTGTATCACCTCACTTCCTCTATTCTGCTCTTTGACGCCGCTCTATCCTTTGACAGTTTTTCCACTGTTCTTTTGTACTTACTTTCCATTTGTTGTTTTTCTTTATTCTCTACCAAATACTTTTTCCTTTCTTATTTTCTCCCTCTGCTACTGTCATCATGCTTTCTCCCCACACACATTCCTAAATTATCTATCGTAGGTTGCTTATGCTTATTTTTCTAGTGTTTCTGATTTTATTTCTGTTATTTTGTCTCAGGAAATAAACACATATCCATGCCCATATATACATAGTTGTTTTTTTCTAGTCACCCTGAAAGAAAAACTGAACCTTGCAAAAATCATGAGGTAGCAGAAGGTAATCCAGACAGCAAAACCTGTGGGTGACTCTGCTAAAACCCCTGTTATTGTTCCTGTAATTTGATGTGTTTGCACTTATACCTGGACTGGTGACCTTTGCAGTCACCGTTGCACACTGGCGTCCTTATTACTCATCCTTTCTTTAAGGGTCTTCTCTCTGTCCCTCACAAATCCAGGACCTGACTCCAGTGAGGCTTCACCTGTGCACATCTGCCCAGTGTAAAGGTAAAACCTTGGGTGTGAGGAGTAGAGCTGTGCCTATGCCTTGTACAAGAACCAGCACACCATGCAAGGGGTTCAGGCTCAGGATCCCTCAGCAGGGTGGCAGAGCACTGAAGGATGTTTCTAGAAGTGGTGGTGACTCCTGCTCCTGCAGGACCCAGAGAACAGCAAGGGCAGGGACTGGGTGACTTTGGCTGGTGGGTTTGGCTGCAGGGGGCTCCTGGTTGCAGCAAGAGGTAAATGTCCTCTGTGAGACCCTTTGGAAAACATGTTCTTTAAAGCATCCTTCAACTGTAAAATCATCTGATGCATAAAGCAAACCTTGTTGACTACCTTTTTAGCAAAAGGCGCTATTAATAAAATAGATGCTTTAATGAAAAACCTTTGAAATCTTGGGAAAACCCAGAACTCCTTCTACCTGGAACTGTTGTTCTTGAAACTTTGTTTTCTTCGGTTTCTTCATTCTTTTTTCTCTCCCACCTGCTTTCTACCAGCAAGTACCCTGAGACACCAGGGCTGCTCCCTGTGCTGGGAGGGGCACAGCACCAGCCAGGCTGGCATTAAGCACATCTCCTTGTGCCCCAGGAAAACATGCCCTGGCAGTGTGTGCAGCTGGAAGTGAGGCAGTGGAGACAGGCTGCTTCTTGTGCCTGAGCTGGGCGTTAGTGCTGCCACCTCTGCCCACTGCTCCTCCTGGGGAAGGGCCAGCAGTGCCTCCTGGTTTGCTTGCCTGGTGCCACAGGGCTCTGCTGTCACCTGCCTGCAGAGTCATTTGCAAACAGGCCCTATTGCTGGGGAGCAGAATGTGTTTTTTTCAACCCGAAGCAGATTTATAGTCTGGTTTCCTGTCAGATCTTTGCATTTTCCTTCTCCGCCCCTCCCAGTCTCTGACACACTTTTTCTTACTTTCTGTGTGGCTTTTTGCTTGTTCTGCCCCCGGTGCTGCAGCCTCTTTCATTCCTGATTCTCCTCGAAACTACTGTACTTTGGGGGCCAGGGGGTGTTTTACTCCTTGTGTTTTCTTTACTTTTCAACAGCTGCAGAGCACAAATAACCTCTCCAGGACTCCTGGAGAGACACTGACAATTGCATGGAGGCGACGTAGAGAGTGCAGCCTGCAGCAGCTGCAGCAGACAGCCGGTCACTCATGAGCACCCAAGGTAAGGAGAGCAGCTGCCAGAGCAGCTCACCTCCCTGCTGCCTTCCACAGCTCTGAGCACTGAAACTTCCACTTTCACCTTTTTTGCGTTGCTATTCAAAAGGTTCTTTGAAAATGGTTCCGTTTGTGCTTTCCCTGCCCTCCTCAGGTCTGGTACTCGGCGTGTGCCGATCCTTGGAGCCCAGGGTTGAGGGAGGTAAAGAGGCTGTAGCTGGAGGTGCAAATGTGCACTGGGAAAGAGAGTTAATATTGAGGTCTGGAGAAGGGAGATGAAGGACTGATCAGCAGCACTGGTCTCCAGACTATTTCTGGTTCTACCCATAGTTTGTTGTGCTCTAGCCCTTTCTTTAAATCTCTTCACTGAGATTTATGCTTTCTGTTAACTAGTAAAATCTTTCTTATTTGGTTTTCTTCCTCTTTTTATTTGTTCTTCTCACTTCCTTTTTTCTATTCTCAACCATCTTGATTTCTTGTTATCTTTTTCACCATCTTTTTATGCCTTTTTATGCCATCAAGAGTATTTTCTGTGTGACAAATATTTCCCTTCTTCATTCCTTTCCTTTCCCTCTACTTTCTTCTGTGCCTGTGCAATAGACTGTACATCCTCCCTCAAGTTCTTAGTCTCTCCTTCCCTCCCCTCTGTCAGCTCCTTCTTGCTCTTGTGTTCCCCTTTCCTGCTGTTCCTCCAGCTTCCCACATGCTACTTCCTGCTCCATCCCCTCTCTCCTGTATTTGCTGCCATGGCAAGATCCTTTTGTGAGAGCTGCTGCCTCTCCACTGGGCTGTCCTTGCACACACATCTCTTAGTCCTCTCATTCCCTTCCATAGACATGTGCAGGATTTCCATATTTACAGTTTTGGGGATGCATCCCAAAGTAGGAGACTTTTACACTTGCATAGCTTCCTTCCAATGCTCAGACTCATATTTAGTCATTCACAACAAATAACCACTGCCATCCTGTCTCTCTGTTTCTTTCTGTCTCACAAACAGCATTTGCTAATACCTGTAACTCCTTTGTCTTGCTCTCCACTCTCAAATAGAGCCTGTCCTGACTTTGGGTATTCTATCCCTTCTCTTTCTGCCATCCCACTCCTTCCTACCTCCTTACCACAACTCTCCACCAGGTTTCTCTATCTGTTTTTATCTTTATATTGCATTCAAACTGGGAGGAGCTGCTGATGCAGCTGGGCTTGCACTGCTGCCTTAGGATCCCTGCTGCCAGCCTGCAGGGGAACCAGAGGAAGTATTGCAGTCTCTCAGCTCCTCTTTCCTCTGCAGAATATGCAACCTGAGCAGAGAAAGATCTTAGTGATGGGACTGAAGGTAGATGAAAAAAATGGGAGAGCGCAATGCAAAATGCCTTTGGAAAACTGTAAAAAATAGTTCTAGTTGTTCATGAATCTTTTTACTAAACTTAATAAAGCTCTGGAATTCCTGCCCCACTGCAGAATTTCTGATCTGACACTGCCATAATTTTTGTCCTTTTGATTCCTATGGGACTCCAAGTCCCAAAGGCAGAAGTTCTCATCTCCAATGCTGTAGTGACAGTAACTTTGCTCCTAGGATCTGGAAACAGCTCATGTCTTTTATACCAGACATATTGGTGAGTCACCAAGATCAGACATGGCTAAAAACTGCATCCAAGGACAATATCTGGTATTATTCCTTGCTTAAATTTGTATGCTTTGAATCAGATATGACAAATAAGTGCATTTCTTTGATGAAGCTTTTTAGCCTCACCTTCTTGAGCAGGACTATTGAGACTGAAGATTTATTTCTGTGGATGTTCTGGTGTGGTCTTTTGGGAACTGAATAAGGTTCACTTATTAAACTCAGCTGAATTAATAAGAGAATTATTATGTGGGAGAATTCTCTTAGCAATCTGTCTGGCTCTCTGAAATTGTCCATCTCCTTATGAGTGAAAGGAGCTTAAATTTTTATGTTTGCAATTATAAGATATCCTTTCTGATTCAGAGCTGGAAACTGTGGCCTTTGAGCTGTGAGCATTCTCTTCTGAATACAGAAACAGTTACATTAAAATATCTTTGCCTTTTGGATCTTGCAAAAAATCCACAAGCCTAGAACAATAAAATAAGAGATGCTCATTTTATACATTCAGGTCTAATATGACTCTTTCTTACTCTGTTACAACTCATCTTGTGATGGGAACAGCATTTGTATTCCTTTGAGTCATTCTACAAAACTTTTGGATTTTGTGCCTTGTTTCGTCAGTATTTTTTGCCCCTATTACTGGTTCTTTTTGTAAAGGCTCCCATAAATAAATTGGCTGAGACAATGTCTCTTCTCTCTCTCTCTTCCTCCTTTTTCTTTTGCTTCATATAGTTTGCTTGTGTTGAGTTAAAAATGGACATTTTCAAAGGTGTGTTGTGACATTTTTAAGGGGATCTGGAGACAGAAATTTTATTTTTGTGTGTGTCTGTGTCCAGTTTCTTGAATCATGTGTCTAGCAGAGGAGAAATTTCAGCAGGAAAGAGCCTGGAAACTTTCTGTCCTCCTCAGGAAATTGCTGTTTCAAGAGAGCTAACCCCAGAACAGAAATTTAGAATCATGTGTTTGACTCACTGTTCTTATTCAAATAGTTCCTTTCAATTAGATTTAACTCTTAATTAAGAGTTAAATAAACTTGAGTAATAAACTTTCTTAATAAACTTTCAATGTGGGGGAGAAGGAAGAGCCATCTGACTGCCTGTATCTTTTACAGTTAAAGTCAATTTGGACCTTCTCTAGAAGGGTGAATCCCAAATAACTGGATATGCTGGAGATACCAGAATGCCATACACCAAATGACCTTGATTTCTGTATAGTTGCTTGGTAAAAGTTTTTATCTGATAGATATATGGGATGACTGCTCACAGAGGATGAAATTTATAGAGATCTTAGCTACCCACTTGTTAGCAGATGGCTTAACTCTCTCTTTGATATTGAAATGCATCTTTCATGAAATACAAATCTTTCACTTAGATATGGTCATTAAGTTGTGTAAGTGATGGTGGAGTTTGACCTATGGCAGCTTTCTTTGGCAGTAGCCTCCACAGCAATCTAAACTTTAAAAGAAATATGAAAGTATGCCTTGTGATTTTCAAACTGAAGGGTAAAACCATAAACCCCACCAAGTTTGGTCAAGTCTCACCACTGAGAGAAAAATTCTTTTTCTCTTGTCTGTTTTGCCACTGCTGTCTGTAGAATTTGCACTTGCAGAACAGTGTAATCCAGTATCTGCAGTGAACACTACAATCCAGTATCTGCAGTGAATCTGCAATTCCTTTTTCAGAACAAATGATGGGGTTTTACAGGTCTACATGTAATAATATTCTCCATCTCTACCCTTTCCCCAAATTTTTTCTTAAGTGCTGCCTTCATTCTCTAGTCTGGGTCACTTATTTAATGGTAATGAACATTTTCAGGAAGGTAACCTTTCTGCTTGTGATTTGTTCAAGGACTCTGGAATTATAATGGTTGCTGTCAAACGTATATAATTGGTGTCTGTGGCACACATCCAATGAGTGATAAAAGCTTCGTTGTCTCTGTTGCTTCAGGAGTCTGTATTCTCTCCCTATATCACCCTCTCACTTCTGCTCCTCCCAGGCAAGAGGAGAATGCAGTGCCAGGCTGTTTAAAGTGCAGTTAGACAGAACAGCAGCTCTGCCAGATTCCCTGTCACTGAGTGTCCCAGCTCTGGGCAGTGGATTCCCTTGGCTGAGGTTTGCACACTGAGTTAAGCACAGCCTCCTCTGAACTTTGATTTCAAGCACCTCCCTTCATAACCTTCTGACAAATATTTGGGCTCTAGGAAGGGCAATAGTTTGTGAGTAACATGAACTCCCAAGATTAGTGATCTACATGTAACATTTTACCAGTGAGTAAAACGTTGTAGTTGAGATGGAGACGATACTGAATGACACACTCCATTTTCAGAAAGCTTCAAACTCTTTATTATAGCATGCGTGCTTTTTATACATTCTTGCAAAACCCATAAGTTTACACTTTACTCGTTGGTCACGAGAGACAAAGTGCTTATTGGAACAGGCACTTGCAGGTTTCTTTATTTATCCTTCTTTCTTTCTTGGTTTCTATGTCAACAACCTTGGTAGAAAATTCTTTTGGTGGTAAACATGGATCCTCTTATCAAACTTCTCTCTGGCTCACAGAAGTTGCTGTAAAACCTCTTCCACAAGTAGGAACTTTTGCTTTCATATACAAAAAGCAAACACACATTACTGATAGCACTCAAAACTGGCAACATGTTGTTCACTGTCTGCTCCCAATGCTGAACATGTGGTGAGCAGAATATTCCTGTTATGTTAGTCCTGCAAAACCTATTTTATCTTCAGGGCTGGATGGGGCATTACTTTCTAATGCTGTCTACTTCAGTGAATCTGTTTAGCAGCTCAAAAAGAGGAAAGAAATTTGCCAAATCCCACTGGAAATCTGTCAGAAATGTCAAATGAAGTACTGTAACATTCTAGTTTTGTCAAAAGGATAAATGTATATACAGCTCTGTGTGTGATGTTATTTGTAGTAATTGTTGCTTCAGTGAATTTCGCTGTGTGAAGTAACTTGGTGTTGCATTAAGGGATGTGTTTGTTCTGGTCCCTGAGGCCAGCTTGGCCTTACACACAGGTACTTGGTAAAGTCAGCCCTGATTTTTGGAGTTCAGGGGAGCAATCAGCTTCAGTGTAGCCAAGGAAAGGATTCCCACTGGCTCTCTGAGCACTGGGTGTTTGCTGGAAAATTTTCCTCAGGTTGTAATTGAGATGGTCAATTCTAGTATAAGGTTTCTGGTTAAAGTGGGATAAGGATATTTTTTTTCATCTGCATGCAGAAGAAGCTGTATGATAGCAGCACATACATGGTTGTCATTAGCAGCTGAAGAATTGTTTCCACTTAAATTTTATAGCTCTAAACTTGTAGAAACATCTCCAATCTGGCTGTGCCCGTACTTGAAATCAGTCTGAGTGTACTTAATGGGTTGTTACATACATTTAATATATTTGAGCACAAAAATAAGTTCCTCCAAGATTTGAAACACTAATAAAGACAGCTATCAAATATTTCCCTCTGGGGATTCTGAATCCTGATGAAACTGGGAAAACACCCAAAGGGTGTTTCAAGTCTTTTTACACCAAGTACATTTCCAAACTACAGCGAAAATGATAATTGAAACTTTGATCATGAACTGTAAAATTATCACATTTGTAAGATCATTTGAAGGCTTTTGGCTTTTAACAACTCAATCCAAATACCAGTGACCTGCAGTACTCACTGACCAAACTGGTCCATTGCATGGATTCTGTGTTTAAAAGAACCTTTCCTCCCTGGTGGCAGTTTCATGTTTTTTACAAGAACAAGTCACAGTGTCTATCCAGCATGTGCTGCCTGCATCTCATTGCTTGGCTTTTTCTGAATTGCAGAATTATTTAGGTTGGAAAAGACCTTTAAGGTCATTGAGTCCAACTGTTAACCCAGCACTGCCAAGTGCAGCACTAAGTCATGTCTCTGAGCACCATGTGAAGGTAGTTTACATTCCATATGGTTTTTGTAGTTTATAATGAGGTAGTTAGTGAGATCATCAAACTCTTTTCACTAATGATTTGCAGTGACTGAAAATAGAAAATTCCATCAATTTTTCCCACATTCTTTACTATTGCTGAGCTGATATTTTTCCTGAGGGGAAAAAAAAACACACTTAAGGTAAGATTCTTCCCTGCTCCCACACTGCTACTCCTCCTTCACAGCTCTTGCCAAAGGAAGTCAGGATAAGTCCCAAAATTTAATTCTTTAAGAATCTTTAATTCTATAAGACTCTTTTGTGCTTCATTCTTCCAGTACCATATTCCTGTATTTCCAGTTACTTATTTTTCAGAAAGACCAAATATTGGCAAATTTTATTTTAGAAGGTTTAATTTCCTTCTGTCTTTTATTCTCTCTTTTTTAGCAATTTATGCCATAAAAGATACCAGAGTAGTATGAAACAAAAAATGTTTAAACTTTTATGTCAGGATTGAAAACAATGTGTTTTTCTCTTGCTTCAGTTGTTAAAAAAAGTGAAGGAATTTTACATTTCCCGAAAGGCTGGAAAGGCTGAATCTGTTGGGTTTTTTAATCCTCAAGTCTGTGGCCTGAAGGAAAAGTGATACTTGAATATTTTCATATGGAGTGTTACACTGCAGAATGGTGTTTTTGTGACTCATCCATATCCATACTGAGAGCAGCATCCAGGCAGTTTTGCTGGATTAAACACTATTGACAGCAGCACCTTCACTGAACCACTGCCCAGGAAGGCTGCACACCTGGGAGAGCAGGGCTGCCTCCAGATTGGCCTTAGAAGCTGTGTGAGAATACAATATCAGGAAGAATATTCCACCTGCAAGAAACAACTGGAAAATGCTTGGTCTGAGGTGGAAGTGATCAGAATTTGAATGCCCCTTTGAAGGCTGTGCATTCAGTGACAAGCTCCTGATACCTTGTAGTATGTACTGCAATGCAGAAAAATGTAAACTCATTACAACTGCATCATTGCAACATGATAATAGTGCAGAAATCCAAAGCTACTTGAGCAGGATAGTATTAGAAATCTTGAATGCATTTAGAAATTTTGGCTGTTAAATAGCTAATGCCATCAGCACTTCAAGTAGAATCTGCTCAAAGGGACTGAACAGTAGAAATGATTATTTGAACATTCAAATATGGTGAGGAAAGAGCATGAGAAAAGGCAGAGAGTGGTTTGTTACTGTTCCTTTGGTCCTCACAGAACATTCCAAGTCCTCCCTCCCTTCAGCCTGACCTGTTAGTCTGACTCCCCTCACTTGTCTTGTTTAATATCTCCTTTCCTCCTCCCCTCTGATTCTGATTCCCAGCCCATGCATGGGAGTCCCATCAAGTGAGAGAAGGCATCTGGCAAACTCCTCTCTGTCCAGCAGATATTCGAGCTGAAAGCATCACTCACCTCCAGTTTGTGACAGAGGGAGGTGAAGCAATGCACAAGGCACAGCAAATGAAAACAAACCTGCCTGGAAACAGAGAGGCCATTGTGCTTTAGCAAGCTCTTAACTCTCTAAACAAAGTCAGATTTTCATTTGGGATATTCTTCCAGTTCTTTTCTCTTGTGGAGAATGCTGCACACAACCAGCTGGCTGTAGTAATCCAGGTTGTTCAGGTTGCTGTGCTGGGTGTCAGCTCAGAGCATCAGCTTCTGTGGGCTGGGCAATGCCACATCCTGGCATCCTGCAATGTGTTGTCTGTGTCTAGAAGTGGTTCCTGCCCACCTCTCATCTCTCCTCATGTGGAGGCAGTGAACTCTCTAACCTCAGACCAGAAATCTGCTCTACCTTGAATTTGGCCTTACACAAGCCCAAGAGAAACTGAAAAGCTTATGCTGCCCAAACCAGCAATCCTTATTTCCTCCAGAGGAAAACTACTGAGTGCTTGAATGTGGATTCTGAGCCACCAGCTGGACCATTCTGTCCTGAAAAGGAACAGCAACATTTCTGGCTAAGTGCTAAAAGTTTGCATGTAAGAATCCAAAAGGAGCATATGGCCATTGCTTTAAACTTCCCTTGTTCTTTAAAAATATGCTTTACCAGAATGATCCCTTTTAGATTCTCTAACTGTGGAGTGAGAAAGTTTCATTCCCTCTTTTTTCCTTGCTAGAATAAGTGGAATAATAAATACTAGAAAGAAACAGAGTTATTTCAGGAATTTGAACTGGGATAAGTGTCATTTACAGAGACTTCCATCACCACTCCACTGAAGACAGCAGGGACTGTGCATCCATTATTTGAAGAAAGCTGCTGGTCCTTGCTCAGTTCACCTCAACTCCACCACTCAGCTCAGCACCAGCACTGCTGATAAAATGGGCAGTGTTACCCCAGTCAGTGCTGGTGATAACAAATCTTGGTGTGGCTCTTGGCTATTGCAAGTGACTGATCGTGGAACAGTGATATGAAACTGTCCTGATGTATAAAAGTAACCAGGACCACTGCTAATCAGCTGCTTTTTACCCCAGAGAATGCTGTCATTGCGAGCACCCAAGGGACTTGCCCACTCACAGTTACTGCTGAAGCTCTTCTAGCAATCCAGGAATTATTAATGATTAGTGCTCTCAGGAAAGGTCCTGTAAACACTTCCTCCCACACTGATTGCTGTGAACAATTTCAGTGTGAGTGTGGGGAGAAAGCACACACAGCTTTGTGGTTACTGCAGTTCCCCAGCCCTTGCAGAGCTGTCCCACAGCATTGCCCACGTGGTGCCCTGTTCTGTGTTCTGTGCTCTGTGCTCCCTCACTGAGGCACCGAGGGGGCACCAGGAGGGCTCCTGTCCCTGGTAGCTGTGCTGCTCTGCAGGGACAGGCACTCATGGAACTCCTCCTGCCCACCTGGCAGGGTGAAGCCAGAGCAAGAGCTCCCGACCTCTCCAGAGCTCAGGGAGAAGGTGGCAGAGGATGCTCCCAGTTGACAGAATTCCACCCAATAATGCTGACCTCAGTGCTGATGTCAGCCTGGGACACAGCTTATAAAATTGCTAGTAATGAAAAGGCTGGACACATTCCTACTTGAAGAGCTCTGTAAATTCTCCATATGCTTCATTTAAAAACATTCCTTTAATCTTTCTGATGTTTGCAGTACCCTGGAGAATAATGAGAGTTCTTTTCTCATTTGATGAGTCTATTGCTTTTACAGGATTTGAAACACTTGCTGACCTGAGTAGCTTATGACAAAACAGGATTTTGAATTCAGCTCCAACTTGCTCTGCCTTGCTTCCTTTTCTAATCCAGAGTGAAGCTTATCTGTTGTTATTTGGTATTTCACATGATGGGATGTCATGATGGAGTCATTACTGCCACAGAGAGGATAGAAGGACCTTGCTGTCAGAGCAGGAAGCCTGTGAAAACAGCCCATCATTCTTAAAAAATCTGAAATATGAGTGGAGAAAAGCAGGAGTTAAACTGGCTCCCACATAACAGTTGCTTTGTCTTATGCTTGATGTTCCACTCCTGCGCCTAATTCCTAAGTCTTGTCTTCCATGGTGACTTCGTTAGCAATGAGATGCTAATTAAATTTCATATTTATGATTAGAAAATAAAATCATTGGACCCTTTTTAAATAGATTTTTATGAGTTTTGGCTCAGTTAGCTGAGTCAGCAGCATGGATTCTGCAAGGCTGAACTCACCGGCTTTGAAAAAAAAAGATAAATAGAGCAACTAATGATGAAAGGAGAGTCTAATCTAAAACCTCATGCAGTTTCTACACTGTATTAGCTTTTGAGCATAAAGAAAATAAATTTGTTTTGGTTCCTTGTAGAAAGTCACGTAAAAAGAACCCTTCTTTTATTATGTTTCAGAGGGTTCCAAGCTTACAATTCCATTTAATTCTTAAAATCTCAGTTGTGGCTGGAGACAATATGCTGAAGAGATTGATGCATCTGCAGTGTTTGTCATTACCTGTTAGCTTGCAAAATATTTATTTCACAGCTTAGAATTAACACAGGTAAGCTCTGGCACACAGCATCTGCCCTCTTCCCCATGGAATGTGCACTGCTGCAGAGTTTATACAACACTAGAGAACCAGAACTGCTTAAATACTGCTGCCAGCCAGATTTATTGGTGCTATAGGGAGCAGTTCCCTATTCATGTAAAAATTAGCACCTCACAAAGCTTTAAGGCCCATTTTTCCAATACCTAGAATTTGAAGAATGTTCCAGTTGTGAGAAGATTTTTGAAAGCATTCAACTTTAATTTAAGTGTGTACAGAAGGCCTGATTTTAAAAAGTGCTTAACGTTCAGCAGCCCTGTGATTCATAACACCACCTTATCCCACACTCCAAGGCAAGGCTGGCAAAAATCTGGCCATTCATTTTGATGCCTAAATACCACCTGTGCTCTTAGAAAATCTGACCCTAATTATGAGCTGTGCCCTAGAGCAGGAATGAGAAATAGGGGAAATCAATCCTCACGCGTGGGAGCCATTTGCTTGTGCTCATCTTGTGTGTAACCTCACCTCAGCCACAAATGCAACACTGCATTTAAAACAAAGCCTTTTCTGCACATTCTGCAAATGATTTTACTGTCAGCCTGTGCTAAGGAATTGTTGTGCTTGAGGGCATAAGTTGGAAGAATAAAACAAACTTCCCCTGATTTTGAGCTGGTTACCACCCTTTGTACCGTTAAACACCTAAAAAACAGGGTTTGGGTGCAAATAATCCTGCAACTCTTGCTTTTGTAGTAGTTTTTGTAGATGTTGTTTTAACAGCAGCTGCCCATCCTTAAAGGCTGGGATGCTCACAGATGGAATGTAATTCTGGCATCACTTTACAGTTGTTATTTTCACAAATACTTATTTCCACAGTCAGCAGAGAATTCAATACAATTCTCATACTTCTTTTTACTTTGACTCATGGTCAAGAACCACACTAGGTGAAAACAAATAGTCAGATTTATTGCTGTTTTAGGACTTTTTTACTTTGGTCTTTAAAAAAAAAATACAGATTAACCATGAACTGAACCGGCCAGAGTTTCCTGATGAGACCAGAGTTTAGTCTCTTCCCATGGTTAGTTAATTCTTTGGGGATAAATTTTCCACATGAAAGCTTTACAGTATTTTATTCCCTATCATCAGAGCAATGGGCTTAGTTATGGAGAGAGCAACAGAAGATGCTTAATTCCTCCTTGCAGTGCTTTGAACATAGAAAATATAGAATTGCCAAGTATTTGGCATTATCTCTTCCCCAAGACAGCCAGACAAGGTCATGAAGACATTACCACTACAGAAATAATGGACAGACAATGTACAAACAGACCATTTTTCCTTTAGATTGCTACAGAAGTGACTCACAGGAGCCCTTCTGCAAAAGGGAGAGTGAATTGTCTCTCTGTTCTGCAGAGATTGCTTTCCTGCTCTTAATTGCAGGTCTTTGGTGACAGGGGATGGCTAAGGAAACCCAGCTGGGATCTCTGCAGGAAAAAGGACCTGTCTGAGGTCCTCCTAAGGCCCTTGCTGTTCCATTCAGAGCCCCCAGCTCCCTGTGGCTGTGAGAACACTTCCTCTAAGACTTCCCTCAGCAGTGGTGTCACATTTGAAAGTTACCCACAAGCTCTGTTCAGAAGAAAAGGGAAGTAAGGCAGCCCCCAGCAGCTCTGTGCCTGCTATATATAGGCTGTAAGTCTGAGAGGGAGGGTGGTGGGTGGAGGTTTCCGGAGCTGCATGTCACAGTCCCACAACACTGGTGAAAAAAGAGAGGGCACAGAGCAAGAGGAGGTGACCAGCAAGCACAAGCAGGGAAGATCTATTCATAAAACAAGCACAACCATTTCCATGTACAAGGAGTAAAATATCAAGCTCCTTCTCATTCCTGGTAAGGGTTTACCCTTCCTAGACCAGGCTGCTGTGATTTTTTGTAGGTTTTTCCTCATCAAATGGCATCCAGCTGTCCTCTGTGTGTGTTGTGTGCTGCTGGCTGAGATGTTCCTGCAGCTCTGAGCAAGGTGCAAGGATTTGGCCAATGAGCAGAGCACCCAGGACTGTGGCAGGCTGTGGCTAGGAGTGGAGCTCACCTCTTCCAGTGAGGGGTTGGTTGTGGAAGGTATGTATGACATTGTTCCAGCTGCAGTGGAGCTACAGGAGAGCAGCCTGCTCTCTAAAATTAGAGTCTATTTTAAAGTAATGCTTACAAAGAGGTCACAAAAAGTAATAAGGTGTTGATTCCTGTTCTATCTACATAACCCATGCATTTACATAAAATGAGCAAAATGTATGTGTGAACCATGGGAGTCATCACCTTTAGGAGACTGGCCAGTGTTTGATCCAAGATATGTTATTGGAAATTAGAATCTAAACAAAAATGGGTAAGTTTTCACAGAGTTAGATGGGAACTATTATACCTTTGCAGAGTATTTAAAGTATTTAATTAAATAATATTCTCATCACAATCAGTGCATGCTGCTCTTATAAAACAGTAAACAGTTTGCATGGGGTTTTTTTTCATGTGTTTAGAGCAGTTTGTCAAGGTTGATCTTAAAAGGAGGGTTATCAGAGTTTGCTTCTTATTTATTCTTTCTTTACATTTTGTGTGGTTTTACTAGTTGTGGGATTCTTTAACGACTGGAGCTGTGTCAGGGGAGGTTTAGGTTGGATATCAGGAAAAGGTTCTTTGCCCAGGTGTTGGTCAGGCACTGAACAGGCTCCCCAGGGCATGGTCAGAGCCCCAAGGCTGCCAGAGCTCCAGGAGCTTTGGACAATGTTCCCAGGGGTGCCCAGGGTGGAATTGTTGGGGTGTCTGTGCAGGGCCAGGAACTGGACTGGCTGACCCTTGTGAGTCCCTTCCAACTCAGAAGATTCCATGATTCTAGGATTCTCCATATAGGTTCATGTCTTATTTTCCTACCACGTTATAAAGCCTGCTATATGAAATAGTATTTTCAAACTTTCCTGGGCCATGGTGAATTACAGTGAGATTATCTGGCAGTATTCAAGAATGGAGTGTGACCTTTTCTGTTTTAAGAATGTCCTACACATTTACTGTCAGTTGTTCCCAAATTTGGAGTTTGTTCAAGTGAGTGCAGTCCTCTCCTCGAATGCATTCTGTGTTATCCTTTGACTGCCTCGATGAGAGCATCATCTACAGAGGGTCATTATCTGACTAAGTGTTCTTCTCTCTGTTATTTTTTTAAACTTCTGTAATGTAAGAGTTTGTAGAAAGTGACAATTTTTTTTCAAGAAACAGACTAAGTGGGAGTTTTGTTTGGCAGAGCTACAATTCTTTCTCCCTTCCCCATGTGACTTGTATTAATAGCAGTGAAATGTTAACAGCACTGATAAGAATCATGCTGTCTGTGCCAGGGTTGTTCAGGTTTCATATGTACCAGTTAATGAACCTTTGTCCTTAGCAGGTTTCTGTGTAGCTCAGCCTGTGGAGGTTCCTCACAAGCGCTGGCTCTCTGCACCAAAGGATGTGCTGGGTTTTGTAATTCAAACACACATTTACTGGGACCTAACCTACTGTCATCAAACCATTTGCATCTTTGAGCAACTTGAATTTTTAATTCAAGGCTCCTCCTAAACACACAAGACTTGCCCCCAGCTGTGCCTCCACCTCCTCCTGTGCTGGCAAGAATCTCATTATCAATTGTAAAAACAAAGTGAGCCAGTCTAAAGAAAAAATTAACCTGGGACCTGGTAATGACTTCTGAGGCTTTGTTGGACCAGCATTCTCATGAGCCTTGGCAGCTTCTTTCTTAGATCTTGGCTTTTAGCACACATTCGTTGAAAGGAAATGCTTGTGTCAGTAGCTGATGCTCCAGAACAGAAGGGCAGCTATATAAACATATTTGTAGCACGTTAGCACAGTGATTTCTGCTGCCCTCCTCATCACCATGCGGAACAGGACAGAGCATGTGCAGATTAAAGCATTTATTAAATGTCAGGCACTCAGCTCTCCACTGCTACTTTGCAAATCCTTTAAAATAGATGCACTGAAGTCTTGTGGTAAATTATTTATTTTAATTACTCTGCCATTATCTTGATTTGCATGCTCAGAAGTAACACTGATTCCTAATGTTTCAGGATCTGTGGCAGGTCCTTCCCTATTTATTCCCACATTCCTTACGTTTGCCTTTAGTAAGGCCTTTCCTATTCTTATTTCTGTCTCACTTTTGTTCCTCACTTTCATTCTGTTGAGTTCCTCTTTCTCTAACTTTCTTTTTGTTTTCCTGTTCCCTATTTAATATTTCTTTTTTCCCTAACCTCACCATTTTTCACCCTCAATTCTCATCTTTCTCTCCCCTCTTCACTTTTTTTCCTCCATCTCTGATTGTTCATATCTCTCATTTCTCCTTTACTTTTACACATATTAGCATTCAATAATGGCAGTATGACGGTTTCTGAAACCTGGGTATCAGATTCTCAAACAATATGTGAAAACAGAATAACACCCATCCAATCACCAGTGTAGATATTGGCATCAGGTGAACAAACCTCTCTCCATGGACCCCAGAGGGAGCCCAAGTGATTTGGGGTGGCTGGAAACCAATCTTTGGAGAGTATTCCAAGGTGGAAGTATGGTGGAATGAAGAGTTTTTAACAGAGCATTTTCCATTCACTAGAGAAGAACTGGATTCTAAATTCATGCCTAATTCAAAATGGTGAGATGAATCCCCCCCCAAAATTTGCTCCTCTCTCAGTAATGTTTGAACAGTGTGTTACTGCCAGAGCTGGAAGCAGGTTAATTGTTTGTGGGAAATAGTGACACACAGAGAACTGGCAGTTGTCAAAACATGGTTTCAGCTATTTGCAGAGGAGGATTTTTCCATTGTCTTTGTTTATGATCAATAATGTGTGTGCTGCAACCAAAGCTGATTGGATGCTGCCTGTTGCATGTTGGAGGCAGCACAACCTGCTCTCAGTTGGCCATTGAGCACAATGAGTCATTTCCTTCCTGTGAGATCAGGTGATGGGAGCTCAGGGGCTCTAAAGCTGCCAGACCTGAGGAAGAAGTAGAGCAGATTCTGCCAGCAGGTGGGGTGTGAGATGGGAAAGCTCCAATCTCAGCCTTTTCTGAAACAAAAATCATTACAGGATCCTAAGGAGTATTGCTGCACTGACTGGGGTCCTGCAACAATATTGCATTGGGCAAAACAATGTTCTTAATGTGTAAATAGTGTTTTCCTCCAGAAAGCAAGAGCAATTGTATGGAATTTCATTTGCAGTTTCAGAGCACACAAAAGCTCACTGCATTAAGTGTGGAATTCAATTCAGTCATTGTTCAGCTCTTGGGCAATGCTATCCTGCAGCACTGGAGACTTGTCTGTCTTTGTTGCACACAAGTGCTTTCAGGTTTAGGTAGTTCTAAGCAAACTGTTGGGTGTCCTGACTGACAACACCAATAATTGAGCTGTGCTTTTTGTATGAGCTACCCTTCTTTTTTCTGAGATGGGGTTTTATATGGATCTGTTCTTAGGAAAGTAAATAAAGACAGAAAGCTATAATTAAAGAGCGTTCCAAGAGTATTAATTCTTCTGATCCCCTTCTGTTAGAACAGGAATAGTGATTAGACATAAATCTCTGATTTATTCAATTGCTTCGTTTGTTTGGGTTTCTTTTTTTTTTTTCCAGAAGGGAGAAGTACTGAATCACAGTACAGAAGTACTGAAGTACAGAAGGGAGAGTAACATGATAGAATTCTTCACTTCTTTTTGTCTTACTTGGGTTTTGAACTTATAGTTACAAAAATGAAGGGAATTTCCTTTCTCTCTTCTGAAGCCAGATGAAGATGCTTCCAGAGCTTTCTGAACCAGTTAGGGAGTTTGGTTTGCTTCCTTCTCCCTCTCTTCTGTTCAGAAAATGGGAGTACAACTCATATTAGCTACTGAAAATCTAGCTTTACCTCCCTGCAGCCTGCTGGTTTTTGGAGTTCCTTTTGTAGGCTGTGTGGAATGACTCAATTGAATTGAATAAGACATTTTTTGTGCAAAAATAATCCTATTTTGTGTTTAAATCTTCTTGCTCTTCTATTACTTTGGTATCTCTTATTCTATTTTTTTCTTTTATATTTTGTTGAAATAAGTAAGATGGTTGAATTTCTTCTATAAAGAAGGGGTTCTGAGATACACAGAATGGTTCTTTTCATGTGGTTCACTATGACCCAAAACAGTAATACAACCCAGCCCAGCCAGCAGAGCTGCTGCCTTCAGAAAATGTTCTGAGGTCTGCAGAGTCTGATGTAAGAAATCTGCACTAATAATCAATATTTTTCTCAGGGCTTTCCAGCTCAGTGGTTCCTTGTGCTTTGCAGTCACTAATTAACAAATCCTACCTTGTCACAAACATACCCCTTGCCAGCCTTGTTTTCAGGTGGGGACACTGAGGCAGAAAGGAAGGATATAAAGTGCAAATTCTTAAAGGCAGAGGAAGACACTGCCTCATTTCCTTTGGGAACCTGGATTTAGACATCTGTATCGAAAAATATTGCAAGGATAGGTAAGCAAATTTAGTCATCTTTATCAATGTTTAAACCTTTTAAAAGTGGTTTTCAGTACCACAGAACATCCAGAGAGCAGCCAACATAATTGGAAACTGCTGGTATTCAGCATTTCAGCAAGCCTAGAGGGCACACAGAGCTCTCCTGTCCTTAAGCAAAGGAATATAATTTCCTTATCACACTATAAACTGTGACTTTCCTCTAAAAGTAAAAATAGCTCTAAATCCCTTTGTGGTTTTGTGGTTCTCTGATATTGCAAATCTGCACATATCCACACAAGCAGCTTTTGAGAAAATCACCCAGTTGTTACATTTTGTCATGTGAGGTGCTGTACACACTGCAGGGAGAAAAGACATTGCCCCACAGACTCTGGAGATGTGCAGAGAAAGAGAATGTAGAACAACACCCTCAAAATGGTGAGAATAATTACATATACAATTTTAGAGTGCTGTTTTCATCTTTATTTTTGGTTTTAAGCATGATGATTTATATGTAATTCTTTCATACTCAGCATTTAACATAAAATTCTGTTCTTATTAACTTATAATATGCAAAACATTTTGTGTACTCTGGTTTCTTTTTAAATACTGCCAGTCTGCAAACATCTGTGACAAATACAGAAATCCAAAACATAACAATAGATTACCACTTCCAAAATAAACTTTCTTCTGCTTCTCAGTACGAAGAGAAAACCCCTTTTTCATATTTCACAAAGGGAATATCAGGAAATCAGAAACCTGAGCTGCATGGCAGTTCCTGAGTATTGAGAGGCTGGCAGGAATTGAGAGCACAGGGATGCAAATAATTAAACAGCTCAAGGGTTAATTTCTGCACCATCATCAAACAAAGCACAAAAAACAAAAATGAAGCTTTAGATGTGACCTGATGATGAGCACTTTATAGAACCCCTGGGTCTGGAGCCTGCAGGCTTTATTCCCTTGATCAGTGGAGAGTGTCACTGACATATGAGAGTGTGGAGTCTGAGTGAGAACAGAGAGCAGCTTTAACTGCAAGGTGATTTGTTCAGCTGAAAAGTACACCACAGAAAAACCAGCAAACATCCAGAACGATTCATTTGTGTGTAACAGCCAGCAGAAGGATAGGCCCTGGGAGACAAAAGGAGACAAGGGGAGCAGAGTGTTCCTTCTAATGTAAAAAGGGATTCTCTCTTTTATTTGTCTACATCTACAGAGACGTTTGAAATAGATGGAACTAGCTGAGATTATGACTGGATTAAGCTTTCTTGCAGTTAAAAGCTATTTTGTATACTAAATACTGAAAGAAGCAGCAGGAGAGCAATTTTTTAACTGCTGTGGTGATTTCTGATTTCTTTTTGCTTAATGTCTGTTGAAGTCAGTCCAAGTCTGTGAGTTCACACCTGTGATTTGTAACGGATGCCACAGCATTTCTATGACATATCACAGCTCCTGCATGTGTTAGTTTACAGCTCAAGAGGTGTTGGAATCACAAATTAGATAATGGTAATAAAGATCAGATTAAATAAGTGATTACACATTTGAAAACATTTTAAATCTGTCATTTTTAATTTTATAAGTGAAAACAACTTTTCTGCAATATCATCATAGGGAGGAAGGACAGAAGCAGGGAGCAAGGGATATAAAATGCCTAGAAAATGCATGTACTGCAAAAAAACTTCTAAAATTAAAGACTGTAATACAAGACCTTTATTAGTGTCCCACTGAGCTTCAGTTGTTACATCTGGGTTTTTGACCAGCACACCAAAATTTCAACCAATGGCAAGCATTTTGTTTCCTATTCAACACTATATTAAATACTAAATCAAATAATTATTTGCTCAGTAGGAGGGGTTCTGCACTAATATCAGCTGATCATTGCTATTTTCTCTGGAACAGCTCCATGGGGGTTGTGCTCTCAGAGCAGCCTGGCCAAAGCCTCAAACAAAGGCAAGGAAGGCCCCAAGCTCCAGGGAGGGGAGGAGTGAGCCCTGGGACACATCCCTGGGAGCTGATGGGCAGCACAGGCTGCTAGGACAGAGCTTAGCTGGGATTCTGCAGGGCTTTTCCAAGGTGGAATTCCAAAGAAGGAAGCAAAAGACAGAGTCTGACACTCCTACATGAAGGACCACTCCACTAAATGTCATTTCTCAGGGCTTGCACCTTATAATAATAGACTGTGTTTAGCAGGAGCTTGCTACCAGAAACCTTTTAAAATTCTTAGCCACACATCCAATATACTTATTACTTTCCCATTAAACATTATGTCCCCAAAATAACAGTATGGATGTATTATGCCCATACACAAGGGACTATTTGATAAAGATTTTTTTTAATGTCAGGTAAAAAAAAAAAAGAGTGTTCATGTTGAGAATTACGCTGATGAGTGAACTCTTCTTTGAATCGTTTAGTGGAGAAATCCCTTACTAATGTCCTGAGGGAACTGCTGACAGTGTGCAATAATTTCTGGTTCAGCGCAGCAGATTACAAGATATCTTGCATTTTATGAAATTGAGGCAAGTGCTTCTTTTGCACTCTGAGATCCATCCCTGAGCTCCCTGGTATGCTCCCAGAAATTAAAGGGCCTGTGACTTTCCTTTTTGCAGCTGCAGTGGATGCTGTGGCTGTGAGCTGGCTGGGGCTCTGTGTGACCTTCTGCTTCACTGCCTTCTACTCCCCAAAGTCCAGCTTCTCCAATTCTGTAGCGTTTGTTAAATTCACCTTTGAAGTGAAATACAGTTACTTCCAGAATAATGGTGGAGACTAAGGTTCATGAGATGTGTGAGGACTTGAGGACTTCAGATGAATCTCTTTCACCTTTAGCATTCCTCCCACTACAACCTGCTTTGTAAAGATTTTTCTCTGTTGTTTTACCTTTATTGTGCTCCTTGCTTCAGTGTCATTTTTACCACACATAAATACTGGCATTCATGAGAATTTCACCCAACCAGTGTGAAGTTCATAAGATCAGGGAGACTTTTCCCCTACCTACAGCCTTGCCTCATGATTCTGCATCCCATTGAACTGCCCTGGTCTTCCTGGCCCTCTGGGGACTGCTGTCTCCCCCAGAATATGTAATCCCCAAGCAAGCATCAAAGCAAAGGTGGAATAAGGGGCTCCAGGATGTGAAACTGCAAAGAAAAGAACTCTGCTGGAGTACAGGAGAAGAACAAAGCCCCTGCCAATACTCCCTTAACTTGTCCATACAATGAAAAACCATCCAAATTTTTCTCATAGAAATATTGAAACTCTGACTGGGATTTTTGACAAATTGGGAAAGCTTTTAAAAGCATCAAGCAGAGAGCATGCATTGTTTTTGTAGGAATATTCTGTATTTCATTATGTGAGAACACTGACGAACACATTATTTAGCAGATTAGCACTTTTGGCTTTAGTTTTCAAAATGAGGAATTAATACCCCTTGGCTATGCAGTTCATGAGCTGTTTTTGCTCAGGGATTCTCAGTGTAACACAGGCTGTTCCCCAGCTCCTAAAGCTGGAAGCTGAGAAAAACAGCATGCTGCTTTTGAGGTCTTTAGTTACTGATTACCAGCAAAGCCTCATAAAGCAGGCCTCTTGTCTCATATGATCCAAGAACTGCATATTCTTCTTCCACCAGGGTCTCTGAACTTGAAATAAAAATTTATGTTCCACGTGCCACCTGGATCACAAGGTCCTATGCAAGCTAGAATGCAAAAATAGTACTAGTTGAAAGCTTAATATTTGTCACAAAATAAAGAAGGAAAGATTTTTTTTAATAAAGTTTCTTTCATTTTAACTTCAGTACAAGTTTTCTTGCCTCACTGTAGCCTGCCATGTAACCTTCTCTAATGAGCTGGGTGCAAATTAGGAGCTGGCAGGAAATTGCTTCACAAGCACTCAGAAACCATGTGATGACATTTGCATGAGTCAAGAACGTTTCCAGACTGCAGTGACACAGTGCTGTTACCTGCCCCCTCCTGCAGGGAACGGCAAGGTCTGAGCTGCCAGGTACCTGCACTCACAGAGCCCTCAGTGCTTCCACAGCCAGCTGCAGACACAGACCTGCCTTAACTATTCCTGTGTGCAGCCACTTACAGGTGCTGGCTCATCACATCTGTGCAGGTTCACATCAGTGCAGCTTGCAGGAGCAAAGGAGGTGAGGATGAAAGCCTTCATTGCCTGCAGCCAGTATTTGTCTTTGCTCTGAGCCTTGCAGGTTCACTCCCTTCTTGCCCTTTGCCATTGCCTCTCTGGAGCAGAGGCGTCCTCTGACTTGTAAAGAGTTCGGTGGGGTTGGCTGAGTGCAGATTCATCACTGCAGAGCAAGGAGCAGTAGTTCACAGGCTCAAGATAGCACTTCTGGGAACTGTCATTTCCCAGGTGAGCTGTGGACAGGCTGCACTTCAAACAGCCTCAATATTGGGCAAATTCAGCATTAGTCAGAAGTGGTTCTGAGCTCATCCCTTATGACATGGAAACACAAAAATGTACTGGAATTGCAGTTGTCCTGCTTGGAGTTCATCTGCCACTTGTGTCCCTTGTTCAGGAGCAGAGCCAGAGATGGATGACTGCCTGGAGACCCTGAAAGATGAGGAGGAGGCTTTGTGGGAGAACGTGGAGTGCAACCGGCACATGCTGAGCCGCTACATCAACCCAGCCAAACTGACCCCCTACTTACGGCAGTGCAAAGTCATCGACGAGCAGGATGAGGATGAGGTGCTCAACTCACTCATGCTGCCCTCCAAAATTAACAGAGCAGGTAATTATCTGGTCAGTGGCTCCATCTGCATCTCTCTCTGAATAGCTTTGCTCTACTAAGTCTGGAGAGAGCCTGAATCAAGTTACGGATTATCAGATAGAAACTCTTTTATCTTATTTACAGGAGGTTTAAAGTACAGGGGGATTCTGCTGCTATTTTGATAAAAAAGACTCCTTCCAGTGCTGTGCAGACTGGAGTTCGTGGGGTTCAAATTCTCATCAAAGCCTTGGCACATATTTCAGTTAACACAAGCAGCAGTCAGTGCCATTCCAGGAGTAGCTTTTCAGCTGTCTTGCAGTACTTTGTGATTTGTCACTGGAGGATCTGCCATCCCTGCCTGGTAAAGGCTGCACTGAATAACTTGTCCTTTGAAATTTCTGTTCCAGAAACCAATTTGCCCACACCCCCTCAGAATAACGATCAGCACAAACATACAGAATTGCTGGCATCACTTTATGGGTTCAGCTGAACTCAGTTAATCAGCTGGATTTTGCACAGCTCGTTGCTGTGATGAACCTTAGTAACATCAGGGATGTGATATTTGCTCGTGCTGCTCGTGGGGCTGATGTGTCACCTCTCTGCTGTCTGTACCCAGGCCGACTGCTGGACATCCTCCACACCAAGGGCCAGAGGGGCTACGTGGTGTTCCTAGAGAGCCTGGAGTTTTACTACCCTGAACTCTACAAACTGGTGACAGGGAAAGAGCCTACACGAAGATTTTCCACTATTGTTGGTGAGTAGAATCAATCACAAAGGAGTCTGTTGAAGTAAGGACTCTCTGGAAGACTGGCTTGGTTTTTTTCAGGCAAGAAGTGGAAATAAAAGCTAATCTTGGTGTAGAATGCTTTTCAGTCCCCTTCAAAGCAAAATGTGGTAGGTAATGTATAAAGCAAAGGGACATCCCAGCTGTCTGAATGAAGCTGAAGGGCTTCAAGTGGAATGATAGACATTACCAGAATTCTCAAGAGAAGCTATATTGGAACAGTGGACTAAATTACACTGATAACTTACACATGTGCGGCACATTTAAAGTATTCAGATTAATTGTACTTGCACAGATTCATTGTACAAAGGTTTTGCTATTTCCACAGGCTCAGCTGAAACAAGACAAATGTTTCAGGCTTCATCTTCTATCCAGACAAGCTGTATGTGTGTATATTGTGATACTGATACCAGTGTTCTGTGTAATATTTGTTCTGTTCCCAGCTAGACATACAGATGTGTGTGAATTTGTGTAAATTCGGTACCTCTGTACATATTCTGGACCTTTTGTTTCTTACTTAGTTCTGCTGATCCTACATATTACCTTATTAATAAAGTAACTTAAATAAGGTACTTTGCCAGGCATTGATAAGCTGTTCAAACATTTTCAGTGGAGGAGGGACACGAAGGCCTTACCCATTTCCTAATGAATGAGATCATCAAGCTCCAGCAGCAGGTGAAGGCAAAAGACGTGCAGCGCTGTGAGCTCCTGGCCAAGTCCCGCCAGCTGGAGGATGAGAGAAAGCAGCTAAAGCTGAACAAGATAGAGCTGCTGACCTTCCAGGAGAGATACAACAAGATGAAGGAGGAGAGGAATAACTACAATGATGAGCTGGTCAAGGTGAAAGATGAGAACTACAACCTGGCCATGAGATATGCCCAGCTGAGTGACGAGAAGAGCATGGCTGTGATAAGGAGCCGGGACCTGCAGCTGGAGGTGAGACAAATGCCCTGGGCAGCAATGGAGGGTGCCAGTGGCATCTGGGAAAATCAGACCTTCTCTGACAGCAGAAAGATGTGGAGCTCTCATTTACTTTGCTTATCCAGGTGATTGAAGGCATCACTGTACAGAAATGCCAACTGCAGTGAGGTGTATTAATGGCAGATAATGAATTAACAGAATAGAATGCAAATAAAAATAAAATGTAAAACATAACTGCTTGCTAAAAACTTAATTTTAGCTTTTTTAGCCTCAGTAATATCTTGGCACAGTTATCCAGCAGCACTGCAGCTGTGGGGGATTTATTCAGAAAGATAATCCTGAATTTTCTTCTGTTTTTCCTGATCCAAATAGTCCATGTGCAAAAAGCACAATGTGTGGTCAACCTTTTACGTGTTCATTCTGTTTCACATCTCTTTATTTATTGGAGGATTGAGAATGTGCCACCTTTTTTTAGTCCAGGTATTCTAAAATTTCACAACCAGCCCATATGAGCTGTAGCTGGCAAGTAGCAGGTTTGTACTTGAGACTTCACCAGTTCAGTTGTGGACGTTCAGCACCCAATTATCAATCTCTTGTTAGCATTCACAGTTTAAGCTATTTTGCCCTGTATGTTTTCCACCTGGAAATGAGAGTTTTTTCAGAGCACTAAATGTCAGAGCTAGGGAGGATTCCCTTCCTCTCCTTTTCTCCTTTTCTCTGCTCCCTCTAGATTGACCAGCTGAAGCATCGCTTGAACAAGGTGGAAGAGGAGTGCAAGCTGGAGAGGAACCAGTCCTTGAAGCTGAAAAATGATATTGAAAACCGACCCAAAAAGGAACAGGTTCTGGAGCTGGAGCGGGAAAATGAGATGATGAAGACTAAAATCCAGGAGTTACAGTCCATCATTCAGGTATAAAAACATATTGCTGTCTTTAAAATCCAAACTCACACATTCTCCAGTTACAGTGCAGGAGATGTTGGCTGAAACCTCTGCCTGCAAAGCTGCAACCAGCAGAAGTGGAAAGTTTGGACAGACAGAAGGCTGCTTGTACAGCTCCCAGCTGCCTGGAGTGCTCCCTGTGCAGACACATGCATGAGGAGGAGTTCTACAAAAATAGTCCTCTAAAAAAATCAAGTGTACACGAGAAATTGGCTCTTCCAAGAGTGCAGTGTTTAATTGCTGAACATTGTACCGGCCTGTCACTACAAATCTGTGTTAAACAGCCAGCACAGAAATTCCTGACAGTGGCTCTGGGTACCCTGTGTTAGGCTGTTGTCATATCTTTGACAAAAGGTTTTAATGAAGCAGAGGACGATAAAGGTTCCTGTACTTGAGTGGTCACAAAGCACCAGGGTGTCCTGCAGAACCCTGCTGTAACCTGCACAGGCAGCTTCACCAATCTCTATTTGGCAGGTAGGGAAAACAGTTGATGTGCAGCACATTCAGGACCCCTCTGTGAACAACTTAGCCAAATATTGGGATATATGTGAGATTACTTAGCACTTTGTTAGAAAAGGCTTGTGGCATTTTAAATTATCAGTAGAAGGCCTTTCAGAAATGTCTGTAGCCTCTAGCAGTGCCTAACAATTCTTAGTTCTAACACAAATCCAATTCAAAGGTTGAAAAAGAATGTAGAATAGAAGATCCTGAGAGGTCTGGTTCATGTAGGTCTCTTATATTAATTGAAATGGTCTTACAGCACTTAAAGGAACAGAGAAATAGCTAAAAATAGGATTTAAATTCTCCTAAGTGAAAGTATAAATAAACTCGAACCAGTTTGGTTTAGAAATGCTTAGGTATGCTTAGAAATACTGGGTAACCTAAATGTCCCTGAAATCTCCAACTCAGTCTAGATATTTCAAAAACAAATATGCATATTCCTTGCTAGCATTTTATGCTTTTTCCTCTTCCATTTATGGTTAATTTTGGATGGCAATTATGTGTTGGAACCTGCTTTGGTAATCTTGTTCATTTTTAATCTACAAGAAATTATATTCCTGGATGGTGTAGAAAATGAAGCAGTGGTACAAGGTACTCCAGGCATGTTTAATATTCTCTGAGCACAGCCCTGCAAAGGCTGTGCATGCCTTAAAAATTCTCCTGAATATTTTCTTAGGCCCTGCTCTTTGGAAAAGGGTGATTTTTGTGCTCAGTGAGAGCTGATTAATAGAAAAGGGTTTTGAATGCAGGGCTTGGAGTGAGGAATTGTGGCTGCATCCAAACTGGATCAAATTATAGCCAGTACAATAGACCAGTAGAACAGTTCCCTCATCAGACTATTCTGACAGCAAGACAGATTTTATTCATCTTTTCTGACACTGCTTTAAAGTATGAACAAATGTCCATCTCTTCTCCTTTCCCATTGCAGTACCTTGTTCATTTGCTATTCCTCTTGCTTGTTACTGTCTCTGATACTTCTCTCCCTGCAAAACTACTTTCTGTTTCCCTGGCCTGGCTCTAAAAAATGTCTTTCCTCAGGCTGACAAGAGGGGTTTGCCAGATTCAGACAAAGCCATTTTGGATATTCTGGAACACGACCGTAAGGAGGCACTGGAGGATCGCCATGAGCTGGTCAACAAGATCTTCAATCTCCAAGAGGAGATTCGTCATGTGGAGGACTTGAGAGACAAGGTGAGGAATGGAAGAGTAGAGAGATGGAATATCTCAGGCTGATGCCCAAAATGCCTCTGAGAGCAGTGGTGGCTAACAGTTTGTCATTTCCAGTA
The DNA here is from genome assembly GCF_023055355.1 of Agelaius tricolor. Taxonomy (NCBI): domain Eukaryota; kingdom Metazoa; phylum Chordata; class Aves; order Passeriformes; family Icteridae; genus Agelaius; species Agelaius tricolor. Next base: position 4,197,076 of record NW_027269279.1, read on the forward strand.
TCTTGAGGAGAAAGAAGATTTGGAGTTAAAGTGCTCAACACTAGGAAAAGACTGTGAGATGTACAAGCACCGCATGAACACTGTGATGATACAGCTGGAAGAGGTGGAAAAGGAGCGGGACCAGGTATCTCACAGTTAAAGTGGGGAATATCAGTAGCAAAGTGTCTATCTGCTCTGTGTCACTTTGGGGAATTGTAGGTAATTGGGCCCAAAATACCATTATAAAATAAGCAGTTAAAAGAATTACTTGTTGGGATTTGCATTATGGTAATTAAACACAGGGTAATATTGGGTTGTTTCCACAGTGTAGCATCTGGCAGGCAGGACCAGGATCTTAACAACAGCTCCTGCAAGGCTTTACATCAGTGTCAAGTCACCCCATTTGCACTCTGGGACATTTTCCCACCAACCCAGAGGGAGCTGTAAATGAACCACCCTCATCATCATAATTTTTAATGGTGCTACTGTGGCACATGCTGGTCCTGATTGCTGTGTTAATGGGTGACTGGGTACCACTTCTGAAGTCCCCGTTGCCAACACCTCCCAAACAAAAGCAGCAGGAGGAGGATGTGCTGCCCAGGTGCCAAGGAGGTTTCGTGCCCCGCTGCAGGCGTTCCGCTCGCGCGACGAGGCTCAGACGCAGTACTCACACTGCCTCATTGAGAAGGACAAGTACAGGAAGCAGATCCGGGAGCTGGAGGAGAGGAACGACGAGCTGCGGATCGAGGTGGTGCGCAAGGAAGCGTGCATCGTCAACCTGGAGTGCAAACTGCGGCGCCTCTCCAAGGACAGCAACTTCCTCGACCAGGTACGGCCGGGCAGCACAGACAGCATCTCTTTTGTTCACAGAATTCACAGAACGACCAGGTTGGGAGGGACCTTAAAGATCATTGAGGCCAACCCATGCCCTAACACCTCAACTAAACCCTGGCACCCAGTGCCACATCCAGTCTTTTCTTAAACACACCTAGGGATGGTGACTCCACCACCTCCCCAGGCAGACCATTCCAGAACTTTATCATCCCTTGTGTAAAAAACTTTTTCCTAATATCCAACCCTTGGTGCAGCATGAAACTGTGTCCTCTGGTTCTGTCAGTTGCTGCCTGGTAAAAGAGACCCCACCTGACTATAACCACCTTTCAGGAAGTTGTAGAGAGTGATAAGGAAGAGACTTGTTAAGGTGCTTTTACAAACATTTTGGTCTGGAAGGGAGAGAGGACTTTTCTAATTCTTTCCATGAATTAACTGAAAAAAGTAATCTACTAAATGTCAGTGTTGTGAATTCTTTGCTATAGTGTTTTTCAAGTTGTCTGTTATGTACACGGCTTCCCAAAGGCTGCTGGTCCACAGCTTGGCTTTAAATGGAAGGGGGGAAATGCAGAAAAACAATGATTTTCTACACTGGGGTAGAAACTACAAATATTTTTAGGAACATGAATGAAAAAAAAATTCAGTCTGTGAACAGAAATCCCCACAAATCTCAGCCCAAATTACTGATTGGGTCTGGACCCACATTCTATGTGAGCTCCTGAAGCACTGGAGTTGCAATAGGTTCAATTAGATTACTCTAAAGGAAGATTATGAGTTTGTTGTACCAAACTGGTCTCAGAAACAAAGCGTTCCCTTGTGATCTTTAGAGTCTGCCACGGAATCTCCCCATCACCGTTATCTCCCAGGCCTTTGGGAGTTCTGGCCCAAAAGCCAATGGTCAGGAAGCTGATGACTCCTCCACTTCTGAGGACTCTCCAGAAGACAACAAATTCTTCTTGCCTGATCAAGTCCGTCTCAAGAGAAGAGTGAACCTAAAGGGGATCCAGGTGGGTCTGAATCTGAGGCTGGAATAACACAGAGCAGGGACTTTGAGAATTATCAGACATAACACACGTTGTGGCTGTGCCTCTGAAACTTCTGTAAAGATAAGAATAGATCTGTGTATGATAGTGAGCTGTGCGTGATAGTTTTTGCCCTGTGGTGATTTGCATCTTGAGGAGCTGATCTAATCTGGCTTCATAGACTGTTTTCTGTCCCTTCTCCCCATTTTCTGTTTTCTTCTTGCTTCTGCTGTTCATTCACATTCTTGGAGCGTTGTCAATAAATTGATTCTTTGCCTCCTTAACATTAGTGGGGGAAAAAAATGACATAATGCCTGAGGTCTAACACACACTGAAGGTGAAAAACAAAGTGTTGGTGGAAAAGCTCTCAGCAGCTGGAAGGAAAAATAGAAAGAAATGGGCACAATCTAGAGCAAAATTAACTATCTAATTTAGAATTAAATTATGGCAATTTCCTCACCCCTAACAGGAAGGGGGCAGCATGAGTTAGGTTCATGCTTTCTCCCTTCACATGGCTATTATCTGATGCTGGATTCATGATCTGTAAAAAAATCCCACAAAAATCTAACATTTGGGCTTTTGAGGTTCTCTTCCCTTTCATCTGCACTTGAATTGTCCCTGCCCTTCATAACCTTTCTGAGCTCTGACTGTCGTTATGAATTGTGGCAATAGAGCTGTATTTTTCACGTTGCACACTCCAAAAGGATGCCTGTTGTATTAACAGCTGCCTGAAACCAGTCCCAAGGCGCCCACTTCACCTTTTGTCTCTTTTTTTCTTCAGCAGAATCTGGAAATTGCAATGCATTTGGGCCAGGCATTCAAAAGTAGCCAGGTTGCTCACACTCCCTCACTGCTGTTGTATTTAGATACCTAAATTTCTTCTAAATTTTGGGTCCTGTTGTTTAAAGGAGGGCAAGTATATTACAACATAACAGTGAAAAAAGGTGGTGAAAATATCTGGTTTACAGTGTGTGGTAAATATTCTGCATTTGTGCTGATTTTTGTCCTCTTTCTTTTAGATAAGTCCAAGAGCTAAATCTCCTGTCAGCATGAACAAAACATCAGAGTTTCAAGGTCAGAAAGAGCACCCATGTCCTTATTTCTTTTCCATTGCTTTGTCTATTTCACTCAATCTCTTTAAGTTGTTTAAACAAATATGCCAACCAGGGAAATTCTTAACTAAGTCCAAGTCAGTAAAAAAAACCAAAACAGTTTCTCTCACAGTTACAAATGTAATGATTAAAAGTGGTCAAGAGTTGTAGTTCATTGTCCTCTACATCCAAAGGTACCTCCCCAGGCACACAATGTGTATCCCATAGCTTACCTAAATTTTCTGTTTACTCAGTTCTCTATTTAGTTTACAAAAGTTGTAAAGTCATTTGTGAAACATCTGTACTAAAAATCATTATACCATTCTCCTTTTGCTGTTGGAAAAATCATTCAAGCTGAAAAGGCCCTAATCTAGTGATTGTCTAATGAGTTCCTTTGTCCTTCAGCAAAAGGGAATTAATTTAAAATCTAAAGCATTGCAAAGGCTGGGAGTGGGGGATTGACCCATGCCCCAGCCAGCTGCCAAGTTACCAAATTTGTTGCTGTACACTCATGTTTGAGCTACTCCTAATTCCTCTTGTTTGTGTAACACTACCCCTGAAACACCAAACCCCATCAGAGGCAGCACTTCCAGTAGTTGTGTGAGGCCCTGTTGGGTAAAATATCCTGGGGAACAGAGCTCCTGCTCCAAGGAATTCCATGTTAAACAGCAGCTTTGCTGTCAGGCAGTGTGCAGCATTGGTACCAATCAGAGGTGCTGAGGAAGGGAAGGAGCCCACATTCACTCTGTGTTACCTGGGACTGCTGAGGCATCTCAGGCTCCTTGGTCCTTGTTGTAACAAAGTGTAATTCAATGAGCCAACCTTGCAAATTGCCAGATTCAGGTGGTTTAATTAAAACATAAATTCATGAAACCATCCTTCTTTAATTTGTCAAATAGCATCCACAGATCTACTAAAAACACCCAGGACAGAGCTGAGAGACAAAGTGGGCAGGAGTGTGTGCAGAGGGTGGGAATTTCTGTGCTTTGCTGGGAACTATTGGGCAATGGGAGCCAGAGCTGTAGGGCAGGGGTGTGTCCAGGGCCCCTGTCCAGTACAAGACCAACTGAAATGGAAAGAGAACGTAAGTGCAGTGGCACATCTGTGAAGGGCTCTGCACTGGAAGTCCTCTGACATGCTTCTCTCTGTGTGTTTTCTCTGTGTGCTTCCCTTGTCCCCATGAGAGCAGCAGCCAGAGCACAGGATGAAGATGGGGCCGAGGGCAGCACTGGCCGCACGGAGACGAGCTCCTCTGTGTCCATCAGCAACTCCATCAGCAGCTGTGAAGTCACCAAGATTGTAAGGATGCCCCTTGCCTGCCTAGAGCCATCTCTCCTAATGTGGTTCAGAGCTTGCACAATTCAGTATTGGCCCTTCCCCAGCATCCCAGCTGCCATCCCATTCAACGCCCTTGTCAGAAGCTCCCTTAATCCTGTTACCAGCATTTTGTTAGAACTATGTTATTAGCCTTTCCCAAAATCACAGAATTGGTTTATGTTTATTTAAAGATATTTCCGAGGTATTTATGACCTCTTGCTGTCTCCTTATGCCATTTAACATTTAACTGTTGGAAGAAAGAGATTTCCTTTAAAAGCTGCTTTGTAACTTATCTGAGAAAATTTTAAGGGTTTTTGAGTTCTATAATACTTTTCCTGTCTATAAGTAACAGCAAGTGAGGAAAGGGGTGCAGATCACAGTTGGAAATTTCTGCATACCATAGTCAGAGCATTTCTTCCCTGCTTGCTGTATCCCCATAATCTTCCAAGGTAGATATTCCATTATACATATGTGAGCACTGACACAGCAGGACAGGCAGATAGAGAGAGTGCTCTTGCAGAGTGTTAATAACAAAGAACAAAACATCTTTCTAGAACACCGTGAAAAATGCTGCCCCCAGGAAATTAAAATTATACTCAAGAATAGCCAGAAAAGAACTTGCTGCCGCTCATAATAAGCTTAGCTAGGTTAGGAATATTTTTTGGAATATCTGCTGGATGTTTAGATGACTTATACTGTTTTCCCTCTAGTGCAATTCAGGGTTTCCAGTGCGCTGGAAGATTAATTATTTAATATATAGAGATCTGTATTTTTCTTCCTCATTCCAACTATATATATATATATATTTATATAAGTATACATACTGCTTTTCATCCCCCTCCTCCTATGTCAGCTGTGCCACACACAGAAGAAAAGTTACAATGGCTCAGTAAATCAGGCAGTTGTGTGGTCACAGGAGAAGGTGCAGTGCCAGCACACAAGCTGTGCATTGTGCTAAAATCTGGGATAAATAAGTTCTCTTGGATTCTGCACAGCTAGAATCAACTTCTCTTCTTTTTCTGTGTGTGCTTCTCAGAGCAGAGTACAGCCAGTGCAGAGCACCCTTGCTAACGCTGCTGTGAGTCAGAAGTGAGAGCACATTCAGCCAGATAACCTTTCTGACACCTTTTGGTTTCTCATTCTCAGCAAACCCTGCGGAACCGCAACGACAGCATCATGTCCACCACCCCCGAGCCTCCCGGCAACGACTCCATCATGCGGCGCTGCAAGGAGGACACCCCTCACTGCAGGTGGGGACACCTGCCCTGAGCCTGCTGCCACAGGGACCAGGGACAAGGGGCTCCACAGCTCCTCTAGGAGTTGGAGAGCCTCTACAGAATGCACAGAATTCACAGAATCACTGGGTTGGAAGAGGCCTTAAAGATCATCAAGTCTAACCCATTCCCTAACATCTCAATTAACCATGTCACTGAGTGCCACATGCAGTCTCTTTTAAAACACATCCAGGGATGTGTTTAAAACCACCTCCCCGGGCAGGCCATTCCAGAACTTCATCACCCTTCCTGTAAAAAACTTTTTTCTAATATGCAACCTATCTTTCCCTTGGCACAGCTTGAGACTGTGTCCTCTGGTTCTGTCTATAAGGCATAGGATTATTAATCTAAATTTCTCAAGGCTCAGCCCTTCATTCCACATTTTGTCCAAAGCACTCAGGAATGTCTGAAGTTCAGCTGGGATGAATGACACAGTGACAGCACTGCAGCATGAGTGTAATGGACAGAAACACAAACAGGACTAGAATACCTCAGCACTATTGGAGAGAGTGCTCTCCCTACCTTTGCAGGGAGCTGATCCAGCTTCAGTTTTTGCCCCTCAGCTCCCTGCTGGCCTCATGTCCCTGTTCCTTCCCCTTCTCTCAAAGCCCCCCCTTCTCTCTGTAAGCTGCAGAAGTAGAGCAGAGCTGCTTGCAGGTCTGTGAGGAGTGAGGGGAGAAGCGGAGGAGGGAGCTGGTTCTTGTGAGTCTCAGGCTTTGTTTCTCAGCAGAGAAGGGAGGGGAGAGAGGCTTTGCCCTTGGCTTCACCTTCTGCTGCAGCTTCCACTTCTGCCAGGTCAGGGCCCCTGGAGTTCCCCTGGCAGTGAAATCACATCAGCTGCTGAGTGGGAAGTTGGTGGCAGGAAGGAAAGAGACCTCTCCAGCCTCACAGTTCCCTAAAGGGCACTGACCCCTTTTCTAAAAGGGTTTTTGCAATGTGATACTCAGACATGCTGTGTTGGTGTGGTGTCAATAGCATCAGTGTCTGCATCAGAAATAGCAGGAGGCACAAATACATTCCCTAAAGGTAGCAAGCAAAAGGAGAAAAGAACAGAGCAGACCAATTTAGAAGAAAGCAATATATGTGAAGGGTTTAGATCTTTATTAGATCTGGTTTTAATATCTAATCTTTATTAAAACTTTATTCAGATTTTTATGGTTTTCAAAATAATCTAATCTCAGGCAGACTGCCACTTCTGCCTCTCTCTCTGGACAGCTTCACAAGCTTTCCACTGAGAGCATCCTCAGCTGGTTCTCCCACATAATTTTCTAGGCTGCTGAGGATTTAAGCAGTGTTTATTTTAGTCTCCCTTAGCTTCTCCTTCAATGTCCTCCAAGGCCCTTTTTAAAGTGTGTTGTAACAACTCAAGATGCAGAAAAGGGGTTTTTATTAATGATTTGAATGTTTTGTGCTTCAGGTGCTTGAGAAGCCTTTGGCATGCCTGAACTTTTCAATATTTGCAGTGTATTACAGAACACAGTGGAGATTACATGGAGATTATTCATCTTGTGGACTTATTTCACTGTAACTCTCACTGTAGTCTGTTCTGTGTGTTAAGGCACTGGAAGACTGAGTTGTACTGAAATCTGAATTTTTCCTTCATATTAGATATTCTTTATGTGGAAAGAACAGTTATCCTGGAACAAGGTTTGAATGGGGACTTGCTTTGTTGAGCCGATAATCACTAAAGTCAAGTATCTCAAGAGCCTGCCCAAAAGTTCAGTGTCGTTTATAACTTTATAATTAGCATGATAAATTTTTGGAACTTATTTGTGAACATAATCCAGAATAATTGCTGTTTGCAAGCCAAGTTGCAGGTTTCACAGTTCATCTCTTCTTAATTTGTGTGGAAAAAAAAAGGTGAGATCATCATTTAATGTAGGAAAAGGTACATTATTTCCCTGCTTATGCATGGAGTAAAAATAGCTGATCGTCTGCAGCCTGGCTGCAAAAATTCACCCTTCAGCTGAAGCCAAATATGAGAAATATCAGCTCCACAGGAGAACTACAAATCATTTTGAATGGGAAAAACAACAAGCTGTTATTTAAACAGCTTTGCAACCAAAGGACATGCTTTAATGAAGTCCTTCTAGTGAAGCTGTCAGATCACTCACTTGGCTGGACAGCCCCAATACCCCTGTAAGAGCAAAATTTTAGTGAACTTAGAGTGGCTTTAAGGCCAGCCAACCCAGTCACCTTTGCAGGAATGGCAGTGTCACTGGGAGCTGGGCTGGGACCAGAGCTGTGGCAGTTCCTGTGCAGAAGCCTGGAGCACTTTGCCATTCTGTACTGCAGGTACCTGAGTAGCTATGAGAGCTACCCTGAAACTGCTATAAAATGCTTCAAGTACTTTAAATCAAGCAGACAAATTATTCCTCTTCTGCTACACCTCAGTAACTTCCCTTGCATTCACTCTGTCCATCAGTGAACTTCTGGCTTTTTGCTAAGTTGTAGAAAACCCCCATGGTGCAGTGCATGCACAGCAGGCATGGTGCAGCCCTTTATCTCTGTGCTGAACCAAGGGTGGTGTGAGTCACACACCAGACCAGCCAGCAGCTTCCTGTTGTCCTCAGCAAAATCTTCATTCCCTCACTGCTGTTGGCAGTTCTTCCTTCTGAGCTGTCTTGCTGTTTCACATGTTTCCCATGCTGGCTGACACATGTTGTCTCCTGCCCTTTTCTGTATCTTCCCTGAACCCTCAAGGATGTTACTTGCTTATTTTTTTGCAGCTGCACCATTGCCTAATGCAACACCTCCAACATCTTCCTTTTTGACAGAAGAAGTTCCTCATTCAGAATTTAATGAAATCTACTGAAGCTGGAAATCTGCTGAAAGCTTGAAAGTGTTCAGCTTTCTCTCTCTTCCATTATCTCATGCTTTGTTTTTAATTCCAGTCTGGTTGAAGAGGACAATGACAGCTTTGGATGTGATGCTTTGGAGATGGATGGTAAGCAAGAGGATATCATGTATAATTGAAATATGAGCTAATATGTGATCTGCTCCCCAGCTACAGAGACTGTCAGATAACCAGCCCTGCTCTAAGTAAATGGGACACACAGCCTGTGAGTAATTCAAGGAAACAAAAGGTGAGCCAGTGGTGAGAAGGGGAAAGCAGTCATTCCTGAAGAGCTAAGAGGGAAAAGGGTTAGTTTTGTTACCACAGGGTGGTAAAACACTGGAACAGGGTTGTCCAGAGAGTTTTAGCCAAACTCTTCATCCTTGGAGATATCAAAACCCAGCTGGACAAAGTCCTGAGCAATCTTCTTGAGCTGAGCCTGCACTGACCTTTGACTAGACAGTCTCCAGAGGTCCCTTCCCACTTTCTGTTCTATGAGAGTGGCATTCCTTGTGCCATGTCCTGTGGATGTGAATCACATCTCTGCATGAGGGATTTCCTACTTCAGCTTTGACTGGGATCAATTAAAATTAATTTTCCCCTTTTCCATCTTTGTCACTTTATCTAGGACTCATTATCATTCTTGTTTCTCTTTCCAGATGACAGTCATGACAGGCATTCACATGGAGCTCCTTCAGTGCACTCTTCCTCTTCCTCTCATCAGTCAGAAGGCCTGGATGCCTATGAGCTCGAGCATGTCAACTCCATATTTAGAAAGTTCTCTCTGGAAAGGTATTTGAGATTCCAGTTTACTTACCTTAGAGACTGAGAGGAAAGGGTGCTGTGGTAGAAACTCTCTATTTATTTATTAGTTGCTGAAGTTATAGCAGCAGGAGTGATTATGGTGGCAGCAGTGTAACATTATCTTGGAGCCCTTTCATGTTCTGTAAACCCATGAAGGTCAGCCTGAAAATTCAAAAACTTCAAGGCAGACAAAATGTTCTAAAGGCTTCTATTCCTCCTTGTGATCTTGCTATCTTGCTGCAAAGCTTGCTGACTGGAGAACTGTTATACACTGAATTTTCAGAGATGCTCTTCTCCAGAACTTTTACAGTAACAAGGAGATTTTCTTTTAGAGTCCTTAGATCGTAGTGTTTGATAATGCTAAAGTTTATTTGCATATCTCTCATTTCTCATGCATCCATTTAAGTCAGAGTGAGATAACCAGTTGTCCCTTCCTCTCCCGGACACAGACCCTTCCGTCCCTCTGTCACGTCCGTGGGCCGCATCAGGAGCTCGTGTCACACGGTGCAGCGCGTGACGCTCAACGGGGACAGCCTCAACTCAGAGATCACCCTGCTGGGGGGCAATGACAAAGGCAGCTTCGTCAGCTCTGTCAAGACAGGCTCCCTGGCAGAGAAAGCTGGCCTTCGGGAGGGACACCAGATCCTCCTGGTGAGCATGACATTGTCACCAGGCAGCCTGGGTGTCTGCCCGCCCACCTATGCTGTCCCTGGCATCCCATGAGCACAAGTTCAACAATGCTTCTGCCAAGTTTCTCTTTACTTCGTTTTCCCTCCACTGCCAATGTTCCCAAACCATTTCCCTGTTGAAATGCCTCCAAGGGGGGAAAAACAACCCCCCACAATTTATATTCCTGCACTTCCTTCTTACTCCCAGGGAAGCCTGGGATTGTGCAAGTGCTGCAGCTCTGTTGACTGCTAGCATTCCTAATTTAAGAGAAAAAAAATTATATAATTAGAACATAATCTACATTCTGGTAACAAAGTGTCTGCATTGTTTAATAAGAAAAAGATCATGGCACTTTAAAAAAAACGTTTAATTGACTCAGAGATTGAACTTGCACTGAAGAGTAATATTTCTTTCATATCTAGTTGGAGGGCTGCATTAAAGGGGAAAATCAAAGTGTTCCTTTGGATACTTGCACAAAGGAAGAAGTTCACTGGACAATTCAGAGGTGCAGTGGTCCAGTAACACTCCAGTATAAATCAAATCATGAAGGTAAGAACAAAAGTATTTCTTATCTCAAGTAGTCCCAGGGCTTTTATAGCAACTTGTCTGGAAGAGAGTGACAGGACCAGCATATCCTTTGTATTGGGATAAATCTGGAGCATGCCACTGGTGTTAATTACAGCTCCTCTGTGGAACTGCTTCAGCTTTTAGCCTGCTGTCTGAGAAAAAACAACAACATGTGCTTGTCAACAGGAGTCTGAAAAATTTACATGGTGGCCAATAGCAACATGACTCATGAAACACACTCAAGCTCATTTTTATGTAGTTTTCTGCAATACGATGCGGTGAGCTGAGTGATCTTTATCCAGCTGGTCGATTTAGCATTTACCTGATGGAGTTGCCCTGTTTATTACCTTTGTGCCTTTATCTTATCTTTAACAGCTGGAGTTCATGTGTGGCGAATAGAATTTGATTTTAGTGTTCAAGTTCTATAATGATAATTTCAGGTTATGGATCAAAAATTATATTCCAAAATCCATTCTTTACTGGTGTGTATAAATGGGCATTCATGTTTTTTATGCTGGTTAGAGAATTTCAGCTGCATAGATCATGCAGGAAGTGATGCCTTTGATTTTCTTTGATGTTTTCAATTCTAGGAAAGACTATTGCAATTTTTTGAGCATCACTTAACTGCAGATAAAGCATGTTATAGATTCTGGGAGTGCCAATTAGAGCTGATAATAAGGAGAATAGCTTGTCATTAAAATTGGTGGCAGAACTCACACGGTACTTAGAGGGCAGTGCTGTAGCTGAGAAATTCTTCGTTCCACGGGTCATGTGGGGAGTACTGAGAATGGAGTTACCTAAAAGTAGCATTATAATGAGAATATTCCCACAGAGCTGACAGCAGCAGCATGGGCTGTCCCTGAGCCAGTGCCCCATCAGTGTCTCTGAGGTGCAGGCCCATGATCTTGCTGGAACTCCTGCAAGCAGCACTCTGGAAGTACAAACCTCTCAGAGGAAGCTCAGGAGTTTGTGCTGTGGCTTCTCCCAGAGGGAATGCAGCAGCAGCAGAGTGGAGCTCCTGCCTCACCCCTTCCCTCCCTGCTGCAGGGTACCGCAAGCTGCTGTCGGAGCTGGAGGAGGGGCTCATCACCTCGGGGGACTCATTCCACATCCGCCTCAACCTGAACATCTCCAGCCAGCTGGACTGCTGCTCCCTGTCCGTGAAATGTGATGAGATTGTCCACATCCTGGACACCATGTACCAGGGCAGGTGTGAGTGGCTGTGTGCCAGGGTGGATCCCTTCACTGACAGGGACCTGGAGATGGGGACCATTCCCAGCTACAGCAGGTGAGAGTGATACCGAGTGACCATTACTGAGAGCAGGCATCTAGAAACAGGGAACTTAATTACTGCTGTAAGGAAAGAGGTGTCTGTGTCTTAAATTTTGAGATAAAATTTTGATGCTAAACTGTAGTATAAGCTATAAAACTTAAGAAGGGAGATTCCAGATGTTACCTGAAAAAATGAAGTGAGTCCCTCAAAAAGTATCATACGCAAATATTCCATGGATATTCTCTAGCCCTTAACTGAACTGCAGTTCTTCATATTGTTTTGTTCCTGCCTTTACTGCATGGTTCAGTCAGTCCTCACTGCTATTTCTATTTCATCTTTTCTGTAGGCACAGACCAGTTGCAATCCAGCTTTCTTGTGAGTGGTTTCAAAAATATCTTGATCTGTGTGATTTCATCCTTTCTTTCAGAGCCCAGCAACTCCTTCTGGTGAAGCTGCAGCGGTTGATGCACAGAGGAAGCAAAGATGAGACAGAAAACTCCTACAACACCCTTCGGGCCCTGCGGGTAAGTATCTGCCAACAAAGTCCTTTTAACACCTCATACTCCCCTGCTATTGGTTTTTCATTTTTCATTTTTCATCATCATTTTACAGAAATTCCTGTTTACACTCTCTGTAGGTTTTGATTGTGGCAGGTTGTGGGCACCTTCAGTTTGCTTTAAATAATATTGTCCCTGGGAATAAACCCAGCTCTGGCTCACTATTATCCCTTCCAGCTAGGAGGGACTACACTTTAAAAGTCCAAACTCTGTTCTGTGTGTTAGTCACCCTTTTCATGCTTCCATACCTGTAAACATTTAATGCATCTTCATGTACACATGAGGAATAAGCTGTGTCCTTGCAGTTAATAATCAGAATTATTTCTCTCCTATTGTGAATAAGCCTCTAAACTATAGAGTCTGTTGTCCCACTTTAGAAAGACCTGTCTCTTCCAGCCTGGATGCTGTGGAGAGAATTGGGATTGTCAGGCCTTCACACTCAACAGCCCTTCAAATTTTCCCTTTTCCATCACTAAAAGCATTTTTAGACCCTAAAATTCCATTTTTACATAATTAAAACTGCCTTCCTGGTGTGTTAGTTACCATAAGTTATTTTTAGAGTCTGGGAGACATTCATGCTTCTAAGTTTTACAGACACAGGTAGACAGTGCTTGTGCTGAAATCAACTTGATTTCAGTCGAGGTTGAGTGTCACACATTCCTTCTGTGCTCACGGCCCCACTGATCAAAGGGACAGAGATCACTGGCAGAGGTGCTTGTGAAAGCAAAAGCCCTTTCTTGGTGCAGAAATTATCTCTTTCTTAGGTGTGGAGAGCAGTCTGTGAACAAAGGAATGTGAAGAGCAGTGAAAAAGCAGTGTTTGTCAGCACAGGCTGTGCTATGCCCACTGTTTGTTTAGAATATTGTGTTTGGGATAGGTAGCAATCACTATCCCTTTTATTGGAAATAGAAAATATCTGGTTTGGCTTCTTTTGTTTCTCAAATGTTATGATTAAAAAATACAAAAAAGAGAGGGGGTGAGAAGATCTCGTGTGTTATTTTTTACTAGAATACATTGCAGCCAGAGGAGCCTGCCCTGCAGAGCGACCCCAAAACCAGCCCTCGCCTGTCCAGAGCAAGCTTTCTTTTGGGCCAGATTTTACAGGTAATAAAGTTCAAATCCTCAGTGCAATGTCTGAAATAGTGGATCTGAACGGTAGATATTCTCAGGCTATCCTAATTCACCCAGAAATCCCAGCTCAGGTCTAGAGGTTGTATTGGAATTTATTCCTATCAAAAAGAGATTTAAGGATGGGTTTTCTGTTGTGATGTGGGGTGTTTGTTTTCAAGATCATGGCTTCCATTACGGATGTGCCTTGAGGAATCCCACACATATGCCATCAGAGGCTGAAATGTGCTTTGTTTGTACCATAAGGACAAATCCAATGGGCTGGATCAAATCTCCAAGTCTCTGAGATAGGGCTCCATCAGCAAATAGTCCTTTAATTGTGGGCCAGTGACTCTGAGCATGACAGAGACTGTGTGGGTGAAAGATAAAGCCTTGTGAAGGAAGGTGACTGGGAAAGGTTAGCAAATACACGGGAGGAGGAGTCAATGTTTGGATAGAGGAATAGGCACATGGATGAGGAAGGAAAGCATGAAGCCTATTTCTCATGTAAAATGACTGTAAAAAGATGCCATTTGGGAGTTTTTAAGTCTCTCTGGAAGAGCAAAGAAGAGGCAGTTTGGGTATAGCCTGTGATACATTTGTGCATATACTCTGGGTATGATGTACACATCAGTGCTTGTACTGATGATAGCAGGGAGCTCTGTGAAGGGAAAACATGCCTCTTAAGAGCAGAGAACAAAACAACAAATCCCAGAAGGGATTAACACAGGCTCTGAAACAGATCTATGATATTTAAAGAGTCTTAGAATTCAGTCCACAGATCCATGGAGTCCTGTCTTTGATAGACACAAGTGATTCAGATCTCGTAGGTAACGAGCATCAGCTGATGAATACATGGGAGGGTAAATAATGCAAAAAGTGAGGCTCAAATCTCTCTTTTTTTTGTTCACCTTTTTAGTTTGTCAGTAGGTCTGAGAACAAATACAAAAGAATGAACAGCAATGAGCGGGTCCGCATTGTCACAGGCTGGCCCTCGGGCCTGGCACTGAGCTCATCTGAAGGGAGGAAGCAGCTGCCTGATAAACTGGAAGGTAAAAATCTAAAAGAGCCTTTACACACATAGCACTGTCACAAAGGCCTACATAAACATCTACAGAACAGCATGGCTGTGAAATGTATCACAGGTCTTGCATTTGTGGTCCACTCTGCAAAAGTTCAACAACTGTGACCAAAACTGATTTTGCTAAAAGAGCTTGGGGCAGCTTTAGGACACTGAAATGTCCTGTTTGGCTGGCACTTCTTCCTAGGTGCTTTCTTGCCTTTTGCTCCAAAACATTTAACTTGGAGTAAGTCAAGCTAACAAGCAGAGAGTCTCCAAGCAAATGTTGTGTGGAAGAGGTTAAGAAATAATCTCTTGAAAGCAAAAGGCAGTTGAATTATTTAGTATTAGATTGGACATCATAGTGCTGTGAGTACAGTAAAGACAACCCCAGTAAAAGGGAAGAAGGATTATGTCATTTCTCATGTGTGTCTCCTTTTTTTTTCTCCAAATATTGATGGAGAGGAACCCAGAGGATAAATGTCTTGTTCTTTGCTCAGATTTGGATTCAGAGAGTGAACTGGACAAGAAGCTCAGTCTGATCCCTTATAGCTTGGTGAGACCCATCCACTGCGAGCGCAGGCGCCCCGTGCTCTTCACCCCCACCATGCTGGCCAAGCCCTTGGTGCAGAAGCTTCTCAACTCTGGGGGTGCCCTGGAATTCAACATATGCAAGCCAGGTAATGGGATAAGAGAGAGCCATGACTGTCAGCTCTCAGTGTTGGAAATATGAACATATATATGCGTGCACACGTAGGGGAATGCACATGTGAGAGTTGCTTGAGGTACTTTGAGTCACATCAGAGTGATGTGTAGCTGTAAATCCTGCTTTTTGAGACTATCTGGGATATTTGAATGTTTTTGAGACAGCCAGTACACATGGTTATGAGATTCTGTGTCTATAAATATTATCCATGTGTATGCTGTGTGGTTGCTAGGCTGCCCCTCAGAGACTGAAATGCTGTGAGTGCTCTTTCTGTTTGCATACTGTTTGCATACTGCATATCTAGGCAATGTGAAATTTTGATTAATTTGTTTCTAGTATTTGCTATTATGAGGAATATCTTCCCTAGAGCAACTTTAGGTTTCTGTCTCATCCAAGCTGTGAAGATTGTGCATTTGATCTGCTGGAAAGACTGATTTTCTTCCATGCTAAGTATTTACTATTAAAGCAGTTCGCAGTGCCGTGATGGCTGCAGGGCAGGATTGTATACAACCCAGCATTAAACAGAGCTGACGTTTCATTTTTACACTAATATTGAATACTCACAGCATAGTATGCAGCCTTACAGTCATCCAGACAGAGAAACTGAGAAGTTAAGTATTATAATAAATATCCCCTGTCTTGCAACATAAAACAAAAGCTTTGATGTAGAGCTGCAATTCACAAGGGGGCCAGTATCACACATTGCAACCTAAGCCAAATTTTTTGGAAACTTTAAACACAAATGTTGGAACACTAAATCCTTATTTTAGGATCCTGTGCTTAAGAGACCACCTTTTTTTAGCACTTCTCAGCATCCTCCATCCCTGAACTGCTACTATATAGCATTAGGTGCTGGAATTGTATTTACTGTTTTAATTTAATGCCTTCATAGTGTTGTAATAATTGCCCAAGGACTCATTGGTGCAGGATATAGCTGAGATGCTCAGCTGTGATCAGATTAGGCTTTAATTGAATTCAATGGAAGAAATGAGGCAGCTGTTAAGACAATTCATTGCTCATCCTCCTTCCCTGAACATCCTTAGATCCCATGTGAAGTACTACTGGATACTTTCCTACGTGTTCTGCTGCTGTAAATTTGATTCTGTCCCCATCCACATCTCTTCCTAGATATTGTAACAAAGGAAGAGTTCTTAAGGAAGCAAAGGACAGAGACTGTCATCTTCAGCAGAGAAAAGAATCTGAACACATATGAATGTATTGTACCTGCCAACATCGAGGCTGTTGCTGCCAAGGTGCTCACAGTGCTCTGTGTCCCTTCTCTGGGCTCTCTGGGAACCTCTCTGCAATGTCCTGCATATCAGACTGGCCAATTTACAGTTGCACATTCTCTCTCCTGCCCTCTTTCAGTCTCAGATTTTTATTTATTCCCCCAAATGGCTTTTATTTGTGCTCTTACTTTTCCTTTTCTTTCCCATCCTCAGCCATATCCTTTTATGTTCTCCCTCATTCCCTGTGATGACCCACATTGATGCAGCTAAATATCCTTTCATTTTCTGTGCTCCATCCTTTATTCATTTCCTTTTCATATCATAAGTATATATGAATACACGAGAGAGTAAGAGATACAAGGACCTAGACAAAGGAAAGAGAAGCCTGAAACCCAGACATAAGGGTGTACAGAACAAAGATAACAATGCCCAAGACAGAGATCTGATGTCAAGTAGAGTAGATTTGATGCACAGCATGGAAAAAAAGGAGAATTAAAGTGATGGTTTTTTTGTCTCAGAAGTAGTTGCAGTAGATGTTCTTTCTGAACAAAAAGCAAGTCTGTGTGTTTGGGTCTATATGTAAAACTGGTATTTTATCATACTTTTCATCTTTAGAGCATTCCATTTCCATTTTAAACGTTTTTAAACCTGTTTAAACCTGTTAAGCTCAGCTGTTATTTGACGGACTAGTTTTAAACCAGTAGGAGGAGCTGGACTTTAAATGTATATTTGATTAAAAGGTTTTAAATCAGTACAATGGTAAATAGAGAGCCCTCCAAATCACCCCATAAGGGATAGATATCATTATCTTGAGATTCCACAGCAGTGAATTTTCCTTTGTGACACTGCTATGACTTTGTTTTTAGAACAAGCATTGTCTCCTGGAAGCTGGAATAAGCTGCACGAAGGATTTAATCAAAGCCAAGATATATCCTATTGTTCTCTTTATAAGAGTCTCGGAGAAAAACATCAAGAGGTTCAGGTAACATGTCAAACCTTTTGCATATTTGATGTTCTATCTTATTCAGTGAATAATTCTTGAGTCCAATAATGTTCTCACTGAGAGAAATAAAGACCCTCATCCCTCTCCATCTGGTACTTCTATGTGCACTATTTCCTCCCGTGACTCCTCCCTGAAATCCTACAACTGGAGAAAGCAGGAATTCCTGAAATCTGGCACTCTTTCACTGTCACTGGTGGCAATGAGCATTGTGGGAGGATGAGACCGAGGAAAATGGGGTTTTCTCCATGCTCAGCACTCCCACAGCATTTCTTAAGGTAATGCAAGCTGGAAGAGGAGAGCTCATAAACACTTGCACTCTCCCTCCATTCAATCCTCTGAAATTGTTTCCCCATAGCAAATATTTCTCCTTGGGGGCAGCATGGAGGTAAGGGGATGGTAGACCTGCAGTAGCTGCATCCTTCACTGCTTTTATTGCTTGTAAGTAGTTAGGAGAAAATAAATTCTTGATGGGACAGCTGAGACTACAGGATTAACTTAAAACCCAAGACATTTATTTTTGGTCTGCTCATTTGATACAGGAAACTGCTGCCAAAGCCAGAGACTGAGGATGAGTTTTTACGGATGTGCCGCCTGAAGGAGAAGGAGCTGGAAGCACTGCCCTGCCTTTATGCCTCTGTGGAGGCAGAGACTTGGAGCAGCATTGAGGATCTTATCCGGACAATAAAGGACAGGATCGGGGAAGAGCAGCGGAAAACCATCTGGGTGGATGAGGATCAGCTATGAAAGCCCTCAGGAACATGGAGCTCTTTGGTGAGGAAAGGACACGTCCAGGTGGAGCAGGGCTCCTCAGAATCCTCTGGTTAGGTGCCCAGAGCTCACTCCTGTTTCACCCTTGCTGCTGGGGCACTCCCTGCTGGCAGGATGCATGTCTGGAACAGGACTGGAGCTGTGTTGAAGAGCCAGAGTCTCAGATGCTGGCCCCCAGGCTGTGGGGCCACCACCACAATTTCCGATCCACTGGCATTTCTTAAGGGACAGCACCTGTTTAACACATGAGGACAAAGATCTTGAGAGGGAGCTTGGGGTAATTTATTATGTTCAAAATATGGATCTCTTTGGTCTCATTCAAAATTTCTGATGAGAACAAATAAGTGGAATCTGAAAGGGATAAGGCATAGGGATTGGGGTGCAGGATGTGGAATTGAGATGTGCCCCACACACCCCTGAGGTGAGATTCTGAACATACCCAGCTGAGGAAGCTGAAGGCTGGTTGGGAGCAACAGCAACACAACTGCTGATAGCCAGAGCAACTCTGTAGCCCTGGTTCTCCACAGCCATTTTCACCCATTTTAATCAAAAGAGAAGAAAATAGCTATTCCTCCTGGCATTAACTAAAATGAAAATTTTCTCTTTCTTTTGAAACCCCAGTTTTATTTAACAGTTTTGCAGGTTTCCTTTGTAGCCCTGGCGCTTACAGGAAAACAGACTTCACTGTCCCAGTGGCACATCAGATCTTTCCACATCTGCCAACATTTCATTTAGTTTATCCCTGCCTCTGCATTGTATTCATTTGTACATCTCTCAGTTTTGAACATTTTTTTACTCATGGAAAATACCACGGTGCTTTCTTCAGACAACAGGTTTCTGTGTTTCTTCACTGAAATATTTCTCTACAACATCATTGCCTACCAACATGCCCACTCTCAACAGGAGGGACTATTCTTAGAAGAAGAAAAGGAGGATATCATAAGCCAGTAATTGCTGTGAACCACTCAGTCCTTGACCTGTGTGCCACGAGCAACAGCGAGGAGCCCGGTGGGCACCACACTGAGCTGTGGCCAAGTGGGATTATGCTTCCAGAAGTGTGTGTAGGGCTGAGGAGACCATGTCCCATTTTCAAAAGCACTTAAGTCCTCAAACAGTTTAAGTTCCACTGCTCATGAGTGTGACTTATACTCCTAAATCTCTTCAGTCTTTGAAATCTTTCCTCCATTAGACGCTGTACTGAGATTGCCAAATTGATCCAATAAAACTGACCCGATAATAATGACTAGCGCAATTGCTGATCTGAAATGCAATAAAAATTGACCTACAGATGAAGAGTGGTCCATCCCATTGTCCTTAGATCCTTCATTCCTTGCCATATCCCTCCCTTTTAAGATGCATTTAATAACAAAATTTCCTTTCCTTCTGCATTCATCCTCAGTCCCCCATCTCGGTGCTGTGGGCTGATGTGCAGTAGCAGGCAATAAAAAATCAATCGGAATCTAAACAGAACATCTGGCCTGCTTGCCTTCACTAGATTAGCTGCTCCCTTGTCTTTGCAAGAAACTTCTGCTGTGGGTGTCTCTCAGGTAGACTGGGTCAGCTCCTGTTGGCTTGTGGGACTGTGCTTTTCTTTTATGCTCCTCTCTTTTATGCACATCGTTTTTTAACTAATGGACTCTTTGAGAAGTAATTTATGTCACTTTACATCTAATTGCTGCTGCTGTGTTTCTCAAGTTATTAATGTTTGAAAGAATGTTCATAGCTAGTACTTCTCAGAGAATAGCTTTTTACCTGCCCAGTGCCATCTGCTTGGACTGTGCAAGCAGGGGGATACTTCCATGTGCCATCTCTTTACAAAAAGGACAGGCTGCACACACAATTTGCAGCTCCCTCCAGGGCAAAGAACAACAACCAGTTGGGGTATATATAGAACAAATTGGATGATTCTTCAGAGATCCTCTGTAGCTCAAGCAGAAATAAGAAAGCATCAGTTGGAAGAACTAAGCCTTCCAGGAGCATTTTGCATTCATTCCTAATGTCCTGATAATGCAGCCTTGTGTAACAGCTGCCTGTGGTTTGTTCCTGCCCCTCTTGTGAAAGCTTTTGAGTCCGCAGCTGAGCAATGGGAGGGACTGCAGGAGCATTTCTCAGCTGCTTCAGCAAAAAGTTCAGCCAGGTCAGCGTCAGATGCCTCCAGGAGCCAGCAGCTGACTGCTCAGTGGCCAGCACAAGGAGGATGTCCTTGTGCCACCGGCTGTGCCACGGGGATCGCTGCCATCTGCTGGAATGGCTGCAGCAGATGGCAGGTGGGGCAGAGGGGATGGACTGTCTCAGAATGCCGTGGTTCTTTCTGCAGTGATCTCCTCTCCCCACAGCTTTATGTCTCTGTGCATGGACAAAGCTGCAGATGTGATTTGTCCCACTCCACTCTGGGCACAGGAAAGGCATATGCCAAACTCTGGAGGAGGTTCCTTTGCAGTGAGCACAGATTCACCTCCAAAGAGCTGTTTCTCTGACTCACTGGAGATGGCTATCTAAGGGTGAGATGAATTGCCCTCTGAACTGTCTGGGGTTTTCATAGACTACAGCAAGAAATGAGAGAATTAGCCTGGCCTTTAGCATTTAGCTCTTTGATCTGTAATTTAGGGCAGCTAAACCACCTTATGGGAAAAGTGGAAGTAGAGATTGAGGCAGAGAACAGGAGATCTAATTATTTCTGTGAAACAAGAGAGGAATGGATACATGGAGCAGACCTTTCTTCTCATATCCAAGTGCATCTGTAAATTCCCAGCTCTGCAGACCCATTGTGGTTGTCTGCTCATGTGATGCAAAACAACCAGACCCTGTCCAGTGCAGTTCATGGCACAGCTGTGTGCTGTACCCTGCACAAGCCTCATCTCTCTGTGACTTGGTGGAGGAGGATTGAAAACTCTGTTCCCTCTTGACTTCTGGGTGTGAACTCCAAGAGCAGATCTGAAGCTGGAGTGGAGCTGCAAAGCAGCCACGGAGCAAAAGGGGCCACAGTCATTTACACTGGCTGGGAGGTGCCTCTGCTCTGGAGCCAAGAGCTGTCCCTCTCAGCTGAAGGAAATTAACCCCTGCACCTCTTGAAACACATTCAGATCTTGAAAAGAGGCCATGATTTTCCCTGAATGTCAGAGTGCTTGAATCAGTGTGGATTCCAAGTTCTGAACAATGGAATCTCAAGCAAATTCTCCACCTGATCTCATCAAATGGTTAGAATGGGACAAGTTTAATGTTGATTTATTCTTTGGTTGTTTCTGTATTTTAGACAGCACTTGATATGAGATTTGGGGTCAATAACTGGACTTGCAGGTACCACCAAAATTCAGATACATTCTCTAAATCAGTCTAAAGAGAGAAATTCAAGCTGCAGACCTGATTTGGAACTGGAGGCTGTGCTTGGACACCAGAGCTCAGGCCCAGCCACTGCTGTGTGAATCCCAGGTAAGGATCCCTACCTAAGGTAAGCAACATTCACAGCACAACCCATTTTAAAATCACTCATTGTTTCTAATTGAAGTCTGGGAACATTTCTCAGCAGTTTGTATTTTAAGTTTGAATGGAGGTAACAGAAAGCCTGGAAATTGCCCTATGTTTGGTCTGCTGCTTTTACTGTAAGAGGTGGAAAACATAGAATAATAACTGCCTTTCAAAATGGATTATTTGAAAACTACTTCTTGCCTTTAAGAGCTCACAAGAGCTTGTTGGAAAATTTTTCAAATGCAAATTGTTCTTCTGAAAATGTCATTGAAAAATTGCCCACTAGAAAATGCAATTGGAAATTTTTTCAATGGAATATTGTTCTGTTAGAAAATATGTTTTCATCTAAATCAAATGTCTATGGAAATTCTTTCATTCTAACATTTCATTTTTAAAAAATTGAAAGTATTTCAATAATAATGAAGCAGTCATATTCAATATTTCACATACTTTTAATCTTTTATCTGAAAACATTTTTGGGATTAATTTTTAATTTTTTAGGTGAAACCTTTTTAAAAATCTACATTTAAACATTTGATTTGATTGAAACACTTGTTGTATTTGATGTTTACATACTACAAAATAATGGAAGTAATGGCTTACAGCTCTCACATGTGGTATAATACCTGTGATCACAAGAGAAAAATCCAACTGAGTCTGGCTTTGCGTTTTGTTTAACTCTGCTGCTAAAATGATGTATTGTATAAGTCAGTATCATGCAGTTCAGCACATTGGGGAATTGTTGCAGGTAAAAATTTCATGCAAACTTTATTACACAGAATTGGATATTCCTTTGAATCAGAATTCTGGCTGGAGGCAAAGCTGTCAATCGGTCCGGCTGCAGCACAGACAGCTCTGGCAGCACAATTTGCAGGGGGGTAGGAACACACACAAAGCAGACTTGTGCCTACAAACTTAAAGTGGAGATAGATGCCAAAGCTGGAAAAATGCCTGTAAACCTGTTAGAGGTTTCTGTATTCTTTGTGCCAAGCTATTTTCATGGCCCAGGGTTTGAGAGCTCAGTACAAGGCTGCAGTCGGGCACTGCTGAGCCCTGGAGCTGCTCGCAGCTTCTTCAGCCCTGCCTGGGCTGGGCTGTCTCAGCAGCACTTGTTAAACTGTTCCCTGGAGACTGGAAAAGCAAGACACAGGAGTTTAGGGCTTCTGGGAGAGCAACATTCTAGGATTTTGCAGTTATTTGTATTGTGAATTTCAAGTCATTCATCCTTAATCAGCTTAGACCGTGACAATGTGTTCCCCTTTGGTGCCGTTTCCATCTCCTTTGCTCTTGTTCAGCTCTGAGAATTGAACAGTACCTCACAAAGAGCCACACAATATCAAACAGGAGATTGTGATTCGCTGCTTGTAAGTGACTTTGTCTCCCCCCTTCCTCCTGCTTGCTCAGTTTCCAGAGTTGCTTGTTGTGCTCCCTGTGCCCCACGGGGGCTGATTCCATGGGCAGCCCTCACCAGGGCACCACCACATTCAGGGATGGCTGTCAACTGAAGCAGCAATTCCAGAAAAACCTTCTGCTTTTCCAGACTCATCTGTAGAAGAACAAGGAGGCTCTCCCATGGATCAAGGCCATGTGCCTTTTGGTTTTGGAGACCAAATCCAGTGTGAGTTTTGGTTCAGGCACAGTGAATAGGGGCTCTTGAGCACTGGCAAGTTTGGGTGGCAGCACAGTCATTGTCTGGGACACCCTCCTGGTATAGCAGGAGTGACAGTGACCCTGCTGTGCCAGTCCTGCCCACACAGTACCTGCAGCTACTGGGGTCACCATTCTGCCCAGCTCTTCCTTTATGGGAAAAGTGGAAGTAGAGATTGAGGCAGAGAACAAGAGATCTAATTATTTCTGTGAAACAAGAGAGGAATGGATACATGGAGCAAACCTTTCTTCTCATATCCAAGTGCATCTGTAAACTCCCAGCTCTGCAGACTCTTTGTGGTTGTCTGCTCATGTGATGCAAAACAACCAGACCCAGGGAAGAAAACCTGATCCAGCCAAGGCAGTGCTGAAAGACTGTGGCATGAGATTTCATCTATGTATTTCAGGGACTGCAGAATTCTGCCATGCTCCCAGAAATCACACTTGCTATCTCTGTAAAACTCTGTCTGACCCTCAGGGACAACCCCAGACCCAAACTCTGAGGAATCTGTGCAGTTCTTACAGACTTTTCATTGATTGCTTGTAAATGTTGAGGCTGCAGAAGCAAACAGAAGGCCTGGCATCCCTGCAGATTTCACCTGTAGAACTGATGCTTCTTTAAGAAGGTGCTGTCACTGTCCCTGTACAGATGCAGGAGGTGACAGAGCTGAGGGCACCTGTCCACACAGGCAGTGGCACAGCCTGGCTCCCCCTGGGCTGCACTGCTCTGTCTCAAGGCTCTGCAGGGGGGTGATGCCAGCTGGCAGCTGGATCGAGGGTTTGAGTGGGGCTTGCCTTAAGTGGTGAGATTTCTAGTCTGATTTGAGAACCCTCGCAGTAAGCCAAGTTAGAACAACAGGAAGCTCAGCCACCCTCCCTCCCCCACCTCCTTTTTTCTGTTCCTCTGCTGCAGAAACTGTCTGATGTTCAGATCAGAGGCTCTCCAGGGTTAAATGCACCATTAGTCACTGGGAAAAAGGGAAAAAAGGACACTTTTAAAAGCAGATGGTAGATGATAGAGAACCTGCTTGAGAGTAACTATCTACAACAGCGTGTCTGCTTCATCAGATATTAGCATCAAAAGCTGTCTGATAATTTAGCAACAAACAGCAATATTGATTTTCTTCCAAAGTGCAGATGCAGAAAGACAAAGATGGAGAGGTGGCTTTTTCAGAGGATCCCCATTATGCCTGGCAAAGACAAGGCAGGAAAGGACCTGCAGCCCCCAGTGCCATCAGCAGGGCAGGAGCAGCCTGCAGGTGAGAGCTTCTGGAGGGAACCAGGAACAGATCCACTGCAGCCTTGTCAGGAGCCTGTGCTGAATGGAGGGCACCTCCCAGGGGGGAGGAACTGGGGCTAGGCCAGCTCCAGGCTGCTCCCAGCAGGGAGAATGGGAAATAGAGCAAAGCAGTGCAGCTGGGATGGAATGTGGAAGAGACATGGGAAGTAGCTTGCTTCCCTTGTTCTCAGAGGATATGTGAATTAATTGCTGCAAAGTAATCTGAGCAGTAATAGCTACCAGTCCTTCTGTCTCTCCCTTGGATACAGCAGCCATCCTGACTTTCCAGGGTGCTGCCAAAATAGCCATTTTAACACCTTAGCATCTGGAAAAATTCTACTTTAGAACTAAGATTTCTCCTTTATCCCTTGTCCCATTAATTTCTTTTTCACACATTGGTAGAAAAATCTCCTTGTGGTCAGCAGTTGGTTCTTGGAACTATTTCTTGATGACAAGTGTTGGGTTTATCCAGTTCTTTGGACAACATCTCCTACTTCTGATTTAAATTCCCTGCAACCAGTGGTCTCACATCAATTATGTACACTGCTCCTCATCTCTGTGTCTGAAATGTCAGTGAATCTGATAATTTTTGCTCACAGAGGTGGGGAACCAACAAGGATCTCTGGCACAGCCTGCAGTGACTGCATCTACCAAGGCATTAGCAAAACAGCAAGGAGACAGAAACGGGCAGTGACACTTGCTGAAGTTCAGCCCCCTGCTCAAACAGCAGCAGCCAGAGAATTCCTAACAGAGAGCTTAGGGAGGCACCAGGGCACACCAGGACACTGCTCAGGAAGGGCTGCACAAGGCACTCTCCAACCATGGCCATGGGAACATTTGGAAAGAGCAGGAAAGAAATAAACACAGTAAGAAATAAAGAATAACTCATAATTAAACTGATTTACTCCTGGCAGAAATGGACACAATTCCATTAACTTTCAGTTCCATCTAAATACACACCAGAAAGAAACTAAGCTGGATATTGACTCTGACCTAGTTGGAGTTCATTATACTAACATTTCTGTACTGTTAAAATACTGTTTTAAGAGCCAATTTTGGGCCGTTGCCTCCATTTTTGCCCCCTAGAGAAAGCCAATGGGGTAAATGTCTATTAAATGAACGTGAAAAATTGATGGCTGGTTCTAAGTGCACATTTATAAATATAACATCAAATCCAGTGGCTTACAGCAGCTCCTCTCCTAAAGAGCTCTGCCCTCTGAGCCTGCCCTGTGGTGTCTCTGATCCAGCCTCCTGGACCAGCCCAGCACCTTCCAAACACACTGGGAATATTCAGCTTTGTCATTGTAGCCTGTCTGCAGCATTTGCTTCCCCATATCCTGGTGCTGAGGTGATTTGCTCATTATCAGATTGCTGTTTATTAATCAGAGCGGTAACAATGGGACAGAGGAGCTGGAATACAGCACAGCCAGTGCTTCATTTGTTCCAATTGATTTTCCTATCACATTTTATTACTACTATTTACTTTGTATGCCTCAGGAAGATTGAACTGCACTGTGCAGTAGGGGTAGGGATTTGAATTTCTCTTCTCTTTAGCTCTATTTCTGTGGTGATAGTCAGAACAGTGGGTTCTTCCAGCAACTAAGCCATGACCTTCTCTGCTATAAAACAGCATATGGAAATGCTGTGATAATGAGACTCCACCAGTGTGTGAAGTCCTGCAGGTGGAGTCCTAGGGAAATCCATGAGAGTCATGGATACTGAACACAAATTATCTCTCCAAGATGACACCTTACAAATGCTCAGCACTGGCCAGAAGCTCTGCTGGAGCTGAAGCAGCTGGAAGGTACAGAACAGGCACCTGTGCTTAGGCTGGGACGAGCAGCCTGTACCAGAGGGAGATTTTGTTCTGCAGTAAAATTAATGGAGCTGATGGTCATGATGGGTTTTTCCCCTGCTCCTTCCTCTTTTCTCTGTCTTAGGTCACTGTTCACAAGCTGGTTCTTGCAGAGTCCAGCCAGCACATCCAAGCCATGAGGGCTGAGCAGATGATTCCTGTCAGGAGGTGTGTGGTGCTTTATGGAAGCTGACGTGTGGGTCAGCAGGGAGAGCCAGGGTGGCACACGCTGTAAGATCACATTAATCGTCCCCTTGCCACTAACAGGGCTCACTGAGAACCAAAAGCAACTTTAAAACTGACTGAAAAACTATAAAAATCTGTGGCAAACCTCCTATTTTCAGCACAGCAGGGATTTCACTCTAGAGATTTATAAGTGTTTGAACTATATTTACTCTGAAATTGCCCCATTCAGTGAGTACCACAGGAAACTCATGGTTGGCTGCAGCTGTACGTGTCAGATGCAATTGCGTGGGGAGGTGATGAGAATATATGTTTAACAAAGGCTTTGTTTTCTCCACTAATTTTAGAATTAGCCTAGTTGAGGAGTGAGGAGGCAGCTCTCAGGTGGTAGCACGTGTCATTAATAAATTTCAAGACACAAACCACAGACAGTCAGCTGAGCTGAAAGCTTCCGTGGGCTCTTCGCTGTTACTGGCAACGTGAGAGTCCTTCAGACAGGAATTTCTTTCTTATCACGAGTTTTATCTTGCTGAGAAGCTTAGGTAGAGTGGGTGAGTGTGTGCATGTGCAAACACATGCCTGTGTCACCACCCAGCAGAATGAGTCTGTGCAGATATGTGCAACATCATCCTTGTGGGAACATCCACATGACATTGGGGAGAATTGCTCCTTTCTTTTTCTTTTTTTTTTTTTCCTAGCAGAACTGCTTCTTTTGTTCCACCAGCAGAAGTTCTGGGGTTTTAGAGCTGAGCTGTGTGTCCTGGCCCCTCTCTGAAGAACATCCATGCACTTCTCACTGGGCCAACAGTGCCTCAGTGACTTTGCTTGATGGCTCCCTGTCCTCCTGCTGTCATTGACCTTGAGCTGCACCAAATAATTCTTTTCTCCCTGTTTTTTTTTTTTCAGCAGCAGTGGGGGTAATTGAATTATTGTAAAATAGACCACTGGGCCAATAGGGGTTAAGTGAAAATGAAAATAATGCCATTGATGGGAACATTTTTTGGTCAGATTTAAGGTGTGATAAAGGGTTAGGAAATATCAGCTTGAGAATTTAACATCACCAATGGCTTCTGCCAGCACATCCTGAGAGTGAGGGGAGGAGGTGAGGACAGAGGGAGGGGAATGTACAGACACTGGTGGTGGATTTAACCAGGACTGACTTCAGACACCTGGAGCAGACTCACTTGAGCAGTATTGATCAGAGTGGAAACATTAAACTCTTAATCTGGCACTGTTTCATTCGTGTTGCATTATTATTGTTATTAGAACCTGTGATTTACCGTGTCCAGCCTGGATCAAATTCAGCAGCTGTATTTCTCCAGATTATTTTGCACTCTTCCTTACTGAAGTGCAGTCTGGCAGCAGAAGTTTTACAGCTCTTGGAAGGAATAAGGTCTCCCTCCAGTGGTGGCAGGAAACAGCTTTGACTCCCTAAATCAATGAGGGCATGTGAGGCTGGGAAAATGAGTGTGCACCACAGTACACTTCAATGGAAAATAATTTTTGAAGGATTTTTGGAGACCCTTCACTATTAACCACCTCTTCTTATAACATTGCTCCCAGTAGAACACCCATTGTCTTTGAAAATCTTCTCTTGTCTGGAAAATCTCCTTTTAATACTACCCCTTTTAACAAAATAGTTTACTATGTGAAAATAGCACTGAATTCCCACTCTATCTGCCTGTTTTACTGTTGCAGCAATAACAGTTCCTATTGCTGATTGTCAAGTTGCACATGAAATACTGGGTTGGATCCCATCACCCCATGGCATGAGGTAATACAGTGCTTTAGACATTTTGCAGAAAAAAAAATCCCTTTGGATTAAGCTGTTTTCAGTTCAGAAGAGACATGTCCGAGCCCTGGTCACCTTGTAACAGAAAGCCATCTGACACAAGTGCACTGGGGTGAAGAGATATTGATTTACCTTCTGGAAAATGAATGTAAAGTCAAAAGTCTGAGCATTTTTCAGCACCTCTCCATACTCTGCCTGATTGGTGTGACCCTGGCTGCAAGCCCCATGGCTCAGACCTTCCACTGCACATCCCACACCTTCCTAATCATCCTCCAATTGTAGATTCATATTTTGATTTGCAAAACTTGTGTGATCTGTGTTGTAAGGCACAAATGCTCCCTTATTCATCCATTTTGTGTTCCTCACTCAAGCTCTCTGTTTTTCCTGTCTCTCTCTCCTCACATTTCCATATCTGAAGCAAACTTCATAAACCACTTTTCTTAACCTCCCTAGGCCTTACTCTAGCACCAGCAGGAAAGGTGCAATATTAAAAAAGGTATTAAAATAGAAGAGTGATACCTCCAGAGTGATGGGAAGTGCCAAGAAATGCTATTGAAACCAGTATTTAATGTTAATTATGTTTTCCCTTCCAGTGGTGAATAACTACTCAGTGCTGAAATTGGAAGACTTGCTCAGAAAGGGTTCCATGGGATTATTTGATTGGAATATGTCAGTGGTGCTTGTGGTTACCATTCTCCTGATTTCATGCCAAAAGAATGGGCAGTGATGGCTTGAGAATCAGCTAAACAATCCCCCTTCTTCTGAACATAGTAAATGGTTTAGAGAAAACCCATATGAACATTTTCTTTCTGAGCTCTTTCATCATCAGAACTGTTATATAGAATAGCTTTATTCAGTCTTCACTGTATCCTTAAATATGAATTTATTTTTGAAGATAAAATTTTATCTTGTCTCTTCCAGGAGAATGCATTGTCCATCCATATATTTTGGATTTCTGTTTGTACTTTTGCCCTGTCACCCCCAAATATTCAGTGTATGTTTTTTCCTTCTTCTAGCCAAGGGTATAAATTGAAATTCAATTTCATTAAAGTTGTAAGTAATCACTCCCTGGCTCTCATTAGTAATGATTCGGTGCAGGGGGATCCCGGCTGCTCCCACAACTGTAATTCAATTGGACTCATCAGCTCTTGTTCACAAATCGCTTGAGCTGCACTTTCTTCCCAAATTTATGGCATCAGCACTGTCCAGAGGTTGAATTACAGCTGCAGGTTTGATCAGGGACTGCATTATTCTGCATCTAATCCCTGCATTCTGACAGCAGTGGGGGGAGCACTGTTGTTTTACAGGAACTCTGCATTGTTCCTCTGCTTTATGTCAGGGGCTGAATTGCCTTTGGAATCAGGGAACTGTCAGCCCAAAGCTACAAGCAAAGAACCAGCTCCAGATGACATGGTGTATAAATAACAAACATGGAGACACTCAAAAGCCAGCACTCCTTCTTCTGCACTCTCCTAAATTACCAGGATGGTGATTGACCACAGCCTGTGCTCCTGCATCAGCGGATGCAATCTGAATATATTGATGCTTTCTGAATATATTGTTGGAATGTGACTCCCAGCTTTTACCCAAAATGAGGAATGCTGATATTCACTGGTGGCACAAAGTCACTTGCACATTGATTAAACATTTCAGCCAGAAGCCATGTTCATGCATTCATTCACATCCAGGCCTTTCCTCTTGAGCTGTGACCTGCAGCCCACGGCATTCCTGGCATGAAGGGCTCTGGAATGGCACAGAGCAGGCCCTGTGCCATTTTCCACAGAGGTGAGTGGCACCCCTCAGCTGGCAGCCAGGACTTTGCCTCCTGCAAGGCAGCATTCCCCCAAACCCCCTGGTAGCCAGGTTTAATCCCAGAGGGATACAGAAGCCTCAGCTGACAGAAAGGCACTGCAGCCTTAGCTTGGGACTGATCCTCCTTAGGAGCAGAGGAAATGCCCCAGGCACATCTAACCTTGGATCAGGCCAGGGGGGAATGGTGCACTGCCTTTGGAAGCTTCTCCTGCTTTAGCATATCCATGTGCTCCAACAGGCCAGAGCAGAGCCCCAGCCAGTGGGTATCAGTATCCACCACTCATTTAATTGACCTTTGCTGTTAAATAATTAATGGAAATCACTGAACATGAGGCAATAAGGTGGTTTCACCACTGTTCTGCTGCTTGTGGCTTCTGCTAATTTTCTGGTGTAGCTTTGCTTACTCTAATAGCAGAATCTGTCATCTTCTAGTTTTGCACAAATCCTCGGAGGCAAATTAGAAGAGATGTGGAGCAAATTCCTGTTGACTTTAACGAGGGTTGCGGTTTTTAAAAACTACATTAAGGAGAAAACGAAGGTTCTTTTATTTCTTTATGCAACCTTGCCTTTCTTATACACTTTGTGGTTGGAGAGACTCTGACATGAGACAGGCTCTGGGAAATGTCTGCTTTCATTTAACATCTCAGAGCAGCAGCATTTGGCTGCAGGACTGCAGCTTTCAGAGAGCTGTCGGCATCACCTGTTGTGTCAGTCCCCTGTGGCTGCAGATCCCCAGGCAGGATTCTCAGTCAGCATCCCAGGTGGGTTCCAACATGTTTTCAGTGTATTTCAGTTCCTTCTTTTCATCATTTTTTTATTCCTTTTCAAACTGAAATATATTTTTTCCATTCCTAATTAACTCCCTGCCACCCTACTTGTGGTAAAACCTGATTTATTTCTCCTTCTCTGCACTGAGAGGACAGGATACTTAATCTCCTCTGGGTGGACGCTGGAACACTGTCTGAATAAAATGCTGATCACTCATCTGGTTAGCTCCTGCCAGCTCTTCTCTGCATTCCTGCCACCTGGGTTTTGCATCATTTGCCATCGTTTCTTTAAGTGACAGAGCCTATTCCTTCTCCCTTTCTGGGAGAGCAATAATTCCTAAATTAGCTGGTTGTCACATTTAGGTGTGGTGTGAGTGTTTATCTTTCATATTAATTGTAAGATCATGAATATTCACAAGCTAAAAAGGATTGTTTGAATAAATGCTTAGAAAGAGTATTAACCCAATGTCTACAATTTCCAGCATTTGCTGTTCTTTTGGGACAATTTCTGTCGATAGAGAGCAGCTTTTTATACCAACGTCCACTTGGTAACTGCAGAGGAATAAAGAAGGCTTGGGATCCTTCATTCAGGGAGCAGTGAATAAATACGTTGCAGAAACAAACAAATATTAGCATTTTGAAAGGCTCTGTGTTTGAAACACATCTGCAAAGTAAAATACGAATTTCAGATAGATGTGCATGCATGCATCCACGTTTGCAGGGGCAAACTCTTTCAGATGGCAAACACTCACTGTAAGTGCCAACATTTTTTGCACATCTTGGAAATATTTGCGTAAAAACAGAAAGAGCAAAGATTGCCCATCTGCAATGTGAGCAGGGAACGCTGTGGGCAGCGTGCACATGTGCTCAGTGAAGGCAGCCAGCTGAGGGAGGTGAAGAATCAGGGCTTCCCTTCTTCCTGCTGAAGCCTTGAGAGGCCCATTCGGTGACATGTCTAATGACACCTTTCAGATGCACCATCCATCCCTTCTGCCCCACCTTTCAGATGCACCATCCATCCCTTCTGCCCCACCTTTCAGATGCACCATCCATCCCTTCTGCCCCACCTTTCAGATGCACCATCCATCCCTTCTGCCTCACCTCTGCAACCAGCCCAGGCTGAGGAGCCTCCCCGTGATGCAGCGCAGGGCTCGGAGCCTGGCCAGCCACCCTGTTAGTGATCTCAGGCAAATACTGGGAACTCTGTTCCATTTATTCATCCTGAAGTGGAGGTGTTAAGAAATATGAGGCTGGTAAGTGGGTGACAGGCATCTGCAAGTGTCACCTCAGCAATTCAGGTTCACAGAAAGCTTTGGAGTAGGATTGCAGAAATTGCATCATTTGTAACCTTTTCAGCACCAGCTTTTTTAAACACAAACTGTAACCAACAGCTTTCCTTTGGACATGAAGAGAATAACTAAAGAGAACATCTGTTTTCCCTTTAGATGTGGAACTGCACTAGCAAGCCATGCATAAATTTTATTAAGGCTTGCTAATTTCTGACGAGTTTGGGGAGATACATGCTACCAGTGCAGATATTTGGCTTTGCATCACCCGATGAAAAGTCATTTTAAAAACAATGCATAAAAAATGGACATAGCTTGGCAGCAAATATGTGAGGTTCTGCTCCCGGGGCTTTGGCTTTGTTTGTGCAATTTATAGATTTGTGCCCTTTTTTCTCCCTCTTAATGTCACTCATCTTGTTTTCTAATGACTTTTTATGACATAGATGACTAAACAAAATGCACCTAAAGTGACAAAGCTACTTATTGCTGGAGCCTTTTGTACTCAAAATCAGAGGTCCAAATGCTTTCAGAACTTAGGTCTGCTTTTAAGTTGTTCTTCAATGCTGAGTTTTTCTGCACCCCGAGAGCACTTGAGCCAGCACGAGCTGTTCTGTCCCTTTTGCTGCAGGAACGTGTCCCCAGATTTCGAACTCAGAACTTGAGAAAGCCCCACTCAGGTTCCACAGCCCCAGGTTCTGTGCCCTCTGAGGAAACACCTTGGAGCACAACCTCAGCTTCTGATGTTTCTTCACTCTCAGAACCAAGGTTTATCATCCTCAGGGGTAATCACAGGAACTTCACAGAATGCCAGAATGGTTTTGGTTGGAAGGGACCTTGAAGACCATTGGGTTCCAACCCCTGCCCTGGGCAGGAACACCTTCCCCTATCCCAGGTTGCTCCAAGCCTCATTCAACCTGGCCTGGAACTCTTCCAGGGATGGGGCAGCCAGAGCTTCTCTGGGAAAGCTGTTCTAGGGCCTCACAGGAAAGGATTTTTTGCTAATATCCAATCTTCACTAAGAACTAGCAGGATGCTTGGCAGGACATGCCTGGAATTACACAGATCATGCCTCGTTGCATGAAATAAGTAGGAAAGTCACAGGTTGGGTTCAAAATACGCTTGTCTTCTCTCAATAATTAATTGTTTGTGGATAAATATGAGGTTTTGTGTTTTGTAAGTAAACTAATCCACTCACTGGCTGGTGTTTAATGAAGGAGAACAGGCTGCTGTCAAGCAGTCTGAAAATAGTGAAAATTAACTCCATGAAGTGTCACGACTCACATATTTTATGTATATGAGTAATGTGTCTTCTGTGGGACAGAAGATGAAAATACCACATGGAAAAGAAAAAATACTGGCTGCCAATTTAATAAGAGAAGCAGGAGTAATTGCTTTGACATAATTTGGAGTTTTGACTGCTTGGTGGCAGCTGGGCTGGGCCCACTGCAAGA
This sequence comes from Agelaius tricolor, assembly GCF_023055355.1. Taxonomy (NCBI): domain Eukaryota; kingdom Metazoa; phylum Chordata; class Aves; order Passeriformes; family Icteridae; genus Agelaius; species Agelaius tricolor. The sequence goes on from NW_027269279.1 coordinate 4,230,706, forward strand.
GAATCCTCTGCAAGAGAGCTCACAAACAGTATGAACCAAAGGTTCTGCAGCCTCTGTATTCACAGGGATATCAAAGGGGAAGAAAATACCATTAAAAATCAGAATACACTGAAATCATAGAGTTCCTCCCCACATTGGAAGGGATCTCAAGGATCATCTGGTCAAGCCTTTCTTGGCAAAAAAACTGGTCTAGCCAAGATGTCCCACCACCCTTTTAAGGTTCACCCAGCTGAACCTTAAAAGTATCCAATATTGGGGAATCCACCACTTCTCTGGGGAGATTATTCCAATGATAGATTGTTCCTCTTTTGAAAATTTTTTGAAAGATTTTCCTCTTGTGTCCAGTCAGAATCTCCTCACGAATAATTTGTACCCATTCCCCCTGTCCTTTCCATGTGAATCCTGGTAAAGAGGGTGACTCCATCTTCTTTGGAGCCACCCTTTAAATACTGGGATAGATAAGGTCTCCCCTCAACCTTTTCTCCAGGCTGAACAAACCCCATTCTCTCAGCCCTTCCAGAGGCATTAAAAGGGACAAGGCAAATATTGAGATACAAACTCACTAATAAGTGGATTTTTTCTTGAGAGACGCCAAACTACTTCAGTTTTCTTTGTCTGCACAAGTGTTAAGACTGCAAACACTTCAAAAAATTGGGATCTCTCAGAAAGAGAATAGAATAGGGATCATAAAGTCTTGCAGATAACAACCAGCCAAGGGTTCAATACCTACAGCAAAAAACTAATACTTTAGTACCAGAAGGTTCACATATACTTAATGATGTTGCTAGAAAATGGTTGATCTGTTTGAACTGCTCTTGTTCATTCCTGTGCAGGAGAATATTATTCCCTTTGCCTCTCTGCACTTTTTCATTCTGCCATGGGGAGTGTGCAGAGAGAAGGCCATTGAAAAAGCCATATAAAACCTGGAGAATGCAATAAGCAGAACATGGCACTTTTAACACGACAAAACTACCAGCTTAGGTAAGGCTTGAAGTGCACATAAACTCCAGCACCTCCTCAGGCAAAGAGAGTCACAGTCTCAACAGAGAAGCAGCAAAAGGAGTTTAGATCATAAATGCTCTTCAGAACTACAGGCTTTGCTGCCTGAATGCACAATGAGCAATTCAAGGGCCCAGATATCTTCAAATCACCCAGGGAAAGCCAGGAGTGCACCTGCCCTGTGGGAGCAACAGTTCAATACTCTGACTCAGTTTGCTCACCAGCACGGGGTGGGTGATTTATCACTTAGGGTGATTCCATCACTGCACACCTTTCCTTGCCATCCTGTTATTATCCTCACTTTTGTGCCTAAACTCTGGAGTTTTGATTGCATTTGAAGTAGCTCTGGCATTGCTGCAAGGTGCTGCTACTGCAGCAGGAGCAAATCCTCCTTGTGGATTATTTGGTTCTCAGTTTCATGGAGCAAAATACTCTTTGTGGCAGTGCTGGTGTCTGGTGGCACTCAGGGGAGCAGCAATCATGTCCCAGTGTGGCAAACCGTCAGTTTTTTATGCAGGGTCCATCAGCTGCACCCTCAGCTCGAGTGGCAGCAGCTCCTTCCCCCTGGGCCTCCTGCTGTCACTCCCATCTGCAGTCAGGTCTTCATGCACAGGCAGCCACTGCCTCCTCCAGCTGCCAGACACTTTTCCAGCTTTCATCTGCAGATGTTCTCAGGGCCAGAGCCCCAGAGTTTATTCCCCAGCCTTTCCCCCAAGAGCCCCCATCTTTCTGCTCATAATTCAGTTGCTTTGCTTCCCTCAGTGAATCTCCCTTTCTTTCTATCCTCCAGTTCTCTGTTCTCTTCCATATTTTACTCTTTTCACTCTCTCTATGGGAGATTAAAGAAGGAACAGAAGCAGTTGCATAATCAGCAGAAAGAGAACAGGAGTTATAAGAAGAAACAGAGGTGGGAAAGAGGAAAATAGAGTAGAAATATAAAAGAAAAAGTAAAAAAAGGAAAAGTGAGAAGATAAAAGAACAGAAAAATGAAGTAATTTATATTGCTTTATTTTATTTTGTATCAATACAAGTTGTTTTAATTTCAGTCTAAGCCCAAAGAAGGGAGATGAATCGGAAATCCTGAAGCATGGAGCTGGACAGGTAATGAGGAAAGGGAATTCTCTGAGGCTGAGAACAAACCTGACTCTCACCAGGGACACTTTCACCTCTTGTTTAGGCTCATGCCAGAGCCTCTGCAGGGCTGTCGGTGGGGATTGTCACATGGCTGAGAGCCCTGCCCGGCCCTGCGCTGCTGCAGGAGCAAACAGAATTCTGCTTTGTGCTGCTCCCAGCAGCTTCCAGGGATTCCATGGGGAACCACGGGGCTGCGGGGGATGGAGGCAGGGCTGGACCTTTTCCTTTTGACAGTTCGATGGGAGCTGTTGAAAGCTGCTTTCATGGATGAATGCATGGAGAACTAAGGACGTCTGGCAACCGATTTATTTGATTCGTTTATTGTGTACCGCAATTTCCCTCTCCCAGATGAAGCAGGTCTGTCACTGGAGCGGGACTCCACAGATACTGAACTCTCAGCACCTCAGGTTGAAGAGAACCTCAAGTAGGGCACAGACAAAGCCAGAGGGGCAGGAGAAACCGAACTAATCAGAAAACGCCGATCTGGGCACTGCACAGCTCCTGATTTCCAGGCAGTTTAACATCTGCGGATGCCAGCGGGAGCCCTGAGTGCTCAGCTGTTGCGAAAATCAGAGATCGGGGATTCGGGTCGGGGTGTTTGTCTCCATCCCACCGCTGTGGCTGGGTTCTGGCGGGGCAATCATGACATCCAGTGGGAAACTCCTGAACTACAGCAGCTTTTTATGGGGGAATGAGCCGTTCCTGAGGCTCAAACTGCAACCGAAGGGTAAGAGCATGGAAGGGAAACTGTTCAAGAAACTTCTGTGGGGTATGGCTCAGGACTAAGAGTTTTGTGCTGGTTTCCTGAAATCTGCAATATCTAAATGTGGTTTGAAATGTCTCTTCTTGCCAGGGAGAAAAACCCTTGGACTCTGGGGAAGAGTTGACATCTCAGTGGATTAATCCTCACACAGGATTCTCACCTCCATGAAATGTTTTCTGTAATTTTTTTTGTTTTAAATCTCTGACTCCCTGACCTTCTAAGATGTCTCAATGCCTACAAGGAGGCTGGAGAGGAACTTTTGACAGGGTGGTGAGAGGACGAGGGGGAATGGCCTTTTGCTGAAGAGAGATGAATTTAAATTGGATATTAGGAAGAAATTGTTCCCTGTGAGGGTGGGGAGGCCCTGGCACAGGTTGCCCAGAGAAGCTGGGGCTGCTCCAGCCCTGGAAATGTCCAAGGTCAGATTAGATGAGGCTTGGAACAACCTGGGATAGTGGAAGGTATCCTTGTCCATGGCAGGGAGTGGAACAAGATTTAAGGTCCTTTCCAACCCAAACCAGCTGGGAGTCACCATCCTTAATATTCTATGAAATCCCAGTCATTCTGTAGTTTCCCTCATCTCTCTATTCTTGTGTCCCATCTTTGGAACAGGCCTGGGGAGGATAAACAATCTGAAACTTAAACTGGAATAGATGTTTATGCCATAAATACTTGTAAGCACAGACAGAAGTAATGCAGAAAGGACAAATAATCTCATAGAAGTGAGGACATGTGCCTTTTATGATTTCATTCTGCAGCCAGAAGGTCTGGGATCCCAGCCACTGCTCGCTGATCACACACCAGCTGCTTCCCAAAATGGTTTTTCCCTTCCAGTACCTAATCACGAGACCGAGGGGGATTTTCTTTCAAAGGTGTACTTTGATACTTTAATCCCCACCTCGGCAGCAGCGGGGCCCTGGATTGGTGCAGGTTTGTGAGGAGTTACCCCGATGGCAGCAGGGGCTGGAGCACCCAGGGCAGCCCCAGGGCAATGGGCTCAGCCTGGGCCGGATCCCCCTGGGATCAGCTCCTGGGGGATGGAGGGAAAGATCCCCGCGTGGTTTAATCTGGCTGAGCAAGGATCTGCGGATGCTGCAGCGCTAGGGACGTTTGTTCCCTGATGACGTCAGCGATGACACGTTTTTTACGTCACTGCATGTTGTCTGGTGAGAACAAACCCCACTGGGTTCTGACCCACACGTTACAAACAGCGCCCCGGTACCGCCGGCTCGGGACCCCAAGGGCCCGCCCAGGCCCCGCCGCGGCCCCGCCGCGGCGGCTCCGCCTGACGTCATCCCGGACGCGCCGTGACGTCACACCGTGTCCCGTGTTGTTGGCGTGACGTCACGCCACGGACGGTGCGCCCACCACCCAGGCCCCGCCTCCGGCAGCGAGGCCACGCCCTCTCGCTGCTGATTGGTTCTCGCGCCCCTGTCCCCGCCCCCTCCCGGCACTGCCCGCCCTGCCTTGCCCTGAGCCTCGTCGCCCTCTTGGTTCCGCCCCGCATGCCGGTTCATCCAATTAGAGAACGGATGCGTTGAGCGATCGCGCTGCCACCCAATGAGAGCAGTGCGGGCTCCTCCCCGCGCGGGCGGCGGCGCTCAGGGCAAGGGGCCGGGGCCGCGTGTCCCCCGCCCGCCGCGGCACCGCCGCGACCCCGCGCCGAGGGCTCCGGGTGCCTCCCGCCGCCCCCGGCCCCGCGCAGCCCCCTCGGAGCGGCCGCGCCCCCTCCCCGGGCAGGGCCTGCGGGCCGCGCCCCGCCGCCCGCACCCCTCCCCCGGCCGAGCCGGAGCGAGGAATGGGCGGTCCCGGCCCGTAGCCCCCGGCTGCGGCTGCTCCTCCTCCCGGTCGCAGCGTCTCGGCGGCCTCCGCCCGATGCTGGCGGAGCTCGGGGTCTCGGCGGCGGCGTTGTGAGCGCTCCGGCCGGGCCGCCGCCGCCATGTCCGGCGTGGTGCGCACCCTGAGCCGCTGCCTGCTGCCGGCCGAGGCCGCGGGCCGCGCCGGGGAGCAGCCGCGGAGGGACGGCAAGGAGCGGAGCCGCGATGCCGAGCGGGAGGCGCGGCGGCGCAGCCGGGAGATCGACGCGATGCTGGCCCGGGAGCGGCGCGCCGTGCGCCGCCTCGTCAAGATCCTGCTGCTGGGCGCCGGCGAGAGCGGCAAGTCCACCTTCCTCAAGCAGATGCGGATCATCCACGGCCGCGAGTTCGACCAGAAGGCGCTGCTGGAGTTCCGGGCCACCATCTACGAGAACATCCTCAAGGTGAGGGGAGGCCGAGGGGAGCGGGGTTGGAGGCCGGCACATCCCGCGGCGCCCGGAGCTCGGGCCGTGCCCTCGGGAAGGGATGTGAGGGCTCGGCCGGGGCGGCGGCTGCGCCCCCCGCCTGCCCCGCCGCCGCTCCCGGTGCTCCGGGACCGGGCTCGGTGCAGGTGTTTGGGAGGGCGGGCACCTTTGGGCTGCCGGGGCCCGGGGAATGTGGGTTCCGGCGTTTCCCGGCTGAAGGTTTCCGTGGAAAAGGCTTCCGTGGAAATTTCCTTGCAAAGGGGATTGAGAAAAGCTTTGTGGAAACGCAGAGGAAAGAGGATATAGGTGTGGCCTGCCTTCTGGAAAAAACATTATGAGAGCATCCTCGAAGTCGGAATTGGAGAAACTTCAAGGTTTGAAGAAATGAGGAGGAATTTCTCTGCTTTTGCAAAGTGTCCCCAGTCTGTGCACCTGGAGATGGGACGAGAAAGGGCTCCTCGTACAGATGTTACGGCTGCGAGTGGTTGTTACTTACTCGGTGCATCGTTAGAAATGCAGGAGTGTAGGCCCGCAGAGCTGGGCACTGTGGGGTGTCACCAAACCTGGAGCCGAAATGGAAATAACTCTGCTTTGGTGCCTTTGCAGGAAAGTTTCCTTTCAGTGTGTGTGCAGGTTTTGTAGTGCTGGCAGCGTGTTTCTCTATTGACTGGGGACTCTAAAAGCTGCTGGTAGAACCTTTGGTCTACAGACCAGTATTTCCATAACTAGGGAAAAGCAACCTTGACAAATACTGTTCCTTTCAGGGATACAGCCTTGATGCCCTGTGCAGGTAGAAGTGATCACATTTTAGAAAATACATGAAGATACATTAAAAGCTCACTCAGGAGTGTTTCTCTCTTCATCTTCATAATCTTTCCCTAAAAGAAATGCTGCTTTCCTGCCTATATTTTTCTGTAGGACCGTCACCATTCTTTTGTGGGCATGGATTTGTGAGGCTTTGTGAGATTTCATAGAAAGTTAAAGGAAAGGGAACTGTGCAAGTTAAAGATAACGAGTTACTTTTGAGTTTCCAGATTCGTGTTTAAATAGAAGCTTTATGTGCACTTAATAAGTGCATGCATACAATGACTCTTGTTTTTAAGAATGCTGCTATTCCATAAAGGGCTTTCACTTCTGTTAATGAACAGGAAAATTGTTGTCTAATGTTCTTTTCCTTTTTTTTGTCCATTTTCAGGCTGGAGCCCATTAACTGCAAGAAAGTTGAAATTCAGAAGCTTCTCTCTGATTGTAGTTATGTGAGCAAAGAGAGTGTTATGATTTTTTAAATCTATATTCCTAGAAATAAGGAGTCTTATTCTAGGTCTTAATGCTTATTGTGGTCCTGTCAGTGATTTTGGTTTTTTTTTTTTTTTTTTGCTGCTGCTAATTTCAAGTGGTAGGAGAAGCTTTTAGGGAAGCAATTTGTGAAAATGGAAAAATCTGAGACTCCTTCCTCTTTAAGTTGTCTAAGCAGTAGCAGTTGTGGTAAAATGATGTAATATTTTATGCATGCAGAAGGTGTAGAGCTTTCAGCAGTAGAACTCGGTGTGCTTTGGAAAGAAAAGTGTCTCCTCCTTGTAGTAGGGGAGGCAGAGTCACACACTTGAAACACTCCTGGGTAGATTTGCAGAATTCAAAGTAGAATCCTGGTCCTCAAGATAGCAGTCAGGTGTTCTGATAGTTAACAGCACTTCTTGGACTATGTCAGCTGAACCTTTTAAACTCTTCTAATCCTGAAAATAAAATTTGGAAGTAGCTTTAAAGTGGGTTAATATGGTTCAGCAGATTGATTGCCCTTTTGGCCCTGCAGGTGGTGATTTGGGAGTGTTAAGGTTAGGTTAGGCTTCTCCTTTGGGTGCATGTCAGACTCTTCCTTCCCTTGCTTTTCCAGATAACACGGGTGGCTCTTGTATACAATAATGCAATTTAGGCTCCCCCCATATGTTTTTGGGGAATGGCTTGGGAAGAGTCACTCTGGAAAAAGTAGGCAGAAGGAGGAAGAGCAAACAAGAGAGCCAGAAGAGTTTGCTGGTGGGAAGGCAGTAGATGTTTTGTTTGCATTTTTGCTCATCTGAGAGAAGCCTGATAACACCTTGATATTCTGGCACAATCATCAGGAAGAAATCAAATACCAGGACAGAATAACAGCTTCCAAAACAGTGATTGTCAGTGCTTTTATTTTAGGGTAATTGTTTAATACTCTCTTGCATTAAACGTGGATAAACATCCAGTGTTTAAAGTAAACTTTCTTAGCTTCTTTGACAGTGTCAATTGTCAAGTGCACGAGATTGCTGCTCTTTCTGTAACAGAGTGTTTAGACTGCAGGTCCTTTTCACTTTTTCAGGAAGTTCAATGATCACTGCTTAAGACTTAACGAAGCCAAGATCCCCCTGTGTTTAACTGGCAATAAAAGATCTCAGATGAATTTTTAGTACTGGATGTGGACAATGTGAAGTGGAAATGATCCTATCAAGTAGCATTTAAATCTGTGTGACATTGTCAAGTACAGCTGCAGCAACCTTAGCCCGTTTTTCCACACAGTCCTCAGCATGGTCAGACAATGGTCCCCCTAAGCTTCTGCAACACTGAGATCTGAGTTAGAAATGCAGTGTAAATCTCTGGGATTAAATGGTCAATTTTCATTTTCCAGCCATGACTAAACTCCTCTCTGAAGGAGGAGCATTCCTACTCTTGTAACAGTGCTGGTTATTTCTGAAATGCTTATTGCAGTGGTGTTTCAGCAACTGTACAGCTTATGGAGAATGAGGAAACTGCTTCAGAGAACACAATGTGAAACCTCTCTGAAAATAACAGTGCTAAGCATGAATTGACATTAGTGTCAGCTTCCACTTCATTTTGAGTTTTCACCTTCTTGCCTTTCTGATATCTTCTTAATGCTGAGTTCTTTGCTTACCCTGTTCTCTCTGGTTCTCATCTCCCATTTTGGGGAAACCCTAGTCAGAAACAAAATGCTGAAACAAAATAAACCTATGATACAGAATTTACTTTTCCATTTAGTACAGGTGATGGTTCAGGGCCTTGCTAGCTTTTTCTGGCATTTGTGGGATGGTATTCAAATACAGGAGTTTTGCTTTGGTTTAAGGTAAATAGTCATTGGTTAACTCGGGTTTTGCTTGTTAATCGAGGCTAAGTTTCAAAGTAACTTTTTGGAACTTTTTGATGACTGAAGTGAAAAGCAGTAGTGTTAATGCTCTGGTATGAGTACACAGGCTTCAGGACTTCAGCACACCCACCTGGAAAAGGAAAGTGCACAGGACAGGGCTGTCTGGCTGCCCAGGCCTGAATTTTAAGGTGACTCTTGCCTGTGTTGGAAAACTGTCATGTACCTTAAGTTTCAAATCTAAGCAATGTGTGGTGGTATTACAGAGCATTTTGATGCTTTTTAACTGGAGCTACAGGAATTTTCTGATACCTTCCATCCAAAACAGATGGGTTGCCCTTGCTACTCTATTTGCTTCCTTTGATAAAAGTTAAAGAGCTCAGACACTCAACGGGTCCCAACTCTGATGTTCCTTGTCTAAATGTTTTTTTTGTTTCAAGTATGTGAATATCATGCTGCTTAAAAAAACCCGGTTTAGTTGCATAAGAAAATAATTACAGCAATCTACAAGCACCAGAGTGGTGCTTGCACCAGCTTGTTTAGGAGATTTTGATCTGAAGAGAGAAAAAGTTCAGCTTTTAGAAGCCTGAAGTATAATCTGTTGAGCTCTTTTGGTAATGTTAGTTTTCCTGTTGAGAATGGAAATACCAGCTCAAGGTTGCAGTACATCCAAGAGTGTTTTCTTCTTGTTTTTGGCCTGAAGTGTAATGATTGACTAAGGAATTAAAAAGCCTGGAATTGCAGAGGGAAGGACTACACAGGAAATTATGTGTGATCATTTGTGAGCTCTGAGTGGGGAAAAAAACAAGGGAAGATTCTGAACATGTAAAATCTTTGAGGAACAATCCTTTGGGACTTTTGAGTGCAGCTGCAATACACGAGGGGATACCTGAGAGCATTTCTCCTTGCCAGCAGGAATATGAGTGGCAGTTAAGCAAAGTAAGTGGCTTGTGCTGAAGGCAGCTTGAAGAACTTTAGACTTCTGCAATTAATACTAAACCTGGACTGTTGCTGGGACTCTGTGTACCTTGAGTGCACCTAAATTGTATTTATAGTGGCTGAAGTAAGGTGGTTGTACCTCCTGTCACCAACAAACAAACCAAGAAAACTCTTTTGCAACTTTCAAGTTGCAGGCAGGTACAGATAGAAACTCTAGCATGTGGAAACAGATTGTTCCTCAGTTTGTTTGGGAGCTACACTTGCAAGTGACCAAGTTACTCATTTCTAATGTAAGCATGTGTCTTTCAGTGGCCTGCAAACTCAGAGGAAATGCATCAGGTAAACCCCAGTTACTCTTTAAATTGCCTCGACTCCACACTTCCCTGGCTTTACATGCAAATGAGTTTGGAAACCCATTAGGAGGTGATGATGGTCCCACTCCATCTGCTGCTTCAGGGCTGGATCCAGCTGTTTGAGGAGTGGGTCTCAGGACAGTGTCAGTCTCCTTTCTGCTGGAATGGCTTCTTTTCAGAGGAGTGACAAGGAGAGCATAGGAACTGTGGTTAATTAGAATCTTTAAATTCAGTATAGAAGTGCTCAAGTTCTGTACTAGAGCAGTCTTTTAATTCTGATTATCTTTACTCTCAGCTTATTTTATTAAGAAAAATAATATTCACTAGTTTATGTGGAAAAGAAAAAAAACCCTGATGAGTCTTGCTGATCTTGTTGTTCCAGGTTCATTTCATCAATGGATCTCTCACTAACTTCCAGTTGGTGTGTTTTCTATGTCTTAAATGTAAATTCCATCAACTCTGGTGCTCCCTTTGCATTTGGGGTGTCCCTTGGTTTGACTGGGATTCAGCCATTTCTCTCCATCATGGCAGATACTGGAAGAGGAGTCATGGTCAGTAGTAAATGATAAATATCCATAGCAGTTCCAAAATGGAGCTCACAATGCTCTTGTGATGTAGTCATTAGTATTGCAGAACATGACTTAGTCCCTGGAGACTGCAGGCACATACTTTGATGTCTTCCAGACAAAAGTTTAGTCACTGAAGTGACTAAATTTGGGAGCTTACTCCCAACTTATTCACTTGGTTAGTTTTATAATTAACTTGGAAACGGTATTGGCAAAAAAAAAAAATTAGCAAATTGTCCTGTAAAAAATGTTTACAGGAAAACTTTGGAGCAAGCTGTAGTTTACATTGTCTGGAAAATAAGTTCAATGCAAATTGCAACAAGGAAAAAGCTGCAAGGATTTGGAGGCTGCAGGGTTTCAAATGAGTTTCCACCCCTTGCCTGGGATTTTTCAGCCTAGTGAAGGTCAGGAGCTGGTCCCAGGCTGGCATTGAATGAGCACAAGTGCTGGGTACTGAATCCACGAGGGCAGCGTGGCAGGGATGCCTCTGGAGCTGCAGATGCTGTGTCCTGTACTGACAGCATGAACTAACTGTGAACTGATATTGGTGGGATGGGCTCAGGGCAAGGAGAAAGCTGCTGATACAAGTCTGAAAGCATCAACTGAGAACTTTTTGTGAGGTCCTGAACGTCATCTCTGAGGTCATCATCTCTACCCTGTGCTGAGTTACACAAGTAAAGTTTGCAGTGGGTATTTTCCTTCTGCTGCATTTATCGTCATTTCACTGGGTTCACTCAAAGACAAGGACTCTTTTCAGAGTTTCCAGACAAGCAGACATCACTGCTGCTCCCAATCCAGAGACTCGGTGGCTAATCCAAATGTTTTTTAATATTTGTGTTCCTGTGGACTGGGTAAATGACACTTCCCCTTTGTTGCCATTTTTTATTTGTATGCTGGCCTGGAAGGTTGGTCATCTGTGCTGTTTACCCTGCTCTCACCTGGGTGGTACTGGAATATGTGAGTGGTGGAAGGACATGCAGAACTGGGGAGCCTTTTTGTTGTCTAACTGGGCCAACTGGTGCTGCTCCCACCCCTTCCCTTGTGTGTGTCTCACCTCACAGCAAACTAATGCACTTTTGATATGAATAGCCAGGGTCATGGTGATGTTTGCTCACTGGATTGTGGGCTCAGGCAAGTGACAAACCTATCAAACAGAAGAGGGTGGAACTCCACTGCCAGGAAAGATGCCCCTTTTGATGGTACCTCATTTTTTGGCTGTTCTGTAATGTGAAACCTTATCCTGAATGACATTGGGTTCTCTACTGCTGCTTGGCATAATGCTCCAAGGACATAGATCAAAGGAAAACTCTGTTAATGTTTTTATGATAGTGTGCTGTAAAAATCTGATTGTCTTGCTGTCACTCTGCTTGTAGTAGGTCACCTTCTCTGCAGTGCTCAGACAGCAATTTACAAACAGTGCATATGATTATATTTGCTAACACTGACAACTTTATTTTTAAAAACTGTGCAGCTGGACCTGTGTTCCTCATCACCTTGTATTGTTCCTCTGGCTCCAAAGAATATCTGTGGGCTGAGGTGGGAGCAATCCTGTTGGCAGCAGCTCTGATATAGATTGGTCTCTGTGAGATGAGATCCCCAGACTTCTGCCAGTTCCTTGTCAACAGCAGAGAGGAAAAACACTCGGTAGGAAACAGGCTGGACTCTGCCTGTGCCTGCAGTGCTCTGCTGGTTTGCAGCCCCAGGGGAAGACAGCAGTGCCTGTTAGCTGTGACCTGCAGCCCCCAGGGAGGGCTCAGCACCTCTCTCAGGACACTAAAGTCCATCACTGATATGTAGATGCTGGAGATTTTGGGCGTTGCTGGAGGTTGAGCAGTGTATTAATGGTAAAAGTGTAAAAAGTAGCTGCTGTAGTATTTCATGTGTAACAGTTACTCTGTTGTCTATGCTCTCTTACTCAGTAGTAATTCTCCAAAATTATCTGAGAAAATGCACTGTAGGAAACTCTTCTATTTGTACACAAACTCTACACTTGCAGGTTCTCTCTAGACACTGAATCAGGTTTTTTGATCACTTTGACTGCATGGAAGAACCTGGCCTTGCCTATGAGCAAGTGCTCCCCAAACCTGTTGTGCCAATTTTATGTTTGGTGCTTAACTGAGGGGTGTTCACTTGGCCTCTGAGTTGGTCCATCTGGTGAAAGGTGTGAGGCTTTAGGGATGATGAATCCTTCAAGTACTGGAGCATATGAATAATTTAAAAAGTGAGTGTTGTGTTTTATGTAGCAGTGTAACTACAGATGTAAGATGTGCTTAAATCACGCTGCCCTTTAAGTACTGCAAACATCTCTGGCTTCAAGTGACATCAGCTCATGATAACCTTTCTAATAATTCCCACAAATTCATTTAAATATTACTGAAAAATACAAGAAAACCTGGATTTTTTTTTCAAAGCTAGAATGCTTTCAAAAATGAAGGAGAAAAATTGTATTTGAGCCAGTCCTAGTAATGAGCATTTGTGTAAATGCTCGTAAAACCTTCCTGCTGGTGAGCAGCAAACGTGCTCCAAACAGCTGTGCTGTGTCAGGCTGAGGAGCTCAGCCTCTGTGTGGGACATGGAAAAACAGCCCACAACCAAAATGGGTATGAGCTCAAGGCAATGTGATCCTTTGGTGTGCTCTTCCAGTTATTGGCAGCCTTTGGTTTAGGAAACTCCCCGAGCCAGGATTTGCATCTGGAATGTAATCGAATAGTCTTCTCTGGGCTTTGCTTCCATCTATTCTTCTCCATGGCTTTTGGAGTCCATTTATGCTGCTGGCCAACATCCTGTGTAAATGCATTTGACTGGCTGGGGTTGTGTAAGTTTTGAGTTTGAACTGTTTGATAACTCATATTTGTCTAGCAAGGGGAAGGAGAAAAACAGTCTTTGTCTAGTCCCTTTCTGCAAGTGGTTTGTAATTTCTCTGGATTTCTTGTGTGTTATGCCTTAGCTGTCTTTTCAAATCTATGGATTTCTATATTTAGCATTTTTTTCTGTATAAGATGTGCTGCTTCATGAGGTAGATCTCATCACACTCTTGTTTCACCTTTTTCTTTCTTCTACCCTGATTCCGTTCAGGTTTTGTGCATGCCAGGGATTTATGCAGTGACTTGAATATATTAAAATTATTAAGAAAGGAATGGAACAGAGAATTTCCTATTTTTTTTCCTCCCTAGCTGGTGCTTCCATTATGCTGCTGGTTTTCTATTTTCTAATGCCTGACACTATCCTTATCTGTGACTTTTAATTCTTTCCATCTATGCTTATTCTGGGTCCTGCTTTAAACTGCACCACAAAAGCTTTAAAATCAGTTGAAGTGTTCAGAAGCTTGTTTCCCATCTAAACGTGTTGCTTCATTTTTTCCATAGTCCAAATTTGAGAACAGAATGGTAATTAATGGTACTCAGCCTCATAAATGAAAGAGTGAGTTGATTTTTCTATAGTCACAAAAAATCAGAAAAACTGTCAGGAAGGGGGTAGGAAAAGTGTCTTGCTTGTATTTCCAGTAAGTGGAAACCTTTCCTATGGTGACTTGCTCTGCAGATTAATGAGGCAGGGATTATCAAATGCTCAGTGAGCTTGCAAAATACAGTGTTACCAGTAAGTCTGAGATGTGAGAAAAGGAGTACACAGCATCTAAATTTAGTGTTTTCTGTTTCTCCTCATCTTTCTGACATCTGTTTGTAGCATTTATGGAACTGTTTTGTGGAGATGGAGAAATGTTAAGTTTAGATTCATTTTACTGGGGATTTTGCTGAGTCACACTTTTAACTGCTAAGAGTTGGGCAGAAGAAACATTGACTATTTTGCTCATTATGTGAAGCTTTCATTCCTGATGTGTTTTAGAGACACATGTTGAAGCAGATGTGTTCTAAAAATTATGAGAGGCGCTGTGGGTGTGCACAGGACAGCATTCCTGCTAGTTTCTCTCCTGTGTTTTTATTTCCTTCATGCAGTGTGTGTCTGTTTGTCAGTGCTGGTGTCCCACTACTGAATCACTTTGTCCCAGATCAGGCTCTGCATGTGACTTGGTGGCAGCATCTGGAACAGTCAGAGCAATGCTGATGCCACGTGCTCCCCAAGGGTGCCCTTACAGTGGTTAATCCACTCCCACAGGCTCTGTGGGACCTGACTTTAGTTCCTTTTTTTCCTCAGGGAGGGTCAAACCTGCATTTCCAGCGAGCAGCAGATAAGTGACTATTCCAGGACTGGAGCAGTCTGTACGCCCTTGATTGAAACTGTTCTGTGGTTTTCTCCACACAAATAATGAAACTTTCCCTAACAACAAACAGCCTCTTGAGAGCCTCCATGTCTCCAGCAGGAGCAGGGAAGGTCGGGACAGCAGTGTGGGGAAATGCACTTGGACTGAGGTCCCAGACTCCTTGATCCAAGCAGGAGTTGTGCAGAGCTGCAGGCACTCCTTTGAGAGGCTGTGCAGGGCTGTGGGGTGCAGAAGGGTTCAACCAGCCCCAGGAAGGTCAGAGCTGTGTGGGCTGGGAGCTCTGTGCAGGGCCCAGGGCAGTGAGGGGACAGGGTGACCCACGGGGGATGGACGTGGCTGGGGACACGGTGGCCCTTGGGGACATGGTGGCCACTGTCCCACACTGTGCTGATTAACCATTTCATACACAGCAGCTCTCACTGAGAGAGACAAACCTGGCATGAGACACCTAGAATTAACCCTGTCCTGCTGGGCTCAGTCACAACAATCCTCTGGAAAAATCTCCCAAGGTCTTAACTGGGCATGGTTGGGAGCTGACCCTGCCTTCCAGGTGCAGCCAAGATGGGAATGTGTGCAAGGGTGGTCTGCAAAAGTGTTTGAAGCTGTGAGGTGCCATGGAGGCATCTGCAATTCAGAGACAGAGCCTTATAAGTGATTTTCATGCTTCTGTTTGCTAGTGCCCTTCAAATAACCATTGAAAGACTTCTGTTAATAAAGGGATAAACTCTGCAACTGGGAATGAGAGTTGGCTTTTAGTTTGTATGACAGTTACTAAATAGTTATGTCTGGAATTTAAAGCATCAGTTGGTAAATATATTTGATTTTAGTCTTTTCATGGTATTGTGGAGATACATTCTCTATTTCATGAGAAAAAGTAACAATCAGGAGTGAATCATAAATATTTACATTTTTGGGAAGCTGCTGTTCAGGAGCACTGCTGGCTAGTGACAACCACGACACTTCACTTTTCCTATTCTGTGACACTCCACTAAGCTGCTTCTCACTTCCCTCTCTAATCTTGGTTGCTGTTGGGAAGTTGTTGTTGTTGTGTGGTGCTGCTAAAGGACTGGAGAGCAGAAAAGTTCAAGTGTTAATAAAACATACATGCAGTCTTGATAGCTTAAAGTGTGCAAAAAAAGAGATCAGTCCAGTAATGTGGAGGCTCTTGTGAGTAGCTGTGGAAACAGAACTTCACTTCTGGAGATTTTTTTATTTTATTTACTTTAGTATCTCTAGAACCAAAGATCAACATAATGAGGAAGGTAATCCAGTATAACCCAGGGATTTGTGAATTCAGTGGTACTTGAGATGCTGAGTCACCATTAGCAGATCTGTCCATTACTGAAATGGGGCTCACTATTGAGAAATAAATATTGGCCATTGGAAGCTATTTACTGCAGGTGAAGTTAGAGTCAAGACTGAAGTTTCCAATTTCTTTAACCTCATGTGTTTGGCTTATTGCCATGAATATGAAATTAGGTTTCCATAAAAACTGAAAAATGTGAAAAGAACCAGCTCAGTAATCCTGAATTGAATTTGAGAACTATATCTCTTTACTTCTAGATTTCTTTTCCAGTATTAGAATAGCAAAGCCTACCTGTCACACACTGCTTGGCAAATGTGTGGCAAGTTCAAAAAGTAAGCTGAGTCTCAGGGAAAACTGGATCTACTGTCCTGAGCCTGGTAGTTTGGAATCTATGCAATGTCTTCAGTCCTGTGATGCTCCTCTGATCTCCCTAATGCTTGAGAAAGCTGGGATGTCCTTTTTGGTGTCAGAAACCCAAATGCAAAGGAAAAGATGGAAGAAAATGGTTTCAGGCGTGGTGTTACTGCTAAAACTACAGCTATGATGATCACACACCAGTTCCCAGACACTTTTCTTAATTCCCAGACACTTTTCATGCTCTCACTGATGTTTACTTTCATTATCTGTTGGTAGCACTGCTTGTTGCCATAAGCTGTCGCCGCTAATACTTTTTCCACCTGGGGGAATATTTTGTGGCTAAATTGCTTACAGAAGCAGGCTCTATCTTACTTCTGTTGGAGATGTTGCAATAAACAATGTTTTTGCTTCTCTCCTAAGTTCAGTATCACCAGAACAAGTGTCAAAAAAATAATCTTCAAGTACCTTCAAGTCCTCAATCTTCATTCACCGACTTTCTTCTCTGAATCGTTCCTTAGGGCTGCAGGGTTCTGGTTGACGCACGGGACAAGCTGGGGATCCCTTGGCAGTACACAGAGAATGAGAAGCATGGGATGTTCCTGATGGCCTTTGAGAACAAAGCTGGGATGCCCATCGAGCCTGCCACCTTCCAGCTCTACGTCCCTGCCCTGGCTGCTCTCTGGAGGGATTCAGGAATCAAGGAAGCCTTCAGCCGCCGCAGCGAGTACCAGCTGGTGAGTACACCCAGCTCCTCGCTGGGAGGAGACAAGTGCTGCACTGTAAATCTCTCTTCAGCTCAAACACAGCTTGCTCCATGCAAGATGGAGCCACCCTGTTAGCTGTTTGTAGGAGTGCTGTAAATCTGAGCACTTCAGCAGCAGAAACAAGTGGTAATTGGAGCCAAACTTGAAAAACTACATGGCAGTAAGAGGGAGTGGAAAAGTGCACATGACTGGATAAACTGGAAGAGCAAGAGGAACCAAAAAAGGCAGGAATTGGTTGAACTAAAAATATTTTAGCAGCTCAGTAGGTCTGTTCATAGTAGGTCACTGATGAAGGCACACTTAATTTGTAACTTTCCAGTCCTGCCAGCTTGCACTATATTGACACTGGCAAACTCTTCCTGCATGCAGCTCTTTTGAAGTGAATGCAGCACCCATTCAGGCTGCTGCTCCCTGACTGTTTCTTTTCATCCTGATGTCTGCAAGTGAAACTTGGATAAGCAACTGAAAGATGACAGTGAGCATAAAAATGTGCTCTCTTCTCTGCTTTCTTGTTGTTAGGTCTTCATGCTCTTGTGCCAAAATAGCTGCACTTCTGGTATGGGATATGTTTCTGACAGCTGTTCATAATCCACTCCTTTTTCTTCATATGTACAAGATGGAGAGGATTTTTTTTTTCCTTCTCTTTTTCTTCCCTGTTCTGTGGAGCAAGGTACTGATCCAGACAGCCTGGTACCACAACTGCTATGTTATCATGGTTTAATTAGAGGGGTTAAAGGACAGAAACAGGGCTTTGTATGGTCTCCTTTAGATTCTTTTACAAAGGGAGTTGATACAGCTGAAGGAGAAGGAGAACTAGAGAAATTGGATAGTGAAATTCTGATTGTTCCCTCATGCTGCTTCTCTGTGTGGGTTCTCTGGTGTCTGGTACTGTAGTTAAACTCATGCTGCAGCCCTTAGCTACTCATCTGTCTCCACTAATAAGATGCCTGTTTGGGTCTTGTTGTTGCATATCTTTGAAATCTGTCTCTGAAGTATCATGAGACTGCCAAATAGGTAAAGAACAAATGAAATGAAGTAAAGCTGTCGCAGGATGATGGGATAAACCTCACTTCCTTAGGCTAAAAATGAAACAATTTCCATGTTACAGCACTGGGGGTGGGGGGAAGGATGTGCAGGGGGAGAGAGGATGGATTAATTGTTCTATTATTCCTAGCATCTGTAGACACAGGCTTTGCTGTTCTAAGCACTGTGGAATAAAAAGATGGCTCGTGCCACAGGGAACTTGAATTTGCCATGAAACAACTGCTAAGAGAATCCAGTATAGGAAGCAATAGTTGCATCAGCAGCCTGCTAAGATTGTTTATTTTTTTCCCTGGGAAATGCTATGGTCAGGCATGGATTTTGTTTGTAGGGAGAGATTCAGATGGGGATCATGTGGGAGGTTCATTCCTGTACTGGTTAGCAATAAAAGTAGTATCAAACTGGGGGGAAGAAAGTCCTATTTGTTGAATAAATTGTGTTCCAAAAGTAGCAGGCCTACCTCTGCATTCCCTGGCTTAGAGGATTAAACAGGAAATAGCAAAAAAATAAAAAAGCCCCACAGAAACAAAGCAGAGAGGCATGCAAGGGATCATTTGAGAGGCTGTCATCCTCAACATTGTGCTGCAGTTCCATGGTGCATCCTTTTGGATGCCACTGGTGTCACCTGGGCGGTGTCACTGGGGCACCTGGGACCGCTGCAGGCTCCAGGGCTGTTACCCTGCCAATACTGCAGCCACCTGTGTCACAAAAACTCTGCAACTCCACCCCAATCCTGCATCTGTGGCACTGGCAGCATGAAAATCTGGGTGCTGTGATTTTATTGTGCAGGCTGCATCACCAGGGGATCAGGAAGTGCCTGACTTGTGACTAAATAAAAGCACTTGGCTGCATAAAAGGTTTATAAATGCTGCTTCTGGATTGAACAAATTATTAACACCTCAATACTTTGAACAAGTTTCCATATCTTGCTTCTAAGTTCAGCAGAAGTCTGATTCCCTCAATATATGGGAATAAGCAACTGTACAATCCTTTAAAAAAATTAAAACTACATAATGTTTTAAAGAAAGAGGTGGTTTAAGGAGATGCCTAATTTGTAATTGCATATGATATGTATAAACCCATACCTTCATTTAGTTTAAACCCTTGCTGGATATAGACTTGTGTAAATAAATAGAAGCCAGATATAGTGGACTCTGAGAAAATAAATCTTTTCTGAACTGATTTTAACTCAGGCTAAAGAAAACCTCTGCATCAGCACTCTCTTTCTTCCCTAGTATAAGCAAGTTATTAAATGGAATATGCTTGGTTTAAACTGAATTTATTATCTTTAAAATAGTTCCTAAATCATCACCAAAATGTTGCAGCTTTACATTACTGTGATCTTTCTGTATGTGCCTTGACACTGTTTGAAAAAACAACCCCACTCAGCACTGGCATTTTCTTCACCCTCCTCTTGCAGTCAACTGAACAGCAGCTTTTTTTATAAATCATTGTTGTTATTTTGGCTTCAAAGCTGTAGGATTATTGGTCTGCTTGTGAATGTTCTGCTTCTCCAGGAAGCTGTGGGGCTGTTAAAAAGTAAAACACAGCAGTTGGTTGGTTGGTTGCTTGACTAGAGCTGGAAATTGCAGTGTGCAGGTGCCTTCCTATGGTCTGCAATGCCCAGCTCAGTGACTGACTCAGCAGTAGCAAACTTGTTGAAAGAAAACAGCTCTGACCATAACCCTGTGCAATCTAAAAGCTGCTTCTCTGGCACCACAGAAGCTGCCTCTGGGCATTTGAGTGTTTTCTGCTTCATTCTCAGTGCCTACAAGTGCTGGTTGTAAATCCCTGTCTGGGTCTTTGAGCATTTCAGAAGTGAGTGGGTGGATTCTACAATAGAAGGCTGCTTTTTTTTTTTTTTTCTTTTTGCTTTTGTCTTCCCAGCCTCTCTTAAAGCAGACGAACCAATTTTGCTTTCTTTTTACAAACATCAGCCTCTCTCTCTTCCCCTACCCCAGCCAGTCCCCACCAACCCAAGTTCCTCTGTTCCTTGTATGGGAGCCAAGTAGTTTGGGGACAAAAGCTCCATTGTATGTTTGCTTCCATTGTCACGTCTGTCCTCGTTTTTTAACTACTGGAATAGGAATTCCTTTGTAATCAGAATGGGATTCTTCTCCCTTCTCCCCTGGCCTCATTATCCCCCCACCCATTTTCTGTCTGGGTGTTCAAAAGGAATATTTTGGTCCCGGGGATGTTTGTTCCTTGGAGGGTGCCCGTGGTAGTTTGGGCAAGGGGCTGCAGATCCCCCAGTCCCAGCAGGAGGAGACAAATCCCACAGGGAATGTTCCTGGGGAGCAGGAGGCTGGGAGCTTCTGCAGTTTCAGCCTGATGGCAGCTGCTGGGGTGTATTTGGGAGTTTGGCTGCTTGTGTCTGCAGGCTCTTTTTCACTCAGTAGTGACATTTCCTTTTATGCTATAAACCATGGTGGCCAAGGCCAAGGTAGGAATTGCTTTGGTCGTGTGGTTTCTGTTTTGGTTTGTGGTTTGGGGGTTTTTTGGTTTTTTCCATCCTCTCAGGTCTTTACTGTGAGAATGTGAGAAGCCATTCACTTCTCTTTAATGTGCCCAGAACAAAAAGTGACACAAGGTTAGATACTCTTTTGGCTTCTTGCAGCTTGGTGTGCTTGATGTCATTGTGGGTAAAGATGGGACAAATGGGGCTTGTCAGGGAAAAAAATTATATTTTTGTCACGAGCAGAACAGATGGATAATGATGAGCAGATCTGCCAAGGCCATCATGTGCCTTTATCAGTTCTTAGAGCAAAATTGACATTGTTGTTATAAAAAATATGTTCATGATCCATCACCAGAATATCAATTGAGATTGTTATCGATGTATTAATATTATTATTGATGTTCCCTGCAGTGTTAAAAGACTTTCTGGTGTTTTAATAGCTCTTTTTAAAAGAAAAAATAAATGTCAGCATTAATGGGAAGTTGTGGTTCCTGAGAGGGAAGTAAGTCTCTTGCAAATATAGACAAAAACCTTAGTACTGTGTCCATAGCTATTTTTAGCTGTGTGCACAGGGAATTGTATGGAACGCTTCCATTAATACTTCAAATACTGAGAGCCTCTGAAGCCTTGCTTGTGGGAAGACTCTGGAAAATGTTTTAAAGACCCTTTCTTTTATATTCATTCACCATTCTCTGGGTGAGAGTGAGGGGGAATTGGGGGATATTTGCAATAGCACATGGGTCACCCCTCTGAGAATTAACTGGGGGGTTTGCTGTTTTTCTTTTGAGCAGCCCCTGGAATTGGTTGAATTCTGCCTGCCAGGACAGCAGTGAGCACTGCAGAGGGAGCAGCCTCCTCCTCGGGGTAGCAGAGCTTTGTGCTGCCTCCTCCCCATGCAAGGAGCTGATGGCTTCAGAGCCCCACAGGCAGTCAGCTGTGTGCTCTGGCCAGTGTGCAGGGGAGGCACCAGTTATTCACACTAGTTCTTGGTTCAGGGTAGACAAACTGTGGCTTCAATGTCTTTATTTTTGTACAGAAATGATGATGCAGTGATGTAATCAGCAGTGGGGCTGTACGTCGGCCCCTGAGGCACTGGGAGATTTTGTGGCAGCATTTGGCTGAAGCCAAGTGAATTGAGAGATGGGGCAGGAGAAAATTGACTTAATGTGTGAAGTAGGTGACTTTGAAGTGACACATTCAATGAAATCTACAGCAATGGGCTGTATTTTGTCAGAATTCTTCAGTGCACTTTAACAGCCATTTCCTGAATCCTGAAGCACAAAGTTTCCAACTGATGATTTCTCTTTAAGATGCAGTGGCAGAGCAGAGGCAGCCCCAAAAGCATGTTTGTAGGCAATTTGCTCTCTCAGCACATATGGCAGAGCCCTGAAATGCAGGGATGCTTGTGCCTGGCATTGCTGTAAATCACTTTGCACTTGAGGAAACACCGAGTGTCAAATCAAGCCCAGCTTATACAATTGGCTGTAACACAAAAATCAGCTCTTCTCTTTGCAAACTACTGTTTGAATATGAGCTTACACAAGAGACTCTCTGAATGTTGCTCATTCTGCAAGGATGATTTTTTTTTTCCCAAAGCTGTGAAATTCTCATATTTCATCAGTGAAATCCATTGAGGCTTGACCAATGCTGGTGAGATGTACAAAGGCAATAACCACACTGTTCAAAGTGCCAGCCTGGGAAATCTTGTTACAATTTAATGCATGTAATTGGGACTAGGCAGCAACTCTGCCAAATTACTGTTGAGCTCTGCATGGGTATTTCCTAGCTTGCAGAACTCCTGTGAAACTAAATTATTTCTGGGAAGTTACATGGTTTTTTTGTTTTCTTTTCTAGATCTGGATGGGACATACCACTCTAACCCACAACATTTTTTACAAAACAAGGGATTGACAGAAAGCTACAAAGCAGAAACTCATGTTTGCTGTTGCTGAGCCTTAATTTTTTTGTATTTGCACACTCTTAGTGCTGAAAGTCAAGTGCATCTGTATCTAACAATATTATATACTTTCTTTCTTTTTGAAGCTAATTATGAAGCTGTGGATGGTAAATTGGCTTGTCTGAATCATAGCTAGTACATGTAAGGAATGATAATGCTGTATTTTTTATATAAAACAAAATAATAGTTGATTATAATCTGGTTTTATGTTAGAATTCTGAAAGAGTGGCCTGATCTGAAACAAGATGTCCTATTAACCCAAAAGATCACTGACTTGCAGACTTTAACAAAAGATCACTGACTTGCTCTGGACTCATATGGAAGAGAGAGTTATGAAGATGCTTCTTAGTTAAATATCTGAGCAAGGTTTTGAGCCAGTCTCACAGCAATTAAGTGCCAGAGATCCAGATTTAAGTTCTAGTTCTGTTTCAAATCCCAAGACCTCCAAAGTTTATGGTGAGGTTCTGGAGTCTGACTCATCTTTGTGCAGCAGGGGAAGTTAATTGCTTGTTTAAGTGTAATCCTGCAAAGCCTGGTGGCTGCTCTGCAGCAGGAAGGATTAGCAGCTGGAGTCCCTGGCTTCCAATCCTGTCTCTGTGACCAAACAGGAACATTTTTTTCAGAGCAAGGTCTCGAGTAAGAACCCTCAAACAGAAGTGGTATTTTGTTAAAGGAGTTAGTTAGTGAGCTATAGTTTAGGTTTTATTAAAAATTGAGAGATAGCAAAGCACAAGCAGCTGGAAACCTTCATGCAGAATACTGTGTGAGTACTGGCTAAGGCTGTAGAGTTTGCCAGTTTGCATCTGCAGTTCAATCCTTAGTCTTAAATTTGCAATATTCTAAAAATGAATGTTTCAGTGAGATATGTTGATGGGCCTGCTGCCAGCAGAGAGCTCCTGGAGCAGGGCAGGCTCTGGCTGTGCCAGTCAGGATTCAGCCTGAGCAGGAGGCAGAGGTGGAGATGTTGGCTGTCACCCACAGCAAGGAATGCTCCACTTGGTGCCCTCAGCTTTGCTTTAAGTGCCATTGAACAAGAGGTGAGAAGAACTTGCATTGAAAGTAGGCTGGATTCCTGGGTTCACAACCATGTGGGGAATCACTGCAAAGCATTTTGAATTCCTGCAAAATCTGCTCAAAATCTTTTCTCAGTGACGAGTGCTGTTCTCTGAGGCAAAAGCAACCTAAGAAAGCTGTGATGGGTAAAACAGTTATTAGCCATTCTTAAGTACTTTGTGCTATTGGAGAGAAATAAGAAGAAACCAGAAATGAATGAATGAATGATGATTTTTTAAAAACAGTGCAAGTGGAGAAGTCTTGGAGAACAGCAGTTTGTGACTGTACCTACCTGAAACCTCAACCAAGCATTGAGTGTTAAATGTTGTGTGGGAAAATAGGAGGATTCTTGCCATGGATTTCTCCTGACCTTAGGTTATGACAAAGTGCAACAGCTGGGTGAAATGTGGCCTGCATGGAATGGGAGGATAAGATGGAAAGTAATGAGCAGATCATACATAATAAATAAGTGGATAACAAGAAATTGATATGCCTACCATATGGGAGCTGAGATGGATCTGAATAAAAAGAGCTGTGCTACTGGCTGTCCTGCTCTTCTGTGTAGTGAATTCCCAGCACTCAGCATTTTTTAATTTTTACATTATTTAAAGATCAAAAACTTTGGGCAAAATCACCTCCAAAGTCTGTAAGATGTGCAATTAATGCACTTCATTAATGCTCTGCTCTCTGTGGGTACCAAAAGGCTGAAATTCAGACTGAGTGTGGACCTACCTTTAATTTACAGATTCTTGAAGGCAGATTAAAAAGCTATGTAAGGCTTCCTGTAGGAGCTTTTTGCTGCTGGCCCTTGGAAGCCAATGCATCCTGACTGTGTTTTTGGTGTGGTTAAGATAAATAAGAGAAACAACTTCATATTTGCAGCTGCCATGGTGAAAATTGATTGCAAGCATTTGCCTCTTGCCTAATGATTGCCATTTTTCCGGTTGAAAGATTTTTTTTTTCTTCTTATATGTATTTTACCAAGTACAAACATTTTTTGTCTGTACCTCTTAGTAATTGAGCCCCTTAAAGAACTGTCTGGGTGACCCAAAAGGTTTTTTACTCATCCTTACCTTTCTGTGTGCATATGGAAGTGGTTATTGTTTGCTGTCTCACCTTCAACAACAGCACTGAAACATTAAATCTAATGTTCTTAGGCTGGAAAAGTCCTTTTGGCTGCCAGCTCTTGAGAATAAATGCCACCTTGGTTCTGGAAAGAAGCTTTAATTTTATTATGCATAAAATAATTAGAAAAAATACTCTGTATGTTTGTCTTTGCAGAATTGTTGTTCTAAGCCCTAATTAGTGCTACTCTAAATCTTGCAGGACTGTATTGAATATGAGGATTTGTTCAGAGCAAGTACAGCTGTAATTAATCTTTGCATTCCCATCAAGAAATGCTGGCACATGCTGTGAGAAACAAGGAAGGAAACTTTCAGTTCAGGCTGTCTGAGCCAGTACCCAACTGCAGCTACAAACCACTGGAGTAATCTCTTTATCCCTTTCTAGTGTGCAGGAAAGGTCTGGGCAGAGACAAATCCAGCCCAGTGAGCAGCCTTTAGCTTTGATTATGTTGTTTAATTTCATACTTAGAAAGTTTCTAAGGGACCTCAATCATTCAGGAGACTTTAAAATTGCAACTATTATCAGCTTAGAGATTCCCAGTGATGAAAATGTATTCCAGAAATCTGAGAAGTTGGGCACATTTAAAGGTGAACCCTTTGAATGACAGAGGGAGTCTAATGAAGAGTTCCTTCTGAAATTTGATGGAAGCAGGAGAGAACTCACATACTCAGTAATGAGCATCTGCATAGGTTAAAGTCATGGTAGCACAGGGAAAACTTTTATTTGAGTTGCTACAAAAATACTTCATTATGCACAGACATATATGTTAATGTTTACCTGCCTGAAAACAAAGAATACTGTTTCTAGTGGGAGGGCTCCTCTTGTCAGACTGGTTTCATCCATTCAGTCTCAAAGATACAATTGAAAAGGAGACATTTATATTTTTGTTCCCATGATAGGCGAGTTCAAAGTTCTTGGTGTATGAAAGCTGCATGCACTACCTGAAGATCAGCAAGGCCTGGCTTAGCTGTGTGAAGGAAAAGAGAGAGCTCCTGCTACTTGCTGTGTGCTGTATTAGCAGTTTTCTGACCCTGTGGTTGGTTTCAGGAAGCTGGGGGGGAAACAGGCACTGCCCAAGAAGAGGTGGCTGCTTTTGTTAAGCCTGTCTCCCTGACATGGCTCTCTCTGCTCGGAGCAGCAGTGCTGACAGTGCACTTCAGAAAGTTCCAGTTTTACAAGTCAGCCTTTTGTACCTCATTTATATGTTCTTTGTAGTGATTCAGCTTGCTTTTGGTACCCATTCAGCTTTTTATTGGTACCAAACCTTGCACTTTTCACCTAGAACTGGGACAGCGAGCAAGGGGGTTTTCAGTGCCTTTAAAAATGTTCTAAAAGGTTCCCTTGAGAAAAAAACAGTAAGAGGTTAAGGCTTGGATTTTTCAAAGGGGCCACTGAATTTAATAGGATAATGGGTAATGAATGCTTTCAGGCTTTCCTGAATATCCTAGTTTATTGTAAGCTATGTAGGATCAAGAACAAGTAACATGAACAGATGAACAAATAAGCAAATCATTAAAAACTAGGTCTGTTTTTATGAGGAAGTCTTATTGGCATATCTTCTGTATTTTTATACTTAGCAGATAGTTGAATTTGTTCTTTACTTATCACAATGAGAGTGAATTATGTTTGATGAGCCCATGTTCCTGAAAAGATGGGACCTGACAGAAAGCTGAGGAGGGGAATGCAGGTAGGATGGTGAGGCAGCAGTAACCTGCTCAGGTGGTGATGTTGTACCCTTGCTACCTATCCAAACCCTGACCTTTTTGCAATGACTTCTCCAAAAGATTGTAATGTCTTTAACCTACTTTTCTTCTGGTTTTCTCCCTGCTCCTGCTGTCTCCCAAACAAGCCTGGTTTGCCTTAAAATCACTGAATGCAAACCACTCTTGGCTCCAGCTTACCTTGGGCTGTAGCTCTGGGCAGTGATGCCAGTGAGCAATGGGAAATGGTGATTTGGGGGATTCTGCTTTGCACTGAGCTCTTGGTTGTGCTGGGTGGGGTTTTTGGAAGCTGCTCTTGGAGAAGGGGCAGATGCAGCCTGGGGGTGACACAGTGGGGAAGGAACAAGCCATGGCCATCACAAGTGGGCACAAATTTTCTTAACCTGGTGCTTGCCAAGGAGTGATGGCAGTGTCTTTATCTCACTGATTCTTCTCCCAAGCATGGTTCCTTTCCTGAGGCCAAACTAAGATGCCTGTACCTCAAAGAGTTGTTTTTTCAGTGTTTGTGTTCTGAATTACTGGAGTATCTGAAGTGGTCACAGACTGTTCAAATCCAGGCTCTGTTCCACAGGTATTGACTGTGGAAGAAGAAGAGGAGGTGAGCAGAGGAATGGAAGAAGCAGTGTTTGACTCTTGACTGCTGGGTTTATGTGCAGTGGTAGCTGTGCAGCAGGGGAGGGTTTCATAGACAGATGACTTAAGATGCATCTGAATGTGATGCTGTTCCAGGAAATATCTCAGTGCTCCAAAGTGCTACAAACCAAGCAGCTGATAACAAACACTGGTGGAGGGAGCAGAGCTGGTGAGTGCCCTTTCCAAAGGAGAAGGGTGAGGTTAGCTCAGTGTTTCACTTCTCCTTTCTCAGCTGCCCTGCTGGAAAAGCTTCTGTCACAAAGGCAGGAGGCAGCTTGGTCCCCACCTTCTCTGGTTTGCAGCTACACCTAAAGCAGCTCTGAGGATAAACCTGTTTGTCTCAATTATTGACTCAGGATTTGGGGGAGGGTAGGAAAACTTCTTGGAAACATCATGCAAGATTTTCTGTTTGAGAAAGTGGAAAACATGTTGCTCTGAGAAGTAATTTATTGACACCTTTCAAATGTCTCCTCTATATACAACACAGATTCCTGCAGTCAGACTGAGGCAGACTTGTGCTTCACTTGGCTTTGCTCCTGAACAAACTGTTGCTGTTTGTCCTTAGAAGGTCTGCTCTCCACCCCACCCCCAAAGCTCTTAATTTGACTTGCTTTCCTTGGTACTCCCTTAATTCTACTTTGGAAAACTCAGTAGAATCTCAAACTGAAAAAGTACTCGTTTATTGATGGAACTCTTTCCCATTTAATTCCACCTCTGGATTCAAGGCTTTTGATCCATGTGGTTTCAGTCTGGTCAGAGTACAGCAGTGAATCAGTCATGGTGTTGGATGTGGGCAGGAGACAAAAGAACACCTACTGTATTCTCCTTTTCTGTCCTTTCTTCCAGGCCAGCACATGCATTCCTGCTGCAGGGAGTTCAGCTGGCCATCCACGTGGCTGGACTGCTGCCCTCTCTCCAGTTCAGTAGGATGTGACCGAGGCTTTAATTAGGATTTTTTTAATAGGCTAGTCTGCTCAACAGCTTGGAAAAGTTTGTTAAACTCACTTCATTTTCCACTGTGGCTTGATTAATTTCTGTGTGTAGCTGAGGCCTTAAGGATAGAAGCTGTCACCTATTTCTAATCACAGATTTAATCTTTAGATTTGTTTTCAGACCTGAAAGAGAACAAATTCTGAAGTTATGTTGAAAGTAGTCCAGGTTGCATGAAATCTTCATAGTGAAGTATCAATAGGGTGAAAATTTAAGTGCAGATTTGAATAATTCCTCCTCCTCATGCCAAAACAGATGTCACAAAGGGAGAGAATATTTCGGATAGCTGATATGTTTTGATGTGCATAGATAAAAAACCTTGCAAGGTAATGCAGGATGAGAATTCCCACTGATGGGAAAGGCACTGGAGAGGCAGACAGGGTAACAACAGTCAGAACCTGCACCTCAGGCCTGGTCAATCTAAGTCTCTTAGAATTAACAAATATCAAAATTTTATTGAAAAAGGAGGTTTTTGTTTCTGGGGCAAATGATTTTTGAGAATCAGCTGTGGAGCTGCTTTGAGGAGTCCCTCAGACCTGCAAGCCTTGTGCTGTCTGTGGTTGAGCCTGCCAGGCACTGAGGTAATGGGCATGGGGCACAACTTCAGAGTAATGTAAGCAAGGTGGAATTTAATTTCTGTCTGCACTCTATTCTCTACACACTTGATTTTATAGGAATCTAACTGTTAAATAGCACACTTGAGTGCAGCTAAGACTTAGGTTTTAGGTAAAACTCAGCTAAAATGCAACCTTTCTTTCAGATTCTGAGCAGCTTTCTGAGTTTTGCAAGGCCATCATTTTATTCAGCCCATCTAAAAACATCTCAGTTGTATACATACAGACAAAATGAGAAAATCTTGTTTAGAACAAAATTTAAAAAAAATATGAGGGATGAATGGCACTTTGCAATCCTTAGAGTCACCATTTAACAACAGACAAATGTCACCATGACATATCTGAGCTGATATTCCCCAGAAAGTGGAGCATTAGGACACTGCAGCAAATCTTTGGTGTGGAAGTGGAGCAGGAAGCATCGTTCTGCAAGATACTCAAGGTTATGCCTCTTGTAAGTGCATCCAAGTTGCTGAGCTTTCCAGCTGGCCACCTGCCATGGAAAAGTCCAAGCTCAACATTCTCTCATGGCTGGTGTTAGCTGCTTTTTCAGCCCACAAGATCTAAGATATTTATTTCCCATCCCTTGATCTGATAAGATTTGAAAGGGAAACTCGCTGGTAAACTTGTGATTTAGTCTTGATCAGATAGTCAGTACTGCTGACTAGATTAATTCAGGAGGTGCTTTTTTTTTGTCACTGTCTGTTCTAGTTCTGCAGATGTCTCCTGTAAACAAAGCAAGTTTCAGGTTTGCATTCTGACCTGCTGGGAGCAAGGACTAACGGGATTGTGCATCATTCCAGGGGATGCAGAAACATCCAGCTGCTTCTAAATTCTGCCCTGTTGGTTGAAAATGCCCATTTCTCCATGGCAGCTGCCCAGTGAGCATAAATGGGATAATTTGCTGGTGATGGGCCAGAATCTTGGCTCCATCCCTCCTTGTGCAGCTCAGGACTTTGTCCTAGCAGTGCTGGCTCAGTTGCTTTTGGGGTGCTGCTGATGTGGCTGTGCCTGGAACGAGGAGCTGAGCCTGGCGCGCGCTCGCTCGGCTCCGCGAGAACTCCGGAGAGGAGATGAAAGGGCCCTGGCAGCACTTGCAGACAATGAATTCCCTTGGACAGTTGGCAGGGAAACAGGAAGGAATCCTTCCATGGGATGCTTAGGAGTAGGTCTGGCAGCCACTCGTGCCAGCTCTGAGCCGGGCTCGCTGCTGATGTTGGATGCAGTTGTTGGGCTATTTTAGTTGTTTAAACATAGCTGTGATTCTTCCACATGAATTTGGTCCCTTGCATCCACTCCTCAACTCTTGCTAGCTGCTGGTCAGTGAAGGGGAGGACATGCTGAATCCCTGATGTGCAGGTCTGTCTGGTTAAGGATTTGTCTAGATTTATTTTTTTGGGAAGCTAACATTTAACATATTTATGTTACACTTTGTGTTTTGTTTGTGGCCAGTACTGTTTTCTCTGCTGTTTGCACCTGTTTTTCTTCCAGCCACTGCAAATCTGTGAAGCAGAAACAGCAGTGATTAAGATAGTAAGTATGAGTAAAATCAAAATTACAGGGATTTTTTGTTAATATTTCTTGAAACTTTTAGTGTAGGATGGAGCCTGCCTTAGTCTATTACAGAAAATTCCTTTCTTCCTGGAGGCACTGCTGCTGGTGTGCATATTTGAGACAAATGGACAGAATTGTTAACCTAGTCCAAGAGTAATTTATCTCATCTACATCCTGTTGATGTAGAAATACCTAGAATTTCAGGAAAAAATGTAACTCTAGTTTTCCCTTGCAGCGCTTGGGAGAAAGAATTGCTGTGTTAGATTGCTGGAAAAAGCTAACACATGTTAAGAGTTGCCCTTCAGCAAAGAACCCTGCTCCTGTGTGAGTGTTTCTTAGCTGCAAGGCTGGAATTTCAGTCACAGGATTCCACAAATCTTAGTACTGATGTGGAAGCTCTGATTAACCTCAAGTTTTTCTGGAGAATTAAATAAATATTTTTCACCTATTATTTTCCATATGCTGCAAAGCACAGTTAGGCCATGTGTCATGGAGGATGAGTTGATATAAACCCACCCTGTCATGTCCCAACAAATTTTTCCATTGCCTGTTTGGACTGAGATGACAAATAATGAATTTTTTAAATATTTTCAGACCTTAACATCTGATACCTACAGTGTGTGAACAGGCAGGAGAAAGAAGAGGTAATTTTTAGAAGTTTGGAACCATATGGTACTTTTTTTGTAGTTGGCATGTTTGTAGGGTCCAGATAGCAGCAACTTGGATAAGCACTGGAGTTGCTGGATGGGAGCCAGGAGCTCAGTCTGTAGTTAAGGAGGAAGTTAAATAACACTGGGGAGATTTGATAGCTGGAATTCTGTACAGCTTAAATAAGGAGAAGTGGTTGGTCTCTGCACTGGAGCTGGTGATTGAATGAAAAATTAATGTTTGTCTTGTGTCAATAAATTTCGATGCCCAGACAGGATGTAGAATATCTGTAGAACAGAATTGCAGTGTCCAATGGGCATCAGCATTTCAGGGCAATTTGGGTTACTTCAGCATCCTCTGGGGGAATTCTTAACAAGCACAGACTTGCTCACCTCCTTGGAAAATAATACTGAATTCATCAGCTGTCAGAGAGGAGAGAACACATTTCTGGCCGCAGTAAATCCATGCCCTGTTAGCAGTGAGGCTGAATAGAAGTGCAGATTTAGCAGTAATCTCTTGAAGGAGCCCAAGGGCTTGGGCAGGGGGAGTTGTTTGTTTGCAGCTGTCCCTCAGGAGAGTTTTAGCCCTTGGGCAGAAGCAGGGTGCAGAGCCTGAGCCCCTTCACTTCCAAAGGATTTGTGTGTTGTGGTGGCAGGGTGTCATCCTGCTGCTTGTGTCCAGTGCCTCTCACTAAGGAAATCATTTTCTCTATCACTTTTAGATGGTGAGGTTTTGGTTCTAATTTCAGTACCCAAAAACTTGGCTGATCTAACTCCTGAACATTTTAAAGTACTGGGCTCCTGGTTATTTTGTAGCCTTGCTTCTCCCTTGGGCCTCTTGCTTTTCTAAAACATCTCAAGTGGTGACATTCAGACCCCTTACAGTCAAGAGGTGATTGACATCCCAGGAAACCTGGAAAAGGGGAGATCTCAGTGTTTGCAAACAAAGATTTTGCTTACAAGTTTGCTGTTTGTCCGTAGATGTCTCAAGCAGCCATCATGGAGTAGTTCCTTAAATAAAGGCCAGCTTTGGATGAAATTCTGTCAATGCTTTCAGTCCATCCCATTTATGTATCCAAGGTCTCAGAGCTGGGAGATTCCCAAACATCTTCCTAGGGTCTCCTGGATTCCCTCTGTGTTTCTCAGCCCTGCTGCTGAATGTTTCCCAGCTCCTGAGCAGAGGGTGGGTGCCCACCACTGGTGTTTTATCTGGATCAGTGTTTTATCTGGATCAGTGTTTTATCTGGATCAGTGTTTTATCTGGATCAGTGTTTTATCTGGATCAGTGTCCTCTCACCTTGCAGACTCTGCTGCAGTTTGTGGCAGTTATTTGCAGTGTCTGTTTCTCTGTAGTGTGGGAATTCTGTTAGATCTGTATTTTGTCTTTCTGTTTGATCTGTGTTAGATGCTTCCTTGAAGTACAACATTTCCTTCCTCTGTGGTTTAATCCATCATCTGAAACAAGCTAAGACTGACAGGTCTACCTTAAATTGTGCACTCTAAATTTAGCAGCCAGAGACAGAATGATCAGGAAGGGCTAAATTAATATTATGTCAAAAAGGCCTTGGGACAAGGAAAGCAAAAAAGCCAATTTGGAACAGAGGGTCCCCTTTCAAGTCTTCTAGTTCAGAGCAGAATATAGAGGAACTGCTTTTCAGCAGGAAAAGTTTGAAATGAGCCAGTATTTTAGGGAGCTGGACAATGGGATGTGTCACTGTCCTTTATGATCTGACCAAGGCTCACTCTGAATAACTGAGGGTTACAGTGGCAGGTTGATAAATTCTGGCCTTCCAGAACATGTCTGCTGAGTTTCTGGGGTCTTTTAAAGCTTTCTGTGCATTATTTTCATGCAGTAAACACTGCTTGGGAACTCTGCCCAAAATGAGGCTATCAATGGCAAAGGAAGTGATGCCAGATTAGTTGTAATATTTCTGTGTGGAGATTTCCTATGTGCTCTGAACGTAGCCTGAAGGGACAGGGATGTTGAATTCAATCACTATTTTCATGGTGACTTATTTGGAGCTCATGTTAAGATGGCATTCACATTGCACAAAGTATGTAGATTAAAGATTCTTTTTTTTCAGGGCTTTCGCCCCTTGAGAATGCTGTGGTCAAAATAATCTAGCATATAAAAAGAGTTCTAGAGGGCTATTTCAGGAAGCAGGAGTATATGTTTACATTTCAACTTTCCTCCCTTTCTCTTCCACCAGTCACTTTTTAAACAAATTGCACTATTTTCTCTGGCTTCACCAAACTTTATACTGCAGATAGGCCAGTTTAAAAGAATAACAATTTTTTTTTTTTTTAAATAATCCAATAACGATACTGCATTGTGGGCTCATTTGAGGCCTTCTGTTTGTGTTTCTTGATTCCCCCAGTTCCCAGATGTCCAGTGACTCATCCTCCTGAACAATGGGAACAGCATCTCCCAGTCCTTCTCTTGGTCCCAGTGGCAGAAGTGTTACTCAGAGGGTCTGGACTGCACAGGGAGGGGAGCTCAGAGTGACAGAATGAGTCACCCCAGCTTTGTGGTCACTCCTGTGTGGGCAGCAAGGAGAGGAGCACCAATGGTCACTGCTGTACTCTGGGGCACTAAAATGGGATCATCTGAGCTACATAAAATTCATAACTGAGAGGTCAGTGCTCCCTCCCCCACAGCTGTCCCGTAAAACACGGGCTGTGGGTGCAGGAGACACCACTGAAACATCTTGATTTATTATCAGGAGGATGAGAATCCATAAAAATAGCCAACTGGCTTGTAACTTTCCAGTGTGAAATGTACTAATCGAGGACTAGTTAAAAATAAAATAAATAAGAAATGTCAGTGTGTGAATGCTTCACTGACAGACTGCTGGGACTGTGACAGAACAGGGCTTCCTATCTCAGAATTGTGCTGGTTGAAGTTAAATAGTCTTTCATATTTTAAAAGCATTATTCATGAATAATGTTACAATATTTTTAAAGGAAATAGTGTACTGTTAGGACATTGTAAGATGTGAGTCTTTTTGAATCTGAAAGGCAGAAGCTCAACAACTTTCTATGAGCACCATTGATCTGAGGAAGTTTCTGGAGCTGCCACAGTTTTTCTTGCAACATCAGCCTGTAAAAGATCTGATCTGGATCTTTTTTGTTTGTTTTCTAAGTGAACACACCAAGATGTGATTATATTTAGGTAGTTACACTTTGTATAAATACACATAGAGGGTATAAATATACATATATTATAAATAACTTCAGCTTTCATTTCTACATTGCAAGCATAGCTTGAAATAGATTGTGATGTTAAAATAAGCTTTCTTTTTCCCCAACAGAACCATTAAAATATTGAAATTGAAGGCATCAATCTGCATAAAGTTATTTTTAGTATCTGATGAATCAATTGCAAATATTTGCTGACACTTTTATAGGAAGTCATGGTCATGGACCTGAAATAACTGGCTGAGATCTGGAGGAGGAAAGCACTTGAACTGCTAAGCCAGCTTTGAATGGAGCTGAATGGCTGGATGAATATTGGGGAAACACTAAATATTTGCACTGAAAAAGCCAAACCAGCTTCTTTATGGCCAGTGTCATAAAGAGAAAAAATAATTCAACACAAAAGAGGCAGCTGATATTTATTTTGATAATTACTTGCTTTGAATGGAAAATCTACTTTGATTTAGAAACTGTGCGTGTATATTTAAATACATACATTTATATACATAAGCATTTGTTTGTATGTGTGTGTAATACCCAAAGCATGAGACAGCTTTGCATAAATAATAATTTATTAGTGGAATTCAAAAATCCCGTGAAGTGCAGCTTGATATAAAACTCAGTGAATTTGACTTCTAGATGTAATTAATATTGCTGTCTGAATGACTAGGAAAAATGAATACAGAAAGGAATGTTCAGTTAGCATAATTGTTCTAATTAGAAACACTAACAGCAAACAGTTGTGAAACCTGGAGTTTCCATATTTTCCTCATTTAATACATTTCATGTTACTCATCACGTCAGTTAATGCCCAGTGCCTGTGAGTGCTGCTGCCTGGAGGAGCTGAATGTGCTTCCCAGAAGATCCCAGTTTGCTGTAAATCTGACTAAGATGTAGGACAAGGTTATTCCAGAAGCCCTTGGAGCAGGAACTGAGTTCACATTTCCCTAGGACTTAATAAAGAATCATTAATCAGGGAATCATTAAGGCAGGAGGTTTTGAGTGTGCGCACTGGCTTTGGGCTTATTACTCTGGCACGTTTTTGGTGGGTGTTTTTCCTCCCTTCATGTTTGTGTGCTTTCATGTTTTGAGGGTTTTTAAACTTCAAACCCTCTGGAGCTTGTTGAGGATTTGTTGTTTTGGCTGGAAACAGATATTTTGACTTAAGAACTGGATGCCTTTGGATTCTGTGTTAGAGGAGAATATTGAGATTCCTTCAGATCTGTCAGACCATGCATATGGTGCTCACACCTGTTCCAGCCACCTGACTTACCCAGCCCTCCCAGTGCTTTGCCATTGCTGATTAAAATTTCCCTGAGCAAATTATGTGGCTTAATTGCAACGTTAATAAGAGCTGGGTAAGAATCTAGAGAATAATCTGTTTTCCTTAAATCACTGCAGAAATGAACGTGTATTTTTTCCATTAATCAGTTGATTTTCTTAGCTCCCTATCAATGTGCAGAATGTCAGAGTGATGGATGCTGGGGTGGGAATGAGGGGAGGCAGATCCTGCCTGTGTGTCCCTGCATTTCACAGGCACATGGCTGTTCCTGCTCCAGCCTGGGAGGGGGGACAGACAGACAGACAGGCAGGGACTCTTGAAGCAACTGGGTAGAAAATTGGAGGAATGTCCATCAGAAATGGCCCCTTTGCAGTATTTTTGCATGTCTGAAGGAGCTGTTTGGGATGGAGCACCACAGATAGAGAAGGGGTTTTTTTGTAGCTTCAGTGATCTTTTCTTTCTGGGCTCTCCCATCTCCTGAATATGACTAATGCTGTACAGGAAGCCCTTTTCTCTTATTCATGCAGTCTGTGATATCTCTTCTGATCCACAGAGTGCCAAAAAATACAGGAAATTACTTTCACCTTATGAAAATTCATGATTGTAAGGAAGCTCTTAGAGCAATTGTTCTTTGGAAACTTCCCCTCTCCCCCACCCCACCCCCAAAAAAAGAAGTGGTTTTTTTTCTGCCAGCAATCCATTGTAAATCTTTTGTTGATACGTGGTACTCTTTTGCAAATCCATGTGTTCTCTCTCCTTTATGAAAAGACACTTCCAGTTTTAAATGTTAGAAAATAATAAGCTGCAGCTCCTTTTGTGTGTGCCTTATGCTGGGAGTGTGTACTTGTCCAACACTGAATCCTCTGATCTCCAGTCTGATTCCTCACAATGAGCTGTTGTGTTCATCTGTTCAGAGTTGTGCTGGGGGCAGGAATTCTCTTCTGTCTCAGGGCTATGGTGTAGAGGAGGATGTATGGTTTAGGAGCCTTTATTGCAGCTGGAGCACTTGGAGGAAGTTCCATTCTGAGTTAGTGACTTGATGAGGGCACCTACTGTCATTTGGTCATGACTGACAGCCCTGCTTCATGATAAAGAGTGGGTTTTCCTGCCTAAAATCACTAAAAGGCAGCAGGATTTTCCACTTTATCATTCTCATGGCATGGCTACAACTCCAAGACATATCCTGAACAATAAAGAAGACTTACTGAATTACTTCTTCATGAAAGGAAGCATTTGCTGGAGGGTTTTACTCCAGAGTAGTCTGCATATGTATGGAAACAATATTGTTATTTCTTTAAAAGTCTGTGCAGGGCTTCTGGTCCCCACTTAATGCAGAGAGGCCTTTGGTTTGGGTGGGACACCCAGGCAAGCTTGTTTGATAAAACACCCAGTCCTCTTACACAAGAGTAAATTTTCACACAAGAATGACTTCTCCCTGTACATGTTCCTATTTTCTTCTTGATAAAATTGCTGAAAGACTTTTTACAAGATGAGCAAGTCTATTATTAAAAGTCTTGAGCCCAGAAGGGGAGCTGTCTGTATAAGAGCAAGTCCTTGAAGTGCTCCTTTTTTCCTTTGTTTGTGACAAGCAAGTCTAGCTTAAGTCACCATTAATTGTGGGGGACTTAAATCTTCCACTTTTCTAGGATATGCTTTTGTTCACTGTTATGAATTTTAAACAAACTACACTGTTTTCTTGTAAATGTGTTTCATTTTTTACTCCCACTCAGTGTCAGTTAACTGCACTTATCTTACAAGGGGGAAAAAAACCAAATTCTTTTAAGTCAAAGAACTGACTTTGATAACACTACTCTTTTATTGTAGAGATTTACTGGATAGATCTGAACATTTGTGTAAATCTCTTCACAACTTTGATTTTTCCAGACCTGGTGATATTGCTTTGTTAGATCTCAGTTCATGTTGGGAAGAAAGCCTTGGTTCTGTTGGATTTGCTGCCCTAGCCACAAGCTCAGTTGCCTTATCTTTGCTTTTCCACAGGGTGAATCAGTGAAATACTTCCTGGATAACCTGGATCGGATCGGTCAGCTGGTAAGAAACCTTCTCCTTCTGAAGCACAGAGCTCCAAGGGACAAGGAGAGCCTGAGTGTGCTGTGATTAATGGGGTTTGCTTGGGCTTTTTCATTTGTTTATGAAATAATTACGCATTAAATTCAGTGTTCTTTCTGTAGGAACAGTAAACTGCAGCTTTCTGAAACTGGAGCTTAGCTTTTGTTTAATCTTTTTTGACAGCCAACAAATGGAAGTTGTATTTGTGCACATATTTTATCAGCCCTTCTGTGCAGTCTCTGGATCTCATTCGCTTTTCCTGATGTTCTGAGGGCTGCTGCTACTTAAGGTAGCAGAATGAAACCTTAGCGAAATAAAAACCATTCCTAGCACTTGTAGGATTCAAACTCTGTAATGAAAACATCTGTCTGGACACTTGGAGGAGAAAGAAGAGAGATGATTTTCCTAAACAGTAGCAATGATAAGGTTCTGAAGAACAAGTTTCTCTGTAGCAGTAGATCGGGGCACAGCCTGTGGTAGAATCTGTTGCTGTACTTGCTGGCCATAGAGTATGGACCTGGAAGAAAAGTTTCCACTAAAGCTTTCAAGATGGTCCTTGTAAAAGTAATGAACTGTGGAAAAGCTAGATTTGAAAAAATCCACCTTTTTGTGATGATTTGAAGTGCTTTATTGAATGCCACCTAAATGGCAGTAACACTCTAGATAAGAATTTCATGATGAAAAAATACACTTGAATCTTAAACCAGGAGGGTTGATGGATGAAAGTGTGAGGTAGTGAATTAGTCCTTTATTTTTGTTCTCATATGACTCAGGATCCTCTGTAGCTGTTTACCAAAGTGTTGAGCTAAATGGTCAACAGAGCAGTGTTTTAAAGTTGAGTATTCATTCTTCATCTGATAATTTTTAAATTTAAAAGCGGCTCTTGGTGATTTTACCCATTCCTTCAGTATTCAGGCATTAGCCAGAATTTTTGAAGGACTTTTTTTGATACTTCTCTCCTTTCTTTGCAGAACTATTTCCCCAGCAAACAAGATATTTTGCTGGCCAGAAAAGCCACCAAGGGGATAGTAGAGCATGATTTCATCATTAAAAAAATTCCTTTCAAGATGGTGGATGTAGGGGGACAGAGATCTCAGCGTCAAAAATGGTTCCAGTGCTTTGATGGAATAACTTCAATTTTGTTCATGGTCTCCTCCAGCGAATACGACCAGGTCCTCATGGAAGACAGGCGCACAAACAGACTCGTGGAGTCCATGAATATCTTTGAGACAATAGTCAACAACAAGCTTTTCTTTAACGTTTCCATTATCCTATTCCTCAACAAGATGGACCTTCTCGTGGAGAAGGTCAAGACTGTCAGCATTAAGAAGTATTTCTCGGACTTCAAGGGCGACCCTCACCGCCTGGAGGACGTGCAGCGTTACCTGGTGCAGTGCTTCGACAGGAAGAGGCGGAACCGCAGCAAGCCCCTGTTCCACCACTTCACCACGGCCATCGACACGGAGAACATCCGCTTCGTGTTCCACGCCGTCAAGGACACCATCCTGCAGGAGAACCTCAAGGACATCATGCTGCAGTGAAGGAGGGCAGCCCCTGCTCTGTTGGAATTTCGCTGGAGGGTTCCATCGAAGTTTTTGATCCTTTCTTTACGGGCCTCGCGTGCGGCGCGGGGCCTGTGCGAATTCCTTGGCTCAGGAATGCTGTACACTAGCCAGTCCAAACAGAGGAGCTCTAGGCCGGAGGAGTCGTGTTGATGTTAGCTACTGAATCACTTGGACTAAAACACTACTGAAACCTGGCCCCGGTCGGTTCTGTACTGAGTTTGGAACGCTGAATGACACAACCACCGTCTGCCTTCTTGGAGAACAGAAATCTCTGACAAACCATGGATGGAAGACACGTTTCCGATGAACACGCTCATTTTTCCGACACTAATTGTACAAACTGCCTTTTTTTTTTGTAGTTTGGAGGTGCTGAATCGATCAAACTAATCTAAACATGATGAGATTGGCAGCTGTATTGGAGAATGTTAATGGAGGTTCCATTCTTAACCCTTAGGAGTATAACCAGGTCTTGTGTGTGTGTTCAGCTTTGCCAGGGGTCTAGAATCCACCTCCCAAGGTGGATGCACAGCTCTTGTCTGAAGGTTTTGCATGAGTCTCCCGAGGGAGAAGTCTAAAACTGTGTAGGGAAACTCATGTTGGAGTAAATGGGATGGGGACTTGAGGCCTCGCTGATTCGGAGAAGGGTTTATTTTGCACTATGCTTGGAGGGTGTCACATCATGGAAAACTGATTTCCTTGGTGCAGCAGCCTGCAGGAGCACCCAGGCACGTATCTGCACAGTGGTTGCTCGAGGGAGATGTGCTCCATGGCCAGCTAGCACTGTCCTCACACCCACAGTGGGCAGCATTTGTGAAGGTTCAGTATCTCATGTGACAGGGCTTCATCTGAACTCAAAAGTTTGGAAGCTGATTAAACTCTTTAAGCAAAGGTTTTGGTAGCAC
Source organism: Agelaius tricolor (assembly GCF_023055355.1). Lineage (NCBI taxonomy): Eukaryota > Metazoa > Chordata > Aves > Passeriformes > Icteridae > Agelaius > Agelaius tricolor. The sequence goes on from NW_027269279.1 coordinate 4,270,309, forward strand.
AGCAGCTGCTTGATTAGTTCCCAACAGCTGACCTTGTAGGAAGACTGAACACCCTGGAGATCCCAGCTTTCCAGCTGCACTGATGGATTTGGACAGCAGGACCTTGCTGTAAAATTAGCCTTTAATCTGTGTCTTAATGGGATCTTCAGCCTGTAGTGATGCACATGGAACTCAGAGCACAGCTGGGTTTGGAGTCACCCCTTTGGGCAGTGGTTTGGGTGTAAAATGGCAAGAGGCTGTGAACAATTTGGGTGTGAACTCCAAATTTCCTTGTGCTCTCAGTCTCTGCCAGGTGCCTTTTTTGTGTACAGACATTGAATCTTTTCTATTGCAGTGGGGTACATGGACAAAGAAAGATATTGTAGTGCTATCCTTTAGGTAACTCAAACATAGTTTACTGTGCAATTTTTGTCATAGTTTTTATCCAAGGATAAACCTGAAGGGCTGTTTGTACCCATAAAAAGTCAGCATAAAAAGTCCCTGGAGTTCTTATCCCCTTTGAGCCTGTAATGGCATGTCAAAACAAGCAAAGTTTTACTTCAGCTGGTAATCCCATGGGAAATGTGGTCAAAGAAAAGTCCTGTTCCGTTGTCCTTTCATGTTAATTTGGATAAAATCTGGAATCTTTCTTCCCCTCTGAAGCTTGCAGATGTTCATATCAGTATTTTTGTGTCGTTTCCTGATGTAGCAGCCTCCTGGCTTTCCTTGTGCAGGCTCCAGAGTGGAAAAGCTGTGGCTGTGTCAGTGCCTGTAACAGGAACAGAATCGACATAAGAAGCAACTGAGAAGTTGCAGATGGGAAAACCTAACTTAAATTGCAGCAAACTTAAACAGGAATTAGCTTCCTTGCAACAAGTCTTATTTTGCCAGGACCAACTCTGTCTTTTAAATATTTATTAATTTTTAGTCTTGAAGGGGAAGAATGTTATGTGACTAATATTCAGATGGGGAAAAAAAAATCTTCAGATTATTACATTTGAAAAGGAAAATGTTTCACCACAGCGTGATGCAAACAAGTTTGCTCATCACATAAGGTTGGTTTCTCTGAGCCCATTTGTTTGGCTGAAGACTAAGGCTGCTTTCAAAGCTTTCAGAGGTTTTCTGAGTTCTTGGTGGTGGTTTTCACTTCACACAAGACACTGGGAGAGAGGAGGCAGTTGTGGGCTCACCTGACTTCTAGGCTGACTTGACTTTAGTTCTTAGTTTGCTGTGAGCTTTATTCCTTCACTGAATTTTCCAGATGAGTTAATATTATGCCTGTTTTCTCAAATTAGTTAAACATTCCCTAACAACTGTATTTTTTCTCAATAATTACCTCAGTTTGGTGTCTGAATCTACTGTAGTGTTACCTGGGAGGCATAGCATGGAATTTCTGTTCTGTTTTTCTCTTGACACTCATCCATGGTTTTGTATCCTTAGTCACCTTATGGATTTACCCTCAACAGAGCTAATGATGCAACTTATATTTTAAATAACTTAAAATCTGCACCTGGAAAAGAAACAGCATGAGAGATCTCACTCTGAGCTCTCCAGCTGCTTTTTTTTTTTTTGTATGATATGGCAGTTTTGCACACTAAGTCAGTTATAGGGAGCCAGTTTGCCCACCTTGGGCCCATTATTGCCTTTCTTGTTTTAATTGATGAAATGGGCCCGAGTGTGGGGCTGCAGGTGAAAATCCATATTTTGCCTCTGTCAGGTTTGGATAATGATGGATCACACCAGGAACCCCAGGTCAGGAAACTCTCCTTGCAAAAGTCAAGCACTTCCAAGTTTGCAGAGGAGCTGGCTTGTGAGTAAAAAGGGCTTGGGGGTCTCTTTTAACTGTCAGCTTTCTCTGCAAAATACTCTCCATGCCACAGCTGAGGGGGCTTGGGGGTTTTTTCCAAGGAAAGTTGTAGCATAATAAAGCCAGGAAATCATGTTGTGGTAAATCAGTGAATTACTAAAGCAGAGCTTGGGTGGATGAGGTTGTTCACACTTCTAGGGACAGGCCTGGTGGGTTGCTTAGTCCTTTCACCAGAAACAAATAGAAAACTTTATTTTAAGTGACATCCTGGAGAACTTTGCAGGTAAACACAGCTGGAGAGAGCATCTTTTTTTGTTAGTTTTATAGGCTTATTGTTCATTTGGCTGGTCAGGAAATGGGTCACAGGCAGGATGATGATCAGATGGAGACCTTGAACAAGTACTTTTTTTTTTTAAAGAAAAAAGCAGCTTTTTGCTGTCCCTCCTGACACCCGGGGTCAGTGACAGAATCTTGCAGAGGGGTTGCCTCTCCTGAGGACAAAGAGAGGAAACTCTTGCAGCCTGTGCTTGGGGCAGAGACTTACATAAACCTGGAGCTGAAGTAGAAAAACTAAATGGGAGTCATTTTTCCAACAGTACTTTGTGTTTGTTCCTCAAAGCAAGTGTTAAGCTAATAGAGTGTGTCAGCACTGCAGGCTCTGAGCACTCCTTAGATGCTCTGCAAGGTGACTCGGTGGAGCTCAAAAGGATGAGTGGGTTTCTGCAAGTGACATATTCAATAGGCACTTGTCACTTTGAAGGAAGGAAATAGTTCTTAATGTTGAAAATTACCTAATGGTGGTTATGGAATTGAAATTACTGGCCACTCAGTTTTACAACTCAAAGATGCTTTCAGTTTCATGCAGAGAATGGATCTTATTTAATATGGCAGCCTAGATCATTTGACTTATTAACTTGATAATATATTTAATTTTTTTTTGATTGCTGCTGTGTAAAACCTAGAACTAGGCATGTTACAAGATTGAAGCTCCTGAAGGTGACCATTCCCAGGCCTCCTGAGGCAGGTAAAGCTGAGCTGCAGCCAGGCTGGCAGAGTGGAGAAAGTAATGGCAAATAAACCATAGGGAAATGGAGTAGGAAGAGCTCATTTATACATGTCACTGGACACAGATATATAATTCCCCTAGGACAGCTGAAGTGGCATTTGGTTTGAAAAGTGGTGCATTTGGAGTGTGTCCCATTCTGTCCATGTGTTGCCCCCTGTCCCCATGGCCTCATTCCCTCTGGGAATTCCCATCCTGGTTACTGTGAACTGCAGAGAAATGTAGAATTAAAGCAGTTAAAAGAACAGATGTGGTACCACTGAAGAAACCAGCAGCTCTCTTTAGTGACAGACAGCTGCCTTCCACAGAACAGCATTTTAGAAAACAGGTCCTCTGCTGCCTTTAGATGGCTGTCTTTGTATTAACTGTGTTTTAACTTATATTAACTTATGTTTTGGAGTCTTTTCTATATGTGTACTTTATTGCTGGGGGAAGAATCCTTTTGTGCATGGACCTAGAGGATTTCTCTAAAAGGACCCTCTGATTTTCAAGCAGTGAGTTTTAGCTTGGCTTCTGTCATCAGATTTCCAGGAGTACCTGCTGCATTGATGGATGATTTGATGTGTGCCAGCTTGAGAGACAAGCAGGATATGCAGCAGCACCTCCACACAGTGCAGTTTGTCATGTACACCAAACACTGAGCTCATGCTGAGAGCTGTAAGTTGGGCTGTACCCTCTTTTCTGTGCTCTCTTTCTAGTATAAAAGCACGTGGTGTAGTCAGGGGTTTCATACAGCACTGCCAACTCTTTACCTCATGCTCTGTAATTCTGTAACACAAAGTGCTGGGTGGGGTGTTTCAGTAGCAACTATAAAACATCTGTGCCTACTTTTGTAAATGAGCTTTTAACAGTTTTTGTAGGGAGCATCCATTATGGATCAGGAAGACTGGCATGGTCTGGGCCAGGCTTGGCCTGAGTTAGTGCTGGCTCCACACAGCTCTAGGTGAGGTCTAGCCTAGTGAGGAATAATGGGTAATGCAAGGCCTAGTGCTTTTTAATAATGCCTGTTGTGTAATTAGCTGGGGTGAGCTCTGCTTTGTGCTGTGACGTGGGCACTTCTTTGTTTTAACACTAATCTTGTTTTGCATAGATGGAAATGAGTAAAGCCAGGAGTTTTGGAGCTGAATCTGCCTCTCTGCTAACCAGGTGATGCTGCCTCTTTGCTCACCTTGGTGGTTGGGCAGTCCAGCTCGATCCTTGATGTTTTTATCTTGACAATGGCATTTGGAAAGCAGTGTTAAAGTTTGTCTGTGTGTTGATATGCTTGTGTTTTACTGGGTGGGGAGTGTGGAGGTTCTAGATTGTCAGTGCTGGTGGTTCTGTGCCTGGCTTGAGGAGCTGCCCCAGCCCAGCTCTTGGCCTGTGACTGAAGGTTGGATCTTCTGTCTGGTGTGAAAATAGAGGGGGAAAAAGAGCAGCACTAACTTCCAAGGTGGGCATTTTGGTAAAAAAAAAAAGCCAAAGTATGTTGGAGGGGAGCAGGAGAGGGGAGCTAGTGTCTAAACAGATGCCAAAAGCTGATGGTGCTTGAAGGCTGTATTGAAGTGAAATGCCATCTGCACTGACCCAAAAGCTTTGAGTGACTCCAGAGAGCCATTGGCTGTGAATTGAGAGCAGCAGGCTGGCAAGGCTGGCCCTGCCATTGTTCATCTGTTCATCACTGGGTGCTAAAACTCAATTTTGATAAAATACAGTATGCAGATCTCTGGCCAGACAGTGCATCTTACTCCTTCCTGACAGCTGCTTAAGCTTTCTTCAAGATACCAGAGCACAAGAAGGTAGGAGGCTGTTTCCATTCTTTGCATAACAGCTACAACTGATGGAGGGCAACATTTTTTTAATAAGTAGGGCCTGAGAGAGCATCTTTTGAGGGCAGTGGCAGGTTTTGAGTAGCACAACTTCTCTGCTGTCACTTGCCACCGATCTCTTGTGCAGGTGGTTGGGCACAGAGGCTGAGAGGAGGTGGCAGGGAGCAGGGGCTGGGGGCAGGAAGGATCTGCTGGGAGCTCACAAGGCTTGGGAAGGTGCTTGGTGGACTTAGGTGAGGGAGAGTTCCTCCAGTTGTGTTGTCTGGAATGTGGAATGGGCTTGAATTGATGACACAGATTAAAAGGTGTTTTCTGGAGACTCCACTGAACAGCAGTGCTGGTGTTTCTCGCTCTAGTGAGGAGTTGTCTTGTTTGTGGAATCAAAATGTACAAAACAAACTGACAAAACACCAGGTTGTCTGTGGCACAACCACATAGCTTAGGAAGCCAAGTGATGTTATCTTTTATTCTGCAATGTACTTGCTCTCTGGTGCCTATGCATTAACACACATACTATGCAATATCAGTCTTTTTTTAAACCAGTTCACTACATTGGGCAAGAAAGGCCTGAGTTTAGCCTTAATTTTCTTAACAATTCACAGGAAAGTACTTTAAAAACAGTGACAAACTAAAAGAAGGTGGAAAATGCATAAAGTAAAAGCACAGTCCCAGACTGCTCACATAAGTGTCTTTCTAGCACCAAAACAGCATCCGTGATAGAAGCAGCTACTTGCTGTAATAGTTTCAACTTATGAAAACTGTGTACTAGATAAAATTATATTGTGATGTGTAAAAAGTGTATTTTATAGCTTTGGTGACTTAGTTTACTGTTTTGTATATATGAATTTTATAAATCTATTAAAACTTGACTTGTTATACTGTTCTTATGGGTTTTATCTTTCAACAAGAGTTTGAGGTGACTTGATTACATTTTTTTTCTGTGAGAGAGTTGCCTTTTGAACAAACAGCAGCATGGGCTGTATGAAATCTGTCTGTAACCTTCAGGTATCTCCCACTCCTCCAGTCCTGGTTGGAATTATTCTTCCTGAGTGTGTCCAGGAGCTCAGGCTGGTGGCTCATTAACCTGGCTGGAACTTGGAGCTCCTTCTTCTGGGGCTGCCTGGGGCATTTGCACTGCTGGGAGGTGGGAGGGGAGGCACAGCTGGACTTTGCTGATGCATTTTGGGCTCAGCAAGGGAAGAGAATTGGGCCTGTAGAGATGGCAGCACCTGCTGGGGATTGCTCAGTGCTGTGTAGGATGTGGTAATGAATAGCCAAGGGGATCAATAAATAACCATTGACCTTGCCCAAGGGCAGGCCCCTGTCTGGGAGCACAGCAGGACCTTTGGGGGTCACCAGTGTCCCTGTCACAGAGATTGGCCTGAACTCAGGCTCCAGGCCTTGGGAATGCCAGTACCTTTCCTCACATTCCCTCACTTCCAGAGGTCTCATCTGGCAGATTTTTGTGGCCAGTCCTGATTGTTTCTTGTGTAACCTGTTAGTGCCAAGTCAGTTCCACTGCCAGTGCACAACTTGAAACACTTCATGGGGCATTTTTGGTCCTTTCCACCAGCAATTGGAAATGCAGCTCTTCAGCTGCATCAGGTCTTTGGGAGTGGCTGCCTCTGTCCCTGGAGCTGCTGGGCACTTTCAGGTGAGATTTATTGCCAGTGTTCAGCATCTCTGCTGAGCAGCAATTGCAAATTCAATTTGCTCTAGCAGAAGGTGCCCAGGTGTGATCACTAAAGCCTGAGAAGCTCTCAGCAGCAGCAGGAGCAGCTCCAGGGGATCTCTTTGGTGAGCTCTGTGCAGCAGAGTGGCCCTTTTGGGGCCCAGGTGTTGCTGTGAGATGCCCTTTCCTAGCTCAGCTGCTCCAGAAGAGCAGAGCTGCAGCAGTTGGTTCTGCAGGTGGGTTTGTTCAGTGCCAGTCAGTGCTTGTGCCCCAGGGAGAGCCTAAACTCCATAAATTGTCTTGGAATTACCTTCCCAGGAGCAGCACAACTCCCTGTTCAGAATCAGAGTATCTCTTCTGCAATTTCAGTAATCCAACACTGAAGATAAAAGGGAAAACATGTCTGTTTCCCCAGGGAGAGGCTGCTCTAAAATGCAAAGTATAGCTTGTATTTTTGCTCAAGTGAGCAAGGTGTAAGGTTTGGGGTGGTTATAGTAATATTAAAGTATTCCTTAGAACTCTCTGAGGAGAGAAATTAAATGAATCCTTGTGGTTTCTAGCTCCAGCCTAGTATCTCATTATCCTTACAGACTGGGAGGAAGTTTACTCAGTTACTAATCCCAGATTTCTTGCCACTCTTCCCAGGACTGACTGGCATCTTGGCAAGCTGTGTGGTGTTAAGGCAGGAAGAGTTAATTAGGAGGAGTGTTCAGGGATTTTTACCAAAAGTAGCTTTCCTTTAAAGCCTCAGTTTTGCACAGCAGAAGCAGATTTCAGTGAGAAGTTCCATTTTTAGGGGACAGAGGTGGTCACAGCCACTGTTAAATTACAGAGTGATCATGCTACTGAAATGTCTGTGGAAGGTGCTGCTTTTTCCTCTCCCACCCTTGCAAACTGTTGGAGGCAATTGCACCCCTAGCTAGTAAAGAGCATGGAATTTTTTGTTGTGTTGGGGTTTTTTCCCTCTGGACAGTGGCTTTGTCTCCCCTCTCCCTTCAGCTACAGCAAGTCCTTCTTTTCAGAGCAGCAGTGGAATGTTCTGCCTGTTTATTCTTGGGAGAAGATATTTGTCTTTATGAGCTTGTAAAGCTATTAAAAGCCTGTTTTTTACTATGTTCAGCATTAGACTTTAGAAGTTGCTTCAAAACCAAGTGTCCTTGAGCTTGGGGCAGTGAGGGTGTGACTGAGCTGCCTTGGAGGGGCAGGGTGCTGCAGGTAGCCACAGGATGGTGTGGTCTGGGAGATGCTCTGAGCCACAGGAGCCCAACATGGACTGTGCTGGGCTTTAGGGGTTGTTACATGGAAGCCAACAGCAGGTGCAGGGAGGAGGAGATGCTGGTTCTGCTGGGGGATCTCCTGAAGGTGGCTCAGGTGCAGGATTCATGCTCTGCCTGTCACCACGAGCCAGGGGAGCACAAGCAGCGCCTGCCAGGGCTGCCAGGCAGAGCCCTGGGCCGTGCCTGGCTGCTGGCACTGTGTCCTCTGGGAGCTGCTGGCCCTGCCCTTTGAGTGCCCCTTCCCTTGCCCTGCCTCTCTTCTGCCAAGGCTCTCCAGGCTGTGGCTGAGCTGCTGCTCAGGGAGCACCCAGGTCTCCTGCCCACTGCCTGCCACACACAGGAGCTGTTCCTGGACCTCTGTGACCAGCCCCATCCTGGCTGCTGCAGTGCAAGTGATTTCTGCATGTTGGATTTATACATAGAGCACCCTGCTCCTTCTTGCTGGTGGTTGATCCACAGCTTGACCTTCTAAAGTGACTCCTAATTATCTCATCTGGATTTCTGTCTCACAGCTTACTCAGCTGCTCATTAGCTGCAAGCCATGTTCCCACACCTTTCCAAGTAGAAGGATCTCCCCAGGAACTGCTGCTTAACATGCAGGAAATCTCATTTAGGGGCTTACCTTCAGTTTGGCCTACTCCTTATTCCTGTGCCAGCTGTTTTCTGCCCCCCTGCAACTCTGGTACATGCAGAGAGGAGTAGGAGCTGTGCCTTTGTGTTTCAGTTCTGGTTATAACCTTCATTTTCAGTGTAAGCTTGGCCAGTGATTTGCTCCTCTGTGACCCAGGCTGCCTCCAGGCCTTTCACTGGTGTGGGCTGGGGCAAAGTGCTGCTCACAGGCCCTGTGCTCAATGTGCTGCTGTGAGGAGGAGTAATGTCTTCACATGACCAAACCCTGCAGTGGAATATTGCAGGGACCCTCTCCTCCAGCTGCTGAAGAACTTCCAAGTGTTTTCAGCCACTTTCTGCCTCTTGCTTGTGGGCACTGCTGAGCAGCCCAGGTGAAAGCTCTGAGTTTCCATCTCATTTATGTCTTACCTGCAGCCCTTGTGGACAAGCTGAGCAGGTAAGTGCTGGCCCTGGCAGTGATGGTGTCAAAAATACCTGTTTGCAGTCACAAGAGCTCTCAGCAGAAATTCCTGCTCTCACAGCAGCATTCACATGTGCCAGGTGTCACAAGGAGTCCCCATCTGTGACTTCTGCCAGCCCTTCCGTGCCACCCCACTCCTCTGCTGTCTCTGGAATGTTATGATGGGAAGCTGCCTCTGTTCTCTTGGGCAGGGTTGTCATCCTGAGCCTCTTTCTGGGACGTTTCTAAAGTTCAGCCTAAGAACTCAGTGCAGAACCAAGGAGGAGCAAACAAGGCTGAACAGAGAATAATCTCTTGCTTAAAATAGCAAATGTGTTCAGGCAACAACTGAGTGAGTTCGGGGGCAGAACGGGGATTTGTAATTCAAGCAGGGTTTGTTTGGAAGGTTTCTGCTGCTGGGAAGAATGTGTTGGATGAGAAGCCTTGGATGAGGAGCCGTCACCTTTGCGGCTGCCAGGAGAGGGCGGCAGCCGCGATTCTGCTGCTCCAGGCTCGCAGCCTGGAAAATGTTTCCAGGAATTGCCGTCATCGGCCCCGAAGCCAAACTCCCTTTCTCTCCCGGTATGAATCATGCGGATGTGAAACGCTTGTGTTTCCGGAATGCAGTTGAATTTACTGCAAGACCATCTTTGCTACTCACCTGCGTGTGTAAATCTCCGGAGTTCTTCCACTTGTCCTCTTGTTTCCTGCTTCAGAACCTCACTGACGGAGTGGGGGCCTCAAAGTGCACAGGGCAAGTGCCCCGGCAAAGCAAAGCTGCTGCTGCCTCCTCGGAGGGAAACTTCTCCCCTCTCTCCCAGCCGCTGGTATCTGATCCTACCTGCTGGTACTTCTAGCCAGGAGAAATGTGGAGCTCAGCCACGTTGCCATGAGCTGTGGGAGCCTTATCAGTGCTCAGGGCTGAGGGAGCAGGGATGGAGAGGGTTCAGCCTTCCCCTGGCAGGAGCACAGAACCCATCGGCCTCTTGAGCTTTGGCTATAAATAGCAGGAGGAGCAGAGAGGAGCAGCGTGCCCTGGCCATGGCAAGGGAGGCTCTGCTCTCCTGCTGCCAGCACAGCAGCAGCACCCAGTCCTGCTCAGTGGGAAAAGGGAAGGGCCAGGGTGGTCACTTCCCAAGGCAGAAAGGGGAATACATGTGTGGTTCCCCTTTTTACATTAATAATCAATGAGTCTGTGAATGTTTCCAAAGGTTTCCTCTCCTGTGCCAATCTACAGAGGATGTGGGTAATTCCAGCTCATGCTCTAAGCCTGGCTTTGTTTGAACTGAGGCATCTCAGGAGATCTTTTGAGGGTCTGCCAAGAGACAACCATCAGGCTAACGCTGCTCTTTGGGGCAGAGCTGCCAGGGATCTTTCTGCTTTTCTCTGTGCCCCTCTCCTCCATCTCCCCCAGCTCATAATGAGAGCCCACCAGCCTGGATTGTGCTCCTGTCCCCCTCCAGCTGGTGGGACAGCGAGCAGAGCACTCTGACTGTTTGAGGGAGAAATCTCACCTGTGCCTGGGACTGACTGCTAAGCAGAGAGGAGCTCTCTGTGTGGGGGAGCTGCCCTGGTTTCATTTGCATCTGTTTGTTCAGATGGCCCAAGCTCCTGTGTGAGCATGTTCAGTCTTTACTGGGGCCGTGGCTGACCTCTTCCTGGCCAACTTCAGACCAAGAAAACAAAAGCACCTACATGGGACTTGAGGTGGGTGTGGACTGGTAGTGTCATTTAGACCAACACAGCAAAAACCCTTGGAGAAGAACTAATCACATCAAAACTGTGTTAGCAATCTCAGAAATCAAAACACCTTTTATTCCTGGGGGGAGTTGCTGTTTCTCTGAGACAGCAACAGCTTGGGGTGAGCACAGCTGGCCCAAGGCAGCCCCAGCCTAGTTGTCCTCCCAGCGCCAGCGATGAGGGGACGATTCCCCTTTGGAAAGTTTTCTGGAACTCAGCTTCCTCCGCAAGGAGGAAAATTTGTCTCCAAGAACTTTGCGTAGCCCAGTGCTGTCCCTAGCAAAGGGCAGGTCCTTCCTCATAGCAGGCAGCTGGCCTGTAAACATTTCCCACTTAGCCAGGGCGTCCACACTCCTGTCCACTTGAGCCAGTTCCTCCTCAGAGACGTTCCTCTCCAGGGCAGCGATGCACATCTCCAGCCACAGCTCGTAATCCTTGATGGTGTCCGTGGCCTTGGTGTGCCCAGGGGGCCGGGGCTGGCCCTGCCCCTCCTGCAGGGAGCTGGGCTGCTCGTCCTGCTCCAGCTCTGGCCCCAGGGACAGGCCCTGGCTGCAGGTGTCGGGGGTCAGGGGCTCGGACAGGGAGGTCACGGCCTCGGAGTCGTTCTCGCAGCACATCCCGGAGTCGGAGCTGAACGGGAGGATGTCCTCAGAGGCAGAGAGCTCTGCTGACTCCTGCCTTGGCCACGTGGACAGCACGGTCTGTGTCCAGGCATAGAGCTTCTGTGGTGAGAGGAGAAAGGTTTCGTTGTGGAGGATGAGAGATGCTATTACACCTTCCCTGTGTTTGCCAGGTAAACCTGTTTATCTTGGGTGGCTCAGCTGCTGCTGCTGCAGTCCTCTCTGCCAGACAAGGGGGTCAGGCAACTCCTGGTGACCCTACAAAGCAGGGGCTTTCTCTTGTCCCATTTACTTGGACTGTGGCAGAGCTGCCTCCAGTCAGATGTAGACTTTATCTGCCCTGTTATTGAAGGTGTTAGGAGCAAACTGCACCAGATCACTCCCTGCTGTGTGAATGTGGTCTCTAGGAGAGGCAAACCAGTGCCTCTCCAGAGGAAACTGTGTCATTATAGAAACTCCTCAGATAGTGGTGAGGAATTGTGTTTCATCATGTTATTAATGCCTGGGTTTTATTCTCAAGAATAGCTCTTCCCCTCCCAAGCTGAAATGAACAAGTGGGAGGCTGATTCTAGAAAAGAATTAATGAAAGGAAAATTGTCTGAGACAATTTCCTTTTTAAATATTAAATGCCACAATGAGGCATGTAACAGGTTGCTCCTGGTACGTTTGTTCCTTACACTTTAGGGAATGAGCCACAGTACTCCAGTCATCCTGGGTGAAAGGTGATCTCGTCTGCCTTGCTGCCAGTGTTGAGGGGTTTTTGTGTGTATTTTTCAGTTTTTCACACTCCTGTGGCCTATTTCATCTCCTTTACTCTCTGCAGCACCCAGTGATGCATCTGCAAAGCCCCAGCTGCTCAGCAGTGACAGGATTAGCCTGGGCTGTCCCCACAGTGTGCCAGGCACGGAGCTGGACCTGTCCCTGCTCAGCTCAGGGGGAGCTGCAGTGCTTGAGGAGCAGGCAGGAGATTCCCAGCCCTGTGCAGCTCCCTTCTCTCACAGCCCCCCACTGCTCCCTCCTCCTTTCCTCCTCTATTGCTGTCTCTTCAGGCAAGTGACAGAAAGGATAAAGAGCTCAAATTGAGTGGGTGGGAGAAATCAGCCCTGCTTCTCATTTCAGTCTGAGCATGGAGCCTCGGGGAAGAATTCTGTACAGGAATAAAATGGACTCTTTCAGCTTAGCTAATCCACCCCGCCCCCTCCCTCTGGGGCAAGAAAAATTGTAAAGGGACAACTTTTCTCCTGCCTGGTCCCACCTCCAGTGGGCCTTCCCTCCCTCTGGGTTTATCCAACAAAGGCAGTGCCAGAAGCTGCAGTGGGAGCTGGGCTAAAGAAGTGGACAGCAAAGCTACTGGAAAGCTGCAAGCAGCCCATGATTTTGTAATGGCTCTAAATTCCCAAGAATAGTGAATCTGGGAAGGAATCCCAATTGCTACTTAGCCCAATTCCCAGGAATAAAAAAGCTGTGGAGATGTGGATTTCCCAACAGTACATTGGGGTTGTTCAAGGCAAAAAAGGGGGATAATCTACTCAGGATCACTGCCTGAATTCCCAGAATCTCTTCAATCTCTCTCATCCTTTGGGTGGCTTTTTCATTTGAACCTTGGGTGGGTTTGAAGGGCTGCAGCCTCTTATGTTCTCCTGTTTAACCAGGAAAGAATGAGCTCTGTGTGGGTTTTGTTTACCTGCAGGCAAGAGCAGCTGAAGTGGATGTCCACCCTGAGGATGTCACTAAGACCTGCTGTCTGTGTGTGTGTGGCCACTGCAAACTCATCCAGCACCATGTGAGGACAGCCTGGGATGCTGCACAAGCAGCAGGTGGAAATGTGGAAATGTGGAAATGTTGATTGTGGTGGGGAAACACCAGGACAATTAATTTGCTTTCAGTTTTCGAGATGACTCATGCTGGAATAAGCAGCTGGGATAAAAAATGGAGTGTGGTTCTGAGTACAACTCAGATAAATAAGTTGAGGAGCTCTTTCTGCTGCATAAGGACTGGTTTCCTGCCCCAAACTGTGTCTCAGTTGCAGATCTGAGCAGTGTTACCTGGTGCTGCTGAGGCACAGCTTGGTTCTGGCATTTCCTGTGGTTATTAGGAGTGTCTGAAGCTGTTTTGTGGCAGGTGGGGACCTGTGATTGTTTCCAAGAGGAAATGTGACTTCAGACTTACACTTAACGTGCTTGGCAAGTTAACTTTGCTCTCTGGTATTGTCTCCAAATGCTTTCTGCCCTCTTCTGTCCTGTTCCTTAACTATTTAATTCATCTCTGGCATTTATGTCTCCTCTCAACACCATGGCAAAGCCTCTTACAGAGATTATTACAGCTGTCTTACACCAGCTTATGCTGTATCTAGTTGAGCTTTGCCTTCTCAAGGAAGGAGATGTGACATTTGGCAAGTGCATCATTCCTTAAGGTTTGTGTTCCCTGTCACCAGAGGATGCTGAGCCAATTACTGTATTTGCTGCAGGTGTAAAGGCAAAAATATTTCTAGAAAAGATAAATGCAGGTGGCCATTCTCTTCTAGAAAGCGCTGGCTGGATGATGACAGGCTGGGTGTTTAAATAAAGCAGAATTTATTTGCTTTATTTAAGCAGAATCTTCTGGTGGTCTGGGCAATTTACACACTTCTCTGACAGAGTCAGGACCAAACAGCCACAGAGTCAGAGAAGGGTCTGGCAGCCCCACAGATAAGTAGGAAAACCACAAAAAAGTGTGTGTTTCCTCACATTCTTTGCCATGCTTCTGTGTATCTGATTCCATGCTGAATGAAACCAGAGGCATCTCCTTTCTCATTCTGCTCGTATCTTGTTACAAATACAACCCACAGACTTTAAAATAGGCAGCCATGGAAAATCCTGCCTCTGAACATGATGTGTGTCAGACAGGAATCACAGCCAGGGGGAAGATGGGTGCAGAGTGAGGATGGGGACATTATTTCTATTCCACCAACCATTTGGCTACTGAATCCTGCTTTTTAGACAGCAGAGGTAGAAAACCCTCTCAAGAGTTAAGGGTGTGTTAGCACTGTTCCTGGTCTGTTTAAATGTGGTGTTAGCAGTGGTATGGGTGAGAGAGAAGAGACAAAAGATGAGTCTGGGACCCTGCACATACTGGGGGTAATAATTTGGGATCCATTCTCATAGATTTAAACAGAGGAATTGCAGCAAAGTACACACACGATGTGTCCTCCCTGTTCCCAGCAGCCCCAGAGAGGCAAAAACCCAGGGTGGCAGAGGAAAGGGCGTAGCTGTGGGAATCCCTGCACTCAGTGCTGCTCCTGCCTGCAGTCTGCCTGCCCTTCCCACTTCGTTTTTGGGAGTAGGAAAGTGTGGCTGGAGTGTGGCAGTGTCCCTTGGGAAGAGCCAAAGTCCCTGGAACTGTGCAGAGTGCTTTGCTGGTCAGAGCCTGTGCAGAACACCCCCATGTTCAGGTGTGAGGTGCCTCAGCCCTGCATGCTGAGAGTTCCTGAGACCTCCTGCCTTCCCCAGGCTGCTGCAGCACCCTCAGCGCTGGGGTTTGGGCTGGGCCAGCCTGTCCCTGCCCTGTCCCTGCCCTGTCCCTGCCCCGGGAGGCTCTGGGGCTTGGGGCTCACCCTGTAGCGCTCGATGAGTTTGAAGCCCAGGACGTGCTGCAGCTTGCGCAGGCAGATGGGGCAGGGCTCCAGCGGCCGCAGCAGCGCCTCCTCCAGGCTCAGGGCTCCCTGCATGATGCACTGCAGCCAGCGACACGTCCCCAGCCCCATCAGGTGGCAGATCTCATGGCAGGTCACCTGTCGGGGAAGCAAGGATCGCAGCAGTGCGTGGTCATTCCTGTTTCTGCTGCCCCCCCCCTTCTCCTCTGCTGTTCCACCTCCCCTGCTCCCCCACAGGCTGACCAAGCTCCTGCTCAGCAATGGCTCTCCCCCAGCCTAGGCCTGTCCAAGGTGACAGCAGAGCCTGGCTGCCTCTTCCCAGCTCCATGTTTGTGTTGTGGAGAAGGAGGGTGAGGCAGATGTGGGGAGCCCTGTAGGCTCTTCCCAAAGGACAATGTGGTGGTTTTTGTTGTTTTAGGGGTTTTTTAAAGAGGAAAACCAGTCCCACTGGGGCCTGAAAAGAGCAGCACAGCTTGTGTGAGAAACGTGCAAGAAGCTGTTGGCAATAACAGATCTGAGTCCTTCCAGAACAGACTCCATTCACATTTGTGCCAAAGCAGAAAACTGAGCTGGAGTCAGCTGGCCAAGCATGACTGCCTTGGGAATTGGCAACTGTGGAAAGGCTGAGGATGGAGGACTCCTCTCCTCCTCCCATTGCCACCTAATATAATTTAAAATTATTACAGGAAGAGGCCTCAAACTAGAAAATCCTGAGCAAATACCAGGGGAGCAAAGGGAAGTGGCTTTGAATGTGCTGGTGTGACTGCTCTGTGTGGGCCACCTTGGGAGGGTCACTGGAAGCAGAGCTGAGATAAGGCAGATGTTGGGATGAGGGAGAACAGCACTCATGAAGATGATGTGTTGGAGGTAAGGGAGGTTTAAGGGCTCTGCATTTATAAAGATGACTTGGCTGAGGTGTTCTTGTCCTCCATCCATGCAACAGGGATGGCACAGGGACCTCTCCCCTTACAGATGTCAGTGTCTGAGGAGGACAGAGTCACCCTTTGCAGCCATCCATTGGTTACACACAGCTTCACCAGCTATTCTAATTATCCTTCAAATACTGTATCATCCCTGCTGTGCCTGACAAGAAAAATACTCAGGATTACCCAAGCATGAGCCTGGGAGCTGGGCAGGGCTGTTTCAGTCCTGCTCCATGACACAACCTGGTTTAGTGGAAGGTGTCCCTGTCCATGTTAGAGGTTTGGGACAAGATGATCTTTAAGGTGCCTTCCAACCCAAACCATTCTGTGATTCTGAGGCAAGCCCTGTAGCCTCCCCAATAACTGATGTTGTCACTTGCTCCAGTGGTGAGGGGAGTAGGAGCTGTCCATGCAGTGCATTAAAATGGAATCTCTTTATGTCTGAATTCAGTGTGGATGTAGCTGTGACTGCCTGTGCTTCTGGGAGCAGTCTCATGGCTGCTTCACTGGGCTGAGGCCTGTTTTATGCCTTGGCCTGCAATATTTAACCCTACCCAGGAAGAAGCAAGGGGTGCAGGAGGCTGCTGGTCCTACCTTACAGCACTGGACCATCTCCTGGGCACTGAACTGCAAGTTCCGCTCTCCGCCCTCCTTGCTGACTTCACAGAGCTCTTCCTTCTGTGTGGGTGGGTTCAGGCTGCTACAACCAGCCTGGGGGAAATCCCCAGAAAACCTGGCAAAGCTGCAGACTCCCACTTCTGTGAAGAGAGGGGAGTAAAGTCAGGCATCTGCTCTTTTACAGCTGTCTCTCACCTTAGGCAGCATGAAAATGCAGCTGTGGGAGCACAGTCCAGCTGGGCACACAGGGTGCCCACTCCCCAAAAGGTTGGTATCACCTCAGTTACCTCTGCCTGGATCAGGAGCTCTGATCCCCCTAATTTCACATTGGGGGAAAGTTCCTCTTAGCAGGGAATAGCATATTAAGATTTGGCTATTCCAGTCTGGCAGGGAAGGGATTTTGGTACAGTGCTGCCTTATTCACACACTGTGCTGGATCACCAGGGGACACCAGCCCACCTTGTCCTGGCAGGAATTTGCTGAATGTGAAGCTCCAGGTCTCACATGGGTAAAGGTCCAGCAGGGTAAGTCCAAGGACACACAGGGCATCCATGGGTTTGTTGTTCTTCAGGAAATTCAGGATCCCATCTGGACAAATACAAGAGAGATGTTCATTTAAATGAAGAATCCCTGGAAGGCACAGAGCCAGAATTTCTGCTGCTGATGGGAGGAGGATGTAATCCAAGCCCTGATGGGGCAGAGCTGCTGGATTCATCATCTCAGGTGGGGAACCACGGCTGTGTAGCCCATCTCTCAAATCAGAGAAGACTTGAATTTGGAAGTGGTGCTGGGCACAGAGTCAAAACAAAGCAGAGTTGCTGATGAATTCAGTACTAACCCATGGAAATGAGCACCTGGAGCAGAATTTCCCTACAGGCGGTTCAGAACTGAGCTGGAACAACCCCAGGGCTGCAGTGCTGGGTCTGTGCTGAGCATGTGCTGCCCATGGTACCTGCAAACATCTCATTCCAGGTGGATGTTTGTGCAGTGCAAGTTTGGCAACTGGCAAACCCAGTCCCCTGGGGAACCGTGTGACACTTGAACCCAAATTTCCTATCATGAAAGGCCTGTGAGTTCCCCCCCTGCACCACCCAGGCCAATAATTTACTTTGGCTCTGGACAGGGGATGGGAGAACTCAGACCACCAAATCAACAGAGCCTTCCCGCAGAGCTGATCCGATCCAGAGCTGGACCTAAACATAATAGCACTGAAAAACACAAACAGCAGAGGAAAATATGATGAAAGTCACTTTGTTTTTTATTCCTGTTTCCAGCCTCAAAGCTCTGGGCTTTCCATGGGAACAGGATTTCTGCCTTTTCACTCCCTTCCTCATCCCCTCCCAGGCCAGGCAATGAAGGGCTGTGTCAGGCATTTCCTAAGGCAGAGCTCGTGTCCCTGTGCCAGGCTGGTGTCTCGGTGGGCTCCCTGCTGCCAGCTCCTTGCTCACCTGCGTGGAGCTGCACCCTGTCCGAGTCCCGGCTGTGGCGGAAGCAGCAGTGGATGGAGGAGACTGGGATGGAGGGAAGGCACTTCACACGCAGGCCCAGGAAGAAAGACTCCACACAGCTCTGCAGGGAATCCAGCAGCGAGAGCCCAGCGGGGCCTTCGATTAAATCTGAGGAGAGAGGCTCTCTGTCAGTGCCTTGCAGCCAGGGTGAGCATTAGGGTCTGATGGGGTTTTGTGGAACTGGCCACAGCAACTGGGCAGGCTGGTTCATTCTGCTGGTTCATTGCTCACTCTGGGATGTGGTGAATGCCTCGGGATGGTTATGGATATAGAGGAGGAGAGGGAGCTCTTTCTGAGAGGTTGCTCAAGGCATTAGTATGCTCTCATTAGCAGAGCAGATGTGCTGGAAGGTTGTCTCCTGTTTAAGTTGTGCAGAATGATTAGCGTGGGAACGGGTGGCTGTGTTTAATGAACCATCAGAGACAGACCTCCAGAAATGCTGGTTTTTCCAGCATTGTTTCATACTTTGATATACATATATGCATAAATTCATAGCGAGCCTCACCCAGGGGCACACATACCATTTATATGGCAGGTCTACCACCACAGCTTGTGACTCTGGACTGGGGGCACATCAGAGCCTTGCCTGTTACACTTGTCTTTGCTATGGCCATTGCATTTGCAGGTGAATCCTTAGAAGAGGGTGTTAGCAGCACTCAACACCACCCACCGCCCTCCTGTGTCTCTCCAGGCAGCCCAGTGAAGCTCCCCCCATTACCTATAGGCTGCAGGTAAATGTGCTTTCGACAGAAGTTCTGTTTCCTCCTCAGCATGGCGTGGTAGAAGGTCTCGAAGTCCTCGGGGGCATCGGGGTGGCTGAGCAGCCAGTCGAAGGCCGTGCGGATGAGCAGCGTGCAGAACAGCGTGCGCTGGGGGTTGTAGGCCTCGGACAGGAACAGCTTCTCGGCCCTGGAGAAGGCCTTGGCGTAGAGCTCCTGCAGCGCGGGGTCCGTGGAGATGAGCGCGTCCTTCAGAGCGCGGGGCCCGAAGCTGAACTCCTGCGCGTGTTTGCACTGCAGCATCGCGGGGCACGGCAGCGGCGGCACGGCCTGAGGGAGGGGACACGGCCATCAGCGCCAGGCCTCGCCAGGGATGGGAAACCTCACACCTGGGGGACACGGCCATCAGCGCCCGGCCTTGCCAGGGATGGGAAACCTCACACCTGGGGGACACGGCCATCAGCGCCCGGCCTTGCCAGGGATGGGAAACCTCACACCTGGGGGACACGGCCATCAGCGCCCGGCCTCACCAGGGATGGGAAACCTCATACCTGGGGGACACGGCCATCAGCGCCCGGCCTTGCCAGGGATGGGAAACCTCACACCTGGGGGACACGGCCGCCAGTACCGGGTACACGTGGGATGGGATCTCATCAGGGATGGGAAAACTCCTCATGCCTCAGGGACACGGCCATCAGCACCCAGCCTCACCAGTGATGGGATACAGCCATCAGTGCCCGGCCTTGCCAGGGGTGGGAAAACTCCTCACGTGTGAGGGACATGGCCATCAGCGCCCAGCCTTGGCAGGGACAGGAAAGCGCCTCACACTTGGCCCTTGCAGCAATGAGCACCAAAATCCCGGCTGTAGGGTGTGGTGGGATTCTGTAAACACTGCACGTTGAGCTCCAGGCCCCACACTTCGTGTGGGAGTGGCTGTTATGGGTTCTCCATGTCCCCATGGCTGTCACTGGCTCAGGGATCCCGTGCCAGGAGATGGTGCTCAAGAATGCACATCCCCAAAATGGTGCTGGGTGTCTGGAGTAAACCAGATGGCTTCACTGGTTTGGGGTTTTTTTGGTGCTCTGTCCTGAAGCCCCAGTAAGATGAGAAATACCTCTCAGTGTTGTGCAACTGATTGCACTGGACCTTGTAGGCTGTGGTGCTCTTATTTGCCTGGGATAAACCACACTCCTTGGAACAGGTCCATGCCAGGAACAAAGAGGTTGATGTTGGTCTTTATCTGTCGATCAGAAGCCTAAACTTCTGCCTTATCTGACACCAGTGAGAGCAGCTGTTCTCTGGTGACAATTTCCTCTAATACCTTTTAATCCTAACTATTATCCCAGGGCATCTTTGGCTCCCAGTGCTGTTGTCAGGCTGCAGGATTTGGGTACATTTGCCCAGCCAAGGTGGGACTTGCTGTGCGAGGCTGGTGGTGCCTCTCTAGCAGGACACGCTTGGGCCCATTGCCATCGTGTCCCTTCATGAACAGCTTCATGTCACACTGTGTTAGCATCAGCAACGCTGGGGATGATGTCAAGTGGTAAATAAAGAGCAAATGAAAGCCTGCAGCACAAAGAAACTAATTTGGAGCTTCCTGGAAATATCCTCTCCAGGGTCCTGTCTAAGGCCAGCATTCCCAAAGCTGTAGAATTCCTATTCCCATTCCTATTCCCATTCCTATTCCTAGCACCTATTTTCCACTGCAGTTTATGCACTTGGGGAGGTGCCAGTGAACACCTTGGGGAGAAGGAATCAGAAGAGGAAACAAAGCACAACCCCCATGACTAGTCCATGTCTGGATTTTTCCTTTTTGTAAGGAGACCATGCCAAGCAGAACTGGAGCATTTTGGAGCAGTGCTTTGGGCTTTTTGCCTACCACAGGTAAGTGCTCCACCTGTTCACAGCAGAATGAGAAATTTGAGGGATACATGCACAAAAGCCCAGGGTTTCTAGGAATAAGTGTTGCCTTCCTGTAGGCAAGTTCATAGTAACTCAAAAGGAGCCAGAAAAGCTTTCTGGGTGGACATCAGCTGCTGACCATCACTGCTCTAGCAGCAGCATTCAATCACAGGAAAAAAAAAAAGAGAGATTAAATATTTTAAGGAGGAACTGGTTAAGTCTATAATTTAAGTAGGTCTTTAGCCTAGTTCTGCTAGGTAAGTGGCATTCAGTGGCCCCTGAGGACAGCAATATGATTAATAAAATTCAATATTTAAAAAAAGTAGTACCAACATGAGCCAAAGCCTCTCCTCACTTATGCAGAGGTGGTTTGCACTGTAAGAGGAAAGTGGCAGCCTATTAAAATTAACACTGCATTCCTTCTCATCTAACCCTTGGGAAGAGCTGGGTATGTATTGGTAGTCCTTAAAAGGGCTCATTTAGTGTGATCTTTTTTGTCTCTAAGGGTGTGTAGCTTGGAGAGGGAGTGGATAAGCAGTTTTCTTTCATTTTTGCAAGCTTTGTATTTCACTTGCATTAAAGGCTGACAGCAGGTGGCATGGGGGGACCTGAAGTGGTACAAGGTTCCTAATCCAGCGAAAGTTTAGAAAAAAAATCTGTGATACTTTCTGAGCTCTTCTTATTGCCAAAATTGTCCAAATTGTTCCAGCTGGTTTTTACAGGGAGCAGCAAGAGTTTGTGTGAGGTTTCCCTGCACTTGGTGACCCAAATCTCTACACTTCTGACTTCCTTCCAGATTTGGGAGCACAAAGTGAGAGTCTGACCCCAGCAGGTCACCAGGAGTTTTGCCTTGGAGTAGGGTGAAGATTGGCATTTTCCTAATGGACAGGATTTCACTTGTTCTGCACAACCTTTAAATACAAGCATCCTTTTCCTGGTGATTGCAAAACTTCCACTGGGGAGCTCTTAGCAATATTCAGCTCCCTGAGGATGTGATGCTGCTGCCTGCCCAGTGCAAGTCAAGAAAGAGACTTTGCACTTGGTCCAGGTTGAGACTGATCATGTTAAAGGATTTAAATTTCAAAGTTTCTGGAAGCATGAGCTGCTTTCATTAATGTTTTGGGCAACAATTGGAGTGTTGGTCAGGGGAGGGGGAGCTGGTTAGAAAATGAATGGGTTTTTCTCAGCTAAATGGGAAGCAGCAAAGAGTGGATGTATGTGACAGCAAATACAATGAGTGCACAGTCTTGCAGTAAGTGTTCCCCCCAGGGTCCCTCATGGAGTGTAGTGGGAGCCCAAAGCTATGGGATATACATTCTTTCCCTAGACTTCCTAAAAGGGGACATTCACCCAGCTCCAGACATTCCCAGCTGTGTCCATGGGGGTTTTGTGATGTTCCTCATGCCCAAGGGTGCCCATGACGACGCTTTAGGGGTTCAAAAGCTTGGGCACAGGGAGGCATTTGCAGGAATTCAGTCTGGAATGACATGTGCCTCCTTCTCCTGGAGAGTCTGCCTTTGCTTCCAACAGAACAGCAGCAACCCACTGCACTGCCCAAATCCAAGACAATTACTTCTCTTTAGGAAGCTTTTCTAAAATACTTCATTGGAGAAAATTACTGCTTCAGAAAAATTTTCTGGACCAAATTTAGTGGTTGAAAAAAGAAGCTCTTTTACCACATTAGCCATAGTAGAGGTTATTTGTCTTGGTCTAATATAGGGATATGGTGTTTCATTTAACTGGACCAGAGCTACAGGGCTTTATAATTTTTAGTTCTTGTGCTGAGGGTGCCTGGTGTAACTCCCTGAGGCAGTCCCTCAGGAGGGAATGGCACTTTGGCTTGGATAGTTTCTTTCCCAACTCAGTTTTTAAGATGACAAGGAGGGGATGAAGAAGTGGAAGCACCCATGCATCCTTCTGCCCTTCAGGTACTTTAGAAGATGTTGTGCCTTTAAAGAAGCTGTTTTGGCCCCTTGTGAAATGACAAGCTGTGGGACCTGACCAGCAAGTCCTGGGGAGGAGAAAGTAACTCCTTTTGTTTAAAAGGCCACTAATTTGTAGTTGCACTTAAGAAAAATGCTTTAAGCAAAATAATAATCTAGAGATCTGCTGCAAGTGGAGACACTCCCCACATCCACTCCTGTGCTGTTTTTTACTTTACCATTAGGAAAACATCCTGTTCCCAACACACATTTTGTGGTTCCATCTCACAGCCACTTGCTAACATTGTAATTCTTCCTAAACCAGGAGCAACTGTGTTGGACCACATGAGATCCGTGAAGGTTGGACCTGATGATCTGGGAGGTCTCTCCAACCTCAGTGATTCTGTGATATGAAGGAGCAATCAATGTCCCTGTGTGCAGGACAGAACATGTGCAGGACCCAGGGGCAGGGAAGGAGCCTTGCTGGGAATCTCATCCACTCCTGGAGATCCTCCTCTTTTTCTTTGTTATTTGCATATTTCATATCATCCATCATCACCTCCACACAGGGCAGAGGAGACACAGAGAACCCAAAGGTTTTGGCACTTGGCTCCTTGTCTGCCCCTGGCACCACCTTTCCCAAGGATTATATTGTAGGACATCAGTTGTGGCCTTCCTGCTCGTGGTGCTGCACAGGGCAGGAGCTCCAACACACTCCCTGAGGCTTTCAGCACCACCCCAAGGTTTCAGACCAGATGGGGCACATTACACAAATCTGTTTACTATGGAATCTGACAGATTTTATTTTCATGGTGAGTGTTTTCACAAGAAACACCCCAAAATCCAGGCTCAGCACGTGACACCTGAGCAGCCTGTACACTCCCTTTCCCACAGTAACCTGTTAATGTGCTTCATGTGCAATTCAGGTTACTCATAAATAATTCTCTTTGCAAATCAGACACATATAAATTATTCTCTGTAATTGAAAATTACCTATGAATTATTCTGTTTGTAATTCACAGACATGTCATTTATTCTCTAATATATTGACATTGCTTTCTTGGATAGATATGCCTGTGGCTGACAGTAACAGGATGATTCTCAAAGGCCAAGGCAATATCATACAGTGTGAGTTCATTTGGGATATTCTGACAAAACATGGATGGTCTTGTGTGAAGAAATTCCATGTACAGGTCAGAAAGGGCACTCAGTGCATTATGAAGTTATTTGGTATTGTATAGAATTTGACCCTAACATTGCAAATATTGTATAATTTTTTAGGTCTTTCTAAAGTTATTTATTTTATAAGCTAACTTGTAAGCAATTTCTAGTTCTGACTCTCCCACAGGCACTGCAGATGCACAGAAGCTTCCCTCTGTTCCCTTCCCCTCTCAGCTCCTGTGAAGTATTTGGAGGCAAACTGACTTTACCTGGCACTTTGCATGTCAGAGGGACATTAGCAGGGTCTCTTAACACTGATTAATTACCTTTGTTAGGTGCTGCACTGTAAACAAGCAGTGATAGTGCAGAAAATTCATCGCCAGTCAACAGAAATGAAAAGCCCAGAGCAAACATAACAAGCGATAACTAATTATCAACACATGCTCCAGTTACTTAATAGCTCTTTCCCTGAGATTTGCACTTGGTGTCTGCTACTGCTGCTCCAGGATCAGCCTCTCCTTTTTAGTGCTTCCCAGTATTGCACCCATGACAGCCTGAAAGCAATTTTCTCAATTTATTTGTTTACATGTATAGAAAGCGATTTTTCTTGACTGAGAAGCTCTGCTCCAAATAAAATTCTCACTGGTCCAGCTCCTTCCTCAAGGAGCTCAACACAGCCCCTCACACAGAGCCAGGCTTTGCCTGCTGAGTAGGCTCAGCTCCTGGGGTCACACCAAATCTCTTTGGCCAGGCTCAGACCTGGTTTTGAGATCCTCAGCAGTTTTCAGAACCAATCCCCTCTGCTCACAGAGAAAATCCACTCTGGACCTGCTCAGCCCTCTACTTGCACCCTCATGGAACTCTGGCATGCTCTGTCCAGTTGGCATTAAGTGGCCACAGAGCACTGAGTCAGATCTGTGTGTGTTCCAGCCCAGAAACTCAGATAAAGCCTTCTGGCCTCACGTAGTGCCAGATCCCAATAATATTTGTGTGTAATGTCTCTAGAATATGTCTGTGGCTCAGAAACAGATGGTCTTGGGAAGAGTCATTCCTGGTGCTGTGGAAACCTTCAGAGATTCACACGTGCATTTACCAGGAGCAAAATCTGCCTGTCCTGTTGGAGCTGTGATTGATGTGTTGTTGCTGCAAGACTCAGCCCTGGAAGTTTGTCCTCCCAGGAATCTGCCTCATTAATTAACTTGGACTGCTGGACAAGTTAGATGGACAACTCAACAATATGCAAAAAAGGTTTGCAAGGTGAAAGACAAGACTTGTAAAGGTCATTAAATACCTAAGATGGAGGCAGATGCTTCCTTTTGTCCTTATTTAAATATTCTTATTTAAGTGTTCTTAAGTATTTAAGAATACATACACGTCCACTTTGCCTTTGATTTTGTTTTATGTTAAAGCCTGCTCTCTCAATGTGCTGTGCTTCATTTTAATACGTCCTGAGGACATACATTATCCCTCGGTTCAGCCTTCTCTTCTACAGGTTTTATTTATTCTATGCTCGTACAAAGCACTACCCTATTTTTCAGTGCCTGCCATTTGAGGCTTTCTAAGTGTCACACAAACATTCATGAACTTCTCTGTGCTAGCCTCCAGAAAGTAAGCTGGCAGTATGTGCCTTTCCCCCTCCTCCCCCTCATCACCCATTTATTCACCATTTTCAGAATTTTCTCTGTTCATTTTAGTCTGGTTCAAGTGCCTGTGCTGC
Source organism: Agelaius tricolor (assembly GCF_023055355.1). NCBI lineage: Eukaryota > Metazoa > Chordata > Aves > Passeriformes > Icteridae > Agelaius > Agelaius tricolor. The sequence continues at coordinate 4,295,445 of NW_027269279.1, forward strand.
TTCTCCCATGCACACATGTGATGAAGGGCTGGCTGTGTTCTCCTTCCCTGGCTCTGACATGAAATAATCCTCCACAATCCATGTCTGCGTGCTGTGCACTTGCTAACCAGAGATCCAAAAGCACGGAGCAGCATCTATCAGAGCTGTACAACAAACGTAGCACTGCAGAGATAGCCGAGCTCTAATCACTCAGCTCCAGGCACTTTGCTCTTCATCATACTTGTCTAGACAGACTAAATGGTCTCTGCGAGACAGCCCCGGTGTTAGCCAGGAAAGCGGCTGCGTTTTCCATACGGATGAACTCCCAAACAGGTATGGCTAAGGGTGGGTATTCCCTGGAGCACGGGCGGTGTGGAAGTGCCTCATCCCGCGGTGAAAAGGTAAAAAGGCGCGGGGATGCGGCGCCTCCTCCTCCCAGCACACCCAGTGCTTTTTAAGCGGTGCCGCCAGGTCGGGGATGTTTGCGGGCATTTCACAGCCCAGGGGAAGGAAGGAAGGGGCTCCGAGGTGTTACTACAGCCAGCATGGCTGGGGGGGACAACGACAGAGCCCAAAGCCACGGTAGGGGCCGGCTGTAGCTGATCAGCAGCCAGCGCTGCCCGCCGGAGGGTTGCTGCGGGCGAGGCATGTTCTGGAAGGGCCGCAGAAGCAGGTGCTGCTCCTGGGACACCTGAACAGCCCCGGCCCCGCAGGTCTGGAAGTGGGGCTGTGGATGCTGCTCCCCGGTGCGGGAATCACACGGGTGGATGTGCAGGGAGGGAACAAGTCCCCCAGCGCTCTGGGACGATGCACCAAGCACGAACACCGAGCTCACCCCCGGCACCGCAAACCCCCGGAGGCTGCACCGAGAGTGCCCGGGCGGGACCCCTGGAGCCCGTGGGGATGATGCCCGGAGCGCAGTCCCTAATCCCCGGCGGGAGATGCCCCGAGCGCGGTCACCAGCCCCCGGAGAGGGATGCCCTAAAGCGTGACCCGCCGCCACCGGGGGAGGATGCCCCGAGCACGGCCACCATCGCCCGCGGAGCGATGCCATCGCCGGGAAGCGCTGCTCGTCCTCCCGGGAGGTGCCCCGAGCGTGGCCACCGTCACCCACGGAGCGGTGCCCGTCACCCCGGGGGCGATGCCCACCACCCACCTGGGGGTCCCGCCGCACTCCGGGGCCGCCCGGACCCCCCTTCCCACCTGACCGTGCCCTCCCACGATGAGGCGACCCCGCGACCCCCTCGATCCGCCCGGGGGAACAGGACAGGACAGGACAGGACAGGACAGGACTCACCGCCCGCCGGGCCGGGACTGCGGAGGCCGGGAGGAGCGGCAGGGCCGGGGCACCCGGCTCGGGGCTGGCGAGGCGGAGCGGAGCCCGGCAGCGGCGGCGGCAGGAGGAGCAGGAGGAGGAGGAGGAGGAGGAGGAGGAGGAGGAGGAGGAGGAGGAGGAAGAAGAAAAGGGGGAGCAAAGGGGGGCTCGGCCCCGCCGCCGGGAGCCCGCGGGATTCGCCGAGCGGCCGCGCAGAGCCGCCTCCTGCCGCGCCCGGGGCAACCGCCGGGGGGCGCCCGCGGGGAGCGGCCGGGACAGGGACCCCGCGACAGGGACGGGACACGGGGACAGGGACAGAACACGGGGACAGGGACAGAACACGGGGACAGGGACAGGAAACGGGGACAGGGAGAGAACACGGGGGCGTGGGGGACACGGGGACAGAGACAGGACAGGGGGACAGGGACAGGGCACGGAGTGCAGGGACAGGATACGGGTTGGAGGAACAGGACACGGGGTGCGGAAAGGGCACGGGGTGCGCGGAGCAGGTGGAGATTGGGAGCAGGACACGGGGTGCGGGGCAGGACACGGGGTGCGGGGTCAGGACACGGGGTGCGGGGCAGGACACGGGGTGCGGGAGGGGACACGGGGTGCGGGGCAGGACACGGGGTGCGGGGCAGGACACGGGGTGCGGGAGGGGACACGGGGTGCGGGGCAGGACACGGGGTGCGGGGCAGGACACGGGGTCCGGGAGGGGACACGGGGTGCGGGGTCAGGACACGGGGTGCGGGGCAGGACACGGGGTGCGGGGCAGGACACGGGGTGCGGGGTCAGGACACGCGGTCCAGGAGGTGCGGGGTCAGGACGTGCCCGGTCGCGGCGGGTCCCGCTCGGCTGCCGGAGCCCGGAGCGGGGCGGGAGCGCGCTCAGCCCCGGTTTGGGAAGCGCATTCCCCAGAGAGCCCGGGCTGAGCAGCGCGGCGGTGCCGGGGGATGGAAACCCTTTAATGTGCGCTCTAAGGAGAGCTGGGCTGTCTGGGGGCCGGTTGTGCCGGTGGCTGGTGCCATCCCCGCCCTGCGAGCCGTGTTTGCATTCGCCTTGATGCCTCGCTCGCAGCATCGCTCCCACATGACCCGCATGCGTTTGTGTGTCCCACGATGTTCTTTAATTCGGGAATATTATCTGTTCTTGGAAAGGTTAATTACATTAAAGGAGTGGATCTCTGTTCCCATTTCTTCATGGCTTCATTTATTCTGCCTTTCATGTTTTGATCCTCTTCAGTGCTTTGATCCCTCACTTCTGCCATCCCTGAATGGAAGGAAAAAGGAATACCCTGGCTGGGACCCAAGCGTGTCCCTAAGTGACATAAACTCAAATTAGGAAAAAAAATATATTTTACAGCCTCAGGGGCTGTAGCAGTGCTGGCAGCCCAAATGCCATCTGCATGCCCAGCACAGCCATGGGGCTTGCAAGGGCCAGCAGAATGTCCTGGACCTGTCGTGGCCAATGACTGCATGCCATGCTGCAGGATTAGCAAGAGCAGGGTGAGACCATCCCTGCTGCAGCCTGCGTGCCTGGGACCTGCATTGCTCTGAAGGCACTGGCAGCATCACTGGTGAAAAATTGCCCTAATTTGCTGCTCTCATAATCAGGCCAAGGCAAAGAAGCAGCTTCTCCTGGCAGCAGACACTGCTCGTGAATCTTCCTTGTGGGAAACCTTCCTGAGATTCAGCGTGTGGGAAGGGCAGGAGGGAATTCTGAGGCCTTGCAACAGTATCTTCCACTTCAGCTGCTACCCAAGGCACAGGAGATGCCCTCTGTGCTGCTTTAATTGGTTGCTGCTTGTAATGAGACTTTATTTGTATTAATTACTTAAATTATGTATTTATGAGTTGCTCTGAGTACACCATCAACATGTTTAGAGCCATAACAAGCCTCAAAGAGTCAGCTCCTACATGAGGAAGCTGTGAACTGGAAAAACAGATGCACTGATACACTGTGCTCCCAAAATGCACAATTATTTTTTTGTTGAACCTATTGCAAACTTAAAAATTAGTAGTTAGCTTAGCTGCCAGCCCACTGACTGACCAGCACAGGTAAACAGGGCTGGTGTTGTTGTTAAATGTTCCCATAATGATGCATTTATCCTGGACAGGAACAGGGGCAGGTGGGCAGTCCTGGCCCAGCAGAGCTGGCAGTGAGGGAGAGGGAGGCAGGGACAGAGACAGTGATGAGGAAACAGCCACACACTCATTCTCTGACTTTTTAGGAGATTTTATCAAGAGAGGATCAGTAGAAAAGGAAGGGAGAAGGGAGCAGGAGGTGGTCAAAACTCAGATGAGAAGACAACAGGAGCTGGAGAGAGCAGTGAATCAGAGAGATGGGATCTGGGGCCATGCAGGGAGCAGAAGGGCTCTGGGACAGCTGCACTCACTCAGCTGCCACTAGAGCTGGTCACAGCACAGACGTGGTGCTCACCACAAGTGGCCTTTATCTGCAGTGATCAGCAGCAGCCACCATTCTGCTCTGAAATCAGCTGTTTGTGCAGAGCTGTTTCCTGGAGCAGCCACAACCTGCGTCCTCCCCACAGGAGGATTAAAATACAGGGGTGCATGCCTTGGGCAGGTGAGTGCAGGAAACTTCATGGGGCAGCACATCCTCAGGGAGAAGGAAAAAAACCCCAGAAGCACTGCCTGAGACTGGAATTTAGGCAACTGTAGCTATTTAGCCAAAGAAAGTTGTATACATGCACAAATAGCTCCATGGGCAGAAAAGGCAGGTACCCACGAGCTGTGTAAGCCACAGAGAAGAGGCAGCCCAAACCCACAGCTGCAGGCTGAAGGCAGACTAATTGAAATGAGAAAATAGGCATTAATTTTTTAAAGAATGAAGTTGATTAGCTGCTGGAACAAATTACTGAGGAAAGTGAAAGTCTTCCCATGTGATAGTGTTTTCTATTCCAGATAAGATGCCTTTCCCCAAGTGGGCTTCAGCCAAGCACATGTTCCTGTGCTCAGCAGAGCAAGGATGGGGTGAAATGTGGTGGTCTCTGCTCTGAGGAGGTGAAGAGGTAACTTTGTGGCCCCACCTTGATTTCAGGGAATAAAGGCTCTGCTCTTGGACTGGGTCTCTAAATCCCTCCTGGAGGGCGCTCCTAATTTCAGTTTGTGTTGCTGCCACAAAGCATAAATGCACACAGGCAAATTTTCTGAAAGTTCGGACCACAGCAGCAGCCCAGAGAGAGCAGAGTGGGTTCAGCTTGTGTTATCTCTTTTCTGGTCAGTCACAAAACCCTGACCTACTCTTGGGCAGCACTGTAGAACTACCAGCAGCTACTTTGATGTTGGTCCTAAAGCAATTGCAGCCACATCTGTCCCACCTTTGGACACAAGGAGGAGAATCAGGGAATGCCCCCCCAAAAAAAAAAAAAAAAAAAAAAAAAAAAAAAAAAAAAGTAAGAATCTAATCTCACATTGCTGCTTCTATGGAAATCAAAGTAAAGTACAAAATTTGCTAGGAGGAGCAGGCTCAAAATCAAAAGGTGAGATCTCCTCCATGTTAATGGTGATGGAAAGGAGGAGAAACGGGACTGACTGGTTTGCACAGGAGATGGAGAGCTCCCAGCCTGGGAGGATGTGGCACAGACCTGTCTGGGGTCAGGTCCACTCCCTTTGCAGGTCCTGGTGGTTGAGGGTCTGAGGCAGGAGATGAGGAGTTTAATATTAAAGTAGGATTTCACCTTGAACTGGAGAGTCTGAGGGACCTCATTGACAAGACTGCAGGAGGTTCTTGCTTCCTCACTGAAATCAGTGGATTTGGCTCCCTGCCACACGTCAGAGGGTGTGGAAGGAGGATGAAGTGTTCCTTGTCTCCTCCATGGATACCCTGAAAATGCAGAGCATTGTGCTGGTGCTGAGGAAAGGCCCCTCCTTTGCCCAGCTGCTGGCCTGCATTGGGCAGTGCCATCCCATGGGCCAGGACCTGCCCTGTGGTGCTGCCTCGCGCCCCATCCATCACCCTTCCCCAGAGAGCCCTGCAGACAAACCTCCTGGAGGAATGGGTGAGCAGCACTCCAGGACTTCCACAATCCCCCTGGGAAACCCGAGGGACTGGCAGCAGTGAGGGACAGCTCCCTTCCTTCGGCAGGAGGTGGCAGAAGAGAAGCAGAGAGCAGCAGGCGCCTTCTGGGAGGTGATGGACTGGGGGCATCACTGTCCCTAAGGAGGAGCCACACCACCAGAATCGTCCCTCTCTGCTGGGTCCTGGCACAGTCCAGGCTCTGTTGGCAGCTCGGGGAGGAGTTTTAATGAAAACAAATGTTTGGCTGGTGTTACTGTGGTGCCACAAGGAGCAAACAGAGAGAGCCCAGCCCCTTTTTGATTAGTGAGTGCAATCTGCTGCCACAGCTGATGCTGGAGGAAAAGATAAGAGAGAGAAAAAGAAAACAGCTCTGGAGTGAAGATGAAAACACTGGGCAGAAGATCTGTGGGTGGATGAAAGGGAGCCATTTATTTGCAAATAAGTTGCTAGATCAGGCTTCATGTGCATCTGGGCAGCTTCTAATACTATGGGCTTATTCAGAACTGAGAGTTTTGACTGGAGCTGGAGACTCTTGAGACATCAGCCCACACGTGTGGCTGGTCCAAGTCTGTCTTGTGCCAATCTGAGGAAAATTTAAGGGTCTTCTTCACTTTTTACCATTGATTTTGTGTCTCTCTGCAGGAAGTCAGGGTGGCTGCTCCATGATTCATTCCCATGGGGAAGCATGATTTCAGGTTCCCAGATGGTTGCAGAGGCAGAAGAGGGGGCAGATATGTATTTTTACAGCCAGGAGAATGCAACTTCAGTGTACAAATTTGGCTTGGCTCAGAAGATGTGGGGAATATACAGAATGATTATTTATTTATCTATTTCCATGATTATCTTCCTCTTGGCTCCTGATTAGGTTTTAGGAACATTGAGGAAGGAGGAGGCTGCTGCCTCAGCAATCCATCCCAGGATTTGAACTCAGCCTGGTATCTGGTGTCTGTTCCCTGGGATTCAGCAGAGAGTCCACTTATTGGGTCCAGCAGAAATAGCTTTTTGCTTCCTGGTTTCAGAGGAGGTGTTAAGTAGGACATAGATAAATTTGGGAATATTAGTAAGGGAGAAAGGGCAGCTATTTCTTTTGAAATAAATCTTTGGTAATATAGATCTTTGGGCAGAGAGCTGGGAAGAGCTGCCCTTTGTAGAGAGCTAGAGGATGAGACGTTTGCGGATTGGAAACTTTTTGATTCCAATAAATTATTGGGCAGAAATGGATGTTTGGGAGCATTTCAAGTTTCTATATGTGCAGCCCTGTCTGGCACTGAGTCCTGCAGTGTTTCAGCTCAGGGAGTGTCTGGCTGATGTCAACAGTTCAGGGCTGGGTTGTGTCCTGCAGTGGCATCTCAGTCTGCAGGAATCTGGGGACTGCTGTGTGACAGTGCAGGTGGAGAGGGTTTTGGTGGCACCCCAGCTTAAAGGTTTATCAGAGATTTCCCTGAGATGTGCAGACATGAGGTTGCACATGGTCAGTAATGTGGAACAAGCTCTCCCCACAGAAGGAGAGGGGTCTGTGCCTCAGAGGCAGAGCCCTGCAACGCTCTGTCTGCGTAATTAAAACACTGCAGTGAGATGAGACACGAGATGGAGAGCAGAGATAGTTGGAGGCACTGAGGAACAGAAGTGTTTTCAAGTATTTTGCTGCAGAGGTGACTGGAGAATTTGCCTGGTTTTCCCTTTGTGCTGTCCTGGGCCAGGTGCCTCGTGCTGGGCACCCAGGGGGACACATCACTGACCCAGAAACAGGAGCGGGCACTGAACTGAGCTCAGGCACGAGGCACAGGGGAAGCACAGGGCTGCAGAGCCCCGAGCTCATCTCTGTGTCTCATTGGGCTGATGCATGGCTGTGATTTTTGGCTGGGGAACTGACCACAGCCCAGTTTGCTCTGGGCTGGGTGAGGATCCGCTTGTGCCCGGTGACGCTACAAAGGCGGCTGAAGGCCAAGTGCTGTCACTGGAAACCAGCTGTGAATTAATGCTCAGGGTGTGATTAATGCGCTTTTTAAATGCATTCATGTCCTGTCGCCCTGGCTGCAGCTCTTGTGTCACATTTGGTGTTCTCAGAACATCTATTAGCCTTACAGATCCCTTGATTATTGCTTTCTCTTTTATAATTAAGCCATGAAACCCAGCATGGTGCAGCTTATGCAGTATTAATTCATGGCTGGCGTATTCTGCCTGTGCCCTAGGATAAGGCTAAATGCTGGCAGCTGGATTGCTCTCTGCACAGTCACTATTCTGAAAATTTTTAATATGATTATAAAAATCACATTCTGCTTGCATACGTGCAGCTTGGGGCTGTGCACTGCCACAAGCAGTGAGGTGTGGCCTGACTTCCTCCAGAGCAGAATCTGTGCCCCTGGCAGAGCTAGGGAAAGGGGCTTCCTCCTGCCCCAGGTGCTGGCTGATGCTCTCCAGGTGGATGCTATTAGCTCTGCTCCAGTGCAAATGCAGCCCCACGTGCTCTCCACTCCCTGCCCACCCTGCCTAGGACATGCCTGTGAAAATGTGAGTCTTGTAAATGAGTTCTGTTTCGCTCCTTTTTGTCCTCCTTTTCTTCGCGTGAGAGTTAAGTAGAATTCAGGATTTCCTGCAAGGCTGCATCTCCACGGCCCCTTTCTGTCAGCAGCAGCTGCCATGGATGTCTGAATAGTTTTCCTCCTGGCTGGTTGCTCCTGCCCCCAGAACAACAGTTTAACAGTTTGTGTGGCCATGTGGTGAGCTGAAAAGGGAACAAAAATAGCATTAAACATGTCTGGTTTATTTAATTTTTTTTATTTTCCCTCTCCTGGGAACTAGTTGTAGGAGTGACTGCGCTGGAGGAATTGGAGCTCAGAGCTACTGGGAGGGAAATCACTGGAATGGCACAGACCCAGTGCCCCAGCCAGTGCTGGCCCAGAGGCAGCAGTTTGAATGCAGAATTCATGAGGTCTTTGCTGGGCCACTCAGACTGCTTCCTTTGGGTAAATCCAAGCAGCTTTGCAGCCACCTCCTCTGAGGCAGGAGCTGCAGCACAGGGTGGGCAGTGATGGGCTCCAGCAGCTCTGCCCACGTGGCTCTGGTCGCCTGGGAGTCCTACCAAATATCAGATATGGGGACAAAGTGCCAGCACCTCGAGAGCAGTCATGTCATTGTCCCTCATGTGATCTTCATGGGCCCAAGAGTCCACTGTGGAATGGCAGCTCCACTCCACTGTATTAGTGACACACACACTGCTCAGGTGATTGATTATTGCTCATCAAACCATTTCTGGAGACACCTGGCTGCTGATCATCTCAAAGGCTCTGTTTCAAAAACCCGGTGCCAAGCCCTACGTGCAGGATGCAAAGCTGTAGTGCAGAAACTCTTTGAGCTCAGAACGTTTCCATGGAGATGAATCTTTGATCTCGCTGAAATAAATAAAGGGCGGAGAAGATGCTCCCAAACCAGGAAGGAAGGCAAGGCTGATCCCTACGGGGCAGAAGTTCTCAAGAGGAATTAGGGTGACAGGAGGCTTCTCTTTTCATCCCTCCCAATGCCACGTCTGTGGTAGCAGGGAGGTTGAGCTGTGTGCCCGCCAGCACACGTGGAGAACGTGCCCTTCATGCAGCCAGCCAGGCACTCTGCACCTTGGAGTGCCTGATTTAATGGTGCAGGAGAGGCAGGCCTTTGCCTGCACTGCAATATTCACCCTGTGCTGCAGGACTGGGAGAACAGACACAGGGTTCAACACCAGGGTGAGGCACGCTCCTTTTCTTGACTCTGGTGAAGCAATGAGAACAGCCAGGAAAAGTGCTCTGTTTATGGATAAAATATAGGGGGGGGGGAAAAAAATCACATTTTACTCTGGTGTAATGTGCAAAATAGAAGTGTTTCCTATGCTGACATGGAGATAGTGACCAAGGGCAGCAGTCAAGTTGGCTTTATCCACACGGCTGAGCTTTGACCACGCCGGCAACTCGTGTGTTCTTGGAGCTGTGGGCAGATCTGTTACTGCTGGCACCAGGAATTGAGTTTCCCGTGGATGGAGCAGCAGAGAATTCATTAGGGAAGGGTATAATTAGCAGAGCAGTCTCAGGGCTGTGCTGGGGTCGGAGGCCACGGTGGCAGTGCCTGTGCTCCATTCCTGCTGCCCTGGGCACCACAGTGCCCTGCCCTGCTCGCTCCAGATCTGTCCACAGGACACTGCCAGATCCCTCCCTTTGTCTCAGCTGCCAGCACGGCCCCAAACAGGTTTCATTGCAGCGTGTCAGGGTGAGCAAACTGCTGTGTACAGCTGCTTTTCCTCCTTTTTTTTCCTAAATAATCTTCCTCAGATGCATTGAGCTGCCAGTTGTGCTAATTAGGGTCTCTCTGCTCTAAGAGTTATCACCCAGCTCTGAAGCACCTTGCTCCCACCCCTGCTTTCCCTTTCCCTTTGTGCCTTGCTGGATCTCAGGCTCCTGAACGACTCAACCATCATTTCATGTAATTTTAAATTTGCAGTTTAGATACTTTATTTACGAGGATAAATGTTGCTTACAGCTCTGAAATTTTATCATCTTTTCCAAATATTGCAGAAAGCTTCAGTGTGGAACAAAGCCCACAGGTTCCCTTTAGAAGCTGACAAGTGGGGGTTTTGTTGATTTTGTTGTTGTTGTTGTTTCACATGGCCCTCGCTGAAAATACTGTCACTGATCTCTGTTTTCAGAAATGGGCCATTCCACTGAGAAAGCCATGTTTGTCTTATGCACTACCTCACTGGGAAGAAAATATATTGAAAGAGCATGCAATATTAAAGGTATTTTGAATCAAATTCACTTCATCTGGTTTCAGTGGAAGATTTAGCCTTGTTTTCACAGGGCTCTTTGTCAGAACCTAAAGCACAAAATACTCTGTTGGGTCAAAGTTAAGGTTATTGGACAGTTATGAAAACAGCATTTTTATCCTCAATTACATGGACAAGACAGGATTGCTGTGCAGCCACAGCTGTTTGTCTCAGGGCTGTGATGGATGCTGTCACTTAGCAACCACTGCCATTTGTGTTTTAACTGCAGCTTTTTTGTTGTTGGCACGTAATGAGAGTTGTAATCACGAGATCAGTCCCATGGAGGGTGTTTGTTATCAAGAGTGATGGGTTTTAGGACTCACCTGTGCCCCAGCCTATAAGGCTAAATCAGATTTCATGTGTGATGGCCAATGCAGCTTAATAAGGGTTTGTTGAGGAGCTGCCTTGGCTGGGCCAAGTCGTGTTTCAAGACGTGCAGCCTGCATTCACCATCTGCCAGGCCTGGCTCTGCAGCTCCCTCGTGCTGCTCACAGGCCAGCCTGGTTTGGGGCCAAAGCTCAAATCTGAGTGCAGGAAGGAGGGACCAGCCTGGGCAAGCCTGGGTGTCTGTGAGCACCAGATCCTGCTCCCTGCTGCTGGAGAGCTCAGGAGGATGGGCTCGGTGGAGACTGGAAAGTGAGGAGTGAAAGATAATGAGATGGGAGAGCTGAAGATTGAAGGTCTCTGTCTCTTGAGGGCAATTCTCACCTACCCTGCACTGATAATGAGGGAAAAGCATCAGACCTATGACAGTTCAAGCTCTAACACTCTACAGGAACTCGTTAAGGTCTTGGTTTAACACCTGATCTGGTCTGATCTAACTGAGAAAAGCCTCTCAAAGAGGTGAGGGCACCCTCTGTGCCAGACGTTGGGCTCCTGCCTGGCATGGAGGTTAACAGCCAGGCAAGTGGGGAGTAACTTGGTTTGTATGGGCTTGTTTTGTGAAGGGTATCTTTGGAGCCCTGTTATATGTTCATTATAATGTAAATAAACACTTTCAGCCGGTGGGCTCTGAGCACAGAGTGAGTATTGGTACCACAGATAGAAACGCTGCTTTCTTTAATTTCTTTTTGCTTTAACTGAAGTTGTTGTGTCACTGCACCTGCAGCTCTGCAGGGACCCTTGGTGAGGGCTGCTCATCCCCCTTCCATGGGGGGATTCAGGAGAGCCCCAGGATGTGTTTCCTCACAGTTGCACATCTTCAGCTCTGCTCTGCCTTGTCCAGAAGAACACACTGCTCCTCCAAACCCCATTTCTGTGTGTGCTGCTCCGAGGTTCAAGGCAGGAGCTGTGCTGCCCCTGGAGCTCTGGCCCTGCTGAAGTGCTGCTTTATTTGTCAGTAGAAGACAAAACCCACTGCTCTGAGGGGAAATGATACAGACCACAGAGCTGCTGCTGCTGCTGGTATCTATTTCCATTGTAAATTGCTGAGATATTCTGCAGTGAAGCTTTTTGAGGAGTTCCTCTCTAATGCATGCTGGTTTTTAGAAGCCTTGATGAATATGTAGTGAAAGGTAGAGCAGATTCTATCAGAGGATAGAAGGAATTGCAGAGATGTGCACAAATTGATCTGTAATCACAGATCATGTATATCTAAGCTGAAGCAACAGCCCTAGACATTTATAGCCCATTTTTGACTAAGTTGTGCAATTAGTGTAATTAGGCAAAGAATATTCTTTGTATTGTAAATGTCTAGTGTATTAAACCAGAAAATTAACAGCCATTTCTTTGGCAGCTTTCAATAAGCCATTGCTAGAGTAGGGCTGAGCCAAAGATGCTTATTCTCTGTGGAGTCTGAGTCTGAGCAGTTAAAGGATAAATCCTCTCTTCAGAGCTTTGTTGAAATGTGTTGAAAGCAACTCTAGGAATTTCCTACCTGTGTACAGATCAGACAACACAACTTAGCATTGCCCCTGTGCAGATAAAGAGCTGAAATGAGCTTTGAAATTTTCTTCCTTCCTTTTCTTCCTTCACCAGCCACCAGAGATACAATTTTTTTAAACTGTGATGTTTTTTGTCAATACCACCTGCATTTCTCCTGCCAGCTATTTTGTTTCAAAGGACAGTCCTGAGCCCCGTGTCCTCTTGCATTGAGGCTCGTGTGTGGCCACAGCCCCTGGCACAATCAGCTCTGTGGCTGTTGGAAAAACTCCCAGTGGTGCCTGCCTCCTGCAGGAACCAACCACAGCTACAGCTCTGATGGGATGAGCACTGGAGTTTCCAGAAAAATCCATCCCAAAATGTCCCTTAGAGCAGGCCAGGCAGCCCCTCCTTCTCTGTGCTGTGTGACAGAGTGAGCTGGTGCTGGTTTCTGGAGAGACAGCTGTTGTTGGGCTGTGAAGTGGGTAAAGAACAATGGCACTGGCTCAAGTGAATGCTCAGGACGCACCTGGGGGCAGCCAGAGCTGCTCAGGGCTGACTCCTTGGGATCCAAACCTTCCCCCACAGCTCCTTGGCAGGCCTTGGCACAGAGTGTAATCCTTAACCCAGCAGGAAGCTCTGGGGCTTGGATAAGGATCTTGTGGAGGTGCAAAAACACCCTGGGTAGGTAAGAAGTGGGTTTAAAATAAGTTGTGGGTGTAAGCAAGTGGGGTAGGGCTTGTATGAGTCCTCAAGTGTGTGAAGATGGGCATCCTAGAGAGGTATCAGGAGCTGTTGGTGTGTGATCATAAACTTGGCAGCTAAATTTCCAGCTCAAAAATCCCATCCCATTGTTTTCTGTAGAAAGAATTGTGGAATTTCTGGTTTGCTTTCATCTCCCTTAATCTCTCTAGGCCTGGGCATTTGTTCCACACTCTGCCCAGATGTCCCTGACCCTCCCTGTTTCTCCCAGCTCTCAGGGGCAGCATGGCAGTGCCACCACCTCGGTGCCAGGGACACTCCACTGTCACTGGAGCAGCAGGGAGAGCAAAGGCAAAGCAGGGAGCTCAGACAGACAGAAATACACAGACAGAAATACACTGGCACAGAGCTGCTGGAGGTGGAGTCCTGTTTTTAATGAAAGAAGAAACAAATCCTTAATACCCCTTCTAAAGGTAAGGAGCACCCCCCCCAGCTTGTTGTACATTTGGTTTTTAGTGTACAAGTGTATAAACACAATTTTGGACTGCAATTAGGCAAATGCTACAAACATCATGTCACCCTCACCCCAGCTTATTAAAAAGAAAAAGGAGTTCCATGAAAAATTAATAGGTCTGGGAGTTGAGAGACCTTGGTAATAAGCAGTGAGTTTTCCTTCTGTAACAACTCACTTTTTCAATCTGCTGGCATCTGAGTAACTCCTTGGAGTCTCCTAAACTGCAGAGTCCTGAAGTGACAAGAATTGCAGTGCTGAGCAGGAGGGAGGGTGCACCCAGCAAGCTGCTGCCTCCTCTCCTGGAGCACAGCTGACCTACTGTCAGCACAGAATGCTGGTTTGGAACTGCACTCCCTTCACTGGACAGGACTGCTGGAACTCCACAAACACTCCACACCTCTAAAAGCACATCCCTGCTCTCTCACTAACCCCTTCCATTTCTGAGACAGATGCAGTGACAGGAAAAGGCCTGAATTTTACTATCTTCTGTCTTTTGCCAGGTGTAGACCCAGCTCAGGTGGAATTGTGTGTCAGAAGCAGAGCTATTCTCTCCTAAAAACAGCTGCTGGTACAAAACCCAGGGGCTGTGTCACACATAAAGCTGTGCACAGAGCAAGAGGCAAGTGTGCTGCTTTCCTCAGAAGGCACAGAGCAAAGCTTCAGCCTCAGCAGCAAGAGATCCAACTACACCTCAGCCCATTGTACCACTGCAGGGAGGAGCTTTGTGCAGTCCTTCCACTGCTTCAGATGCTGCAGCCCCAAAATCAGTGCCATGTTTGCCTCTCCACAGGCTGCAGGAGGATAAAGGATGCTCAGTAACATCTGCTGGAAAAGAACCCACCATGGTTTGATCTGCTGCTGAAGGTACTGGTTCATTTGGGGTTTTTCTATGTTGCAGAGAGTTTCTTAGCACATGGGAAGATACTGGGGCAAGTTGCAAACTGCACTCTTCCCTAAGTTTTTAAAAAACTGGCATTTTTTTCTCAGAAAATGATGTTGCCATTCACACTATGTCTGCTGGTTTCTAATTGTTACCAAAGCTAATCACAGATCACATTTATCTTGAAAAATCTTTAAGTGTAAGTTTCTCTCAAAAGTTGGAAACTGAGTATTTTAGGAATGAAAAATAGGAGCACTTGAAAAAAGAATCAGCAAAATGGACCTGCTTCTGGCTTCAATTAAAACCAAAGTCAGCATGTTGGTGTCACTGCTGAGATCAAACAAGTCTGTGATCCATAGGAGAAAATTTGTAATGCCAAGGATGATCAGCTTCTGACTCCTTAAATGCCACTTTCTGCTCTAGACCTCAAAATGCACAAGGGAAGCTGAGAGCTCTGTTTATAGAATAAATACAGAAAGGTCAAACAAGTGTCCCTTAAAACCAGTCTCCATCAGCTGCAGCTACTCTGGCTCTAAAAGGAGCCTGCAACAGCTTGTTTTCAGTCACTCTTGTTTTTTTTTGATGCTTCCTTATGTAGGCATGGTCTGGTGCTTTCCTAAAAGACAACAACTCAAAAAAAAAAACCAAAGACTAAATACCATTTTTAATGTTTATACTTTGAAAAAGAAACAACAGTTTATTGGAAATGACACTTAACAAAAAAATATTCATCAGTATTAAAGCAAAGATTTTCTAACCCATTTAACAGATAACAAAACCATCCTTCTCCTCCAGAAGAAAACTGCTTGAGCACTTCTCCTTCACAGCAAAAGCTGTGTTCAGTAACAGTCAACTTCATTATCCTCTATGGTCCCCACAGCAGCAAGGATGTCCTGTAAGAGGGACTGAGGGCTTTCCTCCACATGGTCACTGCTTTTATTTAGCTCATCATGCAGCTCCAGTAAGTCTATTGCACCCAAAGCTAACATCATGCTCTCTGGGTCTTGGAAATCCACCCCAACATCACCATCCACGGGGAAGTTCTGAGCCAGAGAACCCTGTCTTAATGTCCTCTGTAACCAGGCAATGCCACGTCCTGCAGGTGAATCTTCAATCTCCTGTGGATTCTCCAAAGTACTCATGGGGTAGAAATGACCTCTCAAGCCAACCAGCACATCACAGGCTCTCTGCCCCACGGGTTTGTCACAGTCACACAAAGAGCCAAACAGGAACCCAAAGAGCTTTGCTCGACAGAACACCTGCAGCAGCTCCTTCTGAGGGGTGGAACTGGGGACTGCAGAGGACACAGGAGCATAGGGACACTGGGAAAGCTGGCAAATGGTCTGACTACAGAAAACTTCAACCAGCTCCAAACCACCCAGTCTGACTTCCCAGTCTAAGTCATGCTCCACAGTCTGGATGACTCTAGAGACAAAGTGCTCTGTATCTTCCAGCTGACCTGTGCAGCCTTCTCTCAGCCACTTGGTGAAGATGCTGATAACAGCCCTCCTAGGAAAGCCCTCTGAGTCTGCTGACAAGATTTCCTGAAGCTTTGCTACAATGCTCTGGATGCAAAAAGACAAAAGAGAAAGCACAGTGAGGGGAGGGACATGCAAAGAAACAAAAACAACAGAGGTGAAAAATCTTCTCATTACTGGTTGTGCAACCTGCCTGCATCAGCAGATAACTTGTGAAGAAAATGATAAGCAGTACAGCAGTAAACTGATGGGAATTGCTCATGCAGAAAAGGTTATCCTACCTCTTTGTTGTATTGATTGCCTGTGACAGGTGACTCTGGAGCAAAGCAAGCAATGGGGGCCAGGTGTCCCACGGCAGTCACGGCGCTCGCTCGCACGTAGCTCTCCGGGTCCTCCAGCAGATTTTCTGTCAGCCTCAGCACCTCTGAGGACAGGAGGCACTGCCTGAACTCCTTCTGGTCTGTAAAAACAAGACAGCAATCCAAAGAAGTGGGATTTTATTCCCTCTGAGCATGAAGCTGTTTCCAATGCAAACAGCCCTTTGCCTCATTCAAGGATGGCCACTGCCTGCAGGGACAGCTGCCGGGGAGAGGAGCTGCTGCAGGACCAGGCAGATGTTCTGTGTCAGGCTCCCCCTCTCCCAGCAGCTTTTAGTCAAGCCCTGACAGACACTGGAACTTGGAAAATTGCACTTAGAGTTGTTTCAACAGCAAGAAAAAACTTTCTGCAAGTGGGGACACGGTTCCAGCCTCATCAAACTTATGCCTTTGCTTAAAGGAGGAAAAAATAGTGTTCCTTTCCTGTTGTTGGGCATATGGCAGGGAAAACAAAAGTAACTGCAGCACTGAGAGGGGCTGCAGGGTAAAGTGCTAATGCAGTTGAGCATGTTGGATACTTCCTTTGTGACCTGGGGACAACAGCAGTTGGTAACATTCCCCTCCCTTCCAACACAGCAGAGCTACTGTAGGAAAAGCAGCTTTGCCTCAGTGCTACCTGCTGCAAGGCCTGAGCTATCAGTAAAGCAGAAAATCAGTAATTAGTCCCAAGCATATAAAGCAGGTCTAGGCTTTTAGCCTCCTAAAGGCCAGCCCCCAGCCAGTTGAAAGGAACCAGGCTCCAGTGCAGAGCAAACTGAAAACCAGAAAGTGTTCTCTGCCATTAGGCACTGTCACCTGCCTTGACAGACAAGTCTCAACACCTCAATTTAACTCACCAAAACTGCCATCAAGGCAGATACAGCAATCTGAGAAATCAACAGAAAAAGCAGGGTAAGTATATTAATATTTTTGTCTGATTTTGATCATGATCTAAGAGTAAAAATCTTGACACTTCTTTCTTTTCTCAGCCCTCCAGTTACAGGTCAGAAGATGCTTCACCAGCCTGACTGACTTTCACAACCATTAAAGGAAATACTCCTCAAATCTGAACTGGTAAATCTTTGCACCTACCTCTCAAGCACTTAACCATGGAAGTGAGGAACTCCAGGGAAGAATCTCTTACTTCCCAGCAAGGACTGCACAAACGTTTCTGCAGCACCACCAACACATCTGTAAAAGGCAAGTGACAAACCTGAATGGATATGAAAAGCAACAAGCCTTACTAAAACACTCACTGTACAACCTCTACACCATTTCATCTCATACAATCCCTTTTGCTGCTGCTGGGTGCTTCTTCCAGAGTTCTGCAAAGCACTATTTGGGCAGCTAAACTTAAATTCAACATAATTGTGAACAAGAGAATCCAGTGCTTTGAGCAGGAAGGGTAGGCAGGAGCAGATTTCATGTGTGCCACTAGCTGCTGTTTGTCCCAGCTGGAACAGCTTCATTACCTTCCAAAATCTTCTCAGTTTGTGGCCACTGACTGTTGGAGGAGGACAGTTCCTGCAAGTGCACCAACCACTTGGATGTAGCTTGAAAGGTTTTCTTTAGAACCTGGGGCAAGGTAAAGCAGATTGACTTTACTACAGGAGGAAGCAGTGCTGCCTTTATGCCTTTAAAGGTAAAATTAATTTTAGCCTCAAACTTACAGGGAAATATAATTATAATTATGCCTCCTCACTAAGAAGCTAACCACAAAAAATGGTGCTTAAATACAATTTATAACAAACATCTAGAAAATCCCTGTGATCAGCTTAGTATTACAAAGTTCTATACCTCCAGCTTTGGGTTTGCAGCTGCCATCAGAGTCATTCAAACAAAACAAAGCAAAAAACCAAATCCCCTTAATAAAAAGAGTTCAATAATCCATGACCATGTCAAGCTGAGTATGTCAGTGCTACTCTTAGACATGATGGCTCCTGTCTTCTCAAGAACTCTCAATGTACTGGTCAGTAACGTGTTCATTACAATTTTGGCTATTTTCTGCAAGCCACCCAGGACAAGAGAAGTGTCTTACATATTCTAATACAAAGTGAGCTAAGAAACAACTGCAGTCAGACCCTTTATAAGAGTCACACCCCACTGGGGCACACTAATGGACCTGGATCTCTCCCTAGTTCTATACTCACAGTAGGGCTGGTGTTTGGACTCTGCAGATATGCCAGAAGGACATCAAATAGATTTCCTATGAGAGTGTCACACTCTGAAACAGAGAAAACAAACCCAAAGGACCAATACTGAGAGATGGAGCAGCCAAATCCCTGCTGAAATACACAAAGACATATAATTGTAAAATTGTTTTGGGTAAGAAAGCAAAGATTAACTCACCTTTTTTCTCTGAGAGTGCTGCAAGGACATCAAGGGCTGACTTTTGCACTCTGAAGCAATTGATCAGATTGCGGCTGATTGTGCTTCCCAGAGGAGAAGTTGGGCTCAGGAAGCCATTGCAGAATTGTAATATTGTCAGGAGAGAGTGCAGCAAAGACACACAGGGTAAATCCACTCTTAAATGTTTCTAATGGGTGAGAAAGAAAAGAAAAGAGTTTCCAGCAACAGTCTTAAGTACAGAGCAGTTTTAGGTCAGAAGGCAGTAAAAAATTGCAACTTGTAGTGTGTTCTTAGGGTACTACAATGTCAATAACTACAAATAAATGATCTTCCTCTCTTCCAAGAACTGCTGCACAGATGGAAGGAGATTCTTCTGACTGCTTGGGAAAGCAGCCCAATTTGTGTTTCTTCTCAGGATCAGTAATTGTAATACAAGTAAGGTATGGTAACAAACTCATCAAGACAAATTTAAAACTTAAGTGCAGTCCCTCTTTAACAGTCTCAGTATCCCTCTGTTTTCCTGTTTAGAGCCTATTGTGCTAAATTTCCTTAAAATATGGAAACCCTCACTGCCAATTCCTCTCCACATTCTGTTATGCTCTACTGAAAAAGTTTGCAACCATCTTAACACTGTCTTTCAAGGACCAGTTTGTCTCCCAGGCTCTTTTTTTCCCTCTCTGAATGTTACCAGAGACAGCAGCTTCTCCAGGTGGGTGAGGGTCTGACACAGGAGACCAGCACAAGATGTCTTGGAGGACAGAAGACTTTCAACAGTGGCAGGATCACTGACAGACTCATCCAGCAAACCTAGAGGACCAAAGAAGGGAAGAGTTCAGGTCACCAATGAATAGAAAAGGCTGTGATTTTTAAAGCTAACCAAGATATTCAGCTGATGCAGTATGAACATGCCATCAAATGCAACTGGCAGTAGGATTTACCACAAACACTGCTATTGTCCTTGACTTCTCCTGCTCTTTTTCCTCCAGTTTTGGCTGCACCAGGCACTTAAAATACTGGCAACCAGACTGGCCTCTAACTTTTCTGTCACAACTGTACCTGCACATTCCAGAGGCTGGGAGGCTGCTCTCAAAATACAGTCCATTGGCTGAAGCAGAACAGTCAGTGCCTGAATCCTGACATCTTGTGGGCTTCAAGGAGGAAACAGCAGTTACCAACACAAGTAAACTTCAGTTCCTTCCCAAATACTTGCCCCCAAATGCTGAGCAGGATAATGATTTTCATGCAGGCTTTTAAACAAGCCAGCAATGACAGAGCAACAAAAGCAGTATCACAATCTGAGCCTTCTTCCAATGCTAAATGAAAGCAGAGGAGAAACAGGTTTTGAATTTAGAAGTAGCTTTGTCAAGCTAAGCAAATAGAGAGTGGGATCTTGTGTAAGGAGGCTGGGAGAGAGGAATATCTTGTCAAAAAAGTGTCCTTCCATCTAAGAACAAAAGTGTTATTTAGCCTGGAAATCAGTATCTGTATGTACACTATTCATCTGATGATTTCCTGCTGCTTTTTCACTACCTAAAGGGGAATCATGGAGCAGAAACACCTGCACAGTGCAGAAATTTCATTGCTTTAAGTCCTACCATTTGCAGAGCTTCAAAAGTCCCACAGCCAGAGGACCTGCTTGTACTGGGGTTAAGTGTTCCAGAGCAGAAGTTACTAATGCCCAAAAGCTGCCTTCAGTGCCACAAAATGCAGGGGATCTGAGAAGAGAGAAGTGTAAGTGTAACCCATCCCAGGGTGGCAAACAGATCTATCTCAGCACGGGCTCCAAGGTGCCACAAGATCTTTACCGTGCCACGTTCAGCAGAAGATTGGCCAGCAGGGGCTGGGCTTGAACAGTCTCCTCCAGCAGAAAGGATTCTATTTGCTTTGCTATGTCCAACCAAAGGGCTTCAGTCCATGCAGCATAGCAACTGCCAAAACAACTGCCAAACAAACTGCTCAGCAGCTTCAGTGACTGCTCAATGTGAGAGGCAGAGCTGGACTGAAGGGACTCTTTGATGTGCTTTACAATCATCTGGGCACAGCCTGGCCAGTCACAGTCCTTGGTACTGAGAGCTTTGGGTGTTTCAGACTCTAGGGAGAAGGTGAGCATGTGCACCAGGAGCTGGCTGGCAGCTGAAGCCACAAACAGGCTGGGATCTCCTTGCAGAGTGAAGATCACATCCATGCCTCCTGTGGGAAAACAAAACAAGTCACTGGAGCAACAAATAACCAGTTATGACTCCAATTCAGGTACCACACAGCTTTAAATGGTGGTGATGGGGTTTTCTTATACTTTATTTTGTAGTCTCTACTCAAAGTCAGCCAGCAAACAGAAGAAAATGAAATTGTTTCAGATCCTCAGGGGTTTAATAACTCAGGATCAGACTTCAATATAACATCAGTAACATTAGGAGAGTTGACAGAACACTCAATGTGTATTTATGGACAGAGCCTGTACCATCTCTGGACATAACCAGTAGGAAAAACATGAACAGCAGTATCAGCACCACTTTTCCATCACAGGGACAGCAGCATGTGCTGCACTTCAATACCAATCCAGTCTTTTAGACCCCTCTGTACATGGGATCTAAAGATGGTGTTAACAGCATCATTTACATACCTCCATAACAACAGGACTGCAAATGTGTGCAAGCACAAAGAGATAAATGAGCCTCTGCTTAGTTTTTCTGCACTAAAATAATGCTGAAATGTACCCTTCAGTAGGAGTTACAAATAAGAATACAGATAGCTCTTAATTTTATAAGGGCAATTTTATAAGATTCTTTCCCCCTTGAAAAAAGCACCACCTTCAGTGTTTGGAGGAAAAAACCAAATGCATAACCAACTTAACAAAAGTTAAATTACTGCTTAGCTAACTTAACCAACATCTTTCTATCACTTTGTTTTTTGACAAATGGCTTACTTTAACCTTAAATAAACCAAGATACCATCTTGCTCATTTGCCACCTGAGCAAGAGGCTGGGATGGCAGGGGCCCAGCAGGGAGGGGGGGTGGCAGCCCCAGCAGCACTCACCCGTGGAGCAGAGGCAGTGCAGGGCAGGCAGGTGGTGCAGCATGCTGTGCACACCCTTCAGCCAGAGCACCACCTTCAGTGTTTGGAGGAAAAAACCAAATGCATAACTAACTTAACAAAAGTTAACTTACTGCTTAGCTAACTTAACCAACATCTTTCAACGACTCCGTTTTTTGGACAAATAGCTCACTTTAACCTTAAATAAACCAAGACACCCATCCTGCACAGCAAGGGGCACAGCAGGGAGGGGGGTGGCAGCCCCAGCAGCACTCACCCGTGGAGCAGAGGCAGTGCAGGGCAGGTAGGTGGTGCAGCATGCTGTGCACACCCTTCAGCCAGGCGCTGCGCACCGACGCCTCCTCCCACGCCGCGCCGCCCCGCGGCCCCTCCGGGCCAAAGAGCCTCCCCAGCAGCTTCTCCTGCTGAGGCAAGGCAGAAAACGAGAGTAAACAGGGAGAAAAGGGGCTGCTCTGTGCCAGTCAAGAGTATCAGTGCTGTGGTGAAACCTCCTCTTGCTACAAGTATCGTAATATGGGCAGTGTTCAGAATCTCACGCTTAAAGGCAACATGTGGATAAAAAACGGTGTTCAAAACCAAAACTGCTTTGTTTGCAGGTGCTAACGGACAGCTTATGTGTGTCAGTTCCATCAGAATGCTTTATACACTTGTACACATCTCTTCCCTGAATGTTTTTTGGGTTTTGTACTAAAATGTATCCTGGTGCAGAAAGCACTGCTTTAAAAAGCTCCCTTGTTTTTGCCGGGAATCAAAAATTTCCTGTCAACCTGCTACGGAGTGAAAACAAATCTGTTAGTGCAGTTTAGATCTGCAGGATCTGTCCTGGGATGCAGTACTGTGCAGTGGCTGCTGAGAGGTAGTGTTCACAGAATGACTAGGTTGGCAGAGATCTTCACAGAGTCCAACCCAGAGCTGGGTTACCCCATACACTCTTTTCAACTACAAATGGAAGCCCTACCCATCAGCATTCACAGTCCTGCTGTGGTGAGACAGAAGTGAGAAGCAGCTGTACATGAGGATCGAACAGGAATGGTGATGGGAGGTCTTTGCTGTCCAATCACTTCTGCTGAGTTGTTCCATGCAAGCCATACTTTTACTAAGCAGAACACGCACGTTTTTAGGGACTGTGCATACAGAAGGAGCAGACAGACACACAGCAGCAGGTACCTGGGTCAGTGGTACCCAGCTCACCTGCAGGTGCTGGAAGCGGCTTTCGGACGAGGCGAGGATCCCGGCCAGCTGCAGGGTGAAGGACAGGATGCCAGGGCTGGGATCTGCCAGGGCCAGCACGGAGCTGAGGAGCTCTGTCAGACACGGGTTGTCCTGCACCAGCTCCACAGTGGGGTCTGCCCAGGACAGCAGAAAACATCAGCTCACTGCCAGGACGGAGCTCTGCAGAGCTTCCAAAGCCACACTGCCAGGACTGTCCTGTCTCACTAAAGCGGTTCCCTGAGCTGAGTGGTTCAAAAGCAAAACTGCTTTGTTTGCAGGTGCTAAGGGACAACTTACGTGTACCAGTTCCATCAGACTGCTTTATACACCTGTACACATCTCTTCCCTGAATGAGGCCTTTTGGGTTTTGTATTAAAATACAAAATTTGTGTTAAGCCCTGCCAGCTGCTAGAACTGATGAGTTCGGGTGCACCCACAGCATTTTTGGGTGACACAGCACCTCAGACAGCTGTGCAGGCATTCCAATCCCACCTGGACCCCTGTTCCCGTGTCCCTGCCTTGGCATGGTCGCACTGGATGATCTCCAGACATCCCTTCCAACCCGAACTACTCTGCGATCCCGGATGGATCTCGGCTCCCCTCGGACCGGCCCCTGCCAGCCCCCGGCGCTCACCGAACCACGTCAGGCTGCGGAACCAGTCCAGCAGTTTCTCCAGGCAGGTGTCGTCGAGGCCGGGCTGCCGCGGGTCGGCCAGGGCGGCGCAGACTCCGGGCAGCAGCACGGCGCACTCGCGGGTCATGGCGAAGCGGCGGCGGGCCCGGGCCACGAAGCGGGACTGGGGGTCGCACATGGCCGGGGCCACCGGGACCGGACTGAACCGAACCGAGCCGGGCCAGCCCAGCCGCACCGCGAGTGTCGCAAAGGGGGCGTGGCCAGCGGAGCGGGGGCGTGGCCAGTGGCCGGTCAGGGGGCGTGACCCGGGCGCGCTCCAGGGACAGGCGGTGGCTGCGGGACGGTAGCGGCGGTGCGCGGGATGGAGTTGCGCCCTGCCTCGAGTTATCCCGGCGCTCTCGGGCAAAAACTCCTGGCCCGCAAGTGGAGCGGAGCCCCCGCAGAGGCCGCTCCGCCGCCCGCCGGGGTTTCGCTCCCTGCGGGGCCGCTTGGTGTCACCCGCGCTCCGCGGCCGGGCCGAACCCTTCCCCGGCCCTGCCTGCAGGCGCACCCCCACTCTGCGCATGCGTCTCCGCCCCGGGCCGCTGAGGGTTGCCATGGTTACCGCGACCCGGAAGTGCCGCCGGGGGGCGATGGCTGCCCCCAGCCCCGAGCCGGCAGCCACGGCCCGAAGGGGGCCCCGCGGCCCCGCCGCCCCGTGAGGCCTTCCCACTGCTCTCCCACCATGGCCCGGGGGGCCGGCGAGGCGGCCGCGGAGGGGGAGCTGGTAAGGAGTGAGCGGCGGGGAGGAGGAGAAGGCCCTGGTTCTGTCTAGGCCTGCTTCGGCCCGGGCTCGGCTCAGGAAACGCTCCCGCAAGGCCGGGACAAAACCCTGGAGCACCCCCGGGCTCACCGGGCCGGCGAGATGGTGGCTCGGAGGGGGAGTGGGATGGATTCTGCCTTCTCCAGCCCGCGGGACTCTGGGCTCTGCCCGTGTCTCCCCGAGTGCCCCGCAGCACGGCACAGAGGTGACAAAGTCTCAAGCTGTGCTAAGGAAGGTTTGGGCTGGACGTTAGGAAGAATTCCTTCACAGAAAGAGTGATTAGATATTGGAATGGGCTGCCCAGGGAGGTGGTGGATTTGCCGTCCCTGGAGGTGTTTAAAGGAAGGTGGACGTGGCACTCAGTGCCGTGGTCTGGTTGGTGAGGTGGTGTTGGGTCATAGGTTGGACTCGATGATCTTGGAGGGCTTTTCCAGCCTAGATAATGCTGTGGTTCTGTGTTGGTGTTTGTCTCCCGCCCCCTCAGCAGCCAGCTCCCTCTGGGAGCCCCCAGGTTCTGTTGCTGCCTGCTGCAGGTGGCTCTGGCTGGGGCAGTTTTGCAGGAGCAAAGGGGCTCTGAAAGTTACCAAGCCATAGTGCTGGGGCTGTTACTGCGTGTTTGTATCCTGGCCAAGGTTTTGTTGTTACCATTTATCAAAGCTGGGCACTCTCCACATTGTCTGATTCCAAAGCTGCAGTTAGGGAGAGATATTTCAGAACGAGACACCTTAAAATAACAAAATTAATCAGCATGCTGCAAGGAGCATTGCCTCAGGAAATGAAAAACTGTATGGCCTGGTGTGTGAGGACACATCCCTGCCTGCTCTCAGCCAGCATGGCAGGCTCTTTAACCTGCTCTCCTTGCTCCTCTTCTGCCAGACAGGGTTTCCAAAATATACTTCATCCCCTCTCGTGCCTCTTACAGGCACAGATCAGCATCTGTCCAAAGCTTGGTGCTGAGTGCCTCAGAGGCAGCAGCAAGTGGAAAAGGTCTTTCTGTGAGGGCAGCATTCAGATAATTTGGAAGCTAAGTGGAAGTTTTCCTTCAGCTGTGGATATGCTTGCATTTGAGAGGGAGGGAAACTTGTCATCTTTCTTGCATTTGAGGTCTCTTCCCTTGGCCTGAACACTTCTCCACTTCTGTACAGGAGCTGAACAATCCCATAGCATAGCAGGGGTAGCACAGGTGAGGGAGGAAGGGAAGAGCTGGGTGAGTTGCAGCTTAAATGGTGGAGAAATTCCTGCAGAGCCATGAGGATTCAGCTGGTGCAATGCTGTGCACTGCAGTGTCAGGTCTCTGTGACTCAAGTGCCCTCAAAGTGTCCCTCATGGCACAGGGGATGATGAACCTGGATGATCTTTAAGGTCCCTTCCAACCCAAAGCATTCTGTGATGGTTCATTGCTGAAGTGACTTTCACAATATCCCAAAACTATTTGTATAGAGCAAATGATGCTGGCTTTTGCAGCAAGAGCCCCACCATCTTTCAGTGGCTTTAGTGGTTTTGAAAAATGGCATATTTTTGTCTTAAACAATTGACATTTCAGCAATGCAATGGAAGGCTTTGGTCACAGTGTTTACTGTTTGAATTTATTGCTTTCCAGCTTTGTAGAACTGTACAAGTTTTTTGGATGTGTATTGCAAGCAGTTGTTCAGTAGGAAATGTCCTGTGTTTGCAGGGGGATGACAGCCTGTCTGTGGTAACCTGCCAGTCAGAAACAGCCCTGGTGAGTTTGAATTAATGCCCCAAAACCCCTCTGGAGCTGCTGCTCATCTGTGTGCTGCCTCCTGCTCACCAAGCACCCCTCAGAGAGGAGAGTGAACAGTGGCACTGCAATGGGCTTGTCACAAATCTCTAATTTCAGATGTAATTCTGCCTTCCAGATTCTCAGCACTGGGGCTGCAAATGATATTTGGCTTTATTTTGCTGTTCTATCAAGTTGTGGGCTTAAGTAATCCTTTTAGAGAGTTTTAATAGAATTGAATAACTCCTTTAGCTAAAGGGTTCTACAGATCAGCCTCTACTCTGGGATCATCTTGAATTTTCTGCTACTCCTATTTAATATTGATGGGAAAGGTCTCATGTTCTGAGCAAGAATTGACAGTTTATCTGTATCATCAGACTTCACTTGGCACCACCTTAATTCTGATCACCATTGCTGTGCCCAAATCTGCATATGCTTAATGCTACTATTTTTCTTCTCTATAGAAAAGGTTTTGTCTTATTAGAAAAAAAGATCTTCATAGAAAATGGGAGATTGAAGGCAATTTTGAGATTACATGATGATGTCTTAAGAGCTGAGTATTTTCAATACAGAAAAAAAATTCCATTTCTCTTTCAGAAGTTAAAGAAGAAGATTTTTCACAAGCCTCCAAAGTCACCAAGTAAGTGTTCCAAAGCTTTTTAGTCTGCGATTGCAAAACTGGGTATGTTTGTGGGATACAGGAACTGGGAGCTTTATCTGAGACAACATCTTGTTATTCTCTTCAGAATTATTCACTGCTTTGTGCAGAGCACACCTGTTTGAGATCTCTTCTGTAACCTGTGAAGTCCAGCTTCTATAGACTGAAATATTGACATTTATGGGTTGGTTGTATTTCTTGATTCTCCAGAATAACCTAATTTTTTCTCATGTTATGCCTTCTGATGGCAACCATTCTGAATTTGTTTTTCTTCTTGTCTTTTTGGAGAAATGCTGATACTTGTTGTGTAGAGAGACTCTGGAATTACTGGAGCTCTCTACCATCCAGTCATAGATCTCTGTGTGTAGATTTAGTGGTTCTCTGTTTCATTTGTTGTGATGGGTTGTTTCATTTTTTTTCACAGTACAATGTTGTTATTATTATTAGATCTGCAGTTCTAATATTGGGTTTGTCCTTTTTTTCTGGGGTTTATGGTTTTTTGTTGTACTTTTCCATTTACCTTGCTTCATTGGCTTTTAGTGAGTGTTTCAAAGAAGGCTTTATCCTAAAGTGTTGTTAATAGCAACATGTGCAGGTATCTTAAGGATGCCTATCCAAACTGTCCACATAAATATTTCCACATGTGTTGAGTCATACTACTGTCACTCTGCTTTTTCTAAGCCTTTTCATTTTTTGGAATTGTATTTTTTTATTTATGGTGGAGTTTTTTGGGTTTTGTGTTTTGTTTTATTTATATGACTGTCCCATTGCTCTGTATAAGCCAGTCTGGAATATGCTGTTAAATTCTATTTTTACAAGTAATAGGATTGAGTCTGGAAACTTTGAAGAACAAGACAACAAGAATTTTAGTAACCTTGAGCTTTTGAAGGCAGCACTGAGATATTTTCTTTTGCTGCAGAGTCTCCCTACAGCTCAAGCACACAACTGTATCCTAAAAAAGCTGCAGCTTGGAGATCTCTGCAGAGAGCAGGCAGTGCTTGTTTTGAGAATGCAACTGTTGAAAACCCAAGGCAGATGTGGCTGGGATTTCTGAAACAAGGTATTAGTATAGAAATGTTGTTTGCATTTATGGATAAAATTCATTGTTGTGGACAGCTTAACATATAAACTATTAAAAAATAGATTTGTATTTGATTAAAGGTCACACAGGAGTTAATTTCACTGTTATTTATTTGGGTGGTTGGATTTATCTGATCTTGAGCGTTGGCATTTATAGAGGGAATAATTAACAGCATCTGGAGCTTTCCATGTTGCATTTGTTCAGAATAATTCCACAAATTTAATTCACAATTATGCCTGATTTTTGCATTTTTGTTCCATTTCTCTTGGCAGGAATGAGCCATGCTCTGAAATCAGATGCTGACACGGGGCATGTGCGAGCTAACGTTTCCAGTAGCACTCCAGAATATTTGAAGGAAGCTCTAGGAATGAAAAAGCCAAAACATGCTCGTTCTTCCAGTAATGGTAAGTTCTATAATGGTGTGGTAGATAAAAGTGAATTATTTTTTTCCCCTCTAAAAACACACATTGCTTAAGAAAAGCAAGAGCCATTTTAGTATACTAAAATACATGTGTGAAAATATGATCCATGAGATAGTTTTTGAAATTCCTAAATTTGTTAAGGCAGGGATTTCCAATTTTTTTTTGAGCAATGAATCACTATTAGCTTTCAAAACTTTTGCAAATTGCCATGCATTTGCAGCTGAAAACGTTGCAAATATAATATGGTTCAATGGGACAGCTGTAGACAATTTATTGTGACTTCAAAACATAGTTTAGGAACCATTGATAGAAACCATCTGCTTGCCTGAAATTCTGTGTAATTGACTCCTTTTACTTCTTCTCTAGAAAGTGTTTTATCATGTGGTTGTGACATTAAAATCAAATGAGTTTTATGAGAAGAGCAAACTTTCAAAGTTTTATTCTGCTTTTCTTAAAGGAGAACTGTAAACTTTAAAATTCCACTTCCATTTAAAATGACACCTGTACATTTACTGGTGATACACAGTTTCTGGCAACTTTACAGGATGATATATTTGTGCATGTTAAACATAAATAGAAAAATGCATTCTAGACATCTTTTAGAAACCTTTTGTAAATAATGGATTTATTGGGATGAGAAGACTGCAGTCTGTGAAGTTTGTATCTTTCTTGAGATGGGTATTTTAATATAGCAGCAGAGAAGTAATTAGGAAAAAGTTGGCTGCAGAATCTGGCAGAAGTTTCCTACAGTAACACTTCCATTTCACCTCCATTTCTAAAATTAATTTCCTTGTTGATTTTGCTTCTTCGAGGAAAGGAGAAAAACCTAGTTTCCACTTTGGTGCTGTTCTAGATATTTCTCTTTATCTGCAAGGTTTCTGGTTAGTTAAAAATATTAAAAATACCTCTTTTGGATCTACTTATTTTACATACCCCTTTCTGTAGGCTACATTCCTGGAACTCCTGACTACAAAGAGAAGGAAGATATGTATGATGAAATTATAGAACTGAAAAAGGTACAGTTTCTCTGATACTACAGAAAAAGTCATGGCATTGCTCCATCCTGTGCCTGTCCTGGCCTTAATGATCCAGAATACTTTGGTTTCTACAACTTGGGATATCCACCACATTTTTTTTGCATTTGTAATGTAGGGCTAAACTAAAACTTGTGTCTGTCTAAGACAAATTCACTGTGGTGATAGGGTTAGAGTTTTCTCTAGAGGTTGGTGCACTGTATGAAGGGTGAGGACTGGGCTTGTTGAACTCTGGGGTTACCTGTAGACAAATTCTTGGCTGTGGTTGATTGTTGGTGTAAGGCTGCCTTTCTGTAAGACCTTCTCCTTTTATCTTCCCTCTGTCTCCTCCCTAAGCTGTCCTGTCCTGGTGTCTGCCCTGGTCCAATGTGATGGTTTTGTGTTTTGGCTGTTTTGTCCTCTTCTTCCATATCACCTTTACCATCGTAATTGGATTGGTTTTGACATCAAAATGTGTTTCCATGTGAAAACTCTGCATTTTCCTATTTCTGAAATGATTCCTCTCCCCCCTTTTAGACAATACAAGCTCAGAAGAATGAGGGAGACAGAATGAAGACCAAGCTCCGTCGCCTGGAAGAGGAGAACAACAGAAAGGACAAACAGATTGAGCAACTGCTGGATCCTTCCAGGGTGGGGATTTCTTGTGGGGATGGAAGTGGGGCAAAAGAGTAGGAGTTTGTGGTGTGCTGACTCCTAGGAGTGATGAGCTGGAATATGAGAGGTGGTGTAAAGGGATTTCTGGTCTGTGCATCTCAGATTAGCAGTAGTCCAGTTCAGTTCAAAGGAAGATGATGCCATGCACTACAGATTTAGCACAAATACTTTTAATTTCTGAAGGTAAAATAAAAATGCTGTCTAATTAGGAGCCCACTTTCTGAATATTTTGCCTGAGAGTAGAAGGGAGTTAACCTCTTGCAGTGTGATGGGTGCATGCAGTCCTGAGACCTGACCAGGAGGCAGAGGAGCAGCCTTGTCAGGCCCTGACAAGAAGCATTTGTGGTTGTGGTCAGACTGGAATCTTACTGAATTTCTTGTGGCTGTCACTCTGTGCAAAACTATGTCTTGGGAGAAATGTGCTAATAGAAAGCTGCGGGCATAGGGAGTTCAGAATTTCAGCTGTTGGACTGTGGAGTTGAGCAGGTTGGAAAATTCTGTGGGAAGAGCCAGCAGTAGAATAAAGCAGCAGAGTTGGCCACTTGCTTTTTCTGTTGCAGGGCTCTGAGCTGGCACGAGCTTGGTCAGAAAAGAAGACTGATAATGGATGGGTAAGAGTGTCTTCATCACTTCCAGCTTTCATTTGTGCTTTTTCCTCTTGCTAAGGTGAAACACTACTAAAAATTAAATTAGGTCAGAAAGAATAATCAGTTAGGGATTCACATAACCTGTATCTCTGTTAGCAGGTAAGGAGTCAAAGATCTAGAACTAACAAAAATCTAGAATTAACATTATTTTGGGGAGCTTTCTTTGTCATTGTCTTGAGTCTGTTTAGGCAGTATTTGATGTTGGCAAGGTAGTGGGCAATGTTGCTTTATTTCATGGCTGTATATCCAAATTGTTAAACTCATTATGAAATCAAGCATCTGATTTCATCAGTGTTGTCTTTTTCACAGGGTTGCAGATGTGTATGATTTACTAAGTACTGAAATATGTAGAAATAAGTATATCTGCTTGGGTACAATGTATAAAGGGCAGACAGGAATAGACCACCTGTGAAGAGACAGATCATTCAAGGACTCACGAGCTCTTTGTTCTTTCTGTAGGTGGTTACTGGATTAAAGCAGAAGATTGTCAAGCTTGAAGAGCAGTGCAAGGAGAAAGACAGCAGTGTTAAGTATGACTTTGAGGGAGCAGGGGGTAGAGGCTTGTATTGGATGAGCTAATAGAGAGAATTGGAAATCCATGTTATTTTTCATTTGCATTCTATTCCTTAAGACATTTTAATAAACTCTCAAGAACATATTGGCAATTATAAGCCAAAAATTATGAACCACCAGCTTGCAGTGTCTTTGCTGATCTGACTGGTTCTTTTTTTTTGTATTATTCTATTCTCAGTGAATCCCAGGCAGACATGAAGACCAGTAGTTTGGAAGAAGTGAGGTTAGCCATGGAAACCTACTATGAAGAGGTATGTCTGGCAGGTCCTGCAGGGTGCATGCAGGACAGGAAGCTGGGCAGCTGTTGAGTCAAAGTGCAAAAGGAATGTTTAAGATAAGTTTCTTGTACCTTAACAGCACCAGTCATTGGTAGCAGGTTTTCATAGTTATTCTCACAGCTCCAGCTGTATGTACTGCAAAAATGTTTTTTTCAATATGTTAAGTGTGTTAATGAAAAAGGGCAAGTCAAGAACCCACTGTACATCCATAAGTGTGATGTTGAGATGGAAGCAAATTTAACAGTAGCCTGATCTTCAGTGATGGCATCATTAGCTTTGCCACTACCCAGAGAGTCTTGTTCTGATTTTCACCTAATGAACAGATGTGTTGCTGTGGAAGCTGACATTGCTAATGCTCCTTAATGGAATCTGTTTTTCACAGGTCCATCGCCTCCAGCTCCTCCTGGCCAAGTCTGAGACCATGAGGAAAAAGTATGTTTAATTCTTCTGATAAAAATGTTTGTGTGTTTGACACATCACTGGAGTCCTACTTTAACTGATGGAAAACTACTACATGGGAATGGGTTTTTTAGATTGCTGGATTTGCTTTTTTGGTACTGCTTGAGTTGGCTTCACAGCCTTGAAATATGTCTTAGTCACATTTTTTGCTTGTAGATAGATCATTTTGTGAATCTGGAAAAACACCAGAGCTATTTAAAAAGTACAGGATAGCACTGAAAATTTATCTCTGTTACATCTTCCCTCATAATCACACCTATTCTGGCATTGCTGGTAATTGAAACAAACTCCCTGGATGTTTGGCATTTCACACTTGAGTCAGTTCTGCATCTTGCTCTAGAGTGTGTGCTGCAAAGAAAATGTTCTTGGAGTAAACAATATTTTCCTTTGGTGCAGAGACACAGATGAGTAAATTGTGTCAGAGAAGCTTGTACTAGTGCTTGTCACTGGTGTGCAAGTGTGGGCATGAGGGTGAACAGTTTATAGAGGCAATTAAAGTCCAAGCACAAAGGCAGAAGACAAAACTCCACTAAGAGAGCAAATTAAAAGCATCACTGCAAGTGAGTGTCATTTGAGCTGAAAAAAGGGTAAGAGTGTCTTGTAGGACAGTAAAATTTGTTACTACACCACTTCAAAATATACTTGACCTCTTAGTGTGAGGTAGAGACAACTGTCTTAACATTGAGTGTAATTATTTAGATTGATAGAAACATGTGAGAACTCCTTAGGGTCATTATTTATACTGCTTGTGTTCCCTAACTCACTGTCACTTGTGGATTGAAAACTGCAATTTGTTTTGTCACTTTTTTAAAAATAAAAATCTTTTGGCTCAGGCCTGCAGTGACCACTCTCTCAAGGCTCTAAGCCATCACACCTCATTTATTTACAGGTGAAAATTAGTCACAGGTCTCTTCCTTGTCCTCAGTTATTCATAGCTTCAAAAAGTGGTGGTCAGGGCAGTCTCTCTCCATTACAGGACTGCCAGTCTCTGCTGGAGAGGCTGAGCACTGAAATAATAAATCATGCTGAAGGTCAGGACTCTGGCATATTGAAAGAGCTGTTTGAGAGTATTTCTTTCATGATGCTTGTCTCCATTAGTTCTGGCTGATGTGAATGGCATTTGGCTTTTTTCAGTGTTAATGCTGAAGGCTGATTATTTGTGTGTGAAGCTGTAGTATCCAGTTGTAGCTAGAAACTGACTTTCTAAGCTCTCAAAATGGACTGAAATCTATTTTTTTATTTAGGTTTAGATGAGCCTAAAATAATGTCACTGAGTGGTCTGGTTGTGGTTTCTATCATTCCTGTCACTAGCCCGTTTTGGTGGTGTGTTGTGTTTTGGTTTTTACTCTTAGTTTTCCCTCCTGCCTGGGACAGCTGTGGGGATAGTCATCCATGACATCTGGACAGTCTTATTTTGTTTGTTTTTTTCTTCATTTCCTTTTAATTTCTAAAAAGGATATCAGCTGAAAATTCAGCCTTTTCACTCTGATATGCTGACTGTGGGCTGTCTCCCCTTTTACCTTGTGATTATTCCAGTGGATGGGATGTAAGATTCTTTCACAAACTGTTCTGTAATTGTCACTGGCAGTGGCATTTGTGCAAAACCAAGTCCATCAGTTACTTCAGGCCTTTATTTCCAGAAGTAAGATTTTGGGAATTTTTTCATAGCAATAAAGCAAATCTATTTCATCTCACTAAAAGTCTGTTTTGTGAACAAATGTTACAACTTTGCACAACTAGAAGCTCAGATTTCTTCTCCCCTTTATTAGAAAAAAATTTAAAATCCCTGTAGTATATTTAAAGTTGTTTTAACACACTTTCCCATTTCTGATGCTTTTCATTTCCATATTAGCTGTATTCTTCAAATCCATTTCAGATCTCTCTGGGGTCTATAGACACAAGGATAATTTCTTTTACAGTAGAGCACCATTTCCAGTTATCTGAAAATACACTTGGGTGTTGGATTTGTTTGAGAGTTATTCCATCTCTGTCTGTCCCTCCCTCTCTCCCCCAGTCTCAATGTTTGTTAGTGAACAAAAGCCATTCAGAGCCTGCAGGTTGCTTCTCTGGCTGGACAGTTTTTTGGAGGAGTCTCACAGTTTACTGAAGCATTTTTTAAATCAGAGGTTCACAGAGTGCTGGTAAAACATTATAAGGTTGGTTAACAAAACAAACAGAAAATAAGATAAATAACATACAAGTGCCTTTGTTTGTGCATAAATGGAAAGAGTGGGGGAGGAAGTAAAAGGAATAAATGAATTTTCAATGTTTCAAATTTTTTGACGCAAATTAAAACAATTGTGGAAGTGTTGAGCAAGATGATTTTTGCATGCTTTTTCAGAGAAGAAGAGGTAACTCCCCAAGTAAAAAAAAAACATTGAGAAATGTTATTATGGGGGAACTGAGGCTGTCAACTCAGCCATCTGACTGGAATAGTGGAGCTGCTCCACTCCTTTTAATGCTGCCTCTTTGTTCTCTGCTTTTAAGTTAACTTTCTGGTTTTGATCCCTTTTCCAAGTGCAGAGGGCAGAGACACCCAGAAACGGCTGAAGGCCCTGAATGCTGCAGTGCTGAGGCTCTCCAGGAACATCAGGGAAATGCAGGCTGAGAACCGCAGGCTGAAGGAGGACCTGGACCACGTGCTGAGCACTTCCCCTCCTCACAGTAAAACAAAAAGTGTGTGCTGGAACATCACTGAGGCTGGGCCAAGGGGTTTGGGTACAGCAGGACCCTACAAAGGGAGAAATAAGGGATTTGTTACAAAAGTGAAGATTCAGGAGTGGCAAAGTTGGAATGAGAACCTTCTTTCAGGATTCTCTGATTTCTCCAGTCAGATCTGTGTTTCTTCCCTTATTGTCCCTGAGAATTCTAAACTGGAATTGATAGAGGAAACTTTTCAATAGCTGAAAACTGGTGAACATGAGTGGCTTATATTGATTTCTGAGCTAATTGGTTTAGAAGTCAGATATTTTCTGCCCATTCTCATTTTTTCATTGATAGATGTTTAAAGTTGGCTTTCAGACATCTTTAAATGGTATTTTGATAGGGCCAGAAGTTTCAAAAAGCAAGAACAATGTTGCCCCATGGATGTAGTTACATGTTTAAAGCTTTGTTATTGTATTTAGATTACAGTGAGTGGAGCAGACAGAGGCTGGTGAGGAAGATTTTGGATCTAGAAAAAGTAAGTGGCTTTTTTACCTGTCTGGGAGCAGAAAATGCAGAACCACTGCCTTGTCCTTCAGTGGTGTCTCAGCCTTGTGCATTCTGCCTCATACACTGCTGCCTGTAGCATGAGCCCTCCCTCCCTGTTTTCTTCTCTCACACTTGTTAGCTGTAGATGCACACTTTAGAATTAACCTCCATTTGATCTTTTCTCACAGCCTAAATAAAGTAATTTCACACTAAATTTAACTTTCTTTTTGTGTGTGTGTGTTTTCCATGTGAATTTACCCTGCTCAGAAGGTGTGTGCCATGGAGAGCAGCAGGGTGTCCTTAGGTGATAGTGGGGCATCACAAGTGCTTCCTGAGTCATCCTCACATTCTGTGGACCTGGACCATCCAGCATCCCAACATTTAGGTGAGGAATGCTGTCGTCTCCAGAGGCTGGTGAAGAAGCTGAAGGATGACAGGCAGGCACTTCAGAACCTCCTGCTCAGTAAAGAGTAAGTGTGGCTTGTCTGGGATGTTCTTCTGTAGGTGTGAAGTGTTTCATCATTTCTGTTCCTGTTATGAAATGATGTAATAAGTAATTCACATTTTCAACTGGAATATTAATTTTGAGAATCCCTTCAGTTTTTATTTCAAAAGCTTTGTTCTAGTCCTACTTGCTTCATAATATTACATTGAAGAAGAAAAGCCAGAGGATGGAAAAGGATAATTTCTGATTGTTTCTAGCACATTTTTCAAGGTTTATTTTTCTGCCAGCCATACTGAAAACCCTTTGAAAGGTTATATGTTTATACAGCACTTCTTGTTTGCATTGTGCTGTAAAACTCTGTATGTGGTTTTTTGTTTGTTTGTTTTTTTTTTTCAACATGTTTTGTCCTGATCTCTCACTTTCTCCATTTAAACCTGCCTTCTGCCCTGGGATGCTCTGTGGCTTGTGTTCTCCCCATAAGAGATTGATGTGCAGTTTGTATTGCCTGGACTGTTTGGTGTGTCAGGGCCTTGGGGCAGCTTCATCTGAGCACTGTGAGCAGGGACATGCCACAGGGAGGTGTCTTGGTGTCACTTTGCCTCCTGTGTCACCTCTGAACAAAAATACACAGTGAGAGCACCTGGGGAGGCCTTTGCTCCTCAGCAATGGGTGTTTGCACTTAGTTTTGTTTAAAAGGAAAAATTAAACATTTAGTTACTTTACAAATTTGAGGAAACCCAATTGATTTAAAAGTTTAAAGAAAAAATAACTACTTGGTGGAAGTATGAATGTCTCAGGTATCACTGAGATTTCCCTGTACCTTTGTAGATTAGATATCAAGCAGTTACTGCAGGCTAAGGCTGAAGTGGAGCTGGAGCTGCAGAAGTGGCAGAGTAAGATGGAGGAAAAGAGTACAGAAGAGCAGACTTTAAGGTAAAGCATTTTGTATTAATAGATCCTTTTTGAACCCAAAAACAAATCTCCTGAAGTATAAATCTCTTTTGAAGTGGCTCAAATTCTGTAGGAGTTCATCTGAGCTGAAAGAAGCTGGGGATTCTTTTAAGCAGAAGTGTTTGGAGAGATGGAGTAAGTTACTAGGGGAAGACTTTAGAGTGCTCTTAGAGGAAGTGGAAGATTAAGTAGGATAGTAAAAATAAGATTAAAATTATAATAAAAATTCATAAGATAAATGGAAAAAGCTTTTATGTTTCAGACATTTTTTCTGCATGAAAATGTTGTACTCTCTTTACCTTGGCCTGTGTTTCTAGATCATTGTCTCTGTGTCACTCCAGTTACTTCTTGTATTCTGTACAACTGTGAGTGAGAATCCTCTGCAAGGGAGGCACAAAAAAGTGATTTCAATATTGTTTTGTGAGAAAGGACTTTGACTGACAAATACAAAACTGTAGCAGATCTAAATACATTATTATAGTATCAAGGCTACCACAGTAACCTTGAGACTTCTTAATTTTAACATAAGGCTGTGCTATCACAGATTGAGAATTGATGTTTTGTGTCTTTACTATGAGAACAGGTATCATCCTGAGCAGTTTCCCTCCTTGGCCTTAAAAAACAAACCCAAAGCAACCAAGTGTTATGAGATAGGTTCAGTATTTTCAAAGCAGGGTCAACAGAAAATTTCTATAAGCTATAAATTTCTTTGCTTTTCCAACCACAGTGAGGAAATCCAGAACCTAACACAGAAAGTAGGAAAACTGGAGTTAAAACTGGAGGAGGAAAAAAGGCAGATTGGAGAAGATACAGTGGAAAAGCTTAATAAGGTACAGCCACATTTTTGTTTGTGTTTTTCTTTTTTCTTTGTGTCTGATATAGATTTCAAAAGAGCTGCTACTTGTGTTTTTTCAGAGATACATTAAATCTTGTCATAGAGATAATGATGGTTAACTCCCAATATTTGTTGGAAATAAGTTATGTCAGTAATTAACACTGCAACTTGGGGAGTTTTTTGAAGCTGTTCTGTTAGTGGTCCTCTGCATTGCTGTTGCTTTTTTTCTTTCTCAGTGTAATGTTGCAGAAGTCTTAAACTTTTACATGTTTGGGCTTTTCCTAAAACTTAATAAAAAATTTGTGGTTACTTTCATCTTCTTACAGCATCTGAGGCCATTTCCTAATTTCAGTCTGATTTTGTAGAGGGAGGGAGGTTTTGAAGGAGTTGACAGTTAGATAAAGAATGGAGACACAGGTAAATGTGCTCCCTGGCAGACTGGCAAAAGATAAAAATCCTTTTTCAGTGTTTCTTCTGCTGGCCAGGTGGTCACTTAGGGCACAAGAGCTGTGCAGTCAGAAAATACACTCACTTGTTTTTCTGTTAGGATGGAAGTGAGGTGCTTTTTTGTGGGAAGATATACAGGATGTAGAGCACTCATCATCATGGAAATTGAGGGGGGTTTTAATTCTGCTGCTGGTGGAATGTAATATTTGACTCAAGAATTAAGGAAGATGTCCATAAGTGCACTTCACTTTTAAGTGAAGTTTTCCTAGACTTGATGCATTCTACCTAATAAATATCTTTGTGCATATATTCTGTTAATCCTGGACAGTCTTAAGTGTGGCTCTTGAATCAGTTTGGGGTTTTGTAAAATATGTCTGAGCTTTATATCTATGTAATCTTCTGT
This sequence comes from Agelaius tricolor, assembly GCF_023055355.1. NCBI lineage: Eukaryota > Metazoa > Chordata > Aves > Passeriformes > Icteridae > Agelaius > Agelaius tricolor. The sequence goes on from NW_027269279.1 coordinate 4,333,228, forward strand.
CCCTCTTCCCAGTGAGGCAATTGGCCAGCAGAGATGGATGGGCACTGACAGAGCTGCTTTCAGAGGCACTGTGGCCATGTTAATCTCATTTTACTAAATATTACTTGGAAATTGTTACTGGGGTTTTGATTTGCACTTAAAAATAAATAGACCCTGAAATACACATAGTAAAAAATACTAATAAAAATGTCCAGTGGCTTAAGGGTTCTGGTTTCTGATATACTGTGCCATTCTGTAGATTCTTTTCTGTGTGTTACAGGCTCATGGATGCTAGAGGATGTTTTGAATACCAAATAACTGGAGTCTTTAAAAACAGCCAACAAACAGCTCCTTTTTCCCTCTGCAGACTATATATATTCTTGGCCAGTAACCATCCATTTATTGAAATGTTCCCATTATTTGTAATTATCACTAAGTTCCTACCAATTTCTCATTTTAATAGTAGGTTGTCATTTTTAATATGACATGATCCATTTGCTAAACTTAAGCCTGGAGCTCGGCGGTTTTAGGTTATAAATAAATTCTTTTCACAGAATCAAGAGGTTTGTTCAGAGCCTATAAAATCTCTTGTTCCTCTAGTTAAAATTTTACACCAACAAATTAGATTAGTCTTTTAAACTTGCAGTTAACTTTTGTTTGGCATGTGAGGTATGACAAGTAGGGTGGGATAATTTGGGATCAAAAGGATCAAGTGGTGAGAGGTGGAATATGCAACCACACCTTGGGAGAAATTATTGGAACAAGATCTTGTTTTATTCTTGGTTTCTTCCTTTTTCCTCTAATTAATTTCATTAAGATAGAAGAGTAGATTTATGCCAACTTCCACAAGCTTGGTGTCATACAATGGCCAGCTCTCAGTAAGCTTAAAGAGATGATTATGGGACCACAGTTGCCAGGATGAGGCACAAGAGACCTCCCTGGTTAATTAATACTTGTCTTTCCTGGAGAAGAACTGCAGAATCAGATAACCTGATTTTTGTTCTCAGTCTGTTGCTAACACACAAATCATTTCTGAGTAACAAAGCAGTGAGTTAGCAAAGCACAGAAAAATAGGAGTGTGTGCAAATGGAAACTTCTCCATTCCCATGCCCTGCTGAGGGCTGAGAGGGGCAGGGATGTGTTTCACTCTCAGAGTTGTCTCCATGATGAGTTTGAACACAAACAGGGTTCAGAATTAAGAGTTTCCTCTTGAACTTCCCTCTGCCCTGCAGGCAGGATGAGCTCTGGTGCTGATTTTCCTGAGTCATTTGTAATCTGTTCCCTCACAGCTCTGGTTTTACTGTGCTAACTTAGAGATTCTCCTTTGCAGGCTCCTCCAGTCTGCACAGTGACAGACAAAGAAAGTCACAGGAAAGAACAAGCAGCCAGAATTATCCAGAGATACTGGAAGATGTACAAAACCAAGGTGAGATTCTCCTATCAGGGAACAGCTATCCCCCCTCTGAATCTTACTCTTGTTTTAGCATCTATCCACACATCTTGAAAGATTATGTTGTTTGAGTTTGGCAGGGGTTGGGACAAATGTTTTCTGTGTCTTTTAATTATTGGGAAAATTTGGCAAATTTTTATTAGCTAAAGCTTGTATATATTTGTGGCATTAACATGGGCATTTTTCATTTCAGAAAGAAGAAGTTGCTCTGCATGAGGTGAGTGTGTTTATGACACCCAACCAAACAGTCCAACAGATTTGATTTGTATCAAAGGGCAAACAGCCAAGACAATATTTGCTCTTCAGGCTGGCTATAATTCTCCTTCTGATGTCCTGATTTTGTTTCGTGTATTTTGTCAGTGGTCTTAAATTTTTGGTCTCTAATTTTCCATAGTTGGCACCTTCTACAAGGTGAAAGCTTCTGAAAATTCTGAACCAAATCTGATACCTACAGACAATAAAGTTTTCTAAATGGGATAACTCTAATCCTGATTTAATTTTCATAATGATGAATCTTCAGAAAGCTTTGAAATAGGATTTGAAGCTTTTGCTAAGGAAAAATATCAGAGAATTATGAAGATAATGAAAAGTTTGTCACACAAAGTCATTTCTTGATGAATGTTTTGGAGAAGGGTTTTAATTAAACTGTTTTTTTCAAATAGCACAATGTAGCATCTTACCTTTGTTTCTTCCAGAACACTAAAAATCCCACTTTCATAAATTAGAATTAATTCTGACCATGTGACACAAACATGCTGTTCTAAATGCTTTTTGTTGATTATAACCCAGTAAAATCTCTGAGGGGAGTGGAAGGCTTTGCCTTCAGTGCAATCACCACAAGGTCTGCCAGCCTTGGTTGGGTTTCTGATTGCAGCAGAGCATCTCAGAGCCCTCTGGGCACCCAGAATCTGACATGGGAGTGGGAGCACGGTGCGGTGTTGGTGAAACTCAGGCTGCTGCTGGCAGCTCCAGCTTCACTACATTTGATAGGATCAGTGCTGAGCACCTCCCAGGTGGAATTTAAAGCCCAGAGCTGCCCCTGGGGGTGCAGAGTGTGGGGTTATCTTGCAGAGGAGCTAATGCCACTTCTCTCCATGGCAGGCAGTTGTTCTGCTCCAGGCAGCCTTCAGGGGACATTTATCTCGGCAGAAAGTGCTGCTGGATGCTGGGGTGCCTGATGCAAAGTCTCACACCGAGGTAACTGTGGGGACAGATGGGGATCCCAGCATCACTCTGTGTCTATCTTGCCCTGTAAAGGACTTTACTTCCAGGCTTAATTTGTTGAATCACCCGGTGATTGTTTTAATGGGCTGGTTGGCAGCACCACTGTAATTCTAGAAAGATACTGAGCTCATTCCCTGGCTTCCCTTCTTACTTTCTGTAGTTCACACTTTTTCTTAGAAGTAAAGCTGTAACTTCTCAGCCTTGTGGTCTGTAACACTGTAACTTTTTTTTCCCTGGTTGTCCCTTCAGATAGCACCCTCTTTAACTCTTTAATTTGGAGTTTGTTGAAAACTTTACCTGCTCTCAGGGGCTCACTACTCAATCACTGGAGTCATAGATAAACTTTTTTCACCAAAGTTCAGCAATAAGAATCTGGATTCTTATTGCTGAACTTTGGTGAAAAAGTTTATTGAAAAGTAAAGGAGTCTTGGTGAGGCATGCTCAACCTAAGACTTGGTGTCCTCTATCATGTCCAGTTTGCTCCAGATTATTCAGTTCTGAATATGAAAAAATTTCCTTACCAATTAAACATTTGGTTTCTGTAAATCATTTGCCAGGTTATATAAATATCCTTTGGACCTTTAACAGGCTATAGTTAATTTGTAATTCTCCATCTAGGTTGTCCATCTGATTGTACTTTCCATGCTCTTTGATTCTGGTAAACTGGCCCAATGTAGGAGGACTGAATACTTGCCTTGATACAAGCAGAAAATAAATCCATTATGAAGGTTGTCTTACCTCCTTAATCTTCAAAAGGTTTCCTTCCTGGAAAATAAATGAACTTTCCTTGCAGGTGTCTGCTCTTTCATTAATTGAATGCTGATGCTTCAAAGCTTACATGATGATCAGATTTGCATTTCCTGCTGATTTAGTCTTACAGAACCTTAAAACCTGTAGACCAAAAGATGGGGATGTTTGTTCTACTGCCAGTTTCACAATCAAGAAGATTGTGAAAGGTTCTGTAGAGCTTCTGTGCAATCTGTAAAAGGTCAGTTTTCTTTAATCTGATTGCTTTGCAGAACTCCTGCCTGTCTTCCATGTCAGACTCCTCGAGCTTTTCTTCTGATTGCAAGGAGAGAGATGAGATTGTGACATTCATCCAGTCCATTTTCAGGGCTCACTTAGCACATACAGAATCCCTTCAGGAGAGGTAAGCCAGGAGTAGATACTTCTGCAACCTGCAATAGCAAAATCATTTTAATTACAGGAGAGGAGTATTTTTTAATAGATTTTTAGTGTGGGCTCCTTGGCAGAGAAGGAGAACAAGGCCATTGTTATAAGAAAAGACAAGGGAGAGCTAGTTCCTGAGAAGATTCAAAAGATGTGCAACTAAAAGGAGCTTTGTGGCAGCAGGAGTCTTCCCATGCCCTGCTGCATGTTCTCTTCCATAGCAGTGAGTGAAAGTAAAGTGAAATAATTCCTCTGTGGAACAGAAAGGTTATTGTTGTTATCACACAGATTGCTGCTATATTTGCTTAATGTGTGAATCTGAAGCCCTGACATGTGCAGGTGAAGGGTTATGTGGAGGAAGAAGAGGGAGAAGCTAGAATGCCATCAAGTCACTTAGCTCAGGCAGGGTGCAGGGGTTTGATTACTGCTTAGGTTTATGGTGTCTCTGTCTTGAAAAATACTTCCTTTCTCTCCAGGGTTTCCTGCTCTGAAAGTTTTTAATGTCAGCTGCCATGGTTACAAGGAGAGGTGCATGGCTGTCACCTCTGTTCAGTGTCTGGGTTCACTCCTGCAGGTGATAGAGCAGCAACACAAGAAACTTTTCAGCACAGCCTGTGCAGAGAGACTGCAAACACTGTTGTGTGCCTCATGCTCTGTGTGTGTCTTTGTGCAGGCCCTCTGTGCCCGGTTCCCCCAGTGAGAAAGCAGATCCTGCAGTTCCCAGCTCAGAGAAGAGACCAGGCTCAGCAGCACTCCAGGGATCTCCAGTCCCCACATCTCCTCTTCCTGGTAATCTCCCTCCCCTGTGTTCAAAAGTCTGGGTGTTTTGAGTGGGTGCCTGCACAGTTTTATAGAGAACATCTGCATGTGCACACACATGTGCAGCCTTGCACTCCCTGTGGGTGGCTTCATTTGGGGCATGTTGCTTCTACTGGCACGTGCAGATCCCTCCATAAAAAATAGAAGCTCTGACAGTCTCAGCACCAGCTTCTTCACAGAGCTTTGTCTGTTTGTCCCAGCTGTGGCTTGGAATGTCTCTCTGATGTAAGTGGTAATTATTGAGGGAACATGGTGTTCCCCTGTATTGCCTCTCTGCTTCCTTTTCAGCCCTGTAGCTGCAGTGTGGTACTTCCCATCACATTTTGGGCCCTTAGCCATAGACAAGCTGAGAGCATTTCCACCACCCTGACTTAGTTTCTGCAGAAGACAGACAGACATCTGCTAAAAAGAGCCATCCTAGGCAGCCATGTGCATTTGCTCATGGTGTTTTCAGCAGTCTTCAGTTGCTGCAGTGAGGGGAAAAATGAAGTCCTGGATAACCTTGCCAGCAAGTACTACTGTAATACAAACTGAGAAAATCTGTCTCTTTTATGGCTCTTGTGCCTTTTGGTTTTCTTCTTGGATTCCTTCTTGCTGTTTGTGAGAAGAAGATGGAGTTAAAGCCAAAGAAGCTTTTAGGAGGACTTTAGAAGTACTGAGTAAGAAAGACAAAGCAATGCTGCAGATAAGACAGCCTTAGATATGCAGCTTCAAAGGATTTAAATCAAAAAGGGCTGGTTCTGTCCAGAGTGGGACATTTGAGGCTTTCATGGACCAGCTGGGGAGAAAAGGAACAACTTTGAGTGTCACCTGAGAAACACTGGCTCAGTTATTTTGTCAATGAAAAGCTCTCAGTCCCTGCAGGCTTGCTCAGAGACAGAGAATGCTGTAAGCAATGAGGCTGTTTCTCTAAGATAGGAGGTGGGGAATAAGCCAGATTTGCAGGGCTTGTGAAAACAGAGGTAACACTTCAGTGGAAGAAAATGCATTTAAGAAACTTCACTGTGTTCCATATTCAGAGGCACATTCTGCTTTGTGAAAGAAGTACTTGCTTCTGAAGATGTTTGAGTTTTGAGTGACTTTAATTATGTCTGGTGATAGTATCCAGGAAAAAAATAGTGCTGCAGCACCTTGATTTGCCTGAGCTCTACTGCAGTGTTCATTATTGGCGTGCTCACTCTAAAGCCAGGGGAAATCAGTTGCAAAACTCTGCTCAAAGAGAAAGAATCCCTTAAATGTTTAGTCCTTCTAGGACCCACAGAGGAGTGTAAGATGAGGCAAGCCCAGTGAGCACAGTCATATGAGTGCCAGAAGGGCACAGTCATTGTCTAGCTATGAAGTCTCCTAAGCTAAGTTTTATTGCAGATTATGATGACAAGTTGATGAGTGAAGAAGGTCTGGGATAGTTTATGCTGGAAGAGAGACAGAGGAAACCATGCTCTGAAACTTTCTTCCTTGCAGTCCTTTCCTGGTGAATATCAAAAAGGAGTGATTGGGAGCAGAGCAGGTTTTATTTGCTGCTGATTTTATCAATGTGGGAGATGTTTCCAAGCTCTAGGATGAGGACAGAATGTATCCAGGTGGTTTGTGGGGAGGCACACTGGGGATGTGCTTCTGTAACTGCACAGCTGCCCAAAAAACTGCATGGCACTGAGCTCTCAGAAGCCTGAGGTCCTGTTGCATGGAAGTGTTTAACCAAAATCTCCCAAAAAATGAATTAGGAAAAGCCTCCTAAAGGAAGGAGAGCATCCTGGTGTAAATGCAACCCCTCAAGGATCTGTTTGTTTTTTTGCCATGTGGATTTATGTAGCTTAAGTTAAAGTTAACTAAAAATCCACCCCTGTCATTCTGAGCTCATGACTGATAGAAAAATCCGCTGGCAAAATTGGGGTTTGATGGTAAATTGGGATTTCAGTGGTCATCCTGCAGCCTGGGAAGGATGTGAGACAAGGAGCTTGTTGAGCAGCTGAGTGATTTAAAAGCAATCAAATTCTTACAGCTTTAAATCATGCAGCTGTTGAACAAGTTCTTTCTTCATTTGTCCCAAGTCCAGACTTGCATTTCATGACCTCTAGGTCTTAAAATGATCTTAAGCTTTCAGTCAATATCTGTCTTGCAATAAATCATTTCAATTCACTACCCCTTTGGCATTATTTGAAAAACAATGGGGAAGATGAAAATGTGTTTTAAAACACCTTCTACATCTGCTAGAATGAATGTATATAATCCTGGTGTGGCATTGCAGACTTATAATTCATTGTTTGCATCAGGTTAGATATCTCTGTATTTTCTAGGAATTGAAAACATTTTTTTTAAAAAGTGTATTATTCAGTGCTGCTTTGCTTGTCTTCAGGACCTGGAGGTTTTATAAAGCCATTCCTGCTGTTTCCCATGAAATGAAAGAGAAATTAACGATTCAGCCTGTGAAACTTGGTGTTGTGTTTTGTTTTATTCTGTCAAGGGAGTGACAGGAAGGAAGAATATGTTCTGTACATGCACAGCAATCTTGATTAAGGGCAGTGTTTCTCTTTGTATATTACTGGCCACTCTGGCTGCAACTGTTAACTTCATTTCAGGCTTTTTTAGAATCATAATGAGTTTACATACAACCCTTTACTCATATCAGTGCTTAACCTTCACAAGCACCAAGATAAAGTTGATATCGAACTGAAAATGAGGACAAGAAAATCTCATATGTCAGGAGCAGGATATAATCAAGCATGATTGGGATAATATTAAGCTATTTCATATATAATATGTTTATTCTTAGAGTTGCTTCTTCTGGTTATCCTGCCTGGTTTTGGCAGTTCCCTTTGCTCCTCCGTATCACCAGTGCTACTATCTCACAAATCTCCCTAAAAAACTCTGACATTATTTGTTGTCTGATGCAGAGAAGATTTTCACTTAACTAGAAAATCATGTGTTTCCTTACTTTTTAGGCTGAGGTCAATGTAATATAATGGCCTCCCTGCATCCCCCTTGCCATTCACAGGCTCTGTCACTCTTTTCCTATTCTTGGGCCAGTTTTGGTCCCTTTCCTTTATTCCATGTTCCACTTTCTGTGTTTGCCTGCTCTTCCATACCAAGATTTTTTTTTTCCTGTGTCAGGAATCTCTTATTTCACTACAAGCCCTGTGGCAGCTCTGTTGTCCCTGGATAATATTCTCTGTGTGCCCTCCAGTTCAGGTCAAAACCTCAGACTGTGGCTTCTTGCCAGTTTCCTCTTTCTACCACAGGTTGTCTTGATTTGTTTTCTTCTCTGGGAGAGTCTTTTCAGAGAATTTATGTTTGAAACTGAAAAAGAAGTGGAGCTGAGGGAAGAATATTGTGCTAGAAGGTATTAATAGCTGAGGGGAGGATATTGTGCTGGAAGGTATTAATAGCAGTCATCATTTAGTTCCTACATCTCTTGCACAGGGGTTATAAGCTGCTGGTTCTGCTCTTCCTGTGTCAGGGACTTTGTACATATTCATTTTATGCCTCTGATTCTCCAGTGTTTACTGGAATCATCAGGAGCATCTGTTCACAACCTGAACACTTCTTCAAACATTGGAGTGGTTGAGATGCATAGAAACACATCCAGGAAAAGAGCAAAGAAACAAAATTTTTTATAAAGGCGAAATCCAATGGTGTGGTCACTGTTTTTATTGTCATTACAGTAGAACAGCATGTGAACAATATTTTGGGTGTTTTACATGTATTAGGGTTAAAGCCAGTGACTGAGAGCTTCTACCTTTTTTTGCATCTATTTCCCTTTGTTCCATCTATATCTGAGTCAAGTTCTCATTGTGATCTCTCTGTGTAGTTTAAGCTTGGATCAATTTCTCCTTTTCTGGCCATTTTATGAATATTTGGTTTTGACCTGCAATGGCTTCAGTATCAAATGGCCTTGCTTGGTGTGTGTAACCCCTTGCAAAGGTTTAAAGGCAATAAGAGAGCTCATGCATGGGCAGTGTGTCAGCTCAACCCTTGCTGTGCACTGTGGCTCACTAAAGAGGAACACAAACAGCTCCATGCACAAAGAGATCACACCATCCATAACTGGATGACTCCAGGTAAACTTGGAAACTTGCTGGCTCAGAGAATAACATATTTGCCCCAAGGGTTTGTTTTGGCCAGTGCTGTGTGTTGATGAGCTTGTCTGCTGGAATCCTTTCAGGCAGGTCCTGCTCTGCCCCCTGTGCGGCCCTGGACGAGGCTCACTCCGATGACTCCGATGATGTCGTGGTCCCTCCCTTGCTGCAGGTGAAGAAAAGCCACACCCACCTCTAAGGTTTGCTGACAGGCTCTGGTGGTCTGGAATTACTTGGTTCACCAACAAAACTATTTGTACCAAGATCAGTCATATCAAAGATGGAAAAAGGGAGAATATCAGCCCCTTTTTAATGACAGTTCACATGATTTCAGCCACAAATGAGTAATTCTTTGACATGTTTTCTCTGTAGACTTTATGGCTAAAAGCCACTGACTGACTGTTAACCTTACCCTCCTGGTACACAGAGAGTTTGGATTTATAAACTCAACCAAAACACTTCATTGTTTTTAATGAGGATTATAAATTCAGTTGCCAAATTTAAGTGAAAGCAATAAAGCTTTAAGATATTTAATGCCAAACAAAGTTTTATTTCAGGTCAATAAAATAATTTGTTTAATCAGAAAGTGGTAAATGACATAACTCCAGTTTTTAGCCCATGTATGAAAGGGGTACAACTGGTATTTGTTATCTGTGCTTTACTATTTAAAATTTTTACTGTATCATATTTTAATATCTTTTTGTTTTTATATTGAACATTTACAGTCTGTGCAGACCTTGTAAAGGCTTTTAGAAAGCCATTTCTTTGCCATAGGACTATTCTAGGCCCACTGTATCAGCTGGGCTTTCTTATTTATTGACCTTTTCCTGTGTGTGTATGGTGACATGTGTGGTACTGCTTTGTGTTGAAATGTCTGATGACATAATCAGCTTTTGGGATTTGTCAGGGCAGGTGTGTATTAGCAGCAGTGTGCTCTGAAGGGATGCCCCTGTGAGTGTTTTTCCTGCTTAAAAAGTCACAAATTGTGTCTGTTTTGCAGGGTCAACTCTTAACGTGTAAAAATATTTGACATGGGAGATAGAACTGTCTGGAATGCTCACCTGACTACATTGCTCATATCTAATTGGGCCAGTTTGGTTTGGTTTGGGAGCAGAAGTGGTAGGTTGGATTATAACAGAAATCAGTACTGCATCAGAAAAAGCACTCACAGTGTAATTATCCATGGAAAGACCAAAGAAAACAGCCTGATGGGCTGTTGAGGATTTCATCAGAGAGGGTCTTTCCAGATCTCTGCAGACTGTACTTTTGGACTGGATAGTTCCTACTGTTGCACCAACATCCTTCAAAGACATTGAAATGTGTGTGGGTTTTTTTTAAGGTGAGCTAGATAAATCATGATACTTTTTGGAAGGGGAAATTAATTTTACAAGCACATGGTGAAGGTTTTCTGGAAACACTAATGGTTTCTTTGTCATCAAAGAGTAATAAAGTCTCCTGTAAACAGAAAGCACACTCTTAAATATAAGATTTTTATCAGCTTTTCTAAATTAAAAATCAGTCACCACTGTTTCTCAGAATACCAATAAGTCAAGGCTGTCTCAGTTCTGTGATTTCAGTGAAGACTATCTGAGGCTTATCATAGTTTGTGCCAGTACTTAGAGCCAAAGAGGAAACTGGATGGCTGCAGCACAATGCAGCTGATTTCATTTAATCCCCTTGGTGGAAATGCTGCCTGTGCTATTTCCAAAGGCAGTTTTGGGAGCTCTCCATACCCAAAGCAGTCTGAAGAATGTCATTTGCACTCCCACTGGGTAAATTTTTCCTGCTGGTGCTTTGGTCACATGACTGTCATCTGCAGGAAGGATAAAAAAAATATACATAAAAGCAAAGGGATAGAATCCTGGTAGAAGCTGGGATATGTTTCTTTTTCTGGAAGTCACATTAAGAAGAAGGGTCATTTTGCTAAATGGAAGCAGTGCTGTACTGAGTTGCTGTGTATAATATTTCAGGTCTGTAACTGTGACTCTGTCATGGATCTCTCCAGAGAGTAACCAGAGATGAGGCCTGACACATTAAAGGCAGAGTGTGTAATGTGTCAGGACCAGGGCTGATACCAAATACCTGCCTGGCTGTCATCCTATAGGGAGATACTGGGGCAGCAAATGCAATAAAGAAAACATTCTTTTACTTGACTCTGCTGTAATGAGCAATATGACAGTATTAGGAAGTTGATACAGAGCAGAAGGGTTGTGTTTGAGCAGAGCAGGTGGCCAGCAGCAGCACTGTCCATAGACAAATTCTGGGATTAATGGGAGATAGGAGCTTGGAATGACCCAGGCAGAAACCAGGATGAAAAGGAACAAGTGTTTTCTGGGCTGAATCAAAATGTGTCTAAAACTTTGTAAATTTGGGAGTGCTGTCCCTCAGCTATTAAAGATCTGATACTAACATTGAGATGGCCTTCAAAGCCATCCCTTACTTGTGGAGTGAACACATAATTACCTTCCAGTCAGGAGCTTGGTGTGGTACAGGAGGAAGGGAAGCCTGCACAGGACCAGCCTTAGGTGTTGTTCTGTTGTACATTTGATGGAATGTGTTGGAAGGAGCAGTGGTTGACACCAGGTTTGGTTCTGTGGTTATCCATCTGAATGCCAGCACCCATAAATCTGGGAAGAAATGTGGCACAAAGAAGGAGGAAAAAGTTATTTTATTAATAAATGCCATTTTTCCTCAAAAGGGAGCTGAGGACAGTAGAAATGAGTGAGGCTCAAATCTGCCAAGATAGGTCCTGTACAAACACACTGTTTCTGAAAAACACCTCTGTAGAAAGCCCTTGAAACCTTGTGGGGGTGTCAAGGCCTTGAATGAAAATGAAACTCCCCTGTATCCAGTGTAATCTGAAAGCACACTTTCCATCCTGTCAATATGGAATAATGTTTCTGCCTTAAAACCATCTGCATTTTCAGCAGTGTTAGTTAGAGATTGTGTGTGAGTGCAGAGATCTGACTTTAATGGGATGTTATCTCTCTTGATCTCTTTTTGCCCTTAAGTGCCTTTGCCTGTAAATCTTTACTGAGGCATCAAGACCTGAAAACTGTATTGTTTCCTGCACAGCTCTAAAAATAATCCCTGCACAGGCAACTTCTAATGTAGTCAAAATGGAAAAGGATTAATCTTGGCATATGAGAGCACCATTAATTTTTATGATCTTTTTAATATTTAGAACTGTGCAAGTATTTTATATAATTTATTTTGGGATCTTTGAAAAGCTAAAACAATTGCAATGAATTTTCTTTCAACTGTTGAATTTTGAAATAAAGTTTATAACAGAATGTTGATGTGTTTCTTCTGCTACTCCTGTATTTTCATTGCCCTTCTGGCCTCTGCTGCACTCTCCTGTTTTCTCTTTGCACCTGGGCTGACCTTTTATCCCTGATTTCCTGAGTGGACAGTAACAAGATAACTGAAACATGTAAGGTGTGAAATTTCTTCTTTCTTCTAGTGCAGGTTCAAGGTTTTCCCATCAGGAATGAGCAGTGTTCCTGACCAAACCCTGGTGGAACTGAAAGACCTGATGGGTTTTTGCTTTAAAAGACTGGTCTGGGAGCAGCTGAGGGAGAGCAGGAGACTACAGAATTCAACAGTTTACTGACAGTGTATCCTCCCACCTGGCTTATTGTTGCTGTGTGTGAAGCTCTGGAAGGAGCTGGGACATGTGCATTCTTTTCCAGGTCCACTGAAAAAGCCTTTAAGGACTCCCTATGGAAGCCTTCTGCTGGTTTATGGCAATAGAAGACCCTGCTGTGAAAACATGGGAATCCTGCAGTCATCCTCCTGTCAAGCAGAGTCCTTGGTGTAGGACTACAGCAGCTATGAGAGTACAAGATGAGACAGTCTTTGTTCCATGATTTTATTAATTAAATTTCACATTTTTTATTCTTTTCTCTCAGCTCTACTGGCATATTCTCTGGATTTCTTACAAGAAACTTCAGTTTTAAATCTTAAACACCAGAGGTAATCCATGAGGCATGAATGGAAAAATTTGGTATTATTTCTTGGAGCAGGCTGGTCTTGAATTCAGTTGAAAGCAATTAAACATTCACACTTAGTTATATTAAGCCATAATTTGTCTGCAGCTGAAGTTGGAATGCCCTTGACTCTTGCAAGCATTGCAGCATCTCTCTGTGGTAGGTTTGTCAGCTAATGAATTGCTTTCCTCATACAAACTTTTAAAAGGGAGAAAAAAAGTTTCATTCAATGGGCAAAGAGCAAAATTTCCATGTTAGACTCCAGGTTTTTAGGGAAGGATTTCCAGGCATGGTTGGTGGTCAGGTGCTGCATGAGTTGCTCTGATGTTTCCTTCTGTTTGCTGGAGTGCTGCTGTGCTGGTGGAGGCAGCCCTGACATCCCTTCCCAGTGCCTGGCCTGGTTTTGGTGTGTGTTTGGCACTTTGGTTACCTGTGGTGTCCAGTGGCCACTCTGCTGTGCTCAAGGAAGAGCCCTGAGCAGTGAGGGTTGCTGTGTTCTCAGGAATTCTCTCTGCTCTGCTTCACTGATGAAGTTGCACCCTGCTCCCCTTGCCCCTCCCTGCCTGGCTCTCCCAATTTCCCCTTTCAAACCTGAGCATCTGGACTTCCCCTGCTCTCCAGGACAGTGTTTGTGGTGTTCCCCTCACCAGAGCTGTGTCTGAACCAATGTCCCAGCCCAAGGTGTTGCTCAGGCTGTCCCAGCTCCCCTCTCTTGGGCAGGGTTTTGCCTCACAGACACACAGCACTGGATACCACATGAGCTCCTGTGGGGCTTCTATTGCTGGTAGTGTGAACTGAGGTGTCATAAAATCTTGATGCTCAAAATGGGCTGGGAAGGAGCAGGAGGGACAAGAGGGACATCCTGTCCATTGCCATCAGCCAGACAATCCCACACCTGGATGTCATTCCTGTCCCCTCCTCAGCTCATCAGCTCTGCAGAGCAGAGCCTCTGCCTCAGCAATGTAACACAGCTTGAAAGTCTCTGCTGTGCTCTGACTTTAGGGATGGAATCCTGTAAAATCTGTCACTTGGTTACAGTGCTGCTGTAAAAAAAGGCTTGAATGGCCTCCAGGTACATGCATGGAAAATTCGAAGAGTTTTTAATAAATGGGATTGACCATGAGTGCCTGTAGTACAAGTTACAACGTTCTGCACAAACATTGCTTTGCATTGCCATTATTGAGCAATAATCCTTATTTGGAACTTACACAAATTGTGGCAGAACCTTCTATTTATCTAACCTGGAAATTTTTCCTGAACAGGCTCTCTATAATCTACTCAGAGAATTGGCAGTTTTCTTCCCTCTCTTGGTAGATATTTAATAGCCACGTATTGCATTTCCATGCTAGTAAACCTTCATTATTATACAAAATGTACCAGAATGTTATGAAGAAATACCTTAAATAATTAAATAGAAACGAAGAGTGACAAAACAAATGAACAAAGTGCAATTTGAGCTGTGTTATTCTTTCCTTTTTATGTTCACTTATTTGCTAATTTGCTGAACTTACTGGACTGCAGTGGGTCTTGCTGTGATTAGAGAGAGTTTGCCAAGTTCCTTTGTAATTGTTTCTTTGCAATTAACTAAATAATAGAATGTTCTCTGTGTGGCTCTCTGGGGAAAAAAGCAGGCAGGTGCTTTTGCAATAGGATTTCCACATCTTCCACCCATTTCCCTAGAACTCAGTTTAAAAAGACCAGTAAAACATGAGAAAGAGAGAGAATATTGCTTCAGGACTGGAAATGAAAGAATTAACCTATTATTATTTCTTTCAGTTGGCCGAAAGCTTTTTTTTTGCTGGCCCTGGTAGTGGCTATTCTTTGTGTAAACCTGAAAGTCCCTGGCAGGACGTCAGAGGAAAGTCATGAAAACCCAAATGTATGTTCCTGCCTGCAGATGCCTCCACTTGGGGGAAGTCCTTCAAGCTGGGAGGAGAAGGCAGCTGGGAAGGTCCCTGGCTTTGCTGGGACAGCAAGGCTGGAGACAGAGCTGTCATGGAGGGGGCAGCGATGCCTGGGGGAGGCTGCAGAGCAGCCCTGGCTTTGTTATTTCCTTTGACTTTGAGCAGAAAATTACAGAGGAAGGCCTGGGAGGAGAGGAAGGGTAGTTTTAATGGAGGCACAGTTCAGCTCAGCGGGAAGGAGGCACGGCTGGCTGCAAGGGCAGAGTTTATGGAGCGGCGGAGTCAGAGGCGCGGCCCGGCAGGGGCAGCTGAGTGCCGAGGCACGGTCCTCTCCCTGACCTCCCCATGACCATCTGTAATTTAGTCCCTGTCTCAAGAGGGTAACTCATCCATCTGCTGGCACTTGGAGTGCAAACTTGTCCTTTTTTTTTTTTTTTTTTTTAATCTGTATTGTTAGCTAAAACCTTTTGTAGCAATATTAGGTTTGACAGAAAGGGGAAGACTCCTTGCTCCACATTATATTAAAAGCTGAATTATTTAATTTCATAGTGAATCAGAAAAGCCAGGGGTAGGAGATTGCTGTTTTAAAAGGTGCTCTCAGTACCATTTCAGCAGTAGGGATGTCTGGAATCAGAAGCTTGTGAAGAGTGAAAAATGCTACGTTTCTTGGAGGGCTTCTGTAGACTGCCTGGTGGTCTCAAAAGGATGGAGGACAGTACTGGCTGCCTTATTTTGGAGGTTTAAACTAGTCTTGTTTTGTTGCTTCTTTAATGTGGAACACTTCTCATCTGCCTATTTTGTCCATTGATTTTTTAGCAAAGCCACTGTCAGAGCAAGTTAGAAACACTAATACTGCTCTTTGGGTTACTTTTCAGCAGGATTACCAGTGAACAAACTGACATTTGCAGTTTGCTTTGCTTGACTGTAGAACTGCTTTCCATGCAAGGGTGATTTACTGTTAGATTTTATTCCTGGGATGTCACGACAGTGTCTCGTTTGTTCATTTGGCTTTGGCAAAAGAGAGTGTACTTATTTGTGTGGGAAGGAAAAAAAGGCTGCTCTAATTTAAACATGAGAGCCTTGATAACTGTCTTGTCCTATACTCAAGAGTTACCTGAACAGGATCAAATGAGAGATGCTAGACATCCAATAATTGCAGATATTTCTTTGTGATGTGGCACAACAGGCTGGAATGCCATGGAAAGTCTGGCTAGCGCTGGATCCTGTGGTTTGTCTCTTATTCCTCGTTTGCTGAATCCATTCTGCTCTTCATTTTCCCATATCATTATAAATAATTGTGGGGGAGAAATGAAAACTGTTGATGCCTCTGTTTCTCTGTAATCCCCAGTGCTCATTCTGCTCTAATGTAATCCAGTTGTCTCGGCAGCAGGAGGCTGAGGGGAGGCATGCACACCAGCACTGCTCCCTTTCCCACTCACCCCCAGCCCCACAGAGTGCCTCAAACACCCACCCCCGTGGAACAGCATCCAGCTTTTCCTGTCATTGATTCCAAAACTTTCTGTGCAGTTTGATTTACATCAGCCCTGTCAAACGAGATCTCAGTGTGGTGTCCTGGCTGCAGCTTCTCTCCCCTGTCCATCACACGCTGACAGAGGTGCTTGGACCTGCAGCCTGGTGGGGCTTTTGTGTCCATCCAGAGGCCCGTGGCTGTGGTTACAGCTGCAGGACAGATTCCAGCCTTGAGTGTTTTATTGTGAAATTGCATAAACTCTGTGTGAGAAGGGGCTTAGGCAGAGATCTCTTGCTCCCAGCGAGGTCTCTCTGCTCCTTGTCTTTGGGTTGTTAGAAGTGGAGGTGAAATATGTTGGCCCTTGAAAGAATTCCTTCTTCCTTCCATCCATCCATCCTTGCCAGCACTGTGAAAAAAAATGAAAATAATAAGGAAAAAAATAAAATTGGCTGATGTTCAGCTGTCCTGCAGCAGAAAAATAAACCCTCTTCTTCGAGAAAGCTGGAGGGAGTTAAGGTCTTCTATCTTGTACCCTTGTATATCTTGTACTTGTGCACACAGCACGTGGCTCTAAACCCTCTGACATGTGTCTTAATGCTATTTGTGAGTGATAAGATTTCTTTTCAGCTGTGTTGATAATACTCATATGAAAATCCCATCCTAGTCAAAAGCTATTGAAGTTTTCAGAACATCAGCAGAAATATGTTTATTTGCTCTAAGGGGTTAACACGTGGCCCTGTGCCCAGCACCACAGAGTCATCGTGTTGGAAAAAACCTCCAAGATCACCAAGTCAAACCATCAACCCACCAGCAGGACCACACTCACTACTAAACCATGCCCGCAAGTGCCGTATCTTCACATTTTTTGAGGTATTCTGAGAGATTCCAAGACTTTGTTCAAATTATCGTTTTATTATTTTTCCCCTCGTGCTGTCACCCAGTGAGAGGTGTTTCCTTAACGTTCACCTGTGCTCCTGTCGCTGTCATTGCCATGTGCGTGCCCAGCCAAGGAGTGCTGGATAACCTTCTGCCTCCAGGAACTGTGAATTCAGGAAGGGCAAACTTGCTGCCTCTGGCTCTTGGGATGGGCGTTGAGACGGACTCGAGAGGAACTAACAATAAATGACTTTACGCCTACCTTTACCACTTGCTGCGGCACAAACTGCTTTTACTCCGCTGGCTTTTAGGCTAAATCCAACCCGCACCTCCCGCTGTTAGAACCGCGGGGCCGTGTGACACTCACGGCACCGGGACATTTGTCGGGAAGCAAAAGCGGCGCTGGGGGCTCGGGGCCCGGCAGCGACCCCCGGTCCCGGGGGAGCGGCGGGGGCCGGGCCGGGGCGGGGCGGCGGCGGCGGCGCCAATGGGAGCGGGCGGGCGGCGCCGGGCGCGGGCGGCGGAGCCTCTGGGCGAACAAAGAGGGAGCGGGAGCGGGCGGAGGGACGGCAGCGGGCGGGGGGGACAGCCGGCCATGCGGGGCCGGCGGCCGCGGTGCGGGTGAGGCGGGCGGCGCTCCATGGCCGGCGGCTCGGGGTGAGGCAGGCGCGGGCATGGCGGGCGTGAGCTACTCGCCGCCCTGGTGGGTGAGTCTGCTGCACCGCCTGCCGCACCTCAGCCTGCGCTGGGAGCTCACCGCCGCCGACTTCCGACCGCACGACGCCGAGTACCAGCAGGTGAGTCTGCCCGGGGCCGTGCGGGGCGCGGGGTGCGCGCCCCCGGCCGTGAGGGGCGGCGGGAGCGGGGGCTCGGCCCGCCCGGAGGCGGAGGAGGAGGAGGAGGAGAAGGGGGCGTGCGGCCCCCGCTGGGGCTGCCCGGGTGGGTGGCCGAGGGCGCTGTGGCCCCCCTGCTCCCGGAGCAGGTGCCCCCGCAGGGCCGGGCGGACAGGGCTGGGGCGGGAGGTCACCACCCCGAGCTGCCCCCAGCCTGCCCGGAGCCCGAGTTCTTCTTGGCAGAAGCTGAAATTATAGATTGATAAAATCACTGAGGTTGGAAAAGCCCTCCAGGATCAGCGAGCTCAACCTTCGACCCAATGCCACCGTGTGCCCGCTGACCCGCATCGCGAAGCGACCCCTGGAGCGGGGCAGGAGCCAGGGGTGTCCCGGCCGCTCCCAGCGCTGCCCGGCCGAGGGCACCGTCCCGGCCTGGAGCCCCTGGGCTGCCCGCAGCCACCGTGGGCTGTGCCAGTCCTGTGCAGGCTCTGCTGACCATCCATCCCCTCTGATTGTGCCAGTCCTGTGCAGGCTCTGCTGGCCATCCATCCCCTCTGATTGTGCCAGTCCTGTGCAGCCTGCACTGACCATCCATCCCCTCTGATTGTGCTAGTCCTGTGCAGCCCGCACTGGCCATCCATCCCCTCTGATTGTGCCAGTCCTGTGCAGCCTGCACTGACCATCCATCCCCTCTGATTGTGCCAGTCCTGTGCAGGCTCCTGACCATCCCCTTTGATGCCGCCAGCCCCGCAGCGAGGCCAGCAGTGCCTTTCCAAACCGGCTGCCTGCCTGCTGGAAAACAGATGACTTAATGCACGAGAGTGGCGTTAGCATCAAGTGCACGGGAGGATGCTCGCAGAATACTTGTGTGCAGCTTTTTTTTTTTTTTTTTTTTTTAATGCTGCTTAGCCTGTATCCTGTGCTTGGTTGGCTGGGCATGTAATTAAAATGATTGTGGAGTGAATCTGTGTGCTCCAACATCTGTGTTCTCTGCTGTCATCTTGGAACAGAGCTGCAGTGACTCTGCTGCCTCGTTTTGCCACGGTCTCTGGTTTTGAAAACACCATTTTGCTTTTCTGAACATACTTGCAGTGTCCTATATACACAGCCTGCTATCATGCACACAGGCATCAAGGCTAAAGCATCTAAGCAGTTCTTGTTTATCCTAGAAGTAGAAGGTATTAGAAATACTTTAGGAAGCAGTATGTTTTGGCTTTTTGTTCTAAACAGATGAACAGATCTGAGGACTGAAGCTAGAGCAAAATGTGAGAGATATATTTAAAGAGCCATGGGTAGGTACAAAGAAACATCGTTATACCAGCAAGTCAAAGGGACTTTTGAGCTAACTTTGTATTTTGAGGCTTCAATTTGTTAATTTGTTTTAGTTCCCTTGGCTTAGCAGAGTTCAAGATGGCCACATGCAGATGTAACGCTGCACAGCAGCTGAACTGTATTTCCATGACCTCAGAGGGTAGCTGCCTTTAAAACAAGGGATATGCAATCCTGGAGATCAGAAGTTAAGAGTTCATTGAAAGATCTTCTTGGGAGTGTGTTATCATGAAATAAGCACTCAGTGACCTTTTGAATAGACAGCAGATGTACCAGTTTTCACTTGAATTGCTTAAAAGCATTCCTAGCAATAATCTGGGGTTGTGTTTGTTTGTCAGATAATTTTTCAGCAGTAATCATATTCCCACTTAAAGCCTTCTGCTGCTCTCCTCCTGTGTAGCTGCCTCCCCTCCCTTGATGACATTAAGGACTTCTTGCACAGCAGTCAATGGCCTTTTAAGTCTTAACATCAGCTCTCAAGAAAACATTTTATCAAATCCAAACTCCAATGTCTGCATTACTGAGGCGTCTGTCATCAAGAGAATGGTTTGAGCAGCAGCAGCTTTGCTGGTTTTGGTGTTGCTGAGGGGTAGCAAGCAGGCTCCAGCAGCACTGCAGCCTGTGCTATCAGTGCTGTGGTTATATAACCACGCTGCTGTGGCTCTGCAAGTTGGCTCTGGAGTTCGTAGGCACATAGATTAATTCTAATGCAGTGAACCAGGGAAACTTAATCCAGCACTGGGAACTGTAATGATAAATGCTCTCTTGTGCTTTAAATGCTTCTGAAGGCCTTTTGGTTTGAATTCTAGATTTTTTAATGGATTTGCACCCCTTGCTCTGTGTGCAGCCTGTGCTGGCATTGTCTTCCCTTATCTTTAGGAACCTTTTGTATTTAACAGGTGAGATCATATACATCCTCAAAATTAGGAAGTCCATTTTTTAATTTTAACTTTGGCTTATTTTTCTTTACTTTGTAGGTCTCACTGCTGCAAATTGTGTATGTTTTTGTTTTCTAGTCCATTAGTGATTGATACTCTGATTTTTAAGTATGAACTATTAAACTACACACTGCATTTGATTTCCCCAGGGGGTGAGGAGAGGTCAGTGGGGGGAATGCTAGAGGAAGTTTATGGGCACAGGTAAGGGCAGAGTGTCCCTACCTGTGAGGAAGGATTGCCTTTGCTAAACTACATGGCTCCAATTCATCTGGGAGCTGGACTGTTGTCATAAATAGCCATACAGCTGGGCTCAGTGTCCAGTCCCATTCTGACGTGTTTTGAGGAAGGAAGCAATGTACCCTTTCTGATTCCTCACTGCTTCTCTGGAAAAGA
This sequence comes from Agelaius tricolor, assembly GCF_023055355.1. Taxonomy (NCBI): domain Eukaryota; kingdom Metazoa; phylum Chordata; class Aves; order Passeriformes; family Icteridae; genus Agelaius; species Agelaius tricolor. The sequence continues at coordinate 4,353,676 of NW_027269279.1, forward strand.
TTTCCCAACCCGTGACCACAGGAAAGCAGCACTTTCCTTATAAAACTCTTTTCTTCAGCCACCTTTTAGTAAATACCCACCTGTTTGTTGTACTCCTGTTTTGATGATGGGCTTTGGAATTGTGCATCAGCTGAACATCCCACTGCAGCCAGCAGTGGCATGCAGTGGCTTGGCTTTGCATGTTGTCCTGTCACTTGTTGCAGTGCCACGTGCTGCTGCAGGTGAGGAGGCTGCTGCCTGGAGAGGCTTTGCACCTCTGCCCAGCAGGATTAGTGTAATGCCAAGCTGCTCTTCCCCTGGAGCAGCAGCCCAGCCATTGTGCCCTGAAACCTCTCTGAAGGAGGGCAGATAAGCACATGCTGCCACTCTTTGAAGTCCAGGTCTTTGTTAAGTCTTCTGGGACCCTGGGTGATGGGGGATGTCTAGCAGGATGTGGATGCAATGGCTGCTCCTGCTGTTCTGTCCCCAGGAGTCCCTTGGCCAGGGCAGCAGGGACGCCTGCTGTGTGCTGGGCTGCCTCAAGGCTGCAGCCATTGTGTACCAACCTACTGGGGCTTCCTCCTTTTGTCTGAGAGCATGAGAAATGCTCATGGCAGTGCTGCTGCCAAGGGCTGAGATCAGTGCAGCTGCAGGTTTTGGCTGCACACCTTCTTCACCTGAGTCAGGCTCTAAAACGCTCTCTCTCTCTCAGTATTATTTTGCTCTTTATCTTCTTCCACAGCATATCTTGTTGCATTAGGTTAGAGCAGTGTGTGTGAGTGTGGAGGAGCAGAACAGATCCTTCCCCTCTGGACTAGATTGTTTAAAAATGTACGTGTATCCTGATGTCCTTCAGATGCTCTGCTTCTGCCACAACAAGCAGTACAACCAGCTGTTTTCTTTTTCTGGAGGAATTGAGGTGAATCTCCATGTAGAATGAGCTGGGGTTGTGGTCCTTCTTCTGCAGGAGTTTGGCATGCTGGTGAGTCCTATCAGAGCTGCCTTCAGGTGCCACTTGCAGGACTTGCTCCATAGTCCTCCCTACAGAGGATCTTATCAGACCAGTTCTTTTCCTAATCCTCCCATGAATCATTGGGGTTGAAAATATCTTGATATGAACAGCTTTGTTCTGGCTGTATTCTCATCTGAGTCATACTGCAGTGCTCTGCAAAGCCTTTTCATTGTGTAGTGAGTCACAAATTCTAGAGTGAAGGGAATGTAAAAATGGAGCAGAGCTCCTGTTCCTTCTGACAGCATCATGCTAACACCAGTTCAGGTCTCCCTGCCTTCTGCTGCTGATCAAATCATGATGCTCTTGCCAGTGCTGTCCACTTACTTTCCAGTTCAGTTGATTGGCACAGTGAGATGGTCCTGAGACTGCTGCTGTCACTAGTTTAATTTATTTAGCAGTGTAAGTGACTGACTTAGCTGTGTGGCATTGAATTCACTTTCTTTCTCAGGGTAGAGTTGCTTAAGAGCCTTGAAGTAGCGTGGAGGTCATGTGCTGGAAAGAAATAGAAAAGCTGAATAGCTTTGTAATACAGCACAACAACAGGTAATGGGATATCTGCTCCAGTCAGGGTGTCTGTACCCTGACAGAAAAGGAGACTATGGCACTTTATCTCTGGAGTCTGACTGTGGGCTCAGAAGTGCCCTGTGAATAGTGATGGAGAAAAGAGGCTGTAAAAGCCAAACCACGGAGCCCTTTGGAGTTTCTGCTTTTTCTTCATTGCTGGAAACTGACGATGTTGACACAAACCTGTGTAAACGCAAAGGTTATGTGTGAGTCAGGCTAGAATAAAGAAAAATTCTCCAGCATCTTTGAAACTCATCCCTTGCACCACTTCGTGCCTTCTCAGTACAGTCAGAGCTGCAGATGCATGGTTAGTAGGTGTAATGGCAGCTGTTTGTGCTTTGGACGATGACTGATGATTGATTCACACCAATTAAGATGCAGAGTCGTGCTGAAGGAAGCAGTGACAAGAGCAGGGACATGCTCTAGTCCTTGGCTTTGAGATGCTCTCTTCAGTGTTGTCGCCCAGGAGTTTCCTATCATGCATCTGTCAGTGCTTTCATGTCATAATGTTCTTTTTCTCCCTCTGTACGTGTGCTGAGAAGGGATCCAGCAGGGAAAGGTGCTGTGTAAGCCCAACAGAGTCTCTAATCCAAGGCATGTGTGTTTGAACCCATAGCCAAAGGTTCAGCAAGGAATTAATTCTGTCAGGTACTTTCTGGCTCTGTGAGGCTGTTTCCCCACACATAACAGCTAACGTTGTCTTTGGAAGTGTTTCTTGGCTGGAGAAACATGATGGAGCCCAAACTGCCAAAAAACTTGGATTATAGAGATTGTTTTAGAACTTCCTCTACTGTACTGGCATCTTATTTCAATTTTGAAACCAAGAGTCTTTCTGTAAATTGGAAACATGTGTATTAGTCAAGTTGGATGACGTGTTTTTGTCTAGTTGGCTCAAAGTCAGAGGGTAATGTGCCTTTTTTAAAGGGGTTGGACTGAAGGTTTCTTTCTTTCAAGAACAGATGGACCCCTTCCAAGGTCTGATCAGCTATCCTGCTGTAGCACCAGTTTGCTCATATTTCCAGAAAGGTTAAGTGACCCCTGTTAATAGAATCCAATGTTTTCTGATGAAATTGAAGTTGTTTTTATTTTTTTAAGAGCTGCTGGTAAATTCCCTCTTCCCTTTACTCATCAATGTCGGCTGCATGAGTAACCATGCAGTAATGCCTCCCATCAGCAAACTGGTGCTGTGCTCTGACTCTTCTCTCTTTGATCTGGAAGAGCCTTTACTGATGAGCAGCACCACAATGAATAACCAAAAAGGTAGAACCAAGGCTATTTTTGGCTGATTTTTACCAAAGGTAGACATAAAATGTTTTCTGTTGACCATTCATCCAGTCATGCAGCAGCATATGGTGTGCAGAGAGGAAAAAATTCCAACTTTGCCAGCTTTCTGTCTGCAGCCTTGCTTTGTTTTGCTGACCCATGCTGTGCTGCCACGTTTTCAGATGCTCTCCTGAGACCTGGCAGTTTCTGGAAACACTGGCTGTAGTTACCCTGCTCTAGTCAAAAAAAACAACTGTTCTAAAGGTGTGGTTTTAGCAGAGTACACAGGGGTAAAAGGTGTCTTGGAGAAATGTGAAACACTTTGTGGTGCATGAAGGAAAGGAGATGCAGGTGAGTGTGCAAAGATGTAAACTCTGCTCGCTCACTTCCTCTGCGTGGGATCCCAAAACTATTCATCCTGCACAGAGAAGATGCTGGTGCCAGCCTGGTGAGCTTCCCAGCCTTAAGACACATTTATGGAGCATGTGGTGCCCTGAAGGCACCGTGCTGGTCTCAGCTGCAAGGATAGAACCAGAGCTGAAAATGTGTCTGGTTGTAGTGGCCAGCCACTGGCACCCTGGTGCTTCTGCACCTACACAACATTTGTCTTCCTGAGAATGCTCCATTTTTATCCACATGAGTGTAACACCATCTGACTCCTGGTCTGCAAAACCTGATCTCTAGCAGTCTGGAGAAAGGGGTAAGCAAATTTAGTTCAGTCTTAGCGTGTCTTGCCTCTTTTTGTTCTTTTCCCCTTCATGCCTTTTTGAGCAGAGGAACATCTGTGGTCTCCAGGTTAACAAAGTGCCTTTGTTTAAAAGTTGATCCAATGAAGCAAGCAGTGCTTAAAGCAGATGTTGATGTGAATTTTTAGTGTTCTTTACATTTTGTTATTAGGGAAAGTGAGAAATTCTCACCCAGAAGAACATATCCCATTAGGCATGGCTCTGGAGATTAAGGGCACGAAGTCAGGTGCTTTCTCTGACTTAATCCCAAGGCTCTGAATGTGGATTAAGGGGCTGTACCACAAGTCTTCTTGACCTCTTACTTGTACTTTGGGATTATATTTATTTTGGAACCTGTAAACAAAACCCTGTCCATTGAGTACAAGAGAGAGGAAAGTTATGGGCGCGTGTCTCATCAGCTTTCTTGCCCTGCAGAGCAGTCAGTCAGAGGAACAAGCACTCTCCAACCCCTTGGAATTTCTGTCTTTTTTTTCTATTCTTTCTGTTTAATTTGGTTTGGTTTTTTCCTTTCCTTTTTCTCCCAGGACAAGGCTAATTTTACACCATTTCTTCTGCTCCCCTGCCCCCAGCAGCACCCACTGATGGAAGGGTGAAGTCCAGAGCTGGTGGTGTTTGTGTTGTAGGGCTGTGCTGTGGCAGAGCTTGCACAGTCACCCCTGGTGTGACACTCCTGTGCCTGTGAGGATGGCTGTGCTGAAGGGCCAGTGATGATGGCCAAAGCTTCTCCTGGAGTCATTCTTTCACAGGCTTTGATGTCCACTGAATTTGCTTGGGTGGCTGCAAGCAAGCAGTGAGTAAGGTGGTGCTCACTCTTAATTTTCTTAGGGTGGAGAGGAGTCAGCACCTCGTTTGCATTAACCTCTTGGTGACTGTCAGTTCTCTTCTTGCTCCTGTTTTAATTTTCACTAGTAACTTTTCCACCGGTTATGGTGAGATTTCCCATTCCCCTTGAGTGAGTAGGAGAACTTGGCTTGTTTTCAGCTGAATGTGATTCCCATAGCTGGGGGAAGGGATGTGATGTCTGGGAACTTATTTCCTTTGAGATTCAGATGAGACCTGAGTAACTTTGGAATATATCAGGATTGCCTACTGCACTGAACCTCAATTCTCACTTTTAAGACATGAATAAGACTCATAATACTCAGGAGGTGGTAATAATAACAATAACAACAATAAACATAATATAAAAACAACGACAACAATAATAATGCCCAAGCCCAGTAACTTTACTCCTCTCTTGGCAAGGCTGCACTTTCTGGGGATGTCATCCTACCAGTTCTTAGTTTTAGCTGATGACAATGATTAACAAGACAGATGAGCTAAAATCAAGGAGGATCAAGTTCATGCAAGGCTTCTAGTCCTGGGGATGCATTCATATGACAGTCTGAAAAAACAAAAAAGTCATCACTGTTAGAAATCCTCTCCTTTCCTCCACTTCAAGGGGTAACTGATGTGTTGCAGCAGTGAAAAACTGGAAATTGGTTACATTTATTCTCAAACCATAAGTTATTTTTGATGCATGGCAAAGGGGTCTCCAGGTGAATAGTGGCTGTGGGGCAGAGCCATGCTGATGCTATTTTTTTTCTTTTTTTTGTATTAAATAAACTAGGAAAGAACAAAACACAGAGCACTTTCATGTTGCAAAAGCTTTCATTTCAAACTTCTTTTTTTTTTTAGATTTCTGCGTAATGAGCCACTTATAGTGTTTGAGTCTGATCTTGTAATTGTGAGCTTTAGGGTTTGGTAAGCTGCAAATGTGCACGTTTTTGCAAAGTAGTCATTTGTGTGCTAAGGCTTCAAGGCTATTCTCTTGCAAGAAAAAAGAAAAGTAGGTTAGCGTGCAATCCATGGCCACAGCAGTTGGTGTAACTCAGTCAAATGCTTGTGCCATTCCCTTCTCCAAGCACTGGGGAACATAAGGGTAACATTTGCAATAATGTGTGCTTTCACATGCTTATCAGGTTGCTTGCTTCAGCAGATGTAATGAGTGCCAGCCCTCTTTTTAGTTATTATTTTAACAAATGAGCGGTTTTTGGTCAATGGTGAAAGCAGCATTGAAGCCATCCAGGGAAAGAGCTGACACTCCCCTTTGCCTTCACTTAAACTGGAGCTGCACCCTCGGATTTTGATTTCCTCGGTCACCACTAAATGCTTTTTCTGGCTGATATGGCTCAGAATGGTGCCACACGTGCATATGCATGAAAGCCCTTTGTAGTGTGAAATTAGGGATGAAAGATATTGCTAATCAGCCCTAACAATGCAGGACTTATTCCTGGACGAGGGGAAAAGGGAATGTGGGGAATGGATGTTTCACAAATGTGTAACACATTCAGACACGTTGTTATGCCAGTGTTGGTGTCTGTGCACGGACGCCCTTTTCAGGCTGTAAAATGCTGCTGTTCATGCAGGGAATTTAAACAAGCCTTCTATTCAAGGCCGAAATTCAAAATAACGCCAAAATCCAAATGGAGGCACTTCAGTTGCATAATAGTGTCTGTTACAAGGAGGCCTTGGTGCAGGAGATGATGTAATGCTCCTTAAGATAAGGCCCAGGCTGGGGATGGGGAAAAAGGGAAGATGGTGTCAGTGACAGAGCCATTAAAAGTATTGCTAATGGTATCAAAGCTTTCCATAGGGTGTTAATTAGCAGGCTTGAATAATTCCAAAGTTGATTGTGTTACAACTGTACACGTGGAAAAAAACTGCTCAGTGCTACCTGTTTTCTCTGATCATGATCGCTTTTTCCCTGGGGTGAGCTTTCTTGAAGTTCAACAGTGTGCTCAAGTTCCTGTAGCTGATAAACTGGTAATTTTGACACTTGCTCTAGGAGCTAAGAATGCCTCAGTCTGCCAAAGAGGTGCATTCTGCTGCTTGCTGAAATTGTGATGCTTCTCACAGGGCTGTGCCTGGAGCCTGTTCCGAGGCCTCTGGCAGCTTGTTATTTTATTTCCTCCTTAACTTTGCGGTTCATCTATACTTATTTTCTTTAGTTTAGGAGTGGTTTATGTTGCATCCTCACTGCAAGTGCCTCCAGACCGTTTTTGGGCCGGCGTGGTCAGAGGGGGCACACAGGGTTGCTGCCCTGCCTACGGCCAGCCCCATCCCCTTTCTCCCTGCCTTTACAGTACTCACTCCAGGAAATGCTGAGAAAGTCGGGAGTAATGGAATTCATGAAATTCAAGCTGTGCTTCAATGAAAACGTGTTTTCAATTTCTGCCTCCTCGGGAGCCTGGGACTGAGCTGTGACTGTGGGGGCTGGGGCCGGATGAATGGAAGTGCCGGAGTCAGCGCTCTGCGGAGCCTCTCCCGCATCTCGCCGCTCTCCCTCGGCATTCAAAGGCTGCTGAGAGCTTTGTGGCAGCTTCAGGAAGCGTTTTTGTCTTCAGCTGTCCAAAAAAGCCCAGGCGTTTTCCTGCTGGGTTTGATCTGGCGGTCGGGGTCTGAATGACAGTGACATGTTGGAGAGGAACGTGATGGGGGAAGCATCAGCTGCGGGTGGCTCATCCCCCCTCTCTGCTCTTGATCCTGCTCACGGTGTCCTTTGAGTGTCCTGCAGCCGATTAAGGGTGAGAATTATAATGGTGACTCAAAAGCCTTTGGTAAAACTCATTAATTCATTCCTCCTTTAATTAGACACCCAGCCATGGGCTTATAATTATCAGAGCCCAGGAAGGTTTGCAGCTGTAATAAGCTGTGCTGCATCAATTGCAGAAATCGTGGATTTTTGGCAAATGCAGATATGGTGAACTCTTCTCAGGTCTGGTTTTTGGTGAGGAACATGCAAAGGCATAGAAATGAAAGCAGCAGCTGAGTGTGTGTTGTGGCTGACCTCTGGCTGAATCTTGCCTTGTGGTGTTGAACTGAGAGGAAAGGGTGGAGCTGTCCTGCTTATAAATATTTTTTTTTTCTTGGGAGGTGTAATAATGTAACTTTCAAAGAGAGAAAAGAGGAAGGAGAATCAAATGAAAATACTATCTTAATATGGAATATTGTATAAAACCTTTTGCACCCAGTGGAATTACACTTTTGGAATAAGTGTAACAAGAACAGCTGCAGGCATTGCACACAGCACCCGTTTTGCTTTTTGGAAGTTAGGGAATAGCCGGGTGTTCTACAATGAAAAGTACCAGGTACTTTTTTTTTTAGTCTTCTGGGGGAAGAAAATCAATAGTGAACTTCTATTATTTTGTAATGTCTTCTTGTTTCTGAAATGGGAAGCAAGGTAATTTTCAGAACTAATTTGTGCAGCTCACCCCCAGCAACAGATGATTGGGATCTTCTGAGAGAAGCTTGTGCTGCTTCTGGTACCTTTGAAATGCTCGTGGGTTCTTTTCTTTTGCAGAAGAACAACTAGAGGGAAGGCTGAAAGGATTTCAGGGAAAAACTTATTTCTACTCTATTGCATCCCTGCTTGTAGTTCTGATCCTTGTGAATGCCATGGTAGACCCTGATAATATGATCTCCTTTTAGCATTGGACTGACAGGCTGTCAAGTGCAAGCAATCCAAAAAGGCACAGACCTAGGAAGAGGCTAGGGATGGAGATAGCTGGCAGCCACTGGGCTTAAACAGAGATGATTGAAGAGATAGGCTTCATTTTTTAATATTTTTTTTCCTTAGAATTTTTAACTTGAGTAAGGTTAGAATGGACATTTTGGAACATTTGAAAAAAATGGGAGCTGTTGCACAAGAGTAGATCAGAGGTACTGCTAGGCAATGGCAAGTATTAATGTTCATGTTCCCTTAAGAGGGAAACTGTTTCAATTGGAGTAGGTGGCAGGAAAAAATGGATCAGCTGTGTTTTGGGTCTTTTTCTGTCTGGATTTAGTGGAAAGCACAGATAGTACATCCAGTGAGGATGGAATGATTTGTTTGACACTTCTGTAGCTAAACAGAAGTCTTTACTTCTGATGAGGGTGCTATTTTAAAACCACTGTACAACGCTTCTTGTGTGCCTTTTTGTATTACAGTATGTGGCTGCTGCCTTCTGTTTGTCCCTCCCATCCTCTCCCCACACAGTCTGAGTTATTGTTGGTTTATGAGACTGAGTAGTGCCTGGAGCTTGGCTGGAACTGGGCTTCATCCCTGGCCTCTGAGGTCAAATATGCCGGGTCAAATATGCTGGCCTTTCCTTATTTCTGTATATATTTAAAATTCCTACAGGTTGGACAACAAACATTGGATCAACCTGAATGGACAAATTAACTGGAGCAGCAAATTTACAAGGTTAAATATTGCCTTTCAATCTCATAAGTACAACTTGATAAATATCCTGCTGAGGTTCCTGGTTGCTCTTGGAGCCCATGTTCTGGGGCAGGTTTTGTACTCCAGCATTGAACCTCTTGATCACTGCAGAGATTCATTTTTTTTTGAGCTTTTTCAGCCTGACCCGCTGCAAACTAAAAAATCTCTTTGAGCACAAGCTCTTGAGCATTTTAAATGCTCCAATATGAAATGGCAAAGTGCAGATGATGAATAGGAAATAGGTCAGGTGCTGTTGACAGAATTCTCCGTGTGGACAAGCGGTGCTCTGGGAGCTGCTTCCAAGGTCTTGGAGGAGCTGTGTAAATGATCATGGATGCTGGGAGCGTTCTGCTGAGGTGTAAATAACAAGGTTGGACAGTTTAGGCTGGCTCTGCTGTTTTTATTAGTGCAGCTTGGCTTTTGCCTCGGGTGATGTGGAGGTTATGGGAGAAGGAGGAAGGGACAAGCTGTGAATTTGCCTCCTCTCCCAGCAGAGCATGATGAGAAGGTTTGGGGATCTGGTTACCCTAATCCCCCCTTGGCATGTTAATTCTTCTTGTCTTTCTACTTGTATCTTATGTCTGAAATTCCTACTGAGGCAACTGCTTGCTGGGTCACGTGTGTCTCACTGCAGTGCCCTTTCAACCTTTTTTGTGTGCATTTTGTTGCAGCTATTAGAAATCAGTTGCCTGCCATGGTATTTCATGGCTGTTAATTTTTTTTCCTCAAGAAAATGTTGCTCTGAGATATGGCTGCTTGTCCTGCTCCTGTCCTAACTACATTTACTGGCTATTTGCTAGATGTGACATCTTCTGCCTGTGGTTGACCCACCTCTTAGTGTCCTCTGCAGATCCAAGTTCATTTTTGTGGCTAGATCTGAATCACCTTCTGCTGGTGGGAGGAGATGAACCTCTTGGACCACAGCAGTGACAAATACCACTGGTGAAATGTAGTTCTGCAGGTGTAACCTATGGGCTAGACTCTCATCACTAACTCAATTATCAGGTTTGGTTTACATGTGCTGGCTCCAGCAAGGGTGGTCTTGGTTGTGTGATGCAATAAATTAAACACAAGGTTCCTAAGAAAGAACCAGTTTCCAGGATAGGCTGTGAATGCTCTTCAAGGTTCAAGTTCAAACCAGGTGTGTCTGTTTTTTCTCTGCCAAAGTGAAATTTTCTGCTTTGTCAGATGTAGTGAATGTTGAGCTTCCTTTCTAACATCTGTGCCTTCAGCTGGGATTCACCAGCAGTTTAGTTCTTTACTTCCTACTCACAAACACATCATCAGCATTTCTTTGATACTAAAGCTAGTCCTACAAGGCTGTCATCCTTGAGGATGTGATCAACTAGGCTTTTGTCCCAGAGCTGTGTTCAACTAGCCTTTGACATGCTGTTGCCTTCCAACAAGTCACAGGTCATATCTCCTGGGAAAAGAGAGACCTGAGTGTTCTCTGTGTAGCTGCACTCAGACCTTGGGCAGTGCGTGGTCATGGCCTCGTGCTATGAATATGGCTAACTGTAAACAGGGCTGAGAGCTTCTGGAAACTGCTCTTTTCCTCTTAAGAGCAGGGCATGTGAAATGGAACCACAGCTCTGCTCTAGTGCTGCAGTAAGGAAATAGTACATGGCGAAAAGTTTGATGTTAACTGCAAGTGATGTATTCTTTTTGTAGTCAAAACGTTAGCTATGCTGGGATAAGAATCTTTTCCTTGGTACACCTGTGGCTTGGCCTGTGTGGCTCTTTGTGTTCCAGGACAGTATTTCTGCTGATGTAGATGATGAGCTGATGGCTGGAGGAAGAGTCCGTGTGTGTGTGCACATAGCATCAGCTGGGGAATGGTGCTGGCCACTGCATGTGGCCATCAACGCTGCACTTGGGCTGCTGGTCCTGGCACAGTCCTGGCTGTGAAGATCTAAAGCTCCTCCAGTGCTGCTGAGTGGGGTCTCAGTCGGTAGGAAAGCATCTCGTGTGATTCCCAGCTGCTCACAAGGAGCAGGGTCTTGTCTTCAGGCTGTTTATGTTGCACTCCTTGCTATCCTGCATTTACCATCCAGGCAGCAGCCAGATAACCCCCCAAGCTTGTGCCCCTGGTAAAAAGGCTTCCAAGTGGGCTTGCACATTCCAGGCACGTCCTGGCTCAAGCTGCGTTAGTCATGCGTCTCCCCGAGCGTGTCAGAGCTCAGATCTGTCTCTCCTGCTGCTGCTCTCCACGTCCATGCTCTGTAAAAGACAGTAATCAACAAAAGGGCACTTGGAGTTGTGGAGCCTGGTTACATGATCCTGTCACTTCTTTCACCCTGATCTTCAGAGACAGTGTTTGGAGTGCAGAAAGTATTTTCAGGAGCCTGGGAAAGTGGCTGGGACTGTAGGACACTGCCTCAAATAAAATAGTGGCAGCCAGTGATATGGAAGTGAAAAATATCTCATTTTTTAGGAGAAAACCACATGAAAACTTGATGCCATGCTATTCCTCATGATCGTATTCTGTGTCTGGAAGCTGCTGCTAAAGCTGCTAGTCACTACATGTGGGATTGCACTATCATGTCTTCAAATGTATGCAAAAACCTGTTCATGTGCCTTCCCTTACATGCTTTCCACCTGAGGGCATAATCCAGTGACAATACAATCACTTCCATAGCAACCAGCCTGTCATAAACAGGATTATGGCACCTAGACAGGACGGAGGCACAAAGAATTCAGGAAAGAGCTGCCCCCTCCTTACCATGGAGCAAAGCAGGGTAAATGGTGACCTGTGTGTGTCACCCTGGGAGCAGGGGAGGAGGAAGGGCACAGGTTCACGTGTGTGCTGTGTCCTTAAACTGGTGTGACAAAGCCTTGAGAAGGTGAATCTGTGTCATTAGCAGGGCAAGGTAAAGCCTGCAGAGAGCCTGTTACTGATCTCTAGGTGCAAGTGCACCAGGCTGCATTGGCTCAGCTAATGAGATTAAACCCCTGAAGGGACACATTCTAGCCATCCCTTGCCTTCCTTTTTTCCACTTCCCAGTCATGGACACTCTTATCCTCCAGTCTGCAGAGGGTAAGGTTTGTCTGCTATAAAGTACTGCATTTTTTTCCCACTAATGCTGTCTGCAGAGTTAAATTAAAATACTTTCTCAATACACATTCAAGCTTGCACTCTCTTTTAGTATAAACTTGAGCTGTTTTATTGTCACAGATGATGGGAAGAAGCTGCAAAATCAAAAGCTTCTGTCTTTAGCTCCTTCTGCAGAGAAGACAAATAGTGTCACGTAATGTTCTTCTGCAGCCCCATAAAGGAAAGAGAACTACTTCACTTGCACACAGTTACTGCCAGTGGTATTGTAGTTGGTTTTATGCTGCATAGATTTAAGTGAGAACAGTTACTGAATGCTTTGTAGGAGTGTTTGAGCAGCTGCTCTGCTCTACTTTGTTCTGCAGTTTATGCACCACTTGCTTTTGCTCAATAAAAGGCAGCATGAAAACACGGGAGTTATTGCAGATATTTGGTCTGTGGCTTCAGGGTATCTTATCATGGGGCTGGGCAAAGCTTCTTTCTAGTGAATTGCTCTCAGTCTTAGCAGCCTTTGGGTGATGTAACCAATGACTCCATTGCTTCAGTCAGTCAAAAGTACTGCTTGGCTCTCTCCCAGGAGCTTCAACACCTGCTAAAAGGGTGAAGAATTCTGGCCAACTGCTGCCAGCCCTTAAGTGCTGTGAAAAGCCTCTTGTCAAAGATCCAGCTTTCTGTCCAGGTTGGGAATCAGGATAATGCTCCCCACGAATCAAATGGGCTTGGTCAGAGCAGCTCCAGCTCTCTGATGTTGCTGAACTACTTTTTGTAGTGATGGTGTTGTTAGAGAGCTGAGTTTGGGGAAAGGGAATACAAAATTGCTGAGGAGGACATGACTCTCTTTATTGTATTTTTACTACTGGTCCTGCAATCAGTGAGGTCTGACAGCCCCAGCTGATTAGAGAATAAGCTTCAGTAAGAGATGCTGTGAGTCCTACACTGGGGCAAGTGGGGTTTTTTGTTCCTGATTAGGATTCTCACCCAAAATATATTCACAAATGAGGCTTTAAATATCTGTCTATAAAGAATAGAAAGAAAAATTTCCTGTAGGGAAGGGAGGATCTCAAGCCTGAGATATTTCAAGTACAAGTTGAGGGTATGGTGTGGCCTGGCTTAAAAATCTGTATAAAACTACTCATTCAGAGTGAAACACCTGGTTCTCTTTTGTGGCAACCTTTATGGGAGAGTTCATACATAGCCTGTGGTTTTTCTGCTTTACACACTGGTGAATCCCACTTTGGGACGATGTTCCAAGCAGGCAAATTGCAGATTTGCACATGTAACAAGGTATTTGGTGCTTCAGAAAAACTGTCTGCAAATGCAAAGTTGGCCATGAAGGTAACTGTAGGTATTAGTGCTGAAGGTTGCTCTAAAGCCCAGGAATGTGGTTCACTGGTCAAGATAAGGTGGCTGAAAGTCCATCCAGCTGCAGCAGTGAACTGAAAGACACTGAAATAAAAGTAAACACAGCAGGCAGATAGCAAATAAATAACTCAGCACCAGTTCCTGATGTAGATTTGATGAAAATGTGTTCCAGGAACCACAGCAGCAAGAAAGGGTGATATCATGTATTTCTGCATTTCTTATTCTGGAACCTCTCACTGAGAATGCTGATTTTTAAGTAGCCTAATTTAATTTTTAAGTAGCCTAATTTAATTTTTAAGTTTGTGTCAGTACTCCCTGCAGAACTGATAAATGCTGTTTGTGTTGCTGTTAGTGGAAGTGTCCAACCTCAGTGATGATGCAAACATACAAAAGTCATTTTAAGGCACCACGAGGTGTGTGTTGAATGATAGGCCAAAAATCAGAGCAACCACAACCTGCTCATAGCAGGAAGGACCCACTGCTCAGATATCAATGGCTGTGGCCTGAATATTGTATGGGAGGCTGGATTAAACAATCCTTCCCAGGAATTTTCAGGCCAGGACTCTCTCCTGACTCCCTGTTGCTTCAAAGAGCTGCAGTAGATGAGTGCAGGGTAGTAAGTGGAGGAGGCAGCTGCTGTTGTCCATTGGATTTCTCCTTCCTTTGCTGGATCCCTCCTCATAATTCCAGTTGGAATGCTGTGGGCTGTGTTTCTAACCTGAGATGTGAGGCTTGAAACAGCAGAGTGAGGAGTCTGTGCTCCTGGGCTTTGATTCTGAAAGGCACTGTAACCCCAAATCTGCCAGTCAGTAGCTGTGAACACATTAGGGAAGGATTAAGGGTCTGGTTTGTGGGTCAGAAGTGCAAGTCCCTCCCAAGGCCAAGTGAGGACCTGGTGAGCAGGAGCACTGGAGCCTGTTCTTCAGCAGTGGATCCTTCCCTGGGGTGTTTCTGGTGAATCCTGCCCTGGTGGCTGCGCTGGGTCAGGGCTGTGACCACAGCAGCTGTTTTGGCTGGAGGAGCTTTTCCCTTGGGTGGTTGTGCAACACTTTGAGCTTGGCCTGTCAAGCTCTTCTTCTCCTGCACTTGTGTCCTGTGATTCTTCATGGATAGAAAGCCTTGGTGGCAGAAATCAGACACAGAAATACACAATAGTTGCAGTAATCTCTGCATACCTAAGCAGGGACAAGAGAAAAAGGAGTTAGTGGGAAGAATAGCTCAGGATTACACTGTGAGGGGGGAGCTATCAGCCAGTTTTGGATGTGAAAGAAAATCTACTTCCTCCTCCTATTTTATAGTTCTGGCCTCAGTGAGCAGTGTTGTGGGCCCTCTGAAGGAAGGCTCCAGTGTGTTTAAGGTTTCAAGCTCAAAGGCCAGGACTGCTGGCTGCTGAGGCTGTCTGTTGGTGGGAGGATGTGATGCTTTCAGGATGCTGAACTGCAGTTGTGAGATGAATTGTCTTTCAGTGGGTGGAGAAGGGGGAGAAGTCTCCATTATCAACAGTAAGTGTCCAAAGTAGCTCAAACTTCCCAGTGAAATACACAGTGAAAAGTTGCAAAGGGTAAGTTTATCACAACCGGAGAAATCAAATTGCAGTCAGTACTTCCTATAAAAGGCACAGCTTTTGCATCTAACTTGTGGGGCTCACTTTTTTCCTGGATAAAAGTTAGTGTTTAGTGCAGCTCATGGCATTATGTAAGTTGTGCATCTCACAGAGCATCTGGAGGCCTTTCAGGATGAAGGCTTTCCCTGGTGGTCAGGGTGACAGGAGCAGGGGAGCTGCTGGCTCTGCTGACTCTGGTTAGCAATCCCAAGGAAGGAAATCTGCTCAGAAGACAGAAGTCAGCCAGAAACCTTTTATTTTCTGGTTCCTGATTTCTGCTTCTTGATTGAGCACCCCAAGATATTCCAAAAGGGAAGTTCAACACAAAGCCTGCCATGTTCCACACTTTTCCACCCAACTCTTGGTGCTGCAGGCACGGGGACTTTGTGTGACAAACCTGTGGCCAAGTGACACATGGCTCTGACAAGCTGTGGGTCTCTGAAGCAGCTAAAGCTCCACGGGGCATGTGGACCTGGCATTTCTGCCTCTCAAACTGATCCAGGCAGTGTTCTGCTGGGAGGTAGAAGCTTTGCAGTAATTTCTTCCCCAGATGTTAGCTGCTGTGCAAACAAATGTTGAAGGACTATTTTCTCACAATGGTCCTCTATCAAGGGTGCTTCAGCCTTCACCAGTCACAGGATTAGCATAACAAGGGTGGTTTGAAGCAATGCTGATAAGAGCAGAGTGTTTCCTGCTAGAATTATGATCAAGCAATTTATAATTCTGCTGTCTTGCACTTTTTTCAATCCCGGACTTAAAAGGAAAGCTTTGTCTGCCTGAAGTGTCACCACTTCCTCTCCTGCATCTCTAAAGTGCAGAAGGGTTTGGTGCTGTCCAAGTCTGCAGTGCACAGCCTGGGGCTGGTGCTAGAAGAGGTCACACTTCTGGGAACTGCGGAGCATTGCAAAAATATTTCCTCCCTTGTGCTGTGTTTGGAAAGATTGTTTTTTCTAATAACCCAGATAAACTGCGTGTTCTCAAGTCCTGTGTGGTTTGAGTGTTTTGTTGTTGCTGGTGGTTTTTTATTGAGATTCTTTTTGCAACATGCAGGTGCTTAGATACACTCAAAGAGCCCAGGAGAAAACTTTAGTGTTGTCATTTTCCTTACAAGTTAGATGGGAGTTTTGAAGTTGTTTTTAAAACCTCCAAACAATCAAACCCAAACATCTTTATGTTGTAGAAATCCATGCAAACAAATTGACTTTAGGTTTGTCTGTGTGTACACTGAAACCCCAGGAAATCTCATGGTTGTATGGAGCCCAAACTTTGCTGCAAGGTTTGTACTTGTGATCTGAATCTCTGGAAAATGAGTTTGTTTCTCTACAGAGTTGCAAATCTCTTTTTTAAACATTATATGGAGGGAGATTCTGACCATTGTCTGTAACTGTGTGCTCAAAGTCCCCTTTGCTTTTTAATGACATTAAAGACTTTTTTTGTCCCGATTTCCCATGGAATGGCATTGCTGTATCAGTGCTGCAGTGCCAGGACCTGTGTGTGGTGGTGAAACTGCATCCAGCACCCATTTGGAATAAATACATTTATATTGCTTGTTGAACAAGATCAAGAAATGGATAGTACTGTAATTTAACATACACAGCACAATTTAAAATTAGATTTGGGCTGTGAACATGGATGTTTGTCTATGATAGGCACCTACAGGCAGGACCTCAGCAGAGAAATAGTGCAAAATTCTGGTTTCAACACCGGGTCTTTGTGCAAATGGCACCTAAACCTGAGGTCCTGCATGGGCAATTCCATCACTGATGTGACTCTCCCATGCCTAATAAAGTTTCCAGCTTTAGATCTTTTAATCACACCTGTGTGAAGTGGAAATCTGTGGTTCCTGAGGTCATGGCTCAGGAGGGTGGCTGGAACATTTTGCACTCTGGGGCTGCTCAGTGATAAAATCAGGGGACTGCCCAGGCTGGAAACAGGTTTCTCACTCAGAGGCAGCTCTGGTTCCAGTTATAGTGTAACCAGGCCTGGAATGCACAGGAGCAGCACTGCCAGCCTGGAGCAGGGTGTTTGAACAGCTGCCCAGTGAACCAGACTGAACATCTGATCCAGGCATGAAACACTGGATATTTGTGGCTGATTAATTGTTATAACCCTGGCCTGGCATAAACCTGGCGTGGAAACAAAGTCCCTGGGCCCTCCTGGTGCTGCAGCACCAAGAGTTGGGTGGAAAAGTGTGGGACATGGCAGGCTTTGTGTTGAATCTCCCTTTTGGAATGTCTTGGGGTGCTCAATCAAGAAGCAGAAATCAGGAACCAAATAAAAGGTTTCTGGCTGACTTCTGCCTTCATGTGACCCCATAGGCTTTCCTAAACCATACCTTTTTTTAAACCATCATGGAAAAAAACCACACTTCTGGTTTTGGCTAATAGATGAGCTGTTTCCTGCCCTTTATGCCTTCTTTCAGGTTTGGAGTTGGAAACAATGCTGAGAGCACATAGAACAACCCACTGGACTGCTGGGGAAAGGGTCTGTAATAGCATTTTATTTCTGGTTCATTTGTGACCTGCAGAATTGTAGCTGAGCAGGGAATATTCCTCTTAAAGCGCAAACATCAACCCCTCCTTTTCACAGCTGATTCTTCCTTTGTTTCCCTCTGCCCTTAAGACCCCACTCTCCATCACTTTACCAGTCTGGAGCAGGTGATCAATTTTCCCTTTCCAGCAGTGGATTGTGTGTGATGTGATGCCCTCCTTGGTGCCGTGTGTGCCTCTGCTCCTCCCCAGTGTGCAGAGAGCTCTGGATGTGTTCTGTGTGGCAGGCTCTGAGCTGGGGTGCAGTGCCACTCCACAGGTGACACCTGAGCAGAGCCCTGGGGCTCAGCTGGGGTCTGTAATGTAGCTCCAGTCCCCACCTGCCCTGCAAGCTCCCCTCCTGCAAGCCCATCTGCAGTTTGAAGCCCTCTCCAGAGTTGTCCCTCTTTAGAAGAGTGATGAGAAGAGAGATCCAGGCTGTGCAGCTCAGTTCAGGCCCATCCATTTGTCAGGGAAATGGTTTTCCAGGGCTGCATTCCCATAGGAAGTGTCAGGCCTGATGAATAGGCTCGAGCTTCCTTACTTCTTCATTTTCCCTAGAGCTTAGTTTCTAGGAAGAGATAGTGTTATGTAAAATACAGGAGATGGTCACCAGGGACCAACCTGGATTGGAGACAGGGCAGAAATATTTTAATTTTGAAGCTAGCTGGATAAACAGTTAAATGAACAAACACTTTCTTTTATTTTATAGAGACTTTAAAAAAAAAAAAAAAGAAAGGAAGGGAAGCAAGATTGATACATTGAAGTGTCTGGGAGGGAACATCCTTTCAGATGTTTGGTGTGTTGGAGATAAAGGCAGCCTCCCTTTAATCAGTGGCCTTTTTTCCTAGTGCTTTTTAATGCAGTGCAGCCAGTGAGTCTGGGTCTCTGAATTTCTTATTTCTGGGCACTGGCTGAAATAGCTCTTCCTGCTGGGATCAAAATGGGAAATGACCTGAGCTACACATGCTGAACAAGAGGAAGAAGGGGAGTGGCTTGCTGGCTGGAAACTTGGTAGTTCTGTTTATCTGTTCAGTAGCTGAGAAATAATTACTTCTCAAGTGTTCAGAGTTTGGCTAGTGGGACCACTCATTGTCTTGTTGTCCATGGAAGCATGATGATGGGAAAAAGGGTTGTTCACTTCTTCAGATTTTAGTTATAATAGAGTTTGTGACTAATATTGTTATGAAAGCTTTTTTTTCATCAACACCACTTTCATAGAGAGAGTTGCCTTGAATCTGCATCAGATGTGTTAGTCTGAATCAGGATTCCTATTGCTTGGTGAGCAGAAGGAAGGCAGTGAGGTGACAGCCACATGTGGGATATGGCTGCACATGCTTTAAACTGGTCACACTGGTTTGCAATGTCACACTGTCATATAAGGTATTTAAGTGTTATCCAGTTTTTCCTGGGCTCCATAGATGGAATTTAAAGTTAACTTTAGAACCATGAACCACCTGAGTAATTATTTTCTTACAATATCAGCATGCATTCGAAAGAGTTAAGAGTTTTATTTTCAAGATCACAAGTTATGTTCATGCTTCATGAATCTTTTAGTCTGGATTGAATCATTATAAAAAGGCTTCTTCTCTCATTTAATTTTTGTGGGAGTAAATTTTTCCTAGTGCCTGTTTGCTGGGGAGCAGCCAAAGGATCTAAATCTTGGCTATGGCTTGAATTTTGTTTTTTCAGTTGAGGGGAAAAGGAAAAGGGTGTCTCCAGAGGGCAGACTGAAGTGACCAGCATGCCTTGAGTGTGAATGATGAGGGCTTCCTTAATGCCTTGCCCTGGCAGTCTGGGTGCTTTTATATCTGCTTTGGAATGGTCAGTGTCTCCAGACTAGCAGTAGTTCTCAAGGATGGTGATGTTTTCCAGAGGGACAAACTTCAGTTGAAGAACAATTATAATAATGAAGTTTTGTGAATAGCTGTTCTTTCCTGTACCTGAGAGAGCCACTTTTGTGCCTGGAGAAATCACTGAGGATTTGAGCAAAAAAGACGGAAGACTAAACCTAGCTTGTCTAGAGATCAAATGCTCCACTAGAGTGAGTATTAAAAATAGTTTGGGGAGCTAAAATGATCTTTGGTGCCTACAGCAATGAACTACATGAAATAATCCTGCTCAAGTCCTGAGACATCAGAGGCTTACTTTGAGCTGACCTCCTGTTAAAGGACTTGAAAGGACAGCCCTTGCAATTCAGCTTGTCCAACTTGATTAGATTTTATCTGGAGCTTGATTGAATTTGTGAACAAGATTATGAAAAGCAACATGACTGTCAATGAGGTGAACAGTCTTTGAGGGGAAATTCTCTGGTATCCCAGAGGGTAGTGCTTTTAAGTTCAGTTATGAATATTGGAATTCCTTGATTAAGTTAGTTGCAGGTTTTAATACGGCTGCTGTGCATCAGTTTGACACAAAGCTTAACACAAAGCTTGTGTGGTGTTTGCTTCCTGCAAGGGAAGGGTCTTCTTCCCATCTCAGTTGTTACCAAACTGGTCTTGGAGACCCTGGGATCTTATTATTTTAGGGAGAAGCTTTGATCATCAAGCAGAGCAGCAGAAATTGCCTTTCTTGTTAGTGTGGAGCTGTGTCTGCTGTGCTTGGCTGCTCCAGCAGGTCAGCTGGGAGATGATGACCTCTGGGTAGTTCACCTAAACAACACATCTTGCTATTTGTGTAGTGGATATCAAAGTCAGTCTCCCTTGAGGACCTAGGGATTTATAGCTTTTTTTGTTTTTGTAAAAGGAGGAGAAAATAGAGGGAAACCTGGCTATCTTCCCTCTGTGGATGGGGTAGATGACAGGTTTTGGAAGCTGCTGTGCTACCTGCTGTTTCATTTCCCTGGCTGCTCTAGTAAGAGTGGCATTGTGTCCAGCTCAGAGACCACAGCAGTGATGTGGGGAGTGATTGCTTGAGCCCAGGGAGAGCCACACTGCCCATCACAGGCTCAACTGTCACAACTTCTCATGGTGGCTTTCTTGTTTTTCTTCTGTTGCTAAATGTTCAGCTGTGATGTTGGAGAAGAAAAAAAAAAAAAGTCTGACACCTTCATATGTAGCAGCAGCTGTTAATGAGGAAAGTAGTGCTTTGTCAAAACTGGAGAGATCTCACTTATTAAAACTATGCTTTCTAGCTCTTTTTTTTCCTTGTTGAAGTAAAAGTAAGTTGATTCCAAAATAACAGTAATTTATAAGCTTGAGAACTGTGCCCATATAAATGATTACAGACCTTTTTGGCTACTGCCAAAGTAATAAAGAAATCTAATATTTAGCTGTCTGCTTGTCAAATGTCTTTACAAGTAGTTTTGCTCAAAGCAACCAACAGTGGATGTGACAGATTTTCAAATGAATTTGTACACTTAGTCCCTAAAAACTTTTAAATAGTTTTAGTACTTAGTAGGGTGGCAGGATCTACTCCTCTCTGACCAGAAAGTCTATGAAGGTGCTGTATTTCTTGGAGCTTTTTCCTGTTTGAGACAACCATAGCAGCAATAGGTGTGTGTATGTTTGCATGCAGGAAACCTGTGGGTTTTGTATTTAAGATATTAAATTTGCTCTTTGTTCTATCCCCAGCAGAGCTGGCAGCATGGATTGCTTCAGGGCCTCCTGTTTCAGTGCAGAGTTGGGTGTTCAGGTGCCAAACTTATCTTTTTGACTTCATGCTGGTGCTTCTCATCTGCCTCAGTGCTGTTTGATGAGCTGAGGGCAGGCAATTCAGGGCAGGCAGTGACACAAAACTCAGTTGTTCCTGCAGTGGTTTATAAATAGTGGGAGGCAGGTGGGTGTTCCAGGCTGCACAAACAATTGCTGTAGTGCAGTTGTGTAATGGCAAAAAGGGAGAGGTGCAGCTGCTTTCCCCTCCCTGAGTGGGGCAGGCTCAGAGTGAGCCCTGGGGGACTTCACAGCCTGAGCAGAGGCACCTGATCAATAAATTGTGACTGCTCAGGAGATGAGCTGCTCCTGGAAGAAAATGACTTAGGGTCTGGATGGAGAGAATTCAAGATATTTTTGTGCTAGAGCCTGCAAATCATTGCATTTGAGTTCTGTGTCTTAGATTAATTTTTGTTTGGATCTGTTGGGGGTTTGGTTTAGGTTGTTGTGCAAGAGGGAAGGTGTAACCAGCTCTCCTGCTGGGACCTGTGCTGCTCAGGCACCAGAACCAGCTTTGCTCCTCCTCATCCCCAGCAGGCTTCCTATCCTGCTGTGCTGGGGGTGAGCCCAACAGCTGGATCAGCTCCTTTCCCACATGCTGCCACTTTCTGTGCTCTCTCCTGCTTGTTTTTTGAGAATTCTGATCTTCTGTTATAAACTTTGGTGAGGTCTGGAACCCTGGGATTGGAGCCCTTTCATAGGGAAGCTGAGGCTGGGCAGCTTTTTCTGCAGAGACCACTTCCTCCCTCACTTTGCTGAATTAATGGAGTGAAACACCTACAGAAGCAGCACTTGTGCTGTGTGCTGCTGCCTTTGAGGAGTATTAATCCCTTTTGGGTGTCAGCACTTCTCTGAGCTGTGTCAGGCACAAGCACAGCTGCACATCTCACCCCTCCTTATTTCTGCAGTTCTCTCTTCCTGCTTGTCAAGGAAAACCTGAGCTGTGGACCAAGATAAAGCATGTGATTATCCTACATTCTTGTATACAGGCAAGAATCCTTACTTTGGCATCCCAGAAATCTCCAAATTTTGGGAGAATATAGATCAACAGAAAAATGATTATTGGAAAGCTCCAGATGGCTTATTTTGGATATGTGGAAAAAGAGCATACCCAAACCTCCCCTCTCAGTGGAAAGGGAAGCCAGGATTTTTTCTTTTACCATGACCTGATGGAGATCAATTAGGGATGCCAGTTTATGAGGACCTAAAGAGTAATAAAAGAGATTTGATTGGAAGATTCCAAAAAGTGGTTGCTGATTTGTTTAAGCGAGCTCCTGTCTCCGTGCCTGAGCCCGGGCTGGGACAGGGATCAATGCTGGGATGAGCTGGGCAGGCTCTGGGGATGCCAGGAGGGGTTGAGCTGGGAGCTCCCATGTGAGCTGGCAGCCTCCAGCTCCATTCATTGCTGTGCAGCTCTGGGAGGCAGCAGCCAATGGGATACAGGAGCATCCCTGCTGTTGGGATCCCAAACACCTCCCCAGGTGCCTTGTTTTCAGTCTGAAGCATGTAACTTCTCTATTGCTGCTTTTTGCCTTGCCCTGCCATTCCTCTTGTCTGCCCTCAGCTGTCTCACTGTGCTGTTTTGAGCAATAACATGAATGCTGTTGAGTCTCAGACTCTGATGGTGCTTGCTGTGCTTCTCACACCCAGTGTGGGGCAAATCTGTCACCTCTTGCTGCCTGGTGACCCTGTCAGCTTGGGTGGGACATGCAGCTGGAGAAAAACCTGAGCTCTGAAGGCTTGTGGTTTGGCCAGGCCTGTAAGCAAGCTGAAAGTAGCCCTAAAATGGGGTCATCAGCCATTTCACATGCATGGACTCTCTTCCTGTTGTGTGCCAGCATAAATTCTGTGCAGCTGCCTCATTCCTTGGGGCCCTGGTGCAGGAGAGCTGCTGGTGAGCTGGAACATGTGTAGGGAAAGATGAGATGAGGCTGACCTGGGAAGGGATGCTGGGACATTTGGGACCCTTCAGCCTGGAGAGGAGAAGGAGAAATGACAAATCTGTGAGCAGCCTTTGCATAACTGAAGAACGAGATGGAGAAGATGTTCCAGGCTCTTCTTAGAGGTGCCCAGCAAAAGGACAAGTGACAACAACCTCAAGCTGAAATGGGGAATGGAAAATGGGTGCTGCCACTTATGAGCATTTTTTAATAGTGCTGGAGCAGGGTGAGGGAAGCTTTGGGAACTTGAGCATTAGAGACACTCAAAACTTGCCCAGGCAAGACTGAGCAGCCCCATCCATTAAATTAGCCCTGCTTTAAGCAGCAGGTTGCACTACAGTGACCTCCAGAGGTCTTTTCCAGCCTATTGTTTTCTATTGTTGTATGGAATGTGTGGAATTGAGGTTTGTCTCTGAAATCTCAGCAGCGTGTTGTCACAGCAGCAGTGATGTGTTGACACAGTGGAGTGAGTGCTCTAAAGCTGGAGCTTTAAACGTGGACATTTAACATTTATGGGAATTAACCTTTCAGGACTCTGTGGTGCCTATTTTTGAGTTACTGGGAAAAGAGATGAAATAACCATGAATGCTGCTTTCCCCCTTCTCTGTGGGGTGCTGAGTTAAGGCTGAATGGTGCTTTGTTTTGCCAGGTACCCCCTCCTGCCCTGTTAGTGTGATCTCTATTTTAAAAGTATGCCTCACATTCATGTATTGTCCATACAGTGCTTTCAGAAGAGTCAAGGCTGACATTAAAGACACAGTCATTCTTATTTTCTCTTTA
The DNA here is from genome assembly GCF_023055355.1 of Agelaius tricolor. Lineage (NCBI taxonomy): Eukaryota > Metazoa > Chordata > Aves > Passeriformes > Icteridae > Agelaius > Agelaius tricolor. Next base: position 4,377,397 of record NW_027269279.1, read on the forward strand.
ATAAGGTCCAGTGGTGTGCAAGTGGGTTACAATCTAGCTGTAATGAAAAGCTAATCACCAGCCTTCTCCACCCTCTGGGATCCCAGGAGGTTACTGGAACAGCACACTGCCCCAGTTTCTCTTCCCCATGTGTGTGATGATTGCATTTTACAGTTTTGTCTGGTGTTTTAAGCATGGCTCTTGATAAGCCAGTTTGATAGCTGGCTGCTATGTCTAGGAGCAGCATTTGACAGATGACTTCAGAGGGGGAAAGCAACTTAAGTAGCTTAATAGGATTTAGCTCTGTCTACACTGTCCTGCCAGAGCACGTTATAAACCACTTTAGTGGGATTCCTTCTTTAAATATAGCCATGACATAAGTGCAGGCAGAACCTCTAAGAGAACTCTGGGAACTTTCCTGAAAAATCAATCTCTGTGGTTCAGAAGAATTGCTGAATGAATGAGTATCAGTGCAGGAACTCGAGGAATCCCACCAGCACTGATCCCATGAGCAGGATGAAAGGATCTCTGAAGGCAGGCTGTGTGTGTATTAAATTACCAATAAAATGCATTGATTTCTAGTGAATATGATGTGTATGTCATGGGAAAGCAAAGCAACTAATGAAAAATCCTATTAGGACACAGTGGGGCAAACACCTTCTCCTTTTAACTGATGTAACCTCTATTACAGCCAGATAGCCCTGTGTCCTACATATTCCCAAACTTGGTTGTGTAAAGGAAGCTAAAAGTGGAGTGTGTTTGTCTTTAAATAGTTGATATAAACCAAGTGCTTTAAATCTTTTTAGGCCAGTGGTCCATGACAGCTTTCAGCTTTGCAGGCAAACCCTAAGAGAGTTAAACAGCTTTGAAACAGTTGAAAGGAGACAGATTCCCCTCTTCCCCCAGCCCCGTGGGGAAATGAGGAAACTGCAAGAGGAGCTGCTGAAGCAGAGCCACAGGGTGAGATTGATGCCCCTGTGGATGTGTGTTGGGGCGTCAGATTTGCCTTGTAATTGCAAGGGGTTTAATCTATGAGAGCATCTGCTGTTAGCCGTGCCCCTGTTCGCTCAGGGATGGCATTCAGGAGGGGAATTTAAAAAGTGTGAGCTCCCCTTTTGTCAGGAGGATGCTGGGGAGCAGAAGCAGAGGGTGAGGCAGTGACCACTCACCAGAACGCTGCTCTTGAGGAGGAGCTTGGCTCTGCTTGCTGAGAGGAGCATCTGCAGCTCTGCTCTGCTGGTGGGAAGAGCTGCAAAGGAAACTCCATATTCACATTGCATTTCCCTTCAGGGCAGCAGCCTGAGGAGGCCCTAATCCCTTCTCACATTTGGCCAGGAGCCTGCAGGAGGCTTTTCTGAGCTCCCCAGTCTCCCTTGCACGGGCTGAGGAGAAGTGGTTAATGACACTCCCAGTGTTGTCAGTGGTGCAGAAACACGGGCTCCAGCTGTGACTGCGGTGGGTCTTGGCTAGCTTGCATGGGTTTTTTTAATCTGCTTCCTCTGTTAGTCCCCCTATAGTATTTTTTTTCATGGGTTTGAAGGTTCTCAATAGTGAGTATTGGTAGTCTTTGTCCCTGAGGGGCTTTTTTCTTTTTTTTGAGAGCTTTTTTTCTTCTTTAAAGAAAGAAAAGGAAAAAAGGCAACTCAACCCCAAAATAAAACTAAAGAAGAGTTGAAATTGAAATGTTTCCTGCACATGAAGGAGCCTCTTTCGTGGGAAGGAAAGGTGCAGTTTTAAGTTGAAGGAAGAGATTTCCTCCCTTTCTTTCCCCTGCTTTTAAAAAAATTATTTCTTTTTTTGAACTCTGACTGCAGTACTCTTGAAAGAGGCAGTTTGGAGTGAATTGATGGTGAGAAGCGTGGCACCTGTTTGTCTCTGCAGTTAAAAGGCACGTTTGCATTGTTTGTGCAAGGAGGTCAGCGGGACCCACAGTCAATAGATGGGTCAGAGGTCTCTGTTCTCCCTTCCCCAGCTCCCAGAAGCTCTTCCTATGGGATATTGCCCCTTCCCAGCTCTTCACAGCCTCTCCACATGACCCACATACTGCACTGAAGCTGGCTTCAAATACAAATTATTTTAAGGAAGATGTCATGTGGGCTGCTGGCTGTAGCACAGTGGGCCATGGCTTTCTGAGGATGTAGGGCAGTGTGCCTTTGATTTTGTTCTGTGTCCCTCCCAGAGGTCACTCCTGGGGGCAGCCACCCCAGGCTGGCTGTTATTGCAATCAGGAGTGCTGTTTCTCTCACCCTGTATAGGCCTACAGTGCATTGTGAGCTGCACTCAGTTTTTGCTGTGTGAACAGCCTTTTGACCTGCTCCACTGGTGTAGACAAATGCCAGTGAAGCTGGGCAGGGTAAACATTATGGAAACTCAGTGCCTGTTGTTTTCCTGGTGGTTATTTTCATGTTGTTCCAAAACTTCCTGCTTCTTATGCTGAGGATTGACTTCAGGTTGGAAACTGAGTACAAACTGGATGTGGATCTCCCTGTCAGAGACACCTGAGTACACTAAAATGACCCATTGCCATCACTGACACACAAATGCAGAAGCTCAATTATTGCTGCTTACCTTCCTGTCCATTCAGTGATAATAAAAGCAGTTTATGAAGCCATTTGCAGTGGATTTGTAATCTTGGCTAGAAAATACCTCTTTTCCTTCTAATTAATTTTAATTTTTTTTTAAACTCTGCTGCCTTCAAATGCCAAAGTGTGTGCTAGAGCTTCTCACTTAGACATTTTCCTAATAGCTGTAGTTTAGAAAAAGACCTCTTCATTGTGCTAATGATATGGAACAAGTTGTATACATTAAAAAAAAAAGGCAACATTAAGTTGCCTTTCAAGTCTAACATTAGTAACAATGTGATGTTAAGAGTTTCCATTCCAATTTGGATTCTCTCTCTGTTATTCTGTATAACTTCTGTGGCTCAGTGCAGCAAATGTTCTGCTCAAGTTTATGGCGTGCAGCTGGAGATGCTCAGTGCCAAAACTCTCAAGACATAAATGGGATTAAAATAGTGCCTGAAGAGAAAGCAGCACGTCCAAAATAATGCAAAATAATGGCAGAAGGGAGCAGAACCACATTATCTACAGTGGTTATGCTCATGGAAACACTGCCATTCCTGCTGAGGGCATGGGCTAACCCTCTTGATGGGTTGGGCAGAGTTTCCACCACTGGGACAAGGATTTGTTTTCTGTTCCACTTTGGGGTGGCTCTGCTCATTTCCATGCTCTTTCCTCTCCCTCCCCAGTGCCTTGTTTATCCTCTCCCTGCTAGAAATGGCAAAATACTGGTGACAGCTTGCAGTGACCTCCCTGCCAGGACATCAGAGCTGAGGATTGGGCTCAGTGTCTTCAAACTCTGGAGTGGCTGATCAGTTCAGATTTGGTTGTCTGGTTTAAGAAGAGATGATTAAGAAGATCAAGAAGTTGCTGTGAGCCTAAATGCTGCATTTAATCTGAACTGGTGCCATGTCTCCTGGAAAGGACAGGGTTTGGGCTCTGCAGAAGAATGGGAGACTTGTAGATGATGCCTGTAATCACCTCTAGTGGAAGGCCCAATCTTTGTGGAGAATTCTTAAAATTCACAGGGGCAGGAGGAGCACTTGGGTTTGAAACCCAAATTTAATAAGGAACAGCAATAGCTGAAGAACAGCTAACGTGGAGTAAAGCACAAACTCTGTACAGCTGGGGCCTTGGAAGAAAATCCTTGAGGCTGCTGTCTGTGCCAAAGCATGAATGGCCATCATAGATTTTTAAAAAAGCAGTGTCCCAGCACTTGGCTTGATGGAGTGTAAGGACAGGCACTTAGGAGAGATCATGTTTTTCCCCTCTAAATGAAGTGTATTGTCTCTGAGAGTGCACATTGTAGGAGGGGGAAGGGAAAAAGGGATGGAAATTGGATTAAATCACTGGGCTTCAGGCCTAAGCATTTCCTGCTCTTTTTTTTTCTTTTTTTTTTTTTTTTTTTAAAGACACCAGTGCTGCCTCACTCACGTGCTGGGCTCTGCCCAGGTCCCTGCCTGCAGGCAGTGCCACAATTTTCCTTCAGGGAGTTCCAGGCCTGCAGGAGCAAAGCTGAGCTCCTGCTGGAGGGCTGGGGCTGGGGAATTCTCTTGGTGTGGGAATTTATACAGCACTTGAGCCCCAGCCAGGTTATACAGGCAGTGCTTGCTTAGCCCTGAGCTGTAGGAGCATTAAATTCATACTTCCTTTATAGCATGGGGTTTCTTTCCATTATCCAGTTTGCTGGAAAATTGCCTTGTGAGGAGCCTGTGGTTTAAGGCATTAATGGGTGATGCAGTTTTCTAAGCAAGGAAGTGAAGTGGCTTCTAAAAGACCTGGAGGAGAGGAGCTGCTGTTGGGTGGGAATGTGTGAGCTAATCTGCTGTGGGAAAGGAATGTCTGGTGGGGTTGTGTGGGTCTGCCATGGGTGAGCTGAGTGGTGCAGGATACCTGCCAAATTCCTCCAGCTACCCTTCTGGTGCCCTTCACCTCAATATCCCAAAAAATTATCTGATATCCTTGCCTTTTAACAAAACTAACTAATGGCTCTAACTTTGTCTAGCTGGGAGTACTAAGAAGAAATAACCTTCTGAAGCTGAAGACCTGTTCCCATGAGGATTCTTAGACGTTTTGCTGGTCTGGGATTTGGGGCAAAGACCTGCAGGAGCACTGATGCATCCTGGTGGTGTGTTTTTTTAGAGTCCTGCAAGGGAATTTGCAGAATCCCCAGAAAGGAAATCCGCCTTTTCAGCGAGAATGCTCATTTGACAAGCTGCCAGTTCTGAGCTAAGCCTCATTTAATAAAGATTTAGTCTGTGGGGACCTGTCAGTGGAAACTGAGTGTTTGGTGAGAGTGTCTCATTCTTTTCATTGCTGTAGTGCACAGAGGCTTTCAGCCAGCACTCTGGAGAAACTAGGGATAAGAACATTGGAGAAACTAGGGATAAGAACATCCAATTTAGAGGACCCTCTTACCTCTGGGAACATTTCCTTGCTGTGTAAGATGGAGATTGCTGAGTTGGTAACAACTAAGGGAATAAATGCATTGTTGTTTGACTTCAACCCAATAGGACCTCAGTGTTTGCTGCTGATTAGCACAGCTTAGATCTGCATTCATGGGCAGGGAGAAATATCCAACACAATTGTTAAGCAAACCCTTTCTAGTCTGTGCTTTCCATCTCTCTTTGGTGTGTGGTGTGAGCTGCTCTGATGAATCCCAGCACCTGCCCATGTGTAACCTGTGGCAGCTGAGGTGCAGACACACCTGAGTTATGTATTTATTATTCAGCCACAGCTCTCAAAACCCTCACAGTGATTCTGTTGAGTTGGTTGCTGCAATGAGCCAAGGGTCAGCAAGCTGTGTATTTTTGGCCTCTACAGTGCTGGCCTCTGTGAATTGGACCAAATGTAAAGGCAGAGTTTGAAAGTCTTTAATTATGAAATAAGGGGTCACAATGTTAGTATGGAGGAAATGATGATGAATCTTTAATCAACCTAGCCTTGTTCTTATTTGTTGCTTACACTTGAGAAATTAATCTGAATTAACTGGAGGAATAAATTCAAAACAGATTATTTAAACCACTTTAAATGCACTAAAGTGAACTAAATTACACTGAATTCAGGCCATTCTAGCTAAACTACATTAAATCCCTGTGTGAACACTCATTTGTAGTTAAAGTGGCTTTAGTTCACAGCTCTAATACCAATTGACTATATCATGCCCATGCCTATGTAGAGAGTTTTGCAGTGCTGGGGAAACTGGGCTGTTCATTTAACCAGCTTGGTCAATGGAATTGAGTGATGGAGTTGTGCTAACACAGGTTTCAGCTGCAGATCTGTTTTTATTCCAGTGTGTCTGCTGTATTGTCTTAAGGTGTTTTAAAAAAACCAAGAAAAAACAGGGGAAAAAAGCATGACACAACCCTTGGCATTTCCTGCTTTCCAGAAAGGAAAGCCAATAGCCAAAAAAAGCTAAAGGCAAAGTGTTGGCCTATATTGCTTGCTCCAGTGTGGACTTGCCCTAAATATATCTGTAATCTGCACTCCCTTAGCAGTGTGCTTTCTGTGGGAGATGTCTGCAGAAGGGATGAGACAGTGGAACCTGTTCTCTGTTTCCATGGAGCTCTTCCCTGTTGCAGAGGGACCCTCATGGAAGAGAATTCATCTCAGTGCCGTGGGAAAAGCCCCTTCAGAGCACATTTCCTGCCCAGCTTTGCTCCTGCAGTGCTGAGAGCAGTAATTGGCCTGGGAAGGGCTGTTCCTGTGAGGAGATGGGGATGCTTTAGTGCTGACATCAGCAGTGCTTTCCACATCCTCCCCCACCTTCCACTGGCCAGTCTGTGGCTGCCTTTGTTCCCTCCCCTTCTGGAGGGGCTGTGGCACGAGTGACATCCCCAGACACTCAACAAACACCTCGTACAGCATTTCTTTAAGTACTGAAACCCAAATCTCTGGACGCACAGCTTGTTCAGAACAAGTTGATGAAGAGGTCAGGGTGTTCCTCATGTTGCCAGCATTCAAAAAAAATATTTAAAAAAACCAGTTAGCTTGGTAGAACATAACTGCTTATCATCTGTGAGTACATAAGCTTTTTAGAGAGATGTCCTGCAGTCTGGAAGGGAAAAAAAAAAAAAAAAAAGGCAGTGTAGGAAGTAGTGTAGGCATGACACTATCCCACAGCAGTTTCTTTTCTTGCTAAGATGACTTCCGTCCTTCATGGAATAAATAGAGATGAGTGCTCCTTTGGCAGCAGCCCAGGTTGCTTCATTTGTTCTTCTGGGTGAACGTTTTTCTCTTCCCACACTCCTTTAACCTCTTCTCTCTGTTTTATTATCACCATCTCAAGTCTCTGCATGGAAATACAGAAAGAACACTAGCTGCAGATTCAATGGAAAGCTTTCTTTTGGCAAAAGCTGACTTTAAGGTAAACCATTCTCAATCTGGCAGTGATTAAGACAGCTGTGTTCTTGAGGTGCTCAAAAGCTGTAGCTCTTTTTGTTCTGTGGGCTGAAATGATGAAGTTTTAAGATAAAATACCTTTAAAATCATTGATGGAAAATTAAAAATGAATCTGCAATGCTTCTCAGAAACCACCTGAAGGCTTCAGCTTTGCTCTCAAGTTTCTTAAGGAGTTTTGATAGACTTTCCAACTGGCAGTAAAATAGCAATCATCTATTCCATGTGAAGAGCTTCTCACTATTCTGTGCTGCTGTTACTGCAGTTAAGGTTTAAAGAGCGTGGTAATTGGAAGTTGGATAAATTGAGATTGGTAAAACTTGTACCTGATAAACACCTGGATTGTTTTGAGCCCTTGTGTACTCAGAATTAACTTCTTAAACCTATTCTGCTGCCAGGATATTTTGTGCCAAATAATCTTCATGGCAGAGGCAACATGGTCATGTGAAGAAGAGTCACTAAGCCAACATTCTCTGTAAAGTCAGGTGATGAGCAAACAACATTTAATGCAGTGGTAAACCTTGACATTTAACATGAATGCAACCCAGAGTTTACCTCCTGCTCTCTGGTGCTTTGTGGCTTTATTTAGGCTTTCCCCCTTTGTAAGGAAATAAATACATCTTGTACATCCCTTTTCTTGTGTTCTTATGTAGATCTCCTTTCTTTGTGACTTCATCTATTGGATGGGATGAAATATACCTCCCTAAAGTGCAGTTTCAGCAGCTAAAATTAGCCTTGCAGGACCACAGTCCATAGATATATTTGGATAACTAACAGTGTGGATCACCCTTTGGAATTTGCAAGCTGCAAGTGGCTGTTTCATATGGGGGATTTTCATCCAGCAGACAAGGCTGTGTATTGGTTTATTTCATTGCCTGTTTCATATATGGGATTTTCATCCAGCAGGCAAGGCTCTATCTTGGTTTATTTGATCCCCAGTAACATAAGGCAGGGTCTTGGAGAGCAGGGACTGACCAAACTGAAGGTTGCTCTGCATGTGAGTCCTTAGGAATGATACCAACACCATAGCCCATGGAAGAGCTGACCACTCCCTCAGCAACTTTGTGGAGGATTTTTTTTCTGTGCTTTGTGTTTCCCCTTTCTCTCCATGAGGCTCTAGATGCTTTCTGCCCTTTTTTTTGGCTTCCTACTCCCATGCAGGTGGTACTGACCACAAATCCTGGCAGCCACACTGGAGCTGGGAAGGCTGCTAACATTGCAGCACCATCCCTGCCCAACACGGAGGGCTTTCAGGTTCTGTGGTGCCTCTCCAAGCCAGCAATGCTCCTGTGGTTCCTTCCCTGTGTGCAGCTTTTATTTTGAAAGTGCTTCCTGACACTGTAGCTTCGTCTCCTGCCAGTCTGGGGATACCACTTGGATTTACTCTCATTTTCAGGGACTGCTCTGTCTCCACTTCTGCCATTAGTGTCAGTGCAGTGGTAAAATGCTGTTCCTCCAAGTTGTCTCCATTTTCCTGTAAGGGCAGTTCATGCATCATTTGCTATAAAGGTTCTGATAGCTCAGCAAATGTTCGAAGACAAATTGATGCTCTTTTGTGGCAAAAGGCCCAGTGCATAATTTTACATTTACTTGGGATAATGTGGCCTTGGATAACCGAGTCCCAGATTTACTGGTGCTGGATAGAGTGTCTAAGGGTTTATCCAGCCTCAACCCCCCTTTTTTAAATACTGTCATTTAATCCTGACAAGCAGGCAGAGGAATATCTTTGGTTGTGACCAGGCTTTCACTGCCTGCCAGTTCCTGGGTCCTAAACTGACTCATCAGTCAGAAAGATTAATAACTGCTCTGCTGGATGATTTCACTTGTCATGGCACATATCCATTAATGGAAAACAAATATTCTCTGGAAAATTGAATGCAGATTGTGGTATAGTGGCCAGCCAAGTCCTTTTGGCCAGATGCAAATTTAAAGCATGTATTAAGTGTCCCTTCAAAGCAAGGACTTCAGGTTGCTTGCTGGTTGGCAGTCTAATATCCATTTTTTGTTTTTTAAGATTTTTTTTTAAGTATTTCCTTTTATTTCCTTTCAATGGGGGCGGTTCCCCTACATCTGGAGCTGCAGTGTGGATTTTTTGCTGATAGAAGGGTTGCTGGGAGGATGTTTTCAGCTGAGTTTGTCTTCCCAGCACTAATGCCTTTTAGCATGTGCAGGAGGGTTGAGGGTGTGAAGAAAGAAATGCAGGCGAGTGGGGCAGGAAAGCTTTGCCTTACAGCAGCCTGACATGTTTAAAAAATAAAGAATACCCCTGAGGAGCTTTGGTATGCCAAGTGTGTTAGTTAAATGAGCATGGAGTGCTCGTTTGTGGCAAGGCTTCAGAAGTGGGGGAACGCAGGGCTCGGAGTGCAGCTCCCCTCTCAGAGGCCCCTTTCTGCTCAGCAGCTCCAGCAGAGCTCCCACCATCTGGAGAAAGCATGGGAAAGGGGGATTGGGCTTGTTCCCTTCCTCCCACCCCCACTCCTGGCTGGGAGAGGTCCCAGAGCTCACTTTGCACAGCGGGGCTGAGTTCCTGCTCCTGGGTTTGGGAAGGCAGCACCTGGGAGCTCCCCCAGCCCAGGGAGCTTGGGGGGCTTGGGGAGGGTTTGGAAGGATGGGTTTGTAAAGGATGGGGAAGCCAAGAGGGTTTGTAAAGGATGGGAAAGGGTTTGTAAAGGATGGGAAAGGGTTTGTAATGGATGGGAAAGGGTTTGTAAAGCTGGGAAAGCCAAGAGCAAGGGGCTCTGTGGGGTATCTGTGGTGCAGCACTTGGGTTTAGCTGGTGTGCACCTCGTTATGTGTGCCTGATGTTTTGTGGCTGGGAAGGACCTTGTGGGGCTTGTTTGCCAGGATAATCACCCAGCAGGGAGTGCCTGTGGAGCAGAGCAGGGGAAAAAAGGGGAAAGAAAAGCCTACAAAGAGCAAGTTCCTACCAGACCCCGTTAAAACAGTCACACCAGTTGTGAAAGTTCTTTACTTTAATCTCAGCATTCCTTGTTGTATTCCTTTTGATCAGAAGGAAGTTATTGTTTCAATCAGGAGGAAGCAAATAAATGTTCTTTAAGGAATTTCTGCATGGGGAGGAAAAGAGATACTGGTTTGAAAACTCAAGCCTTTGTTCTAGGTTAGCTGATACAGATCTATGTCTGAATTCCCAATACTGGGGCAGCAATAAGTGACCTGGACTCCTTCCAGATACTTAAATAATTTCTAATAAGTTGGCATTTGTCACCAGTAACAAGGATTTATCAAAGAAACCTTATGGATAAAATTGCATCCTTTTGCTTGATTCATGCAGGTGGGAAAATGTGGCTAGATATGGTGTTGGAATGGATTTGTTTTTTAAAATTTTATTTTATTTAACAGAATTGGTTTGTATTTTTGGATTTTAGGCAGGATCTTTCAAATAAAAATAAATTGGAGGGGAGTTAAACACTTACAACTTCCCTTTCCTCCCAGGAACATGACTAGAAATAGGTATAATTTCCACTAACTTGTGACTGCTTCAAGTGTGTCTGTAGCATCCAAGTTTGTTGTACTTATATATGTGGATGGTAGATGGTGGGGTTTAGTATTTATTCTAGGTCTACCTTTAACAGAAGCATTGCATGGAGATTGATTTTTAAAAAAAATTAATCTCATGCATGTATAATAAATTCCACCCCCTTTCAAACCCACTCATGCACTTGGATTTCTAATGAATAAGCCTGCATATTTATTCATGAAGATTAAAAAACTGTACAGATAGAGGCAGCTGGTTGCACTTTTTTTTTTTTTTTTTATTATTTTTGTTCTCTAAATCTGCTGACCTGTGATCAGTAGTAAAGAGGAAACCCTCTGATTAACTTAGGCTGTTTGCAGACTGGGACAGACAAAATGGCTCAGCTATTTACTGCTGAGGTACAGAACATGGTTTCATTGAGTGGGATGGACAGAGGGAAGCAAATGAGACAAAAAAATCACCTCTTTATATTTTAACAATGTGCCAAGCACACAAAATGACTTGTTGGCAAGGTATGCCTTGGTAGGTATGTGTCACCACATTTCTCCTCACAATGTCACATGGAATAATACAGTATAATAAAGTAATTAATTAACCCTCTAATAAGATGGAGTCCCCCTCACCATTTCTCCCTGCCACGGGGATCCCTACAATCTTCAGGAATGTCCTGGCTGGCCTGCCCTGGGTGTGACCCCATGTCTGTCCCCACAGGCCCTGCTGCTGTTGGGTGGCATTGCTCTGTCCTGCCTGGCTCTGGACCTGCTCTTCCTCCTGTTCTACTCCTTCTGGCTGTGCTGCCGCCACCGCAAGAGCGAGGAGCACCTCAATGCTGACTGCTGCTGCACGGCCTGGTGCGTCATCATCGCCACCCTCGTCTGCAGGTACGGCCATCCCCATCCTCTGTGTCCTGAACCACGGCCCCACTCTTCCAATAATGCCTCAGGGTTTAGCTTTTATGTTTTTCTGTGCTGCTTTAGTGTGTGGGTCTGGGGTTTGTATTAAGGGATGGTGAGCTCTGTGCACAGAGCAGGGAGACAAAACAATTCCTTCTCCAGCTGGGGACCAAGGACAAATGATCCAAATCTCAGGCCCAAGAGCACAAACAATGTGGACTGAAGAGAGAAAAACAAGAAGGATGGGACTTCATAACCTAAAGCTATAATTGGACAATTAATTCCAATATGCAAATGGAGTAGAGCTTATAAAAGTGAGAGACCCTGTGAGCAGTTTTGGAGGGGCTTGACAGCTGGCCTGCAAGCAAAGTTGAGTTAATAGAAGAAATAACAGTTCATGATTTTCGAGTGTATCCATAGCAAGGAAGAAGACAAGGCCATCAGCATGGAAACAGATTAGAAAAGATAGCTTTGCACCAATGAATATAAGAATTGTAATGTAGTAATGACTTAAGATCACGCTTTGTTAAGAGTATATAAGCTGGAGAACATGCAGAATAAAAAATTTTTTCTTCTTGGACCCTAATCACGTATGTATATGTCACATCTTACCTAACAATGACAACCTGTCATTGATTTTGTGACCATTTTGGTTCATCTTGGGTATAGCCCTGGCTGGGCTCTTATACTGCCCAAGGTGGATCCATTGAGGATATCCTTTTAATAACTCCCTACTTTATTCTTTAACTCCATCTAGCGTGTGTTCTATTGTCATTGTGTCAAAAGGTTGTTAACCCACCTCTGTGTTCTAATCATATATAGCCAGAAATTTGAGGCTTGCCTGGGAAAACATCACAAAACTGATTACTTTCTTAGTTCTTTTTCTAGTAAATTGCTCAAGCAGGACTTTTTAGCTTCTATCTAATTGGCTATCCTTAAGTTTGAGGTAAAATCCCCTAGGTCATATGAAATGTCTTTTTGCCTAATGAAAAAGGAAACTTCTGGGCTTCTTTTCCTTTTTGAGGAGACAAAGGATAGTTTTGTCACTCCATCAACAAGGAGCACATTCCTACATTCTAGGTCAGCCTTCACAAGGCATCAAAATGCTCTGCCTCTACTTGGTAAATATTGGCAATAATCCCTCTTTCTTTCATTTGATGTATGTATGTTTTTAAATGTCTGTAATATATTTCCTTCCTTTCTACTGCTTGCAGAGCTGCCTGGTGGTTTGAGCAATGTGAAAAGGAATAGTTAATGTCCTGCTCTTTGATACTTTTCAAGTGATAAATCAAGGACCCTCTGTCCTTGGGAGCTTATCACTTAAACAGGATGGATACAGCTGAAATATTTATCAGGTCTAAATGTAGATTTTCTCAGAACCTGGTGTCCAGAAAGAATCACTATATGTGGGAGAGTAGATTAGGAAGAAAGAGTCACAGCTGATTCTTTTGGGTTTGGAGGGATTGGTGTTTGTCTGGAGGGAATGTTCAGATTTTGTAGCCTGTGTAAGACACTGCTGCATTTTGTTATCTGCACTTATGTTCCATCTCCAGGGGCTGCTGGTAATGGTGCCAGGGTCAGCAGTGTTTGGTGTTATGACTGAGCAATAGGAGCTTTTGGAGGTGAGGTGAAAAGAAGGATTGCTGAAAACCAAGGAAAAAATCAGTATTTAGTGGAGAATGGGTGCAGGAGAATTTAAAAGGAAATGATTTTCTAGAAAGTGGATGATGGGACATCTGAAAGCAGGGATGTGTTTGCAGATAGGGAAGGAAGGAGCCTCTGATCTTGTTTTGGCTTGGGCAGAATGAGTCTTCTGGATGTGTGCCCTGTATCAAACACTTTCCAATTTGCTTTTCTTTCCAATTCCAAGCATCATCAACTCTTGCCCAAGGCTCCAGGTGGTCTCAGCTGCCCCTCTGTGGGCCAGGCAGGTCTGGGAGCAGCCCCCTATTCAGCGAGGAGGGAGCAGTGAGATGGTTGTACTTGGCAGTGCCTTGTGGCTCTGTTTTGGCACTGGCCTGCTGGTAGGTGCTGGGTGTGCTGGTGACCCCTGTGCAGGTGAGGGGCTCCCTGGAGGCCAGGCTCAGCTGCTCAGGAGCCAGACTGGATTTGTGTGTTTGCTCTCTCGAGGCACTCGCTGCAGAGAACAGCAAAGCCTTGCAGTGTTGGAGCAGACAGAGCAGAGCAGACATTCTGTGGTGAGTTTAGCAGCTGGGGGTGGATTTGCCTGCAGAAGCAGGGGCTGAGGGCTGAGGAGGAGACCTTGTGTACCAGCCAGGATTGCTGCAAGGAGCTCTTCCATGCTTTGCTGCTTGCCAGGAGGTGCCTGGGGTGGAAAGGCAAACCACAGAATAACTTGTAAAGAAGAAATCTCAGCCTTATTCACCTTTATTTTTGTGATCTTAAGAGCTTCAGCTGCATCCATTCCAATTCACTGAGAGAGCTGTGGTCCTAACCCTTTCTTACAGAAGCTCTGCTGATGCTATTTATAGTTGTGCTGCTGCTACAGGCCCTTGTTAGCCATTGTTATGCAGCAAATGTGACCCAGGCAGCTGCTGCCCTGTGGTAGTTGTGTTTGTTTTTGGTTGTGGAAAGGGTGAGAAGGAGGTATTCTGCACTTCTCCAGAGCATGTGTGAGATAATTTAACATTGGAAGGGCAGCATATAAATTCTGGTAAACTTGATGTGACTCTGTCAAATCCACAAGCTGGAAAGCTGCTTAGGCTTCCTCAAAATCTGAGCCACTTGTTCTCATCCTTGGTGTACAATTTGCTTCTGCAAGTAGGAAATGCAGAACCATAAAACTAAGGGTCATAACATAAGGTTCTATCTGAACATCCAGTGATATTGGATGATCATTTTTCCTGACTTTTTAAATTACTTGCTTAATTTCCTCTCTGAAATCAGCATGCCTGAGCAAGAGCAGGTTGGTACCAGCATGGTGAGGAAGGTGCTGCTGCTCTCCTGCAGGGCTGAGGTTGGTTTTCTGCCTCTCTGCAGCAGCTGGATGCCACAGTGCCCCCAAAGCTGTGTGTGTTGATGCTCTGAGCTCAGTCTGTGCTGGGAATGCAGACACAGCTCCCAACAATCCCACTCCAGCTGTTGGAATCCACCTGGGACTTCCTGCTAGCACTGATTAAAGATTAGCCCTCTGCATAGATCCTGTGCTCTCCCAGCTGTGTGTCACACACTCCAGAAGAGCCAGAGCAGCTGTCCTGATGGGGTGTGAGGCTGTTCTGACCCTCTGAGGCTGTTCTGAAGCTCTGCCTGCCCTGGGAGGCACTTCTGTGCCTCTGGTTGGGTGCTGAGGCAGCGAGAGGTTCCAGCCAGCAGCAGGTTTGCTCTGTCTGAGCACTTGGAAGGGGACTCTTGTCCTCCTAGCTGAGAGCTGTTAACTCTGGTGAAGTCCAGCTGTGCCTAGAACATGGTTCCCTGGGTTCCCTCAGTGCCAGGGGGCTGTTTGAGCTGTGAGTGCTGCTCTGTGCTTGGCTGCTTCCTAATCACTCACAGCAGGGAGAATGCTGAGCCAGCATTCTGAGGCAGAACTGGTGAACAGGAGCTTCCAACAAAATGTCTCTATTGAGTCTTCCCAGTTGCTCTAGCCACAAAAGCTACAGGAATGCTTAGCCTGGATTTTTCCATTAATGCTTCAGTGCTAGCCCTCACCAATTTTGATTGGATTCTGTGTATGGGGAGTTGTCCTATAAAGCATCTCACCCACTGCTTAGGTGACCCTAATTCTCCCAGAAGGGACCTCAGCTCCAAAGGTGGGGAGAAAGTTTTGTGGAGAGGGCATCAGGAAGAAATGGGTGCAAATAAATGGTAAA
Organism: Agelaius tricolor; assembly: GCF_023055355.1. NCBI lineage: Eukaryota > Metazoa > Chordata > Aves > Passeriformes > Icteridae > Agelaius > Agelaius tricolor. The sequence continues at coordinate 4,392,548 of NW_027269279.1, forward strand.
AACCTGTTTTATCAAGTGCCAGTAATAGCACTTTCCCCTGGTGTGAAAGTGCAAGGTGGTAATTAGGCAGACAAATTAACATTCCTCCTGAGAACCTGAAGTCTAAAAAGGGCTCTTCTTATGAAGTTCCTGTAATTAAAGATGACTTGGTGTAGTTAGATTATTCATTTCTAAGGATGTGATGTGAATGGCTAGTGCTCATCTTTGCAGACTGCTGTCTGGGTACCCAAGGGTCACAGTCTTTGTGTGGGGGATGTCATCACCAGAAAGCACAGAGAACCTCTCTGTGTCAGATCAATGCTCTGATGTTCATCATATGTAAATGCAGAAAACATTTTTTTGTTTGTTTTTTGTAGGTCGCATTGCAAGAAAATTCAGAATTACACTTCCTTTATTTTTTTCTGGTTCTTCACCTAGGTGTCCAAAGTGCAGGTGGTTCTTGCACACAAACAATGGGAAAGCTGCTCTCCAGACTTGAATTTCTGGAGTCTTGCTGAAAAGTGACACTGAGGTGTGTGTACAGCCTGCAGGAGTTTAGATCCCACTGTTGTATCTGTAGGAAAAGACAGAAATCCTGGTGTGCACCTCTTCCATCTCACTTGTACCACTCTTTGAAGAGCTTGTGGAGCTCTGTGTCCCCAGTGGGTGTCTGTGAGTGTGATATCACTGGTGGTGAGAGCTTTAAGCTCAAAGTGCAATTTTCTTGACTTAAATAAGTGGGTTTCTTGAAACTTACCAAAACTATTGAGTAGCCAAGTGGCTTTTTAAGTGCAGTGTTGAATAGCAGGAGCAACTTTCTAAATGGCCTGTAAGACTGTGATATATTGATTTTTAAAGAATTTATTAAAAAATATGAGTGAGAGGGAAAGCAGAGGAGAGGTGGTGGTAGTGAAAGTGACAGGAGACTGGCCAAGGTAGGTTTGGGAGGAGGAATTGAGGATGGGACAGTTTGGATTTGGGAGGAGGAATTGAGGATGGGACAGTTTGGATTTGGGAGGAGAGAGGGGTGTGAGCACTCAAGGGGAAGTGGAACAGAAGCAAGACTGGCAGAAATAGCCATGACTTTCCTATGGAAGCACTGAAAATGTGTTGGAGTATCTTCCAGAGGGTGCCAGGGTAGAGAAGAGCTGTGTCATTCAGGAAGGCTGTCCTTGCATCCAGGCTGTGTGACAGAAATGCCCCCACTGGGTGATGATTTTGTCATCCTGTGCTGGGAGATGGATCTGCTGGATCTTAGGCCACTGTGCCTTCCAGGGTTCGTGCAAGAAGCCTTGTGATTTTTCATGACCTCAAGGACTTATGCTGCTGGGTTAAGAGGAGTTGATCTATTTTTATTTTAAAAGAATGCTCTTAAATAGAAGGAGCCCCTCTGTTTCCCTTTAATCATATAAAAGGTAGTTAAAAACTAGTGTAAATCCTTAAATCTGCTTTAAACAATAGCAACTCATATCAGTGTGTGTGGGCAGGGATTTGAAACAACTATTGGATTTAGATGAAGCCAAATGCAAACAAAGCTCAGCAGCAGCAGTTCCCCCCTGGCTGCCCTTCAGTTCTGCCCCTCCTCAGGCACAGCTGCCCCCAGCCCAGATTTGTGGGATGGGTTCCTTCCCTCTCTACCCTGATAGGAAGAGGAAAAGCCACCAAACTGCTCCTGGGGGAAGGACTGGCTGTGTAAGTGGTCCTTGCCAGCTCGGGGTGGGAATGCAGAGCTGGCTTTTGCAGGGCAGGAATGGAATAATTAACACTTCATGTGTAATTTGCAGTGAATGTGTGAGTCTCATGTCTACAGGAGTTTATTATTGGATTGAATGGCTTTTATCCCAATTGTTCTGCTGCGGGGTTTGCTTTCAGGAGCAGTGGCTGTGCCTGGAGGGGCAGGGCAGTGGGAGCTGTGGTTTTTACTGGGCAGGATGGGAAACCTATGGAAAACTGCCAGCCTAGATCTGCCTCCAACAGGGCAACGAGTTTAAAGTCACTTGTTTGTATTGCCAGCACTTCATCCTGGTACCTGTGAGTAAACTGGCTGCTCTGTGCAGCATCCCCAAGGATCCTGCTGCTATTCCAGAGTGCTGTTTCTGAGTCTTTCCCACCAAAACTGTGCTACTGTGCTGGGAATACTGAGAGCCAAGCAGCAGATTTTGGGCACTTACCAAGTCTTTGCTGAAAGAATAGGCTTCTAGTAGCTGTAAACAGACTGAATAGAAATTGCTCGCTAATTAAAGGGGTCAGATCTGCCTATTCAATGTCCAGAATGTTCTGGAATTTATTTGGTGCCTGTGGTAGGAACAACTGTTAAGTTTTTCTGCAGCTCAGGAGGCTGAAAGGGTCTGTGTGAATTTCTTTGCTCTGATAAGACAAGGAGAAATCCAAGCCACGGTTTTGTAATTTCTGTGATGGGGTGCTGAGTTGCCTTATCCTGGGCATAGCTGTGCATCTGTAATCTCTGTGCTTCAGGGGGAGGGGGGAGTGTGTCTTTTTTATCCCTTCCACCCCCGTGCACCCCAGGCATGTGTTATCAAGCTCTGATAATAGCTGCAACCAGAGGAATGCAGAGGGCTTTTCTCTCTTGAGTTATCAGCATAATTTGCATTAGGAAAATGTTTGAGGAGTGGTGTTCCTGAAGAAAGAGGCACATTCCTTTTATTAATGCTAAATATTTAGTCACAGAGTTACACAGAAGGAGTCTTGTTGCCTCTCTTTCTGTTTATGAAGGCTGCCTCTTGTCCCTAGAAGACTCCTTGGTTTTTATGGGCCAAGCTCTCTATAATTTATGGAGATTCAATTGCTGGAAAAAGCATGAGGCTGACACAGATTTTCCTGGTGGATCTGCTTCCAGATTATGATCTTTGCTTCTATTTCTTGTCACATACGAGGAGAAATGTGACCAGGTCAACTGCACTGTTCTGCTCACTCTTTTGAAGCAGAACCCAGGCAAGGAGGAATGGATGTGTCTTCCTGCAGGAGAGGAGCAAGAGCAGGAACAGTGCACAAAGGTGTTGGGAAGGAACTAAATGTTTCATCCAGAATAAGTTTAGATTTACAACAGGATCATCACCACCTCCTTCCTCTGCACTGCCACAAACACAACCTTGGTGTCATGAGAACCTTCCTAGAAAAGGTCCTGGGTGCTCTCAAGCTAAATATAACATGGGAACAGAAAAACTGTGTCTTGGTAAGGTTTGGTTGGCCTGAGTTTAGTTGTGTCATCCCTTCACAAGTTCTTTCCTCCTCTATTATTAGGAAATATGGGCTTGGGCAGAGGAACTGTGAGTTCCTGCAGTGATCTCTTCATAGAAGAGGTATTGCTGACTTGCATGAGATAATCCTCTGGTTGCAACTCATTTACAGGATCTTCCTCCTTTAAGTGAGGCTTAAGCTAATATGGTTTGCTTCATAATTGGGGCAGACTGATATGTGTGGACAATTATAGAAAATCAGCTGATAGGTGGTAATTTGCTAAGCAGCTAGAGTTGAATTGTGTCTGCAAGCTTGAAATTTGCTTGCTTTAAAAATAAATAAGCCTTTTGTCCCAGTAAGTTATTATGCCTCCCTTCCCAGTACTCTAAATCAGTGTGACACAAATGTTTCTAATGGGAAGATAAATCAAGATAATGTTCATAGATATTTCACAGGGTAGGGAAGAGGGCATGGAAAATGTATCTGGAGGAATCACCACCATGGGCAAGCAGTCAAAGCAAGCTCTTTGTGTCCTGCTTTAAAAAAATGTAACAAAATTTCATGTAGAGAGGGCATCTTGCACAGCAATGGCAGCTCTCACAGGAGCCACAGGCTGGATTTCTGGTTCTGAGCTCCCAAACAGTAATCTAACAGATTTTCATTATTTTACCATAAATGAAATATGTGTTCTGCTTGTGTTTGCTGTGTTCTGCTCTTGGCCCTGTGGGTGCTGCATGGAGAGCTGCTGGCTGTGAATATTCACAGGTGCAAACTGAGCAGCAGCACGACCCCAGCTCCCTGCGGGAGCGAGCGCCTTCCCTTTGGTGGGAAATGACTGCAGCCATCAGCCCTGTGCTACCCACTTGCCTTTCAGCTTTACCTCTGCCTTTTGGTGCTTTTCTTCCTCTGCAGTGCTGGAATTGCTGTGGGATTCTACGGGAATGGGGAGACCAGCGACGGCATCCACCGGCTGACGTACTCGCTGCGCCACGCCAACCGCACCGTGGCCGGCGTGCAGGACAGGGTGAGCACCCCAAAAACGGCCTTGGGGCCAGCAGCAGCCTCACTCAGCACCTCTCCTCCTGAATCTGCCTGTGCCTGAGTCTCTTCCTGTTTTCTCTCAGTATCCGGGCTCGGAGATGGTGCTAAAATTTCCATTAGTGGCGGGGTGATTTCTTCCGCTCCTCTAAAAATAACAAAGCGAATGCGCCTTGTGGAGTGAAGTCTTCTCTTTGCTAGGCTTGAAAACAGCTTGTGATCAGCTCTCTCCTCCACACCCAGGAGAGGAGGCAGGCCAAAGCAGACAAATCTTAGTAAAATGTAGCATTTGGGTACCATTGGTTGTTCTTGTGCTGTCTCTAATTTCATGGTATCATACTGCAACCCTGATGTAAAATGTGTGCGTGTGTTAAGGCTCAGCTGAGGTGCCATCACTGCAAACAATCTCCCTTACAGATGCTTTTAAGTTGCTTTTGAGGGGTAAGCAGCCTGAGCCTCTTAAGACAGAGGGCTGGTAATCTGGAAGCTGTCCATAACTTGCTAGGAAGAATGAATTCCCTTTTACTTCCTTGGCTTCCTGTACTTTAATTTTTTTTTTGTTTTAAATTTGTTTATCCCCCATTTTCTTTCCCACACTGTAGGTACTGGACACTGCAGTGGCCCTGAACCAAACAGTGGAACCCAACTTGCTCGTCCTGGAGGAGATGTTCAAGAAGCAGACAGACTACCTGCAAATTGTCCAGAAACTGCAAAGTCTCTTGGATAATCTGGTCAGGCAAACGACTGAGATCCCCTTCTGGAAGAATGACGAGCTGTCTCTGGAGGAGCTGGCAATTCAGATTGACCTCTATGACTGGTACAGGTGTGTAGCATGCTGTACTGTAGTGGTTGTAACATCTGCTTTGGCCTGTTTTGCAAAAATTATGTGCATGTTCTGGGTGGCTGAGCCAAAGGCTCTGTTTATTGCTGCAGGTGCTCTTGGCCCACAGAGCTGGTTTGTTTCTTACAGCAGGACTGCATTCAGTTTAAATCAAAATGCACAGCTTTTTTTTCTTAAGTATCTTTATTACCAAGTGATGAGAAATTTATTCTCAACATACAAAATCTGTAGTTTGTGTTCTAGCACTGGGGAAAAAAAACAGCCCCAGGTATAGCTTCTTCTCTGTCCTAATAAGTGCATAAGGAATACATTAAATGGAGTAGAAAATGGCACTAGTTCTGTAAGTTAATTCCACAGCCTAACATTCCTTTTTATTAAACATATTCAGTAAGATATTGCATCAGTTGTATTCCACAAAAGAAAGTCTCTATCCAAACATGTGGAATAAATAACTGAAGCATTTCCTGACAAATATCTAGGAAGTTCAAGAAGCTGCAATGCCTTTTCTTCCCCTGATGACCAGTGACTATGACAACACACTAGAAAGCACTAGCAGTGACATTTCTCAACAACTGTTTGTGCTGAGCATGTTGTGTAAATTCTTTTACCTGCCTCAACTTCCAATCCCACAAACACCCAGAGCTCTCTGGAGATTAATCTTTGGAGGTAGTTTTGGGGAAGAGAAGGACTCTGTTTTCCCCAGAAGTCACAACTGCTTCTTGATCTGTGCTTTCTACACACCAGTTTTCCTTTGCAGACTGTGTTTTTGTTTGCTGCAGGTGGCTGGGATACCTGGGCCTGCTCCTGTTCAATGTCCTGATATGTTTGCTGGTGCTCTTTGGGCTCATTAGAAACTCCAGGGCCATTCTTATGGGGTAAGTCTTGATCTGGGGACAGTGCATAAGGAAAGTCAGCTGAAAGCAAGTGCCTGCTAGTGGGAACCTCTCCCTATCAGTTGTCAACTGATATCAAGGACATCTGAAACTGAACATCTCACAGTTCCTCTGAGTAGAGAGACATTGTAGAGTGTAGCTGTGTGGAGATAGAGTTTCACACAAGAGATGTTCACAGGAAGGTTCTTGAGCTATAAAATCAAAGGTGAGGAGCTCATCCAGGCTGTCTGCTCTCCACTGGGTGGCCTTGGAAGCCTCCATTTGCTGGGAGATAATAATGTGAACATCCTTCCTTAAAATGACAGGCTTTAAAAATCTCCCCTTAGTTCTCTGCAGTTGGGAAGCATTTGTTAATTGATGATAAGCATTGCAGGTGCCTACACAACCTGCAGCATTGCCTTCTGTGTCTCTATCTGCTCTTGTTACCTGGGGCTGTCACACCTGAGGAAACATTAAACTGAGAACAAGCCATGGTTTGCACAGTGATGAGAAGGAGTCTTGTTGCCATGGCACTGCAATGTTAATGCATGTCTGTTTCTCAAAAGCACTGAAAATGCCCCATTACAGGAAAAAACTCTTCCTCTCCTTATCTTGTAGCTTGGCATATTTGGCAAAGAGCCTGGTATCATAAACACAGTGACAGTTTGATTACTGACATGGCCAAGGGTTTCTCCTGGTTCGTGGTGGTGCCATTAATAATTGGAATGTGTATCCGGATTTATTATTTACCAGATGATTTCATACCTGGCAGGTTATACAGACAAAAGTCCAAGTGGATGCACAGATGGCAGACCTGGGGCTTAAATTAGAATCTCATTCCCCGTTAGCCAGAAGTTCATATTAAGGCATTCCCTAAAGGGAGCACATGGCATAAAGAAACAAGTGTATCACAGCCAGGCAAGATGGTGAAATGCCAGTTTTAGATCTTTTAGCCAAGCAATCAGTTACTGACCCAGTCATCTTCATTTAAAGTAAAACAACAAATGTGTCTTATTGATTAACATGCTCAGCTGGAGGCACCAAGCTGTGGTGTCCTTATGTCATAAACCCACAGAACCTTGCTGATACATGGCTGATAATTTTTGCATCCATTTGGAAAAGGCATAGCAAAGTCTTTAGTGTCTCATTTCTGAGTGCAGCACAGATGTCAGTCTGGTGAAACTCCCTTACTTCTGCAAGATGAGGCATACATCCATTCACAGAATAGGGATTATTTGGAATTAAAATAAATTGGTAAACTGAGGGCTAGTTTGTTTATTTTTTTTAATGGAGACCCATAGGTTTACTTTTTTAAAGCTCTAGTATTCAGTGAGACAAATGTAGCAGAAAAAAGATATCCCTTCCTCACAGAGATGGTTGTACTAGGTTTGAATAAAGAATGTCTTGGTTATGAACAGGTTTTTGTATTGTTCAGGGTGTGGGTGGGAAGGGATCTACTTATGTTTCAAAGCTTGAGGGAAAAAGCATCCCAAAGAGAGCAAGCCAGTGTCTCTTTACTTTGAAGATAGAAACAGATAAAATGAAACTGCTTATTAGTCTGCAGCCCTTTACCTGAGGGAGCTGAGGAGCATTATAGCCTAAATATCTCTACCACTCATACTGACAGCAAGGGTGAAGAGCTAATGTGCTGGTTGGGAAGTGCAAAAGCCTTTTCCATGAGTGTGTGCTCCTGAATGTCACTGAGAGCACTGCTCTGCCATCCCTCTGCCTTGTGGCTGCTTGGCAGCAGACACATCTCAGGATTTCTGTCAGTAATGAGGTCCAGCTGTCAGAACAGAGCTTCAGATCTGCAGAGATGGACTCACATGGCAGTGGGGGGCACCTGAACTGCAGCTCCAAGCTGTTTGCCTGCAGGTGACTTTCTCTCCTGGAGCTGTGTGGGATGCTTGGTGCTCTTCAGGTGCACCAGCTTGGAGCCAAGGTCTCCTAACAGGGGCTGTGTTCCCTCCCACCATCTGTAGCCATGTGGTGCTTACACCCAACAACTTCATTTATTGCAGGCACAGGAGAGATTTCTCCAGTTTTGCATCAGTATGGTTTTGTGGGGTTTTCTTTATTTAGCATATTTTTCTTTGGGTATTTGGACCTGGAAAATGAAGTCTAGAATGGGAAGAGTGAAAGTGATGGGACTGTAGTGAACCTCCTGCCAATCTGCCTCCCCTACAGCCACCTCTGAGCCTTTGTGCCTTTGGTTTCCCTGCTAGAAGCAGGACCAAACTTTGCTTCCCTACTTCTCCCTTCCCCTGCAGCTCTAGGGCAGGTGATGCAGTAACCAACAGCTGGATATGAACTGCTCTGGGTGCTGCTGTCCATGACATCCAAAATTGGATTGTTTAGCTGAACATACAGTCAGTGGCTGATAATTTCTTGGGTTTGGTAATTGCTTTGGACTCCAAATAATACATCTTGTGAAAGGAACTGCTTGAAATCAGAGCTGCTACATCTGCCATCTGTCTGTCTCCCACAGGGTGTGCTTGCTTGGGGTGTTTGCCCTGATTGTCAGCTGGGGATCCCTGGGCCTGGAGCTGGCTGTTGCTGTGGTGAGTGGCTGACATCCAAATCCTATCACCCTTTGCTGCAGGTTTAGCAGACACCAGATTAATGTTGTGCTGTTTTACAGCACCTCCTGATCTAAGTAAGTGTCCTAGCAATTTCCATCTGGGAGAGGTGCAGAGCTGCTCCTTCTCCATGGTGTGAGAGTCCAGCCCTGCTGTGCTGTGTAAAGCAGTGCTGCTGGGGATGGGGATGAGAGACCTCAGCATCTGAAACACCCCTAGAATAGAAGGTTCCCTGATGTTAACCTGGCCCAACTGCTCTTTCATGCTGATGTGTTTGATATTCTTTTTGTCTTCCATCTGTCCAGGGCTCCAGTGACTTCTGTATCAACCCTGATGCTTATGTCTCCAAAGTGGTTGAAGAGAATGCAGTGCTCAGTACTGGTGAGTGCTGGGATGGCTCTGGCACGGGGCTCTGCAGCTCCAGCTGTCACACAGGAGCATGGCAGTGACTGAGAATTTTAGGCTGTGTTTGAAACAGAGCAGCTGGCATACAGTGGGAAACTAAATTTGTGGAGCTCATTTGTGGAAAAACAGCATTCTGGTCAGAGGTGTTCATGTATGCATGAGAACCACCTTCAGAACCTTTCTCCTGCCTTCACCTTCAGGTGGAAATAACTGATAAGATGGAATAACAGAAGCCCCCAGATTAGTGGATTATTTTCCTTTAAATATAGCACTCTTGAGGGTTATTCTCCTCTCCAAGTGACAGAACTGTGGCAGTAGCAGTGTGCGACTTGAGTTATCATTTTTAAAACTTGCTCTCAGGTCTGTATTCCTGAATCTAGCCTACCTATTTTTATATCTGTTATCAACAGTTGATATATAACTTTTTTCTCTTAATGGTGGCTGTAAATAGTATCCTCTTTGCAGGGCAAGTGGATGGAAACAGCCACAAAGAAGTTTGAATTTCCCTTTCCATTATAAATGCAGCATTTTGACTTCTTTGTGTATTCTGTTCCACTTAAAGCATGTGCCTGCACCTCAGTGGCTTCCAGCTGAAGCACTGATGTATTTGGGGCTTGTTGCTCCTAATTTAGACTGAAGTGGTTGCTGAGGTGAGAGGTGCCTCCCATTTGAACCTCAGTGGGGCAAAGATGGCATTCAGATCCATGGCTTAACAAAAAGGTTATTGGGTGCCTGCCAGCAGAGATACAATAAGGGCTGAAAAGAAAAAGTATTTTTAGGACTGAGTTGGCTGCTTAATTTACAAAGTTGACTTTTTTTTCCCTGCCTTCTCTCCTCCAATAGTTCCTTTATGTAGTTCTGTGTGTGGTAAAACACAAATAGGCAAAGACACTGATTTGTAAAAGGAGTGACTTGTGTTTTTTCTGGTCCTTATTTGGTGTAACCAGAGAACTTCTGCTGTGTGTGCAGAAGGTCTGTGCTTAGCCAAATGCTGTCTCTCAATGTGCAACTGGTAGGAAATTAGGTAGGTAGCTATGGCTGAGGATGAAGGGATTGGGAACAGTAAAAAACATAAATGTCTGGAGGCAGAATGTAGTATAAAAGAGTGTGTACAGGTTGATCTTACAACCCTACATCTTATTTTTGGAGTGCCTTATTTATTGATTTTGTGGGAAGGATAGAGCCAGGCAACTCTCTTGGCAACAAAGAAATGTAGTGAGGGAAGAGAATGAGTGTTTAGCATAAAATGAAAATCCTCTTTGGCTGTGAAGGTGACAAAGATGTGGCTTCAGGTGCCAGGCTGCTTTCCTGGCTCTTCAAGAGGCAAGTGGGTCAGTGAGGCCAAGGGGAAATATGTGATGCTGCTGCCAGCTGTGTGCTGTGATAATTTGGTAACCCAGATTAGCTCTGGAATGTGTTTGGTAACAATCAGATTGACCCTGGGGAACCAAAGAAAGGCCCCTTTGTGCTGCTTCTCCATTTCAGCTGTGCTTGTGTGCTGGGCTCCTGTGGATTTCCATTGATCGGGATCAATGCTCATTGGGAGGCTGGCATTCCATCCCTGCTCCTGCATTCCCCAGCAGGGACAGTTGGCTCCCCCAGGGAATACAGGCCCTGCTCCTGCAGCACCACCATGGAGCAGTTGTTAAAGCCCCTTAAATAACAGTGAATGGCTCTGAGGGAAATGGGGAGCAGCAGGAAGAGCAGGTGCTGCCACAGGCCTGGGTTGGAAGGGCAGCCCCTCCGTGGGGCTGAGTGTGTCTGTGATGCTCAGGGTTTAGCTTTTATTCTTTGCAGGTTCTGGGCTGCTGTAGTGTGTGGGTCTGAGCTTCATATCAGGGGATGGTGAGCTCTGTGCACAGAGCAGGGAGACAAAACAATTCCTGCTCCAGCTGGGGACCAAGGACAAATGATCCAAAATTCAGGCCCAAGAGCACAAACAATGTGAACCAAAGAGAGAAAAACAAGAAAGATGGGACTTCATAACCTAAAGCTATTGGACAATTGGACAGTTGGACAATTGACTCCAAGATGCAAATGGAGCAGAACTGATCCCAGTGACAGACCCCGTGCCTGGTCGTGCATTTTGTGACCATTTTGGCTCATCTTGGGTGTAGCCCTGGCTGGGCTCTTGTGCTGCCCAAGGTGCATCCATTGAGAAAATCCTTTTAATAAATCCCTACTTTATTCTTTAACTCTGTCTAGTCTCTGTTCTAGGTCAGCCTTCACAAAGCATCATCAGCTCCTGCTGCCAGTCACCCTTTTCCTTTCTCCAGAAGGAAATCAGTCCAACTTCTGAGCTTGCCATTGCACCAGGCAGCTGATTGGGAGATGATTGAGTCTTCTGTCTTCCCATGGGGGTTTTCACTGCTGTGTCATAGTTATGGAAATAGCCCTTGGTCCCCAATGTTGAGATCTTCCCCTGCAGCTCAGCAGGAAGGAAAATGATGACGTGAGAACTGCAGTGTGGCAATTACACTTTAATCCCAATAAAACCTCTTTAAAAGTCTGGGATAAGTGTTAGTATCCCTTGGCTGCAAATTGTAGCAGCTGATTTGTGATCAGCTGAGCCTGATGTAGGAGAGTGAGGAGCTCCAGGAGACAGGGACAGGCAGCTGGACATCCATGCTGTCCTCTCAGAGGAGGAGGCCCTGTTTGAAAGCCCCTGGTTCTGGTGCTTTGGGCTCTCTGGGTTGGTATCTCTGCATTTTGGATGGTCTTCTCCAGCTTTAACAGCAGTATAGGTACACTAAAAGAGGTATGGACCCACTAAAAAAGGTATAGACACACTAAAAGGGAGTCTGGGTGGCTGGAGGGGCTCAGGTAGAGCATGGAGGGAGAATCCATGGGGAGTTATCACAGGTGTAAGAATCACAATTTGCTGTGAGAATCACTTCAGCTGAAGCTGGCCTGAGAGCCTTGCTGAGGTATCTGCTTCTGGCCAGGGCTGGGTGCTGCTAATTTTAATTTTAATCTAATTTTAATTTTAATCTAATTTTAATCTAATTTTAAGGATATAAGAACCAACCAGTAATCCTAAGAAGTTTGGTAGTGCTGGGTCAATTTTTCTCTTCAATCACTACTTTTAGTTGCTGTTGTTACATAGAATGTATTCTAAGGTTCTCCATGCTCTGACATTCAGGCTGGGACTGAGTCATCAATATTTGCAATGTGGTTTTGCTGCTAGTGGTTGTAGTTTTCACAGAGAAATAACTCAGTTGAATACTGGGCAACTAGTATGTTAATATTCTTGTTTATGAATTAATTGCTGTTTTCAAATCTAAGTGAAATTAATGGAGCTGAGAATAATCTGATTAAGTGCATTATTACTGTCATGTTTTTAACTGGAGAAGAGATGTTCTTGTTTTGCAGATAAAATGCACTGCATTAAAAAAATGATGGGGGGAGGAAAGGGAGGCAAAGAACTTTAATGCAGGATTTTGGGAGAAGCAAATACTTAAATAATTTTGCAGAAGAGGCTGATGTATGTGCCTAACTCACCCTGTATTCATTAACTGAGATAAAGCCAATGGAATTGAACAGTGCCTGTATAATCAACTCCTGCTGCTAGTAAAAAGACTTGGTGCAGCCAAGATGTTCATTTTCATAGCAGGAGGCCATCTTCTATTCCCATTCTTTTTCACTGATATTATGTTATTATCAGATGACTTGTTGCATAAAATTAAATAAAAAGGCCCAATCTGTCTAAACAACAGGAAGAGCTTTCTCCAGATTCTCTTCCCAGAAATCTGCTTGGTGAACAGGCACTCCCTTCATCTGAGGGAGCTGTGAACCTCAGGGGACGAATGATGGAGCCTTTTAGCTGTGCTCCAGGCTGGGTGCTGAGGCTGAGCTGCTCAGATGAGAGCAGGAGGGGTCCTTGCTGTGCCCACCCTCCCAGCTGGCCTCCCCTGCTGCAATCTCACAAGTCCAGGGCTGAATCAAAGGCCTGACACCATCAGCACCTCTGCCTCCTCTCCAGGGGTGAGATCAGGACAAGGCCTCAGCTGGGGCAGTGGGCTCTGCACAGACTTTACCTGAGCCCAGAGTGCACTGCAGGACAGAGTTTGCCCAAAGAAGGGCTCTGAGTGGAGGGCAAATGGGAGAGTTGCAAGCTCTTTGCTTTTACCACTATGAGAATAGGATGTCTCAGAGAAATTCAGTATTATGCAGACACCTCCCTTTGCTGTCAGACTGGTGCCTTGGGGAAACAAAACTCCTGGTGGAGAACCTTACCTGGGCAAGGAGCTCCAGCCAAAAGAGCTCCTTTGACACCACAGGTGCTCTCTCTGGTGATTGAACCCTCAGAGACAGCCTCATCTGGGTGTCTGGCTAAAATGAGCCCTGCTAGGAGAATGTTCAATTAGAGATGAAGAAGAGCTGGGAAATGCTGGTCTAGGTGTGAGGATTTTTTTTTTTTTTGGAGCTAGGATCTTTTTTTCTCGTTGCTCTCTCCAGACCTCACTGCCTTTTGGCAGGTGCATAATACCATTTTTGCATTTTGGCTGGGCTTTGAAGTGAGTAGTAGGTCTCCATGGTTGCAGAAGCAGTAAGTTCTTCTAGCAGCTGAAGCTGTCTTTAGTAGGAAGCTCTTCTTTCCTTTCTAGGAAAAACAGATTTTGCAAAAATAAAGCATTTTAGGTAGTTCCCTCCCTTGCCTTCTGCTCCCACAATGCCTGTGCACCAGGAGTGAGTCAGGAGGATTGCTGCTAGCTACAGCAGGCATGGGCAGCTGCAGATGTGACCCTGCCTAACCCTTCTGCTATGAACTAGATTGCCTAAAGGCCAGCTTCAAAACTCACATCAACCTTTAGGAATTTTTCTTGAGAGGAAAATGCACCAGAAAGATAATTATAGAAAGCAATTGCCTGGAGCTGTTAGCAAAGTGCAAAGGATGGATTAATGTAGCTGCTTTCTGGTCAGAAATATGAGATTTGGTGATGTACAGGATAGCCTCCACCGGGTTTAAAACAGGTGAAGGTGCCTCCTGCTCCTTCCTCTTTTTCTGGTGGCATGGAGGGCACCAGAAAAAGAGGAAGGAGCAGGAGGCACCTTAATTTCCAGGCTTTGCAGTACAGGATCTCCTGAAGGCAGCTTCCCTGCCTGTTGTAGCCATGGATCTAAAGCAGCACAGCCTGGGTTCAGTGCAGGGCAAAGCTGCTCCTGCTGGCTGAGCCATTTTGGGAAGCACGTTTTATGTGGAGTGTCACACTTGTCAGCAGCAAAGCCAGTGCTACCACAGTGAATCCTTGCTGATCCTGCCTTCCAGGGTGAAGCAAGGCAAGCATTTATTTCACTGTACTGCTTTTTGCTTCACTTGTAACCAGCAATCTTTATCCTGAGCTTACAAGCTGCAAACTATGATATCAGGAGCTCTCATCTCTAATCTGCCCACCAGGGACAATCCAGAAGGCCCTCAAGAAACATTTCTAGAGCTCTGCATTAGCAGTATGTCATGCAACTTATTGCACTTAAAAAGGCAATGTAAACTTGATACCACTGTGGGAGCTTAGGAGAAACTTTTTAGTGGTTTGTTGGTTTAAAATAAAGAGGTGACAAGATCACAGCTCCTCTGGGTCACCATGTGTGATGCTGTGGGTTGCTGTTGCTGTTCTCTCAGTGCAGGTGTGTTTTAATCCATTTTCACACAGCCATTGTGTGTGATTTATGAGCCAGGCAGGAGCAGCCCTTTCCTTGGCTCAGTGCTTGTGGACAGTCACTTCTGTGGTCTGCCCAAAGCGAGGCACAAAGCAGCTCTTGCTGCCCTCCTGTCTGCCCACAATTTGCTAATTGCTGTTTAGAGGCTTGGCTGGGGAGGTGTGAGCTGTCCCAGAGAAAGAGTCAGTGGGAGGGGGATGGAGCAGCTGGCAGGAGCTGCCCCAGAGCAGGCTGATGAATTATAAATAACAGCTGTCAGGTTGCATTGCCAGCACGCAGGGGCTGACAGGCTGTGCTGGAGCACTCCTCTCCAGCGGGCAGCCTTGCCCAAAGGTGCATGAAATATTGATGGCAAGCATGGCAGAGGCAGGATCTGCTTCCTTCACAGCTCTGCTTGCTTCTGGTTGTGCCTTTTACTGATTTCTGAGTTGGGACTCATCAGAATAGCTGTGCAGTCTGGAATATGCATTACTGAAAGGCACAGACAGGAGATTAAAAAGAACAGAGGAGAAGATGCTGGTGGAGGGGGGAATGCAGAGGGTTTGTGTGTTTTAGGGCTTTTGTAGTCTTTACCATGCCAACATCACCCTTGATTTTGCTGAGCTAGCATGCTCATATTCATCTGAAGAGGAACTGTAAATGTTTGAGGAATAATCTAAAGGCATTTGGATGATCAAGTCTTTCAGAGCTTTCTTCCTTGATAACATTATTGAGGATGGCAGGGGAAAGCCTGGTATTTGCAATTTGTGTGTGCTGGCAGGTGATGTAATGTTGTAGAGGGCTCATGAGGGCACCAGCCTGGTTTGAATGAAGAGGAACACAGCTGTGTCTTCAAGCCTGGAAACAAATGATGTTGTTAGCAGAGCACAGTAACAATCTTATCTGGAGTTTATGAGCATGTCTCAATGTACTGTAGTTGAACTTGCCCTAGACTGATGTCTTCAGTTTATGTGATGGATAGTGCCAACTTCTGAACAAACCTTTCTCTGTGTTCCATCTAACTTCAAGTGGAGCTGGGGTGATGTTTCTGGCCTGACTTTCTCCTCTCGTGTCTTCCAGAGACTCTCCGCTATTACATGACCTGTAGTGCTGGGTACCCCAACCCCTTCCAGCAGGTGAGTCCAGCTCCCCAGTCCCTCCAGCCCTGGCTCTCCTCACCCTGCAGGGTGCAGGTGAAGTGCTCTGGTGCAGCATGCAGCCAGTGACAGGGTGTTTGCTTTAGGGGCTGCTCTGGCTGCTGGTAAAGCTTTGGCAGCTGCTTCCCAGCTGTGCAGGAGGTGGCACTGGGATTTAGGGAGGAGTTTTTTCCAACTTCATCATCACCACCTGCACAGCTTCAGGTCCAGGACACCCCTTAGAAGGGCCTGTGTGTAATGTGGTGAGAGCCATGGCTTTGTTGGTGGTACCTCTGTTTACAAGGCACTTGTGTAAAGAGCAGCAATGTGGAGACACAGCACCACAATTAATGCCAGGGTGGGAAACTCTGTCATTCCTGCTTTGAATCCCTTCTTGAAGGTTCTTTTGGGTTAAACAGTGGCAACACTCCACTCCCAAAATGCAGTTGCTTCTGTGGGTGAAGGAGTGCTTTCCACAGATGCCTCTTACAAACCTTTGAACATCCAAGGGATTTATCCTAAAGTATAAATGTGAGTCATTATTCTTTTGTGTGGGGGCAGAAGAAGAGCACCTGGGCCCATTCCAAACTTTGCTGTGTGCATCAGAGGCCAGAACAGGCCCACACCACCCACCATTTGGCAGACACCAGCTGCTTCCCGTTTATATTTAGGATTTTTTAAAAATCTTGTCTTCCTCTGTTTTAAAGGGTGGGGTAAGAACACTTAGGGCTGTGGTTTGATGCACCTCTGCCATCTGTTGCATTTCTGGTTGCTCTGTGTACTCCCTGACATGCTATTGCATGTGAAATTCTCATGGTGCTTTAAAGGGATGTGAAGGCTGCACCCTAAAACAAACAACTTCCACTGTTAACATTCTTTTTCATCCATCTGATTTAGTAAAAAAATCCAGCTGTGTTCTGTGGTGAGAACTTGAGTGCTTTGTGTCTTTTTTTTCTCCTTCCCTTCTGTCCTAGAGCCAGCCCCAGCCGTGTGTACATTTTTTGTGTATGTATTTTCTTCTTTGTTTGTGGGTTTGTGTTTTTTGGATTTTTTTTTTCCTTCTGGTTCTCTTCCCTTCTCCTTTTCTCTCTGTCTGTACTTCTTCCAGTTTGCTAAAGGTCAACCTTAACCCTGTTGCAGCTGCACTCATGTCAGTTGGGGCATCTTTAACTAGTACCATTCATACAGATGCTGCTTCAGTATTTGGGAGATAGGATTTCAGTCTTTTCCCAGGAGATCTCTTGGTCCATGTGGCCTGAACTGCTGAAACGTTGCATGTTTTGTGTTGAGCAGAAGCTGTCAGGAAGTCACAAGGCTTTGGTGGAAATGCAGGACGATGTGTTGGAGCTGATGAGGTCAGCGAGCAAGGAGCACCCCACCTCCAAGGTAACTCTCCTCAAGTTTGCTCTCCCTGTCCTTTGGGGCTTCCCTCAGCTTTTTACAGAGCCCAGGATCAGCTCCTGCTAAGCATTCCCTTGCCCTAATCCCTGTTCTGTTGTTTGCAGGAGTACCTTACTCGGATCCAGGAGGTTTTGAACTCCACAGAGATCAACTTGCAGCAGCTGACAGCTTTGGTGGACTGTAGGAGTCTGCATTTGGTGAGTTTTGGTAACTGGGCTTGAGCTAAGGAAGAGCAAAGGGAGTGTAGAGCCTGTGTTAGTTTGGAGTTCCAAACCTCTGGTTCAAGTTTACAACTTTTACTTATTGATTATAGCAGAAAGGGGCATGAGAACTTGGATCAAGCTAGCTTTAAATTTCAGCATAGTAGGGTAGATAACATGCCTTCATACCTCTACAAGCTGCAGCCATAGAGGCCTTCAGGGTTTTGAGTATAACAAATAACTTGCTGCTTTGCCATGTGCAGTGCCTTAGAGCACTTAAAGCAGTGTAGCCTTGCTATTGTCCTCACTGCCCCTCTAAAGGCAGAGACACAGTCCCTGCTTCTGTTCCTGGGCATGAGACACTGTGAGGGAGTTGAAAGGCTTAATGAAAAATATTATATCTTCAGTTGGGTGGATAAATTTGCCTTGGCTGTTTATTTTTCCTCCTCTTAAAGTCTTACTGTGGGCGGTTGAAAATATTTCTGTGTCTAAATCCAAGCTAGTCTTTGTGAGAGGAAACAAGGGTTAGATCATTTATGAAAAACACTTGAGTCCCTGAAATTAAAATAGAAATATGCTCTAGAGAAGGGAGCGTGATGTCTCTAAGTTGTCTCAGAGAGTGCAGTCTGGAGAAGGATTTTTGAGTAAGAGCTCAATGGTAACTCTGCAGTGATCAGGAAACTCTGCTCCTTTCCCTCTGCAGGATTACATCCAGGCTCTGACAGGATTCTGCTATGATGGAGTGGAAGGCCTCATCTACCTGGTTCTCTTCTCCTTTGTCACAGCCCTCATGTTCAGCTCCATTGTCTGCAGCGTCCCACACACTTGGCAGCAGAAGAGGTACAGAGAGGGTTGAGATCCTGTAGCACTGTACAGCTCTTTCCCAGTGAAGCCTGGCTGCTGGATTTGGGCCCATGAGCATATGGAGCTCATTCCCACATGATCCCAGGGGTGTGAGGGATGAGGCTTTATAAGCACAGGTCTAACAGAAAAAAAAAGGTTGTGTTTTGCTCTGGCTGTGGTTGATACTAACATCTGAACCTTATTGCACTGCAATATTCTGTGTGCAGAGCATTCAGTACACTGCAGGACTGTAGTCAAGTCAGATGAATTATTATAGCTGTAACATAGAGGTAATGCTTGAACTATTGCTCTCTCTGTAAAATTCTTCCTCTCTTACATTGTCCTGAGGCATTTGTTCTACTGTGGGGAAGAGAATTGGAATAAGAAGCAGTTTACACTTGCCTTTGTAGCTTTGCTCACGCTGAGGTGACTGACTTGCATAGATAACAGAAAACAGGAACTGTCTTCTTGTCAATAACATGGGCAGGTGAGGCACTTGCAAACTGGAACTGGTATTAATGATGATAACCAGATTAAGCAGTAAGTCTTTAGCAAACCTTTGCTTCACTGACTGGCTGCTGCACCACAGGCAGCTGTTAAAATGGCATTAAGTTTTCTACTCTTGCAGAACAGCAAGAGACTGCAGCAGACTCTCTTCTGTGGTCCTGATTTTTGTGGTAAAATAGAAGGCCCTGAACAACAGCAGGAAGCCAGAGCTGGCCCAGCCAGAGAAGTGGCTTTAGGAGGTGTCAGAACAGCCCCTGAGACTATGGCTGGGTGCTCAGCTTTTTCACAGCTGCAGAGCCCTTACCACAAAGAGCACAGCAGTCTGCCTGTTGGAAGGAGAAAGGTTTGGTGGCATCTCCTGCGCTGCCTCCCCTGTGGGCTCCTGCCCTGCCAGCCCCAGCAGGCTCAGGCTGCTGCTGTGAGCTGAAGGGCTCCCTCTTGCATTCTGTGGAGCACCATTTGTGCCCCAGCCTCCCTCTGGGAAGTGGAGGATGTCGTGGTTTATTGCCTGTGAGGGACTGTGCAGGCTGCAATCCCTCGATCTTCAGTGCCACCGTGTGGTGCAGAAGCTGCAGGTGATGTTTGGGAGGTTCTAGGGATGGCCATGCTGTGTAGAACCTTTCACTAGCTTTAAGCACAGGTTAAATATATTTCAGACCATGGTGCTCCACCCCCTGATTAGGGAGATGAAACATCAGGGTGTATTATGTAGGTGGGGCAAGAGAATATTATGGGAAGACAGAGGGAACCAGCTGGCAAACAGTTCTGCTCTCCATTGATTTCGATCCTGGCATTTTTGAGAAGATAAAGCCTTTAGACACAAATTTTGCAACTTAGTCTCTGTAAAGACTTCTGTGATTTTGCCAGAAGCTGAAGCAGACCCTTTGCCACCAGAATGGAACTTCAGAGAAGTCTACAGAGGTTTATCCTTAAGAGCTCTTCGGACGTGTCTACAGGAAATGGAAAGATGCAGATTGCAGTTTTGAGGGATGTTCCTGTGGGGTGCATGGCACTACATCCCCACTGCCTCTCCTTTTTGCTGTCTGTGGGGTTTTTTAGCGCTGTACATTTTGGGGTGTGTACCCATCCTCTGGTTGTACAGCTGGGCAGCTGCAGACCCGTGCTGGGAAGCCTGCAGGGAGGCTGGAGGGGATCACGCAGTGTGCACCTCCAGATGGGATCTGTGGGAGGGCTGAGTCACTGTGCTGTGGGCTGTGCTTCACACTGCCACCCTGAGCCATCCCAAACGGGCACGAACGTGGAGGATGTGGAAGATGACTGGGAGGCTCCTAGGATTGCCATGGTTTCCTGCAAACCCCACACGTGGGGTCACTGTAGGGTTCTAGGAGGAACTTTTTCTCCTTCTTGCAGAGGCTCAGATGATGATGGGGAAGAAGAATCAGCTGCTCAAGGGAGCAGGCAGACACACGATAATCTGTACAGAGTGCACATGCCCAGCCTGTACAGCTGTGGCAGTAGTTATGGCAGTGAGACCAGCATCCCTGCAGCAGCACACACAGTCAGCAATGCTCCCGTCACGGAGTACATGTGAGTATCCCCAGGGAAGCCTCTGCACAGGGCTCCCTCCTCATCTCTGTTGGCTCCAGTGCTGCAGGGTTGGCACTTCTGACCTAGAGGTAAAAAGCAGTGAAGGATTTTGTTTTCTGATTGGCATCTAATGGGACAAGGGAATAGTGCTGCACTAGGAGGAGTTTTGTTAGAGAGCATGCTCCAAAACGTGAACAGCTTTGTGCTCCAGGACTCAGGAAAATGTCTAAAGAAAAGAAGTAGGAAGGTATTGTCTGGGCTTCTTATTACACAGTGATTCTGATCACCAGAAGACTTAATTCTTTACACAGAGCAATCTTGCCAGAAGCCTCCCAAAAGACTGAGCCAAGAAAAAACCTGTGGGCTCTCTCTTTCTACAGTATTTGCAGTCACCTCTGACATCTGTTGCAGTTTGGAGCTACCTAGTCCAGGTGGGATCTTCAGAGCTTTCTCCAGAAGTGCCTAACCCTGATTACATTTGGACTATCATCAGGGCCCATCTTTTTTTGGGCTGCCACATCATTTTGTTTATCCCCTTAGACGTTGTCCTCATTTTATCTCCATTTCTGCCACTTGGCTGTTCTGATGCTGCAGGGAGGCAGATTTTCACAAGGCCCTATTTTTAAATCACTTGATGTGATTCATTGTGGGCCCTTCTGAGTAAGAATGTAAAAATAGTGCTCAATCTGAGGAAAATTATGATAGCTTTATGCCCTTATCTGAAAAAGGGGATCCATCTGGCCTGTAAGAAAAGCTTTGAAGGAGACTGACCTGACACAGTAGTTCTGGGGGTGAGGATGCTCTGTCCTGTGTCCCCATCAGAGACCCTCCCCAGAGAAGCATGGCAAGTGCCCCGTTACCATGTGTGTCTTCCTTTCCTAGGAGCCAGAATGCAAATTTCCAGAACCCCCGTTGCGAGAATACCCCGCTCATTGGCCGGGAGTCCCCACCTCCCTCAGTAAGTCTCTCTTTACTGCTCTTTGCTTCAGCAGCTTTGGGGAATACACATTTGCCACTCCTGTGTACTCCCAAGGGAGCTGATTATGCAGCCAAACACAGGATCTGGCCCATAAATGGCAGCAGCTTGAATAGACAAGCTGTGTCTCACCTGCCATGGAGAATAAAACCCTGCTGTGCTGCTTTGGACATTGCACAAGAAAAGACTAAATAAAACTCAGTCAATTAATACTGGTAATCCTATGGGCCCAGTCCTGCCACCACTGAAGTGCATGAGTATCTTGATGGGTGACTTCAGCAGGATGATTCACTTGCATGCAGTGTACATGCTATCTGTGCCATTGGTTCCTCAAGTTTAAAAAGAAACTTGTTCAAACTGTAAATTCAGAGTTATTGCTGAACCTCTCTCCTTAATCTGCCCTAAAGAGATGGTAGGATGAAACCTGTATTATTTTTTTGTTGAGATTTTTTTTTTAAATCTTTCTTTCACAACTGTTTTACTTTCTTTGAAATCTATTTTTGTATTTAATTTCCTATGGAGGAAAAAAAGAAACTTTCATGGAAGGTTTTGGTATTTGGAGTGGCCTGATAGCCATTTCTGTATGCTGGATAAAACATGGGCTTGTCTTCATGGCTGGGTAAGAGCTAAATGAATCTTGCCCTCCCTCACTGGATCCTGTAAACCTGATTTACAGCAGAACCTGGAGAACATGCCATCCCAGTGCTCACTGACTTGGTGGTGTGATTACAGAGGATGAGTAGTAAAGTGCCTAATGACCAACCAGTCTTCAGGTGTAGATAAAGAAAATACACTCCGTGGTGCCTGGTTCAAAGTGATGGGAAGGGGAGGAAGAGGAGGTTGGCGGATGAAGGAGTAGGAATTGTGGTGGAAATGAGGGCATCCCATTCATGGTTTCACTTCAAGAGGACCAGTTCATCTTGCTGTAGAGGAAGTGGAAATGTGCAGAGTTGATCCTTGTCTCTGTCCTTGGCCTCTTCCACCCTTCCCAAAGAGGTTTCCTGCCCCGTGCTCCGATCGCGAGCTCTGGTCGCGTTTTCCGCTCTCAGCAGAGTCCCTGACGTGCTGCACTGCTGCTGTCTCCTGGGCCAGAAGGGCACTGTCCCTCTGCTACTGCCAGGGCACCTGTTCCTTCCACGTCCTGCTTCCCCTTGCCCTACAGCTCTTCTGCTTCAGAGAAAGCAAATCCCCTTCCACAGGGCTGGAGTGAGGCAAGGAGCTCCCTGGTTCTTCAGTAGCTGTTTGTGTCAATACCTTGAGTGGGAATCTGAGTCCTGCTGCCTTAGGCTGGGGTTTGGGAGTAGATAAAGGGGTTTTTTCTTCAGAGTAACTTGAGTTGGCAGCCATCAGTGTGGGCTGTGGGGAAGTGCAGGAGCTGGGGAGGATGAGGGAGCAGCACTGCACCCGTAGAAAAGGGAGCTTCTCCCCAGATGAGAGGAGGAACCAGGCTATGGGGTAGATGTGTTTCCTGGAGGGGTGTAGTAGACAGGCAGTGGAGAGAAGAAAAATGCTTTCTATTCTCATATTGGCAGGCAACAGGGAAAGGCTTTTCTGGGATTTTTGTAGTTGCAGCTCTCTGTAGCAGGTGGCTGAGACTGTACTGAGACAGAAGGAATGGTAACTTTTCATAGCAAATTATCTGTGGGAGGAGAGAGACAAAAAGGGAATACCAATGCACACATCCCTGCCTCTTTTTGGGAGGGAGGAGAGGGAGATAACCATCCAAGTAGGTTATGTCCAGTGGGCAGACAGAGCTACCTATTGCATTTAGCTTTCTGTGAACAGATGGTGAAAACCAAGATGTGATGATGTGATGATCCTGCTGCATTGTTTGTCCGTTACTTTTCCTGGCTTTTTGTTCGTTTGTTTGTGTTTTTCCTTCTCTCATTCCTTCTGATTTCTCCTTCTTGCCACAGGGATGTCCCCTTAGGGTGGTAGAGCCCACCTTGTCGCTGGCACACACCAGGGTTTCACTTGCTTGCACTGTGTTTTTCATGCACGTTGAGGCTGCACTCTCTTTTTCTCTCTCTTTCTTGCGTCATCACAGTTGTATTTGGCTGCCATGGACAGTAGCAGCCATATGAGCTGGCAGCTTAAGCCCTCGGACAGTGCTCGGACATACTGGTAACAGCGCCCGCAGATGGAACAGGTACTGCAACCAAGGCCCTCCCTGCTCAACCCCCTCTCCACTCCCGACCGCTCCCTTCATCCCTGCACTCTTTATCCCAGGCCAGTGCCTTTTATTTCTTCACATTCCTTCCCTCTGCACCTCCCACCCCATTCCCTCCTGCCAAGGGTGAAAGTGAAAATCCGTTTTTGGCTCTGGTGCAGGCTCGAGGAGCAGTATCGACCTTCTGGAGGCTTCTGCTGTGCCTTGTGAGGGTTGCAGGTGCCTGTGCCTCACAAAAGCCACCTCACAGCAGCTTCAGCTTGGATCCCACACTTCAGAACAGCTTGAACACCAAGTGCTGAGTGCTGCTCAAATGTAGGAATAAACTTGCACTTCAAAAACAACACAGAAGTTCTTCCCATCACAAGAAGTCATTCTCTAGGAGTAAAGAGAGCCAATCTAGCAGCACTTCAGTCAGGAATGGTTGTCTTAATTCAGCTTTTGGCTCTCCTTGAGCCCTGCTGCTGTTCTGCTTGTCCTTAGTAGCCATAAACCAAAACCATCAATACCAACCTGCCACAAGCTCCTTTGTAGGATTTTTAATTTACAAAATCCTTGTAGCTCCTTTGTAGGATTTTTAATTTTAAACTGTCCTGAAGAGTTACTTAATTGCCTGTCAGATCTGTGGGCAGCTTTTCCTTTTATCCTTACATTTAAGGTCAAAAAGAAGCAAATTTTTAGAAAAAAAGCTTCCTTAAGGGTCCAGATATAATCACTAAGATCTGTTTCATTCTGTTTCAAAACCTTTTACTGTTTTGTTTGTTCTGTGTGTGTCCAAATCATCCCATCCATGTCCCACAGACTCTGTGAGCAGGGCCCTCCTAGTGCCATTTCACTGTCTGCATTCCTCATGGGCTGCAGTTGCTGGTGCTCTCCAAGACAGCCAATGTTTCCTCCCTCATGACAAAGAAAGAGGAGGTGCTCTGCATTTTTGAGGGGGTTCTTAGCTTGCTTAAATACAGGGTATGATTAGGACTACCAGACAACTCAGGTGGTGTGAAGGAGAGTGCTCCTTCAAGGGATCTACACAGTGCCAGGAAGGTGCTGGTTCCAGTGGGAGCAGGGAGCCCTTTGCTTTTGGCTGTCATATCTTGCATTCTCCTCCCAGAAATACATGTCCATAAAGCTGCTGCTGTTCCTTCTTCTCTGCTTCTTCTTCTTCTTGGCACTTCTCTCAGCCTTGCACTGGATTCCTTTCTGTTCTGCTGGTGCTTGGTCTGCATCCCTGCTGCTCCTTGCTCTCTGCCTGCCTGCCTGGGGAGGGGCTGGATGGGTGTCTTGATGCCTCTGCCGTGGTGCATGAATGCAAACAACCTTGTCTGAAGCATGGTGCCAGCACCTTTGAAAGGCTCACAGCTTTCTCCAGTCTTAACTCTTGCTAAGACTGCTCCTGGGCCTCAGCTTGTGGTGGGTTTTCTGCTTTGCTGTTCCTGTAGGTGGTATTGTAGCAATGTTAGATGGATCTGTTCCATGAAATAAAATACTGGTGAGGGTGGGGAAATTCTAGGGCCTTCATTCTAGTCTTGAAATCCCTGGGCTGGAGCATGACCTGATCCCAGTCTGCACTGTCTCCTGTTTATCTATGGTCCCATCCAAGCTTCATGTGGCTGGCTGAAGGGCTATGGAAAAGGCACTGCATTCTTTCCAGGGCTTTAAAAACAAACAAAACCAACAGAAGCTCTGTTCTTTTGACTTGAAAGACTTAAGTCCCTTTGAATTCAGAACCCACTGGCTAGAATTAGCTGTTTCCCTGCATCTTGTACCTCCCATACATAATAACACCAAACCCTTTGTGTTTACTGTGCTCTAGCTGTTTGAGATCAGCCTTTCAGAACTTGAATCCAGAAGCTTTGGTCTTTATTGCATTACCTGAACAACTCTGGCAGGAAATCAAAGTCAGGGTAGCTCAAGAAAAATTCACGTGGGTTTTTAACCACAAATAGTAAATGGTTTGTACTCAGTCATGGTTTCATATGGTAAGTGATCTTTCAGCATAGCTCAGTTAGCTCTGAAGTACTCATGGATTTCACAGGAGTCAGTAGAATTTATGGCCTCTAAAACAAACTTATTATTCCTTAAACTTAGGGGTTTTTTGCAGCCAATGATTCCTTTGTGCCCAGGCTATGTGTGTTAAGTGCCTAACTAGCATGTGCTGGCAAACCACACCTATGAAAGTTTAGACCCTCAGCAAGGCTGAATGTGAAGCAGAGACTTTTATTTTCTTTGGAGGAATACAAAAATAACCCTGTGTGCAATCAGCTATGTTTGTTGGAGCTGGCTGGTAAGTGACTGAGAGGTGCTGTGCTGAAAAGCCCAGGCACCAGCAGGAATGGTAACAAGAACTCTTTCAGGTGCCCTTCTTGGGGAGCTGACAGTGAGGTGGAGGTATGGGGTGAAACTTGTCCTCTGTGCTGTTTTTGAAAGGGTAAATGAGGGTGTGTAGGCACATGGGTACTTCCAGTGAGCATGCTGGAAGAATGACTGAATTGTGCATGTTCTTTAACCTTCTATGAAAGCTCCTCTTTAAAGGAAACTAAATGCAACTGTGAACCTCACAGCTGTGGGCCTCAGAGTGGAGTCCAAGCCCTCCTTGATCTGAACTGTGCTCAGGTTTTCTGTCTTTAGAATCACTTTTTAAAGGAGTTAAAGACATAGTGATTTTTGTAAAAGCAACTAAAGACTTAATTACTTTAACCCTGGATAATATAGTTTGGTTTCATATTCAAAAGTGACAAGTGTCTGCTGATACATCTTCATCTGCTGGCCTGTCCAGCTGTTGGGACCTGTGTGTTCCACAGCATCTTTCCTCTGCTTCCCAGCAGAGGATGCAGAGAAGGGCTTGAGGAAGGACTCAGCACGTGGAGAAGGCAGTGGTGCCTGGAGGGTGATGCTGAGGCTGGCCCAGAGCACTCTGACAGAGCTGTGCTGTGAGAGGTGCACAGGGGAGTGTTGGCTCTCTGCTGCCAGGTTGCTGTCACACTTCCCATGGTCATTAAAATACACAGAATTAACAGAAAGAGTAACTGGTTCAGCTGAACTGGGAAGAGGTACAAAGGTGCAAAAATCCTGAGTTAAGGAGAGAACATCAGCCCTAACTCTGACTACTCTGAGTCTTGATTTGTTCCTTGTGGTGGATTTGCAGGTAGGTTTGAATGTAAAATACTCTCTGCTTGACTCTCCAGATCTTGTGTTCCTGGTTACTTTGTTTTAGTGACACTTAAACAACTGTGGGGTCTTTTCTTTTTGGAGGAAGGAGGGAATTCTTTTCAACTTCTCCCACCATGATAGGTGTACTTTGTACATCTTTGAAATGCAATTCATCAAGTGGTCATCTTGATTTTAATGCTTTAAAGAAAGTTTATATTGCATGTTGTGTGCTGAACCCATATGACTAGTCCAGAAAGATGCACAAGAACCTTCCATTATCTGAGATTATTATTTTTTTTTTCTGAATACTTCTTACACAACTTTAGCACCTGGAAAAGTTCTCTGTTCATGTTCATCTCCTATCACATGTCACTACAGAGAATGCAAATGGAAAATGAGCACTCAAATGGATTTTTCCTTCTAAGGAACTCTTCTTATCATGAGGCTTGGCTGGTAATTTCAGCATTGAAATGTGCCCTACTTACTCTATGAGAAAGTTCTTTGACTTCTAAACCTCTCTGAGCCTGTTGGGTTATTCTCCTATGTATTAATAACATCCTAAACTTTATTTCTGAAACAGTAATCACATTTAATAAACTGTATAGATTATTGCCCTTAAAGTAGCTCAGCTTGCTATTTTCTATCTTTTGCCCTCTCCCTGACAAAAAATACATCTTAGAAAGAACAGATGTACCCTTTGTCTTCTAAATATAGATGCCATTTCTGGGCCAGAGTTTTATATTAAGATCCATGTTCTGAAAAAAGTTTTCCAATTATGGAAGACACAAAAAGCTGAGTGTGCAAGTAAGCCACAGGTGTCTTCATCTTGTGCTGCTGGGATCAGCTCTGCCAGAGGAGCAGTTTCTCTCTTCTTTTGTGCAGAGGTTCAACCCAGGTCAGTCTTTGGAGGAAAACTGATAAAATACTGTTAATTCTCTGAAAACCCCCGTGGACAGCTGAGCTTTTGAGAGCCTAAAGATGCCTCATAATGTTCTTTCCCAGTGGGCAAGATAAATCACACCTCCTGGTGTGGAACTGCCTTTCAGTTGTCTCTGCCAGCTTAACTGGCTATTTTATGTGGTTTGGTTTAAGAGGTGATAAAAAGTCAGAATGCTGAAGAGCACTCTTGGGAAGTAAGCTGTGGATATTATAGAATTATTCAAGCTCCAGAGGGTATAAAAAGAGGAATGAAATGTCTGTCCTCATTGCTTGGTTGTTAATATTGTGGTAGCAGAACCCCGAAGGTCTCAAACACATTGGCATAAAGAGGCAAAGTTCTGTTCTTACTGCTGGATTTTATTCACGTGGTTTTCAGCTCATTATTCAGAGCTGAATGACACATGTTACCTCAGTAGCTTCTGGGAGCTGTTTTTAGCTGGATTGCCTTGTATAGAATAAAAAGGAGAACAAGAACAGCACCACCACCTCCAAATCAAACTAACCTTCATCTTTGTGACTTGCTCTTCTCACCCCCACGCTGGAGTCTCATCTGCTGCTGCACAGTGCACAGCTTGGATCCCAAAGCACAGTGGGCTGTCACCCACCTGATGGCTTGCTGATATCATCCTGTTTGATGGCAGCCTGTTTCCAGCCTGATAGGGTCTGTTCTTTCTTGGGCATAAATCACTTATTCCTCACTTTTCTTTCAAGCTGCCCATCCGTGGCACATGCAGTCTTCTGATGCCCTCATTGCTATAAAATGCAATGTGAAGATGCAGTGAGCACCCATTTTCTTTTCAACCTCCTTTTCTGGCATGGTTGAAAGCAGTAACATCACTAAGAGAGGATGGAAGTGTGGGGTGGGTTTTTACATCTGCATCATTCCCATTTCCCTCTCTTCTCCCAAGCAACATATGTCATGTTTTGACTTAGTGACTATTGGATTTCCTTCTCTAGAGAGCTTGGATAAATCACCAGCACCCCTGCAGCAGACTGGCAGAATGTCACTCAGAGTGAACTATGCAGTGACTTGTGAAACTTTCCTCTTAAAGACTGAGTCAGCAGCTCCTTGAGATGCTTGCTGTAAATACACACCATGTTATGCTGAGAAGTGGTAGAAATCTGTGGTTCCGTCGTGACATTAGTCATTCTGACTTAACTTTCTGTTTATTTGTTTTGTTTTCTTTGTCTTGTCTTTTCTTTCTCCAGTACACCTCCAGCATGAGAGCCAAATACCTCGCCACCAACCAACCTCGTCCAGATGCTGGCAGTGTGCATTAAAATGAAAAAGCAAAAGCAAAAAGCAAAAAAAAACAAAAACAAAAAACAAAACCCACACGTGCAGTCAGACTAAACAATGTGCCAACTGCTGTGCCCCTGTGCTGTCCTTGTAGAACAATCCTGCTGCTGTTCTGCCCAAAGTCTAGTGCAGCTCCTTCTGTTTCTCCAGTCCAGACCACCCTTCCAACCTGGTTCCTGGCCACTGAGTGGAAGCTCCTTTTGAATTTAAGCCTTCACCCTGTAGTACAAGAGAGCAAACGTGTGCTGGCCAGCAGCTGACAGCACCTGGGCAGGAACCTGGGCCCTCAGCCCGTGGGGCAGCTCACCAGAGCAGCCTGGCAGGAAGAGGGGGTGAAAATCCTCTGCCCCCTTCTTCCCCCGTTCTGTTCCAAGAGGGACTTGGTGAAAGATGGTGGTAGATCTGCTTCACTCCTGCAGTGGGACCAGCAGCCTGCCAGACTCTGAAGAAGCAGCACTGGGTGCCTGTGGCTGGTGTGCAACGAGGGAATGCTGGGGAATGCACAGCTCAGCACCTGGTGGGAATCCTCTGGTGAGGGAGGAGGGAGCTCCTGCCTCAGGGTGTCACTGCATATCCACTGGAATTTGCTCCAGAAGAGCAAACCATTTCACTACCCTGGTTAACTTTTTTTTTTTTTTTTTTAATCCATTAAGAAAATGCCTTTTTTCTTTCCCTCTATATCTATATGTGAATTCTTGAGGAGGAACAGGGGGCCCAGCACCAGTCAGTCACCCTGTCCACTGCTCTGGAGCTGACCTCTCTGCTCCACCAGGGAAGCCCAGGTATTTGCAGATGGCATTCTGGGTGCTGCCTTTCCTAGGCTGACACAGATCAAACAGGAGCCAGCCACTCACTTGGTGCCAAATTTTTCCAGGGAAAGACTTTTAAGACTTTATGGGAGGTATTTTTGCACTAAAGAGTTTTGGCTCTCTGATGCTAGATCTTATGGGACAGTCAGCTTGCAAAAGCAAGAGAAACTGGAAGCACCAATGGATTTATAGCAAATGCAAGCTCTCCACATGGGAATGAGCTGTGAACTCTGCTGGACTTTCTTTTTTTCCTTTTTTATAAACCATAATCTATAGCACAGGGTTGCTGAAATGGCATTGAAGGAGGTTTTTGGAGCCTCATTCCTAACAAACTCACCAGATTGTCAGTGTATCTTCTGTGTTTAGAGTCCAAAACCCTCGACAACATTGTGACTGTCAGAACAGATTTATATTTTATTCTATTTTGTTTAGTTTTCAAAGGCACATTGCTAACCACTATCTGACCATACTAATGCACATGTAAGGCATTTTCTAGACGTGAGGCAGAACAAGGCTTGCAAAGGGGCAGCTGGGTGCCTGCAGAGGGCAACATCCTTCACTGGTGCTGTACTTCCCACTGAAGAGCAGTGCTCCAAAGGGCACTGGCAGCTTCCTGCTGGAAGAGGAGACTGCCTCTTGGGAGGTGCTGTCAACTACTGCCCTTTCACTAGGGTAACTATAATGTTCCTTTTTGTCTTTTTACCTCTTAGTAGGGGCATCTTAGCAGAGCTGTTGAACATTTTATTAAATAACTGGCAGAGGAAATCGAGTGGGAAGCATCTCTCAAAGTGGAGTGGAGCCGTTGGCAGAGGCAGTTCATTGTCACCTCTGTGATGTTCAGACTGATGTTTGTTTACCCCTCGTTTGCAGCTTGGGGCACAGAATTACCAACCTGCCTTTACTCAAGTCAGTTGCCTTCTTGCAGTGAGGTGGGAACTGCTCCTGGCAGGCAGCTAAACAGGCTGGAGGGATCTGCTGGGAAATGGTACCAGCTCTGTGGCACAGCAAGCTTGGAGACTCCTCTTAAGATAGAAACCACTACTAAACTGCAAGGCCAGCTGTTACCATTCGAAGGAGTGTGAGACAGGGAGGAGGCATCACCACACAGACAGGAGGAGAAGGGTTTGGAATAAACTTCACACTTCACCATAAATCTCTGGAAGCAGGATGTTCTTGCTCAGGACTGAGTATGCCCTTTCAGACACATTGGATGGGCTTCACACTGAAACATTACCTCTGTTTTATCAAATAACAAGGGCAGGGAAACCTGGTCACAGGTGGTATGGAGGGACACTGTGGCTCACGAGCCCCAGGGTTTCCATCCTGTCTTGGAGCCTACCAGGAGCTGTGGGTGTGCAAGGTGTGGTGAGGTGATCTTGCAGGGCCCCAAGCACCCAACTGTTCTCTGGGGGAACCCCAGCCCTTCCCCCACTTTGAAGAAAGAATCAAGAGCCATATAATCCTTACTAAGACTGAGTTGTTCTGCCATCATCCCTCCGTGCAAGGATGTGCTCCAATTGCTACTCACGTTATCAATTTTAGGGGAGCTGCCCTGAAATCTGTGGCCCAGTCCTACTGGTGGAAGGCAAGTGTTTTGGAGGCTGGAGGGTGTGGGGAACCCTGTGAAGACAAGTGCTTCTGTGTACCAACTTCTGTGTGCACAGAATGCACCCTGAAGCTGCGTGTGACTGCGCTTTGGGCTGGGTCTGAGTTGTCACCGTGGCGTTGTCTGTGCCACGCAGGAACAGGAGTGAGCCTTTGTTTGCAGCATCCAACAGAGCAGCCACCTTGACCTGCTTCCTTCCAAGGTCTGGCACAGCCACTTCCAACACCCAGAACAACTTCTGACAGTGTTTGGGGCTCACAGCAAGGCACAGCTGTGGAGATACATGCTCTGTGACTTCAACATATAACTGGAAAGAATGTGATGGAGATAACATTTTGCTCTCTGGAGGCCAGCACAACGTGACTGCGGTGTGAGCAGTGTACCTGTGTCCAGCCAGCACTTCCTTTACTTGACATGGATATTGCACTTTTGTAAAGCATCCTGGAACTCTGCTGCCCCGCTGCATGCTGTGCAGAGCGCTGGATAGGAAACACAGACAAATGGGTTTCTTTTGCTTTATTATTATTATTATTACTACTACTTTTTTGGGTTTTTTCCTTTTTTTTTTTTTTTTGTTTTTGTTTTACTGGAACCTTGAGCAACAGTGTGGCATTTCTGCAGGCTGGTCTGAATGGATCTGCTGAAGAACAGATGGCCTTTGCCTATTCTTATGGCTGCGACATAATCAGTCTCATCCATATGGTCACATTCAGTCTGAGGAGGGGACTTTGAAAAGCCAAGATCTCCCAGACTCTGTGCCTCCCTCCAGGGTGAACAGCAGGTGCTATCTGGCAAAGACTCATCTGTTCTGGATGGCATTCATGGTTGAGGGAGTCCAAACTCTTCAAGCTGCAGGAGGTAAAGCTGTAGAGACTTCTCTCTCTTCCATCGTGTCTCTCTGTTTTTAATGTGACAAAACGCCGAGGCCATATCACTTGGTGTGTCCTAGCTGACCTTATTGGACATTTCTCGTGTTGCTGGTTGCTAGAAAAAGGGTCCAGAAGTTGGAGGAGCTGAGATTGGCCTCTGGACACCTCGCTGACTGCAGAGTGGACGGCAGCTTGTCCGGTTGAAGGTGACTGCATCGGTGAAGACACTTCATGTTACCTTTTCAGAAGCACAAATGTGGTCATTGGCTTGTCTGGTTGGCTTGGTTTATTTCCACTGCATCATCATGTGTGAATGACACTTTCTTTTGGAACTGAGAACTCTTCCAAGCACACAAACATCTCCACAATGTGAAATGTAAATAGCATGTTGGACTCTTGTGTCCAGTGTTCAAGACTGCATTGTAATTGTAAAGGAAATCAAATCAAGACTTGGCTGTGAATTTCTTGTGCTGTCTTGGGAATTATAACTGTAGTGTTTGTATCCTGTATGTATTATTAAACTGAGTTCATTTTGTGTGCTGATAAAAGGGTTCAAGCTAAGATTTTTAGCGTGCATCCATGTACCCAAATGTGAAGGATGGAGTGCTCCCTTCCCCTCCTGTCCTTTTTAATTTTCTCCATTTGATAGGTGTTGATTTTCCGTGTACAGTCATCTCAGCCAAGATGCAAGGGATGTTCATTTGAGTGCTTTGAGGGGGACACAGTGCATGGGGTTTTAAGTGATCCTAAGTCAGGATTTCCACAGCAGTTCCCTGAAACTACATGAAAAGTTTGGCCTTTCTGAGAGTTAAAGCATTTCTCAGGGAGCTGCTCAGCCATTGCTCACGGGAGCTGTGGGTGCTGCAGGGTGGTGGTGGGAGACAGGAGTGGGTGGGTGCCCCCAGAGCAAGGTCCAGGTACCTGTGGGAGCAAGCCCAGGCTTCACTTCTGGTGCCCCTTCTCTCCCTCCCAGCAGCTGCTGAAATACCATTCTGAGCCCTTTGAAGAAGAGAGAGGTCTCTTGGCTTGTTGGTCCCTGCCACCCCCCAGTTCCAGAGGAGATGGGGTGAGTGGGTTTCCCCTGAGCTCAGCACAGGAGCTGCCTTTGGAGTTGTTCCTGCCTGGGCTCCAAGGAGCAGCCAGGGTCCCCCCCAGCCCAGCAAGTGTCAGTGAACAGCTCTGGGTGGGAGGGGAAAAGCCCTCCAGGGAGGTGCTGAGGAGCAGATTCATGCCTTGAGACAGAGCCAAGGCTTGGTCTGTACCTCCTTTCAGCACAGCCTGCCTCCCTTCTCCAGAAATTGTGTGTGTGTGTGCTATGGATGGCTTCCCTGGGCAGCCCAGGAGGCCCAGCAGAACATGGGATGTTTCACAGCAGTTCCTAGGTGGCTGACAGGTGGTTTGTGCTGCCAGGGGGTGTGGGATCTCTGCCAAGCCATGATGGTGAGTGTGCTGCCCAGCTGGGAGATGAGGCATGGGTTACTGGTGGCCTGGAGCTCCCAGGTGCTCACCCAGCCCCTGTGGCTGCATGAACAAAGTGGAACATAAATTGATGGGCAACCAGAAAGTTCAAAATACTCCTTTCCTAAAGAGGATAACTGTAGCATGAAGCTCTTAGGTGCTCTGCATATTTGATACCACATTGCTCCTCACTATGCAATTCCCAACTCCTTCCTTCCTGTTCCTCCTCTAATCTCACACCAAGACTTCTCCAGCAGCCTCTGCCCAGGAGGCTGCTGAAGTCCCAGAAAAGCCTCATTTCTTCCATTGTCCTCTGCCCTGGGTGCAGCTGCCCAGCTGTCACATCGTGTGCCTCAGGTCCCTTGGTAACGGGAGGCCCCATGAGTTTTATTCACATCATTCAGAGGGAAGTTTATTTTCTTGGACACTGTGCACAGAAACCTAATGGTGAACATGTACCTGGCCTTTTTGTAACTTCTCTGTTTTGTTTAGTTTGTTTTTTTTTTTTTCTTCTTAACCATAATGGTTGTATATCATACCACTTTATATACATATATAATATATAAATATATATAATTTTTTTTTTAAACTTCGGACCTGCTAGTTTCTTTCAAGTGTTCCTGCACTTACCCAAAATGTTTTTAAATTGTGAAGATTAAAGAGGATTGAGCCCATTTTTGTATCTTTACTTTTAATTCTGTAGTTCTCTTGATTGTAACGTAGCTATTTTTTACTGTAACTTTTTGGTTTGCAAATACTAAACAAAAAAACCTAAATGTAATATCTGTGGTTTCTATTCAGCTTGGGTTTCATGTTTTAAAAATAAACAATTTAAAACCATTGTTCCTGGTTATTGATCTGTGTTTTGTCCCAGAGGGAGCCTGGGGCTGATGGCTGCAGTGGGGATGTCCTTGTGCTTGGGGCAGGAGATGCTGGAGCAGCCATGGGCCACATCAGCCTGGGAGATGTTCTCCTGTGTCCAGTGAGTTTTAACCCCTTTAGGCCCCTCTGCTGCTTTGATTATTCCCCACTGGAGCAGCAGGAAACAGGAGTGGTTCACTTCCACCAGCACAAGTACAAAAAATGTGGAAAAATGTCCTGGGATGGTGCCCCACCAGCTCAGCCCTGTCAAAGGCTTCTCTTTGGGGGGAGATGAAACTCAGCATGGGCTCACCTTGCTCACTGCTGCCCCAGGGTATTGTGGGTTTCTTTTTAGTTCTGTTTGTGCACTTCTCTGATCACAGGCCCAGCACCACATCACTATCACTCAGTGAACTGAAACCTTTACCTTCCTCTAATTTTCCTGATCTGTTTTCTGCCTGATCCTGCCAGCCAAAGGAGGCTCCTGCCCCCATCCTGTGCTATTCTTGCCCTGACCTCAGCCCCTCCCTTCCTAGGTGTGGGGATAAGCAAGAATTCAACTCTGTCTTTGGAAATGCTGTGTATTTTTTTAAATGCTGTGAGTATGGCTGAAACCCACACCAGTCCACGAGTCCAGTTCAGAACCACAGAGGGCTCCTTGTTGTGACTTACCCCTCATGGCTGTGAATCCCAACAGACACCAGTTTTCCTCCCTTCACTAATAATTGACAGATGTGTCTCCCTCTTTTTTTTTTATTCCCATCTAAAGGAGGAACCCACATTTTCCATCTTCATCCCTGACCTGAGATGATTAAATCTGCTCTCTAAAGCTCTAAAAGGGCTTGGAGCAGTCAAGGGAATCTCATGGCATGAAGGAAAATAAAGCCTAGATCAGAGGCATCAGTGTAAATATTTTACCAGGTTTATGGACTCCACCAGGGATGGGAACATGCAAAGGCCACCGTCCTGGTGACCTCTCCCAGGAGCTGCAGCTTCCCTCACCCTCTGCACTGCTGCCAGGCCCAGCAGGAGCAGGGCTGAGCCCTCTCCTGAGCCACTCAGGGCTTGGAGAAAACAGAGGGAAGGGTGAAGAATGTGTTTGAATAAACCTCACCCTCAGATCAGCCTCAGTAGTGGTCCCTTAGATCTCAGTGCTGGGAGATAAGGCAGGGAGGGGTGCCCTGGGGAGGTGCTTTCAAACCTGTTTGCTCTGTGCTGAGCTGAGCTGTGCCAGCACCAGCGGCGCCTCTGGCAGCTCCCGTGGGATGGAGGATGGAAAACCATCAGGCAGAGCTGGTGGCAGTGGGACAAGGTTACTGATGGCATGTCCCCATCTGCTGTCACCTCCTGGGGTGGGGAATGGCCCAAACTGCAGCTTCTGTTCCTGCTGAACGTGGCACTGTGCAGGCAGCACCTGCTGCTGGTGCTGCAGCCTGCTCTTCCCAGCTCCCTCCATTGGGTGCATTTAGGACTTGGGTTTGTGATTTTTGTGATTTTTGGGAAGGTCCAAGAGGGGTTTTGCACTCTCCATGAGTCCAGGACAGCAGCAGACAGCAGAAATTGCAGCTCATCTTCTCTAACCCTTCCCAAAGCACCCTCACTCCTCAGGTGTAGATATTCTCAGTTCAGTCAAAGAAAGAACAACAACAATTTCTCACAAGTTAAGCCTAAGGATCTTAGAAGAAAAAAAATCAAACAATTATTATGTCTCTTTCTATAACCATTGTTTATAGATATAATTTGCTAAAAGTGCTATTCAGAGCACACCAAGTGCTATTCATAGCACACACATCTCTCTTTCTAGAACCATTGTTTATAGATATCATTTGCTGAAAGTGCTATTCATAGCACACCAATAGTGTTAGAAGTTTTCACCTTAAGACAAATCAAGTCTTAGGTCCACTAATGTTCCTATAAGAGCTGCAGATTTCTTAATACTACACTTGATAATAAAGTGTCTTTCAAGCCCCCTGCATCACGGAGTCAGATGCCAATCCCTCTCCAATGAAAACACCACCTGGTACCACACTGAGGAGTGACCCCATCTCCCCACACAGCCTGTGGTGCTTTCAGGAGGTCTTGACACCTCCTTGCACTGCGAGGGAGGCCAGGACAGAGCCGAGTGTCCCCTGGAAAGAAAACCCCGAGCAGGGAGACTCGGATCGGTCTGACCACGTGGGGATGCTGGAGCCCTGTGCTTGGCACTTTGTGAGCAGAGGCAGAGACTGCTCCATCCAGGGCTCCTCCTCACCCCGTGTCCCCAGCCCAGCCTGGTTTGTCCAGCACTCCAGCATCTCCCAGTCCATTTAGGAGTGCCCAGGCAGGGACAGAGGGTGGGCTGGCTGTGGCCATGGTGATGAAGCAGCAGCTCACACTGCTGTGTGCTGGAGAGGGGATGGATGGTGGCAGGAGCAGAGGATTTTCCTCCTGCAGCTGGGCTCTCCATTGCTGCTGGGACCGTTTGCCTCGGCTCTGCCTGGAGCAGGGGGTGTTTCTCACCATGACCTCAGCAAAAATCCCTGCTCAGGGATTTTTCAATCCCTCCCAGCCCGTGGAGGGAAGTGGGAGGAAGCACAGCTCCCTGCTCACTGCGAGGTGCTGCAGATGCTGGTGCTTCCTCTTCCCACCAGCAAACCTCACGGAACCTGGAGCTCTGGGGGAGCTTTGCACCCCATAAATCACCCAGCCACTCCTGAGCTGCTCCAAACACATCAGCTCTGGTCTGTGCACGGGCTGCTCATCAGGGACCCAGAATGGCCCCCACTTCCCAAGGGCTTCCTAACTCAACAGGCACCCTAAAGAAGGGGGGCTCAGCAGGCAGGTGAGGGCAGGGCTGGAGCATCACCCAGGGCTGACCCTGCTGCAGTGTCACTGCTGCTGCAGCTCCCTGCCCTCAGTGGGGACCAGCACAAACCCAGCACTGTTTCCCTGGTGAAAGCACCATGGTTTGGTGGGGGCTGAAGGGGGGGCACATCCACTGAGGAGGAGGAGGAGGAGGAGGAAGGAGGGGCTGGTTGGGAGCGGGGCTGTTCGGTGATGCCGCGGCTCCGCAGATCTCATCTGGCAGCGCCGTGGGAAGTGTTTCCAGATGCTTTTGAGATGCTCAATTTATCTCCTCCTCCACTCTTGGCTTGCCAAATGGCTACAGCAGCAGAACTGGCCCCACTGGGCAGCTGAGGCAGACCAGAAACAGCAGTTGCTGGGAGCTCTGGGGCAAGGGGGATTGGTTTTGATAGATTCAAGGCTGGTCTTAAAAGTCAGGAAGGGAAAAATAAACTTTGCAGGGCTTTTGGGTTATTTATTTTAACCACCTGCATGTTATGCAGGGTTGGGAAATAGTAGAAGGGTGAAAAAAATAAAGGGGCGGTGGTTGAGAGCTACTCTGCACATCCCAGTGCTGAGTCTTGGCCATCCCACAGCCATCACTCTGCTGCAGGGCTTTGCAGCCCCTCACTCCAAGGCAGACAGTGCTGGTGCTGCATTAAATCACCTCCAGCTGCACAGAGGTGGTGGGATGTAGATCATGCCCCCACAGGGGTCCCAGCACTCTCCCACCCAGCACTGGGACAGGCAGCTCCCAAAGCTGCAGCTGCATGCATCGCTCAGGCCCCGCCATTCGGATGCTTTTATGTTCATTTCCCACAAATATTCCACTTTTCTGGGCCAAAGCAGCTGGAAGTGGCTCTTGGAGCCAATTCACACAAGTTTTGTTGTCTCCCAACGCTGCCCTCCCACCCCAAGCCTCAAGTACTTCTCGCTGCTGTCAGTAGCAGGATGGGTGTTTGTCCATCATGGGCATTTGTCCCAGCGCCCTGCACATGGTCCCTGGTGAAAGTCCCCACAGCCAGGCTGGGAACACAGTGACTCACATGAAGGCTGGGACTGCAAGTGACCCAAATGCAAATTAAATTAAAAAAAAAAAAAAAAAGAAAAAGAAAAGGAGGTTGGAAACGGCAAAAAGGACTAAAGCAGTGTGTTACTCTCTGCCCTCGATGTTGCAACCACCCAGAGATGGGGAAAGCCTTTAGCCAGGCACAATGCTGTCAACAGCAGCAGTGCCTCCATAGTGGCAGTGTCCCCAGCAGGCCTGGCTTGTCCCCACCCCATCACCACACAGCAGACTCTCCAAAAGGTACAGCTGCCTTATCAGCTGCCTCGAGCAGGCGAGAGTAAACAGGACGTCCCACACCAGCGCCGGGGTGCAGATGAAAGCAGCCTGGCCTGCAGAGTCTGCCAAGTATGCGAGAGCAGCAGGCTTTGCTTTTGTTTTCCTTTTGTTTATTAATGCCTGTATTTATTTACTTTTCAGCCCACGAGCAGGGGAAGGAGGAGGGAGAGGCTGGGAGCCTGGTGGGAGACAAACTGGAGGGCTGGTGAGCTGCTTCCCCCACTTCTGAAGGCTCAGTGGGGTATATTTCATTTTATTATTTTATTTCATTTTATTTGTAAATTTATTTTTTATTTGTATTTGCATTTATTTTAATTTTTAGGCCCTCTCTGGAGTTGGGAGCTGCACCATGCCCAGCATCCCCCCAGCCTTTACCTCTGCCTGGAGCTCCTGCTCCTCACAGCAGCATCCCAACCCCAAGCCACAGCCCCTGGCTGCCCAGTGCCTTCATGGGCACTTAACCCACATCTGCCAGTCCTGTCTGGGTGCAGGGGAGGGTCAGGCTCGGTGAGGGTGACAGCACCACTGCTGGGAAGTGCCCACGCTGCCAAAACCGCAGCCTGTGAGCAATAGGAAAACCCGTGGGGGGCAGATGGGGCTCGGTGTCACAGCTTCCTGTGCCTGACGCAGGTCCCTTTGCTGACCCTGCACCAGGGCAGGCCTGAGGGCCACCAGATCCTTACCCAGCACACCAGCCCTGGCCTTGGGCAGTGGGGGAAGGCAGCACTGCTGCCCATCCACCCTTCCCTTCCTCCAGGGCCCTTTTTGGGGTGGCCAGGTCAGGGCAGTGCTGGTTCTCTGGGCTGACACACTCTCAGCCAGAGCCCCACCTCACCACCGGCTGCAGAGCTTGGGGCACTTTTGATTTTTGTGGCTGTCTGAAGGGTGAGGGGGCTGGGAGGAGGGGTGGCTGCTTCAGCACACACCGGTTTCCTGCCAGGCTGTATTTTTAGCAGGGGCAGCCCTTGATAACCCAGAGATTCAAACGAAACGAGGAGAGGAGAGGAGAGGAGAGGAGAGGAGAGGAGAGGAGAGGAGAGGAGAGGAGAGGAGAGGAGAGGAGAGGAGAGGAGAGGAGAGGAGAGGAGAGGAGAGGAGAGGAGAGGAGAGGAGAGGAGAGGAGAGGAGAGGAGAGGAGAGGAGAGGAGAGGAGAGGAGAGGATGCTGGCTCTGCAGGAAGGCAGGGAGGAGGGGGTGGCACAGGTGGAAGCTGGTACCAGTGGCACCAACAGGACTGGTTTGGGGAGTAGGGGGGGCAGATCTTGGGCTATCTCCACAGAGCCCATGAAAGCTGGGGCTTGTTTCTGGCAGGTGGATGCTCAGTGTTGGCTGAAACTGTGGTGGAGAGGGTGAGGGGAGGGCTGGGGAGGGGGAAGGGGCTCCTCCCCCGCAGCCCCCAAGCTTCCCACGCACACGCCTGCCCGCCGGCTGTTAACAACACCCCGCTAACAACCGGCTCTCACCTCATCCCCACCGCCTCCCTCCCACCCCCGAGCCTGGGAAAAACCAGCCCCGAGGTGCCAAACCCTGTGCGAGCCTTTTGGGAAGGGGAAGGAGGAGAGGAGCCCGACACCCCGGGATGCAAATGGCCAGCAGGATCCCGGTACCCGTGGGAAAACAGGGGATGGAGGAGCAGCCCCTCCTCAGAGCATCCCTGAGAGCGCGGCCAGAGGTGATAACATCTGCGGGGGATCAAGGGCTGTTGGGAGCAGCACATCCATAAAGAGACGCCGGAGCCGGGAGCAGGTGACTGTGGTCAGCAAAAAAAGCCGCTTTATTGGTGACCGCTCCCACGGGAACCCCGTGGCAGCGATCGGGTTCAGGTCCCTGAGAACACACTGTCCATGCTGGTTCCCCTCCCCACATCTATTGCTTTAAACACATCCTAGGTACAGAAAGCACAGAGTGACATTCCAGATACTGGAACATATAAATTAAGGTAAGTGATAGTTACAAGACATCGCAAAAAAAATTTTTTTTTTTCTTTCTTAAACAGATTATCAAAGGTTGGGGAATTTTCTTTTTCTGATCCACAGAAAATGTATAAAAAGCATTTTAAAATCTACATATTTCTCAATGTGTTTTTTTTTTTCTTAAAAAAAAAAGGCACAGTAAAAAAAATACTGGCTCAATAACATATTTACAACACACCCATTATGGGCTATTTTCACTCAGCTTCAAGTTGGAAATGTTCAGCTCTGGCTCAGCCCAGGGGCATAGAGAGGGCTGGTGTTGGCAGGCAGGGCAGCTCTCAGATGATGCAGGGTCCCTCTCCCTCCCTGGATAAATCCCTCTCCATCAGGGAGAGCACAGTGGGAGGGTTGGGAGGTGCTGCCTGCCTGTGGCAGGTGCCCAGCTGGTCAGGTGCCTCCTGGGCAGCACCCACAGCCAGGGCAAGGCTGGAGGATGCTCTGGCCCTGCAGGGGACACCCACAGAGCCCCTGCACAGACCTCGAGGTGTTCCTTTGCAGAGCTGCAGGGGTGCTTGAGCAGCACTGGAGGGAGATCCTGGACAAACACGGTGCCCACCCCACTGTGGCAGCTCTGGAAAATCCCTTCTCCCACGCCCATATTTATAGAAAGTCTTTACACCAGTCTCTAAATAGTTCACCCACCAATGGTGCCAGCAACACTTCACCCGTGTTGGGGGAGCTCTGGGAAATGGAGTTCACACCAGCACCATCTCCCAGCCACCCCACGGTCTCCCTCCAGTGAGGCTGTGGAGCACCCAGCAGCTTTGCAGGACCCTGGAGGAGCCATTGCCATGACCAGAGGCTTCTCCTGCCCACCTCTGCCTGCCGAGCCAGGGAGCAGAACTCACAGGGACCCCTCATCCAAACTGGGAGCCAGAGCTTCGCTGCTGAGATTTTGGGACTGGGAGAGAGGGTGGGCTGGGTCAGGGGTTATAGGAGCGGGTTGTGGGGGGGAAGATGCAAAGAAGGGAAGAACACACCAAAAAAAAAAATTAACATTTGAAAGGGAAAAACAAAAACCAACCATCAAGGAGAAGCAAGGCCGGGGTGGGGCAGGGCCCCGCGCTGCGGCCGCTGCCCACGCATGGCGTGGGGCCCGCCAGCCGCGGTGCCCGTGGGTAAGTGCTCATTCCCGTCCCTCTCCGCCCTCCCGGCCGGACCAGGCAGCGAGGCAGGCAGGGCAGGGCTCCAGGGGCCGCACAGCAGCCTTCAGTACACACACACTGTGCAATACCACAGCAACGACGTCCGTCTGTCCGTCTGTCCGGCGGCGAGGCCGGAGCGACACACCCGCACGCAGGTCCCGCACGCCCGTCGGATACCGGGGAAACTCGGGACGAGGCTGGAGGGCACGCGCACCTCCTAGTAAACCATGTTGGTGGGGCACCACGGCGTGTCAGGGTACAGCAGGCAGTGCACGGAGCGGAACCTGAGGGGCAGAGAAGCAAAGCTGAGCATGGGATGGTGGCGGCCCCACGGCACCCAGGTTTGGGGGGACAGGGAGCCCCAGCTCACCTGGATGGGTC
Source organism: Agelaius tricolor (assembly GCF_023055355.1). Lineage (NCBI taxonomy): Eukaryota > Metazoa > Chordata > Aves > Passeriformes > Icteridae > Agelaius > Agelaius tricolor. Next base: position 4,434,534 of record NW_027269279.1, read on the forward strand.
CTCCTCGACAGAGAAGGCTCCCTTCATGTGGATGGAGTTGCGCTTGTTTTCGAACATGCCGTAGCTCAGTGTCACCTGGGGGGCAAGCACAGAGGGGTGAAGTGGCCGACATGGCCGTAAGGATCAAGCAGAGGAAAGGGAAGCTGCAAAATTCACCCCGTTTCCCAAAGCCTCCAGTGACACTTTGCATCATCCCACAGGGATGAGCCAATGGGGCTTTTCCCCTCTGCTGTTTTGATCACGTGTCAATCAATATCTTAGCCATGATGCCCAATTTTTAGGTGACAATTTGGGGTACCTGTTTGTGGATCTCCGACTTGGGCACCTGGTGGAGGTTCTCCAGGTGGGAGTGGAAGAGGTTGCTCCGGATGAGCTTCACGCCCAGCACAGACTCGATGATGTAGCCGATGGTGCAGTCGTCAGGCAGGCGGATCTTCTCTGCAGTGCTCATGAAGTGACCCCCACTGCGGGGAGACAGAGAGGGGCTGCAGAGGAGCAAAGCCCAGGGGATGTGGGCACCCTGCGGGATTCTGGGCTTGGCCAGTGGGTGCCCAGCTCTGATTAAAAGTCACTTTAGGGGAGCTGAAACCCTTCCCAGCTTGTTTCCAAGCTCCCTGCAGACACCCCCAGAAGGCAAAGAGAGAAAGGTTGTGGGACATGGTCCAGCACCCATCCCCAAAAATGTCACCTCTCTGTGCCCTGGGGACCATGAGGAGTCCCCATGGGAGAGCAACACCAATGCTCTTACCTGGCCCAAGGGCTCATCTTCAGTGCCAGCCCCCGGCTGATACAGAACCCTGCTCCACCCGTGGCAAACCAGAAATGCACAGGATGCTGTGAGAGAGGGGAACCAACGCAGTGAGACAACAGCTCCTTCTGCACACAGCCCAGATTAAACCAGCCCCAAACTCTCCCCAGGCTCACCATCTTGTTCTCACTGATCCTCTCCGTGGCCTGGATGGGCCGGTCCAGGCTGGGCTTCCCGATGTAGATGTCCTGTGTGTGGGGGTAGCTGGAGAGCAGCTTCACCAGCATCCGCACGTTCACGTAGTTGTCATCGTCCACGTGGCAGAACCACCTGCAGTGACAGCGGTGTCACACCCACCCGGGGCAGCTGCCCAGTCCCCACTCTGAGGTACAACCCCAAAACCACAAATGGTCTCTGTTTGCACCATCCTGCCCCCCTTTATCCCTGTCCTCCCCCTCAGCAGCCACTTACTTTCTGCCGGACTCGATGAACTTGTCGTACTCCACGGCCATCTTGCAGGACAGCGCCTGGCGGCTGTGGGCAGCCGAGCAGTTGGTGTTGATGACGTTTCCTGCAGGGAAAAAAGAGGGGTCAAAGCCCAGCACTGGCGCATCCCACACCTCCCCACACACTCAAACGGTGACACTTCACCACTCATGTCCCAGGTGTGCCAGGGGGATGGAAACTCATGGGTGATCCCGATGCTCAGTGACCCACATGCTATGTTGTTTTGGGCAAATGATGAATTTTTGGGGGAATGTCTTTTTTTGTCCACATGAGAGAAGGGAAGGGATGATTAAGGAATGTGGATGCAGCAGATGCACTGAAGATCAGCTCTATCCATGTTTTAAGCATGATGCCACCCCACATCACCTTGCCCAGGCTGCACCAGCCACCCTGGGGGTGAGGGAATATCTGTGAGCCCTGAGCTTCCTCAGGACATGGTAAAAATCCTGTCCTATTTTTCTTGCCCAGCTCAAAGGTAATCTCTTCCCAGCCTGAAAAGGAGTCATTTGCATGGGGAGAATAGACCATGCTGACCCCAGCCAAGAAAATGCTCCCATGAAACCATGACAGTGTTGCCATCAACCCCAGCTCACCCCAGGGACAAAGTGGTGCAAAGGCACCCCACCCTGTTACTGTGATCCCCAGCAGCACCATGCAGTGGATGGGCAGGGCTGACTGGGAATTAAACCTGCCCCCAGATGGGGCTCTCAGGCAGAGGGTGCTTTAGGCATCATCGGTGAAACAAATTGTGTCATTCTCAACCCACATTCCAGTGGCGAGGGCTTTTTCAGAGTTCCCAGGGCAGGCCCCACACCAACCATGCTCCACAGGTGAGAGCTTTTCAGGGGACCTGGCCAGGTCACACACACAAAGGGACAAGAGCCACAGACTCACGTGCTTGCTTCTTCAGCTCCTCATCCTCCCCGTCAGTGAAGATGAAGGTCTGAAAGAGAAGACGAGGCACCTCTGAGGACCGGGGCTGAGACCATGTGGCTCTGGATGTGACACAGCACCCCTGGGCAGCAGCTGGGATCAGCTCCTCCAGGAAGCTGGTGGTGACCTTGTCCAATCCCCAAGTGGCAATTGGAGAGCCAGGCAGCCACACAAGACCCCCAGCTTCAGACCAGGCTGGGTGCTGAGCTCCCCTTGGGAGCAAACCCTGCCCAGAGCATCCCCATCCTCTCGCCTTTAGCATGGGCAGCAGCTGGCAGGGAGGTGTTGGGGGCCACAGGGGCTGTCCCCAGCCCCAGGGGAGGCGGGGGCACGCAGGGGAGCAGGTGCAGAGCACGGCCTGATCTGAGCAGGGATTTCAGAGCCGAGCTGGCGCGTGTGGCGCCGCGGCAGCCGCCCAGGCAGGTGTGTTTGTCCCTGGCGCCGGCTCCAACCGTGACCCCACCTGTGTCAACAGCACGTGGCTGTCCTTGGCCACTTGCACAATGCCTCCACAGCTCCTCTCTGCTCCCTGTGTCCTACCCAAGGGGGCTGAGATGGTGCCAGTGAGTGCCACTTGCCAGCCCGAGGAGGGGATGGTTCCCCACTGCCCCGTCCCAGCACAATCCCACAGTGCCAGGCAGCGCCCGGCCGCCTCCCCGGACCCCTGAGCTGCCTGCCCGGCTGCACTCCTCTGTTTACACAGCTAATTCCTGGCATATGTCACCCAGGAAGGAGACTGGAGGGGCTGCTCTGGGCCTGGGATTTGGGGAAGGACGAGAAGCAGGAGGAGAGAGCAGGGGGTGGGAAAGGCATCGTCATCAATCAGCGGGCAGCAAACAAAGCTGGAGGAGAGAAACCACAACCAGCTGCCAAGCGCTATTAAAAACCAGACGTGCACAAAAGGGCAAAGGAAGAAAGACAAAAGGGCTGGGGGGGGAAGGCAGGAGGCAGCAGAGGGGGGACGATGGAGCGCTGGGGATGATGAATTACAAGTGAGCTGGAAATTGGGTGCCACCCCGCAGCCGGCCCGGGAGTGCGCTGGGGTTTTGTGGCTTGTTTGAGGAGCTGGGTACAATAGTGGGGTTGACTTTACTCAGCGAGGAGAGTTAAGTGGGCAGCAGTCATTAGCATACAGCTGCACTGGTTAACCCAGCCCTGTTTGCTCAGGTCCCCAGCCGGGGCTGGTGGGGAGAGCCCGGAGCTGCAGTGAGCCTCAATGGGAGGGGACGGGGCTACAAGTGACCTTTGGGGCTTGAAAAGGAGAAAAGAAAAAGCAGGGGGAGAAAAAAAATGATGGAGGAGGTGGGAAGGCAAGTTCTCACAAATGCACAGCCTGCCGTGCAGCCTGGCTTGTGGGGAGGGACAGAGGTCAGGAAGGCTCTCCCCATGGACACAGCACTGCTGGGGTGGCACAAAGTCAGTGCTGTGTGTAGAGGAGGGGCTGTCACCCCCAACCAATTCAGGGTACAGCTGCTGGTCCCCATTTCCCCCAGGTGCTCCAGGACTGGTCAGGCAACTGATTGAGGTACAAACTGAAGCAGGGCAGCAGGACAGCATCCAAAGATGCCTGAGACAACCCCACCACACAGGGGGGTTGGCACTCTAGCCCAGGTTCCAGCCTGGCTGGGGGGGCAGGGAACACACAGCCTGTGCACAGGCGAGACAGAAAATGTTTGCTTGATTAGCTCAGAAGCGCCGTCCAGCAACTGCCTTCAGCTGCTCCAAAAATAACCCCACAACTAATCCTGCACTCAGCCTCTATAAATAGAGCACAGAGACAATTGTTTATTACTGGCCTGCACCGAAACGTTTCATCCTACCCAGGCATCTCCCCTGGGCCCCTCCCCACACACAGCCCTGGGATGTTCCTGGTGTGGCTGGACCAGGTGGCACCTCAGGGACTGGGACAGGGGCACACAGCTGCCAGTCACCCCATGGGGGCACCTACTGGGGCCTCACAGGTTTCCCACATCCCTCCCAACCCCACCATGACATTAAATTAAAACTAAAACTATTAAATGCTTCATTTTTTAAAATTAATTTTGTTGTTGATTTGTGTTTCTTGGATGGGAGATGCACCCCGCCTGCATGGCCTTTCACCTGGGGCTGCAGGGGAGAGGAGCAGAGGTGACAGCCCAGCCTGGGAGGGGATAGGCCAAGAAAGGATGAGACCAAGTTAAAAACATGAATCCACCTTTGGCATCTCCCATGTAGGATGCCACACACGAGGGCAGAGTCCAGTTTATAGCGGTGCAAGTGAACACTGCAGCCAGCATCCCTGAGCTGTCACCTGTAAACCACCACCTCCAGACCCAGCAGGGCCAGAAAGCACTCCCAGCCCTCCCAGCCACCTCTCTCCCACTTGGCCCCTGTGCCAGCCACAGCACCGAGGGGTGCAAGGACCTCTTGGACCCCCCCCCAGTAACTTTTCCTGCAGGGCGCAATAGAGGAAGGGCCCGCTGCCCCCCCCCCCAGCCCCTGCAGGAAACCTCATTGTTCTCAGAACTGCAGCTTCAAGAAACACAGGATGCCAAATCCCTGCCGAACAATAGCTGCCAGCGCTGCTCGCAGCCCCGCACAATGCGCGGCCCCGCGGCCGGGACTGAGCGGCACCCGGGATCCCCGTGGCCACAGCGGGGTCAGCCCCTCCCCAGCTGCCCGCCGGGAGCCAGGCGGCCGCCGCCAGTCCCCACTGCCCCCTCCAAGCCCTTGGGGAGGGATCTTTTTTTTTTTTCCTCTTTTTTTTTGCTCCCCTTCATTTCTGCTTTCAGGGTGACTCATTTCCCCTGCGCTGCTGGAGCCCGCGGGTTGCTCATGGCTGGTGCTGCACAAGGTGTCCCTCCAGCCAGGGCCACCCCAGGGTCATCGTGGGCTCTCTGTGCTGCCTGGCCGAGTGGGTCTGTGACTTCCCACGGTGACACACTCTCAGCACAGCCCATGCCTGCCACCGCCCCACCAGCACCCCCACCAAAAGGGGAACTGGGCCAGGCAGGCACCCCGTGACCCTGCAGTGCACAAATCCTGACCCTGTGCCACATCTCACTTCCCCATGCTGGGAGAGGATGGAGCACCCCAGCACCCTTTTCACAGCCTCCCCACTTGGGTGCAGAGGAAAGGAGGCAGCAAGATGTGCTGGTTGGGGGGGCTCAGTCTCCAGCTGGTGAGGGGTTCTGGAGCAGGTCAGGATGCTGCCTGCCAGCTTTGTGTCCCCCACAGCAAATGCTCCTCTTTTCCCTCCAGCCTCAGGGTTTAGGGGGGGAAATCCCCACCCCTCTTCAGCAAGTTGGGAGCAGTGTGATGGCCATGTCCCTGCAATGACAGCGTGCCACGATGGCGGCAGCAGCCCCAGTCCATGGGGGTGGCTTTCCCCCGGACCGGGGGCGGGTCTGTGCTGGCACCGGATCCCAGGGCTGGGACACGCAGAGGCGGCGAAGGGGCTTGCAGGGCCCCGGGCCCTTCCTCCCCCTGCTCCCTTCAGCAAGAGGAAGAATCCTCCACTGTAATTTTAAATGCTATAATTTTTAATAACCTCCTCACAAACAATGAGCTCATTGTGTGGCAAGGGTCCCCCACCCTCCCTCCCGCCTGGTGCTCCACGCGCCGCTCACCGGCTCCGGGGCTTTTATGGGCAAGGACAGCAGCATCCTCCGGGACAGGCAATTAAAGGGCTCCCACCCCTTAAACCCACACAGGCTGCCCCGGGGGCAGCAGGGAGGGACCCTCACACACCAGCCGAGCTGATCGGTGCTCGGCAGGCCCTGGCACCCAGCCCAGGGCCGGGGGGAGGCAGCTGCACCGCGGGATGGTTTGGGATGAGCAGCCCCCGGTCTCAGCCGCTCTGGTGGGCGTGCAAGTGAGACCGGCATGCCAGCACGCTCCAGCGTGTGGGTGGGGACCCTGGCCAAGGTGCTAGAGGGATTTGGGAGCCGCCATCAGAGGAGCGTGCTCTTTGGAAGGCGAACCCGTTGGCTTTGCCCCGAGAGCAGGAATTTTTCAAAGGCTGCAATTACCGGGCGGGAGGCAGCCAGCGGATCCCACGCGGGCGGGACGGCGGCCCGGGCTGAGCCCCGGCGGGCTCCGAGGCGTGTGCCGAGCTGCCCGGGTGCCTCCGGCTGCCCCAGGGACACCCAGCCGCCTTCAGGGCAAGCCCAGGGGCACCAGAGTTGGCTTTGGCGACTCTGCCGCTGCAGATCACCCGACTCGGCAAGAGAGCAGTGGATTTAGACTTGCTCCTGTCCAGGGTTTCTGTTTAATGGTCGTTTTCCTCCCCCCTCTCTTTCCTTTCAAGTACAAAGTTTCTCCAGCCCGCGCTCCAGCATCCTAAAGATACTGAGACAGCTGGAAACTCTCCCCAGAGCAGAGAGGGGAAAGCCTATAACTCTCCTCCAAAAGCAGCTTGTGCGGCCTGGATTGTGCAACCCAAAGAGGGGATTTAGAAGGGAATAGGGATGTGCTCTCCCTGTGCAGAGAGGCAGGAAGGAGAAGGGGGTGCCCTTTGCAGTGTCTTGGAGGTGACAGAGGGCAGGAAACAGGGACTATTGTGGGCAGAACAAAGAACGGCCAAGGAAGGACACAATGGCTGTTCCCCTATCTGCCAGGGCCCAGGCAGGAGCTACCTGCTGGATTTAACCCCTTCTCAGCCTGTCTGCATCCCTCCTGCCCGGCTAATGAACAGCCAGAGGGAGGCTGGGGGTTGAGTGAGAGGAGAAAGAGACGCAGCATCAGGCAGAGGAGATTCTCAGCCCCGGGGCAGGAACTTCCCCGCGTCGGTGAGGCAGCTCACATGCCTGAGCACCCTTAGTGAAACCCAGAGTGAGGGAGGATGAGCAGAGACAGGCCTGACTCAGACCAAGAGAGACGTTTGAGAGAAGGCAGTGCCCCACTGCCACCAAATCACCCTCCTGGGATGGAAACCAGGGGGCCAGGCAGGGAAGAGATGCAGGAACTGCAGGGAAGCAAGAGAGAACAGCCCCACAGCACCAATCCCACACTCTGCAGGCAAAAAAACCCCAACCAGATGCCAAGTTTGGGGAAGCCCAGGGTGCCTTAAAGTCAGGGACAGCGTGGGAAGAGCAGAGCCGGTCACCCCCAGCAGGGCGGGCTCATCCCCTGTGCCTCACATCCCCTCAGCCCTGCTTTGCTCCGCAGGAGTTTGCGCTGCCTCCAGCTCTCTCGGCAGCTCCTTGTGCTCAAGTGCTGTACAAGAGCCGTCACTCAGCGGCTTGGCTTGTCAGGCAGGCACCTCGCCGGGCTGCGGCCCCCCTGGCTTCATGGCCCTCATCTCTAGGCAACCTGACCTGGACACGGCCGGCTCCGGCTCCCTCGTTCCCATGGAAAGTGCCACACAAGAGGCTGCGAAGCCTTTTCTCTGCGCCAGGAGAAAAGGGGCTTTGTTAGCTTGCCCAGGGGGACAGCGTGAGAGCCGAGCCTTAGGGCTCTGGGAATCCAAACGGACAAACGAAGCACAAAAAAAAAAAAAAAAAAAAAAGAACCTAGAAGAAAGCCGGAGCTCACAAGAGGGAGAAGAAAAAAAAGAGCAGCCATTCCCAGGATCATCTGTAGGTGCTCAAAGAGCGTTTCACTCCACCACCACTCACCGCCCCCTCGCAGTGACAGCAGAGCATAAAAGAGGTTTCCATTAAATAACTGGACCAAGGAGAAGTGGCAGATCCACTGCCAAGCCCAGGAAACATGAGCAAAAAAAAAAAAAAACCAAAAAAAAAAAAAAAAAAAAAAAAACAAAAAACCCCCACAATTCACAGGGGAAAAAATGTAGCAAGATAATTCTTGGGGTACAGTGAAGGAGCCAAGACCCCACAAGGTCCAGCAGACTTGGGTGAGGGGGGCATGGGCAGGTCAATCCTTCCCCCATGGCCTCCACCCTCAGCCACTCCAGATTTCCAAGGAAAACAGTTTGCAAGCAAGAAACTGAATTCCAGGCCAGGAGGAAACACGTGAAGACAGTAGGAAGAAAAGGTTAGGACCAGACATAACTTACTTTTGGGAAGCTGTCTAAGGGTAGAAAAAGTGTCTTAAGAGCAAATGGCAAAGCACATTTCCTAAGGAAACAGCTTTTTTTTCTTTTTTCCTTTTGAATTTTGCTTCAGTACTTGAAGGACAGAGTAAGGGACTGCCAGGACTCTGGGCAGGACATCAGTAAGGTCAGGAACCAGACTCGCTGGAGCTGCCCCTGGTGTGGGTGAGCCCAGCAACTCCAGTCCTGCCCAGTCCCTTGCCAGGAGACCTGAGGAGAGCTTCAGCACATGCCAGCAGCACATCTTCAGCACATCTCCCAGCCCTAGGCTGATAGCCCGGGTGTCCTTTGAGCAACACAACTGCAGAGGCCTGACCCCGACTGTGGCACCACGGGCTGGGCTGCACCTCCTCACCGTGCCTCAGTTTCACCAGCCAAAAGTAGAGCAGCAATGGGAGGTACTGAGGGGAAAGGACCCCAGAGCAGAGTTTGGGGAGGGTTCCGAGTGCAAGGAGCCAAGGCCGGGCTCTCTCTCCATCACTCACCCTACAACGCTGCATTTCACCCTCCCGAAAACACAGTTGGCTGCAGAACAGCCCAGCCAGCCTCGGAACACCACCCTGCTCAGCGATATGGGCAAAAGGGAAGGGCAGGTGGTATTTGCTGGGTCACGGCACCCCCCGGATCGCACAGAACGAAGGGCCAGGACCGCGGCGGTGAAGCGTGGGCTCCAGCCCGCCCCGAGCCGCTCCATCCCGGCCAGCGGAGGGGACCAGCCCCGTCTCCATCCCTGGCCCCATCCCTTACCATGTCGCGGTTGCGGGAGATCCAGGTGTCGAGCAGCAGCTCCAGCCGCGCCTTGTGAAACTTTTTGGTGGTCTTGACGGCGATGAAGACATCGCGGGGGGAGATGTCCTCGGCCGGCGGCCGCGGGGGGCTCGGCGGGGCCGGGGGCAGCTCCCGCCGCGCTCGGCTCAGCCGCCCGAAGTAATCGGCGAAGCTGCGGAGCCCGGGCGGCCCCTGCGCCGCCGGAGGAGCCGCGGCCGCCGCCGCCCCCAGGCTCTGCAGCGCCCGCTGCGCTCCGCCGGCCTCCCCCCGGGCCAGCCCCGGCCTGCCCGGCGGCTCCACCATGAGCACCAGCAGGCAGGTGAACATGGAGCCCACGAGGGACAGGAGCAGCTTCCTCCCGCAGCTCTTCAGCATCCTTCCTTCCTGCGCTCCGCTCCTCGCCTCTCCGCGCCGCCGCCACCGCCGGCCCCCGCCGCGCCGCCGCCTTTAAACCGCGCCCGCCCCGCCCGGGGAGGGACGGAGCCGGGGCCGCCCCACGCGGGGCGTGGGCACCGCCCGGCCCTGCCCGCGGACCGCCCGCGCCCCTGCGAGCCCCGCGGCCTCCCCGCCAGCCCCTGCGCGCGTCCCGGCTCCTCCGGCCCCGTCCTGCCCGGGCCGGCCTCTGCCCTGCGCATCTCCGCGGCCAGGAGCGCACGGCTGGGTGCGGGCAGGGTGCCCGTGCTGCCTCCTCCTCCTCTTTCTCCCTTTCCCCTGATACCCGGCGATGGGGACACTCTGGTCCCCTGCAGCCCCCAGCGCGCTGGGAGCATCATTCGCTGCTCTGTCGGCAGCGTTCCCCATCCCGGGCTGCCCAAAGCCCTGCACAGAGATGTTCTCACAGCCCTGTCCAAGAGGTTTCCAGAAAGCTGACCAGCCTGACCAAACTCCAGGCATTGTCCCATCAGTCTCCCGTGAGGGAAAGCATAATTGAAAACAAACACACCAAACCCCCCCTCAAAAAACCGCAGCACTCCTCTCACTTCCACCAAGCTCCATTCTGGTGGGTAAATCTGGGGACAGGGAGCCAGGAGTGTCAGTTCTCATTCTTTCTTCAGGGAGACCTGGAGAGGCTCCCAGACTTGACCAACCTCATCCCAGGCACAGCACCATGCTATGAAGCCTCAAAGTACTGGGATATCTGGAAATAAATGTTGCATAGGTACCAAGCAGCCCCCTCTCCTCGTCCCCAGTGATCACTAATCATGATAATGATTGCTTGTTAAATGAGACACCATTTTTCCAGCCAGACAGTGGGAGAAGTGGTGCCTGAAAGAGAAAACTGGGTTGAAATCGGGTCTTGGATGTGCCACCAGCTCGATATTTTCCTGGCGCCGAATCCCGGGGCCTCTTTCCCCCCTTACCCTCTGCCTCTGCAAGCAGTGAGCTCTTGGGGTTTTCTTTCCCAGGGAGTGTGCAGCTACAGAGAGGCGGATTTGGGTTTGGGCCTGGGCTGCAATCTAATGCCATAATCAGGGGCTGCTGCATTTTTGGGCAGGGACCTTGTCCAACTTGCATTTTTCCTGGTGTCACGTGTTCCATTCATCTCTGGCACTGGATAAACAATACCATAATACCAGGCAGGATGAAGCAGGGAAACTGCTTCCTCAGGCAAGCCCCAGCATTTGCCTCCTCTTGATTTTAGGCCATGCATTCCCTTGGTCAGCACTTGAACCATGATCCCAGGCTAGAAACACTCAGGGGGACTTTGGGGCTTCGTTTTTCAGGGCATTGGCCACATCTGGAGACAGACCTGGGTTGCCAAAGAAGCCTCCCATAATAAAATAAAATTTAAAAAGGCAGTTAGACCGTACAAACACAGGAACCAAATCCCACACTCCCCACTTCCCGCTATTGCTGCCCAGCCTTCCAGTCTCAGTTTGCCTTTTTTTTTTTTTTTGGGCGCCCTTTGTCTCCAAACCCTATGGCACAACAACCGCGGCTCAAGAGGCAGCTGAAAAGCCGGAGCAGCAAAACCCTGAATGAAGAAAGAGCCCTTTTCTCCAGGAGCCAAAAGGGGAGGAAAGGCAGTTTTCCCCCGACCAGCTGCTCTGCCACTCCCGCAGCCCCGGCGCTGGCTGGGGACACGGGCTGTGGCCAGATGTTGGGGTCCCAGCCGGCGAGTGACAATGCGGGCTCTGTGTGCGCCGGGCTCCGAGCGCGCCGGCCCCCGGGGATGCAGGGGCCGGAGGAGCCGCGGTGCTGCCACCCGGGCATGCAGGGGCCGGAGGAGCCGCTGTGCTGCCACCCGGGCATGCAGGGGCCGGAGGAGCCGCTGTGCAGCCACCCGGGGATGCAGGGCCGGAGGAGCCGCGGTGCTGCCACCCGGGGATGCAGGGGCCGGAGGAGCCGCGGTGCTGCCACCCGGGCATGCAGGGGCCGGAGGAGCCGCGGTGCTGCCACCCGGGGATGCAGGGGCCGGAGGAGCCGCGGTGCTGCCACCCAGGCATGCAGGGGCCGGAGGAGCCGCTGTGCTGCCACCCGGGGATGCAGGGCCGGAGGAGCCGCTGTGCTGCCACCCGGGGATGCAGGGGCCGGAGGAGCCGCGGTGCTGCCACCGCTGCCGGCACCAGCGCTGTCCCTGCCTTCCATCCCTGCCTTACCCCAGCCCGGCTCTGCCGCTCGGCTCAGCCCCGCTGCCCAGGGCCCGCGGCGAGGGGAGGTTGTTCTTCCAGCAGCGCTGTCCTGCCAGAACAAGACTCCTCCGGGATTGTCCAGCCGCTGGCCGCATCCCCACAGGTTTCCCCTCCAGGCTCCTCAGCTCCTGGCTCGGCCCTCACCTGCCCCGAGGCACCGATTCCCCCGGGGAAACCCTGCTTACTCTGCAGTGCGCACAGGATGGCACCTGAGGGGCAGGGAGCCAAAAGTGGGCATGTGGAAGATGGTCACAGGAATGTTTGGTGCCCGGTCCACTGGTATTCAGACAATTTTTTGGGTACCAAAAGCTTAAGCCCGACAGGGGTGACTCCAGGACCGGACAAATTCGGGTGGCCCATAAATACAAGGGGCAGGGGAGATGGGTGCTGTCACAGAAGGGATGCCCAGGCTGGACCTGGAGGGGTATCTCACTCCTCCCAAAAAGGATCCCATTTTGGACACAGTCCATAACTCCCCCACGGAGATGTGAGGTGAGGCTACAGGGTGGTGGTGTGCTCCCCACTCTGCCTGACTCCACAGGGATGGTTCCAAGACAGAACATTCTGCTCAAATCCCCCAAATCTCAAGGATATGATCGCTCCCACTTCAGATTAATTTCACTGAAACTCCAGACTAGTTTTCCACTGCAGATAGCTGGGTTCAGCCCCGCACCAAACCCAGGGCTGGGGCTGCACGTGGGGCATCTCCCTTTCAGCCATACCACGGTATTAGGTCTGTTTAAATTGGTTTAAACTCTCCGCATCGCCCCTGCTCGCAGCCTGACCCCGGCGCTCAATAGGTGGTCCCTAAGAGGCTCCCAGGTTCTCAGGGTTGCTAAAAATGGTTAATAAATCCCCAGGAATAAAGTGTTCAGGTCATCCGAGAGAAATGCCGCGCTCGAGCTGCAAAGCCGCATTGTGTGCCCGCAGCGATTTACGCGCTCCGTCGGACAGGGGTTAAAAGCTCTGTCAGGCGCCGATTTCGCCGCTGTCGCATTGTCGGGGGTGTTTAACGGGGTTCGGCCCCGACGTGCGGCCGGGCGGCCACTGCTCCCACTGTGCAGCTCGGGTTTGGGAGGGAGATGTAGAAGGAGGGCGGCCCAAGAGCTGGATCTTGCCCGTGGTCTGCCTCTCACCCCCCGCTTTTTCTTTCTGGGATTTTCTGCCGGCACAAAAGAGATTTTTGCATCAATTACTGGTAGGAAAGCGGCAGAGCCCCGCGGCAGAACTGCGCGCTCCCGTTCCGGGCTTGGTTAACTTCCCATTGTCTGATAGGCTCCGCTATTCAGGGCCAGGGCAAGGGCTCAGCTTTTTTCATCTACCGCGGCTTTTTTTAAACACCTTCGAAACAAAAAACCTTCCTGCCCTCGTAGCAGAGGCCTGGCAGTGCCTTTGAGGTGGAGCATGTCAGCACCTCCCTGCCCAGCACGCAAATCTCTCGCAAGGAGTGCCTGCGCTGCATCTCCTGATGCTGAACTGTCCCCACGCCCATCAACGCCGATGAGCTCCAGCGCTGGCACCACCAGGTCCTGCTGCAAGCCCCCTCCACCCTCCGTGGCTTCAGACCCTACATCGCTTTTCCCCTCCACCTCTGGGGTCTGCTGGTCCCCTCGGCGGGGCGGGAGGACACGATTCGATCCGTGCAGGGCACTGTGAGATCCCACGGGGCCGGGGGCTATACAAATGCAAAGCGTCATTATTTTCCCGGGGCTGAAGCAGAGGCCTGAGAAAGGTTGAGTGAGAGAGGCAGCGAGCAGGGAACAGCGGGGGATTTAGCTCCTGAAAAGGAGCCAGGGAGAAAAGCGGGCGAGGAGTTTCATTGTGCGCTGGGCAGAGGGGGTCACGAGCAAGTTAAACTGGTTAATGTATTGGAGCAGCTTCCTCCGAGCTGCTGGGAGCAAGCAAAGCCCTCAACAAAAGGCCGAGGGAGCATTCTTGCGGGGAAAGTGGGCTCTCTTTAAAAGGATTTGATTTCTTTTCTGTCAGTTGAATGGAATTTGGTGGTGACTCCTCCAGGTCTAAGAATTTGGGGCTTTGGCGGTGGTGGTAGCGGGAAGGGACGGTCCCTGTCTCCCCCCCCTCCCCAGCTCCTGCATTTTTCTCCATCTCCAGGCTCGCTGCCTCCAGATTACAGCTCCCGGTGCTGCGGGGGGAGAGGAGCTGGGGGAACACAAGCGGCCCCATAGATGCTCTGATCCTAAAAGAAAGCGAGGGGCACGGGGCCGTCCCTGCCCAGCCTGGTTTCTCATGCTCCCTATTCAGCCCAGGGGAGGGGAGGTAGGTGTGGGGAGAGGGGAGGCTGGTGGGGCATCCACTGCTGATTTAATGCCTCTCCCAGTGCTTCACCACCGAGGTTGATCTCAAGGGAGCTTTGGCAGGTTAAGGTGTGCAAGGGGAGCTTTGCACTCCTTCCTTTGGGGCATGGAATTTTGATGTTAAAACCGTGGATTGAAAGTAAAAACATGAGGGAAAGGGAATTTGAACTTGCAAAATCAGCTGGGTGCAACCCTTCTTTCCCACAGCCTGTGCATCTCTCTCCTCCCAACAGCAACTCCTGGGGCAGCTGAGGACTATCTTCACAAACCTGGCTTTGTGACCCCAAATCCCTGGGCTGGTGGGCAGGAGCACTTCCTCTCCATGGGTCCAGCTGCTGGGCCATGGGGGGATCACACTGCTGCCAGCCAGGGGTGCTGGGCTGGGTGCAGCAGCCTCTGCCTCACTTGGTGCTGACCCCAAGGGCAAGCCAGGGAGATTCAGAGCTGCCCTAATCTCCCAGCTGGAGATTTGCTGCTGCACACTGCTCAGACTGACTGGCAGCGTGGATTTGGGATGGAAAAAGACAATAATTAAATAAGCAGTGACTGTGACTGGTAACCCTGCACTGCATGAGATTATCATAGAGCCAGAGCCTTCAGCAGTGCTCAGGGAGCTGGACAGACAGACTGACTGAGCTCATCTCGCTGTGCCTCAGTTTCCCAAGAGGTGACATTGGCAAAGACACCATGGTCCCTGTCCCCTGGGCTGGTGCCTGTTTGGGAGATTCCCTTGTGGGCTGTGCATGCAGCCTGCACATGTCAGTCTGTTTGTGTCCATCTGTACAGGCAGAGCAGGAGCACAATGATCTGAGATCACAGTTTGCTGTAGATGATGGCCAGCCTGTCCCAGGCTCCTTCCAGAGGTGTGGTCAGCAGAGCTTGCACCTCCTGGCCTTTAATTTTTGGCCTCTCATGCTTTCTGGCCCCAAATTTTCTCATGCTCCTGTTGTGTGCTGTCCCTCTCCGCTTTGCCTTTCTGAAAAGGAGCCAGAAGCTGATGTCAGGGGAAGTGTTTGATGATTACCCCAAGGAGAAGGCAGGAATCAAATCTCATGCTGGGCTGGACTGGATGGACAAAGGCCCAGTGAACCCCATGTCCAGCCTCCAGCAACAGAAGAACTGTCATATATGGTTTGTTTAGTTTTTTGGGGGTTTTTTTGTATATGTATAAGGAACAGCTACCAAAGGCAGGCTGCTCCCAGAGCCCACCCCAGCCAAACCCTGCACTGTGCTCCCCTCCAGACCAGCATCTGCCTTAACAACTCCTTAAATCTCATGGTTCTGCCCATGTCTGATGCCGTGGCTGGTCCCATTCCATGATGGGCCACTCTTTTCCTGGTCACAGCTGCCTACAGCTCCAGGTCTCCCAAACCTCCTGGGGAGAAGCAGCCAGGCAGGAGGATCAGGGATGCATTTTAACTCCCTGCTCAGACCTGAGCATCTCAGGGCCTGTGGTGGATCCCACAGCCTCCTGTGCACACCCTCTGCACCCAGCCCAGATCAGATATGTGTCACTCTTGCCCTGAAACACTCCTGCAAAAGCTGCTTCAAAATGTTGGTTGCTCACAGGGATTTTGGCTTCTCTCTGGGCCCCCACAGCTTCTTGGCTTCTTCCTTGCCCTTGGGGTGTCCCAATTTATTTGCTGAGGGGTTTTTCAAAGGTAGATGAGCGAGTCAATATTCACCCACCACTTCCCCCAGCTTGCCTTGGTATTTCCAAAAGCCCACCCCTTCCAATTTCCCCACTGCACCCCTGGGAAATTTGTTTGCTCCCTTCCCACTGCCGCTGCAAAAGGGATTAAAAGCAACAGTTCATTTTTCATGTGATGCAAGTTTAAATAGGAATTTCACTGCTCTGGCTTCGCTGGTTTCCGGGAGGCAAAGCTGAGAGGGGATGGCATTAGCGCTGTGCAAGGCAGGGAGGAGGAGGAGGAGGAGGGAGGTGGGAGCTGAAAGGGGGAGAGGCGGCGGGGGGACGTGCGGGGGTGAAGATGGGATTAAAACATCCCATTAGAATTTCTGTTTTTGGAAAGCTCACAAAAATGTTGACATGTAGCATGACTAACATAGTGCAAATGTCAGCCCGGCTCTGCGAACGGGGGCCCTGCTCCCCTCCCAACACGCTGGCCCCCTTTTAAGGCAAAAATATACAATGAGCCGGCACAATGGCCGAATTCCAGAGAGCCGCGCTAATTGTTCCTCTCTCACGTAGGGCTAATTGCTTTGCTGAAACCATTCGTGCCTGGCCTGGATCCCACGTGTTTTTACCATTTAATTAGGACAGAAAAGCTGGGGCCAGGAAATGGGGTGAGATAAAGACTGGCAGAGATGGAGGATAGGTCGGGTGCCCTAACCTGGAGAGGAGACAATGCTGTCTGTGCTGGGAGAGTGGGTAGGGAGCAGTCCCTGCTCTGCACCAGCCTCCAGTGGGATTAGAGCTGGGCAGGCGCTGGGGATGGGAGTGGGAGGCTGTGACAGCTCTTGAGGCTGCTAAGGCAGAGCTGTGACACAGAGGAATGGTGCCAGGCACAAACGTTTGCAAGAAACACCTTCATCCAGCTGCTCAGGGACTGCTCCAAGGCTCTGGCACACACAGCACGTGCATTTCACCTGGTGCTATAATTAGAAAGTCTGTCCACTTGCAGACCATGTGCAAAGCATGAGCAGGACTCAGAGAGGGAAACAATAGATGGCCAGGAAATGCCTTTTGATGGCTGCTCATTGTCTTCCACCTTCTGGGGGAACTGGAAGTTTAACTATAGTCTTCCTCTTTCAGGTATTCCTGTAAATCTTCCTCCTCCTCCGAGGATGCTCCTGGACCACAGCATTGCCTGGCGCTGGGCTCCATTGTGCTCAGGAATTGTGCTCAGGAATGTGCATGTGTTTTTCCCCTTGAATAGCTCCTCTGAGACTGCAGCGACCTAGAAACGCTGCAGGGTCCCAGCACCTCCCCTCTGGGGAGAAGGGGTTGTTTAGGGGTGCCACTGTCTCCCCAAGGCACAGCACTGTGCTGTAAACAGGGTGGGTGCACAAAGATCAATATAACACTCCCTTCCCATTCTCCCAACAACTTAGAGAGCTCTGCTTGCTCTACAGCATCCTCTGGGAAGCCTTCATCCAGGCCATGAGGTTTCCTAGGCAGGGAAAGCCATTTAATGTATATGATCTGATTCTGAAATACAGCACCTGCTAGGCTGGACCCTGATGGAGCTGATCTGTAACTTCTGGAGGTGCCTCATCTCCCTGGGAATGGAAACATCTGGGGGTTCCAACCAGCAAGAAGCCACCAGCCTTCCTTGCTCCCCTGTACCACACCTCATCCCCTCCAGGAGCTCTTAGGGTCACTGCAATGCAATTTGCACTTGGCAAATTTAATTGCTCTGTGGCCTCCATCACAGAGCAGCTCTTGGCCTTATAAGCAGTATCATGAGCTGAACCCTGGTGGGTCTGGGCACTCAGAACAATCATTTCAGATCAGTGTGAAAAGATTGTCACACAGTTCAAAGCACAAGTCTCAAAGTGAACCTGGCTCCAGCCTCCACTGGCTGCAGAGCAGCCCCAGGAGCTCTGCTGCTTGCTGGGCTGTCACTCCCATGTGGGCAGAGCAGCTGAGACATCTGTGGCTGGAGTCATTTTCTTCCAGCTGCCCCAGAGGTGAGGGATGTGCTTGGCCTCTGCCTCACTCCCAACCCAAGGCTCTTGTCTTTCAGGTCTCTTGAGAATAATTTTTGCCCAACTGCAGATGAAGGAGGAATTAGTCACACAGAGCTCAGCCACGAGGATATAAGGTAACCACTGAAAACAGAAAACACAAACTTCAAAAATTCTCCAGGAAAAAAAATTGTAGTTCTCTGTATAAAAAGGATGATGTTCTCTTTGTGTTTCCATGAAAGCCTGAAGAGCACACCCATACCCCGAGGACAAGGATGTTAACAAACACTGGAATTTACAGCAGCAATTTATTCAGGAGGAAGGCTGCAGGTGAAAAGGACTGATACTCGAACAGGAGAGTGAAATTCTTCATAGATGCAGATGCAATGGCTGTAAGTCAATATTTGCTCTTGCAGTATTGGCACACACAGCAACGGTTTTCCAACAGGAATAGGTTTCAGCCCAGCTGCTCCAGGACCACGTTGTTCAGAAGCATTCAGATCCAGTTCTTAAACTTCATTAAAAATGTGGTTTTTAAAAGCCTTTGGGGAGCTTAGAGTCTTTTATGACAAGTCCTTCTAGCCATTGAAATGCACCAGTGCCGTGGGGTGGCCTCATGGTAGCTAACCAAGAACAGATGATCCCTTTGGGAAGAGAATATTTAAAACCCTAAAACACAGACAAGACAGAACAAATACATGTGGCAACAAGAGAATTGGGAACATTTCTCCTCAGATCAGCCAGTCACAGAGAAATCCCCAGATGATAATTCAGCCTGGGACGAGCCCCCACCCCATGCATGTTTCCAGCTCCATCCCTGTGCTGGAATATCACACTGAGGTACCCAGTGCTGGTCATTCCTTGAGGTTTTCAGCAGTTCCTTGCAAGTTACTGTCACATGTGTCTGAGCAGGGGGCCTGGGGAGCCCAGGTGACACCAGGACATGCTGGCCAGTACAAGCCAGTGTCCCCACCCCAGTCCCTTGTTCCTGTCCCATACACAGAGTCCAGTGGGGAGGTCCCCGGCCAAGGGAGGTGGAAAGATGTTCACAGCACCCAAAGAGGCCAGGAGCCTTTCTTCAGAGCTGGTTTGACTTACATAAAGAAGGATGAGGAGTTAAAATATGGGAAATTAATTTTCCTATCTGGAAGGGAAGAAAATACCCAATTTTAGCCCTGCAATCAGCCCTGCTCATGGAGCAGCTGTCCCAGTTTGTGAGGTACAGCCTGTGTCACTTGTTACCCTGCTGTAACAAGAGGAGGCAAGTAGCAGGCAAGATATCTGTAGGCTGGGAAACCAAGATGAGGAGGAGAACTGAGCAGTACTTCTGTATACCACTGGGAAAAAGCTTAGGTCAGTGATCATCATCAAAATCTGGGAGCAAAAAATGAGGAAACTCCTTATTCCTGTTCCCCATGGCTCATAAAGTTTTACATCAGGAAGGGTGGAGGCAACAAGTTTTGTACTCTTGGAAGGAACTACACGTCCTCGACTGCTCCTCTTGTTGTTGCAGAACAGCTCTGTCCTTTGTCCCAAGGCTCCCCTTCGTGCCCCATTCCCTCACCATGAAGGACCACATCTAAGGAGGTGGTCAAGGGGATTTCTTTGGGTTTATTATTATTTAAATGCAATCTCCACCTAGGAATAGCATCCCCAAGTGTGGGTTGCCTGCTCAGGTGGACAAAGGACATCATGAAGCTGTTATCCTGTTTTTTGCACTCAGAATGACATGGCTGTTGTCCTGGAATGAGTTGGCTGTTGGCTGCTCCTGTGGAACAGGGCTTAGGGAGCGTGCCAAGCCCACGGAGGGGACACAGCCACCTGCCCCATAGGAAGTGGGCCAGCAGCCAGGCAAGGTTTGTGCACGCACCAGGACAGGCACCCAGCAGCAGCAGTGTCCTCCACTACTGACCTGGGCTGGAGTCAAGCTGGCAGCTGAGAGGGAAGAGGAAGCCATATTCTATGGTTATCTCTCACCTTGCTTCCCTTTCGTAACAACCCCATCCCTCTGCAAAACAGAAAAACACAGCAGGGCTTTACAGGGGCTCCTCTGAGCCAGGGCCAGCCGGGGCTGGAGCTGCCCTCGGTGAGGGCTGTGCACAGACAAGCTGTCATTTCCCCAAACTGGGTCAAATGCAAAAGAGAAGAGCTCAGGGAACAGCAAGACTTTGTTTCCAGCTTGATCCCACCTCTGCAGGGTGGGATGCTGCTGCAGAGAGGCTTTTCTTCAGGAGGCAGGACCACGCTCCTGCTGGTGCTCTGTCCCCAGCCTTGAGACCCCACAGTGCCACCTCACCGCTCTTACCAGGAGTATGCCTAAATGCTCAGGGATAGAAAGAGGAAGAAAAGAAAAGATAAAGAAAAGAGATAGGAAGGAAAGGAAAGAGAGAGAAAAGAAAAAATAGAAAGAGAAAGAAGAAAATCCTGAATCAGAAATGTGTGGGCAAAGAAAGCTGAATTCCCAAGATTGTTGCCATCATCCTCTCCCCTTGCACTGTGTGACCATCATTTTTCAGTTTAAGCTCCTGATATCCCAACCCCTGCTCTGACACAGTGCCTGTCTGTCAGCTCTGCCCACCCTGATCCCTTCGTGTGGCTCCTACACCGGCTCTCAGGAGCAACAGAGGCCATCTCTCTGTTTTTCACATGAGCTGGTCTCACATTTGTTTTTCTTTAAAACACGAGGCTTTGCAGATATTAAAATATAATCCAGGAAGAGTTTTCTTTGTGAGGGAAGAGTGTGGGATCACGCAGGGGAGAGGGGTCACTGGGGGAGTGCAGGGAGGTGGGGGTGGCAAAGCAATTTTCATTTCCTCTCTGTGTCCCATTGGGATCGAAGTCTTTACTTCCCTGCAAACAATAGTGGCCAGTGTGGGACAAGTTAGAGATTTTGGGAGTCTCCAGGCCCCCCAAGATGGGAATTTCTGTTTGCAGCAGAAATTTTATACATTGCTTATGAAGAGGGGAGGAGAAAAGCCCTTGGCAGGTGGTAAAACCTGGAGAAGATGGCTGGGACCATGGAGAAATGAGTTGAAAGGAGAGAAGAAAACATCCCTCCTAGTTCTGAGTTGTTGTTTTGTATCTAAAAAAAGCAAACAAATCCAGTTTGTGCTATAGGTAAACAGAGGAACTGGGCAGGCAGGACAGGAAAGCAGGGCCTCGTCAGAGCCCTGCGCCATGCAGGGGGATAAACAAGAATCCTAGAAATGTGGAGAGAGGCTTGAGGTGATTGCTCAACACGTGAGGAAATATGGAGCAGAAGCCAGCTATCAGGGAGAGGAAGCTGGAAAAGGGCAGGCTGATAGGAGCCATGAGGTCAGCACAGTAAAAAATAGAGTGGGAAGGGTTCCCAGAGGCAGCACACGGGGCCCTGCTGATCCTCCCGCCTTGGGTGCGCAGGTGGCAAGGGATAACTCACCTGATATTTGGTTAAAACTGCTCAGTGCTGGTGAGTTCAACCCATCAAAGGCTCCTTAGCTACAAATCACCTCACAGCACCTGCAGCTGAGCTTTATTTCCAAGGGACCCCTTCCATGTCAATGCCGCTCCATTGGCAAAGCCTCGCCGAGCCGCCCGAGCTGAGGCTGCCACCCAAAAATCACCAGCAACGAGCGGCTGCATCCACTCAGCCCGGCCATTTTTCTTGAATGAGCACAAAGCTGGGCCTGTCTGGCTGTCAGGGCGAGCGTGGGACACACAGGCTGCCCTCCCAGGCGGGGTTTGGTGTGCAGGCCGAGCGCGTGGTGAGCTCATCGCGCCCGGAGCGCGAGGCACGGCACTGGGAGCGCTGCCAGCTGACCCCAGGCCCTGTGAGCACTGGCAGCACGGTCTGTTTGGGTTCCTCACATGCCAGGGGTCTCAGGGCTTGTTTTGAGTTCAGCTCAGCTCGGCAGTTTTGATGGATTCTGCCTTTCTGCTCCGGTCACAAGCAGTTGGATGTTCACAACAGTCTTGCTGTAAGACAAACAGCATCCATAAATCTCTGGTGGAAGCCAAGAAAATCCTGACTTTCATTACTCTGTGTTGTCCCCTCAGCCCTTTGAACGCCCAGTGCCCCTGCATGGAGCCCTTAATCGAAGTCCTATCAAAAGGAGCAGAATAAATCTTGTTATCTTGTGAGGTAAGGTCACACTCGCTGTGTGGCCATCTGGGGCTGCCCCCTGGGTTGTCTTCTCCTTGCAGGAAGTCTTCCATCAACCCTTGCAAGGCATGAACCCCTGTGTCCCCCAAAATGTGGTTTCAGCAGCTGTCCCTGCTGTGTTCAGTGGGTCACTGCTCAAACCAGAGGACTTCTCATTATGCTCCCTCCTACCAACGCACTGCTCCAAGGAGACAAGTTGGAATGTTCCCAGCCTCGGTCCCAGGACCTCACAAGGGATCTCCCATTAGGATCCTACACACTACTGAGTCACTTCTCCAATTTCATTGAAATAGATCTGTTTTTTTCAGTTACCTACAGAATGAAGGATCCTGGAGCATTTCAGTCCCTTGTGCTTGGACAGATTTGTTTCTCTGGCTCATCTGCCTCTGCTCCTGCTGCTCTGCTTCCTCCCATGTTCCCGGTGATTTGTTAAAAGTTTGCACCAAAGCCTGATAAAAACTGCCCCTAACATCAATGAGTTTGGGTCAGAGCTTGAATTCCTAGAAAAACATCTTTTCCTGCCCCATTTCCCTGGCTGGACCTGCTGCTGGGGTCAGTGTCCCTTGGCTGCTGGGGTCAAGGACAGCCATGCTGACATAAACAGGCTTTTTTAGCTGATTTTCCCTTCCAGCCTCAGGCAGGGAGGAGAATGGGGATGTCCTGTGGCTGCTCGAAGAGGGCACACAGTGAATAGTGACTGCATCCATGACAGTGTTTGTTTGCCTTTCCAGCAAGTCTTTGATAAAGCACAGCTCCTGCCTGTGCTGCCTGAGCTCCAGGGACCATGGGAATGCCAGGACAACCAACTCCCCATCTGGGACAGGACACAGGACAGCCAGTGACCAGTCTGCTGGCCCAGCAGCACACCCAGCTGGACACACATCCCCTCCAGGGGACAAAGGGACTCACTGGGAGAGGAAGAATCCATGTGTGGCCTACAGGAAAGAGGGGGCTGAAGAGGACTTGACTTCATCAGCAGCAGGAAGGGAAGATAAGGATGGAAAATCAGATTGTTTCCAGCTCATGTCTGGGCAGTCTGTGGGGAAGAGGCTATGAGATCCATGTGCAGTGTGAAGGGTCTGGATGCTGGGCAGAATCTGTCCCCATGCTCCTTTGTCCCCATGAAGGTGGTGTCTCCTGCCATGGTGGCAGCAGCATGAGGAGCGGCTGAGTGTGGCAGAGTGAAGCCAACTCCACCAGCACTCACTGCCCTCCAATCTCTGCTGGATCTCATCATTGCTGCCCTTCTCTGAGCCCAGGAAGGGTTATATGGGATTATCCAAGCACCTCACTCCATGTGGAGTACCGTGCAGGGTACCTGGAGGGACAGGCATGGATGGCTTTATGTTTCCCCTTCTCCTCAGCTCCCTCCAGCCCTGTCTGCTCACAAGGCCACCAGCAAGAAGCCACGGGGCAGAGGCATCTGCTCATCCTCCCTGAGAACAGGGACCCTTTTCTGCTGTCACCCTATAGCCATGACCCAGTTTCACCGAGGCACTTCTCAACCCCCGGCTTTTTCCTTTTTGTCTCTGCTCTCACCATTCCCCTCCCTCCCCTTCACCGCTGGCATCTGATATTTACCTTCAGACCGGGAGGGACAGAGGAGGCTTTTCCTTGCATTGCCCCCACATTGTTCCCTGCTGGTATTTGGGAACAAGTGTGACATTCAGGGGAGCCGGAGCGGACAAAGCCTGCCTGCAGGTAATCACACCGCAGGCGGGCATATCGGGTATCCCTGGACACAGGGCATCCAGGAGCTTTTCACTGCATCTTTTTAGGAAGAGCTTTCTCAGCCCCGGTATCTCTCAGATTAGGTTTTGTCCCCAGAGGAGCCTCTTGTGCCTCCATTGTGGCGCAGCTGTGGGAACCCGCACGGCACCGGAGCGGGGACAATGCCCGGGGGCGCTCCCGACCTGCCCCGTGCGCGGCTCCTCCCTGCTCCAGAGGGACTCTGAGCTCTGATGAGGAGGCTGGGCCGACATCTGCTGCCCGGAGCTTTCTCCCCCGAGCTCGGGTGTCCACAAAAGAGCAGGGATGGACAGACGGACGGATGGACGGACGGACGGACGGATGGAAGCCCTGTGCCCTTGGCAAGCATCCCTGAGCCCATGGAGAGGGGGACACGCACATACACAGACAGGTACAAAGCTCGTTTGGTGCCTTGGATGTGCAAGGAAGAGGTAACATAAGGGTGACAACACTTGCTCTGTGCGGGAGGAGCAGCAACAACCTCAAAAACTCAGTGACATGTTGGAAAATGTGGAGGAAAACCCAGGATTGTCTCCATTCCCTCCCCTGCACCCTCTGGCATTGCCAGGAAGAGCTGGTCCTGGGTACAAAGCACCTACAGCCCCCAAAAAGATGGGAGATCCTATCTCTGACTCTCTTCTGCACTTAGGGATTTTCAGGGATGTTAAATGCTTCCTAAACACACAGGAAGGAATATTGGTCCTCAGCCCCTGCTGCAGCACAAGCTCATATTGCTGGGTGTCCCATCTGAGAGTATCCAGCCCTATCCAACACAGACAGAGCCTGGCTGCTGCATGACCCTGTCTGTCCTGGGATGGGACATCTAGAGCTCTGACAAGCCCAAGGGGGGTGCAGTGTCTTTTCTCCTCAAAGAAATCAGCACTCTCCCCTCCCCGAGCCATTAAAACGCCTGATTTAGCACAGATACTGACTGCATTTAGGCCATGCAGAGCCACTTCTGGCTCCTCATGCTGAGGAGCTGCATAACCCCAGTGAAGCCTGGCTGATATAAACCAGTCCCTGGCTGATCCCTTATCTCCAGCCTTCTCGTGCTGACTGATTGGTTCCTCCCTCTTTCTCAGCCGAGCCTCTGCTCTGGATTCACACAGACTTTTCAACACTTTTAAAATCCTGGCCCAATAAAGCATTAAAGCACTTGAACATGAATGTGACTGTTTACTTGCTTAAACCTAAACATGGGACGTAGCTGGGTCAAGACCTTTCTCTTCCTGCCCAATGCTGCTCCCCCAGTGTCCTGGCTGCTCTCCTCAGCCTGGTCTGTGGTTTCTCTGCAATGTCACGGAAAATTCACAGTTTCCCATTTGTGACACGCTGGTTTTGCCTAAGGTGACAAATGACCTTCTCCCACAGTGATAAACCAATTTACTCATCCCAGGCTGCATCTGCTGGTTCATCTTGGTCTGCCCACAGAGCAGAGGATTTCAGTTCTGTTCAGCATCTGCACCACAGCTGTTTGCCATCGGCTTTCCCGTTGCCTTTCGCATTCGGCCGCTCGCTTCCTATTACACTTCAGCTCGTTGTGTTTCCTTCTACTATTCTCTGTTCCTAAACCAAGCTGGCTCCTGGCTACCTCTTCTGGCAAGAGCAATCCACTGCCAGGCCATGAGGCAGCCTCCAAGCGGTTGAGCACGTTGAGTTGGGTGGGAAGTCACGAGCATTGCTGACCTGTTGCCATGTCCCTGGATGGGGAGGCACATTCTTAGATGGGTAGAAATGCCCATGAAGCAGCTGGGGAGGTGGCACCGAGCCTAGGGCAGGGCTGGTTGGTGTCCCCAGCGCTGTGTGGGGACAGCTGCCCGCAGCTGCTGAGGCTGAGCCGCGTGCAGGAGCGTGCAGCCATCGGACACGGCCCCTGCAGAGGTGTCTGGGAGCAGGTCCAGGCTCATGCACGTCGGGCTGGCTGCCCAGCATCCTCCACGCGAGGAAAAGATGCCTTAGCAGGGACACAAACACACCATGGGCAGGTCCTTGGATAGAGAAACTTCCCTCCAGCACATCTGGAAAGTTACTCCCATCCTTTAGTAAACAGGCTTCCAGAGGAAGGTCTGTGCTAGTGTTGTCCTCCCTTTGGGACATAGTGGAGCCAAGGTAGGAAAACCCAGCAGGATGGGAGGATATAAACTCCCCTGGAATAACTTACAGCTGTCCTGGAAGCTCAGAGACCCAGAGGGCTGAGGAGAGTGTGGGCAAAGTGAGAGATTTAATCAATTCTGTTTATCCTTGGCAAAGGGCCAGTGGAAGATCCAGTTTCCACAGGAGAGCAGGGATGATGGAGGTTCAGCTGGCGTCCCTGTTGAGTTCAGCTTTTCTTCCACCTCCATACACCCAGGGGAGCAGCAGCACAGGTGGGTCTCTGGGCCAGGCCCAGGAGAAAGCCTGGAGGAGCCAGAACAGCTGACATTCCTCCTTCTCCTGAACAGAGGAGGTCCCAAAACCCCCAGTGATATCTTTATAACCACTGCATAACATCCAGCATCACTGACCATGGGTTATGGTTTTCAGAGGCTGCTGAAAAGACAAAAGAAACAGTGCCACAGTATGAGGTCATCTCAGTGTGGGGAAAGATCCAAGAGAAGGATTGCAGGTCCTCAGACCTGGAACAGAAATTTGGAAGGGGTTTTCTCAAAAATCCTATTCCAGCACAGAGAGAAGTGATGAGAAAGTGCTGTAGTCCTTGGACAGCAAAAGGGGGGAGGGTTTGCTTAAATATCTGGTAACAATAATCATGTCACAGCTGTGAGGACATGGCCCAGAGCTGTTTTGTTAGAGATTGTAAGCCCAGATATGGATAAATCAGGAAGCTCAAGTCTCTTCAGAGGGGGATAAGACAGAAGGTTGTTCTCCAATGTGGGTGGATGTGCAGGCCTGAGTTCCCTCCAGACACCACAGAGAGATGTCACACATGAAAGGAAGCAAACCAGAGGCATTATTCACACTTGGTACATAGAAGATAATGCTGAGGTTCTGCTCCACCACCTTGCTTCAGCCTTGTCCAGCAGCCCCAGGCATGTACTGGAGGGAGATCCCTCTTAGGAAAACAGGAACTGGCTAAGTTCAGCTCTGATAACATCCTTAAACCACCATGCCATAAATCTTTCCTGCAGCATCCTTGGCAGGGCTGTTCTCCAGCAAACACCTTGCTCAGCAGCATAGACAATGAATGCAGCAGCTGGTTTGGGACCTCTAAATCTGCTGTGGTCAGGGCATCCCCAAACTACTGCCTCAGGGCATGCCCAAGCTTTGGGAGACCAGCATCATGGCCCTGAGGGGGTGGCAGAAGATGTGAATTTTCTCCCCAAGGCCTCTCCCAGCAGGAGCTGCCATCCTCTCTCAGCTGAGCCTCCTCAGGCAGTGTGACAAGGCAGGCAGAGCTGGACATGTGGCTTTGAAGATGCCAAACCTCCTTCCAGCAAGACAACGTGCCCAGGCAGGCTGACCAAAGCCAGGCTCTCCTCCCCACACTGCTGGCCATGCCCTCAACAGAGTGAGAGCCAGGAGGTCCCAGGGCCACTGTGGATAGAGGTGAGCTGGAGCTGGGCACAGCTAAAGATGGGGGCTCTGTGTTCAGGGCTCAGCGCTGAGCTCTGGAGGATTTTTACATTAGAAAAAAACACCTATAAGAGCCTGTTCAGACTGAGAGGTTCAGAACTCTCCCAGGCACCTCTTTCCTGCATCTCTCCCTCCCCCCACACGGCTCAGCCTCATCTCCTGTGAAATGCCCAAGTGACAAAAGGCTCTTTGGGGCTCAGCGTCAGCCAGCGCCCATCGCCCGCACGGATGGAGGACAGCACCATCTGCTCCGGAGCAAATGAACCCCAGGGCCAGATGCTCTGCTCTGCTAAGGAGGCTGTATAAGCCTTGGACCCGGTTCATGGGAACCGCTTCCCTCTCCCCCGCCTCCTCCTCCCACCCGCATTAACCTCTTTACTGCCGCTGATGCCTTTATGGTGCCATCTGAGGGAGGAGCAGGAGGTGGGTGAGAAGGCACGGGGGTGGCGGGGCAGGATGCTGCGGAGGTGTCCTGGGAGCTTGCCTGACACGCTGGTGTGAAGTTTGCCGTCCTTCCTCCCCCTCTGGGAAGCCTGGGCAGGGAGAGCCGCTCCCGGCGGGGGTCCGCAGGCAGCACGGCCGCGGCTGCGGGGATGGGAGGAGGAGGAGGAGGAGGTGGCAGGATTGGCACTCGCTTTGGAAGTGTCCCCGCAGGGGTTTGCCCTCCGCTGCAGCCGATTCCCACGAGCCATCCCAGCCCCATCCCCCAAAGCCTGTCTCAAGGTTTCCATCCTGATACACCCTGATGGTTCCCATACCTGGGGCATGGATCAAGGCAGCCCACGTTTGCCCCAGCTGCTGGTGGAGGGGACAGAAGGGACGTGTCAGCACACAGGTCTGAAGCTGTGGCCCTGCTGCAGCCCATCCACTGCCACTGCTGGGAGGGGGTCACACAGAGCCCTGGGTGCCAGGCCTGGGTCTGCCCTCCCGTCACTGCTGAAGCCCTGCCTGCATGGGGTGGCCCTCAATTCTATCCATATGACATACATTTTCCCCAAACACCATGGTTTTAGGGGAGGGAGGGAGCCAGAAGTCCTGCCTGGTAGTCCCTGCTATGCTGCTAATTGGGAAGAAACCACATAAACTCTGTATTGCCCATATTGCCTCCAGAAACAGGCAGGAGACATCAGTCCCACCTGGAAGGATGTTCCCAGGCAGGACCCCGGTTTTGGGCAGAGCTGGCAAGATCAGGGCTGTGAGGATCACAGCATCAGAGACCACAGATCACCTGCACGCTGCTTTAGCAGGGGAACAACTGCTGCTCCAGACTGCATCCACCTCTCCTGCCTGGAGAGGGAGGGTTTCGAGATATTAACAGGCACAGGGTGATGCCACTGCCGTTGAGGTGAAGCATCTCCCTCTCCCCTCCCTCCCCCACATGTTTTCTGCCCCTCGAAATTAATTTCCAGCCCCCCAGGCCACCAAGGGTTAACACTGGTGGGCTCTCTGAGGGGGGGAGAAATCACAGGTGGGATGCGCGCTCCGCTCGCTCGCAAGGCACAGCGGCCTGCTGGAAAAGCCCTTGGCTACTGAACCCTGAAAAATCTCCTCCTTTCTGGCGGAGCCTTCCTCGCCCTGGTTCCCACAGGGCTCCTCGGCCGGCCCGCACCTCCGGGAGGGTCACACGCCGCTGCTGGATCTCGGTGGGAATCCGATTAACAACCGGCCCTGGGATGGGGCCGCGATGGGCGAGAGGAGGGTCCCGAGCTTTCCCACACTCCGTCCCCCCCTGGCCGGCGACGGCGGAGGAAATGGTCCATATCTAAATGTGTCCTGATAGCTGCGCTAATCTCGGCCTGAATGCGCGGCTCGGGGTGGGCTCACCGGCAGCGTTAGCCCAGCACATGGCCCGCATTCAGCTCAACAAAGGGCCCGATTCTTCCCCGTCCGCTGGCTGGGAAAGCGGGGCCGGGGCTGCGGGAAGGGCCCGGGCCGTTGGGATGGAGCAGCTGCTCCCCTCGGGGACGCGGGGGGACTCTGAGCCCGGGCAGGATTTGCTCTTCTCCCCATGTGTTTCCTCGGCAGGCAGAGAGAATGGGCGATGCTGCTGCGCTCGCAGTTCCGAAATTTTGGCGGAGAGCAGGAGAAGCTGGGTTATTTGGAGCAGCAGAGGGGGGTTTTGGGGTGGCTGCGTGGCAGACTCCATCCCTGGTTGGCAAGGGTGGGGTTTCTCCGCTTGTTGTCTGTGCCAAAAGAGTACCAAGCGGAAAAAAAGTCGGCAAGATATCAAAAAATGTTGTTTCAGCCCAGCCTGAAACATCCCCCCAACCAAATCCACGATGTTTCCTTCCCTTTGCACCTTTTTAACCTTTCTTCTCCTTTTGGCTTGCAGCACTGTTCAAATAGGAAAACCTGTTTTGAAATAAAGAAGATTAAAAAAAGCAAACTTTGTTCTGAAAAAAAAAACCCACATTGAAACAAGATGTTTCGACATCTTCCAAATGATCTCTCTCCCTTGTTTTGGCTGAAGCCCTGCATTTGCATTTGTCCTGGATTTGCACATTGTTGGTTCCCCACAAAAGGGCACATTTTTTAGTGAACTCAGTCCTGTTCACCAGAGGCAGCTCAGCTCCTGAGCCAAGCTTCTGCAAGCAGAAATTTTCAAAACTGTGTAATTGGTTGGTCTGGATAAAGGTGAAGGTCCTCTTCCCCAAAGGACCTTAAAATATGCCTTTTCACCCCACAAAGTTCCCCTTTTCTCTTCCCCTTTTTCCTTCACTGCCTCTTCTCCTTTTTCCTCCATATTTAGTCCAACCCCTCACCTAAACCTCTTGTTTCCTCAAGCTCCCTTTTTTGGGGTAATTTAATGAATAAATACTGCTGCCAGGCTGGGATGCAAATTCTTGGAGCCTCACATAGTCCAGAAAACCAAAAAAGCTCATCACCAAGATGAGTAATCTACCCTGGGGGATCCTCTTGGCCACTGGATACTCTCCAGCTCTAGATATGGGAAAAATTTCCCCCTGGGCAAAGAGGTGCCCCAGCCCTGCCCCTATTCCCGAGCCCTGGGGGTACCAGGGAGGGAGGAGGGAGGGAGCTCT
Organism: Agelaius tricolor; assembly: GCF_023055355.1. NCBI lineage: Eukaryota > Metazoa > Chordata > Aves > Passeriformes > Icteridae > Agelaius > Agelaius tricolor. Next base: position 4,464,624 of record NW_027269279.1, read on the forward strand.
CTCAGGGATGCAGAGCTGTGAGCAGCCCTTGCCTAACCAGCCTTCAGCTCACATTAGCAGTGAAATCCCCACCCTTGCTTGGAGCCCTGATGTGTAGATCCCATCGCTTCCCCACCCACCACCAGTGTGACAAATTTCCTCCTCCTTGCCAGGGTCCTTGTTGGTTCTGTTGGGGGAGAAAACCCCCGTGCTGGAAGCTGGGCAAGCAGCAGCCTTCCTGATTTCCACTGGGGAGCACAGGGAGCAAGGGGAGGCAGCCCTTCCACGCCTGGCAGATCCTTCACAACCCTCTTTCTGGGCCCTGTTGAAATCTGCCTGTTTGAACTTGTCTGTGTGTCTCACTGGGGAGATGGACTGGAAAACACAAGGCGGATCCAAGCAGCTTTCTCCATGGGGAAAACTTCCAGCACATAATAGTCTGGGGCTTGTTTGATGCCTGGTGTAAGATGCAGCTGAATAAAACCACGTAGAAGGAACTTGAATAGCAAAGGGCATCTTGAGAAACAAGCAGCCTTTTCTTCCCTCTCCCTCTGCAGAAGCTGCCCCGGAGCTGCTGTGTGTGAGGGGAGAAGGGCTGGTTCCCATTTAATCTCAGGATGAAGGCTGCCACTATAAATAAAAGCAAATATATAATTCCTCCTATTGCTGCCCGGTTGCTGTGGAGACTGCAGTTTAATTAAGCACTGTGCTGATGCCCTGCATGCCACAGAGCTGCCCGGGAAAATATTACGGATGGCTCCACACATGTCAGCCCAGCACTTTACTCACTTCCAGAACTTGCCAAAAGTGCCTGGTGGGCACGTGGTACAACTTGGCAGCATCATTCAAGCTATGCTCATGCTTCCTACAAGATGGACTGAGAAGGCAGCAGCTACCAAAACTGGATTCCTTGTGATGATGTGCAGGCTGGATGGAAAAACCCATACACACAGGGAATTTCCAGAGAAGAAAGGGGAGAGATCAATACTATTTAGTCTTCCCAGGCGTTTACTTGGAAAACCCATGGAGATAGAGCTGGTGTGATCCCAGTTACTTCTGTTTTGTGGATTGTGGCTTGGCAGGAGGCGGTGGAGTGGGTGCAGGAGGCAGCTGCACGTCTCGCCCGTGCGAGGTTACATCCCTGGACAGTCTCCAGCTGAGCCCCCAGGAAACCTTTGCTGGGAGCTGGGCTTGGAAGAGGTTTTACCTTCCTCCTGTAGACTTGCTGGAGTGTTTCCATCCCACTCACTCTCTGCCTGAGGGCTAAAGCTGCTACTCCCTGCAGTCCATCCCCACCAGGGAGCACTGGGGCCAGAGCTGCCCGTACAGTGGGAGGTTTGCAGACCCCTCGCTGCACCCCGGGCTTCTCCAGCTCCCCATCTCCAGGGGAGCAGCAGCTCCAGGAGCTGCACAGGCCCTGGGGAGAGACCTGCGTCAGGGAGCTGGCTCAGGCACAGGAAATCCAGCTGTCAAGAAGACTCCAGCGTGCTTACCCATCCCTGCCCCCGGGCTCCTTTTTCTGGTGCGCTGTTTGCGTTGTTTCAGACACGCTGATCCTGCCGGCCAGCCCTTACCTGCCAGCAGCTGTCAGACACCGCAGCCAGGAGCAGCCCCAAGGCACGAACCGCCCGCCACCAAGCCCCACCTCCATCCATCCATCCATCCATCCATCCATCCATCCATCCATCCACCCATCCATCCACCCATCCATCCACCTCCGTGACGCAACTCCTGGTGTGCAGCTGCTCCTCTGGCTGCCAGCAGCCCCCGGCGGGGAGGGGGTCTCCGGAGCAGCAGCAGCTTTGGCACATCCCCAGCTGCTTGCTCAGCCCTAGTCTTGAAGGAGAATCTCAACAGAAAGCCAGCAAGAACCTTTCCTGGTGGAGAAGTCCAGGGGTGAAGCCTTGACTTGGTCGGTCAAGAGAAGGAGTGATGACCAATATGAAAGGCAGGTCCCCGTGCCCTCATGGCTGCTGTCACCATGTGAGCTGTGGAGAGAGGAAAATTCATCTCAATTCTGTCCAGTTTCTGCCAAGAGCCAAGTTTGGGCAGCCACCCCAGCTGCTGTCACAGGCACTCCAGTGAATGGGCACCATGGTGGGAAGCCAAGCTGTGCCCTTGGCTCGTGGGGTGTCACCACAGGGCTTGGAGGGAACGTGATCCCCTGTGCCACCATGCTGTGCTGTGTGGGACAACAGATGCCAGTTCATAAGTAAAAGCAGGGCAATGGGGTCTTTATGGGGTCAGGTTTATCCAGCCAGGTCCTGGTAAGGGCTAGTGCAGGACAGCTGTGCCATTATCCCAGCATTAGAATCTACACTGGCAGTACCACAGCTTTCCCCTGGATCCCTGAAGCAGCATTAGTGCAGGAACAAGCACAGAAGCCCAAAACTCAGCCACAGATGTGGAACACAAACCCAGGTATCAAAGAGACAGACCTGTGGGATTGCAGAGAAGGATGAGTTGTTTGGCAGCCCCAAAATTTCAGATTATCTTGACCTAATCCAGAGGAACTCGCTTCCCTGGTTCATCAGGGGAGTTTATTTTTTCTATTGGAAAATTTAGACCCTCATTCCCATTCCTGAGCTCCCCAGGGCACTGGAGGAGTCCTTCACTGTTTTTACAGTTTGCGTTGCTTCCCCTCGCCCTCTGTTTTCCTTTTCCTCTTCTCCATGTCATGAAGCTTAACTAAACTCTGGGGAGGGAAGAGGAGAGGAGGGAACAGATGCTGACTCTGGCTCAGCAGTTCTCTAAGAGCCCCAGAGATACAGGCACAGATTTCAGTGTCCTGCACTCACATGGAGAGCTGGGGGGTTGCCTTTTGGGCCAGCCAGAGCTGGATGAGTAATTCACATCATTCCTTCACCTTTTCCATGGGACTTTCCATTCCTCTCATCTGGGCTGGGATCTGACCACATATGGCAGCCAGGATGGCTTGGAAGGATGTGCTTCCATAGGATGATTGCACTTCACTTTCTCAGCATGGGAGGCCGATATCAGTAGAATTTCTGAGTTTTCTGCTCTCTCAGGTAAGATATTAGTAAAGCAGGAGATTTTTATTGCTGAAGAAGCCCCCAGGGAGCTCCCAGTGAACTGCAGCCTGGCAGTCAGGGGCCTGTTCCCAGCTTGCCAGGCTGGCACCTCGCAGGGATGCTTGACACCACTTTGGCCCATGTGGTGGGTATGGAGCTGAGGATCTCCAAACCACAGGACAGCTTTGAAAAGCTGGTTAGCAGGGGGCTGTCATCAGGACTCTGCTCCCTGTGGGACAGACAGCACGCAGAGCAGAGGGCATCCCTTCAGAGCTGGGTTTGGCTGCTGTTTTGGAGCAGGTACTGCACTGCCAAAACACAGTCGGTGCCTCTTGGTGGCCTGTCAGTTTGGGGACAGGGTGACAGCTCTCTTGGGAACAGCCCTGGATTGAGCACCATAAATTGCAGACAGTGGGAAGAACAAAGGGCCCTCACTGGATGGGGTGTGGGGCAAGAGGCATCGCTCGGGGTCGCCTGAATTTATGGCTCCCTCTGGCTCCTTTAGCAATGGATGCTTTCCACATAGACCAAAACCAACAGCCTTAGAGGGGGAGATAAAAGCCCGGGAGAAAAGAAAGAATCATCTTTTTTTCTTCTCTTTCATTTTTTTTTTTTGAAATCAGCAGAGGGAGAGGAGGCACCATGGCAACATCAGTCTCCTGGGGCGGCATGCTCATTGCTGGAGAGCCCGTGCTAAACCACCCCTCTCCCGCTGAACAGCCCTCGGCAAACCCCACTGCGAGGCCATCCCTATGCCTGATGCATCACGGCCCCATCACCAGCCGCCTGGAAAATCCATCCCCAAGCGCGGATCAGCCGCTGCCTCCTCCGTGCGGAGTCGGAGGCAGCGGGGAGGGGGGAGGGATGTGAGGAGGAGGAGGAGGAGGAGGAGGAGGGATGTGATCCTGTTAACAAACCTCGGCTAAACAGGCTGCTCGGGGCTGTGCGGGCAGAGCCTCATTGATATTGAAATCGGGTGCAATCCATCACCGGGAGAACAGGCTCCTTCCACGGGGAGCTGAAAAGAGCCACTCTCAAAGGGAGGGGGAAAAACTTGTCCAGGGGAAGGGCGAACCAAAGCGTGGCAGGTGTGGTATGGAGGGGATGCTGTCCGTGCCAGACAGTGATTCATGGCCGAGCCTGCCGTGCCATTGCCAGGGCACGGCGAGCAGGGGACGGAGCTCCCTGAGGAACGCAGTGGCCTTGGGGAGGTGTTTTGTTGGGGTCTGCTCCCCCCAGCTCTGGCATTGCAGAGTGACAACAGCTCTGGTTTGTAGCCCCGGGTGAGAAAGTCCCCGATGGAGCAGTCAGCTTCACCAGGGTGGGCAGTTCGTGGGTGTTTGGAAATCAGGCAATTTGAGAAATCAGTTATTTGGAGATGGCATCAGGTGCAGCCACGGGATGTGGCTCCTGGGCCACCCTGACCCCTTTCACCTGAGCTCCCTCCCCAGTGAGTGAAAATGAGACTTTGCACTTTCAGCCGTGGCCTTTGTGGGTCCTCCTGGGAGCCCATGGGACAGCACGAAGTTTCCACGCAGGATGAGCTACATGAGCCTTTCACACCTCATCTCAATCAGCATCCCTGCGGCTCTGGGGCTGCCCGTGAGCCCCAGGGCAACACCGAGACTCCCCAGGGTATTGCCCAGCCAGGGATCACTGCAAAGGCCCTTGAGCGTGGGCTGATCTCACATCTGTAGATCTTGCTCAACATTAAAAGAAAAACAAAACAAAACGAAAAAAAACCCAAACAAAAACACCAAACCGAAGTGAAACTGAGTTTGGTTTCCTGTGTCTCAAGCCAAGTTTCCACCAAGAGTGAGGGCTTTGGTACAGTCTGAGGTGATGGGGACTGTATCTTGGGGAGAGGGATGTTAGAACTGGGTAAATGAGAGGAGAGGGAATTGAGGTTGGGGACCAGCCTCGTGAGCTCCCCAAAACTGCCTCCCCTACTGCAGGCAGCCCCAGGACTTGAAGCATGGTCACTGTCACCCCAGGATCCTTGTCTTTCAGTGCTGAGGGTCAGCCCTGAGTCATCCCATCACCGTTCAAACTGAACGGTGCCAAATCTGTGCCAAATCAACATCTCAGCGCTCAGCCCCCGGCTCCCCACACCTGGATGCAATCACAGCTCCGGTCAGAGACTGGGAAAACGCCTCAGATCCGCTCCACCAACAGCTGCTGTTTATTTAGCGGGAATCCTTCCTACCGAGGGGAGACGGAGCGGGGACCAAGCGCTTCCCCCCGGCCCGGGGCTGCCACCGCGGCACGGTGCGGGATGCGGGGGATGCCCCAGCGGGGCAGTGATGCTCTCGCAGAGCTGTCGAAGGACCGCGGCAGGTTTGGCCTTTCCCAGGGCAGCCCGGGGGCCCGGGGGAAGCCCACATCCCACATCTGCGTGCGGGGGAGCCGGGGCAGCGCGGGGCTCCTGCGGGGGTGGAGGAAGCCGCCGCGGGGCTGCAGATCCGTGCGATGCCGCGGAGGCGGGGGGCGTTCTCAAAAATGGCATTCCGCTCTGATTTTCTTTCTCTTCTTCTTCTTCTTTTTTTTCTTCTTTTTTTTTTTTTTTTCCCTTAAAAAAGAGAAAATCGTACAAGCTCTGTAGTTAATTAAGCAAAAGACAGGCTGGGAAGGGCTGGGGTGCAGCTATGAATGCAATGCTGTTCCTTCCAAGGGGAGAATGGGTTTGCTTCTTGACAGCTTCCCTCTCACGGTGCCGTGCTTAGCACTGGCCGTGGGATGAGCCCTGGGGCTGGCAGGGTTGCTCCGTGCCCCTTTGGCTTCCTCTGACAATCATCCCTGAGGATGTGAGAGGGGCTGAGCTCTGTTTCAGTGCTGCCATTGGGTTTGTCACTGAGCAGAGTGACTTATAGCCTCTGTCCCCTCCTTGGCAGCAGACTTGGGCATGTTCTGTCCCTGCTTTGAGCTTTGGTTTTGTCTCTGCTTTTGTCTGCTGTATAGAAACCGAGCAGTTCTTTGGCAGAGCAGCTCTGCACACCATTAGTGAGATTTGCAGTACTCCTGCTTTTAACAGTGAAGGAAAGGGCACAGGAGACAGGAGCCCACCAGGGGAATCTCCTCTTGTAGCCCTGGGATTAGGGCATTTATCCCAGAATTTGGGCTCTGCCACACCAGAGCAAGCAGGCATCCCTCAGGGGAAGGAGAAATATCCAAGGCTGCATTTTTGCCATTGTGCTCCACTGAATGAAGGGAAGGAGAGCAAAGGGTAAAATTAAACTTGCACCCTGAGCCTGGAGATAAGTTTCCCCTGATTGTTGTCGTTGGCCACACTGTTCCTTTTCTCCTTTTCATAACCTACTTGCTGTATGTGATTCCCCAACCTCCACCTGATAATTACAGATTACATTGTGCTTTTATGATCCTGAAATTTCCCCGTGACCATGAGCAACTTCTCATTGCCACCCTCACTTGTCACTCTGCCTATTGCCAGCACCACTTTGCACCTGCCTGAGGAAGGTCCCTCATCCCCCAGAACTGGGCTGAAAGGCCAGGATGTGTCCCCATGCACCAATGTGGCACTGACAGATGCCCACATTGTCCTAAATGGCTGAACACTGGTGTGAAAGGGACAAAACCACTTCCACCCACTTGCTGAGCCACTTCCATGCTATCCTAGGCTGGCTGAGGAGCAGAGCTGTTATCCTGGATGGGTTATTCCTGCTTTATTCCTTCCCATATTGCTCGATCTGGATTCCACTGGGCTCTGCCTTGACCTATGGAGACCCCATCAGAAAACTGTGGTGAGTGCTGCTGTCTGGGGAAAGCACCAGCACTGGGGATCAGCAGTGTGATCCAGAAAAGCAGGAGCACGGCCGGGATGAAGCTGCCACCAGAGCAGGGCCAGACCTTGGGGCCACATTGGACAAACAAAGGCAGAGCCCGGGGCAGGGGAGGCTCCAGCGGTGACCGGTGTGACAAGTGACAAGTGACCCGGCCCCGCCACTGCCATCTGCTGCTGCCGCACCCTGCGGGACCCCAGCGCTCCCTGAGGGGATGGGAATGGTGGCACAGGGAGGAGGAAGAGGAGGAAGAGGGAAGGCTGCTCTGGCGACTTTGGGAATGGGGCTGGAGCGAGGCCACATGCTGGAGGAGACATATTCTGGCAGAATAATGATGAAAACAAACCTCACTGGACTTATTTTTAGCCCTGCTGATGATGCTGGGACCATTAAGGGCTGGCTGACACTGTGGTCTGGGGCTCTTTGACAAGCCTCAGTTATCTCGTGTTTTGTTCTTGGATCGTAAAATTTGGTGGGAAAGAGAGAATATTTTCTGTGTGTTGGTCAAGAACCTCATGCCTAGCGTGCCTGGGCCCTTTGGTGTAGCAAATAATAAACACAAATAATAATTGATGAGGAATTTACTACATCTGATGCAAGCTGGTCAAACAGGGAGAAGGAAATCTGCAGGATGGCTTTGGTCAGTCTAACAGTGAGATGGATGCAGAATCAAGCTGGTAACTCAGCAGACCACAGTGCAGAAGTTTCAAGCCTTTTTCAAATTCACATCAAAAATGTCAATGAAGAAAAAAAACCTTTGTGGAGATGATATAAAGCTCAACGAAGTAAAAAAGGCAGTAGGGTCTTGCTTTGGGCACACTGGAAAGGGAGATGGGGCAGCTGGGTTTGAGTGGCAATGGGCACTCCTTAAATCACACGTGCTCCTGTGAGTGGGTGGGGGACTCTGGGATGAGTCCCAGATTTGCTGTGTGGGGTCAGGAATCAACCTGACACCCAACAAACCAGCAGCTCTTCCACTTCAATCCTCACAGAGAAACAACTTCCAGGGAAACTTACACAAACTGCTTTTTTGATGTCTTTAAACCCTCCCTGCAAGACGGTTTGAGGGTAAACACAGGCAGACCCATAAATTAACTGTAATAGCTGAAGCCCCATTGTGTAGGCAATGGCTTGCAGCAAACAGCAGCTACTCCTGCCCAACAATGTGAGGAAAGTCACCCTGCACATTTTTTATCCTTTGACACAAAGTGCAGCTGCAGAAATACCTCAAAGGGGATTTTACCAAAAGACAATCGTGTCCTTGCAGCTCTGCACATTTGAGAATGAACTCATGGAGATAACGGGTCCAGGCTCACAGTGATAAACATGTCAAGATAATTAAAATTATGTCTTTCTTCTAATAGAAAGGGCAAGATGTTAATCTGATGTAAGATGCTGTAGCTCTGTATGGTCACTCCTGCTCACCCCACTGGAGACTGAGCCCATGGAATTGGCAGCAATGAAATGAGATCCAGCAACCAGGCTCTGCAAATTCAGCATAGTCAGAGAGGTCACAGTTTGGCTGTGTGTGCCAAATTCTCATCTTTCCCAATCCAAAATAAATCTGGCATTTTTGTATGTGTATGCAGATGTCACTTAGGAGCTAAGCTGAAGGCAGACAAGCTGCCTGTGCAATCCAGGAGCCAGCTCTCAGGGAAAAAAGGTCTGGATGATAAGCAAAGGAATGGAGTGAATTTTCAAAGTGGGAATTAGCCCAAATTTGCACGGGAGGTTGTTGCAGATATCAGGGTCAGCAGGGTCACACACATGTGGGAAGGGCTGGGGACAGATTTCACTGGGATGAGAAACAACAAAATCCACAGGACAGGCTGCACCAGGTTCTTGGAGGATTGGGAGAAGTGCTGGAAAAACAGCAGCCTGAAGGAGAAAGCCTGGAGGAGGCTCTGGCAGCAGGAGGGGAGAGCAAGCAGGCAGGATTGCCCTGCAGAGGAGGAGCAGGAGCGTGCACAGGGCCGGTGTCAGGGCTTGTCTGCACAGAGCAGCACAGCAAAGCTGCTATTGTGGAATAAAATATGCTGGAATGTGGACACGCCTATTCCAGAATAAAGCTGCTTTTTCCTAATTTAACTTAATCCACTATTTGTTTTTATTATTTTTATCATCATCAGATGCAGCTAATTTGGAAAAGCTGTTCCAATTAATTTCCCTGCATAGACAAGCAGCTACATGCTGCAAAGCCTTTGTCTGCTCAGTGGCAGCCTGACCAGCAGCTTCTATTCATTCCAAAACCAGATGCTTTCTTCTACCCTCTGACCATTTTTTCTACTTTGTCTCAACAGACCGTGAAGGGAGCAGGAGTGGGAATTTCTCCCAGGAGTGTGGAGCCTGGTAGCCCTGTTTATGGGAGGTAGAGCAGGGAAAAAATGTTATTTAGAGTGAGGGAATAAAGAACTTGAGGACAACAAGAGTCCAGGGCAATGATCAAGGAGGCCACGATGACTTTATGGGTACCATGAGGGACTTGGCATGAGGTAGAGTCTGCCATCATTCTCTTTGAACTATTTAAGCCATGGGTAGTGCACAGAGACATCAGCAGGGCACAGGGGCTGGAGCACAATGGGTTGTTCATGCTGGAGAGATCCAAAACTTGAGTCGGGCCCAGAAGAGCAGCTGTGGGTGGCACCAAGCCTGTGCTCAGGTTCCAGCAGTGCTGGACAGTGGGAGCACCCCATGCCTGGGGGGGCTGTGGTGGCTCTGCTGCTCCCAGAGATCCAGAGCTGGCTCTTGCAGAGCCCAGATGTTGCAGAGGAAGCTGCTGAAGAATGATCCATCCTTTCCTTTGGCTCGGAGATCAAAGCAGCTCACAGGAGCTCGGGGCTATGAGTAACTCATTAACCAGCACTCAGCCACTGCCTTACTGGTTTTGAAGAGTTCCTTCACCAGCCCCCCTTCAGCTTTCAGCCAGAGCAAGATAACCCCGGGGGAAGCCTGCACATAGGGAAAAACCAAGACACAAACCCCTGACCCAAACTCCCTCTGATTCTACAGTCTGTCTCTTTTCCTACTTTTTCTTCTTCCACCCTTTTTCTTGGAGACTCCATCATCTCTTCACTCTATCCCACATGGTCTTCTCCTCTGGTACTACAGATATTTGGTTCATCCTCCTGCTGACTGGCAAATGTTGGGAGGCCACAGCTACAGATTCATCTCCAAAAGCAACCTGAAAACAGTCCAGCCCATCATCCACCCCCTGTGCTCTGGGCAGTGAATCCCTGCCAGCAGGAAGAGTCAGGCATATCCATTGCTTGCGTGGCAGGGAGCTTGCAGGAGAGCCACTGGGGAGAAGGATGGAAGCTAAAACCCCAACTTTTCTGCCAGGTGTTGGGTGCACATAAAAAGATGGCAGCAGCTGGAAAGGACAGCCAACTTTTCTCCCTTCCACACAACTCCTACATTGTTTGTAGAGTCCCTTTCCCTCCCAAAGCTTGACATTGAGAGACAAAATCAATGCCTAAAAATGTTGGTGCAGGTCTGTTGTGAGCTATTGCAGCACAAATTCAGGTTCTCATCTGGCTCAGTGCCTCTCTGTTCCTCTCCCTCTTTGTACCTTCCAGCAGGCAGTGTTTAGGAGAGGCTCAAGAGTGAATTCCCCATGCCCAGCCTCTCATGACTCAAAAACTGAAGTCTTCTGCCCCACCGATGTTTTTGGCCCCTCTTGCCCAGTGCTTGCTGATCTGTACCTCCCTGCCAGCCAAGCTTGGTGCATTGTAGGGGCAGGCTCACACAAAAACAACAGCTCAGTACATGGGATGTGCTGCCAGCCCCCTCCCTCCTCCCGTGAGGGTTTGTATGGTCCTGATTTCCGCACAGAGACTCTGATCTGCGAGTTTTATTCATGACCATAAAACAGAGATTAGCTCTTATCTCTGGCACGCAGCAATATCAGGCACCAGCCCTCGCTCCAGAGCATTGGCAGCCGAGGACCAGAGCAGCACACCAAGAGGAACTTCTTGGAAAAGGAGGAGGAGGAGGTGAACAACATGGGGAAAACCAGTGGTGGGAGGTGAACACGAAGGGTGGGATGATGCCAACGTGCCCTGGGAGCCCTGAGAGCCAGGGGAGGAAGCTGTGATTAGACAGCAGCATCTGCAATCAAGAGCAGGAAGCGCGAGCGCCGGGAAACGCGATAAACCCCGAGTGCCCCGAGGGGAGGCACCAGCCCTTCCGTGCCCCCTGGCACCCTGCCCAGCCAGCAGCACCCCAGCTCTGAGCACACAGGCAGCTGGTCCTTGATGCAGAACCACTGGAATCGCTCCCCTTGGATTCCCGTGGCCACAGAATCCTACAGAAATCCCCAAGGCTGTTGGTTTGTAGCATGACTGGCCCAGCAGGGAAGGGCTCCCTGCATCAACCCTTGGCTTTTCCTGGCAGTGGGGTAGGGTTGTATCTGGATGGAGGAGCTGTGTAGACAGGCAAAGACCCAGGGCTGGTTTGGAGCCTTACTCACAGCAAGACAAACACAGTTCTGCTTACACAGGGGTTTGGATTGATTCAGCACTGGAGTGTGTGGGATCAGGCTTTGGTCATCAGATGGCTGCAGGAGAAAAAGAGCAAGAGATGGAAAGGGAGAGAGGATAGGTGAGGAATTAAAAAAGAAAGACAAAAAAAGCAAACCAAAAGAGAAAGAAAGGAAAGGAAGGAAGGAAAAAGAGAAGAGAAGAGAAGAGAAGAGAAGAGAAGAGAAGAGAAGAGAAGAGAAGAGAAGAGAGAAGAGGAAAAGAAAAGAAAAGAAAAGAAAAGAAAAGAAAAGAAAAGAAAAGAAAAGAAAAGAAAAGAAAAGAAAAGAAAAGAAAAGAAAAGAAAAGAAATCTCCTTTTGAAAGCCCTAAACTTGCCTCTTTATCTCCCTAATCTATATTTTCCCCCCAGAGCCTCTTTCTGTACAGGATGAAAGCAGATTTCTCCTCTTTATTTTCGTTTTCTGTGTCCTTTAGGAAGGCATTTGCTCGAGACTAATTGAATTTTCTGCCCGTGAAGAGAAGGACACGACACAGAGTGAGTTAAAGTCCGACACCAGGACAGGGCGCAGGAGCCGTGTTAACTGGTGTGGGGAACAGCCCCTCACTTAACAAAAGTGTTTAATTCTGTCCCCTCTTGTTAAGAAGGGGCGGAAGGAGGGGATATTTATTCTGTTCTTTTCTCAAGGTTTTTCCTTTCGGGTCACAAAGTGCCCCCCACGCTCCTGGCCCCCCTCCTCTCGCTGCTTTTGTGGCAGCAGCAGCTGGTGGGTTGCAAAGGGGACAGGCTTTGTCTTTTGACACACTCGAACATTTCTGCACAGAGCTGGGGAAACCTTTCCCTTCCCACCTCTCGCCTTTACGGGCAAGAAGGAGGGAGCGAGGGGCAAGTGGTGGAGGAGTTATGACCGAAGGGATAAAATGGCACAAAGGGCTGTGGAGCCACGGTGGAAGAGGGCTCGGGGCTGGACTGTGAGGGGCTGTGGTGAGCAGATGGTGATGGGCCATGGGAGGGGGTGTGGGATGGCCCTGAATGCCAGGGAGGCTTGTGCCGAGCAACCTGTTGAAGGGAGAAGGGAAAAAAGCAAAGCGAGAGGCGGCAACTGCACAAAGGAGAGCGCAGTGGCTGCCTCTTCCCAAATCCAACAAAGGAACCTCTTCTGTCCCTTTGTCACTCTCCCAGTCTTGGGCCCCAGTTAATCTTCAGGCCTGACACGTGGAGGATTCGCTTGGTTTGTGCTACAAGTCCATAAACCAGCTCCTTTTCCTGCCAGCAGCACCCTCGATTCCTCCACAAAGCTTGTGCAAACCCTGCAGTCCCTCCACGAGGGATGTGCAAACCCCTTGGTCTCTCCACACCTCCTCCAGGGATGGGACAATACAGCTGGTGCTCAGGAATGGGTGAGATGCAGCCCTGTTTGACAGCAGGGCTTGAGGAATGTCCTGGTCCTGCCCGTGGCACTGGCCTGGGGCTGGAATGAAATCAGGCTCCTGGTAGGTATGAGCAGGAAATTGGGGCTGGACCCCTGATCTGACCCCATAGCAGTCAGTGTAACCTGCCTGTGTCCACCCTGCACTGTAGGGGTTTGCAGGCTGGGAGTGGTCCCAGCACCTTCTCTGTCCTGGGCAAAACTGAAAGTAGGAATATTAAAACAAGTTTAAAGAAGGAAACTGAAACCCATCTCTCCATGAGCTCACTGCTTGATTTGGAGACTACATCCCTCCACTGCCCTCCCCACGACCAAGAAGCTCATATAAGAGCCCCAGACCTGTTTCTGGGAGAGCAACCTACTTTTTTTTCTGCAGCAAAATCCAATTGCTGTTAGTGGGTGTTCACCTACAGTGCACCCCAACAGCCTGCACAGGGAGATGCACACATGGACACTGGAGCCTCCAAAATTGCAGCCAGTGGCCTGATTAAAGCCTGTGCAGCTCTCCCTTTTACTGGTGCAAGCTGGCAGCTTCAGTGTGTGGACACTGGGGTGAAACCAGTATGAGGTGAGTGACAGCAGAAGTGTGAATTTTAACCTTTGTGCAGCACCATAGAGACACACAGAGCTTTGGGAAATGCCTGTTTCCACAGGAGCTTTCAGGAGAGCCCTTATGAATGGAAAATAAATAGATACATTCATTATCCAAATTGTCTTATTTTTGTGGTGCCTCTTGAGTAAACCCACTTCTGAGGCTGTCCTAATTGCTTTGCAATAGAGCAGAGATAAATATTTATCAAACAGCTGCATCAGGAAACCACAGTTCAGAGAGCCAGTATCGGGTGATGTGTCTCAGGAAGGATGAGTCTGAGTGGTTTTAGCTTTGCTGACCTGCCAGGCTTCCTCCCTTACACAAGACAGAGCATCACCCAAGCCCAGACCCACGTGGCACCACACCAGCCCCTTAGCATCACTTGGAACTGGTCACACAGAGCCTTTGGAGGACTCTTCTCGAAGCTGGAGTGCCCCTGTTGCCCCATTCTATTGACCTGGTGTTTTCTGACACCTTTTCTTCCTTTGACTTCATGGCCTCTCTTGCTTTCTATTAAAAACCCCAGAAACGTGGCCCATATTCCCCTGGGACGCCCAGTGCTAAAAGAGGCCCACATGCAAATATTTAGCTGCACTAATATTAGCGCAGAAACATCCGACCAGATGGCAGAGTTTCTAGGTCTCGCTGTGCAAAACTGGCTCTTCAAAATAAAACAGGCTGTGACAGAGCTCTGTGACCACTTGCCAGTTCCTGAAATCCCAGACCACTGTATACTGAGGCAGCTGGATACACAGGACAAGGGCTTTCTAGCATCTTGCACATGTGGGACCTCCTCTCAGCCAGTGGCGTTTCAACTACAAAAGAGAGGAAATGATGACGAAAACCAAATTTTGAAGTTCAGAGTGTTAGAGGAGAGGGTTGGCTTGCATGGACCTGGAGAAAGAGTGTGCAGGTCTCCTCTTGCTCCAGGCATTCCTGATCCCTCAGTAGAGGGGTGGCATTTTGCACTGACCACAATCAACGTGTGCCGTCCACAGCTGGAGAGGGCAAAAATCCCTCTGTGATTGCTGATTGCATTGAGCAGCCTCAAGAGCAAACAAGAGCAGAATTTCCTCTTCTGCACAACTTGTGCCCACCCTTTAAAAAACTTGTCCTCCCAGAAATGCTCTCTCAAGCTGGAAATGCCCAAAGAGATGATCACAATGCCGAGCATGAGCCAGCTGAGGGATGACGTTCCCATTTAATTGGGAGCGGGTGTTTCTCGACTCGTGCAAAGGGCATGCTATTTTTATAATGGTCTGGTTCCAGATCACAGCCTCCCCGTGTTAGGCTCTGCAGATACATCTAATGAAAGCCAGGTCCTGCCTAGAAGCCCATACAATGGGCTCAGAGTTGGGAAGAGCGCTCTGAAGCCTCTCACCCAGGGGCTTTGTGAGGTTGCCCGCCAGGGTCTGTTTTTTCCATCCTCACTCATGTCAGAGAAGTTAAATATTTACTGGAGCTATTAAATATTTATGCTAAGTTGGTCCTCCTGTGGGGAGGCTTCCTATGGCTGACTCCAGGGGGTCTGCAGCCAATTCACTCATGTGTCTGTGCTAAGCTCAGCCCTGCTCCAGAGTGCAAACACACGGGGACTTCACAGGGCTGCCATGCACTCTAGGGAAGGGAAATCATGGGTTTGGCTACAATAATTCTATTGGTGGCTCTTTAGGTGTCTTCCTTAAAGATAAGTCCCTCATGAAAATGTGGGTTGCTCTTTGCTCTCCTTCCACCCCATGGTTTGCAATGCCACCTCACTCCTGTTGTGTGGGAAGCTGAGTGAGAGCATCCAGACCCATCTCCAGCTCCTTTCATTCTTCCAGCAGGTCTCCAGCAACTCCAGAGAGCAGGGGAGCTCGAGGCAGGGGGTTCCTATTCAACAGCACCCAAGGAGACCCATGGTCAACACAGTTAGAGCATGAAACGTGGCAGTGCCAAAGCAAAAACCAAATGGGAGAAGCCCCGTCCCATCCCGGGAGCCAGCACCAATCCTGGGACAAGCTCCTCGCTCCCATCCACCAGAGTGGGTTAATGCTGCTGCAACTCCCTGCTGGAACAGGGCCAGAGGAAAAAGGCTCCACCATTTCCCGGTCAGGCTGGAAAACAGGCCAGCTGTTTTCTCCAGGAGCAGAAAGTTGTTGATCCTGGGCCAGACTCAACAGCGCGTTGTCCCGCCAGCCCCGCTCTCCAGCCTGCGGTGGGGCTGGAGGGCACAACCTGCCCGGGGGGAGCTGGGCACTCTCCCACCTGGTGTGACCCCTCCCCGGGCGCCACTCTGCCCTTTCTGTCCCCATCCCTTTCCTTTCCTCGTCTGGCTCCAAGCAGGGCTGGGGACGCCCTTTCCTGCCTGGCACCTGGCTGGCCCGACAGCAGACACGGCGCTGCCAAGCACCACCACGCTGCTTCCCCTCCACAATCCTGGCCAAAGCCCCATCACGTTCTCATCCTCTCTGCTGCGCTATCAACCTGAAAAACGTGCCTGGGGAAGAAAGAAGGACTAAAGAAAGGAAAAAGAAAGGAGGAAAGGAGCCAGCCTTTGGCTCAGGCGTGCCAAAGGGAGCACGAGCGCGCGCAGGCTTGGCTTGCTTCCTCGCCAGCTCTTTTCCCAGCAGAGCCATAAGGGATTGGGAGAGTACAATTGTGAGTGGAGCAGGTCCCAGCGGCTCGACCGGCTCTGGGCTGGGATAGCCAAGGGACACTGAGTGCTCCACAGGGACATATTTCCAAAATAAAGTCATTCTGGTTCTCCTCCAGCCCCGCCAGCCACCCAACGGCTCGCCGCAAAGCATCGCTGCCGCCCCCACGGCCAGAATAAAGCTGTGAGGAGCCCTGACCCTGCAGAGGCCAGGCTGAGCGCTCCCCAGGCAGCCCCTTCCTCCAGCCACAGCGCTTCTCAGTGTGAAGAGCAGCACGTGGGCTTGGCCGGATGCACACGCGGCCCCCACAGCCTTCCCAGCACAGCCCTCTGCCCTGCCTCCTCTTCCTCCTGTCCTCTCCATCTCCCATTTCTCCCACAGGCATTGCTGCTTTCTTAGCCATCCATAGTCTGGTGGTGGGACACAGATGCAGTCTGTGCACCAGCCTGGTTTGCCTGCTGCAGACTGAGCTTGGTTTATCCTGAACAGAGGTGGATGTTTGGAGCCCAAAATATGGATGGCATTGTGGAAGGGCAGCTGAGAGGAGCAATTTGAGCCTGTTCCTCAGCTCAGAGAGCTGCACTGTGCACCCAGCTTGCTGCAGTGACTTTGCTTGCTGCAGGATGCTTTTGAGGACACAAGCCATGAGGCACCAGTTGTTCTGGGAGAGGGGCTCCACAGATAAACAGCTGAAAATCAAGGCTGGTAGAGGTTTGAAGACATCCCAGGAGATGGAGTTATGAAACCCAGATGAAGAGCTTTCAGGGTCCCACTTGTTCACCTCAACCTGTCCAATGCTCCCCCTGCCCCACAATCAGGTGCCAAAGTCCTTCTCCATTTCTCAGCAGCCCCACAACCAACGCCCTCCACATCCACACACATGCACAAAAAGCAAGCCCTGTCCATCTGCTCTTCCATGGGACCCCACTCATTTAACACTAACCTAGAGGTTCTGGAATCAGACCCTGAGAACACCATCCACCCCACACAATGGTTCATGTGGTGGATCTTTCCAGAAGGTGACAGCCCCAGCCCTGAGCTCTTAAGGACCAAACTCTAAAATCCAGAGGCCCCACAAGGTTTGCCCACCTCAGTCTCCAGCACAGCCTGTAAATGTCACAGCATGCACACTTAGGTCCCCAGCCCTTCCTCTTAGTCACCTCTTCCCTACTGTAATAAATCAAGAATCAAATGGGTATTACCACACTGATGGTCATTCTCATAATCCTCTCATCAACATTAAATCAGCACCCCTGACAATGCACTGGAGGCACTAGCAGGGCTGAGATAAGCATCAATATCAATTCTCCAAGGGAATGGCCAGCTCTGGGTGTCCTGGAAGGCATGGCCAGGCATTCAGGGCTGCCCCACCACAGAACCCATCTCCCCAGCACCTCCACACCAGCTCAGCACCCCACAAAGGACCTCAACAAGCTGGGGACCAACACCTGGGGTCATCTGGGTGGGGCTGGGAGCCTGTGCCCATCCATGGTGCAAAGGGGACGTAGGAGAGACCCTAAATGCCATTAGAGGAGGTTGGGACTAAGCAAAGCTACTGATGTCCCTACTGTAAACAGTATTCCATGATGGGGACACAGGGATGTCTGTGGGACACCCTCTGCCTGAAAACCTCATCTGAAATAGCTGAGGATGCCTCATCATCATGGCCCATCCCCAGCAGAGGTTGGCTTGAATCCACCAGCAAAGGTCTCAGGGACATTTTGACTCTCCTTGCTGGAAGGGGCTGTGAGGGGGGGGTCATCCACCTCACTTCTTCCACACCTTCCTGGAAAATGGGCGGGAAAGGAAAAGTTGCATCAGTTAGAGCTCATTCCACCACAGCTCAGGGTCTGGATGGAGCAGCCCTTGGAGCAGACACTGCTCCCTGGAGAGAGGTGCTCAGAGAGGTGGGACACACCCCCTTGGGAGGGGTTCCTGTTTGGAGGGAAGAAGAAAAGGACACGGACGTGGCAGTCAGGGATGTACCATTGGCCCTGCTAATAGAAACCCTCTGTATAAACAGGGAGAGGATCCAACAGAGATCAGAGATGGTTTTTCTTTCAAGAAAATTAAACATTTAAAACATTTGAGAACACACGCCCTCACCCCCCGGACAGTAATTAACTTCTTCCTGTGCAGAGCATGGAGCACTTTCCAAAAACAGAGCTAGATGGATTATTTTTCAAAGGAAATGTTGTTGAAAGGATCTTCTGTTATGTCCCAAAGTGGGAAAACAGTCACAGTGGCTGAGGAAGGGCTTGCTCCATGCATGTGCCACACTGTGGCTGCCTGAGGATGTGGTGCCACTCCAGACGATGCTGGTTTGGGGGCCACGTGGTGGTTGAGCAGCAGCCATGGTGTTTGATGGAAACAAGTCCTTCTTTGGTCATTATGGGACCCTAAAAATCAATAAAAAATAAACCAGTCACCAACAGCAGAAAAAGAATCCCAAACTCAACCTGTGAGGGATGCATTTCTTTTCCCCAACATGACAGGGCACAGGAATCTTGCAGTGTGAGAGGGGAGATAAAATCAGATGCAGATGCAAATGTATGCAGTGTTTGAGGGGATTTACATCCCAGGTCCCCAGATGAGCCCGTGGTCCTGTGAACTTGGGAAGAGCTCAGCCCTGGTTCTCAGAGCAGTAGCATGAACAGAGGCAGCTGGAGTGAGTGTTAAACAAGCACAGGGTGAGTGACATCCCGGCAATAAAAGGGCTCCATGCTAGCCAAGGTGTTTGGTGGGAACAGAAAAACTTCCCAGGCTGATCGCACCACTCTCCCTGAGCCTGCAGAGAGGCAGGAGCACAGGGAGGCAGGGCCGGATAGAAATGGCTGAGAGCTGGTTTTGAGAGACAATTGTGCTTTGTAGCAAAGTTTGAGGTTTGGATGTTTGTTTTCAGTGCAGCGCTGGGAGGAAAATAAAACCCAACATTTTTTGTGACACAGACTTGTGGGGAAACAGCTTTTCTCTGGTTGAAAAGGTCAGGTTTGCTTTCCATATCTCCCTCACATCAAAAATGTCCTGCAATCCCTGGAGCTCGGGAGAAAATTTCCTCTTGCAAAGTTAAGTGAGGGCAGGCCTGCGGGGAGAGCTCATTTCTTTTTCTACTCCAGATCGAGCCAGTTGGGAGGAATGAGTCTGGGTTTGAGCACCCAGATGCCCTCTGAGGTCTGGAGTAAAGTCACCACAGAGCTGGGCTGCTCAGCAGGACCCGCCTGCCTGGCAGCTCCGGGCATCCCACCCAGGGATGTTGACTCAGGGCCCTGCCCTGGAGCAGGGGACAGCAGGAGCTGTCATCACCCAGGGCTGCCCTTGTGCCTCTCCCTGGGGACAACATCCACAGGAATCTCATGTGGCCCCACAAATGTGCCTCATTTGGGACGAGAAATTCTATGCTTGGGGTGAGAAATCTTCTGGCTCTGCTGCTGTAATTTTTCTTCATCCCTTTTATAATCCTAAAATCATGCCGAAGTTTCCTAATTCCCTTCGGGCATCTCTCCACTCTGACTTCATCCTGCAGTCTTCCCTTGGCTGAGGTTTAGCTTTTAGCATCTTCCCTCCAGTAAGGATCCCTCTGCGTCAGCGTTGCGAGGAGTTTTGGCACCGCTGGCCAGAATCTCCCTCCTAATGAGACATCCAGTGCTCAGCCTGGGAGGATGGCGAGTGCAGACAAAGAAAATATAATTCAAAGTGACAAGACAAAGGGATCTGTTGGATGGGGACCAGTGCATCTGGAGAAACATCTTTGTTTCAGAGGGAGAAGAGAGCAAAAGCAAGAAAAAGAAAGAAAGGAAGGAGGCATCGGGAGCGGGATTGTTCCTGGCCTGCAGGTGTGTGTGTGTAGGGAAGGCAGGAGAGCCCTGGGCATTGAAAGCTTTCATTGCAGGCTGGCCACCTTTGGCTGTTCACTGCACACTCCCTCATGGGGTGTTGTGTTCCTGTGCCCACAGGCAGCGTGTTCTTGCCCTTTTCTCTTTTCCCCACCATCTGCTGTGGCAAATTCCCCCGAGCATCTCCCGCCCCGGCGTAGAGTTTCAGCACTGTGTAGAAAACAAGAGGGAGAGAAACCCAAACCCCACCTGTAACAGCATGAGGAGGGACAGGACCCAGCTGTGCCTGATGCCCATCTCAGTGTCCTCTGGCCTCTGCTTTGGGGGCCACTGGGTGATGCTGGGGCTGCCTGTCCCAGGCTGGGGCAGGGGGAGGGTGGGGAATGCAGGGCTGTGCACACACAGTGGGATCCTCTTTCCTTGTATGGCTGGGGCTGCTGGCAGCACAGTCCCCCCCTAACCCCATTGTTTCAAATTACAAAGCTGCCCAATCCCACTGAGCCACCTCAGATCCAAGGCAAGAGCCGGCAGCTGCTTTGAAATCCAGGCTGGAGCAGACAGAGCTTCAAACAACAGCTGGGCTCCCTCCTCGTGGGGCACAGCACCCCAGCCCTGGCACCAGGGAGGGCCCTTGGAGCCATCACTCCTCTCTGACCCTCGCCATGGGAGAAGGGAGAAGGACATTCAGACCTGCAGCAAGGCTCCCACAGCCCCCAGAGCAACCAGCACCCTCCTGTGCCTTTTGTGGCCATTGTCCATTTCTTTCAAGGGCCTGGAGAAGTCCCTGGGTCCTGGCAAATGATGCACAGGGATGCATTTTTCATCCCCAAGCAATCTGGTCCATTTTCCATGGCACATGCCAGTGGCTATGCCAGACCTCTCCTGCAGAGTGTCCAACTCATTGACACCTGAGAAAACAATCATGGGAAAAGGTCTGGAATCTATGGCAAGCCTATTGTCCTAAATTTGGTTTAAAGCCTTCTGTGCCCATCAGTGCCTGCAGCACACTCTCCTGGCTCTTGGGCCACTCAGCCCTGAACTTGAGACACACTATGGTGATGGGAGGGTAGAAGGGGGGCTCTGGGCTGGCTGTCCCACAGGCTTATCCAATTCTTCATGCACAGTTAACTCCTGCTTGGATGGTCGGGAAGGAGAGCACAAGGCCATGGCTGGGACAAACTTGGTCATGCTCAGCCACATTCCTGCCTTCAAAAGGGTCCAGGGTGCCTGGGCCTCTGTGGACAAGGGCCCTGGGAGATCACATTACTCAGGGCTTTTGTAGCCTTAACAGCTGTGACAGGGGTAGCAAAAACTATTAGTGTGCAGGGCTGTGTGTGTGAGAGGGCCAGGGCCCGGCCTCCCCAGTTCAGCCTGGCATTAATCCCCCAAACAGATTAATGATGCTCAGTGCTTTGAAGAGCAGAAAAGGAGATGGGAGACTAATTGGGGAGATCAGCACGACCAAAGCTGGCACATGCTGTCCCCAAAGCCCCAGACAGTGGTTGGAAAATCAGCTTCTCCCCTGGGGAGCTGCAAGGGGAGCTCAGCCTGCCCCAAGGACCACAGCAGGACAGAACTGTGTGGGTGAAACCTCCTGTGGGGTGTCCCACTGACCAGGAAGGGGTGGCAGGGACCAGTCCCTGCTCCCCAGGGAATGCTGAGCTCCCTCTGTGCCCTTGGCTGTGCCAGGAGCTGAATTCAGCCCTGAGCCCTGGCACAGCTGAGCCACGGGCAGCCTGGGCAGGCATGGGCTGCTCACAGAGCAGAGCAGCAATGCCAGCCTGAGCCCGTGCTCTCCTGTCCCTCCCAGCCACCAGCCCCCTCCCCACGACCCCAGGGGAAGGAAAGAGGCCTTGTGGGGGCTTCTGGGCAAAGAGGAGAGGATTTGCCAGCACAAAGCAGTGAATCCATGTGGCAGGGCATTGGCCACCCACGGGATGCACCTGCCCACACTGGCGGGGCTGCAGGAACAGCCTCATCCCCAAAAGCTGCTTCCCATCCTTGTGGCTGCTCCAGCCTCTTCACCGGGGTGGTGCCTCCCTCTCCATCAGCATCACAGCAAGCTGTCACCTTCCTGCAGCTCCTGATGGCTCTGACAGGGATTGAGCTGAGGGTTTCCTTGGGCTGGGATTAAGGAATGTGGCAGGAGGGTGGCAGCAGGGTGCTCTGGAGGCTGCCGTGGGTCCTTACTTCACTAATTAGAAACATGAAGCCACCAATAAGTTACCTGCTCTCCCCTTGGCACCTGCATGAGAGAGAACCTTTCCCTCAGCCCAGCTTTGATCAACCAGCACCCTGCAAACACTTGGTGGGAAAAGGGTCTCTCCCCCTCTCCAAGGATCCAGCGTTTTTATTTGCATTCACCATCCTGGCCATGATTAATGCTGCAAGGATTCTGTTGGTATTTCCTCCATGCTTCCCAACAGCCCTTTGCAGAGGGCTGGCACCAGGAGAGCAGGCTGAAAGACCTCCTGAGCTAAAAAGCACATGTCTCTGCATCATGTTCTCTGGGGCCAGGTTCCCAAGCTGGGACAGCAGCAGACATTAGTCTCTAGGTCATGGATGTCCATAAAACATCCTTCTCCCGAGCTGCCCCAGCCCCCCAGCCTGCCTGCCTTGCAGCATCCAGACCTTCCCAGCCCATTCCCTCTTCCCAGGGAGGTAGGAAAGCTCCCAGGACCAATTTACCCCATGTGGGCAGCAGGGAAAGCATTTAAGGCTTGGAGGTGTATCAGGGCCACTGCAAGCAGCTAAGAAAAATAAACAGGCACAGGATCTCCCAGCAAACCAGCAGCCCTGGGAAGAGAAGCCACAAGCTCCCAGTGCTGGGTGGGTTTGTTGGGCTCTGAGCATCATTTTCTCTTAGCTGACACAGGTGGAGCTGCAGCCTCCATGCTGGATACAGAAACCCATCCAAAACCTCCACCTCTGCTGCCACACTTCCTAAGTAATTTTTCTCCAAACTTAGCAGTCAGTGGCTGACAGGCTTTGCCACTCCCTCAGCCAAGAAATGCCTCCCAGACAGTTTGGGTCAGGGCTGCCTTTCCTGACCTGCTCTCACCTGATTGCTTCCCTTTTCTCTCACCAAGAGGCTGAAACCACCTGCAGAGGTGCTCTGGATGTGAAGGGGCATTTACAACCCAACTGACTTCTGCAAAACTCTCCTTTTTGCACGAAAATCCCGGTGGGAACCTCGTCCCTTCATCCCACAGTGCCTCAGTTCCCCATCCATGATTTGGGAACTCTTTTCCCAGGGGAATGGGAAGAAGCTTTGTGGACTTTCCCTTCCTCCCCTGATGCTCTGGTGTTTCGTTTTTACCTGACTCCCCTCTGTGTCCCCTGTTTGGATGTAACTGTGTCCATCTCCTCCCACTGAGCTGATGAAAGAGCCCCCTGCTCCCCTGCCACCCCCTGATGCTCCACCACAGCGAGCCCCTGTTTGGCAGAACTAGGAATCCGAGCGGCTGCTGATGCTTTCAGGCTCATCTAACGACTTCCAGAGCCTTAATTTAATTTAATTACCATCCCCTTCTTATCTTAGTCATCCTGCCCGTGTTTATAAACAAAACACTGACTCCCTGCCCCACGGCTGCAACCTGAGCGCGGCACCTCCCATCTGCAGAGCCCATCGCATTCCTCTCCCGGCCCATCTGCCAGATGTCCGCAAGGAAGCCCGTGCAAGCCGCGACTGGAAAGTCGGCTCGGGGAAGATGCTGCTGCATTAAGCACTCGGCTTTCATCTTGCCCGGAGCGCCTCCTTTGCTCCGTGCCCGCGGTGAGGAATTTGGGTTGAGGTTTCTCAGCGCGCTCCTGCTGCGGGCGGTGGTTCCCTGTGCTGCCGCCTCAGCCCCAGCCCTGCACTCGAGATGTGTATTCCAAGCCTGGCTGGTTGGTTCTGGGGGAAAGCGGGATGCTGTGAACAGCCAGGGTGGTGTCTGTGAAGTGCTGCGCTGCAAATATTCAGCAGAGGACACAGAATGCCCAGGGATCCTGGGAGTGCCCTGCTGTGCCATGGTCAGAGCTGTCACAGGGGTTATACAATGAGCCCAAAATGAGCCCAAAAGTGGAGGAACAGGCACTCCCTGCTCAAACCCACTGCTCCTGGGAATGCTGGGGGTCCCTGCCCAGTTTGAGCATCTTTTCCCTTCACCATGGGTGTGGGGTGAGTGATGGTGCAGCTGACTCCATCCCTGCCCTGTGAACTTCAAGGCCCTGTTTTTGAGGTTCTCCCTGTTTCCTCTAAAGGATGTCTATCCTCAAAATATGTCTCTTCCCCTCCAGGGAGTTCTGATAATCTCAGCCACGGCTGGAGAGAGAGCTGGAAGTCTTCCAGCAGAGCTGTTGTTTGGTGTCTCTCATGACGTTGATTTTCAGTCCTTCTAGAGCCCAGATTCCTTTGATTTTCAGTTCTTCAAGAGCCCAGGTTCTTTCCAGTCTGGACAAACATTGCTGAGATAACCTGACTGTTATAAAGGTGAGCTCAGCTCCTGCTAACCAAAGAGACTCTCGTAAACATCAGAACAAGGGACTTGGCTCGGATCAGGTGTAAAAACAAACTTTGGCGTTGACTTCAAAAGCCCGGGAGTTTAAAAAGCAGTTATGATGCAACCTCCTTTGTATGCAGGCAGGGATGGCAGCGCCGGGTCCTGCAGGAGGGCGGGATGGGCCCAGGGGGGCATTTGCAGGAAATGCTGCAAGCCCAGTGTGATTCAGAGGGGGCAGGTCCAGGGGAAAGGGCAGCCCACTCCCCGTGTTTGCCTTCTGCCATTAATGAAGGCTCTGAAGGGATGTCCCAGGAGTGGAGCTATGGGGGAGGAAAGAAAATATCTCGCTCTATTTTCTCTCTTTACTGCAATACTCGAGTTGCTCCCTGAAATTCCCCCTGCAGCATCCCCTGGCTGGCTGCAGCCTGGCAGAAGTGCAGGGCATTTGCTCTGCTGAGATGTGGTGGAGCTGGGGTGAGCCACCAGCTTAAAGCCCTGTGCTGGGAAGAGGTCTCAACCAAAATGTAAAAATCAGCCCTTTCCCCATCACTTGGCCTCCTGACAGATTTACATCCACAGGGCAGGCTCTGTGTCTGGCCACAGTTTGTATCTGTTGGCCCAGAATACTTGAAATAATTGGTCCCTTCTTGCAGAGACAGCAGCAGTAACTTTGGGCTGCTTTGTTTGTGTGACCTGATGCTCCCACAGCACATCCCAGGTCCCAGAAGTCCCTAATTCATTTCCATGGTGGTGGGTCCAGGACAGTCACACATCCCTGGGGCCAAGGGATGCCAAGAGCACAGCCACAGCCAGTGGCTGACAATATCTGTCCTGAAGATGTTTGTTTGTGCCCTGCAATTCAGCCTGCAGCCAGGGGAATGCCCTGGTGTCTGCCATCTCAGAAGTAAAAGACATTCTGGAAAGGTTCTGGTGTGTTTGGTTGGGTAAGAGCAGGCTGAAGTTTATTAGAAGGTAATTCTTCTGTTAGACTGATGGATAAATCAGGAAGAGCAGGCTCCCTGGCAGTGCTCTGAGGGTTTCTGTGCTGGAGGTCAGGTCACAGCATGGATTTAGGGGAAGATTGGTTCAAATCATTGCAAACAAATCCCTTCCCAAGAACTGCAGCCTCCACATCACCCTGTGTCCTTGGATGGACACGAGCAGGAGTTGGCTGAAGCACCAGCTCGTGGAACAGAACTGAATGGTGAGGGCTCCCAGTCCCCTGCAGCACCCAGGGAGCAGCCACAAGGGACCACAAACAGCCTGAGGAGACTACACACAACCATCCCCATGTCCAACATCACATTCCCCGTGTGTTCCTTGGGGTAAAAGAGATCAGAAAACCCTCTAACCCTGGGGCCACAGCATTGCTCTGCACAGGAGCAGGGGCAGAGCACTCCTGCAGAGCTGTTCTCCCTGTGCTGCTCACTGGCAGGAAGGACACAGGTTTTTCCTATTACAGCTCAGTCATGGGACTAATAAAGGCTCTTTAATCATTGTTGGTCGCTTGTGCACACACGCACACAAAGGACACTCAGAGCTGGAGTGCAGCAGCACTCAGCACCTGGCAAAGTCATTACTGGCCAGCTTAATTTATTTCTAATCTGATGCTAAGGAAGAGAAAAAGTTAAATGCAAGCTGCTGCCAAGAGAAGGACTTGGCCCACGTTGGAGGGAAGGTTGTGATGGAGGTGTGAGGAGTGGAGAGGGAAACTGAGGCAGAAGAGGGTGCAATCTATATATGTATTGCACCCATACCTGGTGGGATGGCCTAGTGGGTGCAGTGGAGAGCCCTCACTGTTCTGGGGTTCTGAGGGGTTCCTGAGGTGTGTTACAGGGCTGAGCTGTGGACAGGGCACTGTGTACACCACATCCCTGTGGCTGCTTCCCCTTGCCAGGGATGGAAATAAACATTTCAATGAAACCAGATTCCTAGGTACAAACTGACACTGCCCTGGGGCTCTCTGACAAGGACCTTCCCAGGTATGCCTGAGCTGGACTTGAACCTGCCTGGCTTTTACTTAAAACCTGTGTCCAGACTACTGAGTTTAGTGGAAACTGGAGCTGCCTAGACCCCATCTCCTCAGGCTCCCCATCTCCTCAGGCTCCCCATCTCCTCAGGCCCCCCATCTCTTTATTTCAGCCATCCACCAATGAGTCTGGCTGCAATAAAACCTTATCAACCCATAAAACTCACCCTCCCAAGCACATGTTCTGGTGGCAGGATACCAGATAAGGGCTTCAAATACAGGAAACCACAGAGGGAGCTCAGCAGCGAAGGCACTCGAGGGAGGTCCTGCACAAACAATGTCCTGTCTGTGCCCCGAGCAAGGCACAGAGCCCATCCCTGTGGCAGCAGTCCATGGGTGCTGTGGGGTGGGATGGAGGTGGGGTAGGTGCCCCATGGGTCACCACTTCTTTCAAAAGGAGCTTTGGATGCCACAAGGATTCCATCCAGGCATGCCAGGGCAAATGCAGCCAGTGGTGACAGCAGCTGCTGGGCCTGGGCTGAGCAGTGAGGTTACCTGAGGGAATCACATCTGCCACAGCCCAGTGAAGCCTTTCCTCTTCCCTTTTTTCTTTTTGTTTTTTGTTTTTCTGGTTTTTGTTTCTTCTGGAATAACACATGAAGTTCAGCAAACATTATTCAAATATTTGTGAAGTCAAGGCTGGTATCCTCATGTCTGACAGCAGCTTCCTTGTGTCCTTTCTCTGAGCTTGGAAAGATCAACCCATCTGAAAGGAAAATACCTCAGTGACATGTTTACTTTTTTCACAGCTTGTTTTCTTGCCTGGATAGGAAAGCCTGAGGCCATCAGTGTTTAAATCTGGTTTTAAAACCCAGAGCCTGTTGTGGGCTGGCAGGTGGAGGCACAGCCACGGCATG
This sequence comes from Agelaius tricolor, assembly GCF_023055355.1. Taxonomy (NCBI): domain Eukaryota; kingdom Metazoa; phylum Chordata; class Aves; order Passeriformes; family Icteridae; genus Agelaius; species Agelaius tricolor. The sequence continues at coordinate 4,491,770 of NW_027269279.1, forward strand.
CAAGAATCCCTCACCCTGAACTCCCAAATATTCCCTGCAGAAGTTAAAGATTTCGTGGCAGTCAGTGCAGGGGGATGGGGTGTTCCAGTCTCCATTTGAATTTTTCAGATGACCTTAGTGCTCATTCCAGCCCAAAGTTGTACCCTTTTGTATTCATTCATTTGATCTTATCCTGCTTTTCCTGTTGGCCCAGGAAACCCTCTCCCCTCTCAGTTCTGATATTTAGGGATATCATCATCCATCAGCCAAAACTTTTCGATATATAGTGCTAAAATAAATGACAAAAAATAATACAAAATAAACCGAGTTTCTCCACCCTGTCTGCATAAGCAACATTTCCAGGCCCTGAATCACTTCTGGGGCACTTTTCCTGGACACTCCCAATGTGCCACCCTCCTCTTGGCAAGGGGACACCAGAGCTGGGGACATGGCTCTCCCTGCTCTCACCCCATTGTCACAGCCACAGGAAATGCACCCTCCATCCTCACCCCCCCACAGCTGGTGGGACACAGGCAGAGTTACTGCAGTGAAATCACAAATCTGAGGACTGGCCCTGGGAGCTTGGATTACCCCTGAGGCACCACAGAAACGTTTTCAGAGGGTGTCCAACTGAAATAAGGCTAAAAGTCCTGGTTCTGCCATGGCTTTCACATATTTTCCTTTCCAAGAAAGAGGTTGTCCCATCCTATAAATCACACCTTCCCTTTTCCTAGAATCTCCTTGTGGTTGTACTAATAAAGGCAATTCTGGCTTGCACCATGTCAAGTGATCGGGCTTATTTTTTAGCAGCTGTCTAAAAATGTTACCAGAAGGGTTTTATTTTTTCCCTTAACAGGTAAAGCCAGGGAGGCTCAAGAACCAATCCCTTTGCAACCCCACTGTGAACCCCACACACTTCCCCAGGACAGCTGCACCCCCCCAGCCTTGTTTGTCCTCCCTTCAGGTGAGCTCTGATGGCTTTGCATTGCTAGAATTTATCAATTTATCTGAGCAGCAGACTCCACTCCAGCTCTATTTGTACCACGGGCTGATGCCAAGTCAAACCACACAACCAAGGCTGTGGCATTGACAAGATCCTCTTTATCAGTCCAATGGAGAAATGGAGATGTTAGTAGAGGTCTATTTTCATCATTTTCTGGGCTTGGCACCAGTTACACCCCTCTTTTAATTAACTACATGTTGCTTTGTATTCAAAGCCATCTCAGTATTCCAGCAGTGATGGATGCCAAGCTGGCAGCCTCCAAATAACCCAAGGGGCCTCGTTGCCCTTTGCAAAATGCTGGCTTCTTTCTAGAGCTCCTCCCACAGCCTGAATTTAGGAGCAGGGGTTGGGACACCAGGGTTTGGGACACCAGGGTTTGGGACACCAGGACACCCACGCTGCCCTGCAGAACCCAGAGCCCCATCCCTGTGCTGAGGTGGGCACTGCTGGGTCCTCCTGTTGGGCAGCAGGACCCAGAGGCACATGGTGGTGTGGGGAGGGTCTCAGTGTCCTTTCCAGCTGTTTTCCTTTGTGAGTGGGGTGAGGATTTGAACTCAGCCCGCCCCAGTGTGGCTCCCAAGCATTAATCTAACAGGGTGCCTCTGTTTCCATGACCCTGTTTCCACCCTCAGCGTTTTGCTCCACTCCAGCTCCATGAGCTGTTCCAGATGTTTTGGAAAACCCCTTGCAGTTTGGTAAAAGCTCCAGAAAACAAGATAATTTCTCCCATCAGAGAGATCTAAAGGAGGAGGAGGAGGAGTAGCAGCAGAGGATGTGAGGAGCAGAGTCATGCTTGGATAACATCTCCCTAGGCTACGATCCACATCAAGCACAAGCCAGGATTGATGAAGTGCTGAGGCAGGTCAGAGCTACCACAGATCTCTCTTGAAGATGAAGGCCAAACCCCTGCAGTCCTTGTCCTTTTCCATCAGTGGGAGTTTTGCCCCTGGCTGCAGCAAATGGCATTTCCCTCTGAGCCTGAGGGGTTGGGGACTCACCACCAGCCATGGCAGGAGCAGGGAAGATGGATGCAGCACATTCTGGAGCTGCAGCTCTGTCCTCAGCTCCTCAGCGTGCCTTGGCTTCCCCTGAGCTGCTACTGAGATGCAGATGGGATTCAACCCCAATTCCCAGAGCTGCTCTATGAGCAGGAAAACTGCAGCCAAAGTGTGGGTGGGTCTGGGTGGAGCCTTCAGTGGATTAAACCCCTTGCTGGACCCCTCCATCCCCCCACACTGTGCTCTTCCTGCCAGTTTGTGTCCCTTCCTCTTGCTGAATTCTTGCACTAACAAATGTTTCATTCACAAAGCATCCCTTCACCTCCCGTGCTGAAATTCTCACGCTCTACTTACTCCTATCCATAACTATATAAACTCAAATTACATATAAAGCCAGCACCAGAAATAGAGAGGGACTGAATCAACAGCCTGGACTCAGCCTCCACCCAAGCCAGGAGTTGGCTGGAAGCTGGACCTGCCTCCAGACTTTGTGGCTGGAGCCCATCTGCAAGTCTAAAAGCCAAAATGAAAATAGAGAAGAAACCAAGTAACATAGCATCTCCTGGTCTTGACCACAGGCTCCCTGGGGCAGGGGCTGTTTGTTTGTCTCTAGAACAATTTCACTGTCTATGAGAAGAGCAGAACTCACCAGGGGGAGGTGGGCTTGTGGCTCCTCCAGCCCCAGAGGAGCCAGCAGCAGGATGGGCACCAGCAGACATGGCTATAGGGAAGGCCATGATTGCCCCTCTTCATTCCTCAGCACTTCTGTGAGCCCCAAAATCTCCAAAAAATGTGCTACCATTGGCTAGCACCTCCTTGGCTCCTGCCTGGTGGGGCAGCAAGGCAGCTGCTCCTGGACAGTGGCTGGGGGAGAGGATGGAGGGGAGCAGGCAAAGGAGAGAGGCAAAGGCAGCTCCTGGCCCCTGGGCAGGTCAGGGGCTCAGGGGGCTGGTGGTGCCTCTCCAGCTCAAACAGTCCCACCCTCACCCTGGGACCTGGGAGCTGCCACTCAGCCTCTGCTGTGGCTCACTTTGAGCTATCCTGGTCTCATCAGGAAACAAATACATTTGGTTCCCTAAATGGGAGAAGGCTTTTTGTCATCGTCGTCATTTTTCTAGTTTCGCTCTTTGTTAGCACCTCTTCCTCTTCCTCCCTGCTCTCCAAAATAGCAAAAAGCTGCATCCTCCTCCCCCAGCTGCCTCTTGTAGGTTGCTGCAACACCCAGCACTTCTCCTCAGCCACCAGCAGCAAAGGTCAGAGCCTTTGGAGGGGACCAGTGCTCCCAGCTCAAGGGTTTGCTGACGGGGTGGCCTGAGGCAGGCGTGTGTGGAGTCCTGCTGGCACCTTTGGATGCGTGTCATGCCCTGCCAGGCTGAAAATGTCCTTCCTACACTCACCCCTGTGTCATCCCACCTTCTCCCAGAGCCTGGGATGGGCAGTGGACCCTACATCCCTTCTTCTACTGTCACTGTCCCTCTCGTGCAGCTGGGCAGTGATGAGCTGGTGCTTCAGTGCAACAAGACCAAGAGAAGGAAGCAGTGGTGGTGCAAGGAGTGGTCAAATACTCAGAGGTGGAGGAAGGACCAGAGCTGCAAGCCTCTCAGTCCCTAAACCCTTTTCATTGGCCAAACTCAGAGTTCCTCCCCATCAAATGCCTCCAAGCCCCCTCTAAGCTCCCTGGTGTCTCCCTGGGGTGGGGTTCACACTTCTATCAGCAGCTCCAGGATGATGCCATCTATTGGGTCCCAGCACTGACCACCACTGATCTGCCTGGAGGGAAAACTGCTCATCCACACAGCACCATCTGTGCCACCCTGATGGATGGTGGCCCTTGGACACAGCTCCCCAGGCTGGCTCCTGCTGGGAAGGGGCTGAGCTGGCTCTGGCCTTGGCACAGCTTCCTCATGGGGAAGAATTATTTGCACTTCTCTGTGCCTGGGAAAGGTCACTCAGCACTGGGCTGAGCAACTGGCTGGAGGAGGCTGAGATGTTTGTGATGCTGATGGTCTCATTGTTTTCTTCTTTTTAGAGTTTTTCTGCCCCACTTTAGTGCCAGTCACCATCTGACCCCAAACTGGACCTTCTCTAGGATGCAGCCTGTGGGACAAATGTTTTCAGGTGTGATGAGGATATCAAACAAGGGCATGGAAAAGTTTTTATGATGTCAGAACCTATCACTCCTTATGTTAATAAATCTCAATAGAAAATGGTGAAAAAGCAGGGCTACACAAATTCCAAAGCTCCCCAGACCCAAACAAGCCTCATGAAACCTGCCAATAGCCAGAAGGGTTCCAGCATATGGGAGACACCTGTGGCTGCTCCCTGAACCCCAGAGCATCCCTAAAACCTCACAGGTTGCCTCCCTCCCTCTTTCCACCGCCCCAGGCTCTCCTCTCTCTGCACGTTCTCCAGACCCAGCTGCGGGCTCAGGCTGCGGCTGCAGCCCACGCGCTGCTCCCGGGCACGAGGGAGGCTTTGGGATGTGCAGTGTGCCCTGCCTGGGCCCTGCTCAGACCTGCTGCCACGTGGGCCCCCTGGCCAAGGGGCTGGCACGGAGCTTGCAGGGGAGCAGCAGCAGCAGGAGATGGTTGTGCTGTGGTTTGCGCTCGCAGCTGAGAGCAGGAGCAGAGCACACGGCCAAGCTGCAGCCCCTCCACTGCTGTGCCTCGTCCTCCCCCTCTGCTTTGGGGCAGTAAATCATTCAACATGGAATAAGAGCTGCTCAAACTGAGGAAGAATGGCTCCCAGGGACAAACCTCACCTGGGAAGCCGCTGGGAAGCACTTCTGAGTTGGCAAGAGCTAGCAGTGGGGAATGAAAGGGGAATTGACAGTGCTGATGCTGCTCTTCAGGAACCAGGGGCTCAAGATAAAAGTGAGCAGGGAGAGTTCATACATAACCTCCCTCCCCCTGAGGATCTGTCATTGCTGTAGCTCTGAGCCACCGTGGAGGGACAAGCAGTACACCCACACACCCACTCTGAGGAGCACGACGGGGCCCAGTGCCAGCTCTCCTCCTCCTCCATCAATCACCAGGAACAGGGAGACAGATGTCTCCTGAGGAGTTTGGAAGGTATCATCAAGGAGCAAGGATAAATCAGGTCCCTGCATATACAACAGGGCAATTATTTACGGATCATCAAATATTGGCTCTGAAAACCCCAGGCATCAAACAGCAGCCTGTGCCAGGGTGTGTGTTTACCTTCTGCCTGCACCTCACAGAGCTGGAGCAATGGGATCAGCACCAGCCATGACCCAAACCCAGCACTCCCTTCCAGCTGGAGTCACTGGTGAGGGCAAAGGGACTTATTCTGACATGGTTTTACCACTTTCTCCCTGGGGAATTGAGCAGGAAAGCACAGCAGGTTCACCAAGCCTGGCAGGATAACACTCAGCAGATATGGGTATGGACCCACTGGGATCTGCTGCCTGCAGGGAGGTTGTGTCATAGCACATGTGGCTGCCCCAAGCCAAAGAAGGAGGGGTAGGTACAACCTGATCTCTGCCACTCTCAGCCTCAGGGCTTTGACCTCTGGAAGAGCCTGGTTCAGTTTCTGGCTGGGCCTGGCCAGCCCTGACAGGAGCAGCAGCAGTGGCAGCAGCAGTGCTGGCAGGATGCCCTTATAAGAGCAAACTCAAGCTCCCAGTCATAAACGAAACCCTTCTCTTTCATTTACTCATCTGACCTGGCAGTGCTGGGACTGATAATGCTGGTTTCCTTTTAAGCAGAGGCCAGTCATAAATAAAATAAACCAGGCATGCTTTGTGTTTGCACTCCTTGCCTTTCATCCCCGCTCCTCAAAGCCACGGAAGGGAAGTCCTGAGCGGGGAGCAGGAGCTGGGCTGGGGACAGCAGCAGCTCCAGCCTTGGCCTCAGCTGCACTTTGGGGGTTCATGGCCCTGTGCAGGGGTGGGATCACCTTCCCCTTCCCACCAGCGTGGGGAAAGAGCAGTGGGAGGCAGAGACTTCACTTTTCAATGAATCGCATTCACGGCACTGTCCGGGACAGAACCAGGCTCCTTTTCTTACCATCCACAAGAATAAAAGCAGAATCCCATAGCCAGCAGCTACCCAGACAGCTGCTGGGGAAGAGAACATGCCCTTCCCTTCCCCAGCACCAGTGCCTGACTGGGAGGGTGATGGGACATGCTACCAGGAGGCCAAAGAATGGAAAGTCTGACAAACAGTGGTTCCCAGAAGCTGCCAGCACTGAGGCTGCCCTCATTAGCAGGGCTGGCCCCAAATGAGGGGCAGGAGGCTCAGCTGGAGCCCAGCAGCGTGTGCCAGGGTGTCAGCTTCCCCTGTTTCTCTTGCCACCTTTCAGGGTGTGATGTTTTCCTTCGGTGCTCTCTGATGAGCTGCCTGGGGATGCTTGGGCTGAGCAGCTGCAAGGGGCTCCTGCCAGAGAGCCTGGAGTCTCCTTACAGCAGGGATGAGAGCTGCAGGCTGCAGCACTGACCCCTGTCAGAGCAGCAGCAGGTGCTGCAGCAGACTCTTCCAGAGTAAGAGGAGAGTTAGAGTTAGAACCATGTGTGAATTTTGTTATAATTTACCTCGGGGATTTGCCTGCACTCTCCAGCCCTCTCCTGGCCAGTTCCATAAAGCACAGCAGTGTGAGATCACAGAAACAGAGAGATGCCACGGTCTGTGGCACCAAGGTTTCACTCACAAAGGTTTTATAGGCATTTTTTCTCCCATACTAAGCCTGGAGGAGCATTCACAGCATCCAGCCCTGACACAGCACTGACATGGCCAGTTCCTTGTAGACAGCAATGTTGGAGAGAGATCCCAAGTTATTGCAGAGCCATAGATCTGTGGGAAAGGGGATGGGGGAGAGCCAGCAAAGCAACATCCCAAACCCTTCCCGGGGTCACACATTCCTAAATCAGCATGGCCAGAGCACAGGCTGACCCCTGTTTGCACAGGGGAGTTTTAGGAATTCTCTCAAGAATGAAATGGCTGCAGAGGAGGTGTAAATGATGCCAGGCAGCAGATCAGCAAGGCTGGAGGAGCCTTGCACAGAGGTGTGCTCTGGGGAAATCACAGCCCCTGATTTGGGCTGGATTTGGGGTGACCCAGCCTCACCCTTTGAGAAGGAGCTGAGCCTGCCTGAACACAACCTGCTCTGCAGTGCCCAAGCCTTACCCCCATCCATGATATCACTAACATCATCATTATAAAATGAACACACTTATTTAACTTGCAGACCCTCCTTTCCTACAGGACAGCAATTCTGCTTGGTTCTGCCCTCTATCACTGTGAGTATCTCAAAAGCAACCCTTTCTCCCTGCAGTCCCTTGCAGGCAGCAGAAATGAGCAGGAAGTGATGATTTGGGGGCTGAAAACACAATATTGGGGTCAGGCCATAAGAAGGGGAAAGATGCAGCTGGGCAGATTGGAGACACCAATGTCCATCGTCCTTCAGCCACCCAAGGAGAGACACTGGGATGTCCTGTCCCTGTCCCTGTCCTTCCAGCACCACCTGGGCACCTCTGCCGCTGCTCAGGGCTCCCTTGCACGACCCAATGCTGCCATCTGTAGCACAGAGCTCTGCTCCTGCTCCCAGCACAGCGCCTGCAGACACCAGGGCAGAGCTCAGCTTCGCAAGGCTTGGCTTTGTGAGAGTCCACATGGGCAAATCCTGGCCTGGGATTTGGCTTTTTCAGTCCCAAGAGAGGCTGTTGGATTCTGTGTCTGCTGAATTGCATTTTTAGTTGTCTGCCAAGGGCACCAGAGCCTGGAATTGTAGATATCATTCTGCTTATCTGCTGGAAATAAAACAAACATTAAATAATACCCAGTGCTGTGCCCTATACATTAAAGGGGTTTTAGTCCACTAAAGCCATGGATTCCTGTAGGACCAGCCAAGGACCATCAGAGCCTCCCATGCATGCAGAGATGGGCACAGTGCTTCATGGTTTTAAGACGTTTACACTGTGGGAAGGGGGGGGACATGCACAATCATCCCTCCCTTCCCCAGCTTATGAAAACACCTCATCACTGAAATTCATTTCAACGTTGCTCATGTCTTGGTGCATTTCCATGTCAGGAAATATTGGACAAAGGCTCGCTCACCCTGCTCCCAAATCCCTGCATTGTCCCCAGCAGGGAAGGGAAATGCAGAACCGGGGCCTGCTGAGCTCAGCACAGCAGCATCCCGGGGCACCACGAGGGGGAAACGTGGCTGTGACAAAGCTGGCATCAGCTCATTTCAGGCCAGGCTGTGACTCACAAAGAGAGAAAAAAGGAAACAGGGAGAAAAAGCGATCTCTGATGGTCAGGGTGTAGCTGAGCCCCTGTCGGGGGCACCGTTCCTCCTCTGCCACCTCCCTTCTCTGGGGACCTGGAGGTGACTGCTGGTATCTCCCTCAGCTTTGGGAGTCCCCATCCTTCCCTCCTGCCTCAGACACATCTGACCCCTCTGGACCGCACGGCTCCATCCTGTCCGACCGCACGGCTCCCGATCCAGCCCGGCGGGGCCGGATTGACCCGCACGCCTGACCGGGCTGGCCCCGCCGCGCTCAGCGGGATTCCTGCTCCCCATCCCGGCTCTGACAGCACAGCTCAGCCCCCTGGTGATGCCAAGCCCCGCACACGTGGGCTCCTGGCCAGCAGCATCCATAAAAACCCCTCTGTCCGTGCCCGGGCTGGGCTGCGGGGCTGGAGAGCGATGGCACTGCGGGTGAGCATGGGGACAGGGCGGGGTGACAGCAGGGGTGGCATTTGCAGGGGTCCCCAGCACGAGGTGAGAGCTGAGTGACTCTGACTCCATGTCCTTAGAAGGCTAATTCATTATTTTATGTAAATATATTATATTATATTATATTATATTATATTATATTATATTATATTATATTATATTATATTATATTATATTATATTATATTATATTATATCGTATCATATCGTATCATATCGTATTATATCGTATTATATTATGTTATATTATATTATAGAATGCTATACTAAAACTATACTAAAAGAGAAAGGATACAGACAGGAGAATGATAAAGAATGATAAAGAAGTAATATAAAAAAAAAATAACAAGAATGATAAAGAAAAACTTGTGATTCACCTCAACACAGCTGGATGTGATTGGTCATTAAGTTAAAACAATTCCCATGAAACCAATCAAGCAATGAGCAGTTGGTAAACAATTCATTAAGTTAAAACAATTCCCATGAAACCAATCAAGCAATGACCAGTTGGTAAACAATTCATTAAGTTAAAACAATTCCCATGAAACCAATCAATGACCAGGTGGTAAACAATCTCCAGACCACGTTCCAAAGCAGCAAACACAGGAGAAGCAGATAAGATAATTATTGTTTTCATTTCTCTCTGAGGCTTCTCAGCTTCCCCAGAGAAGAAATGCTGGCGAAGGATTGGAGATTTTTCCAGAAAATATGACAGTGACAAGCATGGGAATGACAGTGGGTAAAGGAAAGTGGAAGAGAAGGGCCAGACAGGTAGAAATCCTGACTAACACTGGGATTATTGCTCCTCTCTGTCAGTCTGGTCCAGGCTACTGCAAAAGTGAGTTTTGTGATGCTCAGTAACGGGCAATTGGACAGATTTTCATCCAGTAGCAGAGGGAACAGCTCTTTGCTGTGTGTGCTGTGTCTCTTGCTGGGGTTGGTGCAATGATTACACACTAAAGGTCAAGGCCAGGTGAACCTGGGTGCTGCCAGGTGCTCTTGGAATCCAGAGCTCATCAGCTCCAGCAGCTTCTGTGCCTCACAGGGGTGAACACTGGTCAGAGCTTTTCAGTGTGTGGGGTCCCAAAGCTGCCCTCCAGGCATGCAGGTATGAGGTTGGTCATTGCCAATTCCTGCCTAAATGTCTCAGCTCCTGCCCAAAAACATGTGTATCCCAAAAAAGCATTGAAATAGAACTCATGACAGAGAAAGAAACAGGGGAGTTGAAGTCCTGAGCTGTAGGAAGGAGAAACAGGCACACAACTGGCAGTGGAGATGTCAAGGCTGGGGAAATTTTCCTAATGTGAGCAATAAGTTTGTGAGAGGGGATGCTCAGAAATGCAAGATCATTAGAGTGCCAAAGACAAAAAAAAGTGGGGTGAAATGGCAAGAACTTCTTATTGAAATGAGTTATTTAATAAAACTATGAATTATTCAAAAAGGAACATTTTCCAGCTCATTTTATGCAAATTTAACCTTGGAGATGGGGAGCTCAGGCAGGAACTTTTGGGAAGAATCAGCCATGTAACACTGGATGAGCTCAGACTGGATGTCACTTTACACCTGTTCCTCTGCTTCAAAGCATCACAGAGTTTTCTGCTTCAGATTTTTGTATTGCTCGGGTGCAGAGAGAAGCAGAACATCTTTGTGTCCTGACAACAATGAAGGCATTCAAGTTCTTCTTTTATTTTTTGCTTTCTGATCCCGCTCAGCTCTTTACAAAAGACCTCGGGGACAGCAAATCCCACCTCATCAACTGGGTGTCATAGAGACTTGATTTCTTATCAGTTTGGAGTCTCTGAGATTATTTAGGAGTGAGAAAAAGACTGGGATAGAGAATGTGCTTGTGTGGGAAGGGGAGAGAAAGAAGATAACGATGAAAATGGGAGACAGAAGTGTCAGGGCTGAGTGGGGCAGTGCAGCTCTGCCACCTGGCTGTGTCCTGCTCCTTGTCTGCAGTTTGAGGCCGTGCATCCAGAGGGAATCTGCCCTGGATGGAGCATCGTGGTCAAGGGTGAGACCAGTTCCACTTCAGGCATGTAAGGAATGCTCTGCTCCCAGCTCCCCTGGCTCACAGGGGCCAGAAGCATTGTTCCCAGCTCTCCATCCCTTTTCTCTCTCTGTCCTAGGTTTGAGGTTAATTTGCTCTGTGATCCCGGAGACCAAATCGCTCTCCACTTTAACCCTCACCTCTCCATCTCCAGAATTGTCTGCAACTCCTTCCTCAACAGCCACTGGGGGCAGGAAGAGGTTAACAGCACCTTTCCCTTCAAAGCAAAGGAGCCCTTTCAGGTAACTCTGTCCCCCCACAGGTCTCCTCAGGTGTAACAGGAATAACCCAGCCAATACTGGGGTGCTCCCCATTTTTTGGCTGGGTTATTAACACCATGCCCAGCAACATCCCCTCTCTGGCTTTGTCTCCTGTTGGTAATCCTGTTAAAACCTGGTGATTTATACCCAACTCCGGCACAGCCGTGCAGAGCTCCAGCAGTAATCCCTGGATGCAGCATTTGTTTTCAATTTGGGCTTTGCATTGCCACCAGATTTTGTTATCATGAAAGGAAAAACTCAGTTATTCCCTCTTTTTGCCCGGAGTGGGGGTGAGCAGTGTGTGTGTGTCAGCTCTGGCAGGATTTGAGGTGGGTGGACAGATCCAGCAGCTCCCTGATGTGATGGAAACAAGGTCCAGTAAGGCCACATGAACATAACACAGTCTCTCTTTCAGGTTGAAATCTACTCTGACCAGGACTATTTCCACGTTTTCATCAATGAAAACAAAGTCCTGCAGTACAAGCATCGGCAGAAGAATCTCTCATCCATCACCAAGCTGCAGATTCTGGATGATATTGACATTTCTTCAGTGGAAATCACCAAACGAGCTCTTTACTAGAGACCAGACTCTAGTCAAGGGACTCTCTTACTCTTGGGACCCTCCCACAGACCATTCCCCCTCGAGCTGCTGATTCAGCCAAGAATCATTTCCTCCCCATTTCCACATGCCACCACCAACCAGGGAGATGGCCATGTGTCCTCAGAGTGGAAGGGATGGTCATTCCCATCACCAGCCACATTGCTGACCATAGCCCAGCCCTTCAAAGACACCCTACACCTTAGGGTGCACAACAGGCTCTGTAGGTCTGATCATCTTTGCTGCACATCAAAATCTGTCTTCAGGAGTCTGGACACCTCAATGTTACCTTAGAAATTGTGTTTGCCCAAGAGTAGGGTGTGCATGAGCACCAGTCCTCAGCTGGGCACGTGAGGAATGTGGATGTTAGGGGTGGAAAGGGATGTTTCTTTCCAGGAGCTGGGTAAGAATGACACCAGATTTGCCAATAAAATCAACCAAGGGAATCCCTGCTGAGACATCCCTCCTGGGGCAGATCAACCTCATCATTCCTTCCCTGCCAATCCAGGCACCTGGCATGAGCAATGGGTTGGAGGACACTGTTGAGGTCTGTGTGATTTTGGCTCTGGGAAAATACTGCTTTTTTTTTGAGGGCTAATGCAAGGTGAAGGTCCCTGGCATGCAGAACAGTGTGATCAGATTCAACTTGCCAGGTGTTGCCAGGAATTCCCTTCACCGGCTGAGAGGTGTTTGCTCAGCTCTGCCCCTGCCAACTCCAGGCTTCCCAGACAGACCCCAGAGTGATGCTGTGTGTCAGAGGAGGGCAAGAGCTGGGGGAGGCACATGAAAGCACATGGCTCCTCCACCATGCACCAGGAATGCAGCTGGACTCCAAACAAAAGGAACTGAGTGAATCTAGAAATTTTGATAAGCTTGGAATGAGCAGAGTGCCTGGGGATGTGCATGGGTAGCCTCTGGCTTTTCTCTGCTTTATTGTTTTCTTTCCCCCCCCTTTTTAGTTGTCTTTCAAAACAACCCACTCATCCCTTGCACCCTCTTCCCTTTTCCAGCCTCTTCCTTGGAGCACAACATATCTGTGACTCCTTGACCAGGCCACAGCAGAGTAAAAGTTGTTATTTTTACTTTGTTTTAATTACACGCATCATAAACAGCACAATGTCACAGTGTTAAATCTGAACAGGAACTTATTCCAAAAATGCAATTACAGCTGCCCTCCAATCACTCCTTTATTCCTCACATATAAGACAGAACACATTCCTGATGGAAAGGGCAAAGATGGTCCTGCCTTGCCAGTCCTTTTCACTGAGGAGAAATCACTTAATAAGAAGTCAGCCCTGATCCATCCTTGCCTTTGGATGAGATCTCTGAAGGTTGCAGCTTTGCTCCAGCCTTTTCTCAGTGCTCAAATTGGCCATTCCCAACACTTCCTGCTATTTACAGTTTCAAGGACTTGTGAGGAAGAGGTGGGTGTAGAAAACCACAACACATGATGCCATAAACCTGACATTCATGAACCTGTTAAGAAGTTTGCAGTGTTTTTCCAGACTGTCAAGAGCACTAATGGGAAACCATCCTGTTCTTGTAGCAAAGGGCTCATTGGGAACACAAAATGGTGCCAAATGGTACCATTTTCCCTCCAAAAAGAACAGAAAACAGGTTTTGGAAATGGCAGTGGTCTGAATGGCAAGTCAGGAAAGTTGGAGATGGTGAGGCTTCCTCTGGCCTGGAATAAATCCATCACCACTGGGACAAGAGAGTCGACCCAAATTCTGGGTGTTATGGTATAACCCAAGGCTTCAACACACTTTGCTCTCGTGGCCATGCCTTCAGCAAAACAGGCACAAAGCCAGACAAAGCCAGGCCTGCAGGGATCTCTGTGTCATCCATCTGATAATGCTGAGCAGCATTTGAAAGAAATTGTCCTTTCTGTTTGTGCTTTTTTTGGGTGCTGATAAAGACAGATCATTTTTCACGGAGGAAAAGTGACGAAATGATTTATAAGGGTAATAGTTTGTCCTTATATGGCCACCAGCTGCATCCACAGCCCCTGCTGCAGAAACACCCCACAATTTCATTGTTCCCCAGAAAAGACCACAGACAAGGAGGGCAAAAACATTTCAAGTACAAATAAATAAAGAGATGCCACAAAAATCAGGCAGAGACAGAGATAATGCCCTGACTCCTGGACACATCCCCCCCAGCTCCTGCCAGCAGCTGATCTCACTCCTTTGCCATCTGCACCAAGAGCCCAATCTCTCCTGACACATCCCCAGCTCTGCTGCTGCCTTCAGGGCTTTATCTGCTGCCTCCTCCAGCCAAAACACAGCCAAGGGTGAAGGGGGCAGAAGAGCAAGAGAGGTCTGGGAATCTACGGAGCCCTGCTGGAAGCAGAACTTCAGGGCTGGCTGTTTAGAGCTGTTTTGCAGAGTTTTGTGGAGAATGAGATGCCCTCCAAGTCTGTGACCCTCATCTGTCCCGTGAGGGAAAACTCCAGAAAAAAATTAAGCCTTGCAATTACAACAGTGAATTAAACTCTCTGGAGCAGGGCTGGCACACCAGGCTTGCAGGGAGGCATCATGTGCTGGCACTGAGGGGATCAAAGGGGACAAATTAATCCTTTTCCACATTTCTATCAGCTTTCCTGTCCATGACCTGGGGGGAGAACTGATAGAGACAATAAATGAAGACAATAAATGAAGACAACAAATGAAGACAATAAATGAAGACAAGCTCCTGCCCAGGAATTTTGAAGGGGAAGGGGCTGCAGCAGCTGGGGGTGCAGCACTGGAGGATCCCTCACCAGAATTTCACTGCCCAGCCTCAAGGTCAAGCTCTGTAGGAATTTGCAGGGAACCCTGACATGGGAAGAGATGAGAATCTTGACTCCATGTTTCAGAAGGCTGATTTATTATTTTATGATATATATTATGTTAAAAGAAAATGATATATTAAGACTAAGCTAAAAGAATAGAAGAAAGGATTTCATTAGAAGGCTTGCAAGGAATAGAAAGAAATGGAATGATAATAAAGCCTTGTGACTGACCAGAGTCTGAGACAGCTGGACTGTGATTGGCCATTAATTAGAAACAACCACATGAGACCAATCACAGATCCACCTGTTGCATTCCACAGCAGCAGATAATTATTGTTTGCATTTCATTTCTGAGGCCTCTCAGCTTCTCAGGAGAGAAGATCCTAACAAAAGGATTTTTCATAAAACATGTCTGTGACAAAGCTCTGCATTTTTGCTGTGGCCAAACTCTGCAGAGGATCCAGCTGGAATGTTCCAGAGAGAACATTGCTGTGGGATGGGGTAGGGGCTGTCCTAGTCAAGAGCTGCAGCTAAAGCAGCAGTTGCTGCTTGTGTGGCTCACACAGAGCAGGAAAGGATACCTGGGAAAGAGAGATGTGTCTCAGGAGGCAAAAGTGACAGAAGTGATGACTCCCACATGGGCTCTCCCTTTCCCACCAGTTCTCCTCATTTGGAGTGGATCTGCAGAGCTCAGAAACGCTCTGGTTCATCCCCAGATCAACAGGGGGAAAGTCAGGCTCATAATTCTTCATGCTTGAGCTGTGCCAGAGCTCCGAGGGCTCAGGGCCCCTCTGGCAGTTTCTCAGATCTCCTGTGGAGCACCTGCTGATGCATGACCAGAGCTGCTCCTGGGTGTCCCTGGCAGCCCTGGCAATCCCCACACACCCCAGCAATTCCCCCACAGGCTGCTGAGCAAACCCTCCTGAGCCTCAGTCACACCTCACCAGCACAGCAGCAGCCTGGGGACATGACTGGGCTGACTGACACCAGCCCTGCCAGCCTCAGCAAGTGACAATTAATACAATTAATATCAGCCTGGGTCCTGCCTGGAGGCAGGAAATGGGGGAGGAAAGGGCAAGGACTTGTTGCCAATGCAGTGACAAAAACTTTCAGGAAAGTTCTAAAAAAGAAGAAAGTCACACAGGCTGCATCTGCCCCATACTCACTTTGCAACTTGGTACATCTTCTTTCAACCTCTGTTTTCTTTCTTTTCCATCCCTGCAGAAAAAAAACCCCCAAACCTACCAAATTTGATGCTGGGTGTTTAGCTACTTCCTCAGTGCTAGAAGGCAGCTGTGGTGAAGAAAGGCAGGAGGAGGGCAGCTCTTTAATATTTAATTTCAAATTCCCTTTCTCCCCCTATTTTGATGCTCCCCTGAACATCTCCTGGTGGAAACAGCAGCACAGACCTTCTCCTCACTCACACTAAGCAGCTGTGCTGTGGCACAGCTCAGTGACCCTGGCCCCTTGTCTGTGGCATCTCCAATTTCCCCCATGCCCCAAGGGCTGTTTTCCCAGCACAGAAACACCTGCCAGAAGTGCAGAGCTTATCAGCAATGACTTTCTGCACTGCATCTCTGAGTCCCTGTCTAAGAGGTTGCTTATTCAACCCTCGTGGGCTGTCCAACTCCTTAAATGCTCAGCAGTCACAGGTGTTTGCTGGCAGGACTGAGAAACACAGATGGGAAAACGTTCAGCCTTTTTCTGGAGAGTGTGAAGAAAGTAAAACAAGAGGAAAGGAGCAGCAGCTCTGAGTTCTGGTGGGGAAAGGGAATTTCTGAGGCTACAGGCAGCCCCAGAATGCAGCTAGAAGAGTCTCTGCAGGAAGGCAGAGGGCTGTTTCTTGCATTGCAATTAAAGAGAGGTTTGTAAAGCCATTTTAACTCAGCATCTCCATCCAGAGCCAGCTCAGGCAGGAAAGCACACCTCCCAGCCCTGATTTTGTATGCATGGTGGCAGGTACCAGCTCCAGACATGAAAGCCTGGAGAGGGATTATTTTCTGAAAGAAAGGCTCTGGTCTAGAAGTTGAAGAATTGGAAGCTGATGGTATCACTTTATTTGGCAGCTGAGTTATTGTGCATCAATACTGCCTGAGGAAAGCGTGACAGAAATTAGCCTGATGCCCAGATTTGCTGGTCCTGCAGTCCCACAGTCTGTCCAAGACCCTCTTGCCAAGGCCAGATGCAATTTATCATGTTATTTCTTCAAGCTATATGGACATCAGTAGCCAAATCTCTGGTTTTAGCAGAGCACAAGACAACAGCCTGTGGAGATCTGGGTGTTTCCTCTGCACCATCCCATTATTGAAAGACTTTTGGGGTCTTAAAAAGCACTTCTAAAGATCCAAGTATAAAAAGAGCTGTCATAACACCCTTGTGCAGTGAGGGAACCAAGGCACTTGCAGGAAATGGGAGCAGAAAAGGAAGGAGGGAACCAGGTGGTTTTGTCTCCAGCCTGGTGCTCTCACCCTGCACTCTGGGCCTGACCCTGGAGCCCATGGGTACCTTGGGCTGGGACTTTCCATCCTCTATCAGGTGTTGCCCCAGGCCTTAGAGAGCCAGCAGGCCCCATGATGAATCCCTCCAAGCTGAGCCAGCCCTGGTCTCAGTGGGGCTGAGGTTGCTGAGCAGCTCACCAGCCCAAGGAGTTTCCATCCACCTGCACACAGACACCATCACTCTGCTCTCCCATGCTAACCAGCATTTTTCTAGCTTGTTTCATGCCAGAAATGATGAAAGAACCACCAACAAACCCTTCATTTTCCTCCCTTTCCTTGATACATCCCTTTTCCAAAGGCGTAGCAGCTGCTGTTTGATCTATGGCATGAAAACCTTTCTGGTTTCAAAAATTGGGAGTGAAGCTGAGACGCAGCTATTTCACCTTGTCACCTCCTCCGCCTCTGTGGCAAGCTGCAGCCATTGTCAGCTTTCATTTCCTGCAGCTCCTCTGAGCTGGGAGCACACTCTGGAAGCAGAAGGACAGACACAGTCAGTGGTGATGAGAGGGCAGTGATTGTACTTCCAGTAAATTGCCTGAGCCTTTCCACATGAGTCACTGCGCCGAGAGAGGTGAGGCATTAGGGAGGAAAAAAAGTTTGCAACTGATCCTGACAAGAGTTTAACAGCCCCTCGAAGACTCTGCCTGCCTGGTTTGCTTTAGTTGTGGGGATTCCTTCTAAAAAGGCTGCTGAAAATAAATAGCAGCTCACAGATTATCTTATACTGTCAAAACATTGGAGAACATTCAGCACTAGAATCACATCTCTCCCTGCTTCCCAGCTAATCCTCTCTTGAATCCAGAGAGCACAAATCCTAAGAATTTTCTCAGTGCAAGTACAAAATATAGGAAAGCTGATTTTTAACACATAACACTTGACTGATCACTAAGCCCTTGTTGCAAACATGCTCAAGTTCTAATTCTTATTGCAAGCTGATCCCTGAGGTATCTGCTTTGTGACAGCCAGGCCAAGTGTCACCTAGGCTGAGAGTAAGTTATTTCACTCAGAAAGACAAACTCCCTCCTATTGTATTCTCTAAAATCTTTATCTCCTCTCTGATACGAGCAGATCTGGGCCCTGAGAATGTTGGTTTGTTTTTTTTTTTTCTGCAGAGCCTTTCCTTCCTGCCTCCCCGCATTTCCCCTCTGCAAGCCTCTGCAGCTGGGAAAAGGCAAAACAGTGGCAAATTTAAAGCCTTTGTCAGACTTCCCCCAGATGGCAATCAGCTGATGAAACCCAGGAAGATTTGTCATCTGAAAAGCCCTTTATTAGCCTGTTGCACTGGGTATAGAGCACCAAGGAAGATGTATTGATATTCAAATGTGGAGCAGCGCAGGTAGAAGGAGGGAGGGAGGGAGGATTCACCAGCCCCTGCTCTCAATGCTGTCTCACCTGGCAGTACCAGTCCAGTGAAAAACTGCTTGGAGCCATAACAGGGTGAAATGGAGCCCCACAAACCTGCTCAGACCACCAGATTCCCTCAATCACCCAATCTGCTCATTCTGGTGCTTTGCTCATGCTTTGCTTTCAGTCTGGTTCTCAATATTTCTCCCCAGGGTTTATGGGGCCTGTACTGAGCAGGAGGGTGAGAGCACCACACAAAACGTGGGCATGGAGGAAACCCCATCATTGCCTCTGAGGACCCTAGGTCCCAGCTCCAGGGAGAGGAGGCTGCATGAATGCAGGCAGTGTTACAGGCTGCTTTGTGTGTCAGCTGCCTCCTCTGCCAAGTCCTGGCACCCTTAACTTCTCAAAGGCTTGACCTGATGCTCATTATCACTTCAAAATCTTCTCTGTAAACGTGTGCAGTGATTCAGGAATCCACAGCACTGATTTCTCCTTAAAACTCTCACTTTGTTACTCATTGCACATCCATTCAGGATCCTCCATTTAATGAGAGAGGGTCAAGTTCACTTGGTGTGGCCCTGGGTTTAAACAGGGGCTCTGCAGGAACATTTTTAGCCGTGCATTCCCAGCCTGCTACTTGCCTGAACTTCTGCAAAAACCTCAAGCAAAGACATCTGAAAGACAGAATTTTCAATCACTCCAATGCCAAAATGGTGTTTCATTGTTCGTGAGCCGGTGAACATTGTATTAGACAAATTCTTCTGTGCAAAATTATCTTTTTCTTTCAGCCACTACATTTCCGGAACACTTAATCTAAAAGGCATCCAATAAAAAGGACAGAAGATATGGAATTTGGCACATATCTGTTTATGAAAACAAACCAGTGAATATTCTCAGACATAAAAATGCACACATTCTCCATTTAAAATCCTCCAAAGGAGACTGGAGATAGTTTAAATATTTCATTCTTTGATTGAGGGAAGACTAGTGGGAGAACAAAGATTTTCTCTCTCATGGAAGTAATTACAAACAACAAACATCAATTCCCAGATGTTTTTTATTTGCTTCTCTATTTTATTTTCAAAGAATCTGAAGTGCACTTGGCATCTCCTTTGTATTGCCTTTGATTGGGAGCAGCGTTGGCCTCTTATCTCATCCTGGATTGACAGCAGCATCAAAGCGCTGACATCTGTGAATGTCACACGGGAGCTGTGATGAGGACCCGGACCCTGGGACCACAAATAGCTCGTTTTGGCCCCAAAACGGCGGTGCCGGAGCAGCGCTGCCACGGGGACGGAGCAGTCACCAGCAGAGGGAGCGACAAAGCCAGCTCAGAGATCCCGGCCCGATGGCACAGGGGATTTGGGGAGTTTTGGTGCTGGGTTAGTGATTTATATGAAAATGTCCCAGAGAAGGGTAGATTTTTTTTTTTTTTAATCCAACATGAGTTAATGGTGATGCTGTTACTCTCTCCTGATGGCAAGAGAGCCAGGTTTCTGTATTTTCTGTATTACTCAGCGTTAGAAATGCTCACACACAGCTTCCCAGCAGGGTCCTGGGAGGGCTGGGGGAGTCTCCCTTAGCCCCAGGTCCCCTCCTGTGCCCGTGCCATCGGTCCAAAGTGTGGCAGGCAGAAGGGACAAGGGGCAGTGGAGGTGGGTTTTATCCAGTGCTTCCCAAGGGCAGAGTTAACAGCGCCTCCCAGCAAAATCAGGTGGGAAACAATTTCACCAGTGCCAGTGCTCACCCCTAACACCCTGCAATGTGCTCCTAGCTCACCTCACACAGGCAGCACCACTGACAATCCGTCCCAGTGGCACCAACCCAGCCCTGCTGGACTGAGACAAGCCCAAATTCTGTTTCACCTCTGTGAAGGGGGCAAACCCCATCCCACCAACCTGCTGGGCAAGCACTGGAGGGGAGAGCAGCTATTTCCTCCCAACAGGCCTTCACCTCAAACTGTGCCAGCTGAGACACATCAGGCACGTCGGGATGGGCACTGGGACAAAGCCAAGAGAGCCAAGTGCCCTTTGGTCAGGGGCCAGCCATCACACAGAGGTCAGGGATGCAGATGCACTGGGGACCACACAGGGCTGTGTATCCCCCAAATCCTGGCAGGGAGCCTGGCTAGCAGGGGGAAAAGCTAGAGTAAGGACAGCACAGGAGCTACTGCAAGGAGATGCACAACCAGAGGGTTTGCTCTAGCTTCACACTCTCAAGGTCCAGCCCAAGCTGGAAAATCCTTAGGGTTTCCTGGATTTACACCCATTGTTGGGACAGCAGAGCATCACTGCAGCTCTGTGTGATACCCAGCTCCTGCTGCAGTGGGAGCAGGGAGCTTGTGCTGAGGCTGCAAAGCTAAATTTACCCTGGCCCGGGACTCTGCTGCGCAGTGGGCAGGGCAGGGTTGGGCACTTGTAGCTGGCATGGGAAATGTGAGGTTTTTTGAGATTCTGGCGAAGCCCCAAAGTGGCTGACTCACTCCTCTCAGGTCAGTTGTTCACAGCTGTAACTCCAGTGAGACCAGTGGGTTATTTCTGATGTGCTTTGCTGTATGATCACAGCCCATTGCCCTTGCTGCTGAAGGTTGCCTCCTGTCTCCGGTGGACTTTATTTAGCTTCCACTTCAAAGCTGTTCTGTAAGAGGCAAACCAAAGTGAAAAGGGTACAGCATTTCTTTTAGCTGGAGATTCCCCATCTTGAGTTATCTGGTGACTTTGAACTTGTTAGAATCAATGAACTTGGGATAATCAATGCCCTGTGCTCCCTGTCAGCTGCACACAGTGGATGAATTTGTCATTTGCTGCTAGAGATGACTTGGCATTTGTGAGTTGTGTCAATGGATGCAAAAGCAGATTCATTCTAATTATATCAAACCATTGATTAACTTAGTAATTTAGTCTTGAAGTCCTAAAGGTCCCTCTGCAGTAAATCATGCGAGTTACAAATAAAGTGCACCGAGGAGAAAGAAAGAAGTTAAATGTATTTATTAGCTTGAACACTTGGAAGGCAACTACCTGGACAAAACAAGCCCTGGCACATTTCTGCATTTCTTCACTCTCCTCTCTTGTATTCTGTTAATACCCTACTAAAAATGTTGACTTTATCACCTCCATCCTGTGTTTTCCATGTGTAAATGGCAGGTGTGCTGTAGGGAGGCTGTCAGAGGTTGGCAAGGGCTTGGGTGCATGGAGATTTCCAATTGCCAGCTCCAAGGCTGGTCTCTGTAGTTGCCTCATTGCCACAGATCTATTTGCTTATGGAGCAGCTGTGAAACTGCAGCAGATTTTAGGTATCCATGGGAGTATCCACGCATTTCACTGTGTGGAATAATGTGTACCTGGTGCTCTGGGCAACACTCTGCAATTAGTTTGTGGAAGCTGTTTGTCTCTGAAGACCTATAAATACACAGACAGAGAACTGTGGGAGAATGAGCAGTTACACACTTGGAGCAAATGCATTCTCAGGCAGCAGAGGTTTGCAGGCTGATCACATCTGCCTGCCACCCCCCTCAGCGTAGCTCCACCACTGATCTTCCTTTCATTTCACGTAAAGCTGACCAAAAATATTTACTTTCTGCTTTCACATGCATAGAATAAAAAGGATGGGGAATTTCCCAGTGAAATCAAGGGCATTCACAGTTCAGTGACAAGCAGCCTCCACTGGGCTGTATTTGTTACTTTGCTCTCCCTCAGAGAAGGCAAAGAAAGAGAATAAAAACTAAACATTTCAGGCAGAGCTATGAATTCCTCTCATCAAACATTGTCCCCTGTGATACACTGACATCCTCTGAGCACCTCCAGTCAAAAGTTCCATTTTACAAACCAGCCTTGCTCCCCAAACAAGCACTTCAACTTTTCAAGACACTTTTCCCCATAAACGTTCCTTTCCCCCATTCCTTCAATTCCACAGAAAACACCAGAAGTTTGGTTTCTTTGCGCGGCGCTCCTCGTCCGGGTGAGTTCCCATCCCACCTGCGGTGCTGTTAACCCTCGGCGTGCCGGGGTCCGCCAGAAACTCGGCATGGTGGGGGATGTTTGAGTAGAAGTGAAGCAGGATCCTCCCCGCTGTGCTACAGCTGAACCCAGCGAGAGGAGGAGGAGGAGGAGGCGACCCTCAGGGGCAACCCCCGACTGTCCCAGCCCCGCCCGGTCCCTGCCCACTCCGTGCCCGGCCCGCCCGGAGCTGTCCCTTCAGCACCACGGGCGGGAGGGGCGGCTGGCACGGCTCGGCTCGGCTTAAAATATCCCGGGCTGGCCCGGGCAGGGCTCGGCTCCTTCCAGCTCGGCCTGTCCCGCGCTGCCGGCGGAGGGACGGGGGCTGCTTTGCGGGGGGAGAGTGGGGTGCGTGTGTGCGTGTGTGTGTGTGTGTGTGTGTGTGTGTGTGTGTGTGTGTATGTGTGCGGGTGTGTGTATGTGTGTGTGTGTGTGTGTGTATGTGTGTGTGTGTGGGTATGTGTATGTGTGGGGGTGGGTGTGTGCGGGTGTTCTTGGGGTGCGGAGGGGCTGCGGGGTTGAGCCGCACCTGCGTGTGCGGGGAGGGGTGCGCGGGAAGGCTCTGGGGGTGCAAAGCGTGCGGGGCCACGCAGAGGTGCGGGAGTGGGTGCGGGGGTGAGGAGGGAGCGGGGCGGTGGATGCTCAGGGTGCCTGCGGGTGTGCGGGACGCCTGTAGGAAGGATTCGTGCAAAGGGAGTGTGCAAAGGGAGTGTGGACAGAGCGTGCTGAGGGATGTGTGTAGGGTCTGTCGGGGTCCGCGTGTGTGCGTGCGTGTGCGGGGGTCGCAGGACAGAACTCCGTGTGGCTTTGTGCGTGTGTGGGGTGTGCGGGGCGTGCGGGGCTGTGTGCGGGGCTGGGTACAGTGTGTGCGCGGTGTGCGGTGTGTGTGCGGTGTGCGGGGTGTGCAGCGTGTGTGGGGTGTGCAGGGCTGTGTGCGGGGTGTGCAGGGCTGTGTGCTCGGTGTGTGAGGTGTGCGGGGTGTGCGGGGTGTGCGGGGTGTGCAGGGCTGTGTGCGGGGTGTGCAGGGCTGTGTGCGGGGTGTGCAGGGCTGTGTGCTCGGTGTGCAGGGCTGTCTGCGGGCTGTGCGGGCTGTGTGGGCTGTGCAGGGTGTGCGGGGTGTGCAGCGTGTGCGCGCCGCGCGGTGAGCGCGGGGCCGGCGGTGCGGTGGGTGCGTGGGTGCGAGCACGCGCCTGTGGCAGCGGGTCGGGCGCTGCCGCCGCACACACGCACGGACACACGGACACGGGGACACACGGACACACGCACACATCCACGGCAGAGCTGCCGGCGGGAGGAGCCCGGCCGGCGCTGCCCGCCCTCTGCCCGGTGAGTGCCGCCGCGCCGCGGGACCGCGGGAGAGACGGGGAACCGGGAGGGACCGGGAGGAACTGGGAGGGACCGGGGGCGACCGGGACCTGGGGATAGCCCGGAGCAGGGGTCCGGCAGCGCGGCCGCGGGACGCGCAACTTTCCGGGGAAGGAGGGAGTGAGGGACAGAGGGAGCGGGGGAGTGGCTGCGGACCGAGGCCGGGGCTGCTCTCCGGGCTGCCGGGGGTCCGGGGCTCCTTCCCCGCCCTCCCAGCGGAGGCGCCGTCCCTCCGAGGCCGGGCAGGGGCTCCCGTCGGTCCCGCCGCTGCTGCCGGAGCGGTGCCGGTGCCGGTGCCGGTGCCGCGCTGCCCAGCCCGGCCGCCCCGCGCTACGGCCGCTTCTCAACTAAGTTGCGGATAAGAAGCTCTCCTTGAAGGGCGATCGCTGCTCCGAGCCCCCGCTGATCCCCCTTCTCCACACCCTCTTTTGCAGGCAGGGCTGATCGCAGCTCGCCATGTCCGGAGCACTGGAAGCTGTGCAGAAGGCTCTGCCCCGTTAGCCCAGGTTACCCGGGGGGGGACTCAGCCATGGATTCGTCCCCCCCAGAACCCGGGGCCCCCCCTGACCCTCTGCAGCTCTGGCAGGAGGAGAACCAGACCCAAGGTGGGCTCTGGAACGGCAGCCAGGAGCTGGGGTGGGAAGAGCTGGAGAAGATGCTCTTCCTCTTTGCAAAGGAGCCTGTCACCATCAGCCTCACGGTGATGTACTTGCTGTCCTTTGTGGTGGGCTTCGTGGGCAACATCATGTCCATCAGGGTGCTGACCCGCAAGCGCCGGAGCCGCGCGTCCAGCCTGAGCGCCACCCGCAGCCTCCTCATCAACCTGGCAGTGTGTGACCTCATGGTGGTGTGCATCTGCATGCCCATCACCGTGGGCAACCTCATCTACAAAGCCTGGGTGTACGGGGACTTCCTCTGCCGGGCAGTGCCCTTCATCCAGGCCGTTTCTGTGTCCGCCAGCGTCCTCAGCCTGACGGTCATCAGCGTGAACCGGTACTACAGCGTGCACAACCCGCTCAACGCCCGCTCCTTCTTCACCCAGAAGAGGATCCTCAGCACCATCCTGGTGGTGTGGTTGCTGTCCTCAGGGATATGCATGCCCCTCATCTTCATGAACAAACGGGATGAGATCGGGGTGGTGGAGGGCTTGCCCCTGGTGTTTTCCATCTGCAGGGAGATCTGGCCTCAGGAGAGGCTCAAGCAAGCCTACAACTTTCTGCTCTTCTGTGCCCTGTACTGCCTGCCCGTCCTGTTCAACATGGTGATCTGCTTCCTGACGGTGAGGCGCCTGTGGAGCCGCAGCAGCCAGCTGAAGGAGAGCTCTGCCCTGAACCGGTCCCTGCCGGCCTCCAGGCTGAAGATCCGCAGGAAGGTGGCACAGATGGTGGTGGCCCTGGTGCTGCTCTTCGCCATCTCTTGGCTGCCCGTCTACCTGATGGACATCTGGATTGATTTCAACATCCCCAAGTCTTTGCAGGATGTGACTCCTTCTCCTTGGATCCTGCAGCTCAGGCCTTTTGCCCAGTGGCTCGGCCTCACCAATTCCAGTCTCAACCCGATATGTTATTGCTTTGTTGGGAACCTCTACAGATCAGCCAAGGAAATGAAGAGCAGATACCACCAAAGGATGATCTCTCTCTTTAACTTCTCTCTGTCTGAAGGGACAACTCATTCCTCAGTCCCAGAGCTGCTCTCTTACCGGAGTTCAGTGGAGCCTGCAAGGAAAGGACCCTCCAGCACCCCCTCCATGGACAGGAGATGTCAGGGAAGTCATGGCCATAAGACCAAGTTTGGACACTTGAACTCCTGCCAGCATCCACCTCTGAATACTGTCTCCAGTGAGAACACTTCCTTGTAATTCTGCTCAGGAAGTGCCACTCATGCCCTCATCTGCATTCCAGGACTCTGGAGATCTTTCTGAACCCGGTATTTTAATGATGGAAAAGAGCTTTCTTCTAATAACTCTTGATACCATTTCAAAAATGCTGTGACAGGGAAACAAACAGGTAATGAGATAAAAAGATGATGTATTTTAACTCAGATGAAATTTTAAGACAAATTATTTTTACTGGGGACAACTGGATGTGCAGCCTGTTGCCCAGTCAACAGTCACATAATTAGGCAGATCAAGTTCCCAACGAGTGAGCTCTCCCTGCAGCTCCATCCCTGGATGCAGAGATGCTGTTTGGGTACAGCAACGATTTGACTGCTTGCTGCTGCTCACACTTGCTGATGAAGAGCAGTGATAAGAGGCACTCTGTGCTCCAAATCCATCAGTTGTAGTTGCAAGCAGTGAAGAAAAGCTGGAAACAGCATCATAAAAAGTAATAGTAAATGGAGAATTTCACACACTTTACCACTTGAGATTTCATTGTCTGCTCGTATTGTTTCACTCCTCCACGCAAATAAATTCTCCTTATTTGAAGAGACCATGCCAGAAGTACTAAAGCAACCATCACCATTCCACATTTTGGAATTCAGAAGGGATCATGTGGCTCAGAGGTAATTTAGGAAATGAAACAGGAAAATATTTTTTTGGGCACCAGCTCTCTTTCTTACAGTGGTGCTCCTGTGTATGGAGTGGAAAGAACTGGGCATCTATTAACATGATTTGCACTTGAAAAACCAGCCTTGTTCAGCTGTGTCTGTACCAAACAAAGTCAATGGCATGTGAAAACAAAAATAGAAAGTGGTTTATAGGTAATAAAATCAGATACAAGCAATGCAATGCTGTTTGTCTGGGAAGGAGCGAATCAAAGTTCTTGCTTTTCCTGAGCATCACAAGTAGGTTAAAAACCTGTTTTGTCCATCTCCTCCTTTAAAGGAGACTTTGATAAATAAATGGTATACTTTTATTCTGTTAGCATTGAAAGACTCCAGTATAGCTTGAGCATTCTGTTGTTCTGAGCACAAAGGAGACCTTTCTCCCCAAGGTCCACGAGAAAACACATCAGAAAACAGATCAGGCAACAGGTAGGAGACAAAAAATGTGCAACAAAGATCCAAAAGGATGGAATGATACCAGAGATGAACCCTTCCCTGCCCAATGCCAGGGGAGAGAGCCCATGCCCAGATGCTTGTGCCCCAGCTCCTGGCACAGCAGGTTTGTCCCCTTAGCAAAGCCCAGACTGAAAACAGCAGCGCCCCTCTGAGAGGATTTTGAATTTAAAGGAACTCAGAGGCTTATGATGACTGGGGGCTTTTTTATTATTATTATTACTGAACAAGGGAAGGATGTTTAAGGAAATCCAAGTTTCATATAATATCCTGCTGCCTTCCAGGGTGCCTTTTGTAGGCAAAAAAAAATAGAGATAAGAAAATAGCCATTCAATGTAACCCTTGTAATGATCACTCAATAGTGTTTAATGTTGACAATGATCTGCCTGGGAAGTGAAAGATTCCTCCTTACCAGGCAGTGCCATCCACAATTTGTGTTCTCTTTATATGAATGAACAAGACATTACAACTACCCAGATTTATGGCTTTTATGTGTGCTGGAGATGAGAGCATCTGCATTTTTGCAGGTGATATAGGAGCGTACATACTGCCTGATCTTTTAGTAGCTGTGGAGAAAAGCCTGTAGAGATTTTATTTTCTCTTTCAAGAAATATTTTTAGGGCTGGCAAAATGTGGCAGACTGAGGAGCATCAAAAGCTCACTCTGAATGCCCACTGATTCCTTGTCTGTAAAAAGATGTTCTCCATCCCCAGACCAAATGTAACCTAATATTGTAACCCCAACATTGCCCTGACCTGTATATTTAATCCTGCCCTGGATAAACTACAATGAAGGGACCACAGAGCTCCATTCCCTGTGGTTTCCTGGCTCTGAAAATGGACAAAATCAAGTGATGCAGTCAAAGATGCAAGATATAAATATTTTAAAGTATCCCAGAGGAGAATTCTTTTCTCTGAATTTGTGTGCTAATGCCTGGGTCCTACCTGGAAGCCTCTGTACCCTCCATGGAGGAGGAATACCAGGAACTGTGTTCTCATTAGTGTACCTGGGCCTTCTCCTCCTGACACAGGTGCCCGTGCCTTCCTCCAGCCCCACAGCACTCCCAGCTACTGAAATTCTTCACAGAGGCAAAAGTCACTTCCACTTGGCAAGGTTATCTCCTCTCCACACTTCTAAATGTATTTTCCAGTTTTGTTCGGTGTCCCTGTTTTCCTATAATAAAGTCAAATTGCTCACTTAACTCCTCTTTGCCTCCTTGGTTGCCTCTTCTCTATCGCCCCACACTCCAACCACTTCTCCTCTGTCTCTACAGTGAAATCTCCCCCTGCTTTTCCCTGTTATCTCTCTCTGCCTGTGAATTCCCCTCACTCTAATGACCCATTCATGTCTTCACTCCCCTGATGAAAAATCCCTTTGTGCCCTGCTGATGTGAATGGCTCCTTTTGTGCTGCAGACACCTGTTTGCTGTGCACAACACTGATTTATTTGGCAGGGCTTTACCCGGTGGCTGCCAGGTAGTGATGGATTTTGGTCACTCTCACCCAAGGGTAAATGAGAAGCAGTGGGGTCAATGTGGAAGCCACACAGCATCCTGTGAGCTGCCCAGGCTCTGGCAGGGATTTTATTAACCTGAACAGGTCTGTGGAGCTCAGCAGGGCCTGGCTGACTCATCCTGGATCCCAGAGAGGTGAAACCTCAGCATTTGGGAAGGAGGCTTCTTCTTATAAAAGATCTCTTTATATTTAGGGCTGATAAGACATCTGAGTGTCCTCCAGGCCACACAAGGTCCTTGTTTCAGATGGCAGGTGCTCTGATAGGCATTCAGGGGACTCCTGGTCCTTTGAGGAGCAGGGAGCAGATGCAGCTCTGGCTGGTGAACACAGATGATTTCCTCACAGGAGCTCCAGCCAGACATCCCATACTTGTTGTGTGGTTGAGGAAATGTGCTTCTGTCTGACTGTGCCCAGGCAGAGTGGAAATGTGAATTTTAGGCATCTCAAGGACAATGTTTTCCCACAGCAATGCTGCTAATGCATCTCAGTCCCACTCTTCCCCCGTGGGTCTTTCTCCTCTGCTCTGCTGTTCAAATCAATACAGGCATTTTACCACCTTACAGAAATAGGATGTTTAGAACAGCCTTCCTTAGAACCACTGAATCATTTAGGTTGGAAAAGACCTCTAAGATCCAACCATTAACCCAACACTGCCAAGCTCCCACCAAACCATGTTTCCAAGAGCCACATCTTTTAAACCCCTCCAGGGATGGGGACTCCAGCACAGCCCTGGGCAGCTGTGCCAGTGCCTGAATCCATTTGCTGTGCTAAGGACTCACAGGCAGCTGCTGCTCAGTAACCCTCTGCTATTCCATGATCTGTTCTCTTACTGTCAGCACTGCCTCAACGATGTGACAGGTTTGTTTTCTGGGAACCACCAGGGAGATGGAAAAGAGAAAAATTTTTGTAGCAGGTGTCATTGAGGTAGGTACAATCATGACTGCTCCCTAGCCTTCACATGGAGATTGATGAATCACTGTTCCTTATAAGAAAATACTCAGGGGAAGCCAGTGGAAGGATTATCCAGGATGTGTGAGGGCAAGCAGCTCCTCTCCTCCCACTGTGGCAGCTGCTGGGCTCACAGGCAGAGCAAGTGGTGAGGGCTGAAAGCAAAATAACATGTCCAAGAGGAGAGGACCCTTCACAGCAGAAAAGGCCATCAGCAGCTCTTTAAAACAATGATGAAACTTCTGGCCTAGAGCACATTGGGTGTATAAGCTGTGATTTCCACTCTTGCTCCTTCACTGGGCTGCTGGGCTGAGCATTGCTTGCTCTATTCAGTACCCTTGTTTTTACATCCCCATGGAAAATCCTTCCACGTTAAAGAGCAAGGCAAGAGCAGGGGATGATTTCAGACCTGGGAAAATGTGATCAGTGGTAAAACTTTGCCAGGCAGAGTCACCTGGAGGCAGTGAATTCACTCCGTGAATGCTGATGGAGCACAGGCTGAGAAATGCTCACTCAGGCACTGCAGAGTGAGAGCTGAGGAGCCCCAGGGGATGGTGCATGGTGCCCACTCCAGTGCAGCACCACAGAACCAACTGCTCCATCCCTCTCCTAAACCCACCAGCCCTTTCAAGGGGGCAGCACTTGCACTGCAACATCCCAGAAAGAGGAATACCCTCCAAAGGGAAACTCCTGCCTGCTGGTATTTTGGGATTTTACACATGATTCTTACAGATGCTGGCATGCAAAACAGGGTGGAAGCTGGCTGGAAAGTTATCCACAACATCAGCATCGTTCCTCCTGCACTCCCTTCAGCACAGCACATCCCACACACAACAGCACCTGAGCTCTTCTGATGTGAAAAAACTAAACAGTGAAATATCTAAAAGAACAGAGACTGCAGGACTTGCCTGGGTTTCCAGTGTCTTGTGATGCCCTTGCCAGGAATCAGAGATTTATCACTGTGAATCTTCTAGGAAAAGCCAGTGCACCTCAGTTTACATTTTTGATTACATTTGTCATGAAAATAAATCCCTGCCAGCTGCTAGAAGAGCAAATAAAAGAGCAGCTATGAGCAGGTACCTCCAAAGAGATTGGTGGAGCCCTGTGGGAAACTCAGCCTCCAGGCAAGTACTGGCAGGCACAGGGATCATGTAAGACTTTCCCAAAATTTCTGGGGATGAATGATTGCTGGCTAGGTCAGCCCAGGGGTACAGGAACTGCAGGAGTTGCTTTCTCTGCCTGCTAAACATCTTTAGGGCAAGTCCTCAGACTCAGAACTGACTCAACACAGCTGCAAAGTCAGTGCAGCCTCGTGTGGCTGCCACCCCCAGGCTCCTCTGCCAGGCCCTGAAGGAGGCTCCTGGCTGCCCTGATCCAGGGATTTCTTCCTCCTTCATTTGAAACAGCCAGGAAATATTTTAAAATATATCAGCAAAAAAAAAAAAAATTAAAAAAAAAAGATGGATGCAGCACTTGCAGAGAACTTTTTACTTTTTTCCAAGTGAGGGATCTACAGCAGAGTGTTCCTGCTTGGTGTCTCTTGCTGATTGCAAGGCACCCCCAGAAGAAATCAATGCCTGGAGTGCAGTGGTGAGGAGCTGGCTCAGGACTGCCAGAGCAGGGGGCACTGATTGCCTTGGGATTATCCTCACCCCATGGGGAGAAGGGGAACTCTCATGGAGCTGCAGCATGACCTTTGCTTTTAAACATTTTCTACATTCAGCCTTTTCCTTCTTAACTCATTGCACCCTAAGACAACAGGTTCATGTTGCACACTGAGGGGTGGGTGAATTACCCAAGGATAATTCATTTTTAAAAATACACATGAAGTATTTCTGCACCTGAAAGAACCAGGAATTAACAACTTGTGCCCTACCCTTGTCTCTGGGAGGTTTTATGGCGCTGAGGAGCACAAAATGCTGTGTGCACTGTAGGACAAAATCCAAACTTCACTCATTCCTTTACCTGGCAGGCATTTCCCATGCACAGCCCTCTGCCAGGTGCTCTGGGGCCCATCTGCAGAGCAGTGAGCAGTGGCCTGCCCCTGTCCCTGCCAGAGGTGGCCAAGCACCTCCAAACAAAAGTAGCAGCATCCCTGGGTGTGCAGGCTGCTGCCTCAGGTGCTGCAGAGCCTCTGCCTTTCTTAATTTTCCACTTGAGGTGTTTTCAGTCAACCCTCCTCTTTCCTGTCCTCAGACATTCAGCACAAGAAAGGAGCTGCTGAATTAAAGGGTTTTGTCAATGAGTCTTCAGCAGATGGATCCCATCACCCAGTGCTCACAAGTCCTGAGCTGCTGTTTCTTAGTGTGGGGAAGGAAAATGTGGCAAAACATTCAGGAAATAAGCTAAAAGATAAAAAGGGGAAGGAGAGAAAGTCCAGACAGTGAAATAAAACCATCTTAAGGCAATT
The DNA here is from genome assembly GCF_023055355.1 of Agelaius tricolor. NCBI lineage: Eukaryota > Metazoa > Chordata > Aves > Passeriformes > Icteridae > Agelaius > Agelaius tricolor. Next base: position 4,523,203 of record NW_027269279.1, read on the forward strand.
ACTGGGGGAGAAATAGATCTGCCAAGGATATTAAAGCTCTCATCCACCTGCTAATCGCTTCTGATAAAGGTCTCAGTGGCTAAACGAATAACACTATTAAATCTGCTGTAATCAGTACCAGAGGCAGCCCAAGGATCTCAGAAAGTCACATGCCTGCAGGAGGACCTTTTCCAGCATGGCTGGGCACAAGCACAGCAGGTGAGTGGTACCTGCCCCTGTGGGACTGGGACTCAGTCACCTCCCTGATTGCCTCCCCCAGCTCAGAGCTGAACCTGCAGTTCCTAGGGCTGCATCCAGCACTTCTGCTTTGTCTGGTTGTTCCTCTGGGCTCTGGCAGCACGGGAGCAAACAATAAATTCCTGCACTGCCTCTTGGTACACGTTGGTATTTGGAGTGGGCTGACTCACAAAGCTTCACAAAGGTGGGATGTGCTCCTGCAGGAGCTAACAGCCCCTGGCAGAAATGCAGCAAGGAGATGATATAAAATGGCAAAACGATCCAAACTCCCCCTCCCAAGGCCTCACAGCAGGGGGAAGGCTGCAGTCTGCTCCTCTGTGAGTGGGAAACAGATTATGGGGGACAATGAGCCCTGCAAGGTGCCTGTGGTGAGCTGGGACATCAGGCAGGAGGTGCAGAGGTGCATCCCTGCAGCAGCAGCAGAGAGGGATCAAGAGTTTGTGCGAGGGCATTCTCGATGTCACCTCTCCAGCAGGGCTCTGACTGCCCAGCAAGGCAGTGGAGATGCTGCTGCTCTGCAGCAGGAGAGAGCACCAGGCTCCTTGCTGCCCAAAAAATGCAGATCCTGCTTCTCCTTCATCCCCTCCCCACCCCTGTTGGCTTCAGCAGAGTTTCTTCTGATTCACACCCGCAGGAGATTAGAGGGAAGCACACAGTGAATGAAATAGTGCCAGGGTGAGGCTCCTGCCACATCAGCTGCTGTAATTCCACAGCCTTAATGGATCTACTCCTAATTTACAAGTGAGAGCTGGACCTGGCACCACAGGCTGAGTAAAAAGGTGTCATTTTTATACAGTCAAATTTATATCTGAAATAAATACTGCATTAGATCTTTCCAAGAAGTCTGAGCTGCAATGGATTCTTTTCTCTCCCTGCAGAAAGGTGAAATTCTTGCTAGTGGTTTCATTACCCTCAGGTCTCAAGGCTGCACACTTTTTGGCCATCTGCTTGTTCCACACAGGCTGTCAGGGGCCAAAATGGGCGGCTGGGTCCCCCAGCAATTTGGTGTGAGAGATTTTAAGCCCCTTCCTTGAGGCTGCTTTTTGCAGGGAATGACACAGTCCTGATGATGTGCAGCTTCTTACAGCAAAAAATTCAGATCAAGAAGAATAAATAGTTTTCCAACTGTATGGGCTTTTCTTGTAGACTTCAGAAATAAGGAATGCATAAATATGAATATCATTCCAATTACAGTGTAAGCATATCAAGCTTAGAACACCGTGGTCCCTCCAAAAGTTGGTGAATATCTGTGTGATCACAGGCTGTGAATGGAAATTCATGGCTTAACCAAGACCATGTCACACAGGACCAACTGTGTGGATTCAAATGGATCTACAGACACACATCCTGGAAGAAAAACACCTACAGCAGCCACGTTTCTGCATCTGCAAGCACAGCGTGGGAACACTGAGTAGGATGGGAAAGTCTTTGCTCTCAAATAACAAAATGCTCTTTTTGATCTCATCTCCTTAATTCTCTTCCTGAAGTCCAGGCATGACAGCCCAGAAGCCAGAAAGCTGCCAATTTTGTCATGGAAACAGCAAAACTTTTCTTCAAGGCTCAGTGCCAGAGCTGGAAGCCAGAACTCCCAGAAACAGCAAACAACTCTTTCCCAGTCTTTGCTTCATCAAGCAAAAAACAAAACTTGGGAAAACGGGGGGGCAGTGATGGATGTGGGGGTCTGAAAGTGCTCATGGAGCAGCTCCCCTTCCTCCAAACCCAGGGGAAGCCAAGAGAGGCTCTGCCAGGGCACGAGGGATGCTCCTGGCTCCAGGCTGGCTTGGCTGCAAAGGTACAACACAAGTGGACAGCAAGAGCTTAAATTTTCTTATCTGCTGTCTTAAAGCTGCCTAACCAGAGGCAATCTCTGCTGCCTGCTCTTGTAGCACAGAAACAAGGGCCACAACCCATGGACTGCTCTCTGCTGGCAATTAGAGGTGACTGGAGGAAGCTCTCAGGGCATGGCACTTTCTGTGTCCTGCTCTGTGGGAGCAGAGCTGTGCAGTGCTGGTGGGAGAGCAAAAGGAGTGGGAAAGAGAAAAGCAGTGTTTCATTTGTGCTGATAAGCTTCAGCATGTTTGGTCCAGCAGCCTTTGCCCATGGGAAATCTTTTGATAGATTATTGTTGTGGGGTTTGTTGGGGCTTTTTGTTTTTCCCCAAGTCCTTTTCTCAACTGTGAGAAAAGCTAAGAATTGTAATTTTTGTTCCTTGGCATGCTGTGCTGGATAAGAGAAATCTGAGAACAAAGGGGTGAGGTGATGGAGTGCCACCCTGAAAAAAAGACACAAAGCTGAAAACAACACAGACTGTGAGGCAGCAAAAAGGAACCTAAACTATGAAACCACAGGTGAGCACTTCTGCTAGGAGGAATTGCTCAAGTGCCAAACAACCAACACGGGGACTACACAAATTTGTCTTCTTTTATATGCCTCACCTCTCACAATGGGATGGCCTGAGATGGTCTGGGATGGTCTGGGATGGTCTGGAGTGGTCTGGGATGGTTTGGGATGGTTTGGGATGGTCTAGGATGGTCTGGGATGGTCTAGGATGGTCTGGGATGGTCTGGAGTGCTCTGGGATGGTCAGGGGTGGTCTGGGATGGTCTGGAGTGGTCTGGGATGGTCTGGAGTGGTCTGGGATGGTCTAGGATGGTCTGGGATGGTCAGGGGTGGTCTGAGATGGTCTGGAGTGGTCTGGGATGGTCTGGGATGGTCTGGGATGGTTTGGGATGGTCTAGGATGGTCTGGGATGGTCTAGGATGGTCTAGGATGGTCTGGGATGGTCTAGGATGGTCTGGGATGGTCTAGGATGGTCTAGGATGGTCTGGGATGGTCTAGGATGGTCTGGGATGGTCTGGAGTGGTCTGGGATGGTCTAGGATGGTCTGGGATGGTTTGGGATGGCCTAGGATGGTCTGGGATGGTTTGGGATGGTCTGGGATGGTCTAGGATGGTCTGCTGTTCACACAGGGGGTGGGGAGGACTGGCCCTGCCAGTCCCTGCTGTCCTTTCCATTGCCTCTCCAATGGAAAAGGGTCCCTGTGCCTCCCTTGTAGCATCACATGAGCCTCAGCTTGGCTTGATTTCCCTCCTTGAGGAGGTGCCAGGGTTTGGTGCCACAAGCTCCACAGCCCATGGCTTCTGTCCAGGACACAAGGGGCTGGAGCCACACAGGCTCCATTGCAGGGGCTGGACCTTCCAAGGGAATGGGATCTGCATGGGTTAGAAAGCATGGCTATTTAATTGGTCCTTTTTTTGCTCCTAGTTTTATTGCTAGCCATTTAAATTATACAAATGAGGTTTTATCTTGTTTCATCCCCAGAGAGTCAATGCATTAAACAAAACATTAAAATATAATCATGGAAACTCTCTCATATATATTTATAATGTCAGAATTGCTGGCATTAATGCAGAAGTGGTTTCTTCACACTTATCTCTTCTCTGTTTCTATATCCAAAATATACAGCACACAAAAGATAAACACATTAAACTGCCCAGCCATTAACACATCTGCCATCCAGAAATAAATTCAAGGAACAAATTTACAAGGAAAAGCCAGTGAAGGAGACAAACACAATTACAGTGATGTGTCTCCACCACTGTCAGATCATTAAGGATGATGATAAGGGAAGTGTCATTCCAAAGACTCTGGCTATTTTGGAGCTGTTTCCAACATGAAAAGCACCAAGGAGAGAAAAAGAGCAAGGTGGAAAACCCACAGTGACCCAGGGCAAACAGGCTGGTTTGTTACTTGTGCAGTAGCCCCTAAAAATACTGGGCTACAGCTGGTACAGAAAGCAGGATTTAGCCCAGATTTTCAATAGTTACACCCAAAATACTTCCAGTTTTAGAGAGAAACAAGACACCAAGGGCAGCTTTCAACCACGTTCTACAGGAGAGGGGTGTAGGAAAGGGTGAAGGTGCTCAGAGCTTCCCAGCACCAGCAGACAGAGCAACCACCACCTGCTTCAGCCCCTCTGTCACTCGAGCTCCTGAAGAAATGCTCAGCTCCATCTCAGCCACTTTAGTGTTGCTTTCCCAGACCAAATTCTGCCCTGGAAAGGGGCCACAGTCAGGATGCCTCCCTAAGGGCTGTGAGGTGGTGGCAGAAGGCGTCACAGCCACCAGCAGCTGTGGATTCAGTGGGGTCTCCATGGAAGTGCTCACCAAAGTGAAAATCAGCCTCTGCTTTTCTAGGGTCTCACTCCCTTCTCACAGTCCCCTTGCCTGACTGTTTTTCCAGGGGAGGGATTACTGCAGCTTTATCCCAGGCTGGCGTATCTAATCAGGGAGCCAATCTCTCCCTTGTACCCCAAGCACCAAAGCACAGGCACAAACCCTGTGGCACACACGGCTCAGCTGGGGCATCCTTGCACCCCCAGCAGCAGCCCCAGCACTGCACAGCTTTCCTCCCAGGCCCCTGGAATTTTAAGGCAGGAGCTGCTCTCCAGCACACCAGCACAATAATCTGCCTTATTAAGAATCCCTCAGGCTCCAGAGCCCATTTTGGGCTGATGCTTTACTCCTGTTTGCAGGTGGCCAATGCCTGCTTGATTTGTGAGTAGCCCTGAGCCGCTCACAAAATTCAATCGAGCGCCCTTGTGGGGATCACTCCCACAGCCACACCAAACTCCAGGGAGGTTTCAAGGAGTGACCAGCCACAAAAAGCTGACCTTCTGCATCAATACCTGCTGCTGCTAAAGCTGACTCCTCAGGCATTAGCAAGATTGACTGCTGCTCCCCACCAGATGCATTGATGCCAAGTGCACCTTGAGTGTGTATTAGCAGTAAGTTACTGTTGGTACCTCTCAGTTTCTTCCATCAAAAAGCAATCACCCTCCTCTCTTTCCCCATGGCAACCAGGGTTTAGTAATCACCTCATCACCTATTCCAAATTGAGGCTGTAATACATGCTCTCAAAGACTGAAAACTCCAGTCTTCATTAAACTGCAGGTATTTGTTACTCACCCAGACAAAGCATCTTCCAGGCTGCATGTGGATAAATGTTCAAACTCTGGTTTGAAGTATGGTGGGATGAGAAGGGCAGAGAAGGTAAATATTTAAACAGCCTCCAAAAGGAAAACCATGCTTTGAGACACAGGAAACCAAATGCTCCACAGGTGAATCTTCCAAGAAAAAAACAAAAGGATCAGGAATTAAATATTGTGTTTTACCCACAGGGGAGCCTTCTCTCATATCTCTTTTTCTGGCTTTTGCAGACAAGTTGACAGCCTGAATTATCAAAGCATTTGTGCTACACAGGAGGGATTCTCATTTGGGGGCTGGTGCAGCAGAAGACATCTAAGATGGAAATAGAGCTCACCATTTGTTCCTTTGCTGCCAGCTCTGGTTACAAGAAATGAGTTTCTAAAACCTCCAGCCCGGCCAGGGGCAGAACCATCAGTGGATCTCTCACTTGCAAATGTGCTGCTAAAGGAGTAGAAAATAAAGAGCAAAGATTCTCAAGACATGACTGAAGGTGCTGAGCACTCACTTACTCACTCCTAACATTTCTTACCCAGAACCACTTGTTTCCTAACAATAGATTCTGTCCCAGTAAAAAATCTGAGCACTGAATTTTACTCAAAAAATTTGAAAAGCTGGGGAAATTATATAAATTGAAAAATGAATGACCACAGTTTAGGGTTTTCTTTTGCTAAATATTTGTACAGCAAATATGATGCTAATTAGATGACATGACAAAAATAGGGAAAAATTAAAGTATAAATGTTTCCTGTGACAATATCCCAAGCCTGGGGGAAAAACTCCCTGTAGTGGTGGAAGGAAGGAATTCTGCTGGATCCTAAGACACGTGCAGTGATTGAAGCAAACTTAAAATGCCTCCGACAAGAAACCGCTCATGTGAATGTGCTACTTGGTGGCACCATCTGCCGGGTGTGACAGAAACAGCTGAGCCACGGAGGAACTGGAGTCAGAGGCATTTGCTGAGCCCAGAGAGGGAGCAGAACAAGGTCAGGGCGTGAGGTGGGACTGTCAGGGCGTGGGATGTGCAAAAGCACCTGCAAAATCCAGAAGAGCTCCTGGCTCCATCTCAGAGCCTTCCCTACCAGGTGAGAGACTGCTTCCCACAGGATCTCTTTTCCTGTAGTCTTCAAAGGAAATAGCAAAGCAGGGTACCTGCATTGTCATTCTGGTGACAGCACACAAATCCCATGCTGGAGCCCAGCTAGGAAATTCTGTGTGCACATTTCTCCTCCCTCTTCTGAGACCTATGAACCTGAGAGAATTTCCAAAGAGAAACGTTAAGTAACTGGTTTTGAAATCTCAATCCACAGAGAGGACAGGATGTGGAGCCAACTCAGAAGAAAGGTTTGAATTCAAGCCTTGAATGCCTTCAAGGCACACAGTGCCTTCACAAAGAATGAAGATACTTCACAGAAGTCCCTGCCAGGCTCAGAGATGGTGATGATTCATCCTTGTGCTCTTTGCTGGCCCTTCTTTGGCACACATGAAAGCACCCGGCCCCTCCACCATGCCAGGGCTTGGCCTCCCATGCCCTGCTGCCCCACATCCTCAAGGTCAGCTTGGGTTTCCAACAAAACTCCTCCTCCCAAGCCCTGATCTCCCATGGAGCTCACCTCTGCTCTCTTTAAAGCACCTTCCATCAACAGGAACAGACCTCACGGCATCCACATAAAGAATTCCTGTTCTTGATCTTTTCCTTCCAATTTTCATAGATTATATAAAGATTTCTCAAACACTCACACCTTGTTCCTAGAGAATGACATGCTGTGCTAGTCACTGAGTAAGATAAAGTCATGAGCAATTGCAAGAAGATGATGCCAATTTGGCATGGCCCTCTGTTAAATTGCTTAGCACTAACCCAAGTTTTTCACAAGACTGTTTTCAGATACGTGCCCAAAAAACATGATTATCTGGATCCCAACTCCACCATCACAGATTCTGCAGATTCTTGGAGAAATAATACACTTCTCCATGACATAGCTGGCCCAGAGATCCTTAAGATGATATAAAATTAATAGAAGTCATGTTTTTTTCCTGTGTCTGCTGCTGCAGTGTGGTATCTCACCAGACCTACTGAAAGCTATTAGTGCTTCCATGCCCCAGGTTCTGATGACAGCTGGGAGTGTCACTGTGCACTGGAGACACTCCAGTTCCCTGGGAGTGGACTCTGGAACCTCTGAAATGGTCGTTCATTGGATTTTATCTCATTGCAGCTCTGTAGAAAACTGCCCAGGATTCCTAGTCCTTACCTGAATTGTACCATTCTGTGAGCAAACCCATTTAAAGAGTAATGACAAATTCAAAACCAGCTTGAAAAGAACCCAGCATTCAAATTATTGACTCTCTGGGCTCTGTAAAGACCATTTAATGTAATTTCCTTTCTTCTGTAACATATCCCAGGCACAGGCAAATTGAGAGGTTTGGGTTTTTTTTAGGATGCAGCTTTGAAGGCTGGTTGATGGCTCAGCAGAATCAGGGCCCTGCATTCCACGCCTGCTCACATCAAGGCTTCAATACCATGTCTCAAGGACAAAAAAAGGGAATTTCCACAGGGAATTGTGATGTAACAGAACAGAAGCTGTTGATTGTCTTTATGATGACCTGGTGAGGTACTGGAATCTTCATTCCATATAAATGGAGCTTAAATTATTTATAGATGAGCTACTTCAACCACCAATTTTTGCGAGGCATGAGGGAATTCTAAATTTCACCACATTTCCCAGCTGGAGATAAAAACAATCTGGAAAAGATTTTCTGCTGACTTCATGGTGATTTGGAGCTGTAGTTTCTTCCTCATGCACAGTGTCTGTCACAGGTCAGAGACATGGATATTGTTACTTACATCAGCTTTCATTTAGGTGAAAAAAGCCTTATCTCTGCTCTGACCGAGACTCCTCTGATACCTGAGCTCTTAAAGCAAACAGCAAAACTGGATTTTGGTGACCTTTAAACTTGAATAGTATTTTTTTTAAAAAGCATGTAGCAATGGTTCTATTTTTGTTCCAGCCATTGATGATGACAGTTTTGCAATGATTTATTTCTATTTTTAAGCCCATCAGAAGGATATTATTTGAGACGATTCGTGTATCTCCTACAGAGATATTTTGGTACTTTGTTCTTAAGATAGATAGGGGTAAGCTGAGCTCCACAGAGCTGCATTTCACAAACTAGGGGAATACAGAAAAAAAACGAACTTGTGAGAACGCTTGCTGAAGATTCTGTTTATCAGTTGCTGCAGAACGATGACAGAACATGGTTTTAGTAATACATACTTTATAATACCAATCAATAAAGTCATTGAAATATTTAAGGCATTTCTTTCATGTTTTTCTTTTCATTAGAAATTCATATTAGACACTAGACACATTCTTTCAAAACACTCGAGAGTTGCAATGTTTTTTAAAATGATACAAAGCCTTTTCCCTCTCCTGTCTTATCTCAGCCCCTTTGTGTGTCTCAGGGTTCTTAGAGCACAGTGCACTTAGAAGCCATTAGTCACCTATTGGCGTATTTGGGAGGCTGATAGCTTTGAAAATCTGATCCTTGTGAGCTCAGAGTGCTTGGTCACATCGGGTGCACGCAACACCAGATTACCTGGCAGCACAAATACAAAGTGACAGCAGGATGTGGACACGACTGCCTGTGCTCGCTGCTGAACCAGCCCTGGTGCTCAGCACCGTGACAATGCTGACTGAAGCCAGAGCTGGGCAGACTGAGATGGCAAAACACCCAGCCTGGTGTCTGCCTCTCCAGGAGCATCCTCCAGATGCAGGCAGGGTAGGATTCTTCAGGACAGGACTTTCTCTCCTAAGTCAGCTCCTGGCTACAAAGAGCACCAAGGCACTGCCCGGGCACTGCGTGTTTGTGCTCCTCAGTTTCCAAGTGCTGTTTTCAGGCTGCCCCTTGTCACAGACATATTTTCTGAAAAATCCTTAGCTAGGATTTTTTCTCCTGAGAAGCTGAGAAGCCTCAGAGGAAAAGAAAAACAACAATTATCTGTTGCTGTGGAATGCAAGGGGTGCATCTTGGATTGCTCCATGTGAGTTGTTTCTACTTTATGACCAATCACAGGTCCAGCTGTGTTGAGACTCTGGTCAGACACAAGGTTTTGTTATCATTCCATTCCTTTCTTTTCGAGCCTTCTGACGAACTCCTTTCTCTTTTCATTAGCATAGTTTTAGTATATCATTTTCTTTTAATATAAAATATATCATAAAATAATAAATCAGCCTTCTGAAACATGGAGTCACGATTCTCATCTCTTCCCTCGTCCTGGGACCCCTGCAAACACAACTACTGCCCCTCACAGCAGCAGGAACTCTCCTCTGACAGTGGCTTTCCAGGTCCCCCTTTCTCAGTGAAACCTGGTGCTGGTGAGAAATGCCAAATGCCCATGGCAGAAATTGCTGGAAGTGCTGCTCACCCCTGTCTGCAGGGCACGTGGCAGTGAGAGCTGGCACACTGACTGGAAACAGGGTTCTCTGGAGGCTTTGCTTACCTGGGATTCTTCAGCTCCATCTCTGCCTTTCTCACCCTTCTCCACCAAACGGGGATTTCTCCATCATCAGCAATGAGAAAGAGAGAGAGGGAGGGAGAGACAGAGAGAATCCATCATGGATCTGGCTTCCCAGCTGATGCTCTTTGGCTTCCAGGCACGCAGGGAGTTTGCTCTGGGCTCGGCTCTGTCTGGGCCAGTGGTGCCATTGTTCCCTTGTTATTTGACAGAGCTCCACCCCACAATGCACAGCCTTGTCCTCTCCATCACCAGCATCTCCTGAGCAGGGGAGTAGCAGGGAGATGTGCTCTCAGCCAGCTGGAAACAAGGCAGAGGAGACCTCCACCAGCAGCTCCAAATCCACAAAACAATCTGCTCTCTGGAGGATGAGAGAGCCAAGACAGACCCAAACTGGTGGCTGATGGGATTTGTTTTCTTGCCTGATTTTCTTCTGGATCATCCCTGTCCTTTCTGCCATTCCTCTTCACTTCCAACTCTACTGCCCTTTGTGATACTCATCCCTAAGGTCAGCAGCTCTTTGTTCCTATCCTTTCTTCGCTCTTTCCAGCATCACCTTTTCAGAGGTGCAACAGGAATGACAGCAGTGGAACAATTCTAGAGTTTGAAGCCTATGGTCAGAAATGAGATACAAGGATGTCCTGTTGCCTCCCAATGAGTCTGACCCACCAAAGAACCAAATCTAGGCTCCTGCATCACTCAATCCTCCTGAACTATTTATGGTCTCCCAAAAAAGTCATTCCTGGTGCTTTTGCCTCCCCGAGGCGCAGACGGATGAGATTTCCCAGCTGGGCACTAGATGGCAAAACATCCCGAGAAAGGGAATTTCCCACCTCGGCTCTTTCGGAAGGGGCTGCGGGGAGTTTGGGAGTCTGAATATGCAGAAGTTGCAAATGCGAGCGCAGAGAGAGAGAGAGAGAGGAGGTGATTTGTATTCCTGTCCTACCTTTGGGCAGCGGTGTTTGCGTACACGCGTCTGAAGCTGTTTCCTCCTCTGCTGCTCTCCCGCTGACAGATTGTGGCCACAGAGCTTCAAATATGCAAACAGCAGCCCCTGTGAGGGCAGAGCCATTTCTGTTTGCAGGGATGTTCTGGTTCCTTGTGCAGGCACGGGTCAGGGGAACGTGCAGCGCGTGGATGGAGGATGCCCCAACCTTCAGCCCTGGCAGCGCTGCCATCCTCCTCCTCTGGCAGCTCCAAAGCAAAGAACAGGCCATTTCATAGAATCATAGACTGGTTTGGGTCAGAAAGGACCTTAAATATCATCTAGTTCCAGCCCCCCTGCCATGGGGAGGGGTGCCACACCAAGATTTGGTTGCTCAGGGCCCCATCTGTCCTTGAAGGTTCCCTTGGATGGGCATCCACAGCCTCTCTGGGCAACCTCTGCCAACCCTTTTAGTTCCTGCACACCTCTCCATGCCCTGTGTGACTTTTTCCCTCCTCTTCTCATGTCCCCTCTCTGGTGGAAAAGGTGCAGATGTTGCAACCTTGAGGGGCTGAAATCCTGTGTCCTTTACCCAGCAGGTTCTGCCCTCCACCATTCCCTGCTTTGCCCAGTGGCAGAGTCCAGAGCAGGTGACTGAAAGCCCTGGAAAGGGACAGGTCCTCAGCTCCTTGCCCTCATGATTCCCTGCTGGCAAGAGCCATCTTTTTATTCCACAGTGATCAGCCCCTGATGGGACTCAGGGACCGGAGACTCAAAGTGATGTCTCTCATTTTGGCCTTCCCTGCCAAAAGCTCTCCTTCCCCAGCTATAAAACATCCAGCACTGGGCTCTGCTGGCAGGTGGGATCTGGAAGGAGCCTACAGATAATTGACCTCAAAAGCTGCTTTTTCCTCCCCTTGTAGCTCTCAGGATGTGAATTCTCACAGGGACCTCTCCTGACTCTGCTTTTCCACAGCCCCTTTGCTCAAAGGCCCTGCAGCAATTTAAGGTGCTGATTTTGCAGATCCCAGAGGCAATACTGGCCAAAATGGGTGACAGCAGGCAGGGCCCAGCTCTCCAAACCCTGGTGCCCTGCATTGCTGGTGACATGTCTGGATGCAGACATCCCTGCTGCCTTGCTCTGGGGAAGCTGGACTGGAAGAAAAAGCAGCTGAGATCACCATCAAGGAGGAGATGTGAGGGGATTTGGGATTTGCTCTGAGCTGTGGGCACCCTCAGCCTGCATCACACGAGTCTGGTGGAGCCCTTTAATCCCAGGGGAAGGTATCAGAAGGGGATGCTTTGCCAACTCCACAGCCTGGCAAACAGAGGGGAAAATGTGCTGAAAGCTTCGACTTCCTGAGCATGTTCTGTGTCTGGAATCTGCCTGCAAAACAACTCAAATTTCTCAAAGGGGTTCATTATTCAAAACTATTTGCTGAATAATTTGTCTGAGTAATTGCAGGTCTGAAGCTTGTCAGCAAACAATTCATTGTGAGCATCTGGGCAGGCAGCTGTAACCATGCTCAGACTCTGGTCTGGGGGTGGATAACCCCAGAGTTGGGTAGGGTAGGAAGGGTAAACAAACTTGTTTACAAAATCAGGATCTGGAGAGAAAAAAAAAAAAAAAGAAAGAAAAAAAAAAATTGTAACATCTTAAAATAAGCTGCTTCCACCACGGTTTCTAGATATAACTGACCAAAACAATCTGGCAGAGAGAGCTGGGCATTGAGGACCAGCCCTGGGCTGCCACATCCCTGCACGTGGTGTGTGGCTCTGTCCTCCAGCTGCCCCCATGTCCCCGAGGGAGCAGCCAGAATGGTCCCCTGGCAGGGAAGGGAAAAGAGCAGGAGATGGGGAAGGAGGAGCTGCCTCCACCCTTGCAGGACCCTGAACACCATGGGAAGAGCTGTGTGCTGGAGGAACCTGTCACAGACCCTAGAAAATGTCACCCAGCAGCTCTGACAATTCACACACACTCTTGGAGAAGGAGCAGAGAGAGACTGGAAGCATTTCCACAATTCAGGGCTCAGCAAGTGCACAGTAGCACTGGGCTGGGTACCAAAGTCATCACTCAGGCTGTGTTTCCTGCTGAAATCATGAAATAATAGATGTCCAATTAACTGGCAAAGCAAGATGCAAAGAGAAATATTGCTTGCAGAGAGCTGGCATAATGCCCATGGAGTTATAATAAGAATATTTTATTTGCCTGGGCTATAGATAACCTATTTCTCTTCTCTCTCTTGCTGCCTCTGGCATTCCTGAGAGTAATATGGGTTTTCTTGGAATAACTTTTCTTTTCCAGCAATCTCTAAAGTCCTCTCACATTCCACCAGCTCAAATTTATTTCAAATACTGCTAGACTAAACACAGCTCTAATAGCTGGTGTTAGAGACTGGGGTATCTGACACACTCAAACTGCACAGATTGCAAATTTGAGGCTGTGGTACTTTTCAAAATGTGCCTGTGTGGGAGCAGGAAGGAGAAGAGGGGCTAACCTATTTCAGCCTTTAGAATAGGCAGAGCAGGAAAAGTTAGAGCAGAAATAGAAAAAGGGAAAAAGAAAAAAAAAACCACCCTAGGAAAAAAATTAATTTGCAGGGAAAAAAGCCAGCTTCACATTGCAGTTTCCTAAGTCAAAAATAAAACTACAGAGGTGCCAATAGGACTGGACAGATGTCAGCTCACCACCAACCTGCCCAATAAGTTATTAGAATCCAGAGACCATTGGATGCAGAAAATCTTGAGCACAGTGCCCTGGAGCCAATACAAGGCACGTACTGCACATCCCTAAAAAGCACAACAGGAAAGGTTCCAGCTGCAGCACGCCAGCCTATCAACTACACATGATCCAGATTAAGGGTAACTAGCACAAACTAAAGCCTCTGAACAAGGTGTCCAGCAAAATGAGATTTTTAATGGGTCAGTCCCTCCCTGCAGGCGCTGCAGCAGCAGCTGAGCTGTTTGCTTAACTTGTCATGGAGCCACAGCCCCGGGCAGGAAAGAACTGATTCCCTTTAATTGTTGCAGCCATTAACCCAAAGCCAGTCCTCTGTAATTCTCTGTCTCTGTTTGGCCCAAGAGTGTTTCCAAATCCTTAGGAACAAGTCAGCAGTTGTAGCCTGGTAAAACTGGAGGCATCAAGCAGATAAGTGACTCACAGAAGGTCAGAGCATGACCCATTTCAGAGCTAAGAATGGAAAGTCCTTTGCCTCTCAGCCTTGTATCCCAATTGCATTCCTAATGGTCTCTGATCTTGGGGACGGCAGTGCAAAGGAAGTTCCAACACACAGAGAGGAATTTATTTGAATTAAACTACTATTGAAACAGCCCAGAACATGACCTATGAATTCTGTTTCCTGCTATCTTCCCTTTAAACTCTTAAAATTTTTCTTCTTGAGCCTTTCATTCACAAAACTCTTTTATTCTTCCTTTCTTCTTTTGTATTCCTAAACTTCTCATTTTGCAGTATTTCTCTGTATTTGCAGAGAGCAGGCTGGAGAAAACCAAGAGGTCCATCCCTAATGGGAAGAGAGCCCTTAAAATCACCTGCCAGTTAATCCCTTTGCTGCTGGTGGCTGCCCCTTTCCCATCCTGCCAGCAGCTGGGAACACAAGGGTGGATGGCTGTGGAAAAGTGCAACGTGAGCTCGGGGTTTTGCTCTGTGATGACAGAGTGAGAAGGAAAACACAGGATGCAACTGGGGACTGGAAGATGTTTCCTCTGCACCACTCTGGGAGCCCAGCACAGCCCCAGTTCTCACCAGTGCAAGCCTGGTGCAGGTGCAAAGAAGCAATCAAGGAACCAAAAACACAATGAGACAGCCTTTTCCTGCCACTTCTTGACCTCATCCTTTCTCAAACCAAACACTGCTGTTCTTTCAGTGGGGGGAAAAAAAAAAAATCCCCTGTTGCTTTTGACCAAACAAGAAAAGAAGAAAAACAAACCCCAGTGCAGCTCCTGCTATCTGTGGGTGCCTGTGTGAGCAGGGCTGAGCAGAGCTGGGCCTCAGCTCCACGCTGTCAAACCTTGCAGCTGTGGGCAGGGAGCAGCAGCAGCACAAAGGCCTCAGAAATGCCTTGCCAGGGTCAGGCAGACCAAGCCAAACACGTGTAATTTCCCCATTTTTACTTGGAAGGCACCACATGAGATCCTGGAGGTGAATGTATAACATCTAATAACTCCCAGAAGGGAGAATCACAGAGTCATTTTTGTTGGAAAAGACCTCCAAGGTCAGTGAGTCCCAGCTTTGATCCAAGAAGATCAGAAGATGAGAGGGAACCCAGGCTGCCTCCAAGGCCATGCTCACATGTTGGTGCTGCCCCAGCTAATTAACTCCATCCTGATGGAATTCCTCCTGCCATTGCACTCCACTCCCAGTAAAACACACATCTCTAGGAGGGCCAAGAAAGGATCCTACAGAAAGACCTTGCTTGTGGCATCACAATCTCCATAGTGTGGGAACAGGCCTGTCCAAAGCAAATACCAGCTAAAAAAAACCCCAACAAAAATAAAGAAAAGATCAAACTCAGAGCTGAGAACGAGGCAGCCAATTGCTGTGTGTTCTTGCACTAAGTGGCATCCCTGCAAGGAGCAAGTTGGAATATTTTAGCAAAAATATTCCAGCAAAGAATCCATTTCTGGCAACGAAGCTGTATTGGAAATTTCCTTCCAATCGACATGGCCAAAAAAAAACCAGCTAACACTTACAGCAGCAGCCTAATGTGTACTGAAAGCTTATTCCTGAATATTGGAGGGAAAAACAAAGAGAGAAAAAAATAACACAAACCCACTCCACCCCCAAAAAACTTGTCCCCCATTGTCTTTTTAGCCTAAAATAATAAGAGCTAAATTTTCACTGGTGTTTCAATTCTGAAGGCAAACTTTGCAAGCAGGCAGTTTTCTTATTGAAAATAAAGTGAAAAGCACAGATCCCAAACCTGCAGACTTTCCAAAAGCCAGGAACTGTGCCCAAGCACACTGACCTTTTGCTAAGCTCTAAAAAATGTAATAAATGCAAAGTGCAACAGCATCTGGAACCTGTCCTGACATCTTGAATTCACATTCTCACTTGCTGATGAAAGATGCTTTGCTTCTTCTTTTAAACAAGTTTGCTCCCAAAAATCTGTAGCCTGGAGCCATGGCTGAGGGCCTGGTCCCATCCTGACCCAATTTTGGTACATGAAGGGCCCTCAGCACACAGCAGCTTCATCCTGCTGCTCTGCCTCTACCTGGTGCTGTGTGGTGGAAGAGAAACACAGTTTGTCTCTGTCTTTACAAAGAGCTTTTGTTTTCAGGCTGTTCCCAGAACCCTCACTTTCCCTAGGAAAATCTGTGTGTACGATGCAAAATCAATCCAAGAATTGCTTCTGTCTGGGAGTATCTGTGGAATAACACCACAGATTTTACTGCCACCATAGGCTGTACTCACTGGGAGGATCTGTGGAGTAACACCACAAATTTTACTGCCCACCACAGGCTGTACTCGCTCTCCTGTTGCACCTGGCAGGGCTTCAAAGGAAACCTGGTGCTATTTTGAGAATCCAAGAAATCCAGGAAGCTCAGATTTGAGGCATCCAAAGAAGAAGAGGGAAACCCAGCATGATTCCATCATTTTGGGATTAACTCCCAGCCCCACTAACCAGGGGCTGGATCCACGCAGGGCAGACTGGAGGGTGCAGCCGTGCCTGGGTTCACTCTCTGGCTGCTCAGGGCAGCTGGGAACAGGGACAAAGCAAAGAGGATCGGGGATGGACAGACAGAGGGACACCCACAGCGCCCCGGTGGCTGCACAGCACAAACCACCCCAGGACACCACGGGGTTTGCTCAGGAGAGCTGACAAAAACTGGGTTAGTCAAGAGAAATGTCCTAGAATCTAGAATCCGTTGCAATTGGGTATTTGTAACCATAAAAATGATCCTCTGCTGATAGAAAAGTGAAAGCCATCAATTGCATGTATTTCACTCCATCAGAAATGGGTTCCTATAAACATTTCACAGGTGTTCACCTGCCCAGAGCTGTGGATTGGTTCTGACACCTGACTGCACACACACTACATTCACACTCACAATACATAAAATACAAGGGAAGATAATCAAGAAACACAAATCTAGGTCATCCTGACCTGAAGCAAGAACCTTTATTCAGGAGACCTGCACGCCCAGACTGCTGCTGGGTAGCTGTGTCATGCCAAGGTGGGTTCCCCACTGTGCACAGCAACACCCAGCACTTGAGAAATGCTTATGTACACTCAGTTCACTGATTTATCATTAGCTAAAGGTCACCAAAGGCTTTGTAAAAAGCTTTATCCTCTCAGCATGATCATTCTAGGTGACAAATACTTCTGGTTTACCCAAGACACAAACTATACAGAGTCACAAATCAATAAAGCACGCAAAGGTTGAGGGAAAGAAAAACTGGAGACAGACAGAAGTGCCCAATAACATGTGAAAGGTCACTCTTGAGCACTTCCACCTCCCATGGACATCGCCCTGCTTGCAGAGAGTGACAGCTGGTAGAGCTGCAAGCCTTCCTCCCCCAGCACAGGTGAACCCTAGGCCACCACTCTTCTTAGTTTGCTCTAAATAACTCTTTGGTCCAAGTCCACAATGCCCAGCACCACTCACAAAGACACAGAATTTCAGATAATCTGTCCCCACATCCTGTATCAGAACCCCTTGGATTGTGCCTGCTGCATTATGATAAGCTTTCCCTACCTGATTTTTCAATTATTTCTTTCCTCCTCTATTTCAGCCCCTGCTCCCCCCTGGAAGAGCAGACAGGACAGGTCTCCATGCTGCAGCAGATGGTGCCTGGTTTCTCAGCAGCCCCTCTCACTCATCTCAGTATTTACCCACTGCACAGAACCCCCATTCTGTTTAGAGATGCCCTCCACTCCCCCCACCCTTTTTATCCTTCAGAAACACACCCCAGCCCAGCTCCACTCCCTGCTGACCACTTTTTTGGCCACCACTGCCTTTTTAACACATCTTCTTGGCTCTTCTCTGTCCCCTGCACTCCTCCCATGTTTTCCACAGAGACCTGTGTAGTGTCCAAACAAAATAAGAGTCAATCTCAATGGCATTTTGTTCCATCCATTTTGAATTCCTACAATGACAGAGAAATAAACACTGAAACTGCAGCTTCTCTGCCACAAAATGTGCCTTGGCCAAAGCTGTGTGTGATCCATCTGCCCGGGGGATAAAACATGGAATTCATGAAGGCACTGCTTGGAGGGTCAGGAGAATTCTCCCTCATTTGTTGGAACACATGGTCTGGGCAAGACTGGGAGTATTTTGATGCTGGCACAGTCTGAGGATGAGAATCTGAGACAAAATTACAAATCCCCTCATCAGGTGAAAAGTGCCAGCCCTGCTAATGGCATCCCAGCTGGCTGAGCACACTGTGCTCAAGAATGCCCAGCATTTCCCCAGATGAAGAAAGACATTTTGTTCAGATTGATGGTACTCTCTGTGCCTCCTCTTCCTCTGGAAGGCAGCCAGGGGCAGAGCAGGATGGTGAGCTAAGACCTCTGCATT
Source organism: Agelaius tricolor (assembly GCF_023055355.1). Taxonomy (NCBI): domain Eukaryota; kingdom Metazoa; phylum Chordata; class Aves; order Passeriformes; family Icteridae; genus Agelaius; species Agelaius tricolor. The sequence goes on from NW_027269279.1 coordinate 4,541,401, forward strand.
TCTGTGGCAGAGTTTTGCTCACAGACCCATATGAGCCCTTGAGCTGTCCAAAGCATATGTACTCCTTGAATCAATGCAGTTCTCATGCCAACTGCTTCCAGATCAACCCCATGGCAGAACATGCCTGGATTGAGGCAGTTCTGCATGGCTTTCACTGCCAGCACTCTATCCCAACACTCCCACCCAGGTCACTGCTCCTCTGGAGATCCCCAGACCTCCTGTGGACACAGGAGCTCTCCAGAAAACAGGTGTCTGCCACTCCTTCTTTATGGAGGACAAACAGGAGGAACTCACCAAAGGGCTCTCACAGCTACAATGAACATCCCTGATAATTAAATGCACGCTCCTTGGCTCTGTCTCATGGTTTGAGGAGGAAAACATGGTCCATTCCATGAGTCTCTGGGTTCACATCATTCCCTACAAGGGAAATTCCTGCTGCCCTGCATCCCACCCCAGCCTGGGGGTCACTGTCTCTCTCCAAAAGCAATGGACCAGGTCCAGACCTTGCAGCCCAGATGGCAAGGACACAAATACCTGAAAAGCCAGATATAAAAGGCAATAGTCCTAAAGTATAAACAGTGAGAAAAGACTGATGAACAGCCACATTTACTTGCCCTGCTTCCCCTCTGGGGCAGTCTGCTAAAATTACTGCAGCATTCTCCATTAGCACCTATGGTGTGACTCTTGGGGATGTCCTGGGCAGGGCTGGACTCAATGATCCTTGTAGGTCTCTTCCAACTCAGGAAGAGAGTGAGTACAATTCTGTGCTTTTTAAATCACCAGGAGAGGAGAGGAGAGGAGAGGAGAGGAGAGGAGAGGAGAGGAGAGGAGAGGAGAGGAGAGGAGAGGAGAGGAGAGGAGAGGAGAGGAGAGGCCAACCCCCCCAGCTGCCGAGCATCCCTCCCAGCCAGCCCAGGGCTCTTCCACACCACTCCCAGCACAGCATGGCACTCTGCCACAGCCCCCAAGGCAAATGCTCCCCAACTCCTGCAAGGACAGACCTCAGCCTGCACAGTCTGAGCTGGATCCCCAATTTGCTTGAATCAAGGATAGAGCAGAGCTGCACCGTGCCAGCTCCAGAGCCAGCACCACCCATCCTCCCCATCTCTTTCCCAAGCAGCCAGGTATCAATGGCTTTATTAACTTCTGCTTTATTTATCCCTCTTACCCTTGACTAGAGGGTTTATGAGCAAGACCAGCGTGGGCAAGCCCTTAAATTCAAGCAACACGAGTTTCTTTTGAGGCACCAGAGCCCACACCCTCCCTGGCACCGCTGTGCACCACAGCCCTGCAGCAGCACCCTGCCAAGTCACCGGCTTTCCCCCGCGGGCGCTCGAAGGTCCAGCTTATGTAAGAGGGAACAAACTGGCTTTTCTTCACCACCCTTTCAATGCTGCCATTCATCCCCTGCCCTCCATCCTTCCAGTGCCACCTTGAAGGATGCAAAACACACAGCCAAAACATCTCTCATGTTGTCTCAGGGTGAATGTTGTCCGTGGGTGATGAGTCTATAGTTTTGTCCCCCTAAATACAGGTGAATTAAAGGGTTAAGGCAAAAAAGAAATACTGAGATGCAAAGGTACCCATGTGTTAAAGACACTCCCACCCTGACAAAGTCATGTCACTGCTCAAAAAACAAGGAGTTCTGACCTGACAGCCCTTTCCTGGAGGACACAGGGGCTGCAAAGCCAGGCCACATGCATCCCCCTCCACCAGAGAATCCGGCATCAAACAGCGAGGGACCAAATCTGTTCAATGGTTGTGTAAAGATTTTGGCTCTGATGCTGAGCAAGCACTAAAACTGGTTTCAGTTCTACCCAGCTGGAAACATCTTGGTCAAACCCCAGGTTATTTTTGCATCTGCACATCAGTTCTGCCTCGTTAGAGACTCCGTGCTGTCTTTGGCCAAGTGGTCAACCCCAGGGAAAAGCAAGCCAAGAGGGGAACAGGACACAACTTTGCAGGCTGAGCATGAAATGACAAAGCCAGGTTTATTCAGACACAAATAGCCTGCTTCAAAGCATTTTCCAGCCCTCATGAAACTGATATGAGCATCATATCCATCTACATTCCAGGATTTTTAGCCCTCTTCTGACTTCAGGCCAGCACGGATGCATTCTGCCTGCCATTATTTGTCAAATACCAAATTCCAGCTGCTTTACAAAACCAGGGGGGAAGGAAGCATGGCTGGTTGAACTCTTTGTCCTTCTCCCCCCCACATACACACTTTCACATCATGAGAACAGAGCAAGCAACCCACAAAAAATGCACATTTCCAAAGCCAGAGGCTACATCCCAGTTCTGGCAACCCAGTGGTCTTACCACAAAGCTCAGCACAGCCTGGATCCCCTTTGACTTCTTAACAATACATTCACAGTGGTGGCAGGGTGGGGAAGAAGAGCTTCAAAAGGGAGGAGCAGCAAGGAAGAAGTTATTTTGAATCCAGAAGCCAACCACTGCAACATGAACACTCCCCATCAGAGTTTTACTGCTCCTCCTGGGAAGAGCTTTGAAGCGTGGCAATGGAAAATGAGGAGAGAGCCAAGAGCACCCAGCACGTTGGCTGGGGACAGTTCTGCAAGCACTAAAATGTCTAAGATATCAGTAAAGGCTGGACTTGGTGAGATGAAAAAGGGAAAGTAGAGAACACAGGGCCCTCGGCGGCCGCGTGCCATCCGTACATTCTCCTGCCTGCAGTTCCAGGGAGGCTGATGGAGCCATTGGGATGCAGGCAGCTTGCTCAGCCTCACACATGGGGTGGTTTGGACCTCAGTGTGATGCAGAGTGGTGTTAGCACATAAAGCTGGAATTTACTCACTTCATCCAGCTTTGGATGTGGAAAGAGGAATCTGTGTGTTCCAAGTCTCCCCTGTCTAGCCAGTGTCAGCAAGGGAGCCCTGGAAAAACCTTTTTCTTCTATGGCAATTAAATCACAAGGCAGCCACATGGAGAGGATAAACTCTCACACCACATGGAGCAGCTGCTGGGCAGCTTTTGCAGCCATTTTGCACCTTTTCTACCCACTGCACAACCAGGGCCTCGCTGCCAAAAATGGTAACACTCTGCAAGCCATTCCTCCCCTGGCCTGGATGACTGCCAGCCCGTGACCTTGAGAAGATGCTCCTGGGACAGGCTGTGGCCATGAATCACAGGACAAGTGTGGCTGGGGAGGCAGCAGCTGGTTTGCAGGGTGGCACTGGTATCCAGCAGCCAAGCACTGCTCAGAAGGGCAGGAAGGGAGAGGACCAGATGAGGAGGTGCAGGGGAAGCAGCTGGTGGGAAGCTCACACGGCATCTGTGCTTTGGCCCCAGCCCCCCATGCCTGCACATACTAAACTTCAATTACATGCAAATTAAAAGAGGAAAAAATAAACACTTTGAAAAGACAAGAGATGAAAACATCCACGCTGTGTTTTTTGAAGAGCGGGATGAACCCACCCTGAAGAAATGTAAATGTAGCAGGAATCAAGAGACTCCCGGGATTACTCATTACAGGAGACGAGACTCTACATCTCTCTGTTTTGCAGCAATTAACTGTTAACTGGGGAAAAAATTGAATAGATCAACACTTTTCTATTATTAGTTTTAAATAATGACTCAGAAGCAGGCACTTCCTTTTTCCCCAAGCTATGAGGAGCAAAGCACCAAGACCCTGACGACGGCTTCAGGCTCATTTAAACTGCAAATATCTCTGCACAAATTACAGGAGAGTGGTGTGAGTACAAGGAGAAACAAACCCTTTGTATTGAGTCTAACTACCAGCAATTACCTCTCATTTATAGGTTATAAAGCTTGATACAGCACATTTATTAGAAAAACCATAGAATGCCTAGATGTATTTGTGCAGAAATTGAGGAAGTGAGAGGAGAGAGAGAGAGGAAAAGTCGTGCTTGCTGATGGCCTTGGAGAGAAACTGAGTAAAAGGCCAATACAAAGAAGTCTCTCCAAAACACAGAGCTGTCTCCCAGGGCCTGACCCTGGACCTTAATCACTGATACCATCCACAGTCCAGGGAAATAATTAAGCATTTCAGCGCTGAAAGAGTTGCCTGCCTAATCTGCTAAGCAAACAGTTTTTGCAGAGCAATTCAGAGGGAGAAAGAGAAGCAGATTCAGCTGATGAGACACAAAAAGTCTCTAAAGGCATTAATTTCCTTTGGGAAGCAGCCCACATGCTCCCAGCACAGTGGGAACCATCACTCCTGCAGCAGGTCCCAGCAAGGCAGATGATCAAATCTGCATCAGCCATTTCGAATAAGCAGAAAGGCAGCAGATGAGGATGTGGTGTCACGAGCAGTAGCTGGAATACTGAAAACAGAAAAACTTTGAGTTGACCTTGACATCTGCTTATTGAAAGAAACCTTTTGGATCTTCTTCTCCCTGGAACAAGCATCTGCATCCCTGCCACATTCCCTTAAAGCATGCACAGGGATGATGAGGACACAGCACAGATCTCAAGGGACCTGCACTGCCTGCAGCAGTGACCAAGACACAGAGCAGCACACCACCAGGGCCTGGCCAGCTCACCCATCCAGGAGCACTCTGCCCATCCTGGCTGGCCACAACCCCTAAGAACATCCCCACCCTCCTGGAATGGGATAAGTCATGGGAATGCTCCACATGAGCAAGGTATAGGGGCTGAACCTCAGCTTTGAGTCCCACACTGCTTGGCCAAAAGGTCAGGCAGTGCAGAGGTGCTGTGTTGGCCACCTGCATGCCCCAAACACCCCACAGGACTTGCTGTCACTGCTCCCAATGGCATTTCCTTCCTGCGACCCTGGTGTCACACTCCACACCTGTGAGCAGTGTGAGTCACCAGAGTCCTTCCAGGTGTTCTTCCAGGCCTGTTTGGCAGAGTCAGGCACTGACCCATCCCACTGCCTCAAGCCCATCTTGAAGTGACCACCAGCAGACCTGGCACCATCAACATCCCAGCCCCCAGAGAGATCCAAGTGCTCTGCAAACCTTGGACCTCTGAAACAGCAGCCCTGAGAAAGCACACAGAGGCAAGTACATAATTTCTTGGGGTTTTCTTTTACTTTTTTTTTATTCCTTCCCTTCCTTTGCCATGACACACGCTTTGTTTTAAATATCTTAAATATATTAATTTTTAAAAAGTATTAATAAAAAGCTACTGAAGGACATGATTGGCAGAGTGACCAAGGGCAGCAACCCATTGCAAAGTATGGGGACATTTTAAAAAACAGAAAATAAATGATAACTCAAAAAAATGGCCTTTTTTGCATATGCAGAGCTGGCTGTAATACCCTGGACTCTGGCATTATTGTAAAAATGGAAGGGGAAGCAGTAGAAAAAATATATTCCATTGTACCAACTTGCATTGGGAAGGGAGTTAAGAGCAAAAACGAGGAGGATTGAAACATTTTTGGTATTTCAGATGTTCCCTCCCACACCCACTGCCCAATCACTTTCAGTCTTTAAGCAAGTTTTCTGGCTTGGGGTAGCCAAAGAGTACAAAATCTGCTTCATAAAGCTTGTAGAGCTGCTGCCTCCAAGCCAGTGGGATTTTGGCAAACCAGTTATCTTCCCAGCTGCTGGCAGTCCTGTTTCGGTAGCTGGGTGGGAAGCGAAGCAGCCTGTCCACTTTGAGGAGCTGCAGTAAATAAGCAGCGTCCTCATCCAGCGTCTCCAGCTTCCCGATGAAATCATAGTCTATCTGGCACGGGTGGCACAGACGGTAAACCTGCCTCCAGTGCTCATTGAACGGGGCCATCTTCTCTGTCCTGGGATCCAGTAAGTACTGGATGAAGTCAGAAAAGGAGACTTTGAGGCCCGCCCCGAAGGCCTCGCTGACGGAGGTGGGGAGGTTGGTGTGGTTGGAGTAGAGCTTTAGCATGGGGATGGCGAAACGCCGGTAGAAGTCCTCGTTCTCCAGCTCGAATTTGCTGCGGAAAGCGGAGATGAGGCGGACAAAGGGGTCTCGTACGAAGAGGAACTTGGTGTATTTCTTCAGCTTGATCTTCATCAGGTGCCGGGAGAACTTCCCGTAGCGGCGCCAGAATTTGTTGAAGGTCAGGTGGGTGCTGGTGTTGTGGACGTGCTCCCGGGGGATATCCAGAGGGTTCCTGTAGGGGACCCCCTGGTCCAGCAGGCTCTCACTCAGCACGATCATCACACGTTTCCAGTTGGTGCAGGCCACCTTGGGCACGTAGCAGTAGATGACGCCGTGGCGGTCATCCACGATCAGGTGGTTGAGCTCGTAGTTGGGAATGTCATCGAAGGAGCGCTCCTTGGTGGGGAAGGTGAAGCTGGAATTGGCACAAAACTCACGCAATGTTCTCTGCCTCTCTACCTGCAGCTTCTCTTGGTCCAAGCTGTTCCTGTCCTTGTGTGTAGACCAGTCATAGCCCCTCACGTTCTCCTCCAAGTTACTCACCACAGGCTTGTTGGAGCCCTGGACGATGAGCTGCTCTGTCTTTCGGGGGATAGAGCTGTTCTGTTTCAGGCTCGAGCTCAGCAGCTTTGCCAAAAATTCATCTACATCTGGCAAGGCTTCCCAGTCCTCACCTGCTGCGACGGCTCCCGGGGAGTGGGGTCTGGAGAAGGATGTGTGCAGGTAGAAGTGAGCCGTGCCCACGTTGTCCCAGTACACAATAATCAGGAGGATCATGAAGATGGAGACCAGCACCACAGACAGACGGAGGAGCCGTGCTTTGGTCATCCTGACACTACTGTGGTAGCTGGCTTTCACCTGGACTCACCTCTGGCTTGCAGAGTGAGGCTTGGGATCCAGCATGGTGCTGCAGAGCAGGAGCCTGGAAAGGTATGAGGAAAGAAAAGTTAATCCTTAAGAAATCCTTCTGGTTTGGAGAGAATGACCTGGCACAGTCAAAACTTATCGTGGGTCCATGACCATCCCCATTTCCACGTGGGGAGAGCTGTGAGAAGTGCCCTACTGGAAAGAGGCTCATCAGAACATGGCATGTCAGTTGTCACTTCACTGGGAACAGGTGAAATCCTATTATCAGTACACTGTCTACAGACTTCTGCTGCATCAGAAAACAGCTCGGCAGTGCTGTGTGTACAAAGATGTCACTGGTTGCTGCTGAACTGCACACAGGCTGCCTGATGAGTACAAAATGTGGGAGCAGCAGGTGAGAGAGCAGCCTGGGGCCAAGCTGGGGCTCTGCTGGGAGCATCTGATATATGTGGGGGGACAGGCAGCAAAGTGTGGAAGGGAGTGGGACAATTTCCTAAAGGTCAGGATTTGGTTGCCTCTTTTGTGCCTGATCAGGTGGCCTGGCAAAACCTGGACAAACTACACAGTGGAGGCTGAAGGTGGCCAGAGACACCCCAATGTGCTGCTTTGTGGGGTAGTGGTGATGCTGCTGAGATCAGGTTTGACCCATGCCATGCAAGGAGAAACCCACTCTGCGGTCTGAGACTGGCTGGACCATTGCTCCTGCTGGCTCCACCAGCAGCACTCAGTCTGGTGCTGGGACCAAATTCCTCCCTTCAGGAGCAGCAGCCTGGAGTCTGAGGATGGCATCACTTCTTGCAGCTCAGTCCTCCTGAATTCTGCATCCTGCCTCACTGAGTGTGAGCGAGTGTGCACAAGTGTGAGCAAGTGTGCGAGAGTGTGCCCAAGTGTGCCCAGGTGTGCCTGAGTGTGAGCGAGTGTGCCCAGGTGTGCCCAAGTGTGCACGAGTGTGCCCGAGCGTGCAGGAGTGTGCACAAGTGTGCCTGAGTGTGCCCGGGTGTGTCTGAGTGTGCCCAGGTGTGCCCAAGTGTGCACGAGTGTGCCCGAGCGTGCAGGAGTGTGCACAAGTGTGCCTGAGTGTGCACGAGTGTGCGCAAGTGTGAGTGAGCGTGCCTGAGTGTGCCCAGGTGTGTACGAGTGTCAGCGAGTGTGCCTGGGTGTGCCCAAATGTGCCCGAGGGTGCGAGAGTGTGCACAAGTGTGCGCGAGCGTGAGTGAGTGTGCCTGAGTGTGTGAGAGTGTGCGCAGGTGTGCCCAAGTGTGCCTGGGTGTGTGTGAGTGTGCAAGAGTGTGAGCGAGTGTGCACAGGTGTGCGTGAGTGTATGTAAGTGTGAGTGAGCGTGCCTGAGTGTGCCCGGGCGTGCCCAGGTGTGCACAAGTGTGCCGAGGTGTGCGTGAGCGTGCCTGAGTGTGCACGATTGTGCGTGAGCGTGCCTGAGTGTGCATAAGTGTGCACGAGTGTGAGCAAGTGTGCACAGGTGTGCGCGAGTGTGCCAGAGTGTGCGCGAGTGTGCCTGAGTGTGTGTAAGTGTGAGTGAGCGTGCCTGAGTGTGCCTGGGCGTGCCCGAGTGTGCATAAGTGTGCAAGAGTGTGCGTGAGTGTGGCCAGGTGTGCGCAAGTGGGCACAAGTGTGTGAGAGTGTGCACAGGTGAGTGCCAGAGTGTGTGTGAGCGTGCACAAGTGTGCCCAGGTGTGCCTGAGTGTGCGCGAGTGTACACAAGTGTGTCTGAGTGTGCGCAAGTGTGCATAAGTGTGAGTGAGCGTGCCTGAGTGTGCGTGAGCGTGCGCAAGTGTGCCCAGGTGTGCCCGAGTGTGCAAGAGTGTGTCTGAGTGTGCGCAAGTGTGCATAAGTGTGCGTGAGCGTGCCTGGGTGTGCCCGAGTGTGCCCAGGTGTGTGCAAGTGTGCCCGAGTGTGCGTGATCGTGCCCATGTGTGCGCGAGCGTGCCTGAGTGTGCACAGGTGTGTCCGAATGTGCGTAGGTGTGCGTGAGTGTGCCCAGGTGTGCCCTCGCTCCTGCCTTGGCTGTTTTCCTCACTGCTGGGAAGGAGGGCTCTGAGCAGGATGCAGCTGCAGTGTCCAGGCCCAGGCCCAGATCTGCGCCCAGCTGTGCCAGGCATCGATCCCCGCCCCAGGCACCCCTGCACTGCACAGCCCATAGAGACTCTGTGGAAAAGAGCTGGCTGCCCAAAAGTAGACATAATAACGTGTGGCAATTTTATCAGTTTCATAGCAGTCATGGCTTTTTATCAATATCAAGTTTCTGGAATTAAATTATTTCAAGAGAAGTTCTGTTTAAATTTTAAAAAATTAGTAAAATATAATGATTTCAGGCCTAGAGCTTACTGAGGCAAGTTTGAGAGTACTAAAATATACAGCCATACACAGAAAGTATGCAGAGCCAATTACCTTGCAGACCTCCTTGCTTTTTACACTATCTAACACACAAGAAGAAAGAAGCCTCAATCCATGATTTCAGCTTTTGGTATCACACTGTGGTCTCATCTCTGCATGAAGATGCTCTGTGCTGAAAACAAATTCCTTACTGGAGTTACGAATACAGGGCTGAAGGTGCCACTGCCTCAGTGGCTAAAGCAAGTCCCTGCTGAGACAACACCACTGACCTGAACACACCATCCTATCTACTCTGTGTGAAGGCACCCAGTAGGTGTTATCTCCATGACCTCTCTTGGTAGCTATTTCATTTTGCCAGGAACAAAGATTACACAAACAGTTCTCCTACAATCCCCCGCCAAGGGATACAGTCCTGATAAGAGCCATGCATCAATAAAAATCTAAAGGAGAGATTACCTTTAACTGAATGATTTTGGAGATTAGGGGGGCTCTGGTAAATCTGTGTTCGTGCCCAGACACTGTTGAGTCAGGACCTCTTTTGCTGCTTTAATGTAATTTATATTTCTATCACACTCAACACTAACTGTCGTAGACATCTTTTTGTGAAAATCCTTTCTTAGGATTTTTTCCCTTCTGAGAAGCTGAGGCCTCAGAAACAAAATGAAACAATGGTTCTCTGCTGCTGTGGAATGCAACAGGTGGATCTGTGCTTGGTCTCGTGTGGATGTTTGGATTTAGTGACCACTCACGGCAGAGCTGGCTCTCTCTCTCTGTCGAGGCACAGACCTTTGTTTTTCATTCCTTTCTATTCTTAACTAGCCTTCTGAGAGGAAACCTTTCCTTCTATTCTTTTTTAGTACAGTTATAATGTAATATATATATCATAAAATAATAAATCAAGCCTTCTGAACATGGAGTCAACATTTTGGTCTCTTCCCTCATCCAAGAACCCCTGTGAACACTGTCACAACTAACAACTCTTTATTTCTCACCAAAGACAGGTGAGAAATAAAGAGGCAGCTCAGATCATCCATTCTGAGGGGTGCAGCAGGTTTGAGGTTTTTTTGCTTTAACCAGCCCCATCTTTTCACTGCTGTCTGCTTTCCATGACTGCCAGCCTCTTGCTTCCCACAGGATCCTCAGGGAACACCCATCTCCCCACCCTGCTGCATGTTTTCTGTTCCAAGGCTCTGTGCAGAGGCAGGCTGGCAAACCAGCCCTGAGCTCTCCCCAAGCCAGCAAGGAGCCAGTGCCCACAGCCAGGGAAGAACAACACAGCAAAGTGATGAGGTACAAGTAGTTACTGCAATGTTCTCCACCCCTCCAAGCATAGTCCAGGCTCTGATCATAAACACAGAGCAGCACCTACAGATAAAAAACAAGAGCTGTCCTTTCCACACACATCCTAAATCTTTCCAATGACTTCAGCACAAGCCCTGCAAACACCAGCTTTGAAAACAAAGCTACTTCAGGGCAAGCTGCCCTGAAAAGTTTTGTTAAAATGAAGGCTGGGTGTCTCTTCTTCCCAAAACACAGAAGTTGCTCCCCAGCCAATTCACACCACCCTTAAACAACATCAACCCCACCCTACACAGAGATGCAGAAGAACTCAAGTCCAGATATGCAGAAGTGCTGAGCTCTGTCATTCCCAGGAAAAAAGTGCTCAGTACCTCTGAAGTTCACTGCAGCCTTGCAGTGAATGACTTGGTAAAAAGTGCCCTGCATGGTTGGGCTTCTGTCTCAGGGGTGACGGGTTTTAACAACCGAAGTCCAGGTTTCAAACATTAGACAAGAATTTAGTAACAAAGAGGAACCATACCAGATACTGTTACATGTCAAAGTATTAGGTCAGCTTGTCCCAAGACACAAAACACATATCTGAAGGCTTATGGTTTCTCCACCCTGGTGTCTTTATTTACAATTTGGAAATAGGGACAGACAGAAATTCAGCAGAGCTGTAGCCTAATACAGGCTTTGCACTGCAACACCAAAAAGTGCCCTCTCCTGAAGCCAGGTTCTTATTCTGCCTGCGAAGGGGAGCTGGAGGAACTGCAGACATAACGTTCTACACTCTGCAGAGCAAGAAGGAGGTATTACTCAGCAGTAATTCTCCTTGTTTAGCTAGTCAAGATTGAGGATGAAGCAGATCTGAGAAGAAACACCCAGAGAGATCAGCAGAGAGCTAAAGAAGGGGCAAATTACATATGTGCGTCAGCACTTCAGACCAAGCATCTGAGTCCAGCAGCAGAAGATAATGGAGGGACACTGCCAAGCCTCCTGCTTGGCACACTCCTGGGTTTGAGTTTTGCCCAAGTCTGTTCTTGCTTTTGATCCCATTTAGCTGCTCAGGGCAGGGACTGCTTCCTATTCTGGATGAATAGGGTGCCCACTGCGCACAGAATCCCAGCACGCTGCGCTTCCAGCGCTGCTTGAGCCCTCTGGGCTGCCTGGAATGCAGCAAGCCTGGAAAGCTGCACGGAGCATCCTCTCCTGCTGTCCCCAGACCCAGCAGCTCCCACAGCCCCGGGCAGCACTGCAGCCTCCCAGCATTCCTGCAAAGCTGTCCCAGCCAGCCGTGGACACATCACCCTGCTGGCAGCAGTGACAGGGGCAGAGTGGACACTGTGTGTGGCACTCCCATTCCTGGGGCAAGTGGAAAGAGGGATCTTCACCAAAGCCACCCCACAATGCAGCTTCACCAAGTGCACCCCAAGGGCTCCAGCCTGCTTTCCAGGACACGGCACGCAGGCCTGCCAGAGAGTTTGGCTTTTCCAAGACACACACACGCATAGAAGCAGCGAGCAGCACAGAATCAGAAAGACTCCACTTCTATTAACTCTACCAGTGCCAGAGAGGAACCCTGGAAAAGAGCAGTAAGACAGCTTAATGCCCCCTCAGAAGGAAAAAGCTGCAGAAAACAAGAGTTGCTCTATTGATTACGAGCCATCCCCTTCCTGAGCACTTCATAAAGGATGCCAGACTGAAAGCACAAATTAGAGCTCCCTGTGCACATTAGAAGGAACGTGCCTCTGTCCTCCCCTTGCCAGAATCAAAAGGGAAAGCTTCCAGAAAGAGCCAAGAATTTACATTCAAGTTCAACCCAAAGTCACCAGCCAACAGGAACGTGCACCAGGATGCAAACAAAGCTGCCTCTGTGACACAGTGCTGGCAGACTGGAGAGTGGACCAAGTGCTATAATCACCCTACAGAGTCCCCTGAGCAGCCATCCCGTAACCATCTCCAACCTGAACCCGGCCTGGGTGTGAACCAAGAGCTTTTCTCCCCATGCCAGGCCTGGGAAAGACGCTGTGGTCTGAGGTCACTCGTGCCATGACAGGTCAAACCCCCTGCTGGGTCAAACAAACACCTCTCAAATTTAACACCGGAAAAAGGGGATGTCCCCAGCACTCTTATTGCAAAAGCCATTGCAGATGCAACTCCTCGGGGGTTTGGAAACTTTATTTCCACTTCACAGCCCGATTGTAACTGTTTATTCTTAGGACGGATAAGAGCTTAAGTAATTTGTGTCTCTTTATTCCTTTCCTCTTGGGTTTATGGAATAACTACATTCTCTTCCAGCCTCTCTGCAAAAGTAACTCCAGCTCACTTACAGGAGCAGTAAGGCCCACAGAAAATAAAGCAGCTTACAGAAGGGCATGTGGCAGACACAGGGGACAACAAACCCTCTCTATGAACAGCAGTGGTTTTTGAAAGAAATGTGCCTCCAAAGGCTTGGGTGCAGATCCCCTCTCTTCTTCCTTTGGGTTTCCCCAGCACTAGGAACCATCTCAACTCCTCCAGTGCCCACTTGATCTAACATGAAAAGATACAGGATTTCTGGCAGCTTACTTGGATTTTGCCTGCTTAGGAAGACAGAAAGAAGTGGAGTAAGAACTTTTAAAAAAAAAATCAAACCCTCACCAAATTCAAATGGATACTTTCCTTTGGGGCACTTCACCAGGGATCACTGGACCCCTGCAGCCTTCTATACTTACATATCATGGTACACACCAGTTATGCTTAGGGAATCAGCAACCTCTACAAAAGTGGAATCTAATTTAATATCCTAAAGGTGCAGGAGAACAAGCACCCACCAGTGAAAGCAGCCTGTACCAATAAACAAATTTCATGCACTTGGCTATCGCTCAACACATTGTTTCTCCCCAGCTTCCCAAAAGTCTTGCACCCTTTGCAGAGCAAGGAAGTTTTACCTCATCGAATGACACCAATACTTACATTAGTATAAACGTACACCATAAGCAAAAAATTGAGCTGCTTTGCATGTTGCACCACAACTTAGCCCATATAGGCTAGAGACCAGCAGAAGAACATCCTAATCTACACTTTGCCAGCACCCTGCCCACATTGCTGCCACAAAGCCTGGTTTGTACAGGCTTGGCAGCACTTGTCACCTCTTTTTTAATATCCATACTTGGAAGTTGTCACAATTTCCTGAATTTCAGGAAGAAACTCCCAAAACGCAGGACATGCCATTCGTCCCTTACTTTTATCACAAACTTCCAGCACACGTACCATCTCTGCCTTCACAATCGCAGGGAGCACCTCAGGCAGCGCCGGTGCTGCAGCCTGGGCCGACAACACCCGGGGACATTTGTTGTGTGTCACCCCTGGCTGTAGTCACCTTACAAACAGCCGGTTCCGGCAGTTTTGAGCTCTGCAGTGAAGTTTAGGCTGGAAGAAGAGCGTTTAGGGCCGGATGCCCGCGGAGCAGCGCTGGATCCCGGCTGCATCCCGGCATCGCTCCCGCTCATCCCCCGGCCGCTGCCCAGCCCGGCAGGGGCTGCAGAGCACCCGGCAGGGCTGCACCAGCCTCAGGCCCAGCACCGGGGCTGGAGGGACTCACAGAATCATTAATGTTGGAAAAGATCTCTAGGATCGAGTCCCACGATCATCAATCTAACGCTGTCAAACCGTGACCCCAAGTGCCACATCTACATCTACCTCCAGGGACGGTGACACCACCACCTCTCCGGGCAGCTCATTCCCTGGGTCAGCTTGAGGCTGTTTCCTCTTCTTCTGTCTTTTTATATTTGGGAGAAAAGACCGACACCCACCTGCCTACAGCCTCCTCCCAAGTGGCCGTGCAGAGCGATGTGGTCCCCCCGGTCCTCCTTTAATCCAGGCTAAACCCGCCCAGCTCCCTGGGGAGCGTCCAGCCGGGAAGGTGCCGCGTGTGCGGAGAAGGGGATCTGCCCCGCAGAGCCCTCGCAGCCCCAGCCCCGCGTCCCGCCGGACCGAGCCCTACCTGGCACCGCGGAGAGCGGAGGGACAGGCGGGGACACGCCACGCTCATAACCGGGAGCTGGTCCGGCCCCGGGGCGGCACCACCTCAGCGAGCCCCGCCCGGCCTCTCGGACAACCCCCGAGCCCTGCCCTGCCCGGCCCCGCGCTCACCTCCCGCCCGGGCACCGCAGCCTTCGCCTTCTTCCCCTTCTTCTCCTTCCCTCCTCCTCCTCCCGCCGCGCTCCCGGCGCCGCCTCTCGCGAGACGCCGCGCGCGGGGGTCCCCGCGGGGCCGCGCAGGCGCCGCTCCGCCCGCCAGGGGCGGCCCCGGCCGCGCGCCCGCCCTCGCCTGAGGGAGCGCAGGGCGGGCGGCTCCGGAGCCCTCACACCCTCCCGGCGTGAGGCGAAACGGCCATAAACGAAACCACAGGATTCACCTCAACATGTGGAAGAGCTGCTTGCCATGGAGGGGGGCAGAGCTCTGGAATAGGGAGGCCAGGGAGGGTGCGGGTCTCCCTCTCTGGAGATATCCCACACCCACCTGGACGCGTTCCTGTGTCGCTTGCTTTAGGTGACTCCTCTGTGGCAAGGAGTTTGACTAGGTGATCTTCAGAGGTCCCTCTCAACCTGAAAATTCTCTGTTCTTGTAAAAATTTAACGTAAATCTCACTTTTAAATTAATTACAGGTTGCCACACCATAACACTGTGTGGGTATTTAATGTCCCTGAAGCTTGGGTGGCCAGCAGTCATTATAAGGAGCAAAGTCTAAATAACTGGACACAGTAAGGCTAGAAAATGCTGCTGAAAAACCCCAGCACAGTTTAAGCTCCTTTTTCTTCTCTAGTTGTTTGTGATTGGTAAGAATTGAACAAATAAAAAAAAACATTAGCCCAGCACTGAAAATTCCACTTTGCACAAGATATGGGCTGCAGCCTCACATCCAGCAATAATCAAACATACAAGTGATAATTTACAGATCCCACCTCCAAGAATTCAAGCTCCAGCTTTTACATAAATTAACAGACTTAAATATAGATTTTTCAAACAGGGAAGTTGCATATCACCTGGCTCTGTACTCTTCACAGCAGTCATGGAAAATTATCAGACTCTTGGTCACACAAACTTTCCCTTTGGAGATGCAGCCTCAGACTGAGTTGCTCAGCTCAATTCAGCTCACTGGAAATGGCACCAAACACTGCAACTTTTTCATGGTGATTCAGCCCAAAGGTATTTAGCAGAGATGTATATGCTTGGAAAGCTTTATTTTCCCTCATTTTTGGTCCTGCACTGTTTGCAGGTCACGTGAGGTCTTGTAAATCAATCCTGGCTAAGGACTTGCTGGCACAGGTTTGTCTTACACACACTCTGTGTTTATTTTATCTTTATTTTTATCTTTTTTATTTCTTTATTTATCTCAAAAAGTCAGCTCTGGAGACAAGTGTTCCTGACCTTCCACTTCCCTGTCACAGTTTTTCCTGCTGCTTTGTGTTTCACAAGGAAAATTGGCTGCTTGCTACACTTGCTCACGCCCTTGCATTGATTGCATCCTCACTTCAGGGGCTTAAGGCATTAATAAAGACAAGTAATTAAGCTTCCTCATCCCTGGAGTGAACTATCCCTCATCTTCCCAACAGCAAAGCAAGAGGCACAGAGAAATAGGAGCGTGTACAGTGTCACCCAGTGAGAAACAGCACACAGGAGAATTCTTTGCAAGTGCTGCAGCTGTAAAATAGATTCTTCATCCATTTGAAATAAACGCCCAAACCTACCTGAGACTGTCACCTTAGAGGAGGGAAGCCACTTCTGCTTGGGGCAAGGAGTCACTATTCCATGCAATTATCAAACCATTTTATTTGCAGCATATTTTAAAAGCCCCTTAAATGGAGAAGGCTGCCAGCTGAAGACGTTTGTTCCAAAAAGGAAAACACATCCCCACAGTTTACCTCCAGGGTAGTAATTCTTATCAGGGTCTTCACCTACCACCACTGCTGCCTCTCTGCCTGCAGTCAGATCTGGAATGCTCTGTAGACAGAAGAGAGCTAAGAGCAATCCCTGGCTGCTCTCACAGCCAAACATCTGCTCACCCAAACAGCATTCCAGACGTGCAGTACACCTCCCAGCTTCACAGCAGCACACAGGGAAAGAACAGGGAAACTGTTTCTCAGGCATTTACATTTGGTTTTAATAGTCAGGGAGCCTTTTGGATGCATGGGTGGCATCCACACTTTTGCCCTGGGAAAAAACAGTGGCTTGGGCTCCATGCTGACATCTTCTGGGAGACAGACACTGCTGGGAAAAGGAGGTTTTCCTCTTCTCTTGGACTCTGTTAACACCCTACTTGTTTTAGACTGAAGCTAACAGCTAGAGCACACAGGACAGAGCAAAGACTTGAAGCAGGGATATAGAACAGGAAATCTACAGTGTATGAGCTTCCTCTCCTCCCTGCTCACCTTCCCCCTGCTCTTCAGCAGCATGACACAGAAGCTTAAATACATTTTAAGGCACTTTTGAATCTGCTTCCTCAACTTCCAGCAATCTTGCAATTGCAATCCTTTGGGGCCAAAGAGAGTCCTGCTCATGGCCTTCTCTTCAGCCCTGGGCTGGCTCCCCAGACAGGCCACTGCCTGTGGCTTTTGCCGACTGCTGGCACCATCTGCAGGCCCTGCAAGAGAGGGAAGAGGAGGAACTCAGACAAATTTCTCATACCTTGATTTGAGTCTCTTTGCCAGTCAAAATGGGGAAAAGACAGATTGCTACAGGCTGTGGAGGGATGAGTTTGGCAAAAGCCAAGGATCTGCACTATGCTGCTTCAGGAAGATCCCAAGGTGACACCTTCAGTGGAAGCAGTATGTTGGCATGTGGCTAACTCAGATAAAATTCTGTGCTTCACATATGGATTTGACTGGGGTTATGAACACCTCTGAACACGTTATTTTCTCTTCCTAAGAGCTTATTTTTGGCTAAAGGGAGATGGAGTGTAACTCCTTCTGGAACATTGCCCGTGTCATCTGTTGCAAAGAAAAAAGGCTTAAAACTTGGCTATAAAACCTCTACCCATGTGACTGCTTTCACAACTGGACCATTTGTGTTGCATTTACAGCTCTTTTAGTTCAGATTGCACCAGAGCAAGTGCTGAAGAGTGCCACCGTTCCTCCTGTGCCAGCCAATCTGATATTTCATGCACTCATTTGTTTCTGTAGGTCCTGTCCTTTGATGTGACCAGCATTGCTGTGCTGGGTGGTGCTTGCAGGAGCTTTGCCTTTTGGCACTACCTTGAGTGGAGTCCCCTCAGCTGGAAGCAGGGAGAGCTTTGTTATAAATAGTGGAAACAGAGCACAGATTAAAAGTATTTTGCAATGTACAAGTTGCTAAAATCTAGCCAAAATAAATTAGAGCATTGTAAATCAAAAGTTAACCATTTTTTAGTAAAAAAAAAAACTAAGAAAAACTTAGGAGGATCAGTAAACACCCCTTGCCAGAACTGTGAAGGATGTGAAGGATTCTGGCAACATTTCAATAGGATTGGGGTGTCCATTTCCCCATAACTTCTCCTGGTATTGTATGTCTGCACAAAGCCAAACTACTGAAGCTGGCAGATGGTCAGTGCAGCCTATCACTGGTGTCCTTGCTGAGGCTTAGCTTGGATATGAAACAAATGCTAAACTGAAATCAACAACTCGCTGCACATGAGCCCAACTGAACATTAATGCTTCCCCATAGATTACAGAGGCATAGCTGAGGCAGTTGTCCACAAAGGATGTGCTTTCTTACCCAACAAAGGCTACTTACACCATATAAAAATGATTATTTACTGGTAGTTCTGATTGTTAGCGTTTAGCCTGACTTATTTCTCACATGCCAATCCATCTTCTCCAGCAGAGCTGATGCAGGATGTCCCCATCTGTCAGATGTGATGTCAGGCACAGAGAAATCTCTTTGGCCCCTACCTGAATGGTGGTGGACAAGAGCCCTGGCCTTGGTGGCAATGGATCTGTTGCTTGCAGCTTTGGGATGGAGGGAAGAGGCTGGCTTGGTGCAGGGGGCTCTTACAGACTTTGTCTGTACTGGGGCCTGAGGGAGTCCAGGGCTTATCTTTTGAGATTTGAAAAACATCAAGATGAGTTAAACCCAGTGGTGTTGTCTCTGACCTCTGACTGTTGTCCACGTTGCACTAAAAATATTCCCTGCCCTTCCCACCTGACCGGCTCAGCTTGCTCTTTAGACAGGAGGTCAGGGTTTTGTAGAAGAATAAACTTATTTCCTCATGCAGTTTGTACTATGTTTCTCTTACTCTATTTAAAAACCACTTGCTCCCCTGGATCTATGCCTTCTGCTCAGCTCATCCCTTTTAGGAGAAAAACACTAAGATAAGCTCGTGTTCCCACTCTGTGAAAGTTTGGTTCTTTTGCTCTTTGGCAATTTCCTCCAAGGTCTCTGGACTCAGAAGAACAGCAGCAAAGTCTACAGGGGGCTTTTCCCCATGGAAAATCTCACATACACTAGGTTTGGCTGCTCTGCATGTTCTGCCATCACAAGAGCAGGATGCTTTCCACAACAAATGTGCCTAGAATTCAGATCCTGCCGTACTGACCCGCTGAACTGAGCTTTCTGGCAAACCAGAGAAAGTTGGGCAGAGATGGGTATCCAGAGACCACACTTCCTACAGAGTGTCATTTTAGATGATCTGTAACTGCCACTGTGAACAGAATATGCCAAGAGGTTAACAGATGAAAGCACAGACCCCTTATCGACAGGCAGAGATGGAACATGTGTAGCTGGGAGCTGTCAAGCTGTGGGGAAAGCAAGAAAGCTGGTAAACATGGTGATAAAGAACACAGCAAGGAATACCTCAAATTCATTTTTGTCTCCTGATCCTCACTATCTTGGCTACTTTATTTGGTTTTAAAGCCTGGCAACAGAGCAAATTGAAACATGTCCCGTAGCTCTCCCTGCAGAGAAGGCTCCTGCTAAAACAGAGCTGCTTTGCAAGAGCAATATACCAGGAAACTTTTTAAAGGGATTTCAGTTTCTAGGGGCCCTCCCAGTTTGGTATCTCCCTGCTTTGTGGACTTACCTGGGAGGTGCCAGGTCCCCATGGCCTAGAGAATGAGTCTAATGATAAGAAGGACTTGTCTAACTCAAGGGTGATGGAGGGAATGTCAAATTCCACCCCCCAGGGAATATCATTCATGCCTGTCCTGTGCTGTTCTACCAGCAGCAGGCTGATCTCCTCTTGCTGCTTCCTGAGGGTCCTGTGAATCCATGAATCCATGACATCCCTGTCTTCCTCCTCTGTATTTCTTCCTTTCTCGTCCTTTGATGGAATATCATCCCTGCATGCACCCTGAGCCTTCTCTGGTTTCCAGCTGCCAGGAAAAAAAAAAAAAAAGAAGAAGAGAGGAACTTCTGGGACACAGTGACATAGCTGTAGTGATGCATAGCCCTTCATTGTGTCTGTCCAGCCTCTTCTTCCATGACAACAGCAGAATTAATTAGTCCAGGCTGCTCTGAAGCTGCACAAACCACACAAAAGAACACAATTACCTTCCTCCCTTTGCCTCCTGTGTGATTTTTCTGTGGAAAGAATGCCCCAACACAAATTACTGTCTGTTTACAGGAACTTGTTGAATATCTTTTGATATCTTTCATGTCCTCAAGATTGTTTTAATCATAAATGACCAGTACCAAAAGGGAGTCTACAAGAAAGATGGAAAGAAATTTTTTACAAGGGCATGTAGTGGCAGGACAAGGGGAAATGGCTTCAAACTGAAAGAGGCAGGGTTAGATTAGATGTTAGGAAGAAATTCCTTACTGGGAGGGTGGTGAGGCACTGGTGAGGGTTGCTCAGAGAACCTGTGGATGTCCCATCCCTGGAAGTGTTCAAGGCCAGGCTGGATGGGGCTTAGAGCATCCTGGTCCAGTAGAAGGTGTCCCACCCATGGCAGGGGTCTTGGAATGAGATGATCTTTAAGGTCCCTTCCAACCCAAACTATTCTATGATTATATAAAATTTACAGAGGCATTAGGTGGGTGACTAGTGATAGGGAACTGACACCTACTTATAAATTTATCCAGAAGAAAAGGATGCTGCTGCTTTTCCTGGCATGAAATCATGCCTAGAGGTTCTGCATCCAAATGGAAACCACTTTACAAGGACTGAGTGACTGGACCAGGGAAGGACCAATCCAGTCTGTGCTTCACCCAGTTTTTCCCTTAAAACACAAGTTCAGAATTTGGACCAAAAGAGATGAGATGTCTCCCATTTATACTTTAGTCTCAATCCTAAACTCGATGCTCCACGTGCTGGTTGCCTTATGGAACTGTAGCTCCTCCTGGTGAGTTTGGAGGTCCAGGTATCCATCATGCTGGAAGCTAAGGAGATTCTCACTGAGCAGTTGTTGGGAGGTGCCTGCAGGTGTCCAGTGCAGCTCAGTGTTGGTGTTTTCCAGCTCCATCAGGCTGTGACACATCTCCATTTGCTCTCTGAAAGCCTCGATCATCTGTGCCCTCAAGGTGTTCATTACTTGGCTGCTGTGTGTGCCCTTGGTGCCTCAGGCCCTTGGTGCCTCTCTGCTGCAGGAGAAGACATTTCTGATCTGACATTAGGCCAGATGAATTCTGTGATGTCCCCCCAAAACTACTCTGGGACCAGGCCAGATGTTTTAAGACGTTCTTTTATAGGATTCTGCTTCTTTCTGCAGTCTTGTCAAGTTCATCATGCACTGAAGAAATCTGATACAGCTTTATGATTCCATTATTAGCAATAGCTAGGGCTCATTACTATGCTTTTGTGAATATAAAGGGGAAACTGCATTGCAGGGAGATCTCTTCTGCCTTTGTACACACCAAAAGGAAAAAAGGTATCTGTTTTCTGTGCTTGTAATCTAGAAATAACCTTGGCTGTCAGTTGCAGAGGCCTAATATATCTCATGTATAGTCTGTCAGAGAACTTGACTATTTTTATTTCATTTCTTGCCAGATTCACTGACAAAAGGAACAATCCCTGGGGCAGAACAATCAGTGTTTTAAAATCTTCACCCTGCCCGTCTCTCTATTTTTTTCTTTTTTAAATCGCATTCAATGGCCCACAGAGCAGAGCTCAGTGTCCTGACACAGCCCCAGAGCCCACAGTGACACAGGCTACAAACTCGGTCACCTCTCTGTGAGAGACAGGACTCCCCACGGCAAATGCCACCATTTGATGTCAAATCTCTTTTCAAGGGCAGCTTTGTGTAATTTAACACATTTTAAGGCTGAGGAAGACGCTGAGAAGGGCAATACCCAGAGTCACACAGTACATCAGAAGGAGGCTCATGCAGAGAAACAACTTCAGCTCCCCCACCGGCCTCCACTGCCCATTGGAGTGTCCTTCCACTTGCTCCTCTACAAGCACTCCTGAGCCACAGGAGACCCAGCAGGCACCAGCACACCCCACCCCACACACACACACACAGAGCCCCTCTCCCTCTGTCTCCCCTCCAGAAACCCCAGAGCTGTTTTAGCTCCTGGCTCTACATTGCAGAACCCCAAGGTTGGGGCTGACTGCACTTTTCTCCTTCTCCTGGTTCTCAGCCCTCTCCCTCAGCCACTCAACCTTCCCACATCATCCTCTGCCTTCTATTATCCTGCCCCATTTTTTCACCTTCATATTTCCCTTCTCATCTACGACTCACATAATTTTATTTCCGCTGTTCCCTTCATCTGCATTTCTTCTCTCACTCACACCTCTACACCAACCTGCACTGCCCACTCCTGAAGTTTGTTCTTTCTTCATCCACTGCATCTTCTATTTCCACTTGCAAGATTATAGTCATAGAATCATAAAATGGTTTTGGGTTGGTTATCTTCTCATTTCACACCTGCCATGGGCAGGGACATCTTCCACTAGACCAGGTTGTTCCCAGCTCTGTCCAGCCTGGCCTTGAATATTTCCAGGGCTGAGGCAGCCACAGCTTCTCTGGGCAACCTATGCCAGGACCTCAGCACCCTCTATAAATCTCTAAAGTTTACCTTCTTGGCAATTGTTTGCTCTGGTACCTGTGTCTTGCTGTTTTTTGCACTATAGGCAGAGATCAAGGTCATTTGAGATTCCTGGGAGGAGGCACTGGCTGGGCTGATGTGTGCAATCACAACAGTCCTGCTGTTGTCCCCTAAGGAGTCCTGGAGAGATGCAATGTTGATGTGGTTAATGTGGATGTGACAGGGTTTTATTGTTCAGGGGCAACCACTGTGGCTGGGTACCCTGCATACCCTGCAGTTCATTGGGATTCTGGTGGAGAATCCCAATTAGGAGTGAAGGAAATGCTGGTAAAAGACCATTCATTAGGCCCTCTCTCCATCAACAGTAAAATCAATAAGTAATTAACTTGCTACAAAAGAAGAATTTTTGCAAGAAAATCCCAATTTACACAAATGCACTGGCAGCATCCCAAGTCTGCTCACAAAAGGAACCTGCCTTTCCCTCCATGTCTCCTCCTTCCCTCTATCCTCTAGAAAACACATCTGTCATGAGCAGCAGTGAGAGCTCAGCACCAAGGCTTGAGGCAAGGTTCATAAATGAGCTTGTAAAGTGTCCATAAAATAACCAGTGTGGCAGAGAGTGTGTCTGCAGCCTTTCTGATTTCCTAAGGGAGAGACAGCTTATGACAGCACACAGTCACTCTCAGTCCTCCTTCCTCCCGCCTCAAAAAATTTATTGTCCAATTTCAGCCAAATCTTAGAGAAGGGATGAAACATTCAACGGCATTAAATTAATTTAAAAACTCACTGGTCACCTGTGAGCTTAGAGATGTATGACCCACATCTACACAATTTCTTTAACCCTAAAAAAGCTCCTTCCTTGATCCTCTGAGAGGCAAAATGAACAGGTCTTTCCTGTTCCTGTTCAAGACACAGCAGCAAAGCCCAATTGCGATTGGAGCAAGTTTCCCCAAAAAATGATGCTTGGCTTCCTATTGATTTTCACCCCATAATTTCCTCCAGTTCCTTCAGCGTCTCATCCCACAGTGACACTGTCTGAGGAGAGAGACAGTGTGTGCCATCCAGAAAGGGTGACAAGAGCACTGGCAGCTGGGCAGACAGGGAGGTTAAGTGCCCATCTAGGTGTTCAGAGCTAGAGCTGTAGTCTATAAATGCTTTCTACAGCTACATTTGTTGTCTCTAAATCAGCCTCCAGCATGGCACAGATGCTCTTATCACCTCCTCCTTTTTAATGGGAAGATTTATCTCTACTGAATTCTACCTCAATTAAGTGACTTTTCTAACATGGCAGCTTCACTGTTACTTTAGCATTTAAGTGAGGTCCACACTTCCCAGTGAGAATGGTATTTTAACTCTCCACCCTTGTCCTCACAGTAAGCACTTAATTGGCTCTATATTTTAGCTGTGGTTTTCACAGCTGTATTTTATTCCTCTGGAGCAGAACAGCTACAGGGACTACTTTACCTGTTGGACAGCATGCAAAAATGGTTGCACTGAAACCAGAAATGACTCCTATCAGGCTCTTGGTTGTGGACATCTATACTTCCTCCTAATTCAGTCAAAAAAAGCACAAACTTTTGGTCAGGCACAACAGCTGTCTGAATGATCTATACCTAATTACATTCCCTGTGATTTTCTCACTATGTTTTAGAAATTCCCTGGGCTTTGGAAGGATTCACAAGCTGTTTGAATTCTGATACATCATAAGAATGAGCAGAAAAGCACAGAGGTTTATTGAATTTTCTAAAGGCAGGCAAGATGCAGGAGCTTGCTGAAAGAAATATCCTTCAATATCATTATTTTATTGGACTCTGAACATGAAATGCTTTGGGTTTTTTGTGTCTGCTAAAGAAAGGAGTAAATTCATTCCCTGACCTATATTGAGAAATGCCACTGGGCTTCCAAAAATGTCTTAGGTAGCATAGAAGGATGAAGTTTGATGTTAAAGACAGCACAGGTGCCTGAACTGCTGTGAGAAGCAAAGCTGCAGCCACATCGTGGTGATCACAGAATGCAGGCACTGATTAAATTCTCCCAGTGCACCTTTCCCCAGCCTGCAAAACACAGCTCAGGGAGGGCACCAGAACCTGTAAAACCACAGAGCACAGGGAAGAGCTGTGTGAGCAGCAGAGCCAACAACGTGACAGTGACCTCACTCACCAGAGACTTTGGGGTACAAAGCTCCTCACCCCTGCTCAGGGGTGCTGCACCTGGGGAGACCCAGGGGGAGAGAGGCAGAATGAACCCCACACATCTCCCCCCTTCTCTGGCAAAAGGAAAACCCTGACAGCCCTCTCACCTTCAGCACTGTCACCTTTTATCTGGGTGACAAGTGGCCTCTAGGCTGTGCAGTTCTGTTCACCTGCCAAAAACATTTATCTAAGCAGGGAAAACAATTCTAATGTTAAGCCTTAAAAAAAAATGAAAGGCTGATACCTGGGTTGCTGTGTGACCAAAAACCACGTCAAATACAAATGTTTTTCCTCAGGATCTGTTATCTCTGGGTCTTGGAGCCATCAGGAGCCCCCTCAGTGATGGGATGAAGTCAGAGGGAGAACCGCTAGGTCTGGGTTTGGGTAACAGCCTGTGGGGATCCCTCACAGCATCAGAGGAATGCTGCACTGCAGCTTTGCCTGGAAAACACTCACACACACGGGGCTGAAGCTGGCAGACTGGGTTTTGCAACTGATTTGGCAATTTGTGCAGTTGGAGACCTGCAAGATCCTTGGAAGGGCCGTTGAACAGTGGAACAGTCGCTGGTGTTGGGTAAGAGCAGAGCCTGAGGGACACAACAGACCCCAGGGAGGGACAGCACCTCTTACCTCAATTTTCAGCTAAGATTCAGACAGAGGAGCTGTGAAATGAAATAGTCAGGTTCCTCAGCAGCAGAATTGCCTGAAGCCTTTTGTGCAGAAGGACTGAGGGAAATATCTGCATTGCTCAAGGACAGAATCTTCATTCCCTATCTGGCTTTTAGTGAGGAAAAAAGCAAAGGTGAGAAGCAAGTTACAGAATGGTTCTGTTTCTTCTCAGTCCTTCAGGACTTATTTCAGCACATGATTATCACAGTGTGTAGTCACTGTGGAGAATGGGGTTCTTTCTCCTCCACCAAGAGGGCTCACAAGGAGATGCTCAAGGGAAGGACAGAGAACCTTGTGCCTCCTTCTCCAGAGCAGCCTTAGTCTCTCTCAGGTAAACAGGTTGTTAGATCAGCAATTAGAGCATAGGCCAGCAGAATAACCCCACTGGTGCCCCAGGAGAGAGATGAGTGCCCATGGGGTTCAGGAAACTTCAGAACTTTGGGGTTTCTTTTTCTTTTGCATTTCCTGCTAAATTCCAAGTCTCTAACAAGTATCTCTTTGATCTGCAAGTTTTCAATTACCAGAATTACTTCATTGTTGTTGGTTTTTTAAATTCTTTCATTTTCACTGGTCTAGCTCAGGCTTTAAAACCTGAGGCAACACAAGAACAAGCTGCCAAGGGAACTCCTGGTTTGTCCTTGGTGGCAGCATTTGCCTGCATAAGGCAGACTGCCACGTAATCATGTGCACAGGCAAGTGTGACAGGCGGGAGCAGAGCCTGGAGAATGAGGTCAGCCTGTTTCCTTGAGAAGTTCATCCTGTAACACTTTCAGGCCCCTTTCACTGAGCTCCTGTAACAGCCAAATTTTGCTCACACACTGTATCCATGCATCCAAGAGTCCTCTTTTCCAACCTGGGGCTAATGCCTTGTCTAACTAGCAGTAATCTAAAAGCACAAATCTTCTGCTGTTTCATGGAGGCATTAAAATATAACAAGCCACAAGCAGAGTCAATTTTGAGTCAGGATTAATAAGCAGACAGAAGCAGTTTTAAATGAGTTCAGCTGGGAGTAAAAATAGCAGGGAACATGAATGCAAATCAAAATACACCAGGAAATTTAAGTACTTTGACTGCCCAGTCAATTAATTTGCTTCCATAATTACAGTTATTTGCATTATTAAGAGAAAAGCATTCTCATAGACAGAAGTTACTCAGACTAATGTAATGCACATTTCCTTCTCAGATTTTCATTAGAGAAAACAGATCTTGGGGAAAATGATGCAAGTCTGAATAAGCTGTATAAAAATAAAGCTGATATCCTTGTGAGATTAATGGCTGCTTCAAAATAGAAAAGAAAAAAAAAGGGTATTTCACAAGTAAGGTGCTAAACAGAAATTGCATTTGTAATCCATAAAGGGGAAAGAGAGATTCAGGCTCTCTTTGCTTCTGAGAGCTGCTACCATGTGATTATTTCGTGGAGACAAGATATATTACAGAATTAGTGTGTTCAGGAAGGGTTCAGAGAGAGATCAGCTGAAGCACAATAAAAAATAATGGGATTTACATTGAAAATGAAGGTAAATAACAAGGGCACAATAAAAAGATGTAAAGAGATGTAGCAATGTAGAAGAGGTAAGTGGGACCCTTCTGCAATTCCTGCTTCTTACAGAGGTGAGCAAGAGGTGGAAGATGCAGGACTGGAAACAAAGCAGTGCCACTGCACCGGAAGCTTTGAAACCCAGAGAGTTTAATGAAGTTTATAAAGTTAAAACCAGTTCATTCTCCCATGGTTTGCATGTTTATCTTGACAAATTCTTCCTCTGTCTGCCTCTGTTTCTGTCTCTGACACAGCAGGACTCTGATTGACAGGGAAGGTGGCAGAGTGAGCTCAGCTGCATCATTGCTGCAGCCAGCAGGAACCTTCAGAGGTCTGGGACCGTGGTACCCACAGCTGTGGAGCTGAGCACAATCACAGATTCCCCTGGTGTTCCCCAAACACTGATTAAAGTTATCCATGGCAAAGAAAGGGAATTGCATTTCACTAAGTACCCATTTTGTTTAATCCCAGGTAACAATCATTATGAGCCTGTTCAACCAGATCAGAGCAAGTTGGCCCTGATCTGTGCAGGTCCCACAGGGTTCCTCAGGAGCTGGAATTCATCTGGAATTCATCACAGGACTGGAGCAATTAGAAAGTAGCAATTAAGTGCCAGTGCCTCATGCCACAACTCAATCAGTCAGAAACACTCTGCTCTGTTTGAAACACAGAATTTGACTCCAAGATTTAAAACACAATGGCACAACCTCTTTGTCAGCATTAATAACAGACAAGAGCACGTGTGTTTCAGCCTGTTTAATGTGCAGGTGAAGCCCCAGAGGAAATGTTGCTGTGGGGTTAATGGGCCCCCTGAGGCTGGGATCCTGCTCTGGCCCTTGCTCACCATGGGTGAGTGGCACAGGCCCAAAGCTGAGTGCCTGGCAGAGGGTCTGTTTGAAATTCCACCCAGGAACTGCCTTTGGGATCTCAGATAATAACAGAGGTTTGAAAAATTCTATTTTCACCTTTCCATGGGGGGGTTTTTGCTCTCATAAAACACAGTGACATCCCCTTTACAGCTCCTGGCAGAAGAGCTGATGCTGCCGAAACATTTCATAGTGCACAGGAACAATGCTGTACCCAGTGAGCACTTCTCAAAACAGACTTGTTCTGCAGCCCCACCAGTCACAGGCAACTAGTTTCTATAGGAACCAGATTTATCTCCACAATAACAAACCATGTACCAATTAAACAAGGGTGTCACCAACAGCTCCCAGTCTCAAGCAGTGTAATAGACAATTTTGAGTAGTTCCAGCAGCAGTAAAGGAACATTTCTTTGCTGTGAACATCTCAGGATACCAGGTGAGCTCCCTAGTTTTGGACAGCTTTTAATATTCACAAGAATAAGTTAATTGCAGTTTCATCACCCCTCTAAACAGGGCTGAGGGACACTGCTATGAGCAGCTCATTCCCACACCTCTTAAAAGCATTTTAAAATATTATCCTGTACACCATAATCCCAAATCCTACAGGAGGTGGAGGGGATCGTGCAAGTCTCTTTGACAGCCTTAAACTCCAGAATGCTGCAGTTAATCACTGCATTTGGGAGCCCCAGCCACTGAGGGTAAGAAAACAAGCTCAAATGAGCAGCATGTGGAGCCAGGTCACACCAAGTACTAAGGCTTTTCCTTGCATTAGAGAGGAATGAAAGGTATTCCACATATTATTGACTTGATTTAAGCGATTCCAGTTAGAGCAGAGGTTTCTGTGTCTGCCCCAATCCTGTTTCAGCACACTGTGAGAGCAGTGCTTCAGTTTAACTGAGAGGCATGGGGTTGAAGGTTAAAACTTGGGAGAGGATTACATTTTCAAAGCATTCCTCTTACTGGGATCAGCACAGAGATGCTGAGGCCCTGCAGGAATTGCGAGGACTCGGGCAGGACTTTAATCCCAGCTGCTTTTGGCTGCTTATTGTGAATCTGTCACTCAGGTCCCAAAGAGAGGACAATGAGGATCACTGTGACACCACCACCACCACCACCTGCCAGGTGACCCAGCCTCACTCACCCTACTGCACATTTTTCTCTATAAGACTACTTACACACCTCTTTTGCTTTAAACCATGCATGGAGAGTGCAAGTCTGGATTTTTCCCCTGATTGGACCAGGGAGCCCAGGAACACCAGGAGTCCATGCACTACAACAACCCATTAAAAAACCCCACAAGATCACCTTTTGTATTCATTATTTATTGACTGTAAAGGAGTCAAAGCTCATAAAAGTTACAGCAAGGCTTAGTGAAAAAATATTAGAATTTAACAAGTTAAAACTTAGTATAGCAAGGGACTGAAATTTGTTCTGTGAAGTTGCATTAAGGGCTGTAGATGGTTAAAAGGTCATGAGAATATTTATTACAAGTATTACAAATTCAAAATAAAGACACGGTGAAGACTAGCTCAGGATTACATGAATTGGCCCAGTTAATCCTGCTATTTAAGAACAATCATTAAAAACACTTCATACAATACTTAAACAAAACCAAGGAGAGATACTATCTTAATGCTTAAGGTTCATTTCCTTTCCCACCCAAATTCTGGACCCTTAAGGGCACTCAGTGGAGGAACAAGTGCTGTGGGAAGCCTTTTCCCCCACCATACACAGCTTTAGACAGTACCTACAAACCTGATTCTGCTTTGACCATCCTCTGAAGCCCTTCCAAAGGCACAGGCTGAGAAGCAGTGGCAGAGAGCTCAAAGCTACACAGATGGATTCAATCCCACAGGACCCTCCTCCCTGCTCCACCTCCCAGTGCTATTCCAAGAAATGGCAAAGAGGAAAATTTACCAAGTGCATTCCCATAAAGCAATTTCAGTAGCACATAATTTACAAAAGGCATGTGAAGTAAGAAACACTAGAGAAAAGATGAAGTAATTGAAGGGAGTGATGTCAGAAATGCCAGTGTTAGATGAGAAAAGGCCTGAAATGATGATCAGTACAAGACCTCATCAGCTTCCAAAGCTGCTGCTGGAACAATTTTGGATGCAATTCTTGAGTTGTTGTTTTCCTCCACTGATGATCCACACTTCAGAGAAGCATCTTAGAAGAGAACTCAATTCATTCAACACTGGAATTATATTTAATTACTTAGAGAACAGCCAGGAATAAAACATAGTAGCCTATGAAACCTTCACTGCGTGGAGACAGGGTAAAAAACCTTCCAGCTCAATTTGTGATTCAAAAAATGGTTGGGATGTCAGCTCTTCCTAACAAAAAGGTCATAAAAATGATTCCTACTAAGCTAGTTCAAGCCATCATTCTTTACCATGAGAATGGGGAAGCCCTGGCACAGGGTGCCCAGAGCAGCTGTGGCTGCCCCAGCCCTGGAAGTGCCCAAGGCCAGGCTGGATGAGGCTTGGAGATACCTGGGATAGTGCAAGGTGCTCCTGGATGGGCTTTAACATCCTTTCCAACCCAAACCATTCCATGATCACCAGAGAACTTAGTTGTGCTCTAAGTGTTTCTAGAAAAAGTATTTCCTTCCAGTCTAGTTGATAAATGAGGCGTGGAAATACTGTGGAGTAAACTTTAATCAACTGTACCTGTTGGATTATGAATGAACAAATGCAGAAAATTGGAAATCAATACAGACTTATGAAAAACAACACATGCTGGTAAAGAGTGAATTGTTGGAACTAAGTAACATTTATGGGAAAATAATTTTGAAAGCTTCCTGGTGAAGAGGACATGGGAGTTAATTGGGGCATTTGTGCATTGGCCATCACAGCCAATTCACCTGATGACAAAATGCGTGCTGAGAACATCCCTGTCCCTTGGCCACCTGCAGCTGAGTGGGGCTGCCCTGTGCCCAGAGGGCCTCCCACTCCATACAAATGAGCCCTGGGTTTAAGGAAAGCCAGTCAGAAGTGCTCACCTTGGCAATTTCCCTGCCCAGTCCAGGAGAGGAGACAGGAACATCCTCATTCTCCATAGGCAAGGAACAGGCCAGCCTCTCTCACTGCTCTGCTCACAAATAAAAATACAGAGAAGCTGCTGCACCAGCTCTGGGTACAGTTCTCCATCCTGAGCCTGGAGGGCTTTGGAAATGAAACAGGTACTGTAAGAGGGGGAAAAAAGCACAGAGCAGTGCTCTGAAGTCTGCAGTTTTCACTAGTAAGATACACTAACCCAGTAACTCCTGAGGATTTCATCAGTTTGCAAATGGTTTAAGAATCCAGTCATTTTCTAGTCACTCCACCACCACGGTCAAGGTGACAGATTAATGAGCTGTACCATATTGTAAAAAACCAAGCAAGCAAAACACAAAGCCAGAGGGGCGATGAGGAACTGAGATCTGAAAAAAACCCCAAGGAACCATTAGCCAAAACACACTCTTATTACTGGGTGATGATTGACTTGGATCATTCAGGGAAAGATTCCCTACAAACAACACGTAGCCAGCCTGGTTTTAGTATAGGTCTGCTTTTATTTCCATATTCAGCTCTTTGAGGGAGACATCCTTTCACAATCTGAAAGGAGGAGGGTATAGCCCGCTGTAGTGCTGCTTCAGCACACTAAAACACATCATACAGAAAATGCTTCTGGTGACTTTGCCCCAACCCAAATGAACACCTGTCCATGCCCTGGGGGCACAGAGAGAGTCCTGGAACCCAAACATTGCGTGTGTGAGACAGGGGTGCACTGGTGAATCTCACCTCACTGGCACAAGGCGAAAACTGCCAGCTGGCAAGGACTGCACAGGAGTGGGGAAGTAAATACTGGTAGTAGTGGATTTAAAAAGAAAAAAAAATAATAATCAAACCCTAGAAAAAAAAATAATATAAATTTAAAAGCAGCGCCTTTCCAGTATCTCACTGCAGCAGGCAGCAAGACTTAAAGGCACTACAATGTGTCAGAATGGAGAGAATCTGGTGCATCCACCCTTCCAGAGTGCAAGAATATGGATTAAGAATTCCAAAGTTGATATAGGCTTTTGGAAAACAAACAAACTTCTCTTCAGCACGAGATCTGGTGGAGCTGCAGAAAAACAACAAAGAGAGGTGAGTTAGTTACTGTGCTTTTGTACAAACAGCTCAACCTCAGAAGCTCAGCTGGTGAAAGGCTACACCAGCTTGTGTTTCACCTCCTCCTAAACTCATGTGGTTTAAATCCATGCACTAAGCAGCTTCTCTCCCTCTTCCTTCCAGAAAAAGATCTCCCATGTATGGAACACATAAACTGGACCAAAATGTAGTCAAAGCTCTCAAGGCTATTATTTTTCTACAGCTCCAAGAGGCAGCGCAGGGTGACTTACAGCTGCATATTTCCAGTCTCCCCTTCCTCTTCCTTAAGCAAGATCATAAACATGACAGAGCAGGAACTCTGCAAGTTTTAAATCCTGTCTATGTCTGTGAAAGTATTTTTCCTCCTCAATACCATGTCAAGCTCACTAAAGGACATCTCATACAACAGGGGCTGGAAGTACCCTCCATTGCCAACATAAAACAGAAGAATTCACAAGAAGGAGCTGGGAAAAACACGGAATTAAATACAAGATTTCCCAGCAAGCCATGCAAATCAGTACACAAAAATCTGCTATCATGTGATCTCTATCAGACTTTTCTAAAAAATAATAACTGAATTAATGCAGGTATTTAAAAATAATCTCAAAATTTTATCAGCCCAAAGACAAATGCTGTATAATATTTAATACCATATTTAAACTCTGTCCAGTCTTGGACTAACATGCAAATCTTCCAAAAGGCAAAATTCTGATCTCCTACCAACTACAATTCCTCCTACTGACAGAACTTACAGGTTTGCTACACTGTGTTCACAGGCTGCCCCTGACTCTGTTGGGGGTTTGATTCCTCTGGCAAGACAGGATTTATAGAGTTAATCTACTCACAATTTTGACTGTCTACAATTACTTTTTAAAAAAAACTTATCTTTCCTAGCCACAGAAAAAACATTAATCAACTCAGAGAACACCACATTCACCAGTGCAACAGACAGACCTAAATCCCTAAAGCAAATTAGCAACTCTATAGCAATAGTTGACAGAGAGTTTCTCTCAGAGTTATGGTATCTTACCACAGTTTTATTAATTACTCTGGTTCTGCAAGGGTAATAATTTCTTCATTGATAAAAAATTCCACAGTCTCCTCCTCCCAGTCATCGACATTGCTGTCCAGCTCATCTGTGTCTACCCCTGCAATGGAGAAACAAGGCAGCAATGGAATGATTTGATGCTCTTGGCAGAAAGCCCTTAGACCAGCAGTGAAACAAGAAGTAAAGAGGTATTTGGTGCTTTAAATCCTAATCAGTGATATCCAAGGCATTACTGTCTCCTACTACAGTTTTATCCCACGGTCAAGCCAATGCCTTTTTTCCCCTCTTAAATCCTGCCACGATTCAGGATAAAAAGTACAAAAACCTCCAGAGAACACAGGACTGGCTTTAGCAGGAAGCAGAGGGAGAAGAGAAGGGGCTGAGGGGCCCCATGCCCCTCTGAAGGAGGAGCTGCTGTGGCTCTGCCCAGCCCTGTCTGTCTCACCCCCGCGCAGCTCCAGGCGCTCGTTGCGCTGCTCCATGTACAGCTCTTGTGCCATCTTGCGGTACTTCCTGAACTCCTCCATCATCGTGCGCCGCCGCTCCACCAGCTCCTGCAGGCCACAGAGGGATCTTCAACCAACCTCCCCCTGAGCCAAACCCACCCCAGGGCTCTTCAACCTCCCCCTGAACCAGACCAAACCCACCCCAGGGCTCTTCAACCTCCCCCTGAACCAAACCCACACCCCAGGGCTCTTCAACCTCCCCCTGAACCAAACCAAACCCACCCCAGGGCTCTTCAACCTCCCCCTGAACCAAACCCACACCCCAGGGCTCTTCAACCTCCCCCTGAACCAAACCCACACCCCAGGGCTCTTCAACGTCCCCCTGAACCAAACCCACACCCCAGGCATGCTTGAGTGAGGCAACTTTGTCCTCATAAACAACTTCTACTGACTTAGAAGAAACAAGATTCTCTTCTCTGATCAGGATGCTATTTTGGTGAGGTGTCCTTTTTTCTAATTGAAAGAGCTTTTCTTAATTTAAATACTGGCTAATGCAGCAATGTGCAAAGAACTCCAAAATGTTACCACCTTTGCTTAATGACGTAACACCAGTTCCTCTCCAGACTCTTTACAGTGGCACCTCTCTGAACTATCCATTGGACTAATTCTAACCATCTGGATCAAATGAACACTTGTGATACAGGAAATCCAACTTATATATCACCAGTACAAACTAAGGATAGGCTACAAGAGTTTCATCTAGAATATATTTCAAAAGTGTCTTGCCTTTGAAGCTTTGGACTGGCTCAGACGATCCTTCTGCTCAAATATCTTGGAGTATTTCTTCAGGTCCTTCTTAATTTGCTGTGAAACAGGAAATTTTATTTCAACTGGAGTTTCAGGCTAGCAATTACAACCATCATCTTCTCTAAGCACTCCTTTGGTAGGCCTAAGCAGGCTATGCCCTTCTGAAAAACATCTCTCTGCTAGGCAATTTCCTTTCACTGTAATTTTGTGCCTCCTGGCTTATAGATCATACAAGCACTTCTGTACACATACAACTAGCAAGGTCTGAAGAGCAAAATTCAATTTACTCTTCTTTATACCCTTTCATCATACCCTAACTTCATGAACAACTGGTAATCACTTCTATTTTGAGCTTATAATACAGTTAATATCTGCAGGCATTCCTAGAAGTGAGGTCCCACACAGCAATGTGTTTACTCACACATTCAGGGCAAAAGGCAGTTGTGTAACAAACCTCATCCTCAAGAAGAGGGAGCACACCAAGTATGCTTTATGGCCCAAATCCATGTCAGCACAAAGTCCCTGGGGTGCCCTACCTTTATCTGATCCTCACTGAGCAGGGTGGCTGGTCGTGGTCTCCAGAGCAGCTGACAGAACCTGTCTTTGTTGTTTTTCTGAAGCAGACGGCCTTGGAAGGTCCATAACCAATATGCATTGTCCACCTGGAAGAGCAAAGCAGCAGCTCAGCCAAAATAAGCTTTAACTTAACAGCAGAGTGCTCAGAAATAATGTTTAAAATTGTAGTGGAGGTTAAGTCATTTGACCAGTGACAGGGTTCATTTTCTCTTCCTAATCAATAACCCTTTCCAAAACCACTGGAAGAGCAAGCAGGGCTGGGGGAAAGAGGTGCATCAGTACCTTGTGGCTCCACCAAGACACAGAGGTGACAATGTATCTGCCCGTGGGGTCCCACTCCACGTCCGAGGCCGTGTAGTGCTCGGCAATGTTCATCATGGTGCAGTCAGATGTGTCAACAAAGGCTAAGGCACCATTCATGCTGCACAGGCAAAACAGGACAGTGCTTTACACAGCAGCACAGCCTGGGCTTTGAAAAACATGCCACAGGCTGCATCTCTACAACTCCTCATTGCAAACAAAGTCTCACAGCAGCCAAGAGAGCAGCCAGGGTTCTGCCAGTCTCTGTGGCTGGAAAGGAAGGCAGTGGATAAAAACAAAATGCCACATAAGAATGACACTTCTGTTTCTATGTTCAGGGACCCATAAGAATACAAATAAATGGGTTAAAGTCACTGTAAAAACATGCTCTGGGCAAGCTACAGCCAAAGTTTAACATCATATGCTTAGACATAGTAGTGAAGAAGACATTAAAGAAAAGATTTCTAAGATGAACAGCAGTGCTTGTTTGAAAGCACATGAAAGCAAATATTACTTGACTGATTGACAACAATAATTTTCACTTGCTCTAAAGTGGAACTTCCTTGATAATTCTTTCACAAAGCAGCACTGTCAATAACAGGTATTGCCCATGAAAGGGCACAAGGCAATGACAACAAATGCATCACAAGAGCCATAAGCATGTCCAAACTGGACTGGCTCAGTCAGTATTTAACTTAAACAGCTGAAGGTGTTTCTAAAGATCCACTTTTCTGTTGATAAATGCATTCTCCACCTGGTGTGGCAAAAATAGGAAGTGATAGCTGCAAAGGACTAAGATACATCATGAAGCTGCATCTCTTCTCTGCCTTTGCTTTTGCACAGCTCAATCAGGATTACAGCAATCAGCACTGTCAGGGACACCAAACACTTCTTGGTGAGATACTGTACTTCTTTACTTCTTTTAAAATCAATGTTCAACACTCACCTTCTGAGGCCAGCCAACACCACAAACTGCCCCTGGGGACTCCAGAATATCGTGTTTGCCTGCTGTTTGTCAAAAGTCTCTGAAAAGAAACAAGGCAAATTCAGAAAGAGATCTCAATCCAATGCCATCAATTACATGCATCAACCCCACTAATTTCTCACAAAACATCACAAACAGATGCAATTTTGAGTTTATAGCATCTATCACCATGCAAAATGTTTAGTATCTGCACTTTTCACTTGTTTTTCACTTACTTATGAGTTCTATTTTCCCGTTGTTTTTCACATGGTAAAAGGAAACTGAAATTCGTGGAGTTTCTCCATGCAACACAGCAAACTTGCTTCCATTTGGTTCCCAAGCAAAGGCTATGATGCTTTCTGTAACAAGAGAAGCCAAAACTCTGTTAAAGGACAATACAAACCTCTAATTTCAAGTAGTTACCGAAGAAAACCAAGATATTGAAGAGAGAGAACCCATCAGTTAACAGACTTTCTTTTAAAACACAGGTTGATAAGGCAATTGCAGGGAGTTAGGGGAAATGTTTCTAACTATAGCTGTAGGCCTTCCATCATCTACAAAATACATTGCTATTATCAACCCTATCATTTTGATTAATACCAGACTTTCAGTTCTGTCATTTTTCCAGTCAGTCATAAGTATGAAAACAACAGAAGTTTTGATTTCTCATTTTAACATGAGACATTCTGCAACATCAAAATCCCACTCTTTTCCAAAGGGTTAAATTCCTAATTATGTCAGGTGTTGACAACAATTTCTAAGAAAGACACAAGCATCTCTGCAGAAAAGTTCAAGCTCAAAAGTAAGGAAATACTTGGCATTACCTTTCATTTCCACCACATCCACTGGCACCTGTTTCTCTCTCATGCGGAATATTTCAAAGTTGGTCACTACTCCCTGTGAAGGCCAAAATCAGCTCATTACCAGCACAAAAACAGCAGAGTAAATAATTATATCACTAGGCATAGAAGGACAACTCCTCAATTAGCCTGTTAGGACACAGGATGAGAGTGAGTCAAGGTTTATTCCTTTCATGAGAGCAGATAAATACAATATACCTCCTTAGCAAAAACATTCTCAATTTGTTCTGATAAAGAATAACTTCAGAATTGTAGAAAAGCATTTATTTTTTTTCAGACTGTTATAAAATTTAATTAAGACAGATGAACATGTGGCACATTATGCAGCTTGACCTACATGTTGTTCAACAGCTGCTTAATTGTGATCAGGAGAAGAGGTAAGGCACAGACCTCAGAGACCAAGAGGCCACTGAAGTCAAATCAAATTCTAGTTGCAAACATTACATACATTTTGCTTTCCGCATGCTTCAAATTCAAACAGAAAAAATTAAAAATAGCTTTGACATAATATAATTTACACTGCCTTTACTTAAAGACAGCACTGCAAGAAAAGGAAGCAGCTTTTCCCAGCAAGAGCAGAAGCCATGTACCTGTGTGCCTTTGGGAGTCCTGTCCACCTTCACACACAGGTAGTCCCCGTTCTTCTGCCAGTGCAGTTTGCAATCGACTACGTTGAACAAATTCCGCACACGAATTTCTTGTCTAGAAGGCAGCTGCATCAAAGTCACTCTTGCTGGGATGTCTTTGTCCTCAGGCACCCAGAAAGCAATTATGTTACCACCTGGAGACCATGAGAAGTCTCTACAGGAACAAAGTTAAAAATATGCCGTTTTAATTTTCAGTTAGATACTACAAGCAGAAAGCACTTTCCTCATAGTATCTGAATGTTGCAGACAAAGATCACCTCTCAGTAATAAAGACAGGCACAGATACATAACTCAGGGCAATTTAATAACATTCCCTAAACAGATTTTTAAGCAGCTGTTTAAATTTGCTGTATCACCAATGTTGTCTCACCAGTACATCTCACCAAAGAGCAGGGGTTGCACACAGAGTAACTGCCAAAGATCTAAGAACAAATGAGCAAAAAAAAATCCCTACTAAATTACCATGGAGACCATCTTCTTGCACCTGGGTACACTTAATTTTCTCGCTGCTTTACAGAGATGTACTTTAAAAACTCTCACAGGAGTCAATGTGTCTTGTGCAGACACAGCACACTGCTCTAAGCCAGCACAACCACCTTGTTAGGGAGATATTCCCTAATAAACTGCATTCCAGACTGGTTTTGTAGACAAGGAACAGAATTCCTAAAATGGATTAAGCAGTACCACAAAGAGGATTTCAAAGCACAGACTCTACCAAGTGTGTTCATCAACAAGTGGAGAGTTTTCCATTTCTTTTTGCTACTTTGTCTAATTTGACCAAGTCAACATGTAAAGCTCTTTGCTCCAGGCAACATAAAGATTGCTCTTGCCATAACAAATCCCCAAACTAAAAGATTCCAGCTAAAGAGCACAGTTATGATTCCAAGGGAATAAACTCACCTTATCCCATTGATTTTCAAGCTCTTTTTGTCCAACAAACCCATAGACTAAAATGAGAAAATGATGAATTTTCAAGTTAGTAACACTCTTACATTTACACATGTATTTCTACTCTGATTATTATGCAAAAAAAGCAAGAACTTACTGGTGTTTCATAGATACTGAGGGTATCTGAAGTCATTCGAGCAAAGAATTTACCATCATGACTCCATCTAAGCAAGCAAGAAAAAAAACCATGAAATTGGAACTGCCTTTTTATTAAATGAAGTCTGAGACCACAACTCTCTACTCTAATTCTGCTTCTCAACCTACTTAAAAATAGGCCAGTGAGCTGAGTTTTCACAGTGGAATCCTCTCTTCTTTTGGCCAGTCAGAATATCCCAGATGATGATAGCCTGAGGGTCATCCTGTGTGTCCATCAAAGGGCTGAAGGTCACTAAATACCTACAAAATAAATAAACCAATTCATTATTGAAACTTCATCTAATATGTCAGTACCATTTCATTCAAGTAGTATTTAAATATCAGGCCCTTTTAAACAGCAGTTTCTCTAATGGGATTTTTCTGGAGAGGGAAAAGTAAGAACAGGATGAGAAAGGAGGAGAAAGTTTCCCTGGCATCCCTCTGGCTGAAAAGGTTCTAGATTTATGTACAAGTCCTCCCATATTGATGTTACAAGAGAGGGGAACTCACCAAATACACTGTTATACAGTTTTGACATGAGAATAACATCAGTTTCCAACTAAACACAAATTATTGACCTTATCCAACCCAAAGTACAGGGATGCTGGGCTTCTCCATTGAAAGGTAAATAATCTCTTTAAAACAAAAAAGCATAAAATCCATCTGCTTCCAAATGTGTTACTTGAAAACTCAAATGAAAATGCATCTCAGTCCTGAAATTATTTTATCCTTCTCTCCAGAGCTCTTTAATGTTAAAAAATCTTAAGAAATTAATTTCAGCACTCCAGATTTGGAGTGCAGCTCATGCCTCATGCTTTTGACTGCTTAGCCCAAACCAACACCATGCTCTGTACCTTTCACAGGGTGAGAAGTCAATGAGCTGCACTCCTTGGTGACTAAACCTTTGAATCTGCTTGAACTTCTCTCCACCCCAGAGAGCAATGCCCCTCTGGTGGAACGTAGCCAGGTAGGTGCCTTTGGGGGACCAACGGACGTAGGTCTCTGTCCACCTCTGGATTAAAAAAAAAAAAAAGGACATACAAAAGTTGATTTTCATGCTGTGTCCCTGAAAAGGAAACAATTAATGCATGGCTTGTAGCAGCACATTTTGTAAATCCCTTTACTAAGTGAAGATGCCAGGATGTGTGATAACTGTGGAGTTTTATTTCATGCACACAATGTACAGTACTTATTCTTCAGGTTCAAAATTGTCAATTGAGACCTTTTCAACTTACAGATCACCAAAGAGGTTTTTCAGGAACAGTGACATCCTTTGTGCAATAACAAACCCACCTAACACCCTGGATTTCCTTCTTTCAGTCTTAATCCTTCTTCAGATGAACATACTGTTCTTAAAAGTAAGGGTAGGTATTTTGAATTTCTGAACAACTGGACCTTCAGCTAAGTTAGAGAGATCTCAGCAATACAGACCACAGCCAGAGACCATGGTGATGAGCAAATTCTCACCATCTCAGAGCCAACTTCCTCCTACTGAAATGCACAATGGTTATTAAGGAAAATGCTCCTGGGTCCTAACAGTTCCCAGCAAGTCCAGTGCCTGCAGCAGACAGGCAGACTAACTCTCCCTTTTTTATGCCATTACCAAACCAGCTATTCCTCTTTAACACCTCTGTGGTCAGCACAAAAGCAAGGAGTCATCTGAAGCAGCAAATATAAGCACATATTCAGCTGGAATGAATAGTGCTCCTCAAACTCTGACTTTGCATTCTCAGGTCTTTCTGAATCACCTATAACAGAGAGATGAAGGAAACTAATGGGCATCATAGATCAGTTATATAAAATAAAACTCTTAAAAAGTTCACTTCACAGTTCTCTTACCAAAGCAGCTAAGTCTAATTCTAAAGGATGTGGTTTCACCACTCTTCACAAGGAAAGAAAAATATTTCAGCAATGGGAAAAAGCCTTTTTTTTTCCAATTAAAAAGCTGCAATATGATAAAATGAAGGAGATTGCAGAAACACTGCCAATCTCCAGCACTTCCAGGACACTCACTGCTCTGTCCTCAATTTGAACAGGTTCCTTGATGTCATTCCAAAAAATGGATGTCCGGTCTCCTGACTCAAAGATCACACTGTACTGATCCCTGCAATCAGGGTCTTCCAACCAGTATCTGAGATTCCCCTGAGAAAAACACAGCAAAAGACTGTTAGTGAGTCCAAGGCTAAGACAGCAAGTTCCACTAATTAGTATCCACCTGGCAGGTGGAAGTTGATCTTACCAGAGAGTGCAACTTCGGGGTCTTACCACTGCAAACAAGTTTTTGAAGTGAAATTAAACAATCCCAGTTACTGGATGCTGGAGGCTGAGAGCACAGCATAAACAGGTGGACCCTCAAGGTGTTTTGATGATGTTTAATACTTATTTTAAACAGGAAGTAATTTGGTTTTTAATGAAAAAGCAAACTATTGTTTCTTCCACCAGCCTATTTACAAAGCAACCAGTAACAAACACCAAAGTTTGCCTCAAACAATTAAGAATATAAAAAGATGCTTTTGAAAATCTATTTTTAAATGACTTGTGCAAAATTATTATTCACTCTTAAATAATAAGAGTAAATTAAGCTTCACACTATGTGTAACTATTAAGCAGAAGCACTGAGTTCCTCCCATCACTGCATGATGGTGAGCATGAAGGAACAGAGCATGTGATCAGCACTGCTATTTACAACACATTAACACATGGTTTCTATTTTCATATGGACATTTCAGCAATGAAGTAACCATTTAATATTAAGCTGAATATTCTTTCCACTTTTCCAAAAATTCCTTACCAAATCCTTAAATGGCTGTTTCTCAGGGATTTCCCACTCATCACTTATTGTCATGTACCTGAAAGAGCAATTTGGTTGGTTACAGTCCATGCAGGCACTCAGGATTAGAATCCCCAAATTTACAGATAACACCCAATTGCTGTACTCACTTATCAAAGTCAGTGAAGAGGTTAACTCTGAAAGTGTGCTGCTTATCCAGTTTGTATCCATCTGCATTCTTCACAGCATCCACAGCATGGGAGGGAGACATGTACTCCAGGAAGATGTACCTGCAAGGAAGGAACACCAAAGTAGAAGACATTATTGACTACACAACAGGCACAAAATAAAGCAGAAACAATGGACAGTAATTAAGAATTCAATACAGAGCATCTACAAGATAACCTCTTGTCTTGTCCTTAACTAATTAGGGTCAACAGCAAATTAAACCCCATTCTGGCCACAGGCTCACACACATTTTTTAGCTCTCTAGGCCTGACCTCAGTTAATCTGATACCCTTTCTGAAATGGGCCAGACAGAGCAGTGAATGCAAGCTCAACACAACCAGGACAAGTGAGAGACAGGAACATGCAGGTTACATCCACAGCTCCTCCCAGCTGAGTAACAGGTCATGGTTAGGAATTGGAACTTGCTGTCACAGGCTTCTTCATTTTTTTTCTTTCAATGTTTTTCAATTACAGAACTCAGATTCTTTCTGGCCACTTAATCCAAACTAGCTTGCAGTCCAGCAGACTCAAAACTAATGGTATCCTGAACATCATCAGTGTCTCAGATGTATGAACAGAGAGACAGAATAATTTTCATGCTGACCTTATAGAAACAACAATCCCTCCACTCCAGAAAACTCTTTCTATGCCTTATAAAGTGTGGATTCCTCCAATACTCAGAATATATGCTACAGATATTGACAATCTATTTTGCAACAAACAGGCCAGCCATTGCTACTAAGTTTTTAGCTCAAGAGGATCTTTAACTTCTACCATAGCAGAAAACTAAGAAAAAACTTCCCACATAGCACAGAAATTTGTCCCCAAACCAAGCTAAACTGTTTCCATAATTAATCCCCACCAGCCTCCACCATGGAGCCTAATGAGCTATGAATCTTCTCAGTTCCCTCAGGAACTTGTTTGTCACTGAGACTGATGTGAGGACTGCACAGGCTGAGGTAGAAGAAGGTGATGATAACAGCTATGAGGTCACCATAAAAACTGGCCATAAAGTATCGACACTAAAAATCAAAGATAAGCCAGAGCTGTGTTTCAGTCCTTTTTCCAGTTGGAGTTACCATGACTTACCCTTTTGTTTTTCCATCTGCTTCTGGATAAAATTCATTGATAATTTTACCAAACTTGGAGAATATTTTGTGGATGACATTCTTCAGTTTCTCCAGTCGGTCTGGTCCAACCTGGGGCACGTTATCCACGACAATCACCGAGTCTATTCCATCTGCCTCCTGTGGCTGATCTTTCAGGATGTCACCAAGCAGCTCTGCAAAGACAGCACAGACAGGAAAGTAAAGCACTGCTCACTTCATGGAGGAGGGAAGACAAAGATAAAAACAACAGTGAGAGTAAGAAAACAGAGAGACTTCAAGAAATTTCAAGAATCACTTAAGAAACTTGGTAGTGACTGAACCTTCTATCAGAAAAACAATTGAACAGCAGCCCAACAGCACACCCTAAGTGACAGGATTATGTGGTTTCATGGCAAACTTAGAGCACCCAACTCATGAAGTCTTTCTTAAAAACATACTTTACACACTGAGGTTGTCAATGCTTGCTCTATCGGTTTTTTTCAGGAGATGGAACTGGCTCACAAAGTCCCCAAAACTGACAACAGCACAGACAAATGCATGATTTACTACCTGACCTCTGACCAGTCCTCTTGCTCAAATTATAACCAGATGACTTTGATAAAAGCAAATGTAACCTGTACCTCCCAAGTTTTAGCATAATTCAAAACTATCCACCATACTGGAAGTTCTGCCTGTCTCAGCATCACTGTAATTAAGAACTCACACTCCATCTAAACCTTTAATTAAGAACAAAAACGAAGGTCTAAGGCAAGACACTGAAAGCCATATTTAAGCTTTGTGAAGACAAGCACAGATCTTTTCACACTGGATAGTCTTTGAACTTATTAATTCCTGAATATCTGCAGAAAGCTTTAAGATTATGTGAAGATCACTATAAAGTACAAGACTACAGAGAAAATAAGTTCACACCACCATACCTTTGAATTAGATAAAATCTGGAGAGTCAGACTATCTATAGCATGCATAGACTAAGAAACAAAATCCAAACACATGTAGAAAGACTTCAACTATGAGAACAAACTAAAAAAGGTGCTGTATATGCTGATATTTTGAAGACATTAGATTTTTGATGGTTTTGTAATTCAAGAAATTTTTCTGCCCAGAAACATCACTGCAAAGATCTCCAGCAATGAAGAAATATGAGAAACATGCTTACTTTGAATTTCAAACTATTAAAAAGTTGCTTTCTACAACTTTAAGCTTCAACAGGTTATTACACATGAAGCTTCCCATTGATCTGGGGTAACAAAAATCACAATTATTTAGCCCATTACCACCAAGATTAGGTAGCATCCACAGAATGTTGTTGTTTGTAATATTTATCACTCAAAAATATTATCTCCATATGCATTAAGGAACTACAAATAACAATATAAAATATATAAAATGAAAGCATGCCCCACAAGGACATTTCCACAGGAGTCTATTAGCAAAAGGAGAAAACTGAAGTAAACCACAAAAGGGTGATTTTTAAGGCTCCTTTAGCCATTTTTTTCATAGCCATTTCTCACAAAAGACTTTGTAGGCCAAGGAATGCATGTTTAGATGCCAGAGCAGCAATGCAACACCCTGTATTGAGTCAAAACTGTAACAAACTGAAGCCAAATTCCCACCCTGTGCCCTGAAATTCCAAATTGTGAACAAAGGAATCTTCAAAGAGCAAGAAGCAGGTTCAGCCAGCTCCTGCTGCAGCCAGAAGGGAAGCAGGGTGTGGTGGGTGCAGGGCTATCTTCAGCTGGCAGCATTTTAAGGACCACTGTCATTATCTGAACTAAAGCCTGGCTGGTCCCTAAGTGGGTGTCCAACACATCCCTTCTGCTTTAACCCACACCAGCTGCTCTTCCATGCCGACATCTCCCGGGGAAAAGGAGAGGCAGCAAAGGATCTGAGATGTTCCAGGGCTGCAGCTGGTCTGTCCCACAGGTGTTCCTGAGCATCTGAGTTATCACAGCACTGGAAGAGCCTTGGCTTGGTCACACTGGGCTGCTTTTCTCCTTGGGAAGGCACCAGAATAATGAGAAAGAAGTAAGGAAGCTCAGCTAGCCATACACAGATGGAAAGCCAGACCAGCAAGAGTGACTAAACCAAAACCCTGTAATTCAGCCACTAACACTGGATTTCAGACAGCTGAGAAGTTAACCAAATTAATTAACAACAAAATAGGCGGGGATGGAAAATGTG
Organism: Agelaius tricolor; assembly: GCF_023055355.1. NCBI lineage: Eukaryota > Metazoa > Chordata > Aves > Passeriformes > Icteridae > Agelaius > Agelaius tricolor. The sequence goes on from NW_027269279.1 coordinate 4,586,113, forward strand.
CCCAGTTTCCAAGAAGGAACTGAACATAACAATCCTAAATGTACACAAAGTGTATTAAGCAGGCACTTAGCAAAAATAATCCAACTCCAAGGCAATTTTGCCAAAGTCTCTTTAAGAAACAAATGTAAAAGTTCAAAGAGCTGTTATACAGATTGCTAAACTGAGAACAGCAAACACTTCCTTAATCTAGGATATTTGGCTGCTGATTTAATAAACTAAACAAAGGACTGGAACACAAGAATGCACCTGCATCACCTGTATTCCACTGCCACTTGAGATAACTGGCTGATTTACAATCCTGTGCTTTAGAAACATCTTTCCACTTTTTATATGTGTAACAGACCCTAAAGACCCTAAAATAGCAAAAATACTGAACAATAATGGGGAAACAAGTACTTTTCCTATTTAAAAAACTAAGAAAATTTATCTGGAAAGACTCATCTGAAAAACACTACATTAGAGTTCTAAATTCTCTATTACAAGCCCATGTGTAACATTTATTGTCTGTGCAGTTACACAACAGCTTGACCATTTTAAGGCAGTCAATATCCACTACGTTTAAAAGAGCCTGGGCTGACACTTTTAACTGCCAGAAACGATTTTTCCCTATTTTCTTGTCACAAAACACCTACGGGCAGTAACTCTCCTCAAACCCTATTTACCTACGGATTTCACTCTGGGTGCATGGAAAAAACAAGAACGATGAAACATAATTTGTAACCACCACATCAACCATTTAAAACTTCGGTTTGTAGAGCTGAGTTTACAAAGGAAGGGAGACGAGCTGGTGATTCCACTCAGAGGGCAGCTCACACCTGACGTTTAACAGCGGCTTTAGAACCACTTTGACAGCAGCTTTTAGAACAGCAGCGTGTGCGGGGCAGACATAACTCAGGAAGAAAATTATTTAAACTAAACAAAGATTTTAGAACAGCAGCGTGTGCGGGGCAGATATAACTCAGGAAGAAAATTACTTAAACTAAACAAAGCTTTTAGAACAGCAGCGTTGTGCGGGGCAGAAATAGCTCAGGAAGAAGATGATTTAAACTAAACAAAGGTTTTAGAGCGGCAGCGTTGTGCGGGGCAGAGATAACTCATTAAGAAGATGATTTCCGAAGCCCAGCTCCGATGTGGGATGCGCAGCTGCCCCGCAGCCGGGCCGGGGGCTCGGGGCACGGCGTTCCCCGCCCCGGGCCCGGCTCCCCGGGGGCTCCCCCGGCTCCTCCCGTCCCGCACCTTCGTCGCTGATGTCGTCCACGAAGTCCTCGGGGTCGCTGAAGGAAATCTCATCCTCGGGCTCGGCCGGGGCGGCGGGCGCGGCCTCCCCGTTCTCCTGCGCCGCGCCGGACTCGGCCTCGGCCGCCGCCTCGGACTTGGGCTCCGCCGCGGGCTCGGCCTCAGAGCCGGGCTCGGGCTCGGCCTTCCCGGGGCTCTGCTGCCCGGACGGCGGCTGCGGCTCGGGCGGCTGCTCGGGCTCCGCGGCGGCGGCGGGCGGCGGCTCGGGGGGCCCCGGCGGCGCCTGGGACTCGCCTCCCCCATCCTGCTCCTCATCCTCCTTCTCGTCCTCCTCCTGCTCCTGCTGCTGCTGCGGCGGCTCCGCGGGCGGCGGGGGCGCGTCCGTGTGCTCGGGCTCCTCGGCGGGGCCCTGCGCGCCGGGCGGCGCGGCGGCCGCGGGGCTCTCCTCGGTGTCCTGCATGGGGCGGCGGCGCTGCCGGGCCCGGGTGCGGTGTGCGGGTGTCGGTGCGCGGGTGTCGGTGCGGTGCCCGGTGCTCGCTGCGGACTCCCGGTGCCGGTCTCGGTCCCGTCCGGAGCGCGGCGGGGAAAGGCGGGGGAGGGGCGGGGCGGCTCCTACGGCCGGGCCATGTGCGCCAGGCCCAGCGGCCCGCGCGCGCCGGCGCCTACCAACGCGCGCTGGGCGAGAGGGGGATTGCTGTCCCCGCCGCCGCTCCCGCCCGCCGCCGCCTTCTTTCCCCGACGCACACGAGCGATTCCAGCGCCTTTGCCAGCCTCGGCTCGCTCCGCCAGCGGCGGCTTCTTCACCTTCTCACCCCACTGCACGCCTGCCACCCCTATCTCGTGACTGCTGTGGTTGCGCCCAAGATGGCGCCGCCTGCCATTCTACTGAGGTGGGGTCCGGCCGAACCATTTTTTGGGGGGCGCCGCTACATTTAACTGCGCTGACGCCCAGTGAAACCTCCTCCCTCAGCACACGTCGCTGCCAAGAGCTGGGCAGCAGGTGACAGGACAATGCCACGGTGAAAGGACAGCGCACTGGCACGAAACTCGCCCTACGCCCCCCCCTACAATGTTTCACTATGGCTTCGCCCGATGTCAGTCGGCGCGCGCGCGGGCGCTACCAAGTTGGTGTAGAGGGGGAGGCGCGCGGTGCTCCGCCGACATCGACGCGGTTGTGCCGGGGCGCGGCGAGGGCGGCGGGTCAGCGCCCCCCCTGCGGCGGCGGGGCCGTGTGGTAGGGCCCGGCGGTAGCGCCACATCAGCCGGGCGGGATGGCGGAGCCGAGAGCGGCGGGAGAGTTGAGGGCAGCCGCGGCCGGGCGGCTTCCGAGCGCTGTTTTATCCCACCGTGACCTTTGTGGGTTTTAAATAACATTTTTCCTGAGGTACAAGATGACAGTGGCCATGCTACGGCATCTCTGTCTGCCCCGCGAGAAGCCTTAAGGGCCGGTGACCTCCCGGTGCAGCCGGACACACAGAGCAGTGATCTGAGGGGTCACGGTGTGCGGTCCTGGCATTTTAGCGTGGTTTTTAAATGGTTTCTGAACTGAAAGCTCTCCTCTCTTTATGTTGGCTACCAACATGACTGACCTGAGAGATGTGACCCCACATTATCGATTAAAGCACCGCATTCTGTCCCGGGCACCTCAGGCTGATGAGGATCACAAAGAATACATGAAGTGTGACTTCTGCCACGATGTGTGTTTATATATACACACACATATATATAGTATATATTGTACATTCAGATGGATACATGCGGTGTGACTTCTGTCACCATGTGTGTATATATATATTTATATAGTATATTCAGAGTGGCTCAGAGAACTTGGAATTTGCCTCGGATACCATCTTGAGGTGACAATTTTAGAGGAAAAAGTTCTCGAGTAATGGCTCATCTGTTCAAACTTAGAGACGAACACCTGCATTTTGAGTAGGATTTCTTTCTTTATCCCAATGCTTTCAATCAATCATCAAAACAGACAATGCCAGCTTAAAAAAAAAAAAAGGCAGAACAGGTAGTATACAGGACATTTTAAAATTAGTCATGTATTGCAGCATCTTGGATGTTTTGAGAAGCTCTTCGGGCGGTGTTTGGGAAGCTGAGTCAGGCCAGCTGTGTAATGTTTCAGGGAGTCACACGATGGCATCCGAACTCCACTGCAGCTCCCCGGCTGAGCGTGTCCCTTCCCTGTGGAGGCAGCTCCCGTGAATGGAAACGATGACTGGCACTTGGGGCAGCAATTTTTTCCCCTCGTTACATCGTGGTAGCTGACAAGCCCCTGACTTCCCGGTCAGCCCCAGCACTGACTCTGAAGTGAACACAAAGTGCTGTTTCCTGCCATCACAGCCTTGTGTTTTTCCAAATGTGAGGCAGGACATGGTCAATCCATGGTCCCAGCTGGGTCCTCAGTATTCCATGGCTCTTCCAGGGGTGTGCATGAGGTCTGGGTTGCTTTTGTTTCACCACTCCCACCGCTGTCTCTGTTGCTGGAATGTGCAATTTCTGCAGTTGCCCTTTTTCCTGCCCTTTTTTTTTTGCCTAACCAAAGGACTATGGTCCTTTGGTCAGGCCGTAGATCTGAACATTGGATTCTCCTTTCCCCGACTCTTTGCACTTTCCTCTACTTTTCAGCAACTTTTGATTTATCTGCTCTTCCTTCCTTCTCCTTTTCCTTTCTCTGTTGAAATTTCCCCTCAGTCCCTGCCCTATCTCACTGCTGTTCTTTTTTCTTCTGGCCCTTACTCAGCAATCTGAGGGAGAGTGGAACAACTTTTAAAAACACAGATTTTGGCACTGGCAGCTGAAGCCTGTTCCTTTAAGTACTCCACATGCAAAACTCCCAATCAATGGGAAATTTGGGGGAAGAAAATCTTGCAGGAAAGGCTTTTTATAACACAGCTCTCCAACCAGCAGAGCCTCATGAATTTTATTGCGTGCAGGTGATCTGAGAATAGTGGAGCTGACAGCTCTGTTTCCTAAACTGAATTCTGAAGGAGTAAGCAAATTCTTGTATGAAATTTCATCTAATCCTGACAGGACGTGCCCAGAATGACACTCTGTGAGGCTGGGCCTGGGGTAGGGATTTATTTCTGTGTTGCTTTTGTCACCTGGAACCTGCTGGTTCAGCCCCGCTCTGGTGAGACCCAGCTGGAGTCGTGCATCCAGCTCTGGGGTCAGCACAGCAAGGACAGGGAACTCTTGGAACAGCTCCAGAGGAGGCCACTGAGATGATCAGAGGGATGGAAAGGAAGGAAAGGCTGAGCAAACTGGGATTGTTCAGCCTGGAGAAGAGAAGGTGTCAGGGTGACCTGACTGTGACTTTTCAATACCTGAAGGGGCCTGCAAGAAAGATGGAGAGAGATTTTTACAAGATTTTTACATTATTTTAAATCAAAATGGAGTAGGTTTGATTAGATATGAGGAAAAAACTCTACCCCGTGAGGGTGGGGAGGCCCTGGCACAGATTGCCCAGAGAAGCTGTGGCTGCCCCAGCCCTGGAGGTGTCCAAGGCCAGGTTGGATGAAGCATGGAGCAGACTGGGACGGTGGAAGGTGTCCCTGCCCACAGAATGGGGTTGTGACAAGATGATCCTTAAGGTCCCTTCCAACCCAAACCATTCTGTGATTCTCTGACGTGTCCTTTTTTTTCTTTAGTGTTTCTTTATGCTCAAGGTTTTCCAGAAGCTTTTGCTGCAGTTACAGCAAATACAGTAGTGTTCAATAACTTACTTTTTCAATTTTTCAACTGCCCCGTTGAAAAATTATTTCTGCAATTGAATTATTTTCCGCAGTATTTTTCTTCAAGACTCCGAAGCAATCTTCAGTTGAGAATATCTTATTTATACCAAATAAATAGTTATGCTATTAGCTTAAGTACAGACCAATCAAAAATCTATAGCTGAATGAGAACATGTTGATTCCTCCATTCATTTTCTCCAAAAATGCTGTATGGGCAAAAAATCCTGCGGTGTTCAGAAGTGCTGAGCAGGCAAAACTCTGCTGGGCTGCTGTACAAACATGATTTGAAGGGCCTCTCAGCTTAAATAATGCCATGCTTTTTTAATTTTATACACAGCTTTCGTCTGCACCCACACTCTTGGGGACTGAGCTGAAATAGCACTGAGGGAGGAGGAAAAGGAGAATCATTGACTCATTTACATCTTTGTAGCAGCACAAAAAGTTATTATTGTGGTCACAGTTACCCCTGAAATAATTCTCACTTTGTCATTTTCTGCTTTAGTTCTCTCTGCATACAGTGGAGGTGAATATTTAGCTTCCCGTGATTAAGAAATATCAGGAATATTAATTAGGGAATGCATCCAATCCTTTGGATGTTGAAAATATAAAAGTATTATTATTATGGATTGTAATGTCTCAATCTGGAGGTCCAAAATCTATTAAGTTTTTTTTTTTGTGTGTCTTATGGTGTTTTCAGGAAAATCACTGTACAAAACATGCACCCTTTTTTTTCACCACTGTCAACCATGTCATTCCTGACTAATAAAGTACAGGAAGTAGGGAAAAAATCACTAATAAAATAAGAGGTGCTCATACATGGAGTTCTTGTTTTGATGCAGTTTTGGAAGGTGTATTTGCATTTCAAACATTCATATTTCTGTGCTTTTCTGAATAGCTTAGTGTTCATTTCTACCAAGTTTACCAAAAATCCAGATGCACGCAAAATATAAAAAAATACTGAGCATAAGAAACTTGATTAATCACCATGGCAGCAGAAATGCCATGGGAAAAGGAACTCAGTTAAAGAAAGTACACAAAAATTAACTTGGAGGAATTAATCTGATGAGAGGGCACAATCTCAAGCTGTGCCAGGGCAGGTTTGGGTTGGACATCAGGAGGAATTTCCTTCGCAGAAACGGTGATCAGACATGGAACGGGCTGTCCGGGGGGGTCACGGATCCTGGAGGTCTTTCAGGACAGAGTGGACGTGGCACTCAGTGCCATGGTCTGGGTGACAAAGGCGCTGTTCGGTCACAAATCGATGATTTCAAACCCAATTGGTTCTGAGATTGTGTGACGGGAAACCCAAAGTACAGCCTCACCAGTTACCTACCTTTCCTAGCGCACAGGAAACCCTCCCTGAAGTTCACAACGCTCCTTTTCAGATTTCAGAACCTAAAGCAGTTATACTTCGGAATAATCCTGCATTAAACCCCTGAGCCGATCACCCTTACACGCTCTAAGATACTTGCGAGATGCGTTACTAATCCCGAAGCGCTTCAGAGGCGCTCGCAGCCATCCCGGCAGCGGCGGGGCCGGCTCGCTGCCCCTCCAGAGCCTGTCCGGAGCCCCGGAGGCGCAGCCCCGCTGCAATTTGACCACGTCCCCGCCGAGCCGCAGCCGGAGCCGGGCCCGGGCGGAGCCGCCGCGCCGCGGGCACCGCGCCCCCCGCGCCCCTCGCCCCCGGCCCCGCGGGAGGCGGCTCTGCCCGCCCGCCCCGCCCGCGCTGACAGGCGGGCGCTGCGGAGGAAGGGGAGGGCGGCCGCCCCGGCCTCACATGACCGCGGCCGCGATGGACGGAGAGCCGCCCGCGGGCACGGCCGCAGGTACGGGGGGATGCGGGTGCCGGGGCCGCCCCTCGGGGCAGCCGCGCCCGCCCTGCGCTGCCCGCCCGGGATCGGGGCTGCGGGGAAGCAGAAAAGCTGCGGGGAAGCAGAAAAGCTGCGGGGAAGCGCCGCCGCCTTCCCCTCTCCCCCGGGGCAGCGGGACCCCGCTGGCCCCGGCCCGCCCGGTGGGGCTCACGGCCGGGCCGCAGCGCTGCCCTTCGGGGCCATGGGGGTCCCTCCCCGTGCCGAGGAGCGGGTAAGGAGCACGTAACGCCCGGGCCGCTGGGGTTACCTGCCCGGTGGCCGCCCCGGTGGCCGCCCCGGTGCCGCAGGCGCTCGGCTCCCCGCAGTCCTTGTGCGGGGCTGGACGCGGGCACGGGGCGCGGTCCCGAAGTTCTCCCGTGGGGAGTGACGCGGCCGAGCGCTCCCTCCGTGCCGCACGGAGTTCATCTCGTGCCCGCCCGGAGGCTCCGGGCCCCTCGGAGCCGGCGCGGACCCTCCCGCAGCGGGGCAGCGCTCGGGCGGTCCCGGTGCCCCCGCTCCGAGCCGGCGCAGCCAGCGGAGCAAGCAGCGGCTCCCTGCGCTGCAGTTTTAGGAGCGTGCGGCTGGGGCTGGGATGAAGAAACTTGTAGCCAAATACTGCCAGCGCTTGTTGCGAAATGAGAGATGGAGGGAGCTCCTGGGTGAATTGAGGGAATAACGTGTTAGACTCCTTCAGCTGTTAAACTGAAGGAAACTTTTAGAGGGTTCTCTGAAGTTCTCTTTGAAGTGGCTGAACTTTTGTACCTGCTCTGTCCATACTATTTTTTTTTTTGCTCAGTTTGGAAAGAAAAGTAAGTAGGTAAGCTTAATGCATAGAAAAATGGTTTGGTTGATTGTATTTAGAATCTTGTGAGTTTGCACTTGTTAGGCCTGTGATGCTCCTGATGCAGATAATGCTTATAAATAAATTATTTTGGAATATTTCTGTCCAGGACTGATGTAACATATTGAACAGCAGCCTTTGTGGAAAAAATGTCCTACTGTACCAAAGAGAGAGCTTGTTCAGGTATGTCTGTTATGGATTTACCATCTGCTTCAGGAGCCTTATAGAGATAAAACAGTTGTCTCCAAGTAGAGTATTCTTGAACTGATTAACTTCTGGTGATGGTGCTTCTGTACCTTTCTGATCTACTCAACCTTCTTGAGAAAACCTGGTTTTCTTTGGCACAGAATTTATGATGAACACTGAGAGAGGGTACATAATGATTTTGGCTAAAGAAAAATAATGCTGTGAATGCAGCAATGTTTTTTATTTTTAGCATCGTGATGCAGGTTCAGAGATCTTTGAAGTTTCACACCCACATGTAATTGTTTTTGGAGACCAGCAGCTTGTCAGTGAAACGTCCAGAGCAGAGTCCTGATAGGTATCACTGATGCCCTCCTTTAAAGGCACATACAAATGCTGTGTTTTTGATTTAGCAGTATTAAAAGTAGAAGTACTTTAATACAATCGAAGAGAAAAGAAAAAAGGATAATGTCCAGCTTGTAAAGTCAATTCTGCAGAGTGGCTTTTATTGACTTTTTTTTTCTTTTGCTTTTACTTCCATTTGAGTCTGTTTTGCAACAGTTGCAGGGAGGTAATTCAGGTGTTGGCTGTGTAGGGAGTGAGGTGTCTCCTTTTTTTCTGATGGTAAACCTTTAACTCTGTGTTCAGCCTGTGGGAAGGCTGTACAGGTTGCAGACAATATAACTTGCACATGACCAATGATTTCCCCCCACAGTCTTCAAGTTTTATGGGTTGGTGCAGGTTGAGGGAGAAAAATTTACCAGTTGCAGGCATGTGGAATTGATAAAAAAGGAGGAAAGCTTTAATAATTGTTTTTCAACAGGATTTGGGATAAGAATGAGCTTGTTCTAACTATAAAATGTGTGAAAAGACCATTGAGATCCTGTAGGGTCTGGAGTGGCAATGCCATTTTTAATGCTAACATCAAGCATAATCAGGAGAGTGAGAAACATGTAAGGAAAATGAGAAGCAAAACAAAGATAAACTATTTATTTTCATGGGATATTCTTGACCTCTATAAGGACGGTTGGTTGTGGAAACTTGCCAGTTTTGTAGTCAGGCTAAAATGTCCTTGTGAAAGTTTCCCAGAGTAGTTGTTTGGGTTATTGCTTGCTGGGTTACATTTTTGGGTGTGAATTTTTACACTTCCAACCTCTTTTGAAAAACGATAGCTTAGCAGTCATCCACTGAGCGCTGGGAACCAGCCCTAGTGAGCATTTGACTTTTTGTCCCTGTAATCTTAGGGCACATTCCTCGTTGGATTTTTCTCTGCTAATCCTGTTATTTCTTCAAAGTAGCTGCATCTCACTTTATTGTGTTTGCTGCAGCTGGGGTCTGTGGCTCATGGCTGACTTGTGAATGGAATTTGTGTCCCTTGGATGCCCAGACTTGGGGAGTCAGATGAATCAGTTGATGATCTAACAGCATAGTTAAAAGAGCAGGGCAAGAGGCTTAAGGTTAGTTCTTTACACACAGTAAATCTGTGTGACAAGTTGGTGTTGGGGTTTTTTCTGCTGGAGTGTGGGATTGTAGTAGTTTGAGAAGCAGCAAGAGGCCTACAGCTGCAGGGGACTGCAGAAATTCAGGTGCTTTTTAAATATTACTAAAGAAAGCTTAAATAGTCTCATCTATTTTTGAGTTGAGGCATAACTTCTCTGTTTCATCTTTAGCAGCACCAAGTGCTGAATAACTATTTTAAACTTACTTGGAAAAACCACCAAAAACCCCTTCCCAAACAAAAACCAAACTACCTGCAACACTAAAAAAAGGGGAACTAGGAAAACCTAACCAAAGAAAAAAAACCCACAAAACCCAGTCTAACCAGTGCAGAGTACATACTTGGCATCTGTGGTGGTGGTGTTTTGGTTTTTTTAAAGGAGAAAAACAAAATGTTGGAGCCTGTTTCCAGCATCTAATTTTATGATAGTGTGTGCTATTTTATCTTGTTTTGACATTGTGGGTAGCTTGTATTTACATGGGAATTGTTGGGAAGGAGAAGGCAGGAGACTCTTAATTAGAGTGAAGCTAAATATGATAACTTTTCTTGTACCCAGTAAGAAATACAGACCTGCTTTCCATGTTGAACACACAGCTGTGCAGCACTTAGCTTTGTTAGATTGATTATTTTGCTTTTCTCCTTTTGAAATAAGAATTGCACAGTTCAAAACAACCCAAACAACTTGTGTGCAGTTGTTTCAAAAAATCTTTAAAGCCTTTAATAGGAAAAAAGTTTTGTTTGCCTTTTTTGGTGGTACTTATGTTGGGTTTTTTTTGTTTTTTTTTTTTAGGGGGTTTCAAGTTATGCAATATTTTAAAAAATGAGAACTAGATTGGGAGTCTATTTGAATTTGTAGTTGAAATCTGCACCAGTTTTCAGGGAGGCTGATGTGGATGCTGGATTCTGGAATTATGGAGGAATGTTTTTGACCTGGTAAGGGGGAGAGGCATTTCCATAATTCCTGGGGCTTCTCATGAGAAGACAGAAAGGAAAGGGAACTGCTGATGAATGATATTTACATTGCTGCTTTAGTGTTCCTGGCCCAGGAGTTGGTTGTGGAGCCCTCACTTTTTCCAGGGAGAAATCTGAGGTATCTGAGGTGTACAAAACCAGTCAGTTTTCATATTTCCTGTGGGTTGGATCCCCTCTGCTCTGCACAGCTGTGGCTTGTGATGATGGAGGAGAGATCTGAGCTGCTTTTCCTGAAGGTTTTGCTTCCTTACAGGCTCCTTTCTCCTTCTAGTAAAAATGTTACTAATATAATAAGTAATTCTGTGGCACCATCTACTTAAGCATGTCTGATAAATTTATCTGATTATTGCCTGGTGTAATAAGGAGTTGGTAGCATCAGCCATCTGTAAAATGGAGATAAGGCCTCCAAATTTGATTGACAGAGCTTAAACAGGGAAGGGAGATCAATGTTGTGATTTACCACCTGTGCTTCCAGCCCTGGCATTGCTCACCTGGGTGTGCTTACTGACATGTGAAAACTCTGTGCTGCTATCCAGGTACTTGGAATTTTGCTCTGGCTTTCATAAATGCATGATTTTGGAAATCTGGGTGGAGGAAACTGCTAACTCCATGGCAGGCAGATTGCTGCCCAGTTCTATCAGTGGAGTAATGAATGTTGAGCACTAACTAAAGCATGAAACGCTAACTAAAGCATGAAGTAGAGAAATTTTCTATTGCAGTTTTTCTCTGGGTAAGTTTCTCAACTCCCTTCAGTCCAAAGGCTATCTGACCTGTTCAAAAAAAAAAAAAAAAGTATTAGGCAGTGTTTTCATAGCTGTTTTCTTTTACAACCAAACAAAAACTAGGCCATGCTTTGAATGCTTCTTCAAACTTTTAGTTGTTGTCATCTTGTTGTCTTCATGTTTGCATATGTATGTTTGTATGTATTATTTTTAACTTTTATATCAACTTGTTTTCAATTGTATCAGGCCACTTCCTGATACCTTATTGACAACAGATTGAGAATGTGCTGTAGCAAAGGCCTAGCTTGTAGGAAAAAGCTCATTTTTATTTTGTCTGCTTCCCAGTGTTCCAGGGGAACCATTCCATACCTCCTTTCTGTATCCACTTGCTGCTGTCTCTATATAAACTTTAGTAGATAATATCTGCTGAAACCAAAGGGAATGTTTTCAGAATCAGCTGTTGTGCACAGAGATTCGTGATGGGGAGTGTTAAGTGTTCTGTTACAATGCATGTAAATCCTTTTACTGGCTGAACACAGGAGCTCATACCAATGAGTTCCCACTATTATCCACCATTCCTGGCCAGGGCTCTTGAGGCTGTTCCCAAATAGGCTCTTTAGTAAGTAGAATGAAAAATGGGCTGAAGAATAGCTCCAGTATATGTTGCTCTGTAGGGTTAGTGTTAATGCCATGATAAGCATTTCCTAAAGCAGGTTAACAGCTGTTCCCAAGTCATTTTACTGTGTTCTCAGAGCTGTGTTTGTGGGTGTAGATTCACTCTGTCTTGTTAGCAGACATGCTGAGGTTATTAATTAAACAGTAATTATTCAAACTTGTTTGCATGGTTGTCTGGTTTGTGTGATTTCACACATTTAGACAAGGTTGAGATGTAAAGAAGCTACAGAATATTTCAGGGAGAGCCAAGAGTGTGAACTGCTGATAAAGAGAAGGCATGTCCTGTAGGTGATTTTTAGAAAGCAAATTTAAAGAATAATTTGATAAAAACTGGGGAGAAATTACCAAGAAAGGGGCAAACTGTGGATTCTTGCCTGGTGGGGCATCACTCTGTGGATGTCTTACTGGGTAATGGGTTCAGACCTGTAAGGAACTCCAGAGCCCTCAGCATTAGTTTGGTTCTGGGACTTAAAGGTGAAACAACGAGGGTTTCATGGTTCACCCTATACATCTTTTCTCCTCATACCTGTCTCTTGCCTTTGGGGTTTCAGGGGTTAACCAGACAATGCTGAGCCCAGTTCAGGGACAGGTTTGTGCTGTTGGTGTCCAGCAGAAAGATGGGAAGCAGAGACAGTGACCCAATAGGCAGGAGGAGATGTTGTGTTAGCACAGATTGGCACTGCTTGGGGAATTATTTGGGGTGCATTTTGAGTAGCCCCCTTTGGGGGAGGCCCCTGCAACATCAGCCAGTGGCTGAGCATCACAGAAAGCTCTGGAATTCTCTGGGGGGAGGTTTGTGTGTGCATTGGAGGAATAACAACATCTGCTGTCCTGTGTTGCATTTTACTGGTGTGTCTTGAGCAGTTAAACCCAAGAATTACCAGGGTGGACACCCAGAGCACTGCTGCTCTGGAAATCCAGGATACCTTGTGCTCTACAGGTGTTGTGACTTCATCCAGCAATATCCCATGTCAACATTGAATTAGTTTATATTATTTTACTGCAATTTTCTGGCAGGTAGCTGGAAATCTTTAGGAGCTGCTGCATAGGTGGGGTTAGCAGCTGATATGTCTATTAAAGCAGAGGTGTTAAGACTTGCTTCTCTGAGTCACATTAGCAGGAATCTGAAGCCTGATGAGGCATGTGGGATAAGGTCATTTGTCCTGGATTTAGTTTGGTTTCATTAAGTAATTTTATGGAGCAAATAGCCCAGTGTCTGTTATGAAGTGATAAATCTGAAGAATTAAAGATTGCTTGTTTTCCCTGTTTATCAGGGCCTAGGGCACATGAAGGAGCAGGTAGGAAATCCTTATCAGGAGGAGGTCAGGGCTTTCAAGTTAAGGCTATGACTTCTTATCTTCCTTGAGTTAATCTGTTACCCAGTTAAGAACTTTTTGAACTCTGTATCGAAGCTGAAAGAAATGCTTCTTGCTTCTGTACTGTTACTGTGTTCTCCAAATTGCAGATATATTTAAGAACTTCTGCACAATGGCAAGGAAGGGATAATGAATCCTACCTGGCTTTTCCAGGTACCTTTCATCATGGATATGACTTGCTTTATAAAATAGCTTGTTCACAGTATGCCTTTTACAGAGAGGAAGCAACCCAGCTGCTCCAGACTGGAGAGCAGAACTCAGGTATGGAGTGGACAGAGCCCAGGGTTGTACCCTCATTTTCCACACTATTTCCTATGTGTGGAATGGGTAGAAAAGAAAGGATGGCTTTGAAAAACAATGTAAGCTTAGTTTACAGTCACATAATAGATGCAGTTATGAAGCCAGGGTGAGATAACAGGCTGCAGTCAGGCACTTGGTAAGAGAACACTCTGAGTCATCAGCTTTGCCCCTTCTCTGATGCCATTTGTCCTCTGGGGCCACATTCTTAAGAGCCATCTTCTTTCACTTCTGCATCTGAGAGTCAGTTACTGTCCAAAGCTGCCCAGTTATGGTCAAATTCACTGTCAAAAGCTGTTTGTTTTCTAGCTACAAGCAATGGAAGAGAATAGGTAAGTTTGAAAGATTTTGTCACAGCTTGCTGTGATTGAGGAATTCTTGGGTGGGAGCCCTTATTAGGAACCTTTTCCCTCTGCTTTGGAACTTAAGTATGTTGACATAGTAAATTATTGTAATTCACACTCTCTGTAGCACACTGTCATAGAGTTTAATAAAATTATGTCAAATGAAGTGTCTCCTTCCTTTGTAATGATGTGCAAAATTAATGGATTAAATTTCTGCAGCGTGCTAGAACGACACATTTTTCTTTCCTTCCATGAGTTGTTCTAGGCAGGATCCAAAAGTGCTGAGCAAGGGTTTCATTCATTTTGGCAGATCCTGCTGTGGTGGGAGCTGGACAGACAGGAAATGCAGGCCTCTTAGCTGATTCACAGAACAAATTTGGCCTGTGATTCTTTGCTTAGTGGAGATGTCTCTGACTCGATATAATTGGTGGTGCTCCTGGGTGTTGGGAGCAGGGAGGTACCAGTGATGTGAACGTGTGAGAAGCAGCATAACCTCCCAGGGGAGTGGCCTGGCTGGGCTTCTGGTGGTGTTGCACCACTCTGGCAGCACCAAGCAAAGGAACAGAATATTTTAGGGCTACTTCTTTTACTATATCTTATCAGGTCTATTGTTTTTTCCCTTTTTGTCTTGTAGATTTGGCAAAGCCTCCAGTAAATGAACCAAGGGAAGCAGAACAGTTTCTAATGCAGACGCCCCAGGGAAATCCACTGCTGCTTTCCCACACCCTACAAGAGCTATTGAGCAAGGACAGCGTGCAGGTGGAGCTTATACCTGAGAAGAAGGGCCTTTTTCTGAAACATGTGGAATATGAAGTTTCCAGCAAGGTAATGTGAAGAAGCTTTGGGCTTGCTGAGAATGCATCCTCCTAAAAATGTCTGTGCAGTTTCTGCTGGCAAAGTTCTGAGTGATTTAGATGTGCTGAGTGATGCTGGTTTTAAGCAGACCAGTTGTGTGGGCTGATTTTTAATGCAGCAGCACTGGGCCTTCCTGACGTGGGCCTCTGCAGCTTGGACCATCTAACTGAGCTGTGAAGGATGGTCTGCAAGTTCACTTGCTTGAAAACCTGAGCTCTGTAGCAGAGCAGGCGACAATGGAAACGGAACGGTTTTGTAACAAACTGGCGTAGATAGCTGGGAATTTCAAACTGATTTGAGCTAGTGAAGAAATTCTATTTACAGTGCAAAAAAAAAAAAAAAAAAAGGTTGAGGTGCTGCTGTCTAAGCTGTGCATTGATTTATCCCCCCTGGTTAATTGCAGAGGTTCAAGTGCTCGGTGTACAGAAGATACAATGACTTTGTGGTGTTCCATGAGATGCTGCTGCACAAGTTCCCGTACCGCATGGTGCCTGCACTGCCCCCAAAGAGGGTGCTGGGAGGTAAACCTGCATCTGCTTTTTGGGCTGCAGGGGGTTTGCTTCATGCTGCAAGTGTGATACTGTTGAAAAGGAATGTTTAAAAGATTGAAAGGCTTCTGCTTGCCTCAGACAACTTAGAGAATATTTGTTCAGGTGGTCAGTCTGAAAGGTCTGGTTTTGGGAGCTGATAGGTGTCCATTTGGATTTGGGAGCTATAGGTATCCATTCTTTGGTTTTTGCTGCAGTGCTTTCTTTTTGCTTTCTGAGATGTCATGTGAGGGACATTAGCTGAAATCTCATGTTTCTTCCTGCAGCTGATCGTGAGTTCATAGAATCGAGGAGGAGAGCGCTGAAGCGATTCATAAACCTGGTGGCTCGACACCCCCCCTTCTCAGAAGATGTGCTCTTGAAACTCTTCCTGTCCTTCAGTGGCTCAGTGAGTGTTTGTTAGCAATAGTCCTGAGCTTGCAAGTCTTGCTGTAACTGCCACAGCGTTCAGGATTGCTGTTAACCTGCATGGCTGTGCTCCCTGGGAGGAAGAGAATTTTCTCTCAGTAGGTGTTTCCACAGTGGAAAGTGGAAGGTAATTTCACTCAGTGCCAGGAGTGTAGTATTTTGAAAATTTTAACTGTTCTTAGGCAGAGATTATGCTTTTCCTTAAATTAAATCTAACCTGGGTAAAGCTGTATCTGCTGATATAATATATCTGAGACTTGCATGAACTGCCTGTGTTTTTTCATAGTTCCTTCATGCTCATTTGATTCTATATTTTCTCCAGGATGTACAGAATAAGCTAAGGGAATTGGTCCAGGGAGTAGGAGATGAATTTGTGACTTGCAGATTAGCTACCCAAGCCAAGGTAAGTATATGAATTTCTTGCAACATTACTTTGCTTTAAATGGCTTTCTTCTCCTGGTGCTTCAGTTATGGCATTTTTGCAGTGATGGACACCTTAAGTAGGAGACATTTGTTTCCAGAGATTGAAGGACTTGTAATTTTATTGAAAAGATCAAATAAACTTTTGACTCTTAAGGGCCTGATATTTCTTGCTAAATTCTGGCTCATGAATATGGTATAGGTTAAACAATGAATCCTGCTCAGAACAGTTTCTCTGTAATTACTTGCACTTGCATAACAAACAAATGCACAAATTGCACAATTTAAAAGGTAATGTCTAGATTGATGTCTTTCCCTTGTGCTCATGCCCTCATTCTGTCTTGTTCTCTCTCTGTGGGAGAGCAATTTGGACTGTTATGGAAAAGCTAGTTATAAATTCTCCATATATCTGTTTATCCCAGTGATTAGTGCTATGAGAAGTTTTAAGTACACATCCACAGTGTTCATTGAGCAATTTCAAAGCAAGTTGTTGTTCAGGTTCCTGCAGTGCTTGCAGAAGGTTTTGCAACTGGAGCTTAATTCAGGCTTTTACCAGTGATAAACTGGTCAAAAAAAGCTGAACTTTCAGTTCGTGCTTGACTTTACTGGGCTGGGAGTTACCAGTTGGATCAGATCAGAACTTGTGAGCTTGAAACCTCACATACCTTCTTTTAACTACATAGGAGAATTGCAGATTTTGCCAATTCTATCTGTGCTGGGCATTTGAACCCCTTTCTACCTCTGAAAATGAGGGCTGTTTGTGTGACATGTGACTTGGCCACCTCAATGGCAAACTGATCTCTGCAGAGTTGTTAGAGCACAGTGGGAGAGCGTGAGCACAGGAGGGAAGCCTGTCCCTCTCTGCAGCCTGTGGTGTGCCTCTGATTTATCCACCAGTAATCCCTCTGTACCCCTCCTTCAGGACTTCCTCCCAGCTGACATTCAGGCCCAGTTTGCTGCCAGCAGGGAGCTGATCAGAAATATTTATAACAGTTTTTATAAGCTCCGGGACCGTGCGGAGAGAATCGCTTCCCGAGCCATCGACAACGCCTCCGACCTCCTCATATTTGGGAAGGAGCTCAGGTGGGTTTGGAGGAACAGGATTTGCTGATTTCTGCTGTTGGTTTGGAACTCAAAACTCTTGTAAAGTTTGCCTGCAAATGGTCTGGTAAAAATGAGTGTTTTAGTGCATGCTGTAGGACATAATCAATTTTCCTTCTATAAAAGAAGGAAATACACACTTTTCACTAAGGCTGCACTCCTTGGAGTGTGAGGAAAGAAAACAGAAATACCTTCACATTCAGGTACTTGTGTTATTGTCTCTCTCCCCAGTATGTACACAGTTAACTCTGCATTTGAGGTAGGACAGTAGTAGCTCGGCACTGTGGGCTATTTAGGCAGATTTGAAACTGCTCTCTGCAAATAACTTTATCTGCTCAGTGGAATTTGTCTCCTAGATGTGACCATTGCTTTTCTCCTTCCAGTGCTTTGGGCTCAGACACTACTCCCCTTCCTTCCTGGGCTGCTTTGAATAACAATACATGGGGGACTCTGAAACAAGCCTTGAAGGGTCTGTCTGTTGAATTTGCACTTCTGGCAGATAAGGCTGTGCAGCAGGTGAGTCCTTTACTTTTGTCCTTTTTTTTTTCCTTTTTGTAACATGAATGAAGTACACTGCTGCCCTAAATTTTATCTTGAATCATGAGTTCTGTGGACATAAGCCCTTCAAGAGTTAAGAGGGAGATTGCAGTCCAAACTCACATCCTCAACTAACAGCCTGCTTGTTCAAGCTTGTGTGAAATACCTGAACTGTGTTTAAATGGGGAAAAAATGTAACAGGCAAGAGAAAGGAAGAAAAAACCTGCTTTCTTTCTTAATGTTAAATGGTTACTGCACACATTAAGCTCACTATTAGGGTGAGCTGTCCGAAAGTGCCGTGTTCCATTTTATTAATCTGCCACAGAGAACCCAGAATAACGTACTTCTGAATCAAATTTTCATGCTCATGTACTTAAACATTACATGAGAATCATTCAGCATCACATTCCAGTCTAAGTGCACAGTGTGGTAATGGCTGTCAGAATGATGTGAGAACACGACAGTCTGGGAAGGAAAAGTAATAGTTTTGTCTTCAGTGCTCTTCATCTCATTGTGTTAAAACAGTCAGTGTGCTTTTGTAGATCAGTCAGGCCAGGTCTCTTTCTCAGGAGTTTATGCTCCAGAGAGCTCTATTGATACAGGAAGAAAAGAGTATTCTATAAAATAAAAACATTGGCAGTGAAATTTGTCTTGGTGTCTCATCTCTGCCTTCTGATGCATGAACTGTTATGGGGAACATGCAGGTATTCAGAGTTTTAATGGATTAGTTATCTTGTAGGAAGGGAAGATGAAAGATTGGAGCAATCTGCAAGAGCAAGGAATTCCAGGCAGAGTGTGCTGAAAGGACTGACATGCAGGCCTGTGAAACCAACTCCTCTCGTTCTAATGATCAGTCAGTTGGAAAAGCTGTTCCTGCCTCAGTCAGGTCTTTGTTCTGCACACTGAAGACTAAACACTCCAGTGCCATTGGAGAGATTTTTGATGCAGTTGTGTAAGCTCTGATGTGCCCTGGAGAGAGCAGTGAGAGCCTGCGTGGTGTGGGGGGGTGACGGGCTGTGATGCCAGGCTTACGTAAAATGTACTTTTTCCTTGTTTTCTAGGGTAAACAGGAAGAGAATGATGTGGTGGAGAAGTTGAACCTTTTCCTGGATTTACTCCAGTCCTATAAAGTGAGCTCTGCTGTTCTGCCAACAAGAAAGTTGTTTAGAGCAAGTTTGTGCTCTTTAGAGGGTGTAACGCCAACTGGATGGAAAACTGTCTGTGAGGCCAGTTCAGAGGCAAACTGGGCATCTGGCAGAGGCAGGGGAGTGGCTGTTGGCCACAAGGAGCTCTGTAGCCTTCCTGATAGCTCATCTGATGATGAGAACTTGCCAAAGAGCAAACTCTGCAAGGAATTTAAAAACATGACTGGTTAAACTGTATGGATCAGCTAACTTTTTGGTTTTAGATGTGGCTGCTTTTGAGTCAAAGCAGTGAACTAGATTGCTACTGATTTGGTCATGGAGACATGAGTTCAGTTATGAATGAAAGGATTTTGTTAATACTAATCTTCTGGTCAGCTGTATGTGGCAGCCTCTCCTGACATTCCCAGGCCAGGATTGAATTTGAAGTACTTGAGCCAGCACTTTAATTAATTGCCAGCACTTAGTACTGAGAAGGTCAGAAAAGATAAGAGGCCTGATAAGATCCAAAATGTTGGCAGAAGTGATGCTCCAGGTTGACTCTTAAGCTCACTGGTCTGGGTTCAAGCAGTTTTGTTTCTTAAAGTCTTAGCTACTGGCATTTTTTGACCCTCTTGAAAACAAAGGAGGAGAAATCTGCAGCATAGAAATGACACAAAATGTGACCACACGTGTGTGCTCCTGATGTACTTGGCTGTGTGTGTGCTGACTCTTGGCTCCACTGCTGTTTTCTTTTCCCATAAAGGACCTGTGTGAAAGGCACGAGAAGGGGGTGTTGCACAAGCACCAGCGAGCCTTGCACAAGTACAGCATGATGAAGAAGCAGATGATGAGTGCCACTGTGCAGAACAAAGAGCCAGAATCGGTGGAGCAGCTGGAGTCTCGGATTGTGGAGGTAGGGCAGGCAGAGCAAAGGGTGGGACTGGGCTCTGATGCTGCTGCTCTGGAACTCAGTCACATTTGCAGACAGTTTTTGGGTGAAAGGGTAGCCTGTACTTTGGGAAATCTGTGCTCCCCACTGTGCCACGTGGAAAATGTGTTGGTTTTCCTCAACACTTGTTACTGGGTCTCAGGCAGCACATCACTTGCAGGAGTTGTGGGAAGCATCAGTCTGCATAATGGAAAGGGCAATTCCTGCTCTATCAAATGGGTTCAGGAACTGCCTTTTTAGGGTTTTGGTATGTGTTTGGATTGCTGGTATGGGGAGGAATGCTGTTTTCTCCTGTTTCTCCTTTTCCCCGTCCTCTTCCTGGTCACTGAGTTCCTCTTCTTTCAGCAAGAAAACGCCATCATAACCATGGAGCTGCGGAATTACTTCTCCCTGTACTGCCTGCATCAGGAGACACAGCTCATCCACATCTACCTGCCTCTCACATCTCACATTCTGGGGGCCTTTGTCAACTCCCAGATTCAGGGTCACAAAGAGGTGAGTTCTAGATTGTCCTTTTTCTCAAAATATGAATGAGAATTTGAATGGATTTGTTTTCACCCATTGGCCTTCATCCTCTAATCATTTGTGCAGTTGGGCTCTCTCATAGCCTAGGAAGTTACCTGAGGTTTTTCCAGTTTGGGGTGAGGATCAGGGTTGGCCTCTAACCCCTCTAAAAGATGGTATCTTCCTGCAGCAAGTTTTTTTTTCTTCTTTTCTTCTCTCATCTGTTGCTGGCCCTACCCTGTGAGTAGTTGAAAAAGACCCAACCATTCAATCTCTACTCTGTAATGAGTGATGTGTGTTTGTTAGATTAATGTGGTTTTTTGTTGAGCTACACAACATATTGTATGACAAGAAAACTTTCCAGGTTTTGCTCTAAAACTCAGAAGCTCCCTTTTGTTAAACCCTAAACATGGTCTTTAATATTCCCATATACAGACTTTTTTGCTTTGGTTATATTAAAAAAGTCTTGTCTCCTTCAGCTCCCTTCCATCCTTTCAGTGAAGGAATTTGATGAAGGGAAATCTCCCTTCCATACAGGCTCAGGAAAATATACATGGAACTTCACTGGTCTGACAGGAATATTCTGGGTCCACTGAACTTCCTGAAAATACTTCAGCAAATTTGTTGTCTCTGTATGTCTGAGACTGCTGCTAAAATTCCATGTGGTGAGATTGTTACTTGCTGTGTGGTCATGTCTGCTTTCTCTCCTTCTCCACTCACAGATGAGTAAAGTTTGGAATGAATTGAAGCCGAAGTTGAGCTGCCTTTTTGTGGGATCCAGCAGTATGCCAACTCCACCACTGTCACCTCCAGAGGGAAACTTCTTTTCCAATTAACATTCCAAGCATCCCACACGGAGCAAGAAGGGCAATCAACGAAGGGGTGGGACCTCTACCTCCAATGAATCCTCCAAAACAGCTATTTTTATTTTTATTTTTTTTTTAATATTGCTGCTTTGAGCTGCTCTCTGATTTAGACAGACTGGATGTGGGGCAGAACATATGGATATAGAGACAATTTTGTAATTTTGCAATGCCCTGGGGCAGAGCTGATGCTCATTCTCCTGCAGACACTCCTCATGGGGTCGGGACAGGGCCTGCACAGCGAGTGCTGCGGGGTTTCTTGTTGCTGAGGCCTCTGCATCTTGTACTAACAGTCCTCCACTCGTGTTTATCTGCAGCTGTGCTGACACATCTCTGCTGGCACGTCTCTGAAGTGCTGAGATGAACAGGATAGCTGAAGCACTTGCTTGTAGTGGAGATAAATTGCTTTTTATGCCTTGGAGGGCCTGTGTTAGGGACGTGTGTGCATAAGGAAAGCTGAAAGCCATCCCCCATCCCATTGTAGGTGTCTGGATTTGATTTCTTCCTGCTAGACCTTAGCACAAAATGAATGAAGTGGTTGGATTTTGTAACCCAGCTGGGCAGGGGTCAGTGCTGCTCTGTGACAGGGATTTTCCTGATGGTGCTGGATGGACTGGATTGTCAGTTTGTTTCCCTTCACGGCTGAAGGGCATTCTGGGGACTTGCTCATATTTTTCAGTTTGGGGCCAAAGACAGCTGGGTTCAGGAACTCAGAGGAGTTTGCCTGGCATAAATGAGAAAATAATTGACTAAAACATTCCCTAATTGTAAACCACTTGTACTACAGGAGCAGAACAGCTACAGGGTAGCTTGTTTATTTCTTCTGGAGGTTCTGACCTCCATCTGTTGAGTAGCTGCTCAGATCTGTTGGAGAGCTGCTGACCCAAAGGCTGGTGTTTTCTTTGGTGTAATATCAGAAGTATCCTGCTGCACCAGCAGGCTGGAACACAGTGCTGATAAAGTTCATTAGCAAAAATTCAGTATTATCAGGATGTTACTGTCATTCTTCCTGGCTGTGGGTAGCATTGCAGTATGTTTGTTTGTGAAGGAAAGTAGATGATTAAGTAAAAGTTCTCATCTCTAAAAACACCACAGCCCTTGGTAATGGGGTTTTCAGAATGGTTTGTGGTTGTGATAAAGGGAGTAAACATTCCCCACTTTGCATCTCCAGTGGCTTTGCCTGGGGAGGCAAAGGGGGAGAACGTGCATGTTGTGTTACCTCAGGGGAAATGGTGCACATCCTCCAGAGAAACTGATAATCAAACTGCAAACGTCTGCAGCAAAACTCTGTGTGAACAGGACTCCCTGGACCTGACTTCTCTGGGGCCAAAATAGCTTCCAGAGGGGAATTTGTGACTTGGCTTCTTAGCATTTTCCTCAAATGGGTAAAAAAGGAAGCACATTAACAAGGATGCATGCTTGCTGTTCATCAGAATCATTACAGTGTTTTCCCACTGGGGAACTTCCCCATTATCAGGAAGTATATTTAAATCCTCCAATCACAAAAGCCTTTTTTGATTTGATTTTTTAATTTAGAAATTTCAGTGCAACATGAAACTCTTCCTAGCCCAGATGGAAATTCTGGATTAGTTTCTTCAGCTAGGAGCAAGATAAGTTATTTGCCCAGTTTCAGGAGACTGAATAACCATTACTCACACTCCTCAGAATGGAGTAAATACACTGCTGTGGGTGAACTCCTTGAGTGCTGGGCCTTAAGCAGTGTGTAGCCAACCTTGCACAGATTGCATTAAAGAGCTTTTTCCAACAATTCAAATGTTAACTCACTTTCCTCCTGCACATGGGTCTTGTCCAGTGAGACAGATGAACTGCAAATGGCTGTGACAGATTTGATTCTCTCCTGGAGATTTCCTAAGTGATGCAGAAGAAATTCTGCTCACAAGCTGGAGCTAACTGTCAGGGGAGGGAAATGTTTCTACAGTCCAGTTACAGAGAAGATATCATCTCAGGCATGGTACAACAGGTTTTTTCTGCTTGACCTTGTCTTGATTAGAAAGATGGTTTGTGGTTAAGTGTGGAAAGTGTGTTACCAGACTTTTCCATGCTCTTCACATTAGCAGAAGGTGCTGGCTGGTTATGGCTGGCTTAGTCTCAGCACCCATCCTCCCTCACTTGTTTGCCTGATGTGGTGAACAGTGAAATTGAGAAAATACTGTATGTTTTGGGGCAAGATCTGATAATTTATGATGGGTCTCATGAGTTACTTGTTTGACTGGGCAGTGTTCTGTAGGAGTGCTTGCAAAGGACTAGCCTGAATGGAACTTTGCTCTTCTCACTTTTAGAAAAACATTACAATTTTGAACTTGATTTAAAATCAAAAAACAACCCCCCCAAAAGCAAACATCAAAATGTCATTAGGGCTTTAGACTAACTCCTCTTTCCTGTTTGCCTTCAAGCACAAATTGTACAGTCCTAGTGCAGAGACTGTAACAATAATAGACACACCACAGGACCTATAAAGAAACTGAAATTATCTTGTTTTGAGAAACACCCCATTCCTCCATTGTCAGACCCTGTGTCTTTGAGGAGAGTTTTGGGGGTGGGCTTTTCTTGTTTTGGTTTTACTCTGTCCACCAGGTATTTGAGAACTGAGGCCCAGCATTCTCAAAGCTGATCCAGCTGCTGGCACTTTCAGAGTTTATTTCAAACTGGACTGTCAAGCTTCTGTCTCATTCCTAAAACAAATGCAGACACTATTTCATACAACCCTTAGTTTGCAAACCTTTCTTCTGGGAGACTGGTCAGTGTGCAAATAGCACTGTTTGTTTACCTCAATGTGTGAGGGATTTCCTTACTGTCTCTGTTTAGTTTATGGATCTGTCAGACTTGGAGGGCAGCATCAAGCACAGCCTTCCTTCCTCCAGAGGGAAGCAGCAGGGACTCAAGGATCCATCAAGCTGTCTGTCTGTCCTAGCCAATGTGGGGAAAACAGTTGTGGTTACCTCCATGCTCTTGCCTTCTGCAGTGAACACTAACCAAGCCAGACTAATAGAGGAGTGTGTGCTGCCTATCTGAGATCTGATGCTCCTGTAAGATGCAGTGCCCAAGTGTTAATGTGCTTTTGTGAATGGAAGCTTTTCTGTGTGTGCTTGAGGTCAGGGGACTTTGATGTGTAAAGGAGTGATGGTAGAAAAGCCTGCAGTGTCTGTCAGAGCAGTGCTGGAGGTACCAGGGTAGTAAACACCTGAGACCTTGAAAGGCTGCCTGAAAATTGTTCTCTGAAAAGGGCTCTAACTTTCCTCACTCCTGAGGGCTTCTCCACTTCCAGCTGTGAAGTGGGAAGATACAGGCTTTTTGTCACTATCCTGTTGAAAGGCTCAAAACTCTATTTACAGTACCTTAAATCTTGTATCCTTCTTTCCCTCTCCTTCCATCTTGCTGGCAAGTTGCTCCTCCTCAGTTGTAACATGTTAAACGGTGCCTTGCTACATTCCAGTGCTTTTAACTCTCCTTTAACCATGCAAGGGTGTAATTCCTGGAATTGTAACAGGCTAATTTACACTCTTCAGTTTGTGCTGTTCACTAAATGACAAGGAGCACCAGCTGGGGACAGAACTCAGTTAAAACAGCAGTAACATCCCAGCTCTTTGACATGAGCTAAAAATGAGGGTTGGGGAAAGCACCTTCCTGAAAGGACTCACCTGACTGCAGACAGAATAACAGAAGTGGAAGCTTGAGCCATGCTTGTTCTTTTCCTACCCAAATTCCTGGAGGAACAGAAAGTAATTCTGTGTGATTGTCACGTGCTGTCTCTCACCCAGCAATTTACAGTTTCCATCAGGAAATAACCCAAGGTATTTAACAGGTATTGGCTGCCAGTTATGCCCTTTCCTACCATGCAGTAAGGTCCTACACTCTGTAAAAGCTGCTTGTCCTTTCGTGCTTATTCTATTTGCCCCAAGCCATTCTCTCTGTTAGAGCAGCCAGGAACCCTCACTGCCAGGTCAGAAGCAGAGGTGGGTATCAAAACCTCTGCAAATAAACGTGCAGCACAAAAGGAAAAGAAAGGTTTTAAGGTATTAATTCATCCTCCTAAGTCTGAGCTGTGGATTGCTGAGCAGATGAAGAAGGATGGTTTTGAGTGGTATAAATTTTTCAAAACTGCTGGAAGGAGACAAGAAACAAACATAGTTCAGAGGGTGTGAATTTTGCCTGCCTGGAATATCCTGTATCTTTGCTTTGCTCAAATAGCCTTATGTATGAAGCACTTTATTCAAAAGCAGGAATTAAAGAACTATTACTACAGCTAGTAGACTGGAAATGTTTACAGATCCTACATAACATTCCAAGATTCTATCTGTAAGTGTTACATGTCTGTAAAAGTGTTTGAAAAAAGGAAAAAAAAAAAAACCAACTTGTGTAAGAAGTTACATATGTGCTGTGTTATTTCTGGCATGATTGGATTAAACTTGTGCTGCCCACCATGCTGGGTTGGGCTGACATCAGTGCTGAGCAGTCACCTGGTCCTGCCCTGGGACAAAGCCTGCAGCCCTAGGGGATGGCACTTTGCAACAGGAACTTGCTGGAAGTTGAATTTATTCAGCATATTTTTACCTGAAATGCTCAAATAGTTTGACTTCACAGCAGGAGCTGCAACAGTGAAAGCTGGGCTGAGACAGGGCTGTATATCTACCTCTGGCTTGTGCTTTAACTCCCATAACCTCACACTGCCTTCAGCTGGAGGATCCTGAAGGAGTCTCTGGTTTGAACTTTTCAAAAGGCTTTCACAGCACCGTTACAACAGACCAACACATGCTTTTACTAAAAAAGTATTTTTAATAATAAAAAAAACAAAACACCCACCCCTAAGGGAAAAGCTTAAGCCACTAAAAATGGTTAACAGTTAAGTTTTTAATAGCTGTGATGACATAACCACCAAAGCTTACCACAACCAGGGACTTCACAGCATGGGAAAACCCCCTTACTTTCCAGTGATCTGGAAAATAAGTCTTGTGTTCTGGAGCTGAGCAACAAGACCCTCACAAGTCACACTCAGGATGCTGTAGCCCAATGTGGGCAGTAGCATGTGGGCTGAATGCTTCTGCTTTCTTAAACTTCCTCCACTTCTTTCAGGCTGTGCTCCAGGATGGTGTCTTGTCCTTGGAACTTAAAATAGCCACGAAACAACTTTCTCTGAAGCACCAGGGGAAACCAGTAGCTGTCATCTGGCCACATGCAATGGAAGGGCACCTCGTCCAGCTGAAACCACTGGGGCCGCATTTCTGGTGGCAGAAAACAAAAGAAACTCTGCATGGGCCTGCTCATGGATTGTTGCTGCCTGCACTGTGAATGTTGGTCAACAAGCAGCCTCCCTCTGCAGCCCAGCTGCCTTCCTTCTGGGAGGCATTTCAGAGTGAATAGTTCTCCATTTCCCAAGGGCAATGCTGTCTCAGAAGAGCATGCACCTCCTTTTCCCCAGACCAGCCACCTACCCTCACTTTCTGTTGGCTCTCCATGAAAGTGATCTGCACGGAAAATGTGAACGTCCATGAGTTCAGAGTTGCCCACAAATTCAAATGTGATCTGACCCATCTTCTGCAAGGTGTCCACAGTCAGTCCACTCTCCTCCAGGAGCTCCCTCCACAAGAAAAAGACATCTTACATGAAACTGAGCATTAGGAGGACAAAAATTGAGTCATTAGCTTTACTCACACATTTAAAACCCTTTCAGTGAACCAAAGGTGAAAGCTCTTATAGTACAGCAGAGCAGGGTTCTGACCTGCACCAAGCCACAAAGCTACAACACCACACTGGAGCCTGGCCAGGTGGGATTGTGTGTTATTTCAGGCTCCTGAGCCTGGCAGGAAAACAGTCTATGTTGCAAGGGGAAGATTCAGGAAAATGGAACATTTAGTAGAATTCAGTCCTTGCAACATGCAGCTCTTCTCTGAGGTAAGGGAGAAGTGGGGATGTGAAGTCATCTGACTATAGCTGGGTGTGGCTTCAGAACTCCAAGATACACGTCATTTAGACAGGCAAAAAGCTTTGCCAACTTCAAGCTGAACCTCTTAGAATTGTGGAGAAGCAGGTCATGAATACCAGAAGGAACATCTATACCTGCTACACAATCAGCTGCTTCTGAGGCAAACTGAAGCTTAGTTAAATTACACACTCCATAACACCATTTGCATACAGAAGGTTGAGAATTCCGGTTCCCATTCAAATGCAGTGTGAAAAACACAAAGCACTTGTGCAAACTTTGCCTTTCTGCTCCTTGGAAGCACATTGAGCATAACCAGAGGCCAAAAGGCAAGACTTTTTAAGAGCACTTGGAGAGCAGTGCCAGCTCTTTTCCACGCACCACCATGCACAGCTACTTGAAGCACATTCAATTGTTTCCTCTCTTTATGCTCTGTGCTCAGAGATTTTTTTATTTTACCTCCCTCTAACAGAAGCAGCATGGCTTGAAGTTAGTCATGGTTTTTCTAATGTACAAAAATAAGGAATACTCTGAAACTGTGTGTCTTTAGTTATAGTTAATAATTAATGTAGTTGCCTATTTGGCAGGAACAACAATTTTAAAATGTAATGGAAATTATTTCAAGGCTCCAGCTTTCTTTGGCATTGGTTTCATGGATCCCATCTTTCAAAATAATACTTCAAATTAATGTCTTGGCTAATTTTAGTTTATCTTCTGAGAAGCTATCTATGTCTAAAATAGAGGCAGTTTTCCAGCAATGACTCTAAAAGCCTCCTTTTACAGGCACTGATAATTGAACAACAAAGCACAACACTGCTATAGTTCTCCAGGCAATTTATCCATCAGCTGCTTGGCTCTGTCTGTAGCAAGTGGAAACATTACATGTGGCAAACTAGAAATAACTCATTTATTAAATGCTCCCCTTACAAGCTGTGCCACTAAGGACCTGCCCAGGTGCTCACAGGAATGTGCTGTACACAGCAGAAGATGGAAATCTTGCTGGTGCTGGGAACTTTTGTTCATGTTTTGGCTTAATATTTAACTACCTGTGCTGAGACTTCACACCTGCTGCCTCTGCCAACCCAACTGAGAGCGAGCAACACGGAACCACAACCTCAGACCTCAACTGCCAGTGCAGAGTGGAAGTGGTACAAGGGGAGTTTGATCTGCAGTGTGTGGTGCTTCCTGCAGCAGAGCTGTGCCCCGAGGCAGCACTGCACCAGTGGTGCTCCAGCCAGCAAGGTGGCCAGTGTGTCCAGCTGCTCCTGGCTCTGGGGACAGCTTCCTGCCCAGCTGACCTCAGCAGGAACTGGCTGTGTCATTCTGGACTAAACTGCAGCTGAAGGGATGGGGACAGTCCCCAGCAGCAGGTGCTGGCTGTGCTGTGGCACGTTGCATTTGGATTGAGGGAAATTTTAGCGCTTGACATCTTGTGTGAACAGAGGTTCTGGTGCCAAACTCGGGGCCAGCACAGGTAAACACACCAAGGAAATCAAATGCTACATTAAACCATTAGATTACCCCACAGCCGGTGGCAGGTAAGTCTAGCAAATGTTAAGTGACAAAACTTGTGTCCCTCCCTCCACTCAGAGATGATAAATCACACAAAAAGCCATGATGAAATGTCAGGTACATTAGGGCCATGTGCTGCTGGGAGCACATCTGCACAGAGACCCTGCTGTCCCTGGGCCCAGCTCACCACAGAGCCCGGGCAGTTGTGCTGGCACAGCTGAGGAGGCTGTTGAGGGCAGAGGCTGTTGGGAACCAGCTGAGCACACCATGACTGATCTTCCTGCAGGTGCAAGGGCAGCTCTGGGCACGTTATCAGAAACTGAGGAGATGGCAAAGCATGGCTTTGTAACAGCAACATTCATGTAAAGAACAAGGTACCTAATTTTTAGAGGAATTTAGCAATTTAGCTGTGATTTGCTACTTCATTTTAATGACCAGATAGATGAAAGAACTACAAGAAATCAGTACTAAAGGGTTCAGAAATTACACTCTGCCTTTTTACTGATGAAATTCAATTCCACAACTCAGCATTAGCACTTAAAAATGTCACACCATACGATCAAATAATAAGCAGTTTGGCTAATTATTTAAATTCAATTAGCTGTAATTCTGCTATATAGTCAAAATTAAACCCTGCACCCCTCTGAAGATTGCAAGAACCTCTAGCCACCACTCAGACTCATTCTCAGTTTAGATTAGAGTCCAGGAGATGGGAGGGAGGACAGGAAGCTCCAGTTGCTCACAGACTGGATGAGTTTAAGATATGCAGGTGACAAAGGCGATGATTGTTTCTCTTGTGCAGAGAAACAATCCTGTTTCTCTGTACATGTGGATGATCCCTAATCACCTGCAGAGCAGGTGTTCAGAGCTGGGTCAGGTAACACGAGGGTGTCACTGACCAGATGAGCTGTGGTACCTCCACCTGCAGCCCCCTGCCGATGGTCCAACACCTCCACTTGTGCCCCCATACCTGTCCCCGTGGCGCCGGCCCGGCCCTCACCTGCGGGCAGCCTCCTCGATGCTCTCCCCGGGCTGCACCTTCCCCCCGAAGCCGTTCCACAGCCCGGCGCCGAACCCGCGCTTCTTCATGCCCAGGAGGACGCGGGACGGCTGCACCACCAGGACGAGGGTGAAGAGTCTGGAGGTGTGCATGGCTCCTGGCTGAGGGAAGAGGCGGACACGCTGTGCCGAGGGTTCCCGGCCTCCTTCCGAGGGGACCTGGGGGTGCACAGAGCCCCGAACACCCAGCAGCCCTCCTCAGTGCCCGGTCCCCAAACTCTGGTCCCCCAACACCGACCTCTCTAACGCTCCCGCTGACCCTCGCTCTCCGGCCACCTCAGCACCCCCTTCCCAAAGTTTGATCCCCCATTCCCAAATCCTTGTTTCCCCAAACTCCCCCCTGAGAATCCTGACCACCTTTAACACCCTCTCCCAGCATCCCTGACTCCCAGCACCCCTTCCCCAAATCCTCGATCCCCTCCGCAAACCCCCGTCCCGCCAGATTCTCCGACCACCTTCAACATCCCTTCCCCGAATCCCTGAGCCCCGAGAAACTCCTCCCCAAATCTCCGATCCGCTCTCCCTAAATCTTTATTCCTCCTAAACTCCCTCCCCGAATCCCTTATCACCCTCAACATCCCCTCCCCGAATCCTTGACTCCCAGCGCCCCTTCCCCAGATCGTTGATCCCCTATCCCAGTCCCTGACCCCCCTGCACTCCCATCCCCGTCCCCGCGCACCTCAGCCCCGCACTCGCGGCTTTCCCGCCCGCCTCGGTGTCACCCTCGGCCGCGGCCCGTCCCGGCTCTTCCCGCGCCGCCGCCGCCCCGCCCGCGGCCGCCGTGAGGGGAGGCGGGACAGGGCGGGCCGAGGCGGCCATGGCGGGCGCGGGCGGAGCTGTCATTGCCGGGGGCAGGTGCGTGGCGGGGCCGCTGAGGCGATCCCGGCGCCCACGAGGGCGATGGTGGGGTGCCGCTAGTGCCGGTTCCTGGAGATTCCCTCGGGAATGGGTTAATGGGCGTTTGGGTGCCGCCCGGGCAGGGGCCGTGCCTCTTGGTTGCTCTGCCAGGCTTGCGGGAGCTCGGGCATCGCTCCGTTCCTCTGAGCGGCTCACGGAGGCCACCGGCCCCGCTGAGGCAGCTCAGGAGTGCTGGGGTCACTCTGCTATGTCGTGTCCTTAAAACACCTGAGCAGAAGCGAGAGTGGGATCGTTTTCCCCCCTTAGCTCAGGATAGCACGTGAGGACTCATCCAAAGTCTGACCCTGCTGTTGTGATAGGAACTGATAAATAAAGGTGCCAGAAATCTCAAATTTTGGGGGCTTCTTTTTAGAATCACAGAATGGTTGGGTTGGAAGGGACCTCTGGAGACCATCTAGCCCAATGGAACTGGTGACACAGGAACATGTCCAGCTGTATTGAGAATGTCTCCGGACAGGGAGACTCCACAACCTCCGTGGCTGCATGCAGTGGCTGGAATTAATAAAGACTTTTAAAATACAGAGTGGGTGGTTATTTACTAACTGGTTGACTTGTCTCTCTTCCTGGCTTTGAATGAGCAGATGCCTGCACACCACGGTGAAGTTTCTGAGGAAAACTGGAACTGAGCAGAGGTGGTTGGAGCGGCACTTGAAGGATCCCTTTGTCAAGGCATCGAAGCAGCAGCAGTACCGGTGCCGAAGTGCCTTCAAGTTGCTGGAAATTGATGACAAGCTCTGCGTTCTTCGTCCAGGATTTTCTGTTCTTGACTGTGGAGCAGCACCTGGTGCTTGGAGCCAGGTTGCTGTAGAGAGGGTCAATGCCTTAGGTACTGGTAAGTGCAATTTTTTGGCAGGCAAGATGGAGATGGTACTCCTCTTGAAGATCTGTGAAATACTATGGAATCTAAATCGAAATACTATGAAATCAAGGAAACATTATGATAGTAATCATGTGGGAAGGGGACATGGGTACTGGCAAGTGCTAGAGTCACTGATAAAAACATGAAAGGGTGAGCCTAGTAAATCTTCATGTAGAGAGATTGTGTTTATGAAATAGAACATACCATGTGGCACTGGTGATCTGATTAGCTGTTATGGGGAAGATCCCTTCACCCAGTTCTGAAATTGGTGTGACCTCTAGCAATTACCTTGGCTTATTTGAAATATTATTCCCTTCTCAAAAATGGAAGCAACTGCTTTGCATGGTTTATATGGGTGAAGCCATTGATATTTACAAAGTGAGGTGTTACCATCTGCACCATTATCCAGGATTTCTGGACTGTCAGCCTTGTAAGAGCAGCAGAAAACGAAGAAAAATCCTCCTTGTTTATCCAAAGTAGCTGAGTTTTTATGTCTTGAATGGCTGAGCTTATGGCAAACCCTCCATCCAGATGCACCAGCAAACTGCCAGGGGACGAGAAGGCAGCTGTGGCAGGGGGTGGTTGTGTCTGCTGGCACAGAGCTCGTGCACGTGCAGGGTTTTGCAGCCACTCTGAGTGTTCCCTGTGTCATTCATCCTTACAGATGCTGCTCTCCGCACTGGCTTCGTGCTTGGCGTTGACCTGCTGCGGATTTCTCCCCTGGAAGGAGCAGTTTTCCTGTCAGAGACTGACATGGCAGAGCCCAGCACGCTGAGGGCCATCCAGAGCCTGCTTCCCTCAGGGAAGGCAGATGTCATCCTGAGTGACATGGCCCCCAACGCCACGGGCATTAAAGAGCTGGATCATCAGAAGCTGATCAGGCTGTGTTTAGGCCTTCTGGATATAGCCCAAAGCATTTTAAAGCCAAAAGGAACGATGCTCTGTAAATTCTGGGATGGATCTGAGGCCCGCCTGCTGCAAAACAGACTGAAGGAGCAGTTCCAGGATGTGAGAACTATAAAGCCTCAGGCCAGCAGGAAGGACTCTGCGGAATCTTATTACTTGGCCAGGCTGTACAGAGGGAAATGAAAGTCATGAGCTGCAAGATTCTTTGACATTGGTTGGAAATCTCAGTTTAGTGGGTGTTTAAAGGAAAATCCCACCATTAAGGCCTTGGGGAAGTTTGCTACTCTTCAAGTCCACCAGGCTTTTCAAATACTTGTGGACAAAATGGTTGGGAATGGAGAGGAATAATCTGAAAGGCAACCTCTGGGGCTGGAGTAATGGAAATGAAAATAAAATGTTGATTATATGAGTTTTTAATGCTTGCCTGAAAACCATTGCACTGTTAATGCTGTCATACATGACGCTGACCATAAAGGTGATTGTTGGAATGTGAGGGAACAGCAAAGGGGAGTTTGAGCCAACTCAGTGCCTTTTAGAAAATATTTCTGGGCACATCAGGATGTGCATCCTCATGCAGGTTGTGTAACACAGCCATGTGAGAGGCACAGCTGCCTTGGAAATGTTCAGCCCTATGGCTCTGCTGCCTCTCCTGCAGACTCAGGTTATATTTAGGAATTGCTGCTTCCTGGCACTCATAAATCCAGTCAGTGGCAGTGGGATAGGGTCATGGCCATGCCGATCATCTCCCCAGTGCTTTTTAGGTGTGGCCAGTGGTGTTTCTCAGGCAAAAACACAAGGTGTTCCTAAGATCCCAGCAGGGAGAATGACTGAATTGCCGGAAATCTGTTAGCACAAATAAATTCAGCTGCTGCCTTATCTGAAAGTGACAAATTTTATATTAAATACTGCTTTTCTCAGGCTGACTGTGGCATGAATTATACCAGAGGCTGGTTTAAGACTCCGAGGCCTTTCTCATATCATCAGCAGCTCATTTGGGGCAGCTGAATGGATCGGTGCCGGGGCAGGAGGGCGCGGGGCGGGCTCCGAGCTCAGCCCACCGTGTCGGGCATTACGGTACCGCGGGCAGTGCTGCGCGCATAATGCCGCACTTACGGCTGCCGGCGCCGCCGTTCTCGCGAGAGGTGGGCGCGGAGTTCCCGCGAGATCCCGTGGCCGGGGCGAGGAGGGAGATCCAAGCGGGGCGCGCGGCGGTGAGCGCTGAGCGAGGGACGGGGGCAGAGGGGAGAGAAGGAGGGCAAGGGGAGAGAAGGAGGGCTCCGACCGCGCCCGTCCCACCCCGCTCTTCCCCTGGCGGAGTCGTGCGGGTGAACCCTTCGGTGCCCGGAGCTGCCCCGTGCCCGCCGCTGTCGCTCTCGGTGTTCGCTGCGTGCCCCGGGGCAGCCTTGGCCTAAAGCGGACCGGGTCCCACACCTGTGTCGCCTTAATTGTTAGTAGGTTTGAGAAAGGGCTTGCTGGAGCTACCTGCCGGCAGGTGCGTTTGGTATCCAGCGCTCAGTTTGGGTTTAGGCAGATCTGTTGCTTCTGCGCCGCTCTTACGCCGCCTGCTCGTGGTGCTGCGAATGCAAACGGTAACTGCGGAGCGACCCCGGGGATGCAGGAGGCAGCCCCAGGGCTCTGTGTGTGCCACAAGCCATGTGGATGTTGGGGCTGCTTTTCCTGGTCCTGGACCTTTTCTGGTGTTTCTGGGGATTTATAGAGTATGCAGTCACTGGAGGGACTCACCTAAGGCTTCCTGAAATATCCAGGGAAACCTTGCAGGCTTTTCTGAGCACCACGCTTGATTCATCTAGTTAGTGTTCTAGTTAATCCCTTTCTGAATTGGAAGGAAGAGCTACATCTTATTATATGAATGATGAGATGCACTTTCACTTTACAAATGATCAATGGACTTGGGAAGACTTCTTGTTGGAAATTAGAGTTCAAAGTGCTTCTGGGAAACCAGAAACAAGTTGTGTAGCAGGAAGGGTTTGCTGCTACTGTGGAGTTAGTTCTGCTCCCATCAGCTTCAAAAACTGGGGGGAAGAACAATGAATTTGGTTTGGTCAGAGAGAAGAGGTTGTCTTGACTCTTTTTCTCATTTCAGAGAAAATTACAACTTCAGCCTGGGTGGGGTTATGTTTTCTGTGGATCCCAGCAGTGATTTGCAGGTTGATTTTTACCCTGAAAATTGGAAGACTTCGTGTTTAGCATTTCCTCAGGACAATGATGCATTCCTCTTTAGCAGAGCATCTTGCTCTGAGTGTTTTGATGATGATTTTCTGTGCATTTCCAGAGCCATGGAGGACTTGGAAAATAATACCACTGTGTTCTCCACCCTGAGATCCCTCAACAACTTCATTTCACAGCGTATGGAGGGGGTGTCTGGGCTGGCTACACCAGGATCAACTCAGAGCTCCTTACAGATGCAGTACCAGCAGAGAATGCAGGTGAGGAATCCTCATCTTGGTGATGCCTGCAGTATCACTTCAGTGTGGTTGTGTGCTCCTTTTGATTCCTGGAGCTGGGAATTTCATTCAGTTCTGACCATTCTTTCTGAAGTTGACATTCTGAAATTGACACAAACAAATAAAGGAAGCTTTCTGTCACCATTCTGGAATCTTTCCCAGAATATATTTAATTTTTTTTACAGTGGCAGACAGGTTTATTTCTGTTTTGTAAAAGTTTAAGAAAGGTCCTTTGAATTTATTCCCTGCTAGTTATATCTGTGTACCAGCTCAGGAAATAAAATTGTGAGTTGTTTTTATATTGCTGAACAAAGGAGCTTGGTATCTTAACATTTTTCTAGTAAGACACTTTGTTACCTTTTTTCAGGATTTAAAGGCTTCTTAGCCTGGACACATCCAGGAGACTTGCATTGAGCTGTGGCTTTGATATGCAAACCAGTTGTGCTTTCTTATTCACCTGGGTTATTTACTTTTTTTTCCTCTTAGCTGCTTCAGGCTCATAAAGCATAAAGTAAATTGGCATCTTAGATCCCAGGGACTGTTTATTAGGCTGGAATGAAGTTTCTCTATTCTGTACCTTAATATAATTTCTATTTCAGCCTCTAAGTAAAAAATGAGATTGCTTCTTTTTAATGTAAATCTGCTTTGCATTTGGAATGTTGACAAAAACTCAATCTTTTTCTGTCTGTGCTACATCTCTGGTGACAGCAGTAGTTGCAGGAGGCTCTCTCTGGTTAGAGTCTCCACTGGCTGTGTGTTGGATGTACATCACCAGGGTGTGAGCAGTTCTGTTAGTATTGTCTGTGCTCTCAGGTAATTTGAATGAAAAAATGAAGGGTAATGTTGTAGAGCTCATGGAAAAATGTGTTATTTTGCTCAGCAGTTACTTTTATTGGGAGTATGATCTGTGCTTCTTAGGCTTGGGGAGTTCATAATTAGGTTTTTAGATAGAGAAGTAGATTTTGTCAGGCTACATGTAGAGATTGAGAAATTCTGACTTAAAAACCAGGAATTAGTTTATTTCCAATTCACCTTGGTTTGATGTGGGTTTCTGGGCACGGTGTTGAACTCTGAGTTTCCCCATCTACAGCTGGTGTGAGAAGTACCACAAATGTGGTGATAGTTTGTAAAATGGCAAATTAATATTAGCTGAGCAATACAGGGCATGATGATACTGTTGTGCTGTTAATGGTGTGCAATTTTTCACACATGAACTGGCCAGCTGGAGGAGCAGGCTGGGCAGATCCACTCCAAATCCCAGCTGCTGCAGGTGGAACGGGAGAAGATGCAGATGGAGCTGAGCCACAAACGAGCTCGCATCGAGCTGGAGAAGGCAGCCAATACCAATGCCAGGAACTATGAGGTGAGTGGGATGTTTGCTCATGGCTTGGCAGCATTGGCCTAAGCCAGAGCACATTTACATCAGTGGTTTGGTTCAGGGATGTGCATTGGTTTGCAGTGGTCTGTCTCTTTTTGGAGTGAAACTGAACTGAAAGGTGCACTCCAGCAGCAAGCCTGGTGTTCTCTGACTGCTAATGGACACTGTCTTCAGAGCAGGACTTCAGTGAATCTGGAATGCATTTACTGCAGGTGTGGGTGTCAAGTTGCCAGCACCAATGCACTACAAGAACTGCTCTGCAGGTCCTCTCTCAGTGCACTGCACTAACTTGCCAATGTGCACAAGAGTGTGAACCTGAAGCCTTGTTAGGTTCACAGACTGCTGATCTGCTCACTGGATTCTGTTAGCTTAGCCCTGAAGTTGTCACGGGTAGCAGTAACAAAAGGGATTTGTTATATGTTTCTCCCAGAAGTATTTAATAATTTTTCTCCTAGAGGGTTTAAAGTTCTGCTGGCACAATTGCCAGCATTTGGTTTGTGTGACTGTAATTAATTGGAATGGCAGCAGTTCCAGCCATGCAGTGTCACGCAAGAGAGCCTGCACTGATAAAACAGTGAGCCTCACTCAGGGACTAATAGCTTTTATTGGGTTCTGCTTTTCTGCCCACATATGTTTGCTTAACGACATTACTGAAATAAGCTGTGGATCAGTGGCTTTTGTAGCATAATAAAAGTCTGCTGTGTGGCTGATTATTGAAAAAGAAATCTGTAAAAAATAATAACTATGTTTTGTTGTATTTTATGAGGGTGACAGATTTAGTGTGTGGTTGTGAAATAGGGAGTCAGTGACTAAATTCCTCCTTCCTCTGAAGGAAGGTGATGTGGGATTAGGCCAGGAAGAGTTCAAACTGGAATGTAGCTGAGTCAGTCACAGAAACCCTTGAAATACTGGTACAAAAAAAGGGAGCAGCATTAATCCAGCACTGTGGTAATTACCCTGCTCAGATTCTGTGTTTTTCTGAGTCATGTGGATAAAGGTTTTAGGAACCTCACATTGCTTTGCATAATCCTTGCTTACTATGCAAATCCGTGTCTCCAGTTGCTTTGATTAGCAAAGCAATTTACTATGCATTTTTTCAATAAGTATTGATGAATTTGTGGTAGGAGTAAATTGAAATGGTATATGAAAGGTTGTCAGACTGCAAGAGTATTTATTGTGTTAGTTAATAATATTTTCTTTTAAATGGCCTCAATTCCAGAAGTTGCAGAGGGAAGTTTGTCTTATTAACCCAGCTGTTGAGGGCTGAGTTTCTGAAAGTCAATTTGCTGTGTGTGGGTCAGCTTTAAATTGGAGATTGAATGTTTTCATCTTTAATCTGCTAGGGAGTGTGCAATGGAGTCTGTGGAGCCACATCTGTATTTCATAGTCATGTCTTAGTGAAAGAGATTTTGAAAACGTGGTCTCTTAATTTTCCAGCTCCATTTCCCTGGGTAATTCCTTGGGTAATTCCATTGAGTTACTGCTAATAAATTTTTGTCCTTGCTAGGTTAAAACTGTGGTCTGAGTAACTTTGCTTCATGATAAAGCAATTACCATTGGTGATCACAGTAATGAGGAATGAGGACAAAAGAAGGAAAAATGGCTTCACCTTTCTGCTGCTTTCTTTTTAAATCTCTCTGTGTTTTTTCCCTTGGCCAGCGAGAGGCCGACCGTAACCAGGAGCTGCTCACACGTATCAAGCAGTACCAGGAAAGGGAAACAGAGGCTGAAAATAAACTGAAAGAGCAAATGGAGATGAACAAATCTTACAAGAAGAGCATGGAGACAATGAGTAAGAAGCTGCAAGAGAAGGAGAGCAAATTAGCTGAAGCTAATGAAGTAAGAACAGAGTAATTTTTAATTCATTCGTAGCTTCAGGTGACTTTGCAGTTCTTGTGACTTGATAATGCCCTTTTTGATTTAAAATAACTGGAACATTGTGTTCATCACCTGGAAATGAATAAACCCTGGTGGTGTGTGTCTTTTCTGTGAAAGTTTAGAATCAAACCAAGCCCAGATATAAGAGAGCAGGTCAGAAGGGAAGGAGATTTCTTAGACAAGGTGATACAGAGAAGGAGGAAAAAAAGTGTGATGGAACATCCAGCATCTGGGTTCAGAAGTGTGAAGAAAAGAACAGTAATGGAGGAGATAGAAAGG
The DNA here is from genome assembly GCF_023055355.1 of Agelaius tricolor. NCBI lineage: Eukaryota > Metazoa > Chordata > Aves > Passeriformes > Icteridae > Agelaius > Agelaius tricolor. The sequence continues at coordinate 4,624,348 of NW_027269279.1, forward strand.
AACAGTAACATAGGAGATAGTATGGGAAAATTCAGGGAGGTCAGGCAGGCTCAAGCAGAGTGGATGATACCAACATTATGTACCAAGTGTGTCATCTTGAAGTGTCTTAAATACCTGTGCATTCTACTGCAGAATGAATACTTGGGTAACAGTTTTGGTATATTTGGATGCCCAGACCATCCTCTCAACCCTCAGCCTCCTCAAATATCATTATAGTTAAGTTCAGCTGTTTAATTTGTAACTTTCCCATACCAGCTGTTGATCAGCAATCACTAAGTCCTTAAGCCCTGCTCCTGCCTTGGTGTCACTGGAAATGTAGCAGTGTGATAAAGCAGGTAAACAGATTTAATGTTCCAGTTATCAGTGATTAAAACCAGGGGAGAGTGAAACTAAACCCACCTAAAAAATGTGTGCTGCAGTTCTGTGTCTGTGTTCTTTTCTTCCTATCAGTATCAAGATGAGAACTCTACCTGTCTCTCTGTCTAGAAGATACAATGCATATGTGATGTTTTGAGATATTTCTCTTTTTCTCTGTTACAGGGAGCTGAGTAATGGCTATTGGAAACAAACCTGTGAGCTTTTATTTAGAGTTAATATATTTAGAAAAAAACATCACCTAACTTTAAAGTTTGATATTTTTTCATGCCAGTTTGAGGTCACCCATTTAAGAGATAATGCAAATGACAATCTGGATGGCAAATTAAAGTTCAAAATTATTTTCTCTTTTATTTGTTTGCAGTAGGTTTGCAGGTCTGAAGGTTTGCAGGAGTGTGGGTTTGTTTCTAAGATTGTGTTAGTAGTAGTTAGTTTTTTAGTTGGATATTATTTCTGTCATCATCCATAATATCTGGCTTGGAAAGTCACAGCCTTGTGTGTTTATGCTTTTTTTTTTTCCCATTAATTCAGACAATCACTGTATTAAAAGGAAAAATATCAGAGCTGCAATGGAATATAATGAACCAAGAGATGCAGATGACAAGCCAAGACTCTCAGAAGCAGGAACTGATGGAGCAGCTGGATGTTGAAAAAAAGTAAGCAGGGGATGAATGACTGTAGGGAGAAAAAGGCAAACAGAACTTCAGTCTTGTGCAGCTGTCATCACTCAGAAAACTTTCAACCGTGTTTGATTTCTGCTCTTCAAAGGGCCTCTTTGATCTGGGTGTGCAGGTTATAGCTATTGTTTGAACCAACTCTGAGGTGCAATTTTAATTGTACCTTAAGGAAAAAACCCCACAAACTTGAGCTTTAAATCTCAGTGATGTTTCGTGTTTTCAGTGGAGAGTTACCAGAAGGCACGTGGGTGGGAAAGGCTGATCTGAACTTTATGGACTAAAGAGAGCAGTAATATGAAACCTTAATTCATAGTGGAGGGGTAATTGAAAGTTAGGAGTGTTTTTTCTTGCTTGCTAACTTCAGCTCTTCAATTTCTAAGTTGTGAAATTTTGTTTATTCTGAGTATATATTTGTTGTTCTTAGAGTTAAGTGGCTTGATTTTTTTGTATTTTTCTCAAGATGCTTCTTTTAATTAAAATGAATGGATATTTTTGTCTCTAAATACAAGGGATCTTGATATGAGTGTGAGATTGAAAGAGCAAATGTTATATAAGAGTAGCATTTACCTTGTTAGTGCTGTTTGACTCTGTTGGTCAGAGACTTCTGAAGGTGGGTTATTTGTGGTACCTGAATTCTGGGTGCTCAAGTGCCTCTTGTGTCTTCATCTGACAGGAAATGGCAGGAGGCAAGTCAGCAAATCCAGACACTGCAAGCAAGCCAGTCCTTACTGACAGAATATGAACAGAAGATTAAGGTAAGAAACTTTGTGACCTATATAGCTTTAGATTTTAATTCCTTCAGTGGAAGAGCAGAACACTGCTTTTTAAAAAACTGGCTGTTGCAGATGTAAAAGGTTAATTTGTTATGTAAGTACCTGAGTTGGTTGCTAGCAAGAGTTGAGCTTGGGTGGACCAGGCTATCCACAATTAGCTGTAACATGACACTTTGTTGTATCAATTGATTGAAAAAAGCATCCTTTCTCTATAGATAGGTGATTTATATCCTTAAGCAGTGCTCTGTAGGAATGCTTTTTTTGGTCTTGTGCCACAGCACAAATTTGCTCTGCAAAAGCCTGCTTCTAGATTGATCTTTTTTCAAATGGTGTGTGATGAGCTACAGTTATTTTCTGCTTCCCAGAAAATCCTTCCTCTGCAGTTGTGTTTAGAAAGTGCAATTACTTGTAAAGCTTTCAAAACTACACTATCTTAAACATCAGTGTAGAGATGCTTTTTGTGCTTCCAAATGAGCACATAGGTTGGTGGGAGTGTATCCTTTTCATTTATCTTGTTTTCCTGGCAGAGGCAGATGTTGGAGAGTTACTTTGGTTTGAGCAGTGCTGACAGTGGCACTGCCTTGCTGTGAAAGCAACCTGATGGCCAGCAAGGGGAGACTTTCTCCATGGAAATGAAAAGATGGAAAACAGGATATAAGTCTGCAACACAACCCTAAATAATTTGGGTTTTTAATGGAAAATGCCCCAACATTTACCATAATATTGAAATGCACATTAGTGTTTCTTTCTGTACCTAATTCTTGCAGGCCATTCAAATGGTTCCCGCTTTGTTGGTGGAGGGATGGAGGACAAGAAAATCACAGATTTGGTTCAGTTTATAGAAGATCATTTTAATGAGTAACTGAGGGTTTTTTTTGTTGTGAATTTGGATTGAGCAGGTGTAGAGAGAAGAGACCAGCCCAGGTGTTTAAAGTGCAACAAGAGTCATCCCTGCTTTGAGCATGGATTGGACCACATGACCTCCTGAGTTCCCTTCCAACTTCATCCAGTCCTTGATTTGAGCTTAAAAGGTACAAAGCAGAAATGGCTCTTACAAATTCCAACTTACTCATTGCTGTCCTGTTCTCATCCCTTGTTTTCCAGGATCTGGAGCAGAAGCTGTCCCAGCAGGAACAGGATGCTATAATTGTCAAGAACATGAAGGCAGAACTGGCTCGTTTCCCAAAAATGGAGCGTGAATTGCGCCAGCTCAGGGAGGAAAACGCCTACTTCAGGTGAAGGAAGGGCTCAGGTGTTGAGGGTTGTGTTCTTCTGTACATGCTCCAGCTGCACTGTCTGTCCTTTACATCCCTCTTTAGGGTTTCCACATGGGAAAGCTCAGAAGGAAGTATTTAATACAAATACTGCTTATGAATTGAGCAGTGTCATGGTGCTTACTAGATGAGAGGATCTGAGGAATCTTCTTGCACACAGGAGCCTCACAGAATGTGACTTCATTGTTCTGGGTGGTGATTTTGGATTGTTAGAACAAAATTCAATGTTTAAATGTAATGATGAACTCCATACAGACTGGGGAAAGAATTTCCTGTAGGGGAAAGAGGCAGCTGAACATTCCTTTAAGAAGTGGTTTTGCTTAGCTATTGTTAACACTGTTTTAAAGGCCTGTTGTTCCAGCATAATGTTTAGAAAGTGTCTTGTTTAAATTTCTAAACTCTGATACAGCCATTGGGTATGGTAGGCATTCTGGATTGTCAAAGTGGCAATCAGTTTGAAAAATTAAATTAAATATAATGTGAAATAAATTGCCTTAAAGTTTTGGGTGTTTGTTGTTATTGTTATTTGTCTTTTTAAAAAATTACACAAGTCATCTTGCCAGCTTTTTTTTTTTTTTAATTAAGTAGTTTTCCTAGGTTTTGGTCTTGTAATTATTTCATTATAATTTTTAATTGGTAGTCTTGGAATTTTTTCTCATGCTTTTTCTTCTACACTGGAACATACCAACAGATTAAAGGTCATTTGCTTTTGTACAGATATATTTCACCCTTGTACACCTCTATTGAAGTAAAACCAAGCAGTGCTCCAAAGCCCAGGTCTGTACAGCTTGCTGTGTTCCAGTCAGACTGAAAAGCTGAGTTTGGAGTCTTTTGTTACCCTTGTTTTGACAAATAGTAAAGCAGACACAAAGCTTCAGCTTGTTTGGGCATAATTAGGATGGTATTTAGAGTATAAAAAATTAATTTCAATAAAACTGTATTTTTTTGGTAGCAGTGGCTTTGCTGTGAAGGTTATAGAAGTGAGTCAGTTGAATGTCATGCTTCCCATGGGATTCCTGTATATCAGAAAGTTTGTGAAAGGGAATTGCCTTGCATGCATCTCTAGTAACTCTCTCTTCATCACAGGGAAATGAAAGAAAACAATGGTTTGCTTAAAGAGGAGGTGGAAGGTCTCCAAAGAAAGCTGGAACGCTATGAGAAAGTCCAAGCACAGCTCGTGACTGTGGAATTGGAAAATGAGGTGAGGAGCTGTGAACATCTGGTGGATGAACAGGACAGGAGTTTCCTCTATTGCCTGGTCTGACTTTTAGGCTCTTCCTCTATTGTGTTACTTAAGATATGATATCTCCTTTAGTTAATGGACTCAAACCAGCCATTCCCAAACTGGAAAGTCACCATGTGGGGAGTCATGGCAAGGAAGGGGTAAAAGGCAAAAAGGATATTTACTGTTCAGCTGGAGATTTTGTGTACAGAATAATCTCACCATAGTGTCTATTTTAGCCTTGATGTGTCTCTGTTACCTTTCTTCTGCTGGAAAGGCTTTTTCTGGCATCAAGCTCTATCCAGACATGGTGGTGTCAAACATGTGTGTGAAGAACCTTGGTACCCAGGGCTGCAGAATGACAAACCCAAAGTGCTGGATAAGATCAGGAAATCCACAGGAGGAGAAGGAATGACACTGACTTTGCATGGAGGATTATGAGAAAACTCTGGTTTTGACTTTTCTAACAGCTCTGGTGAGCTGTTAGAACACGTGTCTATGTCTAACTCTACTTTTAATCTCCACTTTAGAAACTTCTGGGAAAATTACAAAGCTGGGAGAAACTGGATCAGAGCACTGGCTTAAATATCAGGTATGTGCTCACAGCTCTGGAGAGAAGTAAGACTTTTAAGCCCTTTCCTCTTAATCTTCTGACTGATCTCTTAAGTGTGTTGGCCATGCTTTCTTTCTGTCCCTTCTTCATGTACATTCATTATATAGTACATTTCATTATATATGAGAAGAAAATAAGATAACACAATTTTTAAAGTAACTTTGAAATCTAAGAAATGTGTTTCACCAAGTAACCTTGAGTAATGTCTTTGAGGCTGGGGATCAATTTTGAATTCTTGAAACTTTTTGTGTATAGCCGCATTTTTATTTAGTTAAGAGATTCCACATGCTTAATAAGTGAATTTCTAAGAATTTTAGATGTCCAGAGAAGAGAATGTGTGCTAGTTGTGGCAAACTATTGTAAACATATTTCCCATGAAATCTGGATATCAAAATTAGCTGCTAGATCATGTTGTGACTTTCTTTCCCTAAAGCAGCTGAAGAAATGTTGTTATTTTAGTTATTTTGTCAAAGCCACTCCCCAGTTGTGTTTTCTTACACCAGCTGGTCTGTGTGCTGGTACTCAACAGCTCCTCCTGACATCTGGAGCAGTGAACCAGATTTTTTAAGGTCCCTGTGTATGTGGTATAAAAAGGAGCTGGAAATAGTGGAATTTCTGATAATTTTCTGTGTATATATGAGTCTTATATGTGCCATATTTCAACACTTTTATTTTCTCTAAATATTTACAGTGCTATTACATGAGAAAAGGAGATGCTTCTTTGTAAATAATTGATAAGAGGATTGATCACTTTTCACACTGGGTCAAAGCTGAAAACATGAGCAGCAGAACCTCATCTTGCCAGTTGTTTCTCCATTCCATTCATTCCACATACCCAGCCACAGAGCTGTGTCTGCACACTGCTGGGGTTGTTTGGAAATGCACAGATGGTTTCTACACATCTGTGCTTCATGTGAAAGATACTTGTGTTCCCACTTGGGAAAGCTCCCTTAATTTCCTCAGTGTTTTCTGTTTAATGAGGATAACGAACCTTTTCCTGAGGCCTGCTGGTAGGTAGCAAGCTTGAGGTTCTCTCCTGCATCTGCTGGGGATCCATACATTTAGATGAAGATGGAATTATGCTAAGTCTCCTATGGTAAGGTATGGACAGAAATTGTAGGGATCCTTTTCACAAAAGCTTTTGGAGTAAAAGCTTTTTACTTACCTCAAGCTGTTAAAGGTTTAACGAGGTAATTTCACAGTGGGAGAGAAATGGAACCAAGTGATTCTGCCTGTTGAAGTCTAATAACTCCTTCATTTAAAATCAGAATATTCACTGTGAAGTGCTAGTTTTGTGATTGGGCCATATTGTTTAGTGCTATTAATGGCACCTTCTACAGAAAGGGGAATTGCTCTTGACAAAGATCATCTTTTCATGTAATTGGAGCAAGTGGGACTGGATGATTTCCCCCTCCCTCCCTTATTGTTCTTTTTCTTTTCTTGCTCAGACTTCTTACAGCATGAATTACATTAATTTTTGTGAAGGTGATGAAGATGGTGAGAGATCATTGTCCTGGTTGGATCCTGGAAAATGCTGTTGGTGAAAGTTTGAGAAGAGTTAATTGCCCATCTCATAGTAGAAAAGAAATGGGAACAAGTTGGCTGATTGTCCCAAAGAGCCAGAGGAATGTTCTGTTTGCTAATAACTAGATAAGAAAGGGGAAGAGGGAATAAATTAGGATTTCTCATCTTTTCTTATCGGGTTCTTCATTGGTACAGAGGATATAAGGGAAGTGCATGCAGTGTGTGGCGTTTTAGCAGAGGATGATTTTTCATTTCCTCCAGCACTTCCACAGGGCTTGTTCAGTGTCTGCTCTCAGTGGTTTCTGTTCACTGATTGCCTGCTCCCAGCAGGCTTTTTGTCAGATTGGCTTATGATCAGCCCTTGCAGTGTAATTTTATGTAATAATACTTGGGAAGGAGGTGCAGCTTTCAGGAGTGTAGTAGTAATCCAACTGTTTTTAGTACTGGTCTCTTTCTGGTGACAATGGAAGAGTGTTTATAATGCTTCACCTTGTGGGGGGAAAACAAGTTCATTAACAGTTGACTCTGGCTAATCTTCTGTTTGCTCGTTCTGGATTCCACTTGTAAGCTCCTGGGCTTTCTCTCTCTTCATAAACAGTGGAAACCAAGACAGCTGTGGCTCTATAGCAAAATATCCCTGTGCTGTGCAGTAGATAAATAAGAAAATAGGACTCATCATATGTGCTATATATGGTTCGTGTGTACACATTATAAATCTGTGTCCTCTTTCTTGTGTTCAGTTATATATCCTTTGGATTTCTTGAGCTTCTTTCTGCCTACCTTGCCAGTATAGTTGGCTCTGGTTTTTATTGTGGATCTAGGTCTTTTTTGTGTGTTACTGTTATGCTGCCAGGGATTTTCATACATTTGTCATGTGTTGCTCTGACTTGATACTTCTGCTGCAGAATTGGTTTCAGCTGTAAAGGCATAAAAACCACAAAAGTTAAATTCTTGCTCTGTGAGCAGAAAGTCTTATTTATTTTGGAGTGCACTGTCCTATAGAAGGATATTTATACACAGCTTTTTTAGGACTTTTATTAGGAAAGGGTTGTGTTGAGAAAGCAAACTTCTTAAACTCTGTCTCTCCAGGATGTGCTGATGTAGTTTATAGTTCTTCAAAATCAAGTACTTGAGTAATTGCATTGTTGACCATCTTCACTGACAAACCATGTTAATTGTGACACACTCGGTTGTTTTTTCTGCATTGAACTATTAGCTTAGAGATGTTTTCCAGGCAGTTCCTCTACTGCCAATTAACAGTTAATCTATTTTAACAGAAAAATACTTGGGGCTGGATTTGGGTGAGAGCCGTGGCTTTATTTGGGTGACAAAGCTCAGAGCTCCCACGAGATGGCGCCCGCTCTCCTGCAGGGGAAGGACCGGGCTGGCTGCAGCCTGGGGTTCAGCCCGGTGTGAATCCATCAGCCTTGGGAAGGGGCAGCTGCGCTCAGGAAAGCTCCTGATTGCTGCCGGCAGAACTTTTAAACTCCCTTTCATGCTCCCTGCATCCACTCACCGTCTCCCTGCCCGGTACTCCGGGCTGTACCTTGGTATGAAAATGGCTTGTGCAGGTTTCTCTAATGGAATACAAAGCTGTTTCTCTAGCAGACTTTGTAAACTTCATGTTTACACCATGTATTCTTAATTTTGTGTTGTTTCATAGGAGTTCTTCACAGCCTGGTTCTTTTCTCCCCACCCCAAGCCTTCGAATTGCATTTTCAGAGCAGTGCTGTTGTTGTTCTGCCTTTCCCTTCTGCAGCATTTAGAGGATGCCCAAATAAAAAATGAGGGTGCTTGTTCTGTGAGCTATTAATCTAAATAAGCCTCTTTTGCTGCTGTTTGTCTGTGTTTGGTTGATATTGTTTTTGTCCTCTAATGAATTTAGCAACTGATTTGCTATCCATAAATAGATATACCCTGGAGTACTGAATGATGGAAAAAGATGTGCATCAGGTATTTGTTAAAGCTGAGGCAGTAACTCAGATACTGAAGGTACTGATAGCCACTGATAGCAGCTGACAAGGTTTAAATTTGTCTTTGTGTTATTCCATAAGTGGCAGAAGATTGCAAGCTTTGAAAGGTTGGAGTTTGGCTGAAGAGTCATACAAGTGGGTGAAGGCTGCCAGGTGGATCACAAACAACAGCTTCAGAGGAATTTTAGTCCAAGCTTTTTTTCTTTTTTGAGGTAATAAAAAGTAGTGTGTGATACAGGGTTTGTTTTTTTTCCTATATTGATTCGTGGTTTTTTTAATGGAAGTAATGAGTATAAAGTTTTTACAGATTCATCTGCTGGGTTCAAAGATCTTTGTATACACAGCAGAGTTATTTTATATTGGTGGTCAAATATATTGATCATGGCCTATTTAAGTCAGTGTTTCTTTTTTGGAGCACTGTTTTCTTTTCCAGTGGTACTGTCAGCTCAGGCTTGGTGTTCATGTGTAGGAAAAAACAAAAGATTTTGTTCATACAACTTTTCAGAATAATTTTGGCTTTTTCCACAGTAAGGATCTCAGTTGTCCTTTTCTGATGGGCCATGGAATACAGTGTGGAAATTAGAGGTGGAGCTGATGTATCAGAAAGAGAAGAGTGCTTGGACTCTTGTGTGGAGCTCAGACACTCTGCTCATGGGCTTGGGTGTTCTGAGTCACATCCCACTGCAGTTCTTGTGTCAGGCAGGTCCTGGCCCCCTGTGCTGGTGGGGTGAGGCTGACCCAGAGACGCTTGGGGTTCCCTGGGTTTGGGGAGTGCCCACAGAGCCCTCTGGGGTGAGTGCAGGTGGCTGCAGCAGTGCCATCTCCTGGAGCTGGTGTGCCTGTCTGGGGAGCTCACTGGCCAGGCCAGGCCTGCCAAGGGAATGCAGTTTGGCAGAATTTGGGCCAGTGGTGGAGCTGCCAGCTGCAGACAGCAGACACTGAGCTGCTGACCTGTCGCCTCGAGCCAAAGAAGTGAACCTGGGAATGCTGACCTGGTTTTCTTTCTGAAACATCTGTGAGCTGGCTGCCTGACAAATCTTGGGGACTAACTTCCTGCAGTGTCTGAGACCAATTAAGAGAGGAGATAGTGTGAATGTGTATGCATTTCCTCTCTAAGAAAGGGTTTAATTAAGTGGCAAGCATCTCTATTTAGTACAGTGGTTTGCACAGTTGTAGTTCATAATTACCCAGGTGCTACACTCAGTACGGGAAGTCCTTCTATGCACATTCTGCTTTGGGAGCTGGGGGAAGGGAGGGAAGAGGGAAAGGGAATCGGATTTCTTGATTCTGCATTTAGTGGTGGATTAGTGCTCTTTTTTTTCAGTGAATAGAAGAAAAAGGAGAATATTTGAGTTCTCTACTTTCCTTTTTGAATCTTGATTAACTATGCTTAGCTACTGTGCACTCTCTTCCATCCAAGGCATTGAATATCTTTGCAGTAGTGAATGAGGCTCATAATCTTTTCCTTTCTCACAAGATAGTAATTTGTCTTTCTCTGAATGTCCATTATGAGTAAGTAGTTACTGGTTAAAAAAAAATCTGTTGACAGATATACAAAGTAGTGCATGTTGAAATAATTTGAATTACTCATGTTACTCTGGATACTTAATTAACTGCAGCCAATCAAGACAAGACTGAGGGTTATTGTTGCTGGTTCCAGTAATGCCATAATTCTGGCATGATCATTCCATAGTGGAGCAAATATTTTTATGAGATAGCCTATTGTAGCCCTGTGGTCTTTTGTCACCAAGCAAGAAATCAGTCTAATTAAAAGCATTTGGTGCTGGCTGCCCCCTGTAACTGTACCACTGCCCTGAACTACAATGCTAATTTCTCTCTTCGGGAGGGTGAGGAGTTTGGTTTGTCTGGGTTGGCCACTGGTGGCCCCCAGCTTTATAGCTGTGTCCTTAATTGGAAGAGAAAATTAGGATTAGCATAGTATGAGGATATTGATGCTTCATGTTCTATGTCTTAGTTTTTCATAAATAGTTGTAATTTATGATCTGTGAACAGACTGAAATTTGCATGACTGCTGTTTACAAGATTCCCAGTGTAAAACAAACTGTCTCCTCACAGTGGGAATTCCCAGGGTACCCAGTAGGGAGATAAATGCTGTGTAGGGGGAACAAGTAATTAAAAACCACCACAAACAAGCACCAAAAACCCAAACAACCAAAAAGCACTGTGCTTGCTAGAGAAACTTTTATAGTTATGAGGTCTCAGCTTACCTCATGGATGGGCTATCTGCTGTTGTCCTGTACAAGCACAGTACTGCATTTTACTGTTACTTTTTTGCCTTCTACTGAAGGTGAAGATTTGGGAAATACTAAAGAATTCACTCTCTGAAGAGGGCCACAGTATGCAGGTTGCTAATATTTCCCAAAATCCCTCAGAATAGGGCTTTCTCTTGGCTTCTGCACAGGAATTAATACTGACTGAATTTCCCTTGCATTGTTCTGCCAGGATGAGTTAGTCCCAGTTTAGAGCAGCTCTGCCATTCCTGTCTCATCTGGGGCTTCTGACTCCAGTGTCTGTCTTAAAATATTCTATTCCTACCTGGTACCTTCAGGTTCTGTGAACTCTGCAGCTGAAAGAGTTGTCCTTGCAGAGCAAAAAAGCAGTCTGGAATGGGAAACAGCAATCCCATTCCTGATCTGTTCCCTCATCAGGTCCCCTGTGTTGGTGCATAAATAGTTGTGCTGTTCCAAAGCAGGGCAGGGGATGTGGAAGGGATGATGAGGGTAATCATTGTGTTTATATAGAAATATAGAAATAAAGGCTACGTGCTCAGTATTTGTAGGGCTTGGCATGTGTGAAAGATGAAAACACTGCCTCAGCAGCTTCTTGAGGGGGAAGTGCCTGAACAGTTCCAAAGGGCATCTTTGGCTTTAGAGTGAGTTACAAGTGTAAAGAAAAAACTACTTGTGGTTTTCTTACACTAATTGTGCATGTGCTGAAGCCACCAATTTTTACATAGAGAAGTCATGGAGGAAGCTGTCACCTGTTGAATGTGACATGCAGCATATGCTGGAGTATTGCTCTAAGCTCTTTTGTTCTTCATTATTCTGTTCTCTTGTTTTAAAATGTACATTATTCCTCACTTTCCACGCTGCCTTAGGTTTTAGCTTTCCATGACAGAACTCTTACTGTGCCTCACGGGGGGAAAATGCTTCTTTGTCATCTCAATTCTGAAGCTCCAGGCTTCAGAGCAGTCAGATGCAGTTTTGGGAGGCTTCAGTTCATGTTTGGGTGTTGGGAGGAATGCATTTCAATGTGATGCTTGGAAGTGGATGTCAAATCTGTGCTTTAACCAGAGTTTAGTTTTCTCCCATTGCCTTGGGGTTTATCCACTTAGTTTAATAAAGCAACCACTTTTCATAGGTATCTTTAAGTGTTGTTAGTTCTGTGTTTTACAGTTCTTCACTGAAAGGCTGGGCAAAACTTCCTGCCAGACTTTCCTATCTGATACTAATTTTCTCCAAAGAATGCTGTACTTATCTCTGATGTTCAAAAATATTAGTGTTCTTTCTCCTTTGCCATTAATGCTTTTATTTCCATTTGAATATATCAGAGTAATAACTCTGGAGGCTAAAGGAGAGATAGGAAGAATATAAAATAAAACAGATGAGCACCTGACATTGAAGCAGAGCAAGGCTGTAATGTATAATCAGATAATCAGAGTGAGAAGTAAGCAAGCTCAGATCAAAAATATATCTGTCCTTGCTTTGCATTTCAAAGCTCTGGGAGCAGTTCAAGAGATTGTCTTCCCAGGATCACAGATCTGCCATTCTGGAGACAGAAAAAGCTGTTAAGCAATAGCTTAGCACACTGTCCATCTGTGCTGAAAGGTGATTTGAGGAACTTCAGTAGTTTGAGTGCAAGAACTGTGTGGAGAGTGATTTAGCAATGTGTGCTGGTGTTGTCTGCTCCATAGCAGGTGTTTCATTTGCCATGGGGGGCTCACCAGCCAGACACTCCATTTTGAGCTGCTGCTGGATTTCTTGCCTTGACTTCTTACACAGTATTGTTTGACACTGTTGGCAAACAGTTGGCAAAAGTTGCTTTGGCTCCCTGCAGCATGTAGTGACCCATGTTATGTGTAAATGGCTCCAACTTTGCTGTTCACTCTGCTGTGAAGGAGAAGCTTTCAAAAATACAGACACTTCTAAAGAGCCACTTTCATTGCATTAGGCAGCCCTGTTTGCCTTTAAGTGAAATTATCATTTAAATAGCAGAGACTAATCAGCAAGGGGATGGTTTGCTCCTGTCAGACAGCTCAAATGCTTGTGCTTGATTTTTATTCAGCCTATCATTTGATCGTTTCCAAAAACCCAATAACCACTGTAATCTCCAGCTCAGTTTTAATTTTACCTTTCCATTTCCATTTTAGCATCTTTCAGTATTTCAGCTCTAAATTTTAAGCTGGGGCTGTTGATGTGCCCTTAGATGTGCAGTGCATTATCCCTCACTTACCCCCAAAGTTTTGCTTTTGCAGGGAAACTTTTAAACAAAAATGCACATCCCATACATGCATATTGGGGATGATTTTGTTTTAGCATAGCAATGTCTTTTTCAAAGCTCTTCCCTAATGCTGAGGCCTTTTTTGAACAGAAGCAAAACCAAATGTTTCAGTAAGGAATCAAACTCTTGTGTGCTGCTCCCCTGTACTCCTGGGCATGGCCTTTAGCTACAGGGCAAGGAATCTCCCTTCTTCATTGGATCAAGGAGTACCAAGATGGATTGTGCCAGACTGATGTAACAGCTTCCTTTGTCTAGAGAATTGATTATATTATCAAATAAATCACAATAAATCTTATTTCTTTGAACTTCACTGAAACAGGAACCACTTGGGAAAGTATAAACCATGGAGGAGAAGATGGAAATTATTAGAAGAATTGTAGGATGTATAAGAATTGTTTAAGCAGGGATAGATTCAGTATTGTTGAAAGGAAAATGCAAGGATAAGTAGAATTCCTCAAAGATTAGCCTTAGGATCTGCTTTATTTAGTATTTCTATTAATGGTTTTGGTGCAAAAATTTGGTGTGTGCTGATAAAACTTGGCTAATGATGCCAAGTTCAGAGGATTCATAAATACACAAAAGCTGGATATGCAGAACTGAATGACCCTGAGGATTAGAGTGCAGAAATGGGACAAAATTCAATGAAACAAAGCACAATGCTCCATGGAATTGGGAGCTGAATGCAAACTTCTTTTGGAAAATGCAGCACATGCAGTAGAAAGGACCAGAAGGGCTGTGTGTTTGTTAAAATCACTGTTCATTCTCACACAGGGGAGTTACAGGAGAAAAATTGCCATGGAGGTGAACGTGTTCAAGGGGCTTGGGAGATGCTGCTCAGAGTCGTGGTCACCCAGTGTGGAGGAAGATGGTGGGGGATGCAGAAAGTGGCTCCTGGAAGGAGCCTGGGGGCCATTCCTGAGTGTGGAATGGAGCAGCCTCTGGCAGAGTCTGGTGGGAGATGTAATTGCTGCCAGGAAGTTGATGGATGGAAGGGAGGAGAAGGATGGGGATCCATACTGGTGAGAAAAGGAACCAGCTATCCTTAGGACTTACACTGGCATTTAAATCAAATTGCTGTAACCCTGCCATGAATGCAGTTACAAGGAGGTTGTTACTTTTAGAAAGACTAAAGTTCTGAATCCAGCTTCCAGGATTTCTGCTTCTTCCAATTTCTGCTCCACAGGGTTATGAAAGAGATGAGTTCATTATAGCAATGGACTGGACAGGACCTAAACTAGAAGGATCTTTTCAATCCCACTTTGATTTGAATGTGGATGTGCCAATGTGTAAACAAGGGGATGTATTAGAATAGGAAGAGGGGCAGTACATTTTAGTTTGGAATTGTAGGCTTTATTTCTGAAAACTGGAGGTGGAGAAGGGGGAGTGGAGTTCAATGAGTAAAAGCAGATGATGTCCATCTTTCTGCCCATGCAGAACAGAACTGTAGACAGGGACACGAAGTGTGAAAGCAGCTGACCCTTGTTCATGTTGAGAAATAAACAGTTTGCTGAAAAATGCACTGAACTATTAAGAAGAGCTTATGTCAGTGCTGATAAGACCAAAATATGATTTGTATCGTTGGAGAAGCTTTTCTGAGTGTTTTTGGTGCAGGTTATCTTGATGGTGTTTTGAGAATGACTCACTCCTGGTTAGTGCTTAACCTCATCAGTGCCTAGAGCACGGATTGCTGCTTCTGAGGGAGCTGGGAAGGGGCTGCTTTAATCATCTGCCTTTGGTTTGTCATCAGTGCAGTGAGGAGCTCTGCGCTGGATTGGCCAGGAAAGGTCGAATTTTCAGTTTTAATTGAACCTCACAGCCAGCATTGCAGCATCCACTTGGGCAGGAGGAATTTGGAAATGTATGAACATTACAGTACTTCAGTTTTTTAGCATTGTTAAAGTGCTCCTGCTCTGACAAGCTTGCTTATGTGCCCTGTGAAGATATTATGTAAGCTTTGTCCTGAAGCCCCAATCTGTCCTCCCTTGGGACTGCTTTCCCACTGAATATTTTTGATGAAAGCTTATCTTTACCTGGGTTATATTCTCTTTCCTCACAAGCTGCTCTATTAAAGGGAATATTCTTGCAAATATACCTTTGTCCATGCATTGCTTGGAGAGAGAAAAATTCATGTGGCTTGGAGTAGCAAAAGCACAGCACAATATTTTCAAACATTTCTTAAAGGGCACAGTGAACTTGAAATGTTAGTGAGTTAAAAGATTAATGTGATAAGTGCCTCAAGGTTCTCTTGAACTAGCTGTGATTATGTAAGTGTTGTTTGTTATTTTAAAATAACTCATAGCATGGAAATTAGCATGGTGGATTGGATTATTTACTCACCCATTTCTGGTCAGTGTCAGTGCTATCTTGGGCTAGATAGAAAAATCCAGAGCAAGACCTGAAGCAGATTGTTTTTTTTTTTTAGAAGGTTTGTTCTCATCAGTATGAATTTTAAATAAGCATAAAGATTTCAGTTGGTGCCCTCCATCCCTTTTAAAAAGTAAAGACTCTTGCAGTTTGGACCTCTTATGTGTGCATAGAGTAAATAGAAAAGTGTTTTGCTTTCAGCTATAATCTTTCTTATTTGAAACAATATTCAACAAAGTTGTAAGGTATTAGAAATGAGCTTCCTAAATTGCTGCTGTTTCTATAAATGATGCCTTTTTGTGTTTGAGACAAAATGAGAAGTGTTTTTTGTCTTAACCTACAAAACCCACAGCCTGAAGTGAGCAGCCTGAATGAGAGCAAACACTGCATTGGGCTGGCAAGAGCACTGGGGCTGGGATAATTGGAAAGATTCCCATTCTGGAAGCAAAGATGGGAGGTGTTGGGGGCTGAGTGGGTCCCTGTGTGTAGTGAACACCAGAATCAGTGCTTGGGGGTTGTTTTCAAAGTGCTGACCTGCATACCTGAAATAAGAGCTCAGGACTCCTGCTTTTAAATGCATCTCTCAGTGGGGTTAGAGCAGCTTGTGGGAGATGGAGCCAGCCCTGCTCAGCAGAAAGGAGATAAAACATGCCAGCTCTCCCACTTAGCCAGGGCAGGTAAGAGCTGGAGGTAAATGGGACCTTCTCTCCCTCCCTTCCACTGATGTAAACTTCTAGGAATGCATTGGCAAAGCTTATTTTTTCAAATAGATGTTCTGCACGTATTTTGGTCATCCCCTTGCAGCAAAATGGTTTTTTTCTAATGAAGTCATGTCCTGCAGAATGGTGTTTTTGTAAGAGCATGATCCATTTTGAGCAGAGTGGTAGAAAGCTCTGCAGCAGTGAAGCTGCTCTCAACTTTTGCTGCCTCTTGCTATATAAGCAGAGCAGATCTGTCACAGAGCCCAAACTTCCCACAAAAGGCAGGGTTTTGTCTTTTCTAGAAATGTATTGATTCACATTTTGAGCATCTCTTCTCTGCTTTTTTAGTGCCTCTTGGACTCAATCCTTACTCACTCCCTTTCTCTGCATTATTCTCAACTCCCTTGTCAGCAGAGTTAACAATTTCTGTGTCTCTGCAGGGAGTAATGGGCAGCTATTGCAAGAACCATTTTCTGGCACAAGTTGTTCTTGTTGTAATTGCTTTTGAATTCTTATTACTTGTTTAAACTGTCTTCCAGAGACACTCTGATATGAGCAGTGTAGTAAAAGGGAAGATAAATCTTTTGGGTGGGAAGAAATATGAAATTCTGGATTTACTTGAGTTATTCCCTGCTGACCAAGTTGATTTATTTTCTGTTTTAATGAAACAGTCATCCTCTTGCTGTGATACACATCAAGCTCTTCAGTGATGGCTTGAAATCCTGGTAACTTTTCTAAGGAGGGCAGAAATGGGGTGTCTGGCTTTGACTGAGAATATCTGGTATATCAGTGTCTGCATCCTCAGTTAGAGAAGTCAGCTTTAACTGGGACAGCTTTTGGGAATACTTCACAGCTCTGCTCTTGGCTCCATTAGAAGATGATGCTTTAACCTAGTTAGGAGTTTTTTATACTCAGTTTTGCTACTGTGTTTGCAAATGACATTTGACTCGGTGCTCTTTGTACTCCCAGAGATAAAGCTCTGTGGCTTCAGGTGGTTTTCTGCAAATGCAGCAGCCAAGGTTGATGGCATCAAGCCTATTTTGTGACAAGCCTTTCATTTAGGTTTGATGGTTTCCAGTGTGACTTTGGCAAAGGCATCACCTGCCTTCTGGAGAGCTGGCCTACTTGTCAAGGTCACACAACACCTTTTGGCTCACCTGTCTGCAAGTACCTGGCAAGGGAAAATGCAATTGGCACTTTGTAATAAGTGATATATTTGCAAGTCTGGTAGAGAGGAAGAGTGAAAAAATGCTCTGAATTATTTTTTTTTTTCCTAATTGCATAGACATAGGTCTTGGAAATGCACATGCTCCTCCCTGGATGGCTTGTGACAGCTGCTAAAGATAAACATGCTCTTTCTCAATGTCATTTGACTGTAGTTAGATAGTTAAAATAGTTTTTTCTGTTCCAGAAATATCTGTCTGGTTTTTGTAGTCTGTTCTTTTCAGTGGTGGTGTGTCCAGGTCACCAGATTTTCAGGTTTGTAGAATACCAGGTTGGAGGGGACCTCAAGGTTCAGCCTTTCCTGGCAAAAGCCTGGTCTGGACAAGATGGCCCAGCACTGGCTGCAGCTGAACCTTAAAAGTGTCCAGTGTTGGAGGAAAGTTTAGGTAAACCCTTAACCAATATATATATATAATGAAAACCTAAACCTGAATGTCTGAATCTACAGCACAGTTGAGTGTTTACCAGAAATTACTTTCATACTCTGGTACCCATCCGATGTTAATAATTGTCAGAGACATCTGATATACAGTGTTAAAAGAACTGCATTTTTGTATCTAAGGTTGTAAGGGCTACAAAATAAATATTTGACCCTTCAGAATTTCAGCATGAGAAGGACACTTACCAAAGTTTTAGCATCTGTATCAGTCTGTGGTTTTTGTCAGGGAGAATGGGATACTTTTGGTATTAAGTTGGGATTCAGTTCTATGGTGTGACTAAATCATTACATGGAATTTGATGGAACCATATCTGGCAAAAATCTTGCTGACAGCCTCAAGTTTGTACGTGGGTTTTTAGAGTTTAAAGGAGCTGTCTCTCACTAGATTGTTTCTTATAATTTTCTGTGCTTAGTAATTTGGAATTGTTGGGTTTGTATATGCTGTCCCCTGCATTTTCCCTCCTTGCTGTGCCAGGGGAGTGGGGACTTAGCTGAAACAAGAAGGAAATAACCACCTTCTCCTCCTCCACACGCTGCTGCATTTGTCAGAGGCAGCTCAAGGGCTCAGGTTGTCCTGCTGTTGTGGAGGAGCTGCAGTTCTCTTCTGTCTGAACAATAAGCTTTGTATCTGTTTGTACAGTAATGAACTGCTTTTGTTTCCTTCAGGAACCTGCTCTGCTGTCTGGAGCGTTTCCATTTACAGACAACCCTTGCCAAATTAATTTTATTTAATTATCTCCCAGGGCTAAGCTTGAATACATTTTGTGTTAAATTCACCGTTTCTCCCTCTTCTGAACGAAATGGACTTAATATCCTTGTTAAAATCTGATTAAAACTAAAATTGAGTTTTTTGAAGTCTGATTATCCCATGAAATGGAATTTTTAAACCTAATTATGAATGGATTTGCATACATTCTTAGCACCATTGAAAAGAAAGTTGAAATAAATTTATTAATGAAATCTTCCTCTGCTGTCTCTTTGGGCCATGGTGATTGCTGGAGAGTGAGGGAGAAGGAAGGTGGGTGAGAATGAAAACTCCCCCTCTTTTGAAATGTACCCTCTCCCCTCCCAATTAATTCCAGAGCTGTTTTGACCCTGTCTCATTTTTATTCCTCCCTGCCACACAGCCCAATTTAGGTAATTGACAGCCTTTCAGAGGGTAACTACACAGTCGAGCTGGTTTCATGTATTTAAAGCCTTTGTGCTTTCTGAAGGGAGGATGTAGTGGGCAACTTTTGTTTCCACTATTATGTTTTTTCCCTCTTTCCTGAGGTAGCCCTGACACCTAATCAATAGGCAGCTCTGGTTTCTCCTTTCTGAGGAGCTGCATATTGGAGTGTTTCTTTTAAACCTGTTAAAAAATGGATAGTTTGACAGACTCTGGTGAATGTGCATGTGAAAATTGGGGTTATTTATGTAGTTCCCTGGGTTTGTAACAAAGATTTTTTGGTAGGATATATTTGAATCTCTCAGTACAGTAATTGTGCCCATCACTTCAGGGTTTTGCCAGTCCTCTCTGGGAAAAGGTGTGCCAGTGCAGGATGTGTCTGTTTGTCTGGCTTGGTGCAGAGGGCAGCAGGATCCTCTGCAGGGAGATGGTTTCATGTGGAGGCTCCTACTTGTTGAACCTTTCTGTGTGTTCTTGCATTGATTGAAGAGTTCTCCTTACATGAAAGGTACAACTTGAAGGTGTGACTTTTTTATTTTTCAGCCAGTCATCCTCTTACCCAGACTTACAAAAAGCTCTTTGCCTGTTTAAGCATTTGTTCCAATTTTTTTTTTCTCTCTGTCATGTGCTGTGTGCACTTTTTTTTCTTCTTCTTATAAAAATATAGTAAATGGGGTAGAAAAAAGGTTTTGGCAGAAGGAGAGAGAAGAAATCCTGGTCTTGATACATGACTCTGCAAAGAGTAAATGCTCAGCATGTGGCCAAGTGTTCTGTAAGCATTTGCATTTACAAAGTTGCTTTCAAATACAGAGGGACTTGTTTTCCATATGCCTTTGTGCTTTCATTTTA
Source organism: Agelaius tricolor (assembly GCF_023055355.1). Lineage (NCBI taxonomy): Eukaryota > Metazoa > Chordata > Aves > Passeriformes > Icteridae > Agelaius > Agelaius tricolor. The sequence continues at coordinate 4,644,045 of NW_027269279.1, forward strand.
ATCCTGTCTTTGCACAGGTTTAGTACTAAACACAGTGGTGGTATCAAGTTCTACAAAAAATGTGGATTTTTGGCACTATTTCTTTGGGGTGCTTCTGAAGTGGGGAGTTCTATGAGAGGAGCTGTGGCTCAGCAGAGGAAGGAGAGTTGAGCTAAGATTTGAAAATATTTTTAGCTGGCATGTGCTCAGGTTATAAACCAGAATGGTTGAAGTAAATTAAAAATTTTCTTGGTGATGTATCAGGAAAACCTGATCATTCAGACAAGCTTTGGAGGAAAGCAGCTGACTCAGGGAGCTCTGCACCAGCAACTTAAAATTATTTTGTGGTTTAATGGCTGCAGCTTTAATTTGTGCTTTCTGAAACTGTTGTCCAAAGGCAGGTTTAGCATCTCAGGTACAAAATACTTGCTGTATAAATGGGACTCCCTTGCAGTATCTTCCCAGTCAAATTCCAGTGAAATCCAAGGAGCTGGGAATATCTGATGCACCTTCTCCTCAATGGCCTAGCTGTTTTACAGAGCTGCAGTCACACCAGCAGTGAGCAGAATCTGGAAGCTGAAGATCCCAGAGAAGCCAGGAGGAGATCTCCAGGAGGGTGGATTTTTTGAAGACTTTAGGAAAGCTCTTTCATTCTTTTACTCTTGCCTGGTTGGTTCTGTAGCATCCATTTGCTGAAAAAGGAAAAGTAACTGGTTTGTGGGTAGTCCTGTATCAGACAGAATGATGATCAAGGTCTTCAAGGTAAATGTGAATGAAAGGAAGGATGTGAAAGTGGAGTGAAAAAAGGGTGTTTGTTTCTTTTAATAGAGAGAATAGGAGCTTTCTTTTCTGTGGATACATTTCAAACTTGCCAGTGTTTATCATCTGATCCTATTAGTGCCTCCCCCAGCAGCTTCAGGCATTGAAAGTGCTCAAAGCTGGATGATAGCAGCAAGCCAAGGTGATGTCCAAGTGCTTGGGACACCAGTGCAGTCCTTACCTGAATGCCAGTCCCAGGAGCCCTGGCAGACACAGGGAAGCCACAATTGCTTTTGGCTGCTCTGACCCCTGTGCTGGATGCAGGTACCTGAGCTGAGGGAGGATTGTGAGAGCAAGCTGGCAAAAGGAGAACAGAAATTGTTGAAATGCCACTGTTTGTATCTGTAATGCAATTATACTTGAGCAGTTCCACTTTCTGTGAACAAGTCTTGAAGTCTGCTTCTATCTCCTTCTGCAATGAATTATTCATTCCTTGTGGATGAGGGTGATTGGGGCTTGGCTTTCACAGCCAGGTTTATTATACCCACTTTAGCTCCAACTCCTTTGGCATGCTCCAAGCCTCAGTTATTTTCCCAGCATTTGTTCTTAGCATTCATTGTTCTTGATGTTAAAACTTTTGGACTATGTAATTCAGCTCTGGTTTTGGGAGTGAGAGTCTGAGGGGATGGAGAGTGTTGGTTTCTTTCTTTTGATTTTTTTTTGCAGCAAGCACAGAAAGAGCTTTTTATTTAAATCTGTGCTAATTGCTAAGTCTGAGGGTAACTGTTGTATTATCACCATGTGTCAAAGAACTTGGATGTGAGACACTTTGTATGTGTGGCTCGGGAGCTTTGGATGTTAAGGAAATAAAGCAGAATTTCCAAACGAGGTGGGATTGATGTGCTCTGCCTTTCAGGGAGAGTGGTTCTGAGGGCTGCTGGGATTGGGATGTCATTACACAGGGGTGCCATCACCTCTGCAGCAACAGTGACACTCTGGGCTCTTCTGTTCTGACAGCTTGACTTGTCTGCTTTGTACTGGGACTGCAGCACTCAGGTCTTGCTGTGTCTCATGTTAGTGATGCCTAGAGCTGATGTGCTAATGGGCTTCCATTAAACTTTCCATTTTAAATGTTATTTGTCCTTCACTTTGAATATTAAATTTTTAGAAACTTTCCAAAAAAAAAAAAAAAAGTATGAGAGAGAATTACTGCATTTGTTTAAAGTTCTGAAAGCTTTTTTTAGCCAAACAGTTCAAAGAGCGCATCTCACTAATCAGAGGAATATTTTTGCGTCCCTGGGGTGGTCACAGTGTTTTAATTGGAACTCAGGCTTCTTTGAAGTCCTTTTTAATCCTCCCTGAGCTGGGGGGAGAGGGTTTGAAGACAGAGCTGTAAATCTGAAATTTCCTTGGTTTATTTACATGTGTCTGGGGACGTGTGTAATTTGCTTTCCTGGATGAAGCCCGTGGCCAGCTGAGTGGGAAATGTGCTTCCTTAAGTGGGGAGGCCTGAGCCAAAGGTGGGGGTTCTGCACAGTGAGCTCACGTGCTCCTGCATTTGTTCAAACCAGGAATTCAGCAACAGGCTCTGAATGGGAAATGAACTCGGTGGGAAATGATGTGGTAGCTAAACAGGAGGCAAAAAGCTGGGATTTAAACTCGTGTTTTAGGATTAACTGATTAGCATGGCTCACAAAAATGGTGTTGCATACTGATATTTGGCTTTTACCAGTTAGGAAACAAAAGATTTAGGAGACAGTGCTTATGATTGAGAGCTATAATCATCTATTAAATCAGTGTAAGGTTTCATTTTTCTACATTGAACTAGAGATTTTTGGGTGTCTCTACTGATGATGTTTAGTCTTTGTGCCTCAGTTTCTAAAATTCCAGCCTTGCTTTGGTCTGGTTTCGAGGGATATCTAGAGCTGCATCAGATGTTTCATGCACTTGATGTAACTACCACAAACAGAGCTTCAGTGGCAGCTGATGCCTTTTTGCCATCTTAATACAAATACCCTGTGGCTGCTAACAGCACAAGCATTTTCCTCAGGCATTTCCTAATTCTGTTGTTCTGCTATTGATTTTCATGATAAATATAAGAATTTTTCAGCAGTGTTTTCTGTACTTGGGCAAGGCTTTTAACCTCTCACATTTGCTGGAGCTTGGATGTTTTATGTTCTGCTTCTGGCAGAGGTGAGACATAATCTTTTACTGAATTTGGGTAGTTTTTAATTAATCAAAGCAACAGGCTTAACCTCAATTTTCTAGCTGAAAGAATAACTTAGAATTCCAGCTGAACATACAAGCAGTATGCTTTTCATTTTTTCTAAAATTGTTACCATAAATTTACCTGTGACTGGTTATTGTATTGATATTTAAAAAAAACCCATTTAAAATAACTTCTAGTAGCTTAAAGTTGTAGTTTAAAGTGGCCATTCCTGGCATGAGATTAAATATGTGATTGTAATCAGAAGTAAATAATATATGGGATGTCAAATCACTTTACATAAAAGCAGTTGAAAATATGGTCTAGACTCTCCCAAGGACCTGTCTTCAGCCATTATTATTATTTCCTCTTGCTCAAGGTTAGGGGCTTTGTGTTACTGCTGGCTAATATTTTCAGCTGATAAGAGTCTGGGTAAACAACAGGATCAATAAAGATGTTGAAAACAATACAAGGACTTGGGTAAATTAATATTCTGCAAGGATTATCTCAGACAGGTGTCAAAAGAACAAGACCATCAATTCAGTGCAATCTGTAAAATAGTCAAATGTACATAAATTGTCAGTAGCCAGCCTTGGCTGCTGTAGGAGCTCTCCTGTCAGACAGGAGCCCTGGCTATCTGCAAAAATGATGTCTCTGGTGGTAATTTCCATGGGGATAGAAGTTATGCCAGAAGGACATGTTGCAAATTATATTTGTTTTTAGGTTTTGGAAGATCTTGTATCTTGTCCCTATGTCCCACTCCTACTTCCTTGAGAAGAAGCTGATGTAATTTTCTAGGCTTGGTCCAAATCTCTCTTCAAATGTCTTGAGAGTAACTTTGTAGAATGCAACCAGCAGAGGTTTGATAAAATTGATTTTTTAGCTGTCAGGGTTCTTTCCCAGTTTTGTATAGTCCTGATAATTGGCCTGTAATGGTTTTCAAGGTTTCTAATGACCTACTGTTGAAAGAAACAACATCTGTCTGTTTGGAATTTGTTTCCAAGGAACATATCTTTGTATTTCAGTCTGGTTTTCAGATATTAATGTTTTGTTTATTGCTCTTTACAACTATTGAAATGCATTGAAAATCTAATACATAATTGTTGTTCTGCTGACATTCTGTTCTTTAGATTAGTTTGATTTGTCCTCACCTTCCTCATGAAGTCTCTTGGCTCCCTTGTTCACACTGTCCTCTCAGCCCAACCTCAGGTTGCCAAAATGATTGTTCCAAATTCAGTGACAAATAGAAACTATAGGAAAAACAACCCTACTTATGACTCCCTAAAAGGGGTTTTTATTCATTTTATGGCATTATTTTTCCCTTCAGCTGTTGCTTTTTTCTCAGATAAGGTTTGTGATTAGGAAAAACACTTAAAATGTCTTTTGCTGCTGCTGTAGTAAAATGAAACATTACATTATTAAGTGTGTTTACATTTTGTGCTTGAAGTCTTAAGGGCAATAGGTACAAAATTGTGTACCACAATAATTTCCTTTCAACATCATCATTAATATATAATTACATTCACTTAATTGTGAATTGAGAAAGTACATTTGCTTCTCTAATTGTGAAGATTGTGCTGATATCTCTGTTAGCATGAGAGCAGTAACAGCCATTTTTAAAATCCCTTTTGATCATTTCCAACTTCAATGCCTCTCTGCTATGGCTGGGGAATGCTGAAAGGTGCTTTAGAATTTTGTGGCTTTTTTTTTCTTTTCAGTGTCCAATCTATTGGATTTAAGACCTTAAGAACTCTTTATTTTCTTGTATAGGAAAAACATAGGTCAAGGAATATTTCACAGCTTTGTACATGCCCTGCCTGTGTCTTGAGATATATGTTAAATTGCTGCCTTATAAATGGTCTTATTTTATGAAGGTCTCTTGATGACTGTGAAATTTTTGTTTCACCATGACCTCTAAATGTGATTATGCCATGTGATTGAGCATGCAGTGGCAAACCCCAAAGGTGTTTTTATCTTCCAGATCAGCATTCTTGGTGCTGCTGTGTACATTCCCTCTTCTGAGGTCCCTGAAAGCTTTTCACTGCTGAGGTTCCATTGCACTGCCATGTGTGTTACCACCTTTCTGTGGATTGTTCTTAGAGCAGTGGGAGGGATGAGAAAGAAGTTTGGACTGTTGAAATGTTTGCCCAATGGTTATTTTTTTTTTTCCAAAGTAAGATTAATTTTATCTTTTTGAGCCCTTACCTTTAAAGTAGAAATGAGACTTGAACAATGTGTTGTTATCATGCCATAACTTTGGGAGGAAAAAAGCTTTCTTCATTAAAATCTGAAGAAGTTAGTAACTGGAATCTAAGATAGTTTTCTTCCTTTTTTTCCCCTCCTCTCTTCAAATTATAGCTTGATTGGATTAATTTGCTAATTTAGCAATTGCTTCAAAAGAGACATATCAATTGTCTTTAGAGTTGTCAAGACCATTATAAACACTTCAAATGTTTTCTTACAAATAAGTTGTTCTTCTGCTTCAAGTGGTTAATGGGGACATTTGCTTTGGTAAAGAGCAATTGGATTTTTTGATTCTATCTGTACACAAATAAGAGTTCTCTAAATGAGGAGAACCTCTGAGGCTGAGATTGCTTATTGCTTTCACTTGCACTTCAGATTTCCTCCATTTACTTTGTACATAAAATATTAAGCAGCCACTTTGTTGGAGAAACAGTCTCAGGTATACCTTAGTTTTGTGGGTTTGACAGCTCATTTGAATGAGTAAAGGTTTGTGACTGCTATTCAAAACATTTAATCAAAGTGCTACAAAGCACTAAATGTGTCCTAATTGCCTGGAAACATTGAGTATTTTTTTTTTTTTTTGTGACTAATGTGTGTAGGAGATTCCAGACCATGTGCCTTAGTTAATGTAGTCAGGAATAGGAAGGGAGGATGTAGGCATGGAGATTTGAACAGACAGGGGTAACTGCCTGGGCTGGAGCTTGGAGGGGCTTTTCTGCAGGAGAAGTGCTGTTGTGAAAGTTAACTCTCAGAACTTCCAGGTCTGGACACCAGATTTTAGTGGTAATATTTTCTTCTAGTCTGCTGAAGGTGAGCTAAGGAGTCCTCCCAAGGAGGCAATGCATATTTTGAGGAGAAAGCTGCAAATTGCTTTATTTCCCTTTCTCGTAACAAACATGGAGTTATTATGACCAAATGAAGCATGAGGACTCTGTGCTGTATCCCAGAATTCTGGATGAGCTCTTGTGGTTATTGATATTTGCTGAACTTTCTTGCAGGGCAAGTCCTTCCAGGAACTGAGCTGCTTTTGGACTTGGTGAAGCTTCAGAGATAGACAGGAGTGCTGTAAACCAGAGCTAGAGGAGTTAAAGCAGTTGAGGAGATCAAATATACAAAGAGGATGTTTGAGACTCACTTCAAACATAGAGGAAAAGACTGGTACAGGCATTCCATGGCCTTTCTAATCATACAGAAATATTTAAAACAACTAAACTGCCTTTCCAGAAATCTTCTCTTGTTGTCATGTTATTGTTCTGTTTGTTCTTCAGATGCTGTTGTTTTCCTGCCTAGAAAGAAGATTAAATTATTTTTGTAGAAGTAGAAAAGGCTCTTCTTGTGGAGAGCAGAATTTCAGAATCTTATAACATTTCCATGTTCATAATACAAAAAAAAAAAAGGACAAAATAAATATTTTATACTTCTGGGAGATTACCTTCAGAAAAACCCAAACCACAAACCAAAGCCCAAAAAAACACCTGGAAGTTGTTTTTTAAAGAAGAGAATGAAACAGATGTGGACTCCCTTTCTGTGCCTTATTTTTTTGACAAACATTTAATAAGAATGTCAGTCTCTGGTCTTTGTCAGTTAATTATGTTTAAGTGTAAAACTAAAAATACTGTGCCAAAAATCTGGTAATGTTCCATTTCAATTTAATATGACTTAGTCGAGACAACCAAAGCTGTCATTGTGTATTCATACTGAGCTAAATCTGTGAAGAGAAATGTTAATTCATTTCAAAAATAAGTAATTCTGTGTAATTTAGTGTTATAAATGTAGTATTAGTTTGATTGTTTGAATCAAATTTAATTAAACAAAAAGCAGTGAAGAGCTCAGTCCTCCAAACATAGTTGATGAAGTGCCTGTTTTTCTCTTTAGTTTTACTTTTGTCTTGCACTTCCATACTTAAAATTTCATGTCTGATCTCTAGCTATGATCAAAACTCTTCCTTTGCTGTGCATTTTGAAACATTTTATAGAAGCAATAAGAAGTTGACATTCTGATAAATTATAAATTAAAAATCTTTTTCTTTAACATTTTCATCTACTTAGAGAGTCTTGGTTTAATGTTACTTCGACAGCTAATTCTCAGTGTGTAACTGTCACAGTTTATACTGAAATGGTAATAGATCCTTAACTAAGAACAGAGTGTTCCTCCAAATCCTGGCAAATGTCAGTTGTGTGCATCAAAAAAAAGATAATACAAAATAGCATAAGCTGTTTTCCTCAAAAGTTTAAAAAGTGTGACAGTGGGCACTTAAAGTCATTGTATGACTTGGTTGGACATCCCATTAAGGTAATTTTTCACTTCACCATTTGAATGGTTTTATGTTTTCATCATTCTTAAATTGTGCCTTTTCAAATCATCTGTGCTTCAAAGGAAGGTAAAGAGCTTTGGTTACCAGCAGTTTTGTCTCCCTCCTGCCTTAGTGTGATGTAAACTGCTGGACTAATTTGCTTGTTTAGGGCAAAAGAAAGACTTGTCCAAATTAGACTTAAATTTAAGTGTTTGTTTTTATGAATTTTGCTTTAGGGAGTCTCAGGAGGGGAAGGTGGGACATAGGAAGAACATTCTAGCTTTTACCTTCTTGTGCCTTAGCCAGGAGGAGGGACCTGAAGGCAGGGATTTGTTCCTGCAGTTTGGAAGTCCCTTTTTCATTTGCTCATGTGCACTTTATGATTACAAAGCACATGAATCAGGTTTATAACACACTGCCCTGAATGGGACCCTTCTGGTCCCTTTACAGATTTGTGCTTGGCTGGTGCACACAAGGTGTGGGGTTTTTGGTGGTTACTCCCTGGGGAAGAAAGCTGCCTGCAGAGCATAGTGGCAGTGCTCAGCTTCTCAGAAAGGGACTGCTGGCTCTGTTTGGCTCAGGACAGGGTTTCAAACTTCCCTCAACAAGCCATGGTGACTCCAGTAGTGTTGGAAAGCTGTGTTGTCACAAAGAACCTCTCAAAGCAGATTCCTTGGCTTTCCAGTGCTGGTTTTGATATCAGCTGTTCCACAGGGAGTGGGCAGAGCTTAGCAAAAATTATAGACATCAGCCAAGGCTGTCAAGGCCAGAGCACATTGCTGTGTGTTGGGATGCTGACAGATTTCTCTCTTTGCATGGCATTGTTTGCATTGTTTGCAGAAACTCGTGCAATGGGAGGCCTGGTTACAGCTGGTTGCTGTTTGCAGTGCTTTGGGACTTGAGCAATTCTCTTCAAATGGAAAGCTTTGATTTAATTTTATTGTGCACGCAGCGTCGTTCCTCTGCTTGGATCTGTGGAAATTTGGCTTTTGCCAAACTACTGATGCTCAGGATAGGGTGTAGACCTTGGAACCAGGCTTTGAAACCTCTCACTTAGGACAGCAGAGTGCATGCAAAGGTGTCTTTGGCTCTGATCACCTGATATGATTTAGTGTTACAGCAAATGAACTTTTCTTTACAGGGGATTAATACCCATGGACTTGGTTTTCTGTTATGTAGCTACGCTGCTCCACTCAGAAAGAAAAAAACAATAAAAGCTATTTAATGCCAATAAAACATTGTCCAGAACTGAGTGTAAACCTAAAGCTGCCAATTGCTGGAACTGAGATTGGAAGCTGATTGTTGGTTTGAATGCCTGAGCAGATGAGGACGATTGTTTTTTATTGGAAATCGGTCAGGAGCTGTCATTACTAGAAATCTGTGGTTTTATTGTACGCTCTCATTTTACTACTGGATTAATTTCAGTTCCTGATCTCAGTCCTAATAGATTATGGTATGAATTTCTGAAAAAAAAAAAAAAAAGAGAAAATAATCAAGGCAGACACACTTTGTTTTATACATTAAAAAAAGAATCTGTGAAATAACTTCATTGATGCAGGGACCATACACTGGTGTTGAGGGCTGGCACTCAACATGACCAGAGAGCTGCCTGATATTAACTGTGCTTATGATAAATCTGCTGTATTTGGGTGATTTATTAGAAGCTTACAACTGCATTTTTCAGAGCCTTGTTGACTTGGCCTGACATTGTACAAAGATTTTTCCTGTGGAAATCATTGTGTCTGCTTACAGCTTTTTCTTGCCAAACAGACTTAGGTGTGCCCAGTCCATTTCCCTGGTGCTCCCTCTGATGCCCAGCCATTGGTAGCTCTCAGTAAAGAGCTGGTGAACTGCTCAAGTTAAGGATCCCTTCAGGCTCAGCTACAAAATTTTGAAATGTTATTTAATGCTGCAACACATTTTGAAATCCAGGTGCATGTTGGCTTAAAATTGATTTGTTTCTGCTAACAGAATTCTGTTTTCAGGTGTTCTAGCCAAGCCATCTCCAGGCTGTGTCTTGGTTTCTTCTCATAATTCCCTTGGCTCGTGAGTGTGATGTCCTGTCCTGAGTGATTCCTTTGCTGCAATCTGTGCCTCTGTTGTCTGATGGGAGAACATTTCCATCTCTTTAACTGTATATTGACTATTAAGACTTGGATCTAACACAAGTGGTGTTAGAAGCCTCAAAGTTTTCTGCTGAGGAAGGATAAAGGTTTGTAATTCTGGAAGTGAAATGCAGGAATCTTTCAGCTGGGGTTGCCAAAATTGAATCCTATCTGCACCAACTCAGCGTTTAACTAATTTTCACTCAACTGGAAGTGACAGATGATTAAAGAGAAAAAGCAATGCCTTTTTTTTGATGTGAGTAGTTGCCTGAAAAATATTTTCATCAGAAAAAGGGCTTCTCTAGTCCTAGATCCAGTCAGAATCCAATGATCAAACTTCTCCCTGTTCAGTTTTTGGAGTGGCAGCAGCCTCATTCCAGCGCTGTATTTCAATACTGTGGACTCTGACCAGGCCTGGTTTGATCTGCCAGCAGCAGTGGAACCTTGATTTTTGGGGCACATGATGGATTGTGTGTCTGCAGATTTCACTGCTGCAAAACTGACTCCCCACTTGCTCCCTGTGAAAAGCACTTTCAGGGTCTGGATAACTCTTCCCCTTTGTGGGTGGTGCATCTTGGTGGAGCAGGGGGATGTATGGACCCAGTTCATACAGGGGTGAACTTTTCAGCTTCCTTTCCTCTGGGAAGTGTGGTATAGATGCTTCTATTTTAGGGTGGGAAAACCTTTCTGATGGCTCAAGACAATTTTTTATTTTTATGACTTAAAGAGAGGCCTCTGAAAGAGCAGTTTCCTCCTGCAAAGGCTGTTGATGTGGTCCCTGGAACTGCCAGTCTGGAGTTATCTTGATCCCATTCCATTACCTTTAAACATTTGTCATTGGATTTGATGAAAAAATAAACCTATTTCTGACAGCTGTGCAGTTGTTGCTAGTGGGTCTGTAAAAATCTCTGATCTCTTTGACAAGGAAAGGTTATCAGTGATATCTGAAGTGTTACCCAGAGCTGAGGGATCCTGGTTTTTTCTCCTGTGGCTCTGGAGTCGTGGTGTGTGTGAAGGACTCTGAAGTCAGCACACTGGTAACTCTGTGGGAGCACTGCTTTGAGTCACCTGTGATGTACATGAACATCTCCACTCTCAGAGAGTGTTCAGCAGTAGCCAGAGTTGTTGAATTGTACAGTCTGCATTTTGATTTATTTCCTCCTTTTCTTCCCCTCTTACTACTCACACTGTGCTCATACTGTGATGGCTTTAGATTTTATGTGAGCTGGACAAGGTGCAGCTCTGTGTTGTTCTAAGGGACTGCAGCAGGTTTGGCCCCAGGAAATCACCTTTGGCTGCTTTTGGTGAGAGCTGTTCCATGGCTGTGTGTGCAATATAGATTTGCAACCGATGATTCATTAAAAGTTTTTATTTGTTTTATTTGCATAGGACACCTGATGATCTCTCAAGGCAAATTGTGGCCCTGCAGCAGAGGGAGCTTGCCCTGAAAGAGCAGAATTCCACCTTCATGAACAGGTGAGTGACTCCAGGAGGGGATGCTGGTAGCAAGACCCTGCTATGTTAAAGCCCAGAGATAGAAACAAGGGCTGCAAACTGAGAGACCAGCTCTTTATATTTCCTTCATGTTCCATGTTCCTTCTGTGCCATTTTCTATTCTTTCCCATGTTGATAAAGGCCTTTCTGCTTACTGAAATCCTTGCAGGAAAGAAAAAAAAAAAAAAAAGAAGATGAATAACTGTGGGTGATGCAGTGAAGAGTTAATCAAGCTTTATGTTAGGAATGTTTGCAAGGGGAAATGAGCTGCTTTCCCCAGACCATTTCATCTGGAAAGGAAATGTCACAAAGCAAAAAGTGCCAAGTATCCATCTGGGTATGGGAAAGGGAGTAGGAGCTCTGAGGACTGTGATTTGACTGCTAAAAGGACCAGGTTGTAGAGATGGTGAAGGAAAAGGATGTTTGCAGTTTTGCTGGCAAAGTGCTGGCAGGCTTTGAGAGGAGCAGCCTGTTTATGGAGTGAGATGTGTGTTTGAAACATGAGGGTGTTTAAACCATTGCCCTCCTGTGGGAGTCAATGTGTAATGGGGAAATGAATTTGCCAGAGCTAAACTTTCAGTGTGTACTGGTTCCACAGCCTTTCTGAACACATTTCCACAGCATGCCAGACAGTGCTGCTCACCCTCAGTGCACTTCTTCTTGCTTCCCTGTTTAACTCCACACATCAGGAGCCCTCTGTTCAAGCCATTCTTGTTAAAAGCAATACCTCTGTCTTTCAAAAAAGACCCTGGACTGTTTGCACTGTTTGTGGCTGCCTTGCTGAGCAGCAGGAGTGTGGGGAATTTCAGCCTTTGGTGTAAAAATGCTGAATGCAGAGCAGTCAGTGCCATGTTGAGCTCTGGGTGGGCACACTTTGATTATTGTGGGCAGCATTTCCTGACGTGTCTCCTGAGGTAGCTGATGATCCTGTTTTGGGCTCCATGTTCCTAATGATGGGCAGGATTCAAGCAGGGTGGTAAAAAGTTTTTTGGCTGTGCTGCTGCTGTTAATGAAACTGTTTAGTCACTTGTAAAATGGTTAGCTAAGTGTAAATTCTCAGGAGTCAGCCAGCCAAATTATTGTGTGGTTTTATCTGTGACGTTTACAGGGGAGAAAAAAATATCTCACCAATATAAAAAAGATATTCTGTATATTAAAAATAAACCAGGCAAACCCTCAAACCCACAAGTGATTAAATGATAAAATAAAAGAATGATGGTAGTGTTTGAGTTATAGATTTGGGTTTTTATTTTTAGGCTGCTTTTCACAGCCCTTCAGAGAAGTTCTTTTTCTAAATTTATTAATGGCCAAGGGGAAATGTCTGTTGAAAAAGCAGCTTTTTGGTAGTGCCTGTTCATCTAGATATAATTGTGCCAATTTAGTTTAAAAATAAAAACATGATTAAAATTACTTTTTGATTTCAAGTTAAATGGGCTTTAAAGCTGCTCAAATTAAAATTCTAACATTTTCCTGATGTGTCAGTTCTGAAACTGATCATTTTGACTTTCTTCTATCACATACCTTATTCTGTCTTAAAAAGAAGGTAATAAGATAAATTTTTAAAAACCTTTCATTACAAGTGATTTGAAAATTCTCAGCAGAAGGTTTTGAGATTTTGGAAATAAAATCTTGTTAAGGAAGCAAACCTAATTTTCTCCTTTCCATAAATCTTTTCCAGATTTAGCTGATGGTCTTCTCTTTTATTTGTTTCATAATTGTGTTCGGAATTGTCTGTGTATTAGAGTAATTTAATATGTGATCATGCCTCCCTCTAGTGATGAAGCCCAGCACTTATTCAGCTTTCTATTGTTTTTTTTTTTTTTTTTCAGCCACAGGTTCTTTTGCCCTTAGTTGAAATATGTTTTCTTTGGTGCTGATAGTGCAATGTTTGATTTATAACATCAGTGGTTATGTGTGTACAGAGCACTGTGCAGTACAAACACCACAAAATTTGTGTCTGCCCTAAGAACTTTTAAGTTTTCTCCATTAAAATTAATGAAGTGGCAGATACTTAAGAAAACATCATCACAAGTTGGCATCTGAATTTATTTTTATGGCAACAAAGGAGAGAATCACAGATAATCCTGGCTCACCTGTTGCTACAGTGCAAAACTGTGTTTAGTAGATGAGATTTTTGAGTGTCATGGTAAAGAGCATTATGTGGCTCCCTTCCCTACCTGGCAGATGTTGAGTTTCTGTGCAGTGTGTGTGTGTGTGTGTGTGCTCATCACCAACCTTTAAACACAGGCAGGAGAGTGCCTGGAAGGTGTGTGAGGGGGGTTTGCAGCTGATTATTCTCTCTCTGTCTTTACACTGCAGTCATCTTGGTTTGTATTGCCAGTGATGCTTTCCCACACTGTTCAGTGACTGGGGTAGGCACTTGCCAGCTGCTATTTCTGCTTCCAGTGTCCTGTAGTTGATCTAGAGTGGGGAGTTATGGTTGATAAACACCTTTTCCGAATGGCTTCACTAAACAGAAAATTTATTTTTTCTCATTTTTGCATTTTTGACCTGCTTTCCATTTATTACTGTGCATTTTTTAGAGCCAGTGTTTGTGTAATTAAAAGGCAATAGAGATGATCCCACCACAAAGAGACAGCATCACTATAAACCCATTTTTGCAGTGGTATTTCCCTGAGTGGGGATCTGCACTGCAATCTGTGTTTTGTGTAGCCTGTGCAATTGCCAGTGTCTCCAGGCCTCCCAGTGATCAAATGGTGATGCATATCCTATCTGCTCCATCACTCACATTGCACACTTTTAGACACAGAACCACAGGACTGAATTTCCTGAGCAGTAGGTTGAAATCAATTTCTTTTAACAGTGATTGTTTACACGTCTGAGTAGTGTCGACTCCCTCGGAGCTTGCTATTTTTGCTAAGGGGAGAAAACCTTCCTGTGGTGCCAGCATGGGGCAAGAGGAGGGTCACTTTAGCACTGAACACATGGGCAGCAACTCATTCTCTTGGCAACTTCAGGATGGCTGAGTAATGTAGCAGAAAGTGCCATTAATCGTGCGTGATGGACTCTCAGTGCTGCTCTGGAGTGTGTTGCTAGAAGTCGTATAAATAGAGTAAATTACACTTGCAGCAGCAGGAAGTGTCCTGGAGCTTTTTAACTGCAGAGCAAAGCTAACAATCCAAAGGTTCAAAAGCTCAAAAGAAGATTGCTCAGGGGCACTTCGATAGCAAGAATTGTACCTGTTCTGCTATTTGGGGAAAGGTGATGGAAGGGAGGTGTTTAATTAGTGGGTCAGTTTAACCATGCAGTCACCATTAGTTAAAGCCCATTTTCCCCTCCAGCTGTGACTGCTGTAGGTGTGGTACACTGAAAAGTGTTGGTGGTTGTAGTTTGGAATGTGGAAAGTCAGCCAAGTGGTTCATAAGCTTTTCTCTGATGCAGAAATGATGTAGCAATTATACTCATATACATCATATTTTTTTAAAGTGAGAAAAGCTGTATATTTATTGTGCCTGCTTCCTATCTACATATTTGATCTCTCTGGAGAGATTTCCTCAAACAATCCTGGCAAAGTATTCTGGAATTGGAAATGTTGTCTATGAGATGGCTCACGTGAAGGAATGATGCTGCTTTATGGCTTGAGCTTTGCTGCATTTGGAAAGACAGGCTGTGAAAATGGTTACTTGTGGCTCCTCCCAACGTCATCATTTCTACTTTTGCTCTTGTGGTCTAAGTGCAGGATTGATTTTGGACCTTGAGATGCCTTGTGGAAGGTCAAATACAAGGAAATACATAGGTGAAGTTGGTTCTGGGCAGGATGAAGGACAGAAGGGAAAATGGAAGAGCAGTAAATCCTTGGTTCTGGTGTTGAGATCCTGGAGCTGATGGCTTATTCCCATCACCTTGTGTCAGAAACCCAGCCATGTGTTTTGACATATTGTTTCATATGGGAAAAGGGACACAGAATGTGTTTGGAAAAGAATTTTCCTACTGCAAGTGCTCATGGAGTTCTGTTAAGAGACCTGGTTGTTTACCACCTTTATTCATATAAATCATGTAAAACTGATTTACCCAAACAATCTGCTGTGTGTGTTGTTGTTTAAAATGAAATAAAACCCCAAACCATTGAAGACCAGGGAATGTAGATTGCAAACTGAACAGAAAATGCTTTAGACTTGGGCAGCAGGGATTTTTTTAAACAAAAAAAAAAGAATGAGTGATGATAAGCCCAGAACTGTCCATCTTCATAAGTGCTGTTAGATCAGAAGTGTTGTAAATCTATTGCCCAACCTCTCTTTTCCTTGGATGTCCCAATGAATGTCAGTCACAAAAACAAATAGAGCCTGTCAGACTTCTTCCCCTAATCTTCTGGAAAGTTGGACAGAAGTTTAATTACAGTGAAGTGTCTTTTATCTGACAGAGAGAGAAGTGCTAGCTTTTTAATAGGCTTTATGAGTTATTTTTTGATCAAAAGAAGCACTTAATGTCTAATATAGGATTAGGTAGGGATTTTTTTTCTTCCTTTGTTCATTTATATGGCACATTGCACCTTGATTTATACATGGAGGTGTCTGTGTACCTAATATCAGACAAATGTTTATTCACGGTGCTTCAGGGCAATATTAACTGCTGGCAGGTTCTGCATTCATTTTCCAGAGTGAGATGATGAAGAAATGACTGTGGATGCTGCTTTTCCTTTTCTGCAAAATGGATCTTTCCTGCACTTCTATACCAGAAGGTACTCAATAGGGTCTCATTAAGTGACCAATCTACATATTCATATAGCAAGCTTCTAGAGCAACATCTGGTTATTCATGACTCTAATTAGGTAGATACAAAGCTTTTCTATTTTTTTTTCTATCATATAGTTAGCAGAAAATACGAAAGCAAAAAATAATTTAGCCAAGACATTGACTTAAGCTTCCAATTTGAAAAACATGGGATTTTGCCCAGACCTTTGCTTTTCATGATTGTGCCATTTTTAGTCTGATTTCCTGAGGAAGTGAGGCTTATTACTGTGCTTTGTGTGTGTATGTAGATGAGATTTGTCTGTGCCTACCCTACACTTTTGAACTTGCAAGTTGTGTTCTGTCAAGCTTGGCAGATGGTGGAGGTCTCAAAAATCACGAATTGCAGCAAGTTTAAGGCAGTCAGATCTCCATCTGCAGGAGATCTCCATCCTGAGGCCATGCCCTGAGGTCATGTCAGGGACCAGAGCCCTGCAGGCAAACAGACCCTTGGGAATGTCCTGTTGTCAGAAAGGCTCCTTTGGAGATCAGGCAGCACTGAGGGAGCTCTGGCCTCACACCCTGGCAGCACCACAATCCATCATTTTTGCTATTCCATGCTTGCCAAAAGCTCATGGCATTTGAGAGTACCATGGTAATGTTGCTGGCATGGTTTTCCTGCTTTTCATGTTTCCTCTCCTTTTGGTATGAGAAAAAGAAGTCTGCTTGAGTCAGGAGTCACCTTTAGAGAGAGAAATCCACAGGAAACCAGGCAACTTTGGTTCTGGAGCTCATGGAACATTCTGTCTGTATTTAAAAAGAAAATATGTAGAAAAAGCCAAAAAAAGCAGCCTAGAGGGGATAGACAAAGCTATAATGATACCCTGGAGCTCTGTGGAGGCTGTAGAGTGCAAAACCAGTACAAATATTAGTGCTTGGTTTCTTACCTTTTATTTGACTGTGCTCCTGGGAGAACATTCAAGAATAATCTGTGAGAGCACTGTTCAGTGCTCTGATCACTTCTAATGATGAAAAAAAATAATTGTAGAAAGTATTTAACTCTGTTCTTAATAGTCCTTCTTGTTCCAGGGTCGTGATTGACCCTGAGTATTCCCACCAACATCCCTGATGTCTGTGCATCTCTTTATTACTGGAATGAATGTTAGCTTTCATTTCACCTGGAGATGCTGATTCAGCATTCCCTTGGTAGCAGTAGGCATTATTGATCAGAAAAATGTGTAAAAATAACCAGCTAATTTGGTAGGAAGCACAGGCTGTTCTTGGTAGTGTGTGGTACAGCAGACACCGTGGTTGGAACTGCACTGTAGAACTTAGGGAAGGAGAAATCTGCCTTGCTTCTCTCCTGTGCATGACTCACATCTACCCTATAAATCTTCCACTTCTGTGAGAATAAAATTCCTAAAAATTCTAGATGAAATAGATGTATCTTAATACTAGTCCAGAGTTCTCAGAATCCAGCATGAATATTTAGATATTGAAGTAATTAGAAGTCAAAACTTATTATCTATTATCATTATTCTTATTCTTTCCTTCTTAGCAGGGGGATGCTATGATCAAATTAATGATTTACAGGAGGCTGATGGGCAGAGTGCCCCACATCCATGTTATATTTGTGATATGAACACAAAGGGAGGAATTGTAATCTCAGCTGTGCAGTAGGCAGCAGTACAGTAGAAATATTCTACTTTGAAACCAGTAGTATTATGTAAAACCATATATTCAGCCTGCTGCCAAGCTTGGTATAGAGCTCTGGGAATTGTAGTGCTTTAAGATTTCCAGTTCTTAGGATTTGTCTTTTATTTCCTCTGCATCATGGCAGTATGCCTTGGAAAATGTGATGGGAGTTGGAAAGAATGGGGCCTGTCAGTTTGGTAATATCTTTGGTGTTGAAGCCACCAGGGGAGTTCCACAGATGAGGAAGATGATTGGAGCCCAGGGAGTCTGGACTCAGTTTCTGGAGTGCTTTCCTGGGTGCTGAGTCACTTTATCCAGTGACACGAGTTTGTCACCTCATGAATGAAAGCAAACATTGCATCCTGCCTGCTCTGCACACTGCTGTTTTTAAGGCAAATAAACATTAATTCCTATCTGCCCATAGCTGTTAAGAATTTTTTGTTCCATTTTCCCCCAAATGCACATCTGTTTTTTCCCATACAGTATCCTAAAATGGCTGTGGTGGCTGTGGCTCCTGAACTGTTTCATGAGAAGGCATCAACAGTCAAGCAAGGCTGTGTTTAACAGTTTTGTCTCTTAATTTGTAATGCTAGAACTGCAGGACAGCTTTCCTGAGCAGTCATGGGAAGCCGGAGGGAGATTGGTGGCAGAATGCAGAATGAATTTTCTGTCTTTTTGTACTCATTTATTTGAACACCTACTGTAGTTGCTGTAATAACAGGAGTTTTGAAACAGACTATGGATTTTTCTAAAGTACTTTATGGTACTGTTGATATTGTTTATTTTGAGCAGATTGATGAGGACAGCCAGAATACACTGAGACATTTTACCAAGGTAAATGTGAATTCTGTAGGATTTTTTAACCTGCTGTAAAGTGGTTTCAGTTCAAATACTGCACAGAATATGGTTATGTCTGAAAAATAGATTGTCTGGCCTGGGATGTCTCAATCAGTTGATCCTATCTGCATGTACACTTTGTTTAGCTCCATAACTAACTGCTTCTTCAACAATTTCTCATCTGGATCACATCCTCTCTGCTGCCTGCTGCCTTCAGGCTGCTGTTATTGGTATTTTCATTATGTGTTTAATATTCTTTGTGGCTGCTTGCATGCACCTGTGAATGTATAGAGCAAAATACTGAAGGTATATCACTGCTGGTGGTAGGAAGGCATTTTTAATTACTCATAAATATTCTCCTACTGTCAAAGTTTTATCATCTATACAAAAGACATACTGCTTGGAAAGTTTATTCAAGAAGTGAGCTGCTTGTCTTTTTTAGCTGTGTAAGGCAAAAAAAAAAAAAAAAAACAACTTGTCATAAATTGCAGTCAACCCCCCTCCCAAAAAGCAGCTTTCTCTTGCTGCTCTGAAAGTTAAATGACTAATGTGCATAATTTATTTGAGCATCTGTGCTAAAAACTTGCATACCAAGTTTTAGTTCAATGTGATCAACAATGGCGAAAATTAGGATTTATCATGGAAATGCTGACGGATGTGAACATGTGGAGGCTAAACCGGTGCCTGACAAACCTTCTTATTGTGCAATGCTAATGGTGAAACTCAGTTTTTTCTGCTGTAATTGCATTTCCCCCCCCCCTCCTTGGCTGCTTAATTTGCTCCTTTTCAAAATTCGGTGGTTTTAGCTGCACTTCATATTTGGATTCCTGCTTTTTCTGGAGTCTGCATAAAACCTCCTAAGTTGTCTTGTGATATTTCTAAGCATAAGATACCCTGAGCTGCCTGGCTGAGCATCAGCATCCCAGGCTGGGGCTGGGCTTTGCAGTAACTGCCTGAGAACAGGAGATGGTGCCGGCAGCCTTGGCAGCTGCTCTGCCTCCCCTCCCCTCCTCCTCCACCTCCTCTGCCTTGCACAGCCAGGCTGCTGTCACCAGCATTATAAATTCTGGAGCCAATTAGCTAAAAAATGTTACAAGTGAAAGGAAAGAGAAGAAGCTGTAGAACATCTTGATGTGAATATGCCTGTTTCAGAAATTCTTCCTGTGGAGAGCTTGAATCACAGAATCACAGAATGGTTTGGGTTGGAAGGGACCTTAAAAATCACATTTCCAACCCACTGCCATGGGCAGGGATGCCAATCACTAGACCAGGTTGCTCAGGGTCCCATCCAGCCTGGCCTTGAATACCTCCAGGGATGAGACATCCACTGCTTCTCTGTCCCAGTGTTTTACCACCCTCTGAGTAAAGAATTTCTTCCTAACATTTGATCTAAACCTGCCCTCTGCCAGTTTAAAACTATTGCCCCAGGTCCTATCACAATTTCTACCCATAGAAAAGGTAGGAATGTCCTTCTCCCTCCTTTTCATGCACCTGAGAGCACCATAAGGTCTCCCCAGAGCCTCTTCTTCTCCAGGCTGAACACCCCCAGCTCTCTGAGCCTGTTCTTGTAGGAGAGGTGCTCCAACCCTGGGGGCATCTTCCTGGCCCAGCTGCAGCTTTTGGTGAAGCATCAGATACATTGGATGCATCTGGTTAAGGAAGGAGAAGTTGGTTTGGAGGAGTAAAGGCAAGGCCTTCTTAGGAAATGGTGCTGATAAAGTCTTAGGTTAGATATTGGAAAGATCTTGGATGTCTTCGTGCCTTGCTGGCACTTCCTCCTTTCTCCAGCCTTGTCCACAAGATTTATTGTTGAAGGAAATGTATTGAATTTTTAATTTTTGTTAATATTTAACTTCCCAAAGTCAGACCAGTTGCTTAGTTCTTGCATGGCCATCACAGAAGGGAAATGTGTTTATAGTCAGTTCCTCTCTCTGCCTCTCTTTGAAACAGTATTTGGTGTGTTTTCAGGCAGTAGTGGCTCAGCCATGCCCTTGTTCAGAAGAAATGTTGACAATTTCTCAGTGCAGTCATTCTGTTGCAGAAATATGTCCCTCCTTAGGAAGGAGATGGAGTTAGAGATGGGTTCAGAGGGGATGCATCCTACTGGTACAGCTATTTTGATGCTGGTGGCTTGTTTTTGTTTTGTTTTTCCCTTAACCTCTGGTGGGATGTGACATTCAGAGGGCCTGTTGGGGCTGGATGAGTGGTCAGAAAGCAAACTGGGGCATGGTGATCTGTTGGAGTTTAGAACAGTGTTCCAGCCAAATGTAATTTCCTTGTCATATTTTATGTATGGGCTGTTTTTGCATATTTTCAATATTTAAAACAATGTCCATATTAATAACTTTTAAAATATGTTCTCACTGTTAAGAGATGGAAATCAGTAACAAAAAACACACACAAAAAATATCTCATCAAAACCCCCACAACAAATCCCCCAAGCTTTCCTTTTATTCAAGCAACAACAATCAAATTCTTATGACTGGAATAACTACTGAAGAGGCGCTCTGTTTCTCAGCCAGAGAAAGCTTTTGAAATATTTATGGAAATAAACCAAAATGTGTCCCTTTCTGACTGTACAAATAAGAGATTATCAGATCTAGCCTATGGCAGTTGCAGTACATAGAGTCCAAAGCATCTACAACTAATAACATAGAGTGTATGCTTTAAAAAAAGCTGTGAGGTTTTATTTTTTTTTAATGGGACTCTACTGACTAAACAGCACATTTTCCATGGATTATCCTAATGAAAAAGTCCCTCTTTGTGCATCTTGCATTAGAGGTAAAAATTAACGAGACAATACATTAATTGACCTTTTAAAACCAAAAGCATCATTTATGTTGATGCATCTTTATCTACTTAAAGAGCAGGACTGCAATCACTTTGTATCTCTTTCTGTGGCAGCTGGGAGTGTGGAGCAGGGCTGCTCCCATCCCCTCCTGTTGAATCCTGTGCCACCAGGGACAGAACTGCAGCACAGCTTGTCTGCCTGTGTCACACTCCCAATTTACTGACTTGACCTTGCTCTTCTGGGTCTTAAACCTTGCTTTTCATTCTACAAATCTTGCTCTGGTGTGAGAACTGGAGCTTGTTGGAGTCAGAGTGCATTTTGATGATTCAGAGAAGACTCAGCAGAGCCAGGTTTGTGAGAAGCAGTGATACCTTTTATTAGCCCCAGTGATAGGATTAGCAGACAGACACACGTGTGGGCACACAGCCAACACTCCCATCTGATGGAGAGGGAAAAGCCTTGCAGCTAAATGCAGGTTGAGAACAAATGCTCTGAGTTTAACTTGATTCATCAATTGGACAATTTGAGAGAGAAGGTGATTGGGACAGGAAGCAGAGGAGATGGCAGAGCTGTTAGCACCCATGAGAAAGTGAGTGTCCAGTTTGTTCTGACAGCAGGGCTTGGGTACTTGGAGAAGACAAACCATCAACAAAATGCACTTTCTTCTTATGGAAAGCAAATAGTGTGTGTCATGTTTTTATTGGAGCCACATCCCAGTAAATTCTGTGCTTCACTGACTCAGCACTGGGGTGTCAGCCTTGCAGTTAAGGGATTCGGACTTCAATTTTATATTAGCCAAAAATACTGTTTTCTGAACTGTCAATAAAATAATTTTGCTATATTGTTTGACTTATCTCCTGTGGGCAGTCGGGTGCAGCAGCAAGTCTGAACTGCCAATACAGTGACTGCAGAATGAGTTTTGCTTTGTTTGTCCAAACACTTTCTAGGATCAGTCACTGTTCCCTGAGCCCTGCTGTGAATGCTGTGGGCTCTGCTGGCTCTGGGAAGGCCAGCTGCAGATACCAAGTGGGATGTTGGTGCTCATGGCAAAATCTGTTGTCAATTTTGGACTTAACAGCAGCGTAATTAACTTGTTTATTTATTTTTAATTGTGTCCTGCTAATACAAGTGCACCTGCTGCTGTGTTACCTTGAATCATGATGTGCAGTTTGTGCACAGCCATGGGTGGTAAGTCTCTAGCTCTCCTATTTGAGAGTGACAAGATGTCTTTTAACAGTGTATTTGTCAGGTTTTTTCTTTCCTGATTACTTCCAAAAGGGGGGAAAAAGTGCTGATAATAACTGTGATTATAAAACCCCAAGTAATAGTAAGATAACCTGGGGCAGATTAGTGCCTAAAAATACTTGTTGTTTTTAAGCTAATTACATTTTATATTGCCAGTGACCTTTTGGAAACCTTTTATTTACATGGATTGCTGATGCCTCCAAGGAAATGTCTTTATGCAGAGGGAAAATGCATTCCAGTCATCTCCTCAAAGCAGAATGCAGGTCTGCTCTCTGCTGAATGTGCCCTTTCTCAGAAGGACTTTGTAACAGGCTTGTTCTGAACTGCAGGGAGAGCTTTTCCTGGTGGGGAAGATGAGCACCCAGGCTGTGTCAGTCATCTCTCCAAGCTGCTGCTGGAAGGTGAGGGCTTAGTGTATGAACAAGGATGGGGGCCATTCTTGAACTTGCAGAAGTATTCATTAATACTTAAAGGCAGAGGAGCCAGAAATTCATTCTGACTCCCTTGTGAAAGTTTTGGCTCAGTGGCAAACTTATGAATGATGAACTGTGGGCCTTGTTTCAAACATATGAGCCACATATAAGAGAGAGAAATTCCTCAGTTTTTGCAAGCTTTTAATTTGGATTTTTTTAATGTTGTGTTGAAATAAATACGTCACATCTTCTCTGAATGAATGCTGAAGGTCTTGAACTGAACACAGGAGAGTGAGAGTGGATGAAGTTTTAGGGGTTTTTCCTTTCCCATCCTCTGGAGACAGTTGTCTAATTCCTGAATGAGAACTGAGCAAGACAGAGCAGATTTGTTGCAGCTCCCATGGATAATGTAGCTGTCATTGAGGCTGACAGAAGTTCCTGTGTTCTTCTCCTTGCAAACCCAGCAGTCCTGGTCAGACAGCCTCTGACTTCATTGGTTCTGATGTTTTAAAAATGAAGTGAGAGGCATCTTTTGTTAATGTGTACAGACTTTGAAGAAGTTGAAGAAGTTCCTCTTGTCCTTAAAGCAGTGAATCAAGCCAAGAACTCAGTGTAGATGGTACCATGTTTGATCAGTTAAGGTACTTTTTAATTCATGTTTTTTCACAGCACTTTTATAGAATAAGTTCCTTCTCTAGTTACCTTACTTCAAAGAAGTAAACCTTGACTCTGCTGCAAGATATTGAAGCACAGTCTTGATACATGGGAGCACTGGACATATAAAATCCATGAGACTTGGCTGATTGTTCCCAATACAGAACCATGTACATATTCCCTTACTGGGATTTATGCCCCTGAGCACTCATCACTGTGTCAGGAGAGGTTTATGTGGAGGTCACCTGAAGTGCAGAAAATTTGGGACCAACAGATGTCCTACAGCAGAGATGAACCAGGGCTTGTAAAAATGCTTTTCTTAGAAGGAGGCTGATGGTGTAAGCAATGTGTGTCTGCTGTGTTTTTACACCTGACCTAGGCTGGAGCCTCTCTGAAGTACAGTAAATGTTATTTATATTCTCCCCAGGTGTGCACAAGTGTTACTGCTTGTGGTCAATGATGTGGTGCTTTTTAATGTGTTAGAGCTGCTTCAGGTAAAGAGGATGAGGGAGAGGCTGGATGGAAATTGAGAGACCTCTGTAAGACAGGACTGCAGAAACATTCAAAACTCAGTGGACCTTTGGAAGCAATTTTGTTCTGGGCTCTGATTTTGACCCAGGACTTGTGTGTAATGTTAAGCAAGTCAGCACAATCTGTCCTCTGGCTGGTGGGAGTTAACAAACCTTGTGACAGAATTTACCAGAGCATGTCTTTGTCACTGCTTGTGCAGGGCTTTCTCAAAGAGCAATTCATGTCACTTGCAAATCCTAAAGCTTTTGCCTATGTCCCAAACAGAGTTTTTTGAATTCTATCAAATATAAACATGAGAGAAAGTAGGTAAATTTTGTTTTGCTTCAATCAGCTTTGTATCCCATTGATCAAACAGCATCCTATTAAGAAAACAGTGGGAACCCTCCTTGGGAAGAGAAGAAGCTGGCAAGATTCCATGGTCCTGGAATAGACCACTATGCAGAGATGCTGCCCAAGTCCCCTGCACAGTCCATGCTTGCACTGTTGGAATGACAGAGAGACAGGAAGAGTTGTGAGAATAGTTTTGTTTTGGCACTGCAACAGGGATTTGTTATGACACTCACAATTTTGCTTTGCTGTGGATTTGCTGGTTTGCCTTACACATTTTAAAGGTATGTAGTGAGGAAAAAAATAGAGAGCAACCTGTGAAAGGTCTGGAGGAGAAGCCATGCAAGGAGTGGCTGAGATCTCTTGGTTTATTCAGCTGGAGAAGAGGAGACTGAGGGAAGACTCATTGGGGCTGCAGCTCCTCCTGAGGGGCAGCACAGGGACAGGACCCAGGGAGTGGCTGGAGCTCTGGGAGTCAGGGAGCTTTAGGGTGGATATCAGGATAAGGTTCTTTGCCCAGGTGTTGGTCAGGCACTGAACAGGCTCCCCAGGGCATGGTCACAGCCCCAAGGCTGCCAGAGCTCCAGGAATGTTTGGACAACACTCTCAGGGATGCACAGGGTGGGATTGGTGTCTGTGCAATGCCAGGAGTTGGACTCAATGATCCTTGTCAGTTGTTTCCAACTCAGGATATTCTGTGATTCTAAAAACCACATTTTTAGACTCCAGCTTCTGCAGAAAAGGGGTGGAGTGTGAAGGGAAAAAGTGTGTCATTACTGCCAAACCAGCTGCAGCTGAGCAGAGCCATGTAGGAGAGTAAATCATCAATATTTCAGATCACCACTTTGATAAACAAATTTTAGAAAGTGAGAATGAAAACCTGAGGAAACAATGCAGAAGAGTGAGTCTGTGTGTGTTAATATCCCTTGAGCCCCTAGCAGGCAGGAGAAAGGTTGTTAGAATTCTAATTTGAATTCAAATTCCTTTTGATTTTTTAGTCCATGCCAATTCTGTGTATATTGTCACTGGAAAGTGAGCAGAGGATGCTTAAGACTCCCTTACTTTTATGCTTGGCTAATTTTATGGCCCTCCCATATTTTGTAGCTGTAAATGTTGCAGACTTTATTACATTTAAACTGGTTTTAATATAGTAGGTCATAAAAATTAAGAAATGAGTGGTGGTGTCCACTGCAGTGATGCATTTAGCTCAGGGAGGATGCTTGCAAGTCACTGAGAGGCTCAAACTGCAACTCCAGGATCTTCTGCTTTGTGAAGCCAGTGCAGAAATGAAAAGCCCCAACCTGTCACAGCTGAGAATGAATTTCATTGTTAGAAATTTCCTCCTTTTCCTTTCATCTGAGGAGCTGGTTTATGCTTTGAGGCATTGATTCAAGTGTGAGGAGAGGAGGGAGGCTGTTTCTTTCTTTTTCATAAAAAGGTTCAGCAAGTTCTATACACTGTATACCTGTACATATATATATATATATATATATATTTAATATAAGTGGGTACAATATGGTGTAGCTGGGAAACTTCCTAGCTGACTGCTGAGGAGCAGCTCTAGTTTATCTGTTAATTGCAATTATTCTACCTGCAAGCCATAAGTCTTTATGATTTCATACATCTGCTTGCAGGAGGTTAATTACTCCTGCTGCATTAAAAGCTAAAATAGCATGGGAAGGTAGGGAGTGACTGAGGGATGGTTCCATGGATGTGTTTGACATTTCTTAACTGTTGAGCATTTGGCTTTGAAACTTCCTTCAGAGAGTGGCAGGGCTGGTGTCTGATCTCCACATGGGTCACAGCTTCATTTAGTACCTTTTGACATTAAAACTCTTTGAGAACTGATGCCTGTGGTTTTGTCTGTTCTGATTTCATCATGGCTTAACAGTTGGTAAATGTTGCTGTAAAATGTTTATGATGGTTTCTCCAAGTGACAGCTTCAGTTCCCACATCCTGAACTTGTATCTCAGCAGCTGCTTTACACCAACCTTCACATGCAGCACAGCCTGGGGGCCACAGAGGAGCCAGGGGCTGGGCACACTTGCTGGGATCCTTTATACCATATAACAACAGGGACAATTTGTTTTGCTGCTTCCATTTAAAAGAACCAAACAGAAATCCCCTTAATCTATCAGAATTATTAGGCCTGTTTGTGTAAGATGTCACAAAAGCAGAATGGGTTGGAACACAGTGTCCATCTGAGGCACACTGGAGTCCTCTGCACACTAACCTGAAACCTCAATGTAAACTTGGGCCACTTTTCAGGCTGGCAGTCATGGCTGTGATAAATCAGTCTGCTTTTTGTTTGTGCAAATGATCTGATGGTCAGAGAACTTGGACACAGAACCACATTAAATACATTTATTTTAATAATTCCTTTATAGCATCCATTTAATCATTCTGGGAGCCAGCACAGATTTATTTTGGAGTGTTCAAAACAGGTATCCCATCACTCATTCAGTTTATCTGCATCCAAACAAATATCTGAATAGCTAACTTTTAATTTTTTTTTTTAAATCTGCATTACTTTCCTGCTGCTTCTTTGTAGGGGGATAGCATATAAGAAAATAAAGATAGTGTAGAAAGTAATCTTACTCCTAAGGAGTTGCAGCTGGGCCAATTATCAAAGATAGGAACAGGCCTGACTTTAACAGGCCCCAGCTGTAAGCAATGAGAAGAAGATGCTATAAAAGAGTGGGGTGGGTGGTGGAGAGGGGAACTGGAGTCAGTGGCTGCTTTGAGAAGAAGAAAGCATCTGAAGAGCTGCCCATGAGAAACACCAAGAAGGTCTGAAACTTTTGTGATAAGGAGACAACTGTATGGAACCCCTGCAGTAAGATGGCAACACTTCTTGATTTCTGCAGCAGGAAAAAACAAAATCAAAAAGAAAATTAGAAAGCTGTGCCTCTGGCCTATCCCTGTGCAAGGTGGGCTCTGCTCAGCACAGAGCAGCATGAATTGGAGAGGAGGCATGCTGCAACAGTAATTAGCTGGGACTCAGTTTTTTTATCTAGGAAAAGCCCATTCTTTATTTACATCGCTTCTTTTATACAGTTTTCCCAGACCTTGTGTGTAACTCTGACTGGCTGGTAGTATTCTTTCCACCCCATTCACTGATTAAAGGCTGTTTTGTGTGTATGTGCTAGGATTCAGGTGTTTACATTTTCCCTCTGTGGATTCTCAAGGGACAGATCTATTGTTTATGCAGGTGCAGACTGACTTTTCTTACCAGAATAGATGGTTGTGTTAACTGACTCTTCACTCCCAAGGTTGTTTTGCATGGGAAGCTACAAGCTACTGCTAACTTAGCTTGAGTAGCAGGGGCTAAACCATATTTTATAAGACCTTTCTTTTCTAATATCACTACTTCTATGCAATAGAGGCACAAGGCTCTTCATATGGGAATCAATCCAGCATTTGGAATCTTACCTTTTTCTCTTCCTGGGACCCCCAACATTGGCTGCTGGAAAGGAGAAATGAGGCTTGGAAATTGAGAGACCTCAATTGAGTGCAGCCCAGGAGTGTGTAAAAGGTACTAAAAAAAATAATATCTTTTGTACCAAGTATTTTGGCAAGATGAGTTAATGTGTTTTACTGCTCCACAGTGGAAATCACAGATTTCACTTGGGCTCTTTCCATCTGTCTTTAAATTGTGTTCACAATTTCATTTTTTTCTATTTTTCATTTCTTTCTTTTTGTCTCAGTTCTTTCAGCCCTTCATGGCTCCCATGTAACTTAAAGGTCTGCAATACCTGATCCAGGCTCTTTGAAAGAAACTCACATAGAGATTGCCAGCAGGGACACCATTGGATGTGATGCAGCATTCATTTCTCTGCTGCATTGGGTAATGATTTCCTGCTTCCAGGAGCAAGAAATTAAAATTCTGGTGAGAGGATTTGCCCCCTTCCTCACTCAGCAAGGCCCCTGTGCCAGAGCTCAATCACTTCCTCTGCAGCAGCAGGAGCAGAGGGAATGTGATACTGTGGTCATTCAATCAGAGGGAGAAATGCTTTAATCTCTGCTATTCTGTCTGATAAATGCTTTCTTCTTTGTTCTGAATTCAGTTCTCTAGTGTTCCTACTGGTGCAGGGATTGGCAGAGAAAAGAGATCATCCTGTCCAGTTAAGTGTTCACTGATGATGCCTTCCTTTATTCCCAGAGGTACCTTGTGATTTAGTAGGAGAAATGCAATTGCAAAAAGGGCAGAAAAAGCATAGGAAAGAAGTGGGACTATAGCAAATCCCACCACAGCTTGTGATTTCCCTAAAACAAGGACAGCATGTCTTGTGAGAGACTTTTATTTGCAAAAGCACAGTGGAGATAGAGCAGCTTCTGCTTCAGCATGTGATCTTTGCTCTGAATATTCAGGGTGCTCCATATTAATTGGGCAGATGAATTTCTGACCTGTGCAGCCACTTCCTTTGTCCTGTGTTCCTCTTCACTGCAGCAGCTGCACAAAAATGTGATGGATGGGTATTGACTTTGCTGCTTTCTTTTGCTCCCTTTGCTGTATTGACATGAGTTAATAGGGCAGAAGTGGAAGACAGACTCAGTACAAAGTGGAGAGAGATTTTATGTCAATAGGGTTTGTAAGATAAGAAATACAACATTAAGGGTGAACACACAGGAGAGTTAATAGCTAACAAACCACTCAATGTGTTGACAGGAGAAAGACACTGACCAGGAGCCATAAACTCTTTTTCAATATGAAAACATGTTTTCTTTTTTTGGTGTGATGTGTTATTAGTAGTTAGTTTTCCTCAGTGCTGTCAAATGCTGAAAGATGGGTTGTTGTCTTCTATAATGCTGTTCTAATGTTTCATTATGCTGGCTTTACGAGTTTTGCTTTGATTAGTTGATCACACCATTAGAGGAGAGTGTCTCCATTTTTATTAATACTACTACATCCATATGCTCCCTTGATTTGACCATATTAAAACTGGAAATGAGAGTGTTGAGTGAAATTTAAGCTTGAAGGTGATTGGAAATGGAAGGCAGAACAAGTTCTGACTGAGCAATAATAGTTCACCCAGCCTCAAAAGGCTGTAGATCATTTAAGCCACTTAATAAATGGAGTGTGTATTCTTAGAATTTTAAACCAGTTGTTAGTAAGGAGCCAACTGGAAGGATATTCTGGCTGTACATCCAAATGAAGAGAAAAGATTTTAAATGTTCTTATGTTCAGCGGTTCAAAAAACCTCTGCTGATATGTAGCAGTGGTTTGAAAGGCTGAAGCAACACTTTCATTGGTACCAGGAAACAAGTTGAACATCTTAAAATAAGTTCTGTGCTACCACTGAACAGGGCATTGTTGGATCCTTAGAATGTCACTGAATTACAGAAGGGAGACTGCCAGGGGCAAGAAGCAGCCCTGGATAACAAATTGCAGCAGGTATTTGGAAACCAGCTAAATACATGTTCACAGGAAGATGAAAGGAGACTCTTCATATCTCTTATAATTATGAAAGAGATGAGCTGTGCTGCTGGCAAAGTTATTTAGGTGGGTTGACAATTGAAAATTGAGTAGTTTAGTTAAATATTGGAAAGCTAGAAATGAATGAGATTGCTTAGACCAAGTTAATTATGGATGGATTTGTGCTGTAGGTATGGGGGGGAAAATGGCAAGGGGTGTTTACTGGGCCAAGTTTTCAGTTCTCCTTTTGTTTGGGAGCTCTTTTTAATGAGAAGGATGTTCAGTAATTTTCATCTGATTAATGTTTGTGGCATTTTAATATTATTTTAAAATGGGCATCTGCATGCAATTCTAAAGGAGCCCTGCCTGGTTTGGCTCATGAAGTTCTGCTTTTGTACTGGACTTGGGTAGAAGCAGAAGAAGAAAAAGCATAATTTAGTGCACTGCAGGCCAAAATATTAAACCCATGCTAGAGACAAATAATGGCATAAGCTGAAGAGTTGCCTAGAGGTAACCTTTTATTTGTGACCTTCTTAGGAGAAAGGAAACAAAGGCAACTTCTTTCTTCTCCTGCTTCAAATGCCATTTTTCTTTTGCTTAAAATCTTTATACCTAGACATGCAGTAAATGTATTTCTGGTTTTCTGCAAAGATGAAATCCATTGGTGAGGGACATAGTTAGAGAGGCAGTAGGAAGCTCCAGCCTGTTGTTCCAGTGAGGAACATCACACTTAGGTGGCAGCAGGAAGATTTTTAGGCAGATGGAGGCTGTACTGGCTGGAGGTCATCAGAAATGGTCACTTTGGGGCCAGCAGAAATGGTGAGTTCAGAACTGAGGGTTTGCAGCTTGGGCTGGAGTTTGCATGGACAGTCACATTTCAGATGTGTATTATGAATACTTAGTTCTGGTTTCTTATCTTTACCAGCTGTTACATGACAAGGTGCAGATTGGTTGATAATCACAGCTTGGTCAGGAGAGCTGGAAGAAGCTTGTTCTTTAGGAAAAAAACCCCACAAAGATGAGTGACTTCTATTGAAATCTTTGATCATGGCCAAACAGCTGCTATTCCTCTAAAACAGCTTATTGAGGAAGAGTGTTGTGATCAGGTTTGTTTTCAGGGCTGTTATCAGTTTTTGGGGTGTGAACAAGTTCAGACAATGGGGGGACTTGGGGGGGGTTCTCATTAAACCATTCCATTGACTGGGACCACACAGATATTTGATTTTTAAGTCTCTGCCAGAGAGATGCTGGAAGTGACATTCTGCTGTTAGGTACCCTGACAGCTGAGCTGTTAATCAGGATGGAAATTGAATGGGGCATTTAACTGTGCAAAGCTTTTCTGTCCTTTTGTTAATTAACTGGGTTATCCATCTGTCAGTGTCTTCCCAGAGAAGACATGGTGCATGTTCATTTCCATGGACAGTCTCAATCTGGTTTTGGAATGTCATGCTGAGATCACTACCTTTATTTCCAGATAATAGGAGATCAAAGTTTTGGTAAATCATAAAATCCCATAAAGATTTGGGTTGGGAGGGAACTCAAAGATCATCTTGTTCCAACCACCTGCCATGGGCAGGGACACCTTCCACTAGCCCAGGTTGCTTTGTAGATGACAGGGGTTTTAACCTTTCTGTTCAGAATGGGTGATTGAACTTTTTTGCCCTGGACTTTAGTTTTAATACCATTTTTACAAACAGATGCAGAGATGTTGAGGTATTTGAATTGAATGGATGGAATTGTTGCAGATTTTTCCTAGGGGATCAGACCAGTATCTTTATCTAAGAACAGAAGAAAAATTTATTTTTGGAGTAGTTTCATTGGGCTTTGAGTTTGGCTACCTTGGTCACACCGGAGAGGGGGACAAATCTTTTAAAGCCAGGGAGTTTTGTGCAAAGGAAGGAGCAAGGATATGACTTTGACTCCAGCCAAATGCAGAGACAGCTGGTTTGCTCTGTTTAGTTTGACAGTGGCAAGGAGAATGTGAGTGTGTTCTGTAGCCCACACGTTCATCAGGAACAGGATTCAGAGAGAAAGTGTGGGGAGAGGAAGTGTGGGCAATGTAGGGCTGATGAGGGTGATGTGGGAGGACATTTGATTTATTACTGTATGGGAGGAATTAGATGTACAAGCACAGTCCAAAGGAAATTGAGCTTTGCTAGTTAGGTGGCTTTGTGGATTACAGAAGTATCTGAGGATGTGTGTGTGCATAAGGTAATTTAACATGGTCAGAGAGGGCTGCCTGGAAGGGGACCTGCTCAATAACAGCTGTTTAAAAAGACTTGTATTTTTCTCCTGACATGCATTCTGTGACTGAGCAGGTTAAGACCATAATTGATTTTCTTAAACCCTCTTTTTCTTAATGACTATGGAGCTAAAGAGAGACATCTCGGTATGGAGAATTTCACTTTGTGTCTTCCAAAGTTGAATCCATTGATTTTTCTGAGGATTAACATGCTTGGTGTTGTGCTAATTATAAAGAACTTGGCAGCAGAAAATTGCCAAAGACTATTGCAGTGGGTGGACTCAATTTACTCTGTATTTTTGAACTGAATTCCTTTGGCTTTAACTCATATCTTTAATGTTCCTTTTCCTTTGGCTCTAAATGGCCATTTCATCCATGTCTGCATGGCCTGCTCCACCACATCAAAGCTGTGGTTGTAGCAGGGATGTTTGACATCTGCTTTCTATTCCAAGCAAGTGCATTAGAAATGTCACCAAGGGCCTGATACATGGACAGAAACAAGAGAGGACAAGTTCAGGTATTGGAGAAAGTAAGGTTTGATCCTTCAGAGAGCCCTGTGATTGACTGAGCTTGATTTCAAATTAATTACTAAAATCTTGCAGCGCCTCTTGCTCATTTTTAATTTCTGGTAAATATTCCCTCTTCTGTGGCCTCCTTCCCTTTGGCATCCCTTGTGCTTGTCTCACTTCTCTGAGGCAATCCCAGAGTTTCTGGATTTTTCCCTGGTGCCTCTGCCCCTGGGATCCACCTGCTCTGTGTGGCAGAATGGGGAGCTAAAGTAACAAGAAGCTAGAGCTGAGCTAAGTGCCAGCAACCAAAAATAACCTCCAGTTTTCACTGCTGACTTTTAAAAAATCAGTCTGTTCCCTTAAAAATGTGCTGAACGCTGCCAAATATTGCCATAACATATATGGCTTTGTTAATGTCAGATCTAGTTCTGGTGTTGAAAAAAGAAAAAGGCTCTGGAGCTCTTGCAGTAGCTCTGGAGTGTGTGCTCACCTGTTGGAGATTGAAATGTTGCCTATGAAGTGAACTTGTACTGTTTTATAGTGGTGGGAGAAGCACTAATTTGGGAAGCCATGAAAGTGCTGCTCTGTTTATTCTAAATGTTCTCTTGGCAAACTTCTGGAGGAGGATACCTACAAGTGTATCTATTAATCACTTCTACCCAGAAAAGCAATTTGTGAAATGTAATAAGCAATTAAATTAGATGAATCTCCAAAACAATAAGATGTATTTCTTGAAGTGGTGTCTAGGGCAAGCACAGAATCCTTGGGAGCCAGCAAGTAAAACGTGATCTGTGCAGATGTGCTCCTTATTTACCAGAAGATGCTCAGGCCCATGTGTGCAGACCTTCTCACTTGGATCTAAGAAGAGAGGTTTTCTAATTAAATAGACTTTTTGTTGGAAAGCAGACCTATGAAAG
Source organism: Agelaius tricolor (assembly GCF_023055355.1). NCBI lineage: Eukaryota > Metazoa > Chordata > Aves > Passeriformes > Icteridae > Agelaius > Agelaius tricolor. The sequence goes on from NW_027269279.1 coordinate 4,677,390, forward strand.
CATTGTTTGTGTGAAGATGTTCCCCTGTTGAGTCACTGCAGTGGGAGTGCTGTAAGGTGGACATTCAATCAGCACTCTCACTACTGAGCTGGATTTTCTTTGCCCTCATCCAATTATTCACATCTAATTTGTTTCAGAAAAGTGGGAGTAGAGTGAGTGTGTTTTGCTCAAGCTGTTTAACCAAAGGAGTCAAGTACTTGTCTGTGCCTGCCTTGATCACCTTTCAGTTTCACTGGAGAAAGAACTGGTCCCAAAAATGAGGGAAGGCCCTGTACATCACACAGCTGCATGCTGGCTCTCTTCTGTGCTAGTTTTCCTTAATATTGTGTAATAGATCTAAAGACATTACATTTTATCTCTGGGGTAGTTGTATTACTCTTTGGCTCCTTAATACCCTGAGTCCATCAGAGACAAGAGGTATAATGTTGTTTCAGTTGCAAAACAAATCCACAAAGGAGTTATTATCTTAATTAGTTTGAAATGTAATTTCATTCAAGATCTAACAAACAACTAGGTATAAAAAAAGCAGGTAGTAGGGGAGAACAGGAAGGAGTGATAAACCTTGCTGAGTGGACTCTGGTAAGTACAGCTTGGTTGTTAGTTGTTTAACTATTTTGAGTGTTGAAATCCCATATCAGGCAAAAGTTCTTTCATAAATGAGGCAGCTGAGACAGAGTTTAAATATTTTAAATAAGCTGACCAAATAGTACAGATTAATTTTGCATCACAAGAACATACAGTTCTTCAAATGCTCGGTAAATATTGACATATTTACTTTATTGCTCTGTTTCCCTTAGGTTGAGAGGCTGATGGATAGTAATAGTAGTACTGGCTAAATTCAGACTCAGTTGTTCTTCTCTGGAGAGTTGTTGCTTTGTATCTTTTGCTTTGTAAGAGAGTTTTTCTTTTGCTGGTGTTTGGGGCTGAGTTTGTTTGCACCTCTTCTGAGCCCAAAGCTCAACTCCCAAGAGATTGTTGGATTTCAATAATCCTGTATAGTTAATTCAGGTTATTTTTATTGCTTTTTAATCTCCCTCACAGGATTGAAGAAGTCCAGAACTGACTCCTTGCCAAATGATTCCAAAGGGTTTTTATGATAAAAAGAGCAATTTGGTATTTCTCCTTTCTTTTTTCCTTTCAAAGGTTTTACCTTTCCTTGCCAGATGCAAAGGCCTTGTATAAAATTAAGCCTCTGTTTCTGTTTTTTGGGTAAAAATAACAATGCAGGAGGTATGTACTTAATGGCTTTGTATATTCCCTGGATGATTGCAGTAGCTCAGCTGCATCAAAAGCTGGCATTTAGCAGACCAAGTCCAGAGTGGATTGGATCAATGCAGTGCAGCGTTGAACTCAGTGGAGGTGGATATAAATATATTCCTCCCTTCATAACAATTAAATGACACATTTTTTCTGAAGATCCAGATTGTAACTATCTTTAAATACACAGTGTTTCATACAGACACATCAGGTCTCCAGTTCTTCTGTTGTTCAGTGCCTGGAACAGCTTGGTGCTAGTTAGCTTTTCCACAGTGAAGAATTGATTTCAGTCAAACCTTTCTCATGTCAGGTGCACATTATTGCTCTGCCTGTGTCCCTCTTGCCTTTGAGAAATGCCTGTTTATATCAGATGTTTCCTTGTTTGTGCATTGCTGGCACATTTCTGCTGCACACAGACCTCAGACCCTGCCTGGGTTTCTTCTTTGAATAGACTGCGACTGCTGCAATTGGCATTTCACTCCTCTGCTCTTTATTCTGTGCACTGAGGAAAACTTTGGGTGTTAACTAGTGTTGAGTTTCATTTCTTTATTTATTCCAGGATTGTAAACAGATTTGCTTCCTGTGTGGGAGGAGAGCCAAGCACTTGCTTGGTTTGTTCCTTGCAGTGGCACAGGAGCAGGGGGATCTGTGACTCCCTGCAGGCAGCTGAACCCAGTCTGGAATAGACTTAATTGCTCTTTGACAGACTCCTCTTTGCCCAGGATAACTTCAGAAAGAATGTTCTGAGTTTGCAGCTGTATTTGGGTATTGTGGCAAAGTTTTAACTATTTCATAGAGGAGATGGGTACTAATGATGTGTGGGGTCTTCATGTCATCCATTTGTCCATCTGATATTCCTGTCTTCAGATCCCAGACTGGCCTTTCCTCCTGAACTGCACCTCTGACACCTTCTGACCCAGCTGCTGTTTGTTCTCAATCTTTGATATAATTTTGTGTGGGTGTGGTGTGTCTGCAGACACATCTGCTACAGATTTCACTTTTTTTTTATCAAGTTGCTTTTGCCAAAGTGCCAGATTTGCAGTCTTCATTTTCTCCAGTATTGTTGGTGATATTTGGGATTCTTTCTTCTTTCCTGGCTTTATGGAGATTTAAGGTACCTCCTATGGAAACTCATTAGGTCTAATTTGTGTAAGCACTCATTGTATTGTAGGCTTTGATCTTCATTTTTCCAGTCCTAGGATTTTGCTTAATGATGAGCTGGAAAGACTGTAAATAAATCTATTTGTGTGTATTGTGCATTACCTTGTGAAAGGTGTGTCAATAAGGTCCAAAGAATGGTAAATTTTCAGCTGCTTCACTGACAGCCCTCACCCTCCAGTTTACCCTAAATTTAAACATAATGTTGCTGGGGTTTGTGAAGAAGAACTTCAATGTGATAAATGATTATAAGACTGAAGGAATATTGAATGTTTACCAAAACTGAGAGCATTGTTTTGCATGTCTGCTTTCTGCCAGAGTGAAATAATTAGCCCAGGAACTGTATGATAAACTTGTAGTGACTCAACACAGCCATCTGATAATTTAAAAATGTTATTAAGAGATGACTTCAGAGGAATTGCTTAAAGCCTTGTGGAATCTAATGACTTGTTCAGTGCCTTGTGGAGTCACTTGAGTTGCTGCCTCTGCCTTGCTGCCTCACCTCTGCCTTGCTGCCATCCTATGGGGTGGCCATGGTGATCCTGTGGGGCTGGCACTCACTTCAGGGCTGTGGCCTCAATTTCTATGATGCCATGTCATAATTTCACTCCTTGCTACTTGTCAAGCCTTCCCTGGCAGAAAAGATCTGCTTCTAAGGTATATTTTAAAAATTAAACTTATCCAAATTCACAATTTTTAAAAAAAAATCTCAAAAACTGGTATTGTCAGCTGTAAGTTTTTTGTTTTTTGGTTTGTTTTTTTTTTTTTTTCAGCATTCTCCTGGTATTATTTCCCATTTTCAAGGCACCTTTAGACAAGTACAGAAGGGACTGTTGTGATTGATTTGGACTGTGGGCTGCTGCTCCTTTCTCCTACCCCCAGGTCCAATGTGATCCAGGGCTGTATTATCACATTCTTGATTGTCTGCATCCTTTGTGCTAGTGCTACCTGATGGAAAGAATAAAAGAGTTTGTTGGGGAAAACTCCAGCTTTTTACCTGCCAAACTCAATCCAGCCTTGGGCATTTTGCATAAAATAGTTTGGGAACCAGGATAAAATGTTTGGAAACCAGGATAAAATGTTTGGAAACCAGGAAGATGTGTGCTGGGTTTTTTCCCCCTCTCTTCTGCTGAGGTTTGTAGAAGGGCATTCTAACAATAGTCAGTTCTGTAGGAGGTGAAGTTGTGTTATGCCATCTATATTTTAGTAGAGAAGGACAGGATTGAATAGTCATACAACTAAAATGCATCTTAGAAAGATCCATTAGTTAGAAATGGCCTCTGGAGCACAGAGCATCTGCCATGGAGACTTTGGTAGGAGCCAGTGAAGAGCTGCAGCTTCTCACCCATTTATTTTCATGTGGAAATGCAGCGATTTGGAAACATCTGATTCCTTTTACCTGGAAAATTGACAATTTCCACCAGCATCCCAACCCCTCTGGATGTGCTGCAATCCCTTCCTGATGCTTCCCACTCGAAATGCAGTCCTCCAGGACAAGAATTTCTTAGCAGTAAATGAATTTTCTAATGAGCTTTCCTTCCAAAACAGCGAGGAGATGCCAAGTGACACGTTGGGAAGTGCCAAGCAGGAGGGAAATGGCTCTTCTGTGCTGACTGTCATAAACAGGATGTGGTTTGTTTACAGTCCTCACTTGCTCTCTCCAGTTCCCTGTCAGGGCTGTGCACGAATGAGCCTCCCTGCAATGGCCTGGAGAAATCCGAGGTTTCTGAGCCAATATCAAATATTGTGTCAGAGGAGGAAGTGGCTCCAGGCAAAGGAGCAAACAAAATTAAGCATTGTATCCTGGATTCTTCTGTGCTTTTCTGGGGCATTTATCATTCTGACTGTGCAGCTGAGTTGCAGTTGACTGCAGAGCAGAGGGAATTTAATCAAGTGGGAGGGTAACTGTTGGGTGACTAATTTTAAGGGGAGATGTGTTGAGAAGCCTTTGTAGTGGGATGGTTTTGGAGTGGTGACAAGGGTTTGTTAAGACATACATTACAAGAAAACAGCAGTTGGAAGGGACCTATGGCAATCATCTAGTCCAACCTCCAAGAAAACAACTTCAGGATTTTTCTCCTATCGCCCCCAAAAATCCACATAAAACCCTTGGCATTGCTTGGAGCTCTTGGCACAGTGCTGAGGGGGTTTTGCTGACCATCTCACAGCTCAGGTGCAGCAGAGTTAGAGTTACAAACGTTGTCAGAACTCTGTGAGCAAAACCCAAGGCCCTGGGGCTCTTGCCTTTGGTAATTTTGCCATTAAAGATTGCTGAGGTCACGTGCCATAAAATGCTCTGTGTACAGGAACATGGTGCTGCTCCACTGGGGTGTAAGTGACACTTGCCTTGGAGTGACAGCACAGACACCAAGGTCCCGTGGCTGTGGGGAATGGCACGTGCTGCTCCTGGAGGAAAGGCACTGGGTGAACAATCTAATTAGGCCAAGTTTCATTCTCAGAGGCTTCACTGCCAATAAAAGCTTCTTGCTTGGAAAAATGAAATTGAACTATAGCCCAGAGTAATGTGATTTGCATTAGAGCAGATTGTGAACATAAGGTAAATTTTTAAGTATCAAAGTAATTTAGAGACTGAAGTTTTACAGAAATTCCATGATGCTTAAACAGTTTGTGACTCTCTCTCTTCGTTTTCTAAGCAAAGGCTCTGGGAGTTGACATTCTCTGTTTTCCTACATACATGGATCTCTTCCTGTATATACCCTTATACAACATGAATAATTCAGTGCCTGTAAACAGACAGGGAGACGTGTTGAGCTGGGAAGTCAAGGGTTTCTTTGTTGATAGTTGTGTATTTTAGTTGTCGTGTAAAGAAGGCAAATAAAAGAAGTTAAAGTAACACTGTTTACATCACCCCAGGAGTGTTTGTGCTCGTGTTTATCTGCTCCTCTCAAGTATTTTGTTGCACTTTAATATCAGTTTCTTGATTCTTTGGCACTAATTTACCAGCTCAAATTTATCTGTAGAGACATGTAAGCTGCCTTGTCTTTTTTGGGGCTGCAAAGACCACCAACATTCCCTACAAGCAGCTTGGGTTTTCAGGCAGCCTGCTGCTGCTCTGGCAGAGCATTTTGGTGATGCCTCAGTATTCTGAGTTTTCCATTTGCCACCCAGGACACTGACAACTGAAAAGGCTAATTGGGGTAAGGTGTAGGGAGGAACAGAAAGTCTCAGACAATAAACAGAATTAATTTGGTTGGTACATGAGTTGTGTTGTGGAGAGAGGCTGTTCATGTACCTCCTCTCATGTTGAATCAAAGGACAACTTGCTGTCAGAAGAGGAAGAAATCATTTGTACTGAGTTTATCTAAACTCCCAGTGGCTGCTGGCTTGTCTTGAAGGGTCTGTGCAGGATTTAGTGCTGTGGCCTGACAGGCTGTGCTCTGTCTGACCGAGGAAATGAGAACTGATGACTGCAGGCTGCCAGCCATTGGCGTGGATGGCTTTTTGTTTTTAAGGCACTGCTCATTATTGAGGAAAATAGGGTGAGAGTCACTGCTTGTATGCTTTGTAGAATTAAAAATCAAATGTCATTTGCAAACTGAGGATACAATGCAGGATGGATGAATATTTCAGGAAGCAAAGTCATGATAGTATTTACAGACACGGAGCATTTCTAATATCAGCTGAAAGGGCCACTGTAGCAAGCCAGCACTTCCTAATCTTACAAGCACAAATAGGTGTTGTGTTTAACCCTTAAATTTTTGAGTTTGAAATATTTGTGTTTACTTTGTTATTGTACTTTCCTCTCCTGATCTGGAGGAAAAAAAGGTGGTTTGGTAAGAGAAGAGTTACTACAAAATAATACCCTAGAGAAGTGAAGCCATCAGCCCAGCATGGAGCAATCCTTCTTTACACAAATACCATTTAGCTGTAAGAAATACAGAGTTCATCTCTTTGTACAGAAGATATATGTGTTTGCAATCTGCAGAGGGGAATATGAATCCAGCTGTTTGTGTTATGATTATTATTTCTTTTTGATTATAGGCTGTTTGTGCCTAAGGAGAACAGCCAAGCTGAGGAATGGGTGTGCATTGTGCTGGCAAATCCAGTTTGGTGCTTTGTCCCAGGTGAAAGGAGGGCGACAGAAATGCTGATGGAAAAAAAGGAAAAAAACCTTAAAGGAATGAGAACTGTTTTCTTAACAGCATCCATAAAGCTGGGACTCAATGGTGTGTTCTTGAAATATCTTTTTCCAGCACACTAAAATTTTCAAGGGTTTCTTGTTATTTAATTTTTAAGATGCTGTATTTATAGCGTGCAAGGTATAAAAGCCCTTGCTGATCAGAGGGTGTTGGGAGATTTGGGAACTCTGGTGTCACCAATATATTCTGTAAATAAGTCTCATTGACTTATTAATAAAACAAATGTGGGAGAATGTGGGAGGTGTCTCTGAAATGAAATGCTGTGTTCTGCAGCTCCTCAGAGCCAGCATGGCAGCCTGATCCTGTCTCACTTTCCCAGAGAGCTGCTTTGGATGCAGGCAGTGAGCTGGAGGAATTGTTGCAGATGTGGCATCTTGCTTTCCAGCCTCCCTTCCCAGGAGCTTGTGGTTTCTTCCTGGAATGTGTTTTGATGCTGTCAGGTGAAGGTGGAGCAGGCTGGGTAGGAAATGGGCACACCCAGGGGTAATTGCTGCTGTCAGGAGACCTCCTCCAGCCCAAGCTCCATCACAGGAAGCATGGGACGATGTAGGATCTGTCTGGGCAGATTTAATGTCCCCCAAGGGGCTGCTAGCACAGGGATGGGGAGTGTGGAGGTACAAACTTCCATGAGCTGGTTGCAATTCCTAGGAACATATGCCTGAAAAAGTTTTTTACCCAAGTTTCAAAGTACATGACTTTATTCAGCACTGGCAGTGAAGAGCAGTGGATGCAGCTCTCCTCCCCAGTGCTTGGATTGTGATTTGTATCTCACAAGGGTTAACCAGTCTCTGCCCCATATTGGTTTAAAATGAAATTATTTCTGCTCCGAGGTGATGAAATTTTAGCATTGTCAGAGGTGAAGCATGATGCCATCACACCCTGGGAGCATCAGAGATCCTGTGGCCCTGGATGAAAAGGGAAAGTTCTAGAAGGCCTCACAGACAGCACTTGAAAGGTTTTGGCATTGGTGAAGGCCTCAAAGCTTTTGAGAAAAATACCCCACAGCAGTGCTTACTCCATCATCTGGTTTAGGCACAGGACTTGGCTCAAGGTTGCTGCAAGTGAGGAGCATCTTTGACAAGGACAGTCCGGAGAACACTGGGGTGATCCCTGTGAGGAGGAGATGCCACCTCTAAACTGGTTCTCCCCAAATACCTCCACACTAGACAGCAAAAGTGGCTTCTGGAAATTAATATTTTAACTCTAAAATAGAAATGAGGGTATTCCTTCATGGCACTCCAGCTGTTGAGGTGCCTGGAAAATGGCCAGGCAGAAAGTCAGTGACTGGTGGAACAGCTGGGCTAAGATGTGTGCAATTTTTTATATTGTGAGAATGTATCTATTGAAGCTTGTCAGATTTTCTGTTTCTACAGCATTTCCAGTTTGGGTTTTATTTGTTAATGTTCTGTTAGATTGTGTTTTTGCATGGTTCTACACTGATAGGTTGGGATATTTTTTTTTAGTGTTGTATTTTCACTTTTGAGAAAATAAATACTAGTTTTGTGGAACTGTCTTTGATACATTTTTCATGATGGCTTAATAATAGAACTACCATGAAAGCCTGCTTCCCAACAATGTTCTGTGATTTCCATATGAGGAGGGGGGGAATCCCAAATATTTTGATGTTCCATTAAAATTTAAAGAAATATTTTATTCAATTCTCTGTGGCATTTCTAAAAAAGATTCCTTAATTTTTTCCTGGTGTAGTACAGATGGCATTAAAAAAAAAAAAAAAAGCTTTATAAACCACCAGCCTTCTGCTTGTCTCAGCAGGAACTGCACAAGACACCAGGGGAGGCCTGACCCTGCATTCCCAAGGGATCATCATGTGGATGCACTCTGTACATTGTCTTTTCACCAGTGTTTCCCCTTTCCTGGAATAATACTGGAATAATACTTCTCCTTTCAGCAGCTGGGGTTTTGCACTTTTCCATGCCTGTCATGGAAATGAAAGGCCTGGCCAGGACCTCTTGCATTCCAGTCCAGACCCTAGGTCTGTAGGGATCATTCCATATCCTTTTAATTGATTTATTGAAGGTTTGAATGCTGCATTTCATGCTCTGATTTGTAGTTGAGGGAAAGACCAATATGGCTGTGTCACAATCAATGACATATTTAACTTTTGATATATCCCCAAGTGACTCCAGGTACATTTTTCCAGAGCAGAACAGTTGGTCTATTGTTGATTTAATTTGGTTACCTACAATGAAAGCTTCAGTAAAATATTTAGAAGTTATAAACACAGAATTGTAGCCAAGAACTGACTTACAGAGCAGCTCCTGCCAGTTCCTTGAATTTTTATCCCAGGAAGTATTAACACAAATTCTGTTTAGTCATAGAATTTTCTCTCAGTTCTGCTACTTATGATTTACTTCAATGTCATCTCCTGCCAACTTCTGCTAAAAATAACTGATGCCAAAATATTTTGCTTTATAATGTAATGATGCCTTAGCTTCTTCTTTTTTTTTTTTTTCCTGCTTCTCATATTTTCTGCTGCTGTACCTGAAACTGAGCTGAATTTTGGACCTTATTGGAAATTTTAGGAAATACTTTTTCCAGCACCTGTCCTGTGTAAGTGGCTGCAGTGGGATTGCTTTAATAGCAGTGGTTGGAAATTACTGAGATGTGTTCTCTGTTTGCTTTCAGTCCACCTGACTTGCCCCATATATTTGCTGTTGCCTATTCAATACCCAGCTCCACCTCCTGATGTTGTTGGAAAATTGATTGCTCACACAGGTGGTATTCTAGTTTATCTTCCTCAGAGACAAGGAGAGTACTCTGTGCCTTGATAAACAAGCATTTTCCTCACCTCTGGTAAAATTCTCATTTTATACACAACTGTTTTTTTTCTCCTGTCTCTGCATGTTTTCAGTGGTTTCTGAAGATAACTGTTGATCTTTTCTCCTTCTTTCACTGCACTCACTGGTGTTCCCAGAGCATTTCCATTTGCTCTGTGTTAAACAAGCTTTCAGGTACTACTGTTCCTTACCTGCCTCCCTCTCTTCATTGATTTATGGTGCCAGTTTAGCATGTTTGATTTTCCAGAAGAGCAGACTGGTTTGGAGCCTCCCCAGCTGTATGTTAGAAACTTTTTGTGCACTTATATTTACATTACCCTGAATCCTAGACAAGCTGACTTTTAAGAGTTAGAGATTTAAAGAGCAAGCTCAGAATTCTTATTTGAAGCCCATATTTGCATGACTTGCCTGTGTATTTTCTGTGCATACCTGTGTATTCCCTTACTTCAGTTTTATAGCAAGTTCATTAATATTTCAGCAGCTGAACTGCATAGCTTTTGATTTTCACAGGAATCAGCTTTCTTTAAAATAGATGGTTCACTTGGCACTTGGAACCTGTATGTGGCATTTTGGATGTTTAGCTGATGCTTTTTTCTTCTTGATGAGCTTCCAGACAGGAGCAGTAGTGAATTGCAGACCATATGAACCATTTCAATGGTCTTTGAACCATTGCAGCTTTTCCCCTGGGTTTGACAGAGGTTTGTGATTGTCATGGGTTGTGGGTGTCAGGGTCTCACCTGATGGGAAGTTACAAGATGTGGGTCACTGCCATCTCCTGAGCAGGCAGGACGGATGTTTGATGGGCTGCCCTCCGTGGCTGGCAGCTTTGGGAGGCTGTGCTCAGCACAGGGCTGGGCAGTGAAGCAGCAGCACCCTGGCCCAGGCTGCTCAGGGGTTCAGAACAGAGCTCTGGGAGTGCTGGCATCCACAGACACTGAGGGCACAGTCCTGGGATGTAGCCCCACATTTCTCTGCACAGAGAAAAGCAAGGCACAGTTCTCCCCAAGAATATTTCTGGGATTCACATTTTTGGAACTGCAGAGAAAGAAAACATAATTCTTATCATTTGCTGTGCCTGTGTTTGTGCAAGAGTAGAATGCGACATGGAGATTATTTACCCAAAGTGGTGCTGGTTTTTTTCCTTGGCTTATCAGGGCCAAGAGTGTGTGGGTGTGTGTCAGGACTGGCAGGTGACAGTCACGAGATTCAGTGCAGTGTGTGCAGAGTTGAGTGCTTGGCAGATTCAGTTTTAGAGGTATAGAATAATATAGTGTAATAAAATAATTAATTAGCCTTCTGATATCCATGGAGTCGGATGCATCATCCTTCTCTCTCCCTCAACAGCGTTGGAGTAGCCTTTGATTTGCTGTACTGTGTCCCTGCCCTGGGGTGTGATGAGCTATGTGGGTTTTTGCTAGCAGAACTTGATGTGGTTTAACAGGATAAATCACAGAATGTTTTGGGCTGGAGGGGAACTTAAAGATCCTCTTGTTCTAACCCCCTGCCCTGGGCAGGAACACCTTCCACAGGACCAGCTTGCTCCAAGCCTGTCCAGCCTGGGCTTGAGCCCTCCCAGGGATGGGATGCTAGGCCCTGGTAAACAGCACAGTCACAGAAGATAATAAAGTATGCAATTGGCATTGAGGATCATTTCAAGTTTATGGCAGCTGTTATTTGAATGAAGACAGTGATGTAAGATAAGGTCTTGCTTTTTCTCAGGTCTGAGATTTGCAATAATCATTTTCATGACATTATGCTGCCGGTTTTCTTATTGCTATGGTTTTATTTCATAGCATATGCTGACTTTGATTATGTGTGTGAGAGAAAACCACATGTTTTTAGATGACCTGGGTGACTTTGATATGAAGATATTTAATTATGGAAAATAACTTTTGCAACAGCAGGTGGCTTTAAAACTGCTCATATTCAAACTGTACTGTATGGTCATAAATGCAATATTGTAGTAGAAACACAGATCAGATTTTGGACTTGTTTCCAAGCCCAGAGGGTCTTATGTTGTTTATAAGTTTTGAATACTAAACATAATGGTATTGCTGGAGATAATTTCTAGCTCCCAAGTTACAGTAGCATGGAATAAACAGACTTTTATTACTGGCAATCAGTGAGTACATTTTGGTTTGCATTAAATCTGGCTTCATTGAAGATAAACTTGAATTTTTTTCCTTGATCAGCTTCTCCTCCTTATATGCTTTTTCTTTGTACATCAGTAGAGAAAGGAAGAGAAATGCCCAGAGAGGCTGTGGGCTCCCCATCCCTGGAAGTGTCTAAGTCCAGGCTGGACAGGGTTTGGATCAACCTGGGACAGTGCAAGGTGGCCATGGAGAGGGAGGAAATGATCTTTAAGGTCCTTTCCAACCCAAACCATTCTGTGATTCCATGATCAGTGATGGGTAACACTCTCCAGGCCTCAGTCCAGAGAAGAGCTGGACTCACCTGTGTTTGGGTTTCCACTGCATGAGATGATGGAGCCTGAATGTCTCTGACCTGGGGGCCTGAGGTGTCCCACTCCTCTGGAAAAGTACTTCCAGTATTTCAAATATTGAACAGACCTTTTAGCAGCTCTTATCACAATGACCAAACAAACATTTTCATGAACAATGAAACAGCTTTAATTTCCTGTGGGTTTCTCTGTCTTGGTTAATTAGCTTTCTCTAAACTGAAATGGGCTTAATTTTTCTGTTGATTCTTCATTAGCCTGAAAAACAACCATCCTTTTCTCCCTGTTGCTCTTTTCCTACAGAGTATTTTGGAAAGCAGAGAATGTGTGCTGCTCTCTTCAACACCACCAATTAGATCAGGGATTAGAGAAATTAAGGGTGAATTTGTGAATTCCAAATTGTCTCCTCACCAGCTGCTTATTTTCACAAAACTTGTAGGAAGATGGTTATCCTTGGGATGTCTACTCTGTATCCTATGGAGATGACTTTTGTAAATAGGTTTTGTAGGGGGAGGAAAAAGATACAGTGAATGTCTAACCTTGATTTTCAGTAATAATGATTAAAAAATCCCAAAAGTATGGATTTTGGACTGAGAAGTATTTAATTTTATTTTGAAATGAGAGTAACATAGAACTCTTTGCATAAAAGGAGTTCATACATGCTCTTTGCATACAAAGAGTACATACACACTTTTTGATACAATAGCATTTAATATTCTTTTCCTTTAAGATGATAAAAGCACAGTGTTGTGTTAGTGTCTGCTAGGAGGAATTTCCATTGAGATTTCCAAATCCATGTCATATTTTGATAAAGCAGCATTAACTGCTATTACTGTATTAAGAAGACATCGTTATTTCTTATAAATGCTGTTGGTGCTTTTCTTAAAGATTTTCCAGCACACTAATTTTGACCAGAACCTTTATGTGATTAAAAAAACAAAGCAGTTTGTGAATGAATTATTCAGGGTGCATTGGGATATCTCACTCCTGTCTCCTGTTGTGTGAGAATTAAGAGCCACCACCGAGGTGCTTCTGCTGCTGCTTTGATTGGATGCACCTTTGATTCAGTCATCATTATTATGCATTCTGAATAATAAATCTTAATTCCCTAATTACTCGTTTACCTACCGTTCTAAATTGTCACATATTTACCTGATGCCATGTAATTAGGTAATTACACAATTTATACAATAGATGATGTGTTTTTCATGTTTCATAGTTGGAAAAATACAATAAGAAATTAATTGGGAGATATGTTTCAATATCCAAAGTACTTCCAGCTGTAATCACTTAAGAAAACTTACTGATCTTAATAAAGAGATTTATACTTATGTGTTTGTTTCCACACAAGAACCATGCAATGGGGAGTACAGCACTAACAAAATAAAGTTGAAACTGGAAGTTTGGGCAAATACTTGAGCTTTCCCACTGAGCCTTTTTCTTAATGTTCAATAATATTTGGTTAAGAATTAATATTAAATGACTTACCTGACAACCTATATATTAATTAAAATGGCATATCTTATGCAAATATTCCCTTTGTCTGGGAGATATCAGTATTAAGAGAACCTGTCTGACCACAAAACTCTACAGTGGTTGATTCTCTGAATGATTTGAATATGATGCCCATTAGCTGTGGTTTTAATTAAGGTGGGTTTGTGTCTGCAACTGGGGAAGGGGCAAAAACAGGATGGAAAATGGTCCTTTGGAAAAGCCTCTTCTGTCTTCCCTTATTTACCTTGACTACAAGAAGTCCATGCAATTAGTAAGACATTTGTTGCTTTTGTTGTTTGGCATCTGAGAAGTGATGCAATTTTTTTGGTTTAAAAGAGAACCTAGAGCAAAACCACCCCAAGATTACTTTGGAAGCCAGGCCTTTCCTGGTAATCAAGTGTTTACAGAAAGATGCTTTGTTCAAACCTTTTCTGGGGCTCTGTATGCTTAAACAAAGGGCTTTTAGACTTAAACACAGCTGTTCATTTGAAAATGAAAAATCAAATTAAGCAGAACCAGCTTTTGAAAGTTAATGTTGTATAGCCACGGAAACAAAGGAAGAAAATACTGTGTTTTACTTTTCACTTAAATAACTTTTTTACCATAAAGTTTGCAGCTCAGAAGTGTGGTTTCAAAGCTGCTCATCTCTTGCTGTATCCTGCAATGGAACATCTGCGTTCATTCTGACGCGGATGAATGACATGAATTCAACTAAAACCGTTCAAGTGCTCTTTTTAACATAATTACACCTTGTTCATTTTGGAGACACAATGCAGGGATGAAATGCCAATTAAGCCTGGTATGTTAATGAGATTGAGACTGAATAGGGGATTAGAGCGGACACAAATCCCAGCGGAATTGATTTGATATAATCCCTCAAGTTTGTGCTGTTTTCAAATGTACAATAACATTTCTATTAAAATTTCCAGGCACAGAGTAAAAACAACAAAAAAAAAATATCTCCAAACATGTTCAGTTTGGGGATAAGGTCAAAGGAGTTGTCATGGGGGCTGAGTTTGGTAGTCTTGGTTTTATTGACTTTGCTTGTGTCAGACTGAAAGAAAACTTTGCAAGTGTTTGATGTCTATGTCAGCACAGAGTTCTCTTGCACATTCATTCCATGCGTGTGTCATGGAGTTCCACATAAAAGTATTCCATAAAAACATTCCATAAAAATACTATTTTACTACAGATCCTCCAGGCTTCTAAGGTGAAGAACTGGGATTAATTCTGTAAATATACATGTGTGTACACAAGTAAATGTATTTACATCTAAAATAAACAGTATATTATTTCCTTTTATAATGTAGTGCTTTTAGAAAAGGAACCAGACCAACGAAGTGTAAAACACAAACCAAAACACGTGGCTGCTTTCCCCTTATAAAGATTGATTCTACCATTTAATGCCATCATTTTTTAATTATGTTTTTGGCGTGGTCCAAAGCAGCGTGTTGGCAGGAGGGTGGTTTGTGCAGGACAGAGTGGAACTCAACAGCTGCTGAGCAGGAACAGGAGATAAGGTGTAGATGCCTCTTGCTTGTAGTTGCCAGGTTGGTAAGCTGTACCTGTAAGTAAAGAAATACAACTATATTTAGAAATAGATGGTGTTCTCCTTTTGATCAGCTGCATTAAAAAGAACCCAACATGACCAAAGATGTGTAATCCAAATTTTTCAGGTTGTGTAAGACATAATTCCATTTCCTAGAAAACTCAGTAGTTTATCCACTAGAACATCTCAAGGGAAATGATTCTGTCTCAGATGGATCTTAGTGCAGATCAGTCTGGCTTTAGGAGCACGATCAAACCATCCTGTCAGTTCAGATCAGATTTTCAGATCAGATTTATGATGAAATGCCATGTCAATACCTGTCATTGATTCTTGAGTTTCTATGAGATGAGAAGAACTCCTGTGCCACAGGTGTGTGGGGACAGGCAGCTTCTTAGCCAGGCTCTGGATCAGAGACACTTTGAGTCAATTTAAATCCTAATTATGACACTGGAGAAGCTCCCCTCAAAGGCTGCACAGGGGTCCTTGGTGTGTGCTGAGGCTCAGGATGAAAAGCCCTTGCCTGGTCTTTTCAGTTTGCCAGTGGTGTGTCCAACCCACTGTCTGATTGATTTTGTCTGTCACACAAGTATAAACTTTTGTCTCTGTGACTGAGAACTTAGCACAATGCCAGTTACCCAGGGTAGTTTTATAAAGAGAAGGTTCAGAGACCTAGTAGAAAAAAAGGGAGAAAATTCCTTTCTATTTTTCCTCTACAATTTAATTTGTTCTTGTATTACTCATAGGTGGAAGCCTTTGGGGCTTTTTTATTTGTCCTGTATTACAAAATGTATTAAACTCTTGAGTCCTCTTTGTGGCAGGGAGTCCAGTTGTTTAAACAAGTATAATTCTTGTCTTTTTGAGAGTGTTCATAGTTTTTTAATGGAGTTTTTGAAATGTTAAACTATTATCCTGTCCTGTCACCTTTTGATGAGCTGGCCTCTCAATCAGAACAGCTATATGCAGAAAAATAACTGCTTGAATTAATCAAAAGACTGTCTTTTAGTAGTGGATTGAGGCCCCCAGAGAATGGGTTATCTTCATTAAGTGTGTTTTTCTTTTGGTAGCGCCATTTGTCTTCAGCCTGTCTCCCCATTTGCCTCAAAGCAACTCTTGGGTTAACAGCTAGTGTTAAAATGAATTATTAATATTGCTGGAGATAGTGCTGCCTTGCAGACTGAAATGTTTGAGAAGAGTCTGCAGCCACAGTACAGCTTCCTGTGAATGTCAGGGCTGCTTTACACCTACAGCAATTTTCCTGCTCTGTGCCTGGAGCCAAATCCTTGTTTCATCCTTGGTAGTTCTGTCCTCCTCTGTGTTGTGACCAGCTGGATGGCAGCCTGTCCTCATTCACATGCACCTCTGCAATTCCTGGGCTGGAATATACAGCAATGTACTGAAGTGTGAGCCTGCCCTGGCATTACAAACCACAGCAGTTTCAGGTCTGTGGCACAGAAATCAAATCTAGTGATAGAATTTTTGTACTCAACCTCCCAGAAAACCCAAGGTCTCCATGGTTTTTCTTCACTGCTCTGATTTTCAGTGTCTGGGATATTGAAAACACTACTTGTAATGACATGTCAGCTCTCCATGTAGAACAGAATTTTCTTTGGGTTGTTGAAAAAAAACCCTCTCTCTGGATGTAAACCCAAGTCCCCCTTTCTCAGCTGAGCATCTATTTTGATATTACCCTCCATAGTAAAAATAACTTCGCCAGTCCTGTTTCTAATAGTTTAAGAAATAGGTGATGAATTAGAACTGGTTGCTGCTTTGGGAATGGGAAGAAGGGAAGATCCAGAAACTGCCATAGGTCGGAGGTGCTCCTGCAGAGGCACAGACTTGGTGTGAGAACCCAAGTGGAATATGCTGTAGAGGGAGGAATCATCTCTGGTACTCAAAACTCCATGCACTGCTGCAAAATTTGCTGGCCCCTGTGTCATTGTGCTGGATCTAATTCAAAGCAGGATTAATCATTTCACTTGCAAGATGTTGGTGTTTTGACTTAATTTCTTACAGATTAGGTTAAGTCTTTTACTGTGTGGGTAGAAAAGCACTGAAGTGTTGCAGCCTGTGGCTTCTGCTGGTGCCTGAGTGGGATAAGGGAGGAGTCCTGGTTCTGGGATGCTGATTCTCTGTTATGCTCCAAAGCTGGCACCTTCCAGCATCCACACCACGTTAAAAAGCAAAACAAAACCAAACCAACCAAAGAACAAACCCACAAGCAACCAAACAAAAAACCCCAAACAGCCCAGGCTTCCCTAAAACCAAAAAAGATGCTGCTGGTTCCTGTCAGGTGTTGCTGCTTAGAAGGAGCCATCCAGATTTGGGTTCACCTGGTTTCTGAGATCTGGAACTTGTCCCTTATGTTAAATGTATTGGGAATGCTGGAATTAGATGTGTAAAAACAAAATAATGACATTTTAAAGCTGAGAACTTAGCCAGGTTTGAAGTCAATTACTGAAACAGTTGGCTTAACAGAATGGATAATAAAATATAGAACTGGAGCTTTATTCCTGCCATGTATTTAATGTAAAGCTTTTTCAAGAGATAAATTGTGGCTGAAATGATTCTGAGTGCCACTGTAACTGTTTGGATTGTCCTGTCCTCTGGAATAGCATCTCTCAGTGAGGACTCCAACTTGACTTTGTGTTTGTTTGGCTGCTCACACCTGGGCCATTCTCCCCAGCCTTGTGTTACTCCTCTTCTTACTCTGCTCACTTTTCCCAGCAGGGCTTTCAGCTAAATCTTGCTGGATTTTTTTTACCAGATGAGGAAAATGAATGGTATTCTTTGGCATGTAGAATCTTTCCAGGATTTGCTTGTTTCCCTCATAGATCAAGAATTCACCTGCAGAGCTGGAGCCTGGCCCTGCTGGGCTGGGTTCAGTCCCTGAGCTCTGGAGTGCTCGGACTCTGTTTTTCTTCTTGGCGTTCTTCCCACGCTGCCTTCAAATGGGGGATGATCCATAAGTGTTCAATCCAGCTTTCCTGTAATGGGCCTCAGTGCCTGTAATAACAGATACTGCTGTCATGCAGCTGGGCAGTGAAACTCTGATCATTACTTATCTGAGCACGCTGTTTTGCCCCAGGCAGCTGATTAGATAAATTCCTATCTTTATCTTTTCCTTTTCTAGATATAAGCAGTGTACTTCTTTCCCTGTGATACTTCTCTTGGAAGGTTTTGCTCTGAAGATTGTCTGTAGTGGTTTCTTAATCTTGTGTGGTATCAGTGCAGGGATCTAGAAGGGATCTGCAATTTCAGTTTAGATGAATCCTGCTGCAGCTCCTGCTGCACCTTCCCCTGTGTGTGAGTGAGGTGCTGTCAGTGTTTGCAGCCTGTGAGGGCAAACAGGAGTGGAATTGGAGTCAGCAGTGCCCTTTGCCTCTTGGCATCTTTTCTTCTGGGCACAGTGGAATTTCTCACTCTCAGAGGCACTGGAAGCCCATTTGGGTAGCAGGATTATTTTACTAATAATTTACATCCTATACAAGAATTATTTAATTATTATAATTTACATACAATAATTATTTTACTAATCATTTACAGCTGCTTAAGGAGCCTGTGTACAGCTGGTTTTACCCATGACATGTCTCAATTTTTTCTGTCTGGTGAGGGTTAGTTGCCTTCAACTCTGCAGAATAACTCCAGGAGGGAGATGAGCTGCAAAACCACGTGGATGTGCAGATTTCTAAAAATCAGGTGTTCTGAAAGAACTAAATAACTGCAGCAGGGCAAATGATATTCCACAGTGACTGGAATGTTTGGTGTTAACTTCTGCTCTGGTTGGAGCAGTTGAGGGTTGTGGGGGACATTCATCCCCCAGTGGTGTAATCTTGCTGCAGTCTGGTTATGTGGCATCACAGCACCAACCTGCTCATAAATGTATAATTTAACATTCTGAGACAGTAAGCTGAGAACAAAATGCAGTTTTTAAAGATCCCTCATCTTACAAATAAAGCTATACTTGGCAAAATAAAAAGGTAAAGTTTCTGCCTAGCTGAAGAAAATTAAAGACTTTTTCTTATAATTTTATTCACATTGCCAGAACATAACAAGAATGTGGTTGTTTACTTGTTTGCTCTAATCATATTCTTTTGGTTTTGTCATTAATAATGTATTGTGAATATCAATTAGAAGCTAAGCAGAAATTCAGACTTTTCTCAGAGCCAATTGAAAATGAAACATTGTTTCAAAGGAATATTTTTCTAATTTAAGAGAAAAAAAAAGCAAAATAATTCAAAGTTGGTGTGTGAGAAATCTTGATAATTAGAAAATGATTCTTCTAGCTTGCAGCTGACAGGAGATGGTAAATCACATATATAGAAAGAAAGAAGAGAAAGAAGTGGAAAGCAAATTGTTAGCCCTGTTCCATAACTGATGGGAAAAGCAGGTAATTAGGTGATTTCTTTCATTTTCTGACATGTGTAAATGAGAATCCACTAATAAGAGACCTGTAATATAAATGATAAAAATGAAAACAACAACAATAACAATGAACAAAGATCAACCTGTCAGGAATGGTCTGAGTGTGAAGGCAGATTGTTTTGGTCAGTGCTGTGAGTTGGATGCTCTGACCCAGCCTGGCTTGAAGGGCACTGGAGCAGTGGCAGGGCTTGAGATGTCACTGAACTCACAGCACTGAAACAGGAGGAGCTGCTCACTCCTTGGGCAGTGGAGCTGTGCTCAAATTCTGTTGTCTTTGAGTAGCAAAGGCACTGCTGGACACTGCTCAGCACTCATTTCTTGGCTTTTCCTGGTGGCTTTGCCTTTTGTTAGAGAGCAAAAAAGGATTCACTGCTGAGTATCTTCAGCACCTGCTTGGTTTTCCTTAGCAAACAGGAAAGTTGATGCACTGTGGTAGCCACCAGCCACTCCTCAGTGAAAATCCCTCCCCTGGCCCCTGTCCTGCACTTCTGGGTTTGTCAGGGCTGTGGGTCTGCAGAGCTCCTGCTCCTCCCAGCTCAGCCTGTGCCTGTTTCTGTGCTGGGGGATTTTCAGCTTGGGGATGGGTGGGTTTTAATCAGGCCTTTCCTTTTCCTGTTTGCACTCTGCTCCATTTTCCTATTAAATGGTGATTGCACATTGTTGAAGAAGGCAGTCAAGTGTAAATTTCATTTTTTGCTTCAGCTAATGTTGCTGTTAGAGGTGGCTTTGCACATCTGTGAATATTCCCTGAAGGAGGGGGAGGAAAATCAATAGATGCTCCAAAAAATACAAAACAAAACAAAAAGAAAGCAGTGGGAGAAATTTTGAGGTAGAGGAAACTGTGTTTTGGTACAGAAACCTCCTGGTTCCGTCTGCTTCCGATCACTTGCTCTGAGTTTTCTTAGAGCAGACAGAGAATGATTTGTGTTTTTTCTTTCCTGGATCCAGAGATGGAAGGCAGTAGAAGACACTTCCTTTTGAATAAAGGAATCTAAGTGGGGCTGAAATCTTCCTTTGTGTCTTTTATTTGGATTGCTATCTAAACAAGTGAGAGGGTGTGCATTCAGTTTGGGGTGAGGGTTTCCTGTGCTGCTTCTCTCACAGCTCCTGTTCATTCTCAGTGCACAAAACTGGCTGCTGGGGCTTCAGTACAAAGTCTGCCCATGCAAGGCCATTCCCTGCTGTATATTCACAAGTTTCCTTTCCTAACATTGCAGAGGAAACTCTGTTCTCCTTTTTTCAGTTCTCCCTAACTCTGGGGCAATGTTTTTAGGAAGCAGGAAGTGCCAGGTGAGCTTTTCCATCTCTTTGTGGTCACCCTGAGAGCACATCCCTCTAAATCTTGTGAGTTCAGAGTGACTTTATTATCCAGAGGGACTTTTGTAGCTTCTTGACTGCAGCATTTTGTGACTGGTGCTCAAATTTCAGCACCAGCTGTGGTTCATATTTTGCATACATTTCACTGGTGGCTGGTCCCCTTTTAATATCACCTTTTCATTTGCCCTAAAGTCTGAGCTGCTCCTAGTGCTGAACTGCTTCTTTCCTTCTGTTCTTCCCACCCTTTCCATACACACAGACATTTTATTCATGCAGTCCCTTCTGTTTGCTATTTGTCTTCCTCACTTAAACTCCAAATGCTGGTTAGTTTTTGGATGCATTATAGCTGCATCCCCCAACCTGCCTTTTAAGCTGTAAGCATGACTAAGGACAACAAGATAATATTTATTTTCCTTGTTCCTTCCATTGTGTTTAGATTCATTTATTATCCTGTCTTTTAAATGAAAGGTGTTCTGTGCAGCTGCTGACTCTCTCCTCTGCCTCATAAAACTTCTCAGATACTTGGGCTATAAAAACCTAGTTGTAATCTGGTTTGGGATTTTCTTTAGAGATTTGTTATCCATGTGCTACCCGTAAAAAATGTGTTAAAATAACTTAATTTATTGTGAATTTTTGTTCATTTCTCTGCAGTAGTTGCTGCAGCCAGGTAAGATGTCTGCTTAGTGAAGAATTGCCTGTCTCTTCACTGTGTGGATGTGCATTTTTATCATCTCAGCTTCCTTTGCGTGTTTTCTTATTGCTGTCTTTTTGTGTTCAGGAAAATGCAGATTTTTCTAAAGTTGAGGGTCTGTCTGTGCTACAGGAATTGGAGACCAGCAGATAAAATCTGCAGGTGTAAAACAGCACATCATGGTGTGTAGGATTAAATTCTGGGATACCACACAGTAGGATGGTCTCAAAGTTCAAAAAGGGAGTAAGAACAATAAAGGAAGAAAAATACATTTTGTTTTATTATTACCAAGGTACCACATTTGATTCAACAAGAGTCTGAGGCAGAAGTTGCTGGAAAGATGGAGAATATCCTTGAAAAGTTTTGATATGCCTTTGTCCTGCTCTTGTATTTTCCAAAGACATCTGCCTTGGCTGCTGTTGAAGGTGGAATGCTGGGCTAGATTAGATTTGGTCTGACCCAGAGTGACTGCTGAGAATAGGTTTTTTTTTTTTGAGGAATAGCAAGAGTCTTTATAAAATGGAATATTTGTGTACTCAGTACAAAGTGTGGTGATGTACAAATGTTAACAATGTAGGTAGGTGTTCAGGAAATCCATCTTCTGCATGACAAGACAGTTCAGTTTCTGTACACTAGGAATATTCAAATGCACTGCAAATTATGGACAGAGCAAATTCACTGTGCTTCAGAACCTGCTGGGTAAGTCACCTTACCATGCACAACATAACTTGGGTTTAATTCACCAGCTGTTTAAATATGACATTCTTCACAAGGCAGCCTCAGCACTCAAACCTTTGGTGCATGTTAAATTTTAATGGAACATCTTCGATTAAAATGAAGCTTTTGGAGCTCACACTGTTCATATGCAAAAAATGGTTATCGTCATAAAAATCCCAGGAGGGGAGCAGAAAAATGCAATAAAATTTCACACTGTTTAATGTTCATCACCCTCGGGTATCCAGTAGATTTCCACTAACTGAATGTGAATTCCATTTGCTCTAGTAGCTGAATCTGCTTTCTCAGCCAGCTTGCTTGTGCTGCTGCCCATGGAGCCTATTAGGAGTATCTTCTTTTGAAATGCCTTTGTATTTCTTCAGGTTTCTCCCTTTAAGAAATGCAGCTCAGTTAAGTGAAGTGGTTTATTTCCAGTGGCAGGTCTGAGCATCTTCCATGGGTTTGTTTGATGAGTTTTTGGCTGCATTTCCTCCTTAGCTCTGCACAGAAGTTGCTTTGTGGCTGGGCTGTAAGGAAGCACAAGTGCAGTTCTTTGCTTTGCATTCCCTCCTCACCCCTACTAGATTGGTGAATCACAGCCATTTATTGGGAAATCTAATATATGGCTCAGCCCCATAAGGTTAATCTGTTTTATCTGATAAAATACACTGTGTGTTATTACCTGCCAACCTTGGCCACAGGCTACTGCAAGTGCTAAGGTTATCAGAAAGCTGCTGATTGTTATTTTTGGCTTTCTCATCTGGATTCAAAATTCCCCCCCCTCCTCTGTGTCCTGGGCTCCTCTGCCAGGACTTGTGTCCAGATTTCCTTTTGCAAAGAATTTGATGCACCAGGATGAGTGGAAAATACAAAAAGCTTCTCCTGAAGGTACTTGCTGTGCTGTCACTGACCAGCAGCCCCTGATTGCCACCTTGGCTTCCCTTTGGAAACCACAGGCACTGTGTGCTGTCTCCAGCATTGCTTCCCTTCTCTCAAGGCAGGGAATAACTGATTTCCCCATCCATAACACAGGAGCAGAACCAATTGGTTTTGTCTTCTCTCATTTCTCTTTTGTTGTCTGAAATTAAGGTGATTTTTCCCTCTGAGCTGGCTTTTCTGCAGACCTATATCTCTCATTTATTGTACTCTTGCACTGAGGCTACTGATACTGAGAGAAAAGTTTGCTCTGTCTTCTTTCTGACACTTCTTTTATGACAATTCTTGGGCTTTTGGGAGATGTGGTTCTTTTTACTCTCTTTTTGAGAGGAAATACTGTTTGTGCCTGAAGGTTCTGTTGAGAAATGTCTGGGTTTTCAGTCTTGTGTGTGTCTATAGGTACCCACATAGATCCTAGTGCCAGATTTTTGTGCATGTTTATCATATAAACAGTGCACATAAAAAGGATTGTGCCATTCTTATTAAATACAGTGTTGTACAGATGAGTAATAGAGGTACAGAGGAGGTTAAATGAATTGCCTAAGGTTGAGCTGAAAGCCTGAGGCTCAGTGTGGCTTTGAACTTAGATCTGCTGAATCCCAGATAAGAGCTCTAACCTGTTAATTTTTCTTCTTAGATCTGTTCCTGCTGCAATTAATTTATAACTGTATCATCAAATGCAAAATGTGTCAATAGCTAAACACAAAAGAGTTGTTTTATCAATTTTAGATGGAATTTACTTTTAAGAACTGGACAACCACTAATAAGTATTTTCAAAGTATTTTGGAAAGTGGAAAATATATTGCTTTTAACTCTTAAGTCTCTCTTTGGGCTAGAGATATCCCTGATTCTGACTGTGCACACTGAGTTTCCTGGGAGATTTTGTGTCCTGTTTTGATTTCTTGAGATTGAAGGTGCCCACTTGGCAGAGCCCTCTCTCCCATGGTGACTGTGGTGGGAGCCTGCAGTGATAGGACAAGGCAGGATGGCTTTGAACTGAAGGACAGCAGGTTTAGATGGGATACTGGGGAGAAATTCCTCCCTGGGAGGGTGGGCAGGCCCTGGCACAGGTGCCCAGAGCAGCTGGGGCTGCCGATCCCTGGCAGTGCCCAAGGCCAGGCTGGACAGGGCTGGGAGCACCTGGGACAGTGCAAGGTGTCCCTGCTCATGACTGGATGAGCTTTAAGTTCCCTTCCAACCCAAACTATTGCATGATTCCCTGATCCATTGGATTGTTTGATCAAAATAAGGATAGATCTTCCTAAGATGGACTAAACTGCTAACACTTGTTCAGCTCTTTAGTTTTCCAAAGTAATTTTCCCTTTGAAGTTTTTTTTGTTGTTGTTGTTTTTTGTTTGTTTCTTTATTTTT
Organism: Agelaius tricolor; assembly: GCF_023055355.1. Classification (NCBI taxonomy): domain Eukaryota; kingdom Metazoa; phylum Chordata; class Aves; order Passeriformes; family Icteridae; genus Agelaius; species Agelaius tricolor. The sequence goes on from NW_027269279.1 coordinate 4,701,715, forward strand.
AAAGTATAAATTTATTTGCTTCCCCAGTGTAACTTTGGTGTTAGTTCCTTATCTCCTGAGGTTTCAACAGGTGATTGGCTGAGACTTGACTCTGGCAGCCCACAGCTCAGTGTGCTCTGCAGTGGCTTCTCATAGATTGTGTTTTAAAAATCATGTTTTTTAAAGCAAGTCACCTCTGCTGGTATTTGGGATTTGGAACATTTGAATAGGAAATGATGGATGTATTTGTGGTATTTTTTAGGGAAACCTAAAAAAGCTTTTGCCTGTGCTTTAAGATGTCCAGAGCCCATTTAGCACTGCAGGGAGATTAATTCCTTAACACACTTTGTTTCTAGAGAAGCATGACCCCCTAGATTCAGAATGGTAACAGTCACTGTGGAAATCTTCAGCTCAGAGTGCAGGGAAATGTCTGTTTGTCTGCCTTCAAAACACTACAGAAGAATTCACCATATTTTGCAATATATTGGGAGTTTTGGTCCTGAGTTTTCACTGCTCAGAAAGAAATTATGTAATAGATGCTGGAGGCTTACATTTCTTAATTGTCCCTATGCATCAATTTATTTTTATAATTACTGTCTGTGTGTCAAAATTGTATTACTGCAAATAGAGTATCAAAGATCTTTTCCCATTTGAATGAGCACTGCTAGCAGCTGTCATATACAGTACAAAAACTACAGAGGTAATTTAGCTTGGCCCAACATTTCTGTTCTCTCTATATCAAAGTCTGCCATTTCAGCCTCATTTTCCTTGCAATGGGATTATGTACTTTATTACTTTCTTTGGGTAGAGGATGAAATTCCTCAGCCTTTGTTCAGTCTGTGGAGCTTCCAAGGTGTCATGGTCTGAAGGAAGAGATTTGCAGCTGGGTTTAGTTAGAAATGACTCCTGGTTGCTCAGTCACCATAATGACTCTGTTTGAGTTTTAATGCCCTTGCACCTCAGCTCCCTGCATGGAAATAATGTGCTGTTTCACATAGATGAAAGGGGAAGAAAATGGTTTTGTAATGTTTCTGCAAGAGATTCTCCTTGAAAAATGAGATGAGGAAATTGTGAATATGAAGGGCTCTTAGCATTTCCACATAGAATGGCTTTTTGTCTCATTTTAGGGGGGGGTTGCATTGCACTGTCTGACCTTTGGAAATGCAAAAAAGAGAATTCCTCAATCTGTATATTATAAAGTTTTAATTCAAACCTGCTTCTGTGTTCATTTGGAAAGTAAGAATATTGCATCTGGACTGTTTCTCAGTCAACTATGACATGGCAAGTACTTAACAAATTTGGAGGTTTTTTACCTTCAGTTTCAATCACTTCATAATTTTTTCATGAACAGAAAAGCAATTTCAGGGAAAAAATTAAGAAAAAAGGGGCTAAACCATCAATTTCTGTGAGTAAGTCATTAGGATAGAGGTAACTGAGGGTCCTGGATCTTGGTCCTACTGTCCTGGTCCTTGCATGCAGAATTATGTGCTCTGCATGTTGTGGCCATGGCTGCTGACAGCTGAGAGCAGGTTGCTCGTGGGGGAGAGCATCACTTGACACCTTTTTACCCCAAAAAGCTCCCTTTTCAGTTTCCTGGATTGGTACAGAAATACAGGGGATTAGCTCAGGTAGAGCCCTTGGTCAGGAGCCACAGAGCTTTGAAATGGATCCCTAAAAATCCCTACAAACCACCTGGTGTGGATCCTGCTGGGTTACCTGCACTGGCAGGGAGAAACTGCCACAAAGCAGAGATAACCCAAAATATGGGAACAACCCAGCACCAGCCAGGCCAGGAGAGGTCTGGTGGGCTGGAGATGTAACACAAAGTTCATTTCCCCTTTTACACTGATTTTCCCCACATCTGACCAATGTCCTGGATTGGATTCAAAGGGTCACTGTCTAATTCCCTTGACTGCTGTGATTCACAGGCAGTTTTGGAAATGTCTTCTCTAGTCAGCACACTGTGGTGCCTGCTTTTGCTTTTCAGGCTTAATGTGCCTTGGATGGAAGGAAAGCAAAGATTATTTGTGTGTCAACACAAATAATGTTGGTTTTGGTGTTTGCACACAAATGGGTGAGGCTTAATGCTGTCAGTGGAGCTCTGTGTGTGGAGTGGTTGATTGAAAACTTCAATTTCCTCTTTCCTAAGCTGCACTGTAGGCCATAGATGTAATACTTTAAAATATGACTTTATGTGCATGTGTATACATGCAGACTTCAGATCAGAGTGTAAAATGTATAATTAAACTAGCATTCAATGTTTAAGCCACTTAGTCAACAGCCTTCTGGTTATGGATGTATTTCTGAGTTGGACAGGTCAGCAGATGGGACAGCTACTACAATTTTTGTAGTTTTTGTCACCAGTCAAACTCTCCACTGCACAGGGGTTAGGGAATGAATACATTTGGGGAGTGTTCAGAATGGAGGGAAAATGCCAGGTTTTGGTCTCAATTCCAGGCACAAACCAGTTTCAGGACAGCTGGAAGTTTCCACTGAAATTATCCATTATGAAATAAATTTACATCTCTCTGGTTAATTAGCACTACTATCCCCACCTAACATATGGAGCAAATAGGAAATTTTCCCTCTTGTTTTTGAGCCATGTCTGCAGGCAGTGTAAAACTGCACAGACCACGTGTGTGTGTGTCAGGGGACCCTCCCAAGCATATGAGCTCTGGATTTAATGGATTTTAAAACACTTTAAGAAGAGATGTGGCTGGATGAGAAATGTCTGTGTCTCCTGCAAACCAGTTTGGGCTGAATCTTCATCTGAATTGTTCTGAGGAAATGTGACCCACCCCAGCACGTCTCCTGCACACAACACAAAAAGAGTGGAAAAAGCCTGCTTGAGATACAACCTTTGCTTGAAGATTAGAATAGAAACTAATCTGCTCAGCTGTTCTTGAAGAGCAGACTAAGCTTCGTATTAATGCAGTCACAGTTGATGGGACACAGAGGAAAGCAACCAGGAGACTGAGAGCCTACCTTTAAAACAGTAAATTAGATGTTCCTAAAGGCAAGACATTTACAGCTATTATAGTCTCATATTTATTTGCAGTCTCATTTTCCTTGCACTTGCATTTAGATCTACTACTGTGCTCTCAAATGTGATATTAGGTGGTTTTGCCCTGTGTTTGGAGGCACTGGGTTTTCAGATTGGTTTTTAACAATGCAGAGCTACCAGCAGAACCTCGTGTTTGATGACACTCAATATCTCTGATGGTTTTTTAAAAAAATCAATGCACACTGAATCTTGTGCAAAACCACACTAATTTCTTTTAATGAAACTGTAAGGCTGACACCTCTAATCTTCCAAGCAATTCAGATTTTACCTTTTGGAGGCAGAACTCTATTGCACACAGTGTGGTAACTTGTGCTGCCTAGGATTTCTGTCTGGCCCTCACTTGGAAAGATGGGGAGAATAACCACAATTAGTTGATGTCAAATTGATCCAGGTTTTCAGCATTCAGCAGGGAATCTCATGAAGGCCAGCAAAGATTGTTCAGGCATCTGCATAGATTAGTTTTTCCTCTCTTTAGGGCTCTCTCCTGTCTTGGGATGTCAGTGGAGACAGGCACTGAATTAGCTTTATATAAATAAATTTGATGTTATTTAACACGACTGCTTATCATGTTTCTGTAGAAGCTTGAAGAAAAGGGTGAGTACTGGAAGTTGTTTGAATATTCAAATATTGCTACTCTGCCTTTTGGTATTTTTCATGGAGTAAACCCAGTGCCCCTGCTCATGTCACTGCCCTGCTCTGCACCAGCTCAAACCTGCCAAGTGCTAAATGCAGGATTTTCTACTTAACAGCCTGGTGTAAGACCTCATAGGAAGCTTATATTTGCTTGTTGAAACCGAATTGCCAGCAGTTTTCTTAGGGAATTAAAAGGAATTTTAGAAAAGCCCCACCAATATGTAAATTAAAATCCAGGAACGTGCCAGTCTAGGCCATGCAGGCTGCAACCCTGCCCCACGTTTGAAATAAATGCTGAGGACCTGGTTGAATTTAGTCCTCAGTTGTGGGCAAAACTGAAGTTATTTTTCTTAGGTTAAAGCAGTTGTTACAGCTTTGCAGTAAATAAACACTGGGTACCAAGACAAGCTGGTGCTAGGTCCCTGTGCTGAAGGGGGCTCAGAGAGGTGAGGTGCCTCATAACCAAAGGAAAATTCCATACTTTTGGTACTGTGCAATTGTTTCCTGAATTACTGGTGTGTCACAAGACATTATTCTTGCATTGGATTTAACAGCCAGGCATTACTGTGTGGTTTTTATTGCTTGTCTCTGACAGTTTCACTGGAATTCTGGTTGGTTAACACGGGAAAGGAGATGTTTTAGTTTCAGATGCAATCTTATATTTCAGTTTAATACTTTAATTCAACCTTTAAAAACCCACTCTGAGGACCTAACAGACAATGTCTTTTTGCTCAGCCTATTTTCTCTGGATGGTGTTGTTAGAAAATCAAATAAAAGTTTCTCCTCTGGTCTAGAAATATCCACTTGCCCACATCATCTTTGTAAGTGTTCTCTGTGCTGTAGTTAACAGAGGTGGTTTGAAAGTTCAGTGCAATGTAAATGTTAGATTGTGCCTGCATTCTCTTTAATTCCAATGCTTTTAGCCCATGTACTGCACCACAAATGGATGAACTATTTCACAAATCCAATTAAAAAAAAAGAAAGATGAACTCATGAAACTGGTTTTATTCTGTAAACACTACTGGTAAAATACAAACATTAATTCTTCTTAAAAGGATTCTTCAATCGATAGAAATGTCTCTATATACATTTTTTATAAAACTATTAAAATAGTCATTTCCCTAGACTGTCCTGCCTTAATAGAAACACAAATATTCGAACACCAAGGTCCTGAAAATGAGAACATGAACAGCCTTGGAATGAATTGGTTATTGTTGGCTAGAGCTAGAGAAGGATCAGAAAAATACTGATGAAATCAGCCAGCTTAGGGTTTTAAAATATTCCTGTATGAAGTTTGTGATAAGTAATTACAGGCTTATGGATTTTCAAATCATTCTCAGGTTGTTAAATGTATAAATGTTATCAGTATCTAATAGTTGGAGCTATGGAATCCATTTCCTCTAAATAGATTAATGAATTCAACTAAAATTGATTGGTTGTTCAATTGATTTAAGCAATTCCAAGTACACTTGTCAATATATACTCATTTTGAGATACTAAGAATGTCATAAAATTAGCTAAAGACCAGAAAATATTTACTCATTCAGGCATGCATGCCATTGAAGCATGATCCTCTACAGTACAGAATATTTGGATACTTTCACAGGTTTCAGGGTTTGCTGTTTACTGTTTTTATTCAGTTTGAGAATGACTTTGAACAGCCAGAACATCAAAGAAAATCCTCTCCCAGGTTAGCAGTCTGTCAGTTCAGCCAGTGCACATGCACAAAATACCTTCTGTAAAATCCTGGTGATTTTGTGGGTCTTTACTATACTCTCCTGTTTTTTTTCCTTATCTAGCTTACTTTCTTGGGTGTTTTTAATTACTTTTTTATTTTATTGAGTTTTTTCATTGATTAAAAAAATTAAGAAGGAAGGCTATACAGAGTTGCTGCACTAGTTATCTTTTATACATAATTTCATGTATCTGTAGGAATTCAGAAAGCCTGGGAAGCACTTGCTGGCTGTTCCTGGCTGGCACCTGCATACAAAGGAGCCCCTGCAAATATTCTTTGGTTTGGAGCATCACCTGTAGCTGGTACAGCTGCTCTGTAAAGCATCAGTAAATCACAGTCAACCCTTTAGGAATCTGCTGGCCTTCAAGGGTGACAATGTTGCTGTTGATGGAAAGAGATATTTTCTGTATTCTTACAACCTTCTTGTGAATTTGCAATAAAATTATAAGTTTTCTGCTTGAGTTCCATTTAAAGTTTTCAGAAAAAGGCTTTTTTTCCTCCTCACTGTGTGGATGAATTTGGTGAGAGGGTTTCTTAAGGAATTTGTGCAAAATTGACAAAATTTCAACAATTGCAAATTAGTTTTTGCACTGCTTACTGTTAATGAATCCACCTAGACTAATACTCCAGTGGTGTGTTATTGCAGTATTTGAGTCAAACTCCTTATGGTAACAATGGATTCCTCATTTTCAGCAAAAACCCTGCTTTGCTTTGCCTTATGCTGCTAAAAGCTGGTTTACACAACCTGCTGGTAAGATAATTTATTGTGTCTTGTCTGTTGATGTTTCTTCATCCTTCAGTAAACTTTGTTTTCTGTACTTTTGAATGAAATCCTGGAAAAAAATTCCACCCTTTCTTCTGGGCCACATTTCTGCTGAAATACCTGGAGTAACCAGAGCAGCTGTGACTTGTAAATTCTCCTGCCTCAGAGTGAATTAAATGACAAAGGGAAGAGCTGCCAAATGTGGACTCTTGATCACTGCTTCCTTCTTTCAGAAGGGTGGTGAGGACAGAGAAATTCAGTCAGAGGACTGGAGATCACTGCTGGAGGTTAGGTCTGGGAGCACAGGTGTTGGGAGTGTTCCAGCAGGCAGTGGCACAACTCAGGAGTCTCAGATTTTACTCAGACCAACGCCTTCTTCCCCCTTTGTTGTCATTCCAGAGATCTGGCAGACTCTTGAACAAAGGGTACAGAATTGTTTCTTCTTTTACATTTAGTCCTTCATCCCTCTTGCTTCATTTAAAGCTGTTTTTGTGATCTGCGTTTGTGTCACCGTTTGTTCCCATGGGAGTGATTAGATGGTGCCAAAGCACAGAGAGCACAGGCCTTGAAGCAGCTGAATGGGGAAGACACTTTACTACAAGAAAAGTGCCCTGGGACATGAATTGCTTTAATTAAAACCTTCAGGCAAAAGTTACAAGTCTCAAAGTACATCTCATGTAAATCAGATGGCGGTTCCTTACTGGTTTTTAATGTTGTTTGATGTGTATTACAGTTGAGCAAAATCTGTTTTGCAGCAGTTATACACCTACAGTATAAATCTATATTTTCATATTGCCCTAAAGATGTTAAGAAGCTTTTTCTATGCACAAGAGTCAGAGCCCCAAAAGCAGAATTCTGTGTGTGAGAGCAACAGTTGGAGGCTAAACATTGTTAAATTGACTGTTAAAAGAAGTGATTGTGCAGTAACTTTGGAAATGGGAGTCTCTCTAATGGATTGCAGAAGTAAACAGGTTTCTCCAAAACCTCCTGTGATTATACACACAGGAAAAGCCCCATCAGAGAAATCAGATAGCATTTAAAAAGATGAAAAAAATTAATACTTGCAACTCTTGCAATGCTACAGAGGATAAAACAGTACAGATATTATCTAATATGCATTGATAAGTACTTTGTTCTTGTCTATGCCTCTCTCTGTATGTAAATATATATATATATATTTATACACTGCACATATAACTGTATAGCTATATATTTAAGGTGCAGGAATTTTCTAAATCTGCCAGCAGGGAGATGCCAAGCTCTTATCTGAGAGTTTCCACTCAATATCCCACTGAGGCCATGGCTCCCTGTCATGCCTCCAGTTGCACTGGAGAGCAAAACACCCCTCTCCCTCTCCCCACCAAAGTGCCTGATACTAAACCTTAGGAATAATGACAAAAATGATTCATTATTAATAAGTTAACCTAGACTATATAAGGCTTGACTTCTTCTGTCTGCCTTGCTGAGTTTGATGTGTATTTCCCTTCCAGAGAAAAAGAAAATCCTGCACAGAATAGCCACGGGGTTCTCTTTATGAGATGTCTGCTTCTGCTTAAGTGGGCTGATGGTGGATTGGAAGCATTTCATTGCTGCTGATGGCAAAGTGATACTTCATACTTCACTGGAGATTTCTGAACTCCATCAGTCCTTTACTGCTTGCAGTCTGCATGGCTTAGCAGTTGAAGATCAAGGCTAGAAATAAAATAAAAAAAAAAAAAAAAAGAAGGAGGCAAAATTTCAACCCTGCCTCTGAGGAGCTTCTCTGCCTGGCAGTGAAAAGTTTGCTCACCTTCTGCATTAATATTTTGCTGTTACCAAAATGGCTACATCTGCCTTCCTTACAGAGTGAGAAATAGATGAATACTCTTACACTATCTGGATAAATGAAATATCATTTGGATATCTTAGTTTAATGTGTAAGTATCATGCACATCAGCAGGGCACTTTGTATCTTCAAATACTATACCAGTAAGTGTCATAATTTACACAAAGGGTTACTAAACTTATCTGTCCCCAATGTATTCCCATCCCTGTAAACATCTCAGATATTTGCTTTGTGAATTTCCTTGATCAAAACTCCCAGGTTGTCCTCTGCTGCCACAAAATCCTTCAGTTGCCTTTCTTTGGACATCTGGTGGTATTAATTGTGTGGTGAACCTCAGACAAGAGTATTCTGCCCAGTTACATGTCTGGCTACTGGTGTGGCAGCAAGTATTAGTAGTAGTTATTGTTGGGTGTTGATTTGCATTTCCCAGCTGCCTCTCATTGAACACCATCAATGGGCCATGCAGTGATTGGTTTCTTTTTCAGTAGAGATGGATGTAAGCAAGCTCACACCACCAGGGAGATGTCCCAGATTAGCAATCCTGGTACCTTGTTCTGTGTCCCAATGGCAGCAGGACTCTGGGGCTGGGGTTTAGGTGCAGGCTGGTGGCTCTGTTTAATTTTGGTTGTACCTGCTCTGCTTCCTTGTGATGGAAGTTTGGATGTCTCTAGGGTGTGAATATTGGTGTAGTCTCTGTCCTGGGCGTGTAAAAGGTCATGGATTTATGGTTGTATGAGGCTCTTTCCCTTTTGTTGTAGACAAGCTGGGTCACCAGGTCCCCCATCCTGCAGAGCTCAGTGGATCCTGTGGCTGATGGAACATGGTGTTGTTCTTGCCTCTGGTGAGAGAGGGGAGTTTGTATAGGAGATTTGCTCAGTACCTTGCTGTGCTGTGTAAGCAAAGAATCCTTCTATCAATTCATACAAGAACTAACCCTGCCTTTTTAAAGGTCATTTCTGTCTCAGTCAGCTCTTAAAGTTCAAGAGGAAATAAACTGCTTAGAGTTGGCATTTTTCAAGTCAAGTGTCAACTTTTGAAGCCCCCGAGCCAGTGAATGCAGAGGAAGGAGAGATTAATAAGTGAGCTGCTTGCTTGATACAGTGATTGTGCAGAAACGTTCCCTTTTTTCTTTCCTCTTTATGGGGCTTTGGAACGAACATCATTGAAATATCTTACTCTCTCCTTTTCACTTTGCAATGCAAAAGTACCCAGAGCTCTTTAGAAGTGCTTCTTTTCCCATTAGTCCGGTGACAGCGAGTGGAGAGTTTGTCAGCTCTGCTGAAGTAGGACACAAGGAACATTTTATGACATTGCCAATACCTAAAAGCTCCTTTAACCAGAGATACTTATTATCCAGTAGGAACAAAACTCTCTCTCAGAAAGCAGCCAAAGGCTGAAGTCTCCAGGCAGGTGCCTGCCCTTAACTGCATTGATGCCTTTCCCATGCAGGGGATGGTGGATCGATAGGGAAATGGGTGCATTAATCAGGTACAACGGAGGCAGCAGGGGAGATGATGAGGGGAGACAGGTGGCAATCGAAGGATGTGTTGAGCACAGCCCATCAATTGGCTGCCAAAGTGCCTCTATTGAGTGGAGGGTGTGGGCTGTGGGGGCACCAGCTCTCACTGTGCTGATGGGCAGCTCCAGAGAGTGAGCTGTGGCTCCCAGTTACTGCCTTGGGGTTTTACTTTTGGTCTTGGCAACTTTGTCTTGTCAGTTTGTTTTGCTGGCCCACCTAAACTCCCATTGAAGGTTTTCTTCTTTCCTTCCTAAAAGAATTTGCAGAAATAAACACATTAGTGGCATTGTCTTTGTTTTGCTTTAAATAAAGTGTCGTGGTCAGAACAATTTTTGAAAGCGACAGATAAATCAGCCTTGCCAAGTATCTCTGTATATTACCCTGGAAGTGTTCAAGGCAGGCTGCATGGGGTTCTGACAGCCTGGCCTGGTGCAAAGTGTCTCTGCTGATGGCAGGAAGGCTGGAATGACATGATCTTTAAGGTCCCTTCAGCCCAAACCATCCCCTGCTTCCATGGTATTTATTCCATGTGATGTCATGCTCTGCTGGGATTAAACCAAGACAGTGATGAATTGAGGTGCCACATTTCTGAGGGCAGAAACTTCTCCCTGCACCTACTGAATCCATGCTGGACTATCATCCTGCCCCTCCAACATGGAGCTGGTTGATGTGGGATTTGTGGTGCCAAAGGGCTGATACCAAATTACATTGAACAGAGCATTTCTTTTATGAGTGTTGCAGAGACAAAATTACTTGCCATGTCTTTAAATTCATTTCCTTGTCACAGCTTCACCACAAAATAAGGGATCTGATTTGTCTGCAAATGTAGTGATTTTGAAACCTGCAACTGCTGTATAAAGGCCATTTACATGTAAACCTAACTGGCTTCTCTATAAGTATTCATGACAAAAAGATTGCTTTGAATGTAGTATTGTTTTATTAAACACTCAAAAATATTGATGCAGTAGAATTGATGTAACAGGGCTATAAATGCAGTTGTTCTGGCAGTTCTCCTTCCATGGTGACAGCTTTATTCCCCTTGCCTTGTACTGGTTTATGGGTTCTTTGACCTAATTTGGGGGATTAAAATTAGAGGAAGATAGGTCTCTGTGCCCTGCATGTAAATCCTAATAATGTCAACAGTCCAGTGGAAGATTGAAATAGTGCTCTGGATTTCTAGGTGAAACAGGGAAAACAAACATCCACAGGATGTTCTAGGAATGGGCTTAGCAGGGCTTCATTGTAAGTCTGATTTGGGCATTTCCTTTTCGTGGGGAAAAATTACAGCTTGGAAATGGGGTCTGAAGAAGCCTTTTGCCTCTGCATATTCCCTGGGTTTGCAAAGAGGGGGCTGCACAGCCTCTGCAGGAGGAGTGGCAGATATTCCTGGTGTGACAGTGGAGTTGGAGGGATCCCAGTTCCTTTAGTCTCGTTATGTGACACCAGATGGCTGGAGATCAGCTCTGCTCTTCTTTGGGGGTCTGCCTGTGCTTATGTACATGCCCAAAATGGATGTGTGTGAGAGTGTAAAATAATATAACTGGGATGAAGCATAACCCCACAGTGGATGTTTTTGAGGCAGCTTCAGCCAACTCTACTGTTTTGCTTCTAATTCTTAGATATATGGTTTTGCTTTTATGTGTTGGTTTTTTAAAAAAATAAATTTTAAGTACTATTTTCCCCATGAGGAAAATAGATACTTGAAAGGCAAGGTCAGGGTTGCAAGGTGAAGCTCTCAGGGGGTGGGAAATCCCAAATTCAAGTCACTTGACACCTCCTTAGTCTGGTTTCCTATAGCATGCAGCATTCTCGTTTCACTTGGCAGAGATGGTGGATTATGTGGACTTAATGAGCAGCTATTAATGCTTTTCTACAGAGAAATTTAATATTTTATTAGTTACTTCTTCTGCTAGTTCTGTTATGCCAGATGTAAACCGAGAAGAAAGTGCAGCCTTATTTTCAGAGATGCCAATATGGAATATTTAGAACTTGTTCTTTCAAAACACCCAAGGCTTCGTAGGGCCTGAGTAGCTGCTGCTGATTTCAGTGCCCAGCTCTGGAGCTCAGCACCAGGGGCTGCCCAGTGGCTGAGCACCAAGGACTGCTTTGGAAAGGTCATGGTATCACCAGGAGCTCTGGCAGAGGCAAGAATTGGAACCAGATTTTTTGGGAGCCTTTCAGTTGCCATAATGTGAGACCATTCTCTTCAAGCAATTTCTGTGCTTCATTAATCTTCCAAATTCTGCAGCAAATGAGGCAGAGATCCTGCAGAAAACAGATGCAGTTAGCACTGAATCCTGATTTGTTGTTGGAGCATGGTAGAAAAGATCTTTCACTACCATGAGATGTTGTTTGTGCCCAAAAACATGGTGCTACTTCAAAAATCCATGGTTACAGGTCATGTTATTTGGTCATGGAAATTTCAAGATCTTTGCTGACTTAAAATGCATCCATTTTGAGGATTTAAGGATTAGTAGGTCTCTTACAATGCTGTGCTTAATATGGCTTGGATCCTGGTAGACTGCTTTGACACGAGCTGAGTCAAAGCAGGTGGGAGGCAGATATGAGATGGAGTTAAATTGGTGCTTGTGGGGAAGGAAAGCCAAGAGCAGCAGTCTGGCAGAGTGCTTGTTACAGATAGCTGAGTGACTTTGCAGTCATTTCTTTGCTTTTATCTGTACCAGTGTCCCATGGGTAAAGGCTGGGGGGTAGCACTTAATTGTTTGGGTTTATTTGTTGTCAACAAGTAACACTATGAATTCTCTTCTGAGAAGAGAATTCTCTGAGAATTTCTCTGAGTCCCTAGTGAAAACTGAGACAAGTTTTCATCACATAACCTGGAGGGGTTTTCACTGACAAAAACCTGATGCTGAAATGCTGAGCTATAGCTTTGGATTTTAGTCAGAGTTATGGTGAGGGTCCATCACTGAATTGTTCTGCAAAAAATACCTCAGACAATTGTATTGCTGTAAATTTGTTCAGGTAGTCTTAGGTTCAGATATTAAAAGAAAAAAAGTGACTGAGCAGTAATATACAATCCTCATTTCAATCCTCATTTCACTGTGGAATACTGTAATGCACATTGGAAATGAGGTCTCATTGGAAAAGGTAATTTGAAAAAGATCCACAGAACCTTCACAAAGCTGTAATGAGTCACCAGTCTGTGAGGACTCACTTGCTATATTGCAGTGGAGGGTTTAATGTTTTGTTTTTCTCATCTAAACACTTTGACCCTTCTTATTTTATTAAGATAAGCCATTATCTAGCTGTCAAGAGCCTAGAATTTCTGCAGATTTGTTTGCTGACAAGTTGGTTCAGCACGACCATTCTCCTACTCATTTCTTTCACTACTTCAAGCAAATTTTCTTTTTTTTTCCCACTCCTCTTTATCAGTTCTTTATTCTTTAGAGCTCCTCAGCTCTCATGCTATTCCCAGATGACTTTCCCACTCTCTGGATAAGCGTTGGTTGGAATGTATAACAGAAATTGGAAATATTCTTAGTCACTTGTGGTGTTCATGTCACCAGTTGCTGTGCTGGAGAGTTGTCCCAGTGACTTCACAGCTTACTGGGAGAGACAAGAGTTATTATGTGCACTTTATAAAGCAAATAATACTGGACTGGGTTGAGAAAACTGTGCAATGCCTTCACTTGTGACTGTGCAACAAACTGAAATCCTTGGGATTTGTATTTGGGGCTGAGTGGTGGGGAAGGACAGAGGTAGGGACTTAATCCCTATAGTGAAGGAGCAGTAGAAAATACTAGTACAACACAGAGTGAGAAGTTTGGACTTTCTTCATCATATTTAGGCACAGCCATGAGTTCCTTGAGCCCACAAGTGTGATCAGAGATTGGTAACTGGTGGGGCCAACTGCATTATTTATTCTCGTTCAGACTGAAATGAAATCATCCAGGGCAATTTTCTGTGTCACACTTCAAGGTCAGATGAGAGTATTTATTATTCCTTCTCTGTTTATCTGTGAATGCAAATTGAATTTAGTGATTCAAATTGATGAAATGTTACAAATACAAAACTCATCAGAGCCGACACGAAGAGAAATTACTAGGTAGAGCTGGCCAGTGACTTCACCAGCCCATGTACAGGCCTCTGTTTAGATTAGTAATTATTTCAGTCTTTGGGTTTTCTCATTCAGAGTTTTGTTCCAGTTGTTGTCATTTTTGTTTTCAAAGAAAAAAGTGTAATAACACTTTGAAGCATTTAGAATTTGAATTAGATGATGTAAATTAAGCCAGCTGCAGAGAGTGCTTGCATCCTGGCTGGAGAAAAGGTTTCCTTTCAAAATTCTTCCTTGGATTTTTCTTTGAGGGCTTGTTTGTTTGTTTTCCTCTCTCCTGTGACAGTTCTCTTTCTCCAGTATTTCACTCCCTTGTGCTGGATGCTCGAATCTGGGTGAGGGGTGATAGGGAAGGGGGCAGACATTTGGCATCTTCTGGTGCTGAAGCTCCACAAATTCCCTTACTGACAGCATCATCCACAGGCTGACCTTCCTCACTGGCCAGGGTTGTTAGGAGAGCCAAAATGAGGAGCTGCAAAGTGGAGCAAATGTGCACAACTCCTGATGAAGTACTGGGAGTGGAGGTGTTCCCTCCCCAGCTCCCTGTGATGCATTTTGAACACTTCACTGAACATCTTGGCTTGGTGTGGTGGGTCAGTCTGTGCTCAGAGGGCATCTGTGGGCATGCTGTTCTCTGCAGTGTAGGAAAGGGCACCTTAAACTTGTTCTTATCTCAGAATGGGAGTGGAAAATCCTCTTCAGTGAATGCCCTTTTAAAGTAGTCCATCCTCCATAATTGCCAAATGCCACATGCAAGTGATGATGCAGGGAGAGATGACACATGCTGTACTGGCTCTATGCTGTGTTAATCATCATACAGGACTCTTGGTTTTAACTCCTGCTTTTTAATTACTTGCATTTTATTAAGAAAATTTAGTATTTGCTTCTCTCCAAGCACTGCAGAGGGAATCTTATTTGCTTAGGGTGTAACTGATGTCTGACTTGTTGTGGATTCAGAACAAGAGCCATGAGCATCTGCACACACCAAAGGCCCTTAAAGATTTGTCTGCATAAGCTAATATTAATCACTTTGTTTATTCAGCTATCAGAAGAATTTCTCCTGCAGCCACTGAAGGCAGCAGCATTTTCAAGTGTAGTAAGTGCACAGCCAGCAGTGAGGGCTCAGTGGTTCTTAAATACCAGAAGTTTTATTTGCCAAATAAATGCCTTTGGTAGAAGCTTTGGCTTTATGAACACTGCAGGTTTAGAAGCTTAGGAAGAGGACATTTATGCCTGTAGTTATCTCCCCTTTGAAATATTTTTCGTTCCAGAATTCAGTGATGGATGTTGAAACTATTGATGTTTCCACATGAAACCAAAACAAACCACAGACATTCCTCGTTTGTTAAGACACTGCTTTCATTCTCATCTTGATGGTGATGTGGAAAGCATGTTCAGGACTGTGATTCTCACCTTGAGTGGCTGATTCAGTGTCTGTTCAGGAGGAGCCACCATGGGCTGGGTTGGGCTCCTCTGGGTCACTGCTGTCAGCACAGCCCTGTGTGTGTTGACCCTGTAGGGGAAGGAAGCTCAGGGTGCCTGATGTGAATTTATTCCAGTGAATCTTAATTCCTGCCAGTCACTTATGGCCATTGTACTGAGGCTGGGGCAGAAAATGTGGGTTATTTCTTTTCTCTAACTGCTCACTTTGGTGGAACTGTGTTTCCAAGCCTGATAGTTACACTGCTGGTTAGGGAGTAAAATTAAATAGTGTCTCACAGATAAAACATTGTCAGTGTACCAATAAAGCTCCAAATGTCTGTCTGCTTCTTACCCATTTCATCTGGCCACACTAGCAAAATAATTCTCTTTATGTTGTTCCCTCATTATAAATTCAATGTGATTTGAATCTTCCTTGTGTGTCTAGGAGCAAGATGATGTATGATCTGTTTACTTTTGAATGATTTGTGATTTATGGAAGCCTGGTGCTGGTGAGTTATACAAAAGATCTTTGAGAAAATACAAGGTGTGAAAATAGAAGAGAAAGTTTGCAGATGTTTGCTGAGGACTTGGGAGAAATAAATAGCAAGAAGAAAGAGTGTTTTCCCACCAACTCTCTGTAGACCATTTCATGTAGTATTTTGTGTAGCAGTATTTCATAGGGCTCTCTGTGAGGCACACTTAAAGCTTTAAATAAAATATAGCCCCTGTGATAACTTCTGCTAAAGATGTTCATATTTTGTATCATTTTTCTTTCTGAATATAGTGAGCAAATAGACAACACAGACCTGTTGGCCCCCAGTGCTCCCACAGTCCCAGTGGCAGGGCAGGATTTGAGGGCAGGGCAGGGTGCTACTGCCTCCATATAGCCACAGTTCTGTCTGTGGAGAAGAAAGGAAGCAGAAAGAGATGCCAATCTTATTGTAGTAAAAATTTAGCACCCAAACTTCTGAATTTTGAGCTGAAATATTTGTAGCACCAAAGTTTTCTCCTTCTTCCTGATGGTGGTTTTTCTGCCTTAAATGTTAAACTAGTTCAGGCTAGTTCAATAAGCTAGTTCCATCTGTAGTGTGTTCTCAGAGCTCCAGTCAGTCTTTGCAGCAGCATTTTGTAATGGATCAGTTTTCTCCCTTTTTAACATGGGATGGATATTTTTCTGTTTTGCCAAGCATCACCTTTTCTTTCCTGTGTTCTGTCCCTATTTAAGTCAAACTGTTTTCATCTTCTCCCTTCTGTTTTTCCTTTTTAATTCCCATCCTGGGTGGTACTGAGGCAGGTTAGGCAGAGGCTGAGGTTGGAAGAATCCTTGAGGGAGAGCACAGGCAGGGATGTCCTGTTGCTATCCCCTGGAAAATAAAAGACATGCTGGAGTGACTCTGATTTTGCTTATACCTTTGTGTTTGTTCAGAAAACCCGTGGGGGAGGAACTGGAATGAAAATAACGTTTTTTTTCAGCCCTGTGTTTATCAGTTTCCAGTCTGGCTTTTGCGCGTACGCGTGGACTCATTGAGATGCCTGCGAGTTGTCAGCTCTCAGGAGCGGGTGTTCCTTCATCCAAATGTCTTGCTACAAAACAATTTCCCCTGCTCCTTTTTGCCTCATTAGCTTCTGCATTAACCCTTTTTTGTGCACTCTGACAGAGGATGCCGACGGCTGCAGCGCGTTTTTCTTTTCAGCGCGGTGTGCGCTGGCACTGTCACCGTGTTCTCCCCTGTGCTCCCTCGCTGCTCTTCCCATCACACTCTGCTTTTCTCTTTGATGTGCTCTCCCTCCTGACAGCTGGCCCTGGTAGGTACACGTGTCTCATCTTCAGCTGAGCTGCAACATGACCCAGACACTGTTCCTCTTCTAATTGTCGCTGTGGACCCCTTGTTTTCCTCCCAGCTTCACACACAGACTGGCTCTGGCATCCTGTTTGCTTTCCTCGTTGTTTTTTTTATTTTTTATTTTTTTTTTAGTAACTCTGAGGTGGTAACTTGGCTACTGAAAGGATGGAATGATTAAAATAATGTTTTATGGATCACTGGGGGGCGGGGGGGAGCTGTCGGCTGCTTTTGTCATTTTTGAAGGAGATTATTAAAATGTATCTTATAGCTTCAGTATTCACTGTGTGCCCTCATTGTTCTCAGTCTCTCAAAGAATATTCTGGAAAATGAAGTTTTATCATTAAGATTGCATTAAAGTGGATTACAGAAGGGAAGAGCAAAAAATGAAGAGTCTCAAACAGCTCAGAACAGAAATATGTTGGCATCTCATTCACTGGGATGTGGAACAAGGAACATTAATAGGCTGATAAACAGAAATGACTTTTTCTCTTTAAGGCTTAAAAGGTTTACTTTGAACTTGCAAAGATTTTTTAAAATGCCACTTCCCTAAGCTTATGTTGAATGGAGAACTTGGTGCCTCTTTTATTTTATTTTTTAATGCTCATATTGAGTGAGCAATTACTTCTGAAAAGCCATAGGTGTCATCAGGGTGGAAAAAGAGTGCACAAGTCTGGCTTAAAAGGCTTTTGCTTCTGAACACCTACTTGCAAATCCTGTTTTGTGTCAATAAGAAATAGCACTTTCCTTTTGGATTTTTCCTTACAGAAGCAGCTCATGCTGTATTTGGTGCAGTTTCTGGAAGAATTATCAATCTGTCCAAAGAGAAGAAGAAAGGATCTCAATAATGTACTTTGGCATGGTGTGGGGAGTTGTGAGGAAGTTGAATTTCATGCCTCCCATAGTATGGAAACCTATGGTAGCACTCAGTTCAGGGAGTTTGAGGATTGTCCTCGCTTTCAGAGCCATCTCTGGCATTTGAATTTTAGGTACATTAACATCACATTTGTACCGAGGCTGAAATATAAACAGATGAAGGTGCTGTTTCCATGCAGTGGCTGAGGAAATTGCCCATTTGTCTCTCTTTGCTCAACTTCTCTCATGTTTTAAAGCAGTTGTTTTCCATCCTAGCTTGAAAGTTTTTTGTGTGGCTGAATGTCTGTGCTCTCCATGAGACGTGAATCTCAAATATTTTTCATTCTTTTGGGAAGGAAACCTAGCACATATCTCATTTTTCTTGGTGAATGTCAAATCAATCATCATTTGTTGGTCCACTCAACATTTATAGAAATAAGTCACAATATTGGGAGATTAAGAAAAAAGATTGCTCCATTGCCTTATCAAAATGTTTTGCAATAATCAAATGTGAGATTTTTGCTGTTTCAGGGTAATTAATCTTATGCTTGCATTTTTTTCTTTTGTTCTGACTCTAATCAGGACAAAGGTTCTTTGATAAAGAAAAATATATTTGCAGTAAGGTTTCTGTAGTGTGATTTTAATTGTTACAACACATGTATCCGAGTTAATGAGGATTTTGTACTTATATTTACCCTATGCATAACAAGGAATGTTGTTGGAAAAACTGTAATGAATCCTAAGGCAGGAATTGAGGTTACCAGGAATTAACCCTTCATTTCTGCCCTGTTTTGAGGGCAAGCTTGATAGGCTGCCCCACAGGCATGTTCCACCACCAGAGATGTTACTCTTGGCCCAGGTGCCCTTCTTAGCTGATTAATTAAAACAGGTGCAAGGAAGTAGTGGTGCCCTGGTAATGCAATTATCCAGCTTCAAACACAGATGTGAAGCCCTCTTGATGAACCTTCCCACCTGAGTACAGCAATGAAGAGACTCTTTCACAGTTCCCAATTATTAAATTGGTCTGTGAATGGTTCCAAATTGAACTGGAGCTTTTAACAGGTTTCTAATTCATCCAGTGCTTTAAAACAAATACTTTTTTCAAAGAGAAGGATTTTGAGGTAGGGAGACAGCTACTTTGGAATTCTTGTGAATTCCTACATACATTTCCCAAAAAATACAATTTGGTGACCTGGCAGTGCAGGTTGTACTTGATTTATGCTAGAAGTGTTCTTTAAGTATTCCCTTTTGGATCTATCTAAACAGTACCTTAACAATAGTGCTATTTTATTTACAGCACTTTTATTTCTTTTCTTTCAAATATAATGATGAATAAGACCCCTTGGAAGCAATCATAAATTTTCCAGTGGCGTTTCTAGCATTAGAGAAACAAAGTTCTTCTGTTCCTGACTAAGCTGCAGATGTTGAGTTTGATCTTGCTTGCTTGCTTGAGGGTTTTTGACTTGTGTGCAACACTTTTATTTCATGTCATGCTCACTCATTAAATACTTAGTGCAATCTTGGATAAACTCATCATATTTAAATCATGAACTGACTCTTAATCACAGGAGTGGTTCCACTTTTATTTTGTTATTGATCAAGCGCTTTGCCAGCAGCTGGTGTGGGATGAGCTGCTTGATGTGAGCCTGGGAGCAGCTGCCCCTCAGTGTCCAGCAGCAGGCTGTGGGGCTGGAGGGCACACCTGGAGAGCTTCTCCAGGAGCTCACAGATAATTGTGCATCACCACAGTGTGCTGCATGGAGAGCTGAGAAGAGAAGAGGGCCAGGCTGTTGTGGTTTAATTGAGAATCTTGTCCACATCTCAAAAGAAGTGCCAGTCGCCTGCCCTCAGAAGACATTTCTCTTCCAACATAGGTTGCTGGCAATGTGCAGGTAGTGTGGCTGTAATTACTTGCTGAGTACTATCTGTCAGTCAAAGCAGATAATAGTAAATCTACTTTTTCTTCTTTTTTGTCAGAAAAAAAGAAAAGATCCAGTAGAACCCAAGAGTGTGGGTTGTTTGTTGAAAACAAGCCACATTCTCAAAGGCAAATGGATTGATTTGGAAACAGATGTGCAATTATTTAAATGCTTCCTACCTGTGAGGTTCCAGTAATTGTCTCATGCTGCACAAGAAGGCTGTCCCTGGGGTGGTTCTTCTCTCACATCTTTTTCTGACAGCAGCTGATAATGAGAATGCAGCTGCCCAGTTTCCAGTGGTGCAGCTGTAAGATGAGAGTGGCACAGTCATGGTCAGGCTTCTCCTCTGAGGCTTTCCTGATGTCTCTGAGAGGCAGCACTCAGGAGTTACAGGTCTGTCCCATCTCTCCTAGTGCCCGGATGCTGGAGAAGGCCAGGCAGCAGCTGCAGGAGGAGATCCTGTGTGTCCAGAGCCAGCTCTTGGATGAGAAGAAGAAACGGGAGCACCAGGAAGCGCTGGTCAGGCGGCTGCAGAAACGCGTGGTGCTCCTCACCAAGGTGAGCCTGGAAAAGCACATGTCCTTGTTTCTTTCTGCCAGGTGCAGTCCTTCCTATTTCTTCATTGTTCACCTCTATAACTGGTGCTACAAAACTGTTCTGGGGTCTTTGCACAATGGGTGCTGTGGGAGACATGCAGCCTGTCTTTAGGGCTTCACTGGAATGGAAGTACCATTGCCTCCTAAAGCTGTGCTCGTGTTTCCCCAGCTGGGCTCGTGCTGTGCTGAGGAAATGTGATTTTGTCTGAGCCTTGGCATCCATGTGAGGGCAGAGAACTGAATCATGTTGTTGCTGGAGTGTTTTGAGCCACTGGAGGGAATTTATAATGGCTTTGGCTGCATTGCCTCCTTTCCTAAAGAGAACGAAGTGGCAGCACCTTGTCAACTGTTCCTGTGGAAAAACAATTTACAGGGAGTAAGAGATTTGCCTTCCTCTTACGCTGGAAGTCTGTTCAAATGTAATGGCAAGCACTAGACCAGTAAATTGAAAATACGTTTTAAGATTCTTTCTATAGAATATATCAAAGGGGTCTGCATCATCCTATATCAGGTGTGCTCTCATGATGAAATTCTATACAATAATTCTGAAGTCTGCAGAGCATTGAAAATTTTATATTAAATTCGGTGAGCTCGCTTTCCACAAAGGGAATAATAATTTGCTGTAGCCAGAATGAGAGTTACTTCACTTTCCAAGAATACTCCTTGCAAAACTTCCCCCATCTGAGCAATCTCCCTGGTGTTATAAAGGCTGCTCACGTAAATGAGCTTATGTGTGTGCAGGAGGTCAGACTCCAGTAGTCAGAGCTCATGAGAGGGAGCCAGGCACATCACCACGTGGGCAGGCAGGAGAGGAAAGAGCTGCTGTGGTGCCTGAGCTTTAGACTTTGATTTCCAGTGTCAACGAAAGCGTTTTGATCGATTTTAATTGCGCTGCACCCAATTTTGTGTAATTCCCGTGTCATTGTTGAGCCAAAGAAGCTGTGATGTATGGTGCAGTAAGCAGGGCTCTTGAAGCATGAAGCAGCCACTTTACAAGAGGATATTCCATCAGATCTTCTGACTGCAGAGTTTGATGCCATGGAGAGTCACAGAAGTGCAAAGAGGAAAATGACAGCAGTTCTGTCAGCCTCACACCGAGGCAGGCACTGCAGGCAGGGTGGATGGACCAAACTCTCTCCATGGAAATACAAAAGGCATCTCCTCTCAGCCCTCTCCTGCCCCAGCAGCAGGCAGCTCTCTGTGATGTTCTGGTTTGGGACTGCCATGGCTGGATAAGACACAGGTGCATACTGAGCCCTATAAAAAACCTGTTTTTATAACCTTTTCAGCTGTCTAATGTTGTGCTGGACTGCTCAGCCCTGAAAGAAGTTTCTCAGATGGTTTCTAAAATATTCCCTTTGTTAATTTATTTCCAGTGCTCAGCAGAAACACTTTTTGTCATAGAACACAAAAATATCATTACTTTTCTTTAAGTACTGGACAAAACCACAACATTACTTTGTCATGTGATGACAAAGGACTGTACCCTGATTGATATGGAAGGACAAACCTTTGCTTTGTTTGCTGTGCTCCTCCTGAAGAGGAGCATAGGAAAAGTTGGAAGTGTTCTTCATCAGACCATGGCAAATAAACTTGTGTTTTGACAGGGCAGGTTTTCAGTGTGCTCAGTCATTCCTCAACTGACCTGTTTTGAAGGAATAAAGACTTTGCTGTTCTCTGAAAATTTATATTCCATCCAGAGAATGCTGGGTTCCTTTGTGGAGCAGTACATGCATTATGGTACTTGGACAATCTATCCTCAGCCTGTTTCTCCTGCTGGTTGCTCTTCTCATGCAAAATCAGAAGAAAGAATTTCATTTAATTAAAAAAAGTATGATATTGTGATTTAAAGTGAGATTGAGCAAATACATTTCCTGTCAAAAATAATTATTTTACATTGAAAGCATATCACCTAGAATGGTATTTAATCATCTAATTAGTGGCATCAGTACTGTGGTGTGCTTTTATGTAATTTGAGAATGGAAAAGATGAGTTCTCTCTATTCAATCTTTGTCTTGTTAAATAGGACTGTGAAAATCTAATTTGGGGGAGAGTATTATATATATGATTGAAATGCTATTGCTTTTGATAGTATGACTTCTGCATTTGTGCATGTTTGACCCTCTACTAGGGCAGTGAATCAGTTCCTGTGTGCTGAGCAAACAGGGCCTGGAAGGCATCAGAGGTGTTCAACAGTGCAAGTTTAATTTTAATGCTGTAACAGTTTTCCTTTCTTTGGGCTGAGGTTGGAACCTGGAAGTCTCAGGCCTAGAATATGTTTTAAAATATGACTAGAAAACAGTAAGTTGTTTTTTTTTTTGGTAACAGCAGGACCAAATAATTCAGTGGCAAATGTGCTCTCTTCAGGGGGCATTTGCTTTGCCAGTCTGACTCCTCCTCACTGCTATGGCTACTGATTTTTTTCCCCAGGTTTGAAGCAATATTTTGTGGCTTTTACAGACTGCCAGTCTCACTTGTCAGTCATGCTCAGCTGTCACTTGCCACAGTGTCTGTCTGTCTTGGCTGCTCTTGTATTTCCATCCCAGTGCATTTAACCTCTCTGTCCACTGCTTCCTTCCTTGCCTCATTTGCTTCTTTTGGGCTTTCTTGATCTTACTTGGGCCTTTCCAGTTGGTTTACTGCTTGGAAGTGACACAGTTGTCAGTGTGGGACCCTTCAGTGCATCCCTACAAATCTCTGTTCCCTGGCACAGCATCCTCCAGTCTCTGGGTGTTCCAGCCCCATCGATTCCACTGGTTATAGGAGCTGCATCCTGATTATTCCTGCTCACAAACTGCTCTTCAGAACATGTTGGTTGATCATTTTGTCCCACATGCCCTTGTAAATCAGGGCAGGACTGAAGTTTGCAGATTTACATGTATTCAGTGAAACATGAGGTGGATTAGGACCCCACCGAGGCTCTGGACATTGATGGCTGGGAGGTTTCTCCTGAAGTGTCACTCCCTTCACTTAAGGTGATGAAACAGAAATTGATGTTTGAAGGGTTGGATTCACTCTCTTTCTCAGAGATCTGCCTGGCTGGCTTTGCTGTCTGTCATGCTTTTTGCTGTCCCTTAGCTCAGAGTTTTGGGAAAATCTTTCATCTTTGCTTTGGTACCTGAGGTAGTTGTGATACAGCAGTCCTGGGAGATACCTGAAATGCTGGGGAAACACCTAATCCACCTCTGCCCTTTTGCCTGTTTGATTTACTGCTGCATTTGCTTTGAATGCCATGTTTACTCACAGATTTTTGTATTTGACTTTTGTGTTGTCCTTAAGCTTTTGAGAGTTTCTCTCAAAGAAAGACAACTCCTGGTCTTTGTTTATGAAGTGGGCTTGTTAAAAACAGACAATTCTGCTACTGAATGGCTAAAATTGAAATCTTAGGAAATTTTATATGACATAGAGGCCTCCCAAAATGAAAAACCCTTTCTGAAAATCCTTATCTGAGTGTAAGTAGCTGATTGAGTCAGTATTTAATGGAAAGCCAGCTCTGGTTATTTATTTCAGGAGAGCAGCTTCCAGAGGGCACAGCTGGGTCTTGTGCAGCAGAAGTGTTGCTGGAGAACAGCAATAAAGACTCACTCAAAAGCTCCCAAAGCCCTCTGATGTGGAGGTCCAGGGATTGGCCATCATCTGCTCCTGTCCCTCAGTGATTTTACCTGGCTGTGATCAGCCCTTACTGAGTTTCTTGCTTGGCTGCTGCCAGGGTTCAGACCTGGAGCATCTTCCCCTGCCCATGTTCAGTTCAGTGACTCCTGAGAGCAGTGATTCCTTCTGTGCCCAGGAGGAGCTTCTGCAAGGAGCTCTGGAGTGCATGGGATCAGCCCATGGCACTGCAGCTTTCACCTGAGATGAAGTGCCCTGCTTCTTGCAGCCAGGCTGTGATCCTTTGCAGGAAGCTCAAAACTCAAAATAGGAAGCCCAATTTCAGTTACTTTTTGTAACTTATTCTAAATTAGTCTAATTTGTTCCTGAAATTGAGGGCTTTATGAGTGCACACTGCCATGATTGCAGCCCTTGCTCTCATCTAAGGCACAACACAATGACTGAACCAAGCTGCTTGTGTTGGATGTTGTTGTTTCACTGTGTTTATTTCCTGTCTGTGCACTTATCTGCCTTTGGGTACTCTGCTGCCCAGAGAAGAGACTGAAAAATTCCCTTTTGTTTCCTGAGCTCTCAACCAGATCATGTGATATGATAGGAAATCTGTTTCTATTGAGACATAATTTAGGCCATCACCATAAAAGTTAGAGATTAAACAAGTATTGATTAACCAACTCCAGCTGACTGCTGATACCACATGTTCCTGGAGATATCAGTCAGTGTGAAGTGTATTAGTGACTCCCAGAGCTGAGAATGGTAAAAATGCATCAGAAATGGGACTAGGTAATTAAACTGTTCATTAAGCATGGCAGATGCAGAGTTCATGACTTGATTTGCCATCTGCTTTGTTTTGTAATCAGTAAAGATTTAAAATAATGCTGATGGCTTCTCTGTCATATTGGGTCCTGCAGGATGTTTTTTCTGAGGAGGTACATAGATGATTTTAAAGCACAAGGAGGGATCTTAAAGTTCTGGGTGTGCAGCAAAGAAGGTGAATTAACCCTTTTGCTGGGATATGTGGAAGATAAATTGTAAATACAGCAGTCAGCATTGCACTCAGCAGCACTAGAAACAGGCACTTTGGCAAAGCTCATCCTTGTGTCAGACTTTTTGGGCATCACAGCCTGATGGCCTTGGGGCAGCTCTGAGCTGCTCCTCGGGGCTGTGAGCAGTATCCAAAGCATCCAATGCTTTCCCTGGCTGGTATCACTGTCCCTCCTTCCTTCCCTCAGCCCATGTCATGATTCTGTGCATGGCATTTCAGCAGTGCAGGTGCATTCCCAGCTGGGCTGCTCTCCACACCTGGTTGTTAAATGCTGTCAGCCTGAGCCTGGCCAAACCTTTCCCTCTGCTCACTGTGTCTCCCCTTTGCAGGTTTTTATAAACTCAGGGAAGTTACTTTCCTTTTTAGGCCTGGCAAATAAATACATTTTAAGGTGATTCCACATCTCCCTCTTCAGGGATTAAGCAAGGCAGGTTTTGTGAGTGCTTCCTTGGACCATCCATCCTTGAGAAGAGGGAGACAAGACATTCTGTGTTTGAAGGAGGCTCAGCAGCCTTTTAGGTTGAGCACAGGTCTCTCTAATTTCAACTTGATTATATTAATCAGTTCAACAATTTCAGAGAAAAGGTGCTTGGTAGGTGGGGGTGGAGAAGGATAATAGCAGAAGGAGACAGAAGATCATAATGATTTGTGGGAAAGAGGCAAAGAGAGAATTGCTGCCTGTAGGGTGCAGGGGCTCAGAACAGGTCACTGCTGAATTTTAATCTTTAGTAACTAGTAGCATCATCAATTTAAATTCCCAGACTGCTTTTGTAGGGTGTCTTTATTAAAAAATGAAGACCAACAGGTCAGAGATGAGGTAGGTGCTTTTATGAATAATTCTCTGCTGGTGAGCTGGTGTTAAAATGCTCCTGAGTTCAGTCTGATGAAGGGTGGTTGCTGGGCTTCATGTTGTGATTTCCACAGGAGGGTCTGGGTTACTGGACAAAGGGTGCTGAGTTTTGTGAGGAGAAAGCAGGATTTGGGGGTTTGATGACTGTTTCCATAGACATTCTTGGTAGGAGTTAAGGAAATATCACACTTTGCTTTTGTTGGTTTCTGACTGCCTTCTCTTTATGAGGTGGAAAGTGCTCCAGGGAAATGGAGTTCTGTAAGGAGTTATTTTAACAGTTTTTTGGTTTGTTAGTTTGGTTTGGTTTTTGTTCCCCTGTATAACCCGTATTTGCTGCGGGGATTTTTTTAAAAATAACTTCTTCCAGTTACTTGCTGTGTCATATTTTAGTCCTGATTCACTGAACCTCCTCCTGGAGCTCAGGCAGCTGCCTCCACGTGTAGCAGTGTTGGAGCTAACTTGCTGTATCACTCTTTGCCTGCAATAGATGCCCTGCCAGATAACCCCACAAATATGTGTTCTGAAAACACATTTCCTGGTTAATTTTTATTATTTTTCATGTTTATCACTGGTCTGCTTTACCTTTCTTAATCATCTTGCAGTCTGCACTGTGAGGACCTTTAAACCATGCTCTCACCTTCCATACCTAGCAGCCTGCTAGGATCTGTTGACCTGATTTCAAGTATCTCTAGATCTCAGAGTCTGAAAGTGATTTTTTTTTCTCCTCTGTCTGTACCCTCTAATTTGTCTGCTTCTGAGTTTTATTTAGCTTTTAATGGAATGGCCTTACTCCAGTTTTCAAGGAAGTTGCTACAGGGAATCAAAAAGAACAAATACAAATTTTATCAGCCTCAGCTGTTCCCCAAGTCACTCAGCCCTGCCCCTGGAGAAGAACAGCAGTGTTGATGGCTTCACCCTGGCCCTGCCATGAACCAGCCATAGTATTTATTGAAATGGTTTCATCTGCAGCACTGCCCTTTCTGTAGCCTTCTGAGCACAATCCCACAATACTCCAGCAGCAATTTTTGCAGACACTTGTACAGTGACAAACTAACTCTGTGCTGATTTATACTAGATGCTTCCTTATATTCATTACAAGATGCTTGACATTTTAAAATACTGTGTTTGGAATGTGTTATTTATTTGGAGACCTTTATTAAGCAACCTCAATCTAAGGGTTTAATTGTTACTGATAGCTAAGAGTATAATTACCTCAGTAAAATATCATGGCTATATTAAGCAAATGGCAATTGTCTTCCAGAAGAGAATGAGTACAAGCCATTTTCCTTTGAAACAGGTTGTTTGATGAGGTCTGCTAATATCATTTACTGATGCAATTGCAGAACCTCTCCATAAAGAATGAATAAGGAAAGCTGGGATGAATGTGCTTGTAGAAGGGACTGGCTGCAGCAGTGGTGAAGCAGTGCACAAAGACCATTTGGGAGGAGGAAGAATCTTTAAATTAAACCAGAAAATGTTCTGTTTCTGAAGTGTGATTTGCAGATCTTGGAAAGTCAGAAGAGTGTGTTTTTGCTGGTGTGGACTCCCAGAGCAGTGCTTGGTTTTCTTTTTGCCATTGTTCCTTACTTTGCCTAACTTGGTAATAAGTTTACCACTCACTTTTGACTCAATGAAGAAAGTAGCAGAATTGTTCTCACTTCCTTATCCTGCTCCAAAATGACTTTTCTAAGCCTGAGGGTTCCCTTAGTTTCACTTGTCAGCCTGCATTTGTCAAAGGTACCTCTGGCTCTGAGATGCAGGAGCTGTTGCCAGGCTGTGGGCACTGGAGTCTGCCCTTGTTGCTTCCCACTGCATCCTCTCCAGTGACACCCCTTGCTCTTGATCTGTTGTCCTAATTCCTCCTAGCTGGTGGATAAATTTGCCTTTTCCCTGACTTTGGGTATTGTACTCTGTGTACCTGTAGGAGTTTGTCCCTTGGAGGCAGGAGGGTGATGTGCTTTGTTAGAGCTGAGCTTTAGCACCTCAGGGCTCTCACCATGGAGATGGTGAGGCTGAGTTCAAATGGCCAGCCTGGAGGCAGAAGATGAATTGGCCCCTGGGCCTTGCTTCCCTTTCCTTTTTAGAAGCATAAAAGAGCTCATAAAAATTACCTTAGCAATTTTTTGGGTGTTGGTTTTGTGTAATTCTTTCTCTTGCCTTATTATGTATCTGGTAAACCTTGCAATGATAAAAATACAGAGTTCATTATTATCTTTATATCTGATGTTTTTGAGGTGGAGGCACAAGGACATAGAATACAAGCCTCTGTACTCTTATTGATGTTATCTCTGACATAGCTTCTATTTAAGCAGCAAGTTTAGAGGGTTTTTAAAATTTTATAACAATTCAGAGTATGCAGCAAAGTTAAAAGTTAAGTTATTTTATGAGGTATTTGTGAAGAACAATAGAAATGTGATCTTTTATTTCCCCAGAATACTGACTGGATTCTGCTTTGTTCTGCCCCCACTAGATATTAATGCTCACTGCTAAGAGGTTAGATTATGAAAATTAGAAATATACCCATAAAAGAATTTATATGACCTTCAGTTCTCATATTTCTCTGAGAGAAAGGACTGTAGGACTTCTAAAGGTAAAATATTCAATAAAAAGAAATTAGGTTAATCCAATGTTATGGCTGAGAATTTAAACTCACCCAGGTCAGGTAATTCAAAGTTATGGTTCCCTTGATGCGTGTGCTGTAACATTTATTCCTTAGCTCCTCAGCTCTGAATTATGAGGGATGGTTGAGCAGCTCTGGCAGGGAAGATGGATGGGTGGAATGAGGGAGTGATTGCTGGGGGAAGTGGCACAGAACAAACCTGGCTGCTGGGCAGGGGCTTGGGCAGCAGCCAGGGACAGGGAGGGGGCTTAGGATTTCTGAGCAGCAGGCTCTGAAATACCAGCAAGGCTAAGCTGCACAAAAAGGGGTTTTGGTTCTTTTTTTTTTTTTGCAATTCTTTGTTCCTCACATCCTTATGGTTTGAAGGCATTAATCTCGCTGCCTCTTAGAATGGTGGTACTGCTACAGGAGCTGCAGCTTTGAATCTCTGACTTCTCTCTGTTTTAATTCTCAGCCATAAAACTGGATTAACTGGGTTTGCTTCAAGTTGAATTGAAGTGGATTTTTTTTTTTTTAAGGATAGGAGAGAGAGATAATTAAGTAATTGCACAGTAGCTTATTTCAACATGTGATGGGAGCCTCTGGTAAGAACAGCTGCACTACTCAGACACCAGTCAGAGCATCCTTTCAAATGAAGACCCAAAATCTTTATAAAACTGAAGGACTGTCTGGAGAATTGAGGAGTTTTGGATTGCTCCTGGCACAGTATCATGCAGTGCTGACTATTTTGTTCAATGTGTGTTCACAGCATCTCAGGTCAAGCATTGCTTAAATTGATGAATATATTAGAAGTCAAATGAGGTTTTACAAAGCATCTTGGAAATGGTCTCTGACCCATGATTTGTTGCATTGAGGAGAAATGTACTGTTCCCTCTTTTATGAGCACATTTGTTTAGGTAGTATTTCAGATAGAGTCAACAACTGTTTAATAGAAGCTACAGAAAATTTGAAGAATTGGTGTAGCTACAGTTAATTAATTTTGATTGATGTAATGAGATTATTATGTTACAAGTTTCTCACTATACAGAACAGCTGCTGGATTTTTTTAGTGTTATGTGGGGCAGGACCTGTGAGGAATCATTAACTGTAAACTTGCCTGTTCAGGTGGAACCAATTTGGGACAGTGGGGGAGCTGAGGCTTAGTTTTCTGTCTGTATGAATCCAGAGCTTCAGGATTTCCCTAGAAAGATCAATGCCTTTTTGAAGTCAAGAATTTAAAAAGGAATCAACAGGTAAAGTGTGAGCATGAGGCAGGAAAAGAGGATATGCTTTTTACACATCAAGATGTTGGACTTGCTTTCTGTCAGGAGGAAGAGATCTCTTCTCATAAGAGTATTAGGAAGGTTCTATAACCCTGTGGGGCATCCAAGCTGCTTTTTAAGCACAGGGAAGCATGGCCAGAGTAGTTTAAATCTGTCTGTGTCTGCATCTCCTTACTGATTGCAGCAGATGTGTTCCTTTGCTTCCCACAGTGTTGGGTGTGTACAAAGTGCCGTAGGTTTATTCCAGTGTTGTATCAATACTGGGGAAAAGGGAAACCCCACCCCATTTGGGCTTTTAGTCAATATTATTTTGGGTGCCACAAGTCTGTGTGCAAGGAATTGAGACCAAGTGGTTCAAGTGAAAGTTGCTGAAAGGGTGGAGCATTTTAAACTTTTCCTGCAAGTGTTTGAGAAGGTTTGTGCTGATGTCATGCCTGGGAGCTGCAGGCACCTGAGGGGCTCTGGCTTTGACACCAGTGGCAAATATTTTTCACAGCAAAATGTGCATTCTGCTGGTTCTCTGTGCCAGCCCATGCTGGAACTGCAGGATGTGTGGTTCTGCTGCAGGTGGATGCTCTTCCCCCCTGAGATGTGAGCACACTTCCCCTGCTGGGCTATTGCACCAAGCTGGAGCTCATGTCTGCCTGTCCTGGGTGCCTGAAGGAGCTGTAAAATCTAAAACCAGACAGAAATGCATGGCAGGACTGGGGCTCCTGTCCTTGTGAGCAGCTGAAGGAGAGATTCAGACCATGATACACAGTCAGAGTCCTAGGGAGGGCTCTGACTTTCTGGCCTGTAGAGTTGGTGGCTTTGGAGTGGGACGTGCCTGGAGCCCCATGGGCTCATCTTCATGGGACAGAGCCAAGAACTCATTCCCTCTTCAGAGAGAGGAGATGCTCTTACTGCCTTTGAGCAGCAGAGTCTTCTCTCCAGTGGAAGAAGCAGCTGAAGAGTCCCTGCTCCCACACTCATTTTTCCTGCCTCATGTGAGAGATGGGTTACAGGCAGGTCCAGGACCAACAGCTTTTTATTGCTTATGTGCATGGGACAGGAGCTAGGGAGACTCATTCTGTGCATTGAACTTGTGATTAAATTAAACATGGATGTGGAGTAATGTTTCTTTCAGGATGTGCACACATCTTCTACAGGGCATTTGCAAAAGGAGTGTGCAGCTCCTAAAATGATCTAGTGTCTGAATTAGAAATTTAAGCAATTTAACTCCCCTCTTCAGTTGCTGCTTTTTCAGGCACATATATAAACTGCAGAAGTTTTATGCTTTGTGCTTGTAACAGGAATTCTGCTCTGTAAATAGTATTTTCAGCTTTGCAGATAAAGAAACACTTTCTGACTTTAATAAATTAATTTTCTGTTGATAACATAGTACCTTTGGAGACCAACTTTTCAGGTTGACATTTCTATTATATTAATTACAAAGAGAGGAGAAGCTGTGCTTGTTTTGTCATTGGGAAATGCCATTTGCAAAGTTATTGGAAAGCTGACCTTGTCAGAAGTGTTATTGCATTATCCCTCAGTGAGGGCCACCACAACTGAATGACAAGAAAAAAATGCAGAAAGAAAAAAGCAATTTCAGGAGATATAATGAAATCAAAACAAAATGCCTTTTATCCCTCTCCAACGTGGAGATGTTTATTATGATAGTGTATATAAGGTTTGGTGCTGGGGAAAAAAGTGCTTGTGGACCATTCAGGGTTGTTTTTTAAAAGTGAAAATCACCCTACAAGAGAATTCTTGACTTTTTGCATGAAGTAAACATGACCAAGAGGCAGTGCTTACTCCAGTGACATCTCTCCCACTCTGTTTTCACTAAGTATCCCTGTCCATTATCCTTTTTCCCTCTTATTCATTCTGCACATGAGGCTAAAGGGGCTCAGCCTGCATGGAACAAAGCCCCCACCCAAGGGCTGCACTGGGGGTACCCATTGCCACCTCATTATTTGGAGAGATTACCCTGGAATAATTTTCTTTCCCCATCTCTGCTTCACTTTGCCAGTCTTTTAAGTAAATCTCAGCTCTTCTGTTTGCTCCTAGCAAAATGCCAAGCAAATAATCTGTTTATTTTCTGTTTTCCCTCCCAGTTTAAAACCACAGAGCTGTTTGTTTTCTCAGAGCCATTCCTTGTTCTCCCTGACCACTGAGGAGCAGCAGTAGCTGCACATTTCCTGCTGTGCCTCAGTGTCCCATCCAGGCACAGCTCTGCTGGAAGCCCAGGTGATTGCCTTCTCCTTCTCTGCTTTCCTGTGCCTCTAAACAATCCTGTGCAGGAAAGTACCACTCAGCTTAGTGGCCATTTCATCTCTGAACACGTGGGGCACAGCAGGGCATGCTGAGTGTCCCATTCTGCTCATCCCTCTGCTTTCTCCCTGTGCTGGAATTGTGACAGAGGTGCAGGTCACGGGGAGCTCAGTGAGTGGTTCATAATGGAGCCATGGTCACCACACTTTAAAAGCTTTAGATGAAATCTTTTCCACCAAAGAAGTTATTAAAAAAGCCCCAGAAAGCTATTTAACCTCCTTCTGTGTGAGGCAACGTGTTTCTTATGTAATATCTATGCACATGAATTTGTCATGTGTGGTGTTAACCTGAGGCTATGTTTGTAGCTCTTGTGTTCCAATATTGGCTTTTTACTTGCATAAAAGAGAAGCAAAAAGCCCTGCTGAATTCCTTGAAAACATCCTAGATGGGATGCTGAGGAGCTGTAAATAATAGCCAGGTTTATAGTTTAACTCTCTGGGGGCATGTGCAAGCTGAAGGGTGTGAAACACGTGTTCTGGATCTGATGTTTTCCTTCAGATAACACAAGGAAACCAGAACTGCAGAAATAATTAAATGTGCTCACCTTCCCTGCTTCACTTTCCTCTCTGCCTGCACATGGATTTGTGAGTTCTGTGGTTCTGAAGCTCCTTCTGCTGCAGCTGTTGGTGCATTTTCTGCATTCAGCTGTGCCCTCTCTTGGGGTTCATTCCCTAACATAAGGAATTTTTTGATCCCTCTAAGCAACCAGCTCAAGCTGACTCATCTAAATCAGTCTCCTACCAAAATGCTGTGACTTTGTGAGTTCTTGCTAAACTTCACCAATCTAGGCTGAGTTTGAGGTGCTCTTTTGTTGGTATTTGTGTTCTCACTGCTTCTCCCTTTGCAGAGGTTTTTTTTCCTAGTTTTCCTTTAAGAAGAGGGAGCAGGGATGTGGAATTGTTGCCCCTCATCAGCCAGCAGTTTCACAGGCTTGGTTTCAGTGCCAAACTGCTCCACTGAAGGAACTGGATCTTTAACTGCAGCCAGAACATCCAAGTAGGCACACCCAGTTGAATTAGGAATAGGAACAGATCATGAACTTCCTGCCAAGCCTGGCTGGTGGGCAGGGGGTCATGCTTTGGCTTGATACAGAATTCCCTGTGTTTTGGATGTTCTTCAGCTGACAGAACCTGACAGTTCCTCCTCAGCTGCTCTGGGATCGTGGCTCTGTCTCCCGCGGATGAATGGGTGCCTAACGATCTGCATCAAAAGTTTTGATTTGTAATTAACTTTCAATATGCTAAAAGGATGGCTAATAATATTAAATGCAAATTACAGAGTTCATATCCCTCATGCAAATAAAACTTAAGAAAAATGGTATCTTCTCATTTTGCTGCATTGTTCAGATGTAACAAGCATGATTGCTGCTCTCCCCAGGGACAGCTTTGGGACTTACAAGGTTTATTCATCCAGACCAATGAGTTCGTTTTCCTGGCAATTTTTTCCCCCAAGAAGTAGTGATAAGAAACTCTGAGGGGAGGGGGGGAGCCTTCTTGATACATTGCTTGTCCTTTCTCTTTTTTTGTGCTGGGACTTAGTCTGGAGTTAAATGTGTTATAAATATCTGAGTATCAATGCTTGGTAGACTTAGGAGAGCTCTTAGCAGCTAATGAAGGTTAAATGCTGTCTATTTTGGGAACCTGAATGACACTGTCACTCACATTTTAGCAGTACTCAGTGTCTAGAGCTGCTTTTCTCCTTCTAGCATTCCTGTGAGGTAACAGCACTGTTATCTCAGTTATAAAAGAGCACAGGGAACAGAGATGCTTGGGTGAAATAACTGAAGACCTGAGCTCAAGTCAAACAGGAGTGCTGTGGAAGAGCTGTGAAATCTTTAGTGTATCTCCTTCTGAGAATGTTTGGTTTATTATGAAGTCCCCCAGTGCAGACTGCAGTTTGCTGTGCCTTACCTATGTGACAATGACCTTCCTGCAGGTGGCAAATCCTTTGCTGCAGCACGTGTGTATGAATTCCCTGACACTGCCTGCTCTGCTGTGTTAGTATCAGCATTGCATTGATTTTCTACATCTTTTGAGTCGTGTCACATCCTGGAATCACCTGGTACAGTTGTGGTGAACCTGTGCTAGTACAAGGATCTGGTTTTTTCCTGGATCTGTGTTGCTGAGGTGGTTTTGTTTGTGGAGGTTATGGCTGAAGTCCCTTCCCTCCTCTTTGTGGGCTCTGGCTGGCTGACATGTCCCTAGGGATATCGTGGCTTCCAAAGTTGTCAAAATCAAATCCTTGGGAGGTTGTGGTGTAAAAGCTGCTTGTGTGCACACTGTGTGATAATCAAAAGCTTCTCCCTTCCCCTCTTCACACACTTACATTCGTGTGTGGTTTTGCTCACTCTGTTTATGAGCCTTTGCTCATCTGTCATTATTGATATTTTTAGGTGCTCTGGAATGCCTCACCCTTGTCTCTAGTCTCTGCTGACATTAATATTTCACGTTGTCAGCTCACATCTTGCTGCTTGCCCTTGTTCCACTATGCTAATAATGATCCTGAAGGAAACTTCTGGCTCCAGTCCTCAGTGCAGCCTCCTGCTAATTGCTTTCCATGGCAGGGAGGGCTGGTGTGCTCCTCCATCACCAGCTCCTACCAGCTGCTATTTGCCTCTCACATCATGATTAAAACCCAGGGATGCTTGGTCATTTAAACAGACTTTCAAACCCTGTGCTCACTGGTTGGCTCTCCTGTGAGTTCTCTCAAAGAATTCTTAACTGGTTCAGTTTAAATTACTTTCACAAAAGCTCCTGCTTATCTATCTCTATTTTATCTTGTTACACTCAACTCAAAGAGATGCTTTGAATTCTGAATCTTCTTAACTAATTTTCCTAATGTTCAGGTGAAACTTCCTTGCCAATGACTCTAATTTTCCAGAACAACCTTATCTCTGCTTTCAAAACAGAGGAGGATGTCTGCAGTCTGGTATCTCCAAAAGGATAGCCATTTTTAATGATAAATCATTTTATTCCTTTTGTCTGTTAACACCTTTGTTATTTTTTGGTCTTGGGTGAATATCCAGCTTTAAGATTATTATTATATCTTCTTAGTGCAGTTTAATTTCTTGAAGCATTTAGCTGCCTTTATCACAGTTCTCTGGATGAAATAGAGCAGAGGAGCTGTGATGATTCTTTTTGGAGCCTGGATCATTGCTGGGTCAATGTGCAGCTACAGCCACTTGTGTCTCTGATAGACTCAAAGGATTGCCCTCTACATGGAGCTGTCCATTTCAGCTTTGTTTGGGGCTTTATGTTTTCATGGTGTTAAAATTTGTCTGCCTTTAAAATACAAATTAATATTATTGCTGTTGCTTTTATTTACTTGATTCTCTCCATTATATTTTACATTTACATGACCTTTTCTTGCTTCATGCAAGCATTGTGACTTTCAGCGTTTTGATATTTGTATTTGTTTGCATCTTTATGAAACTGGCAAGGTTAAAAAAAATCTATTTTATTTCAAATTTTGTTAAAGATATGAGCTACTCTTGCAAGTTCACGTATTGCAAGAAGCAATTTCTGAGCTGCTCGTTCTCTTCTCCCCGTACAAGTGTCTGAATATCCCATGAGATTTAACAGTGTTGCTGTGAGTAAACAAATCTCTCTATTCCCAGAAAAGTGTGAGTGGATCACAGCTGCTGTCACTCCTGCCTGTCTGCAAGATGAATCAGAAATGTGCAGCTGTGGGCAGTATATGGAGCTGGGTGGTCCTGTTCTCTAGGATCAGATGGAGGTTTCAGAGCTGTTAGATCTCATTTAGGGCATTACTTTGTGGATTTTTCCTCCTTTTCTTGCCCCTTTAAAATTTATGATAAAATTTTATTTATTTGAGTTATTTAATTTTATTATTTCATTTTTATGGAACAACCTGGTTGGTGGCTGCATATTTATTTACAGGGAGGAATCAGCTGAGAGCTGATACTATGAGCATAGTTCAGGCATTGTCTGTGCCAGGTACTCTTGCCAGATGGCCAAAGAGCAATCTTCTAACTAGTCCTAGATGTGATTATGATGTTTTTATGAACTTATTCCAATTTCACCTTTTATTTGGTCTTCAGAGCTGTTAAGGGCACTTTTTATGGTGTTTCTCTAGTCTGGAAAATTTAGATCAGATTAGGACATAACTTCTCAGAGCTGCAGGAAGTAGGGCATAGTTTAAAGAGGATTAGTGATCAGTGTGTATAAGGACTAGTCTGTGGAAGGTAAATCTTAGAAGGAGCACCTTCATCTTAAGTAATTTATGTGTCAGTGGAGATTTCCTTCTTTCTTCAGCTGGAATCTGCCATGTTAAAGGTCATTTTATTGAAATTCATGCTCACATATTCATAAAAGGATGCATTCTTCTGAGCATTAGCAGTCACCAAGTTTTTGAAGTTGCCATGCTGGATCTTTTCTGTATGTTTTAGCCCTGGAATCTGATGTGATGAATTAAGTGAGATGTCTGCTCATGATATTCCAGCATTAATAATATTGAGGGGGGAGTTGTGATGGCATGCAGTCTTTATACTTAGAATGGTTCTACTGGCAGGAGGATATGAATTTATAGGAATGGGACTATTAGACCACTTTCAGAGTTAAATCTAACCTACAGCAGCTAGGAGTTCTTTGACAATAAACCTGTGCCAGTGCATCTCCTTCCATTTATCCTTAGATTTTCTTTTTCCCTCCATGCCAAAATTTGTTTGAAATTTCCTTGTCATAGAGTGTGACAGGGGGTTCTTGGTCCAGTGTTCACAGGGGTTCTTGGACGAGGGAAGAGATGAAAATGTTGACTCCATGTTCAGAAGGTTTGATTTATTATTTTATGATATATATATTACATGATAACTATACTAAAAAGAAATAGAAGGAAAGGTTTCCTCAGAAGGCTATCTAAGAATAGAAAGCAATGAATAACAAAGGTCTGTGCCTCGGACAGAGAGTCCAATCTGTCTGGTCTGTGGTTGGCCATTGATTGTAAACATTCAAGCTGGCCCAATCACAGACACACCTGATGCATTCCACAGCAGCAGATAACCATTGTTTACAGTTTGTTCCTGAGGCCTCAGCTTCTCAGAAGGGAAAAAGTCCTAAAGAAAAGGATTTTCACAAAAGACGTCTGCGACAATGGAGGGTTATGAATAACACTTGTCACGTTTGGAAGCTGTAAGCCATTGAGGAACAATTTCAGCTCACTCCTTTACAGTCTGCCAGCCTTTTTGCCCTTCAAGACTGAAGATCTGGGTGCTGCTATGGAGCTGATTCATCAAGTCTTCTAACAAGTTTGCCCTTCAACCTTGAGGATGTTGTGTGAACTGGGCTGAGAGAGGGCAGGGCTGGGCAGCCTGGGTGCTGCGGGGAGCTGCAGGAGGCTGCTCCATGTGTGTGCTCCTGGATCTGTGCTGAGCCCTGCTCATGGCATCCCTTTGCTTCCCATCCAGAGCCAGGCTGATGACAGCTCTGATAATGCCAGATGGCAGTCACCAGTCATCATTTAATAGCAGAAAAATGCCCAAATATTGTCTCCAGAACTGGTTTGTTCATTCTTCCTCCTCGTTCCAGCCTGGCAGTGATCCTCAGGCAAGCACTTAGGGACCTCCTAAGAAGATCTTGTGTAGAAAACTGTCAGAACAGATTGCTGTATGGATTTTCAGAGGATTAAAGTTAATTAAAGAGCTATTCCTTGCTCTCATTTCCCCGTGTCTGCCAGCTATTTACATGCTAATGTAGGGTCTTCCAGGGAGAGCAGGACAAGTGTCAGCACTGGGCATGTTATCACACATGGAGACAGTAGAAAATAATGAGATGTGCAAAATATATATATATATATATATATATATATATATATATATATATATATATATATATATATATA
Source organism: Agelaius tricolor (assembly GCF_023055355.1). Taxonomy (NCBI): domain Eukaryota; kingdom Metazoa; phylum Chordata; class Aves; order Passeriformes; family Icteridae; genus Agelaius; species Agelaius tricolor. The sequence goes on from NW_027269279.1 coordinate 4,739,493, forward strand.
TATATATATATATAATATGTATATACATATGTGTAGCTTGACAACTGAAAGCCAGCAGCAGAGCTTTTTGCATATTTTCAGTAATGTGTGATCTTACTGAATATAATTCACTCCATTACATCTCACACTGCATAATTTAATGCTTCATTCACTGTAGTATCTTTACATAAGGGGTTTTATAAACAGGCAGTTTTAACTTTTTCTTTTTTCCTATCTTGTTCTAAAGAGGAAAGTTCTTTCTGGCAGAAGTAGTGAGTAGTTTTACCAGGAGTACAAACCTGGGAGCAGAGGCTTTGGTGGGGACTGGCATTTGCTGCTGTCTCCTTTTAGAAAGATTAAGCAAAGGAGATGCTCAGCATGGAAGCAAACTGAGAGTGGATGTAATAGTTTTCTGCTCCAGTTGCATTATTATCTGCCCGTTCCATTTTCACATTATTTCAGAGGATTATTTTCTCCTGTAATTTTTCAATATCTTTGATTTTAACACTTTATTAAAACTACTATACAACAGATGAAATAAAATTGATCTCAGGTTACACTTCAAGAGGGAGTTTAATGCTTTAGGAAAATGAGAAACCTCATTTTCTGCATTTTTAAATAAAATTATCAAAACCATTTGTATTGTTGAGCACAAGTAAAGAGTTTTGTCAGCTGCTGAGGGCAGTGCAGGTAGTTTGAGCATGCTGAAGGTAATTAAGCTTTTGAGGACCAAGGGCAGTTAAAGACATTTTGTTTTCTGTAGTTTTTTTCCTTAGTTCCCCAGTGTGCAGGTGACATGCAGAGTGAGTGGCTCAGTAAACCCAAAGTGCCCTTACCAGGGGCTGCAGCCTCCGTGTTCCATGTGACCTTTGTGAAACAGCTCTTAGCCTTTCTCTTCATTTTATCCTTTTGTGGTTTTCCTAGTGGAAAACACGATGGTCTTACTCTCAGATGTCAGGTGGCTCTTCTTTGGCTTTGAAAATGAATGTGACATTTAGTGAAAGAGTTAAAAGAGGAGGGAAAAGGGATAAAAACCCTTTTTTGGAGACTCATTTGGGGGCAGGTGAAGGGAGAAGGTCACCCACACTGAAGAGCCATGACTTCTTGTTCCTGCCTTGGTAGCACAGCTTCCTTAAAAGATGCTCTGAAAGGGATGTCAGGCCAGAGATGCTCTGGGATTTGGGTGTTTGAGGTTTTCTCTTGTATTTGATATCCCAAATCCTCTCTTCAGCCAGGCTGCTGGGCTGCCCAGGATGAAATGCTGCTGTGCAATAAGCCTCAGGCTGGATTTCTCCCTGTTGTGGTTGTGTGAATGCCACCTGAGCTACACCAGGGAAAAGCTGTCCCTGGTGTCTGGGGGGGAGATGCTGCCAAGGCTGGGCAGGTCAGAATAATCCAGAGAATAACTTGTTCTTGACTCCCCATACCAGAGGAAACCAGTGCTGACTAAATCCTGTTGGGATGGGTGCTCAGAAAAGGCAGTGAGCACCCAGAATTTACTGAATTTGGGGCACACATTGTCCCTTACTGGGCTGCCTGGCCCTGGCAGGGCCAGCACAACATTGTCTGCAGGAGCTCTGACAAATGGAAATGCTTAAAACATAAAATACTTTAGTTTGTGGTGCTCATCTCTGTTTTACAAATGATTTTTATGTGTTCAATATTGGTTTTGGGCAAATATGAAAATATTTAAGAAAGAGAGAGAGCTGCTCTTAAGCTTTTCCTATCAGTGATATGTGTGTGCACTTTTTTTGCCATTCATCTATGTTGTACTTTGTGTGAGGGAGGTTTCTATTTTGTATATCAAGTGGAATCTTCAATTTTATCTTGCCACATGCCCAAAGGAAATTTTTACTTCTGTTACACTGTTTTAGAAAGAGATCCACACTTCTTTTGCTGTCTAAGAAATGATCTCTATTCAATCAGAACTTGGTCTGTTTTGAGACTATGGTGAAGCCACATCATGCAGGAGCACTTCAGCCATAAAGGGCATTTGTTTAATAGGTTCCATGGGCTGAGAATATGAATTTTTTCAGTGGTGACAGTTAAGGCTGAACATATTTTTAATATTTCTGCATTTTACTAGGAAAGAATTAAAGGGGGAAAAAAAGTCTTTTTCAGGCATTACATGTGGATTTTGCTACTTTATGCCATATCCCTTTTCTGGACCTGTAAATATATGGATTTCTAAGATAATTAGCTCAATGCAGCTGTTCCTTGCTGCTGGGAAGAGAACATGAATCTTTTTTGGGAACTAAAATTCCAGTGCTCCTGTGTGACTGATTTGTGGGTCAGAGGCCCTTCATTCTGCATCCTCACCTTCAGACTTTGTGATTCTTGGTGATGGATGTGGGTATTGGGAGCAGAAGGTAATTTTAAAGATATAGATGAAAAGAGTTTCAAATAATGAGGTAAGAATTTGATGTCAGTGCAGTGGCTTTTTTGTTTAATCAAAATTTTATGTTATTTTGATTTCTGGAGCTTAAATAGAGCACGGCAAGGATCCTACAACCAAAATTAGATTTTGGCTTTAATTTTCGGGTGTCATCCCTCAAGATACAAAGTAAAGTAGCAACTTAGAGCAGCAAACAACATGAATATTTCAGAAGCAGCATCTTTTCTTTCTGCTGCCATCTGTTGATGACCTATGCATAGGAAAGGATTCTTTTCCCAAAGTCAAAGGTTTCATTTCTCAATGAGATGTCCTGAGAAAGCTGTGAAATACAGGGTAAATTCTGATGGTTGAGAGAGCTCTCCAGCAATATTTTTGTCCCCTCTTGGAACTATGGACTGGTTGAATGTGCTGACAAAAGCAGTATTGTGGGGGAAGAAGTGATGCACAATACTTACTGTCTTGTATACATATAAACAAAAATTAGCAAATGAAAAAACTAAAGAGGTCTGGTTTGTTAACTCTGTATTTTTTGAACTTTAGCTTTTTGAATGGTTCTGATGATGGAAAAGAGAGGCCATAAGTTGTGTCCTTGAATCTGTGAATGCTGCAGAGAAAGCTGAGATGCTCACAGCACCATTTCCATTAATGCATTTTCCTGTCTTCAGTGCAAATGACCCCCAGATATGTGATGGCTCTTAACACATTTTGAAACTCTCTCCCATAATTAACTTCTGATAGACAGAAACAAGGCTGTGGGGGTTACAGATCTGAAGAGAGAATGCTCAACAGGTTTTGAAAAGGGTGTGTAGGAGTCCTTCTGCCATTCACATGATTAGGTTTAATTATTTCTAATTGATTGTAGGGTCTTGAGCACAGATATGTAACGAGCTGTTTGTTGTCCCTCAGCAACAGCACCTTTCAAAAGCCATCTTCAGTGGGATCCCAGCCAAGCCCAGTGCTGCTCTTTGCTGCTGGTTTGCCAGCCTGCCTTGTGCTAAGCAGCCTCTGCAAGGTTTCCATCAGAGCAGCTCCATCCTGTCACCAGAGGCAGCCTGATGACCCTCAAGCCTCTTGCTCGGTCCATGTGCTGCTGTTAGCATCAGCTCAGCCTTTCTGACCCTGGGACATTTCAACAAAATCTGCCCGCCCTTCCCAGCCTTTCCTTTCCACCAGCCTTCCCACACTGTAGAACCACAGAGTGGTTTGGGTTGGAAGAAACCTTAGAAATCCAAAAAACTCATTCAAACCCCCCTTCCATGGGCAGGGACACCTTCCTCTACACCAGGCTGCTCAATGCCCCATCCAACCTGGCCTTGAGCACTTCAGGGATGTCCTGGGGGTGTCTTTGTCCCTGATGTGCAGCACTGAGCTCACGGTGATGATGATGTTTCTCTGTAGCACGTGAGAGGCACAGGTTTGGGCTGTTAATTAATAATTCCAGTCCTGCACAATGACTAGTCTGATGACAAGTCTCTGCAAAAAAACTCTTGGTAGCCTTTGAAGCAAGCATGCAGAAATATCCTATTTTCAGCTGTACATATTTTTTTCCCAGAATTACTTCACCATGGCACTGCTCTAAATATGTCTTGTGAGATAAGCTTTAAATCCTACTTGGGCAAAGTTTATTAAAAATTAACATTTGCATGGGGAGTTATAAAAAAGAATAGGACCTTCATTAGCTTAACATCATCTGAAGTACAAAATAATATTGAATTGCTCTCCACTGGCCCAGACCAGGCAGACTCTCACTGCCTGCCAGATCTTGAAGCCCAGAAAAGTCAGCATCAATAATATCCAAAAAGCCACACTGGAAACTGCACCTCTATTCCCAGAGGTCCAAGAAAATGAGCTGCCACCACAGGCTAAACAACCTGAACTTATTGGGATGGGATGTTAGCTGCCATTCCTCTCAGTGGGGAAAACTGAGTGTTCATTAGGCATCCACTCCAGATGTACTGCTCTGGCAGCTCACCATGCTTGGGAGTGAAAAGTCAATGCAGGGGATGTGGTTTCAAACAGTTTTGTTTTATGGAAGTTCACACTTGAACCAACAGAACCCCTGGGCCAGGTGGTGCAGGTTTATCCTGGCTGAGGATCGATCCCGTTGACAGGGCTTCTGATCTCCAGCCTTTACAGGAGCTTGAGGGAAATGGAATAAAGATACTGAAAAACAGTGGGATGAGAGAGAGTCTGTACAATGGATGTATGTAGAACATGAGTTTTCATTTTCATTTTGTTTTCTAGGACAGATGAGGAACACATTCTTTCCTGTATCCCTTTCCTCTTGGGGCTGCATGTCGCCTGCCTCTACCTCGCAGCGTTTAATCTGTCGTGATTGCCTTAAATATCTGAGTCTCCACAATATTCACCTTCCCCTGGGCTGCAAGTCAGCAGCATGTGTGTCTTTGTGTTAATTTGTCCCAGTTCAGAGGCACAGCATCATTAGTGAGCCGCCACCACCACGGTAATTACTGTGGGATTTGGGCACAGCGGTTTGCTCGTGCATTGCTCTGTACCTTCTCTTTAATCTGCACAGGCCATCTGCTTCATTTCTTAACTAAAAGTTGTTTTGTTTCTGATTTGGAAGAGTGACTCTGTTGCTCCTAATCTTCTCTGTGTAGAAAAGCCATTGCAGCCGGGATAAATTACTTCAGTTTGACAGATCATGTTCGCTTTTGAAAGATTTCTTGCAGGTTGTGGCCTGTAGCTTTGCTGTGCATAGATTTTTGCTTTTCTCTGTGGCTGCAGGGACAGTCAGGGCAGAATTTTGGTAGGACCACTCTGTGATATTGGGAACTCTTGTAAGTCTGAGCACAGTCCTGCTGTTGGCTTCTAGCAAAGATTTCCCAATATAAATATACAATAACATAAATGTTATTGGGTGGTTATCCAATACAGCCCTGTGAGTAATAACCTTTTAAACCATGTCCAAATAAGAATTGTGTGTTAGGTGACAAAGAATTGTGTGTTGGGTGACAAATCACTTTGGCTCCTGTCTAAAAGGTCTGTTATGTCTTTTGCCACTGCTTATCTGATCAAAAATAGTGAATTGTTGGACTGATCGGGTCCAAGACCCAACTTACTCCAAATCTGTCTTCTCCTCTTTTGCCTCTTCTCTTCCCAGGACTTTTCCAGGATTAAATGGATCAGCTTTTTGTTAAGAGCTGGTTTCCTAGGCTTGGGTGGGCAGTCAGTCCTCAGGCATCACAGTAGATTAAGTGGATGGAACATTGATATTGCTGTCAGGAAAAGCTTACTTTTATTTCCAGGAAAAACCTGTTCATTAGATGATGATTTTGAGGGGTACTCTGTGGTGTGGTCAAACTGGACAATTTTTGATGTTTTAGAGGCATTAAGATTGTAAAATAAGAGCAGTGGGGATCTAACAGCATATGTCACTTTTGTTGTCTTTTGGAAGAATTTGTAGCCTAGTTTTACCCATAAAGTGGGTTTTGTTTGTTGCCTTTTAAAAATGTCCCTGTTGTCGATAAATAAGGTGAGGGCTACAATGATCCATTCCTGAAAAATATAAAATGAGAAAAATAACTTCCTTAGGTCTATTGACAATTTATTTTTCTTGTAATGGGAACATTATTTCTGCATGAGCCTCTCTCTCCTTGCCACTAGAAGTTGGTGCATGCAGTTCTGAGACAATGAAATAGCAGCATCAAATCAGGCAGTTTGCATCTTGGTTTTGTGAAAAGAATAAAAAAAATAACATTATTTCTCCGAAGACGTTGTGGAGTAGAGCAATCATTTAGAAAATGAAAAGACCCTTTGTTTAGGAGGCTCTTCTGTTTCACTCTTTAATCTAAGCAGCTGTCTTTCTCCTTCCCCATGGGAAGTTGTGGTGGGTAAATAACATGGAAATTCATTTGATGATGGAGACATTAGAGGTTGGCATGGACAATTAATTTGTTATTAGACAGAATTAATTTTGTTTGATCCTTACATGGTTCTGTTGCTGCATAGAAATTCAGCAGCTCAGTGAGTTATGCTGTGAATGCAGCCCTGGTTTTGCTGAAGGATGGGGCTTTTGGTGGCTCTGATGTCAGGGCTGGCTTCTCTCCTCACCTGGGTGTGAAATGGAGCTACAGGGAGGCTTTTGGCTTTGTGCTGCTGGAACTCACTGTGGGGTTTGTGACTTAAAACCTGAGCTTTTCCCCTTCCCAATCTGAATACTCTGGTCCTTTGCTCAGAACTGGTTTGAAAATATTTCTGAAGTTCCATCAGCAAAAAGCTGCCTTGAGAAGAAAATGAGAATCTTTTCTTCTGAGTTCCTTTACTCACATGAGGGATAGGATGAAGTATCAGTGGCTGCAGGTAGAACTGGTAATCTTCATCTCCAAAGGGATGGAGATGATGGCATGATCTCCTCATAGTGGGACAAAGCACTTTTGGATTTCCCCTTTTACTCCTAGAATTCAAAGCCACATTTTGGTTGATTCTGGTAGGTACTGATCATTTCTTCTGCAAAACCAGAAAGGAATTAGATCTCCTGATGTCTTTCATGACTTTTGAATGTCAAGAATTTGAAGCACGTGCAACAGGAATGCTTTGGGAACATTCATACTTGTCACTATCTCTGCTTTCTTTTACTGCTTCTTTCTGGTCATTCTTTTTGATGAGAATGACCTAATCACTGAGAAGATCCCCAGAGAGCCTTCAGAGGTCTGTGTTTTAGCCTAGTTCTAAACTGGTGAGTGACCACAACCATTTCATCTTGGGGGCACCACTTTCTTCTCCTGAGAGATGGAGATGGTGATGCTGAGCTCCCCTAAGAGGCTGATTTAGGATTAATTGCTAAAAAGTGCAGCATAAAAACCTAAAGGTAGCCCTGCACTTGTGCACTGCTAAGTGGAAGAGTTTCATGAACTAAGTTACTTATAACAGTGTCCTCATAAGGCATCTGCATTTGCATATATTATACTGCATTTTTCCTCCTGCTTCTCTTGCCTTAATTGTCTGTGCTCCAGTTTTCCCCAGACTGGAGAGTCTCTTGCTTGTGCTAGATTGGTGAACTAAAGATAAAAGTTTTTGAAAATGAGACCAAGGACAAAAGCAGGGAGGATGTTCAACTCAGAACTGTAAAAGAATATGTGAGTGTGTTAAAAAGGGTACCAAAATCAATTATTTTTGTTAACCAGTGAGATCAGAAGAGGAATCAATTATGTCATGCAGGTATCTCTCTCTGTGAGCTGCATGGTGATAACTTGAATTGCATTTGCTTTTTAAAGTTGACGTGCCAGGAGACAGCATTGTTTCAGTAGGGATGAGCAAGGAAGAGGCTAATGTCATCTGTAAATGGCAGGGAAATACGAAAATCACACATCTTGACAGTCATCTCTTCTGTTTAAAAAGCAAATTAGTGAAAAAGCAGGAGAAACTGAGGGATAAAATCACACCTCTTGAAGAAATGCAGGGCCAGGCTTGGCGTGCTTTGTTGGAGATGATTTAGCAGTAATTAAATTGGTTCCAACATAGCGGGTAAGACCAAAGATGAGAAGAGGGAGACAGAAATTTCCTTGCTGTCCATTAACATGCCAGACTGTTAGCAAGCTTGGTGGGAGAGTGGTGTGTAAGTAAGCATTAGTGATGAGTGACTGCCCTCCCCTTTCAGCCCACCCTGAGCAAGCTTCACTCTGGCATTAACCACCCCAGCACAGACAGGCTGTCATTCCTGCCTCTGCTCAGAGTGCTCTGCTCTCAAACACAGGAATTTCCTTACTGCTGAATGCAGAATTCAGCCCAGCTCCTGCTTGTTTCTCATCCCTTGTAGTGCCCCTGTGAGGGTCTCACTGTTTGGATGATGCCCCCACGGTCCCTGCCAGGCTGCAGCAGCCCCTGCCAGGGATCACCCGTGCTCCTGAGCCTGTGCAAACATTCCATCAAACCCTTCCTCCCAGCCAGCCTGCCGTGGGATGCTGTGCCTCTGGGGCTGCTCTGGTGTGCAGAACAACACACTGCTTATAAATAACACTGGCTTATTTATAACACACTCCTATGGCGTTGCAAATAACAGCCATATCCATCACACGGTGTTCATTGAAATATAAGGGTTTAAAACCACTTCAGAGGACCCCTGTTTCTTCATGTGGCGAGGGAAAAAGCAATTGCTGTTTGGAGCATGGGAGGAGTTGCCTTTGTGTGTCTCTTTCCTGTTGGTATCAGTGGGGTAAATTGTCTAATAACTTCAATTCTAAGCTTTTGAAGTATTTTTATTGTAAAAAGTATTCTTTAAGAATGAAATATGTTTGAAGAGCATGAATGTTGAATTTAAAGAAGAATGATTGTGTTCAACTCAGTTCAGTGGGTGATATTAAAGAGGCAATTACACATGATTTGTGAAATAAAGAGCAACCTCGGCAGAGTGTGGTACCTGCAGGGTTTAACAGCACCCTCTGATCTGAGCTAATAAGAGCAGTGTCTAATATTAGAGTTTGCCTTGTCAGAAAAGCCATTAGTTTGCCAGTGTGGGGACAGGGAGTGCCAGGCAGAGCGAGCAGCTGTTTGCCTTTGGTGCCACAGGAGGAGGCAGAGAGAAGCTCTCTCTAAAACCTTCATTTGTCATGCTGCTGGTTTGCTGTTTACAGTATTAAACTGTTGATTAAGAAAAAGATGATTGAATAGGTACCTTCTTTTAGAAGCATGCAGGCTTCAGCTGGAGATTAATTCCTTCATTTGCTTGTGCTCCTCAGAAGTTTTTAAAATTTTGCATAAAGTTTTTTTTTTTGAGATGAAAACTTCAGAGCTCTCTAGTTTTCAACCTGTTTATTCTTTTCGTGTCATCTTCCTTCATACACATTGAACTGACAGTATTTTTTCCTTCCTTTCTCACACATCCAAAACCTAAATACAATTACAGTTTCCATTCTGTGGCCTCTGGAGGAACAGGTCTTTGTACAAACTTTGCCACAGGCTTGGTGAGGAAGGGTTTTTGATTAGTACTACATTTGTTTTTAAAGTGAAAGCTTTTAGAGATTTGTGTTAAAATTAGGTATATTGGGTAACCTGTTGGATGTGCAAATACAGACTATTAATCAAAGACCACAGACATTTCTTCTTTGCTTTGATTTTTAGCATGGCTCTGTGAGTATTTTGCATTTTGCTTGGCCCTGAGTTTTCAATTACAAAGTGATTTCTCGTCCTTATTCCCCATCTCATTTATTCCTGGCTCTCCTTCCAGTCAGCTCTGGATAACTGAGAGATATGCTAGAATGGTTCTTCTCAGTTGTTGGAGAGAAATTGATATTTATTAAGCATCTACTGAAATGGTAAAAAGCAAGAGGAAAAAGTGAAGAATTACACTGGTGAATACTTCAGAGAAGCATATCTTCAAATATGTACAAGACTGCTCTGGAGGAAGAGGCGATAAATTTTTGCCAGGAATTGTGCTCACGGGCGTGGAGATCATTTCTAGCAGGTATTTTGTGTTCTGTTCACGCTGCCAAGGCACTGCCCCAGCAGCTCTGAGCACACACAGCATGGATGGACTCTGCTTTGCCCTCTCCTCCCTCCCTGACCTTGGTCCTGCTCCCTGGGCTGAGGGGGAATCCAAGTGAGAGCCAGCCTGGTCTTGTCAAGCAGCCTGAGGTGGATGGGATCAATATTTCCAAGAGGGGAGCTCTGTGGAGGTGACAGTGAGATACCAACCTTGGGGAGGCTCCATGTGCTGAGACCATCACCAGATCCATCACCAGCAGGTGCATCTGTACTGCACAGGTACATAACTGCTGCTGCCTTGTTCCTCGTGTCACAGAAACGCCACTAGAGAGTCTTAGGTGGTGGTGACACAGTTTTAAGGGCTTGTTCAGAAATTGGAGACTTCTGAAGATACAGCAATAGTATTTTCTGTGCATGTTCTCCTTTCATTATGTGTATCTAGAGCTGATGTGATTTGCTCGTGTTCTGAACTGATAGCTTTCCCCCTAATTTTCTTCTTGACTTAAGTGAGTATTAATCATAAACTGTTTCATTAGTAGCTAATTTGATTGAGAGAAAAAGTTGAAAAGATTTGACATCTGCTGTAAAATTTGTCTTGCATCTCCCATGGACTCGTGGCAGGTATTTGGCACAGAGATTCTTCTGCATAACCTTGCTTGTTGATTTTGTTTGTGTGTGCATTTAGAATCCTTGATGTGCACAGGGAGACAGGCAGGAACTTATCACTTGCTGCTTTTTGGGTGCTTCTTTAGCCTCAAGAAGCTGAAGAGAATTAATAACCATGGGCAGCATCTCTGGGACTGCACTGACAAAAACAATGCATTTGTCCTGCTGTCTTTGAACATGCTAAAGCTCACAAGTGTTGTTCTTGGAGGTGAAATAATAAGGACAAGTGTAAAAATAGTAGTTGCAAGTGAAATATGAGCAATATTTTTGGAATAAGTTGAGAGAGCGGGATTGTCAGGTGGTCACAAATTCCAGCTGTGTGATTTGTTCCTGTTACCTTTTGCCTTCCCTTCATCACCAAACCAACCCTTTTTTTTTTTTTTTTTTTTTTTGTGGATTCAAGTGATTTTATGGTGATTGTGGAGGGTTTTTTAAACAGCCTAAGGTGGATGTTAAGGACACTGTTAAATAATTGAAAATGACTCCTGAGAGAAGGAAACAAAGGCAATGGCAGGATCACAGCCCTGGGCTTCTGGAGAGAAGAGTCTGAGCTGTTCATGAACCTGCCTGGAAGAATTCCATGGAATGTGCTCCTGGAGAGAAGGGGAAACCAGGAGAGCTGGGGAGGACAATGTCCTCAGCAGCTTTCAAACCTGAACTGTTGTGCAAGTTTGGGTCTGCCTAGTGCTGATAATAGACTCCATTGAAAATGGCATCATCTCCTCCAGCACTGGCTGGTAAGATAAAGGTGTATTTGAGAAAGATTGTACTAAGTCAGGAGTGTGCCAGGTTTATTGAAAGGCACTTTATTAAATAATATAATGGTATTTTCCAAATTGAAGCAGAAGAACAAAATATAGCAACAGATATGTGACTTTACTTTAAACTTTTAACTTACTTTAGAATAAGAAAAATTGTTCTGATAGTATTTCCTGGCATGTCACAATGGACTTTTTTCCAGAGATGGGACAAATTTAGGAATGAGTGTTGTGGGTTTAAATACTGCAGTGCAAAAGAGTCTGTTCCCACCTTTTTGTTTTCTTGAAGACTTGATTGCAAACTCACAATTCTGTAATTCTGCCTGTGGTGGGTTGGATGTCCTTTAGATTGTCTTTCTGGTAGGTGGAGCACAGCAAAGGTGAAAATTCAACTAAAGTCCCTTAAAATTGCTCAGAAAGTTCTGTGTGGAAGTGTTGCAGTCTGGAAGTAGGATAACCATCACAGTGACCAGCTTTTTCTGTGGTGTTACATGGCAGGGAGGGACTTTTTCCCTCTCTGTTTTTTGTTTGCCAGGTGTTTCTGTGGTTTTACCATATCCTGTCCACTTGGAAGTTCTGTTTCATTCTCCAAAACGTGGCAGTTTGTTACTATGAAAACAAACCAAAGGGTTTAGTTTGCAACAAAGGAGGGGTTTTTTTTGATACTGTGTTTCTGTTCTTTACTGAAATCTAGTTTTGTTGAAAATGCAAACATTGTGGTCAAATATTAAAAGGATGAATGAATATTTCTGTCTTGTACGTTTAATCATAATTGTTTTTCAGATGTGTATAATGAATATCTTTCCTAAATAATATTTTTCTTCTGGTAAACTGATTTTTCCACTTGTTTTTAATGAAGCACAACTTCAGTGCTTCACATTTTGTCTAATGGTGTGAGCATAACATTCTTGATGTCAGTGCAGTTTTGAGGAAAGATTTTGTTGACTTAATATTGCAGAGACAGTGGAGAGAGAGAAAAGAAAGCAATGTCATTTTGTCTGTGAATTAATTTTGGAATCTCTAGTGATACTAAAGGGAAGGTGTTCACTGAGTGGCAGCTACTGTTAAAATTCGCTTTACTAACTAGTAGGCTATTATAAAGTAATAATTTCAGTCCTGAAATGTTTAAATTTGAGAAAATTCATACATGTGGGCTGTTAGCACAAGAACTGGAGTTTCAGGTGTGGAGATAAATTCTCTTCTCTGGTGTTCTCTGCTGCTGTGGTTGAGGGGGGGTTACTGAGGAGATTTTTTGCTGGGTTTTTGTCATCCCCTGGCTCAGCAGCTTTTGGGAGAACATCTTGTCCTGTTGCCCTGAGCATGGCAGGAGGGGGTGAGGAGGTTCCTGTTACTCACAGAGAGGTGGGGAAAGGCCCCAGGACTTTGTGTCTTCACTTATTCCTCATCAACCCAGCTCAGGCAGAGCTGCTGCAGAATGGGAGCAGCAGTCAGACATGGGTGATGGGAGTGTGGAAGATTGGGAAAGCAGCTATGCTGCAAAAATGATGATTGGACTTGTTGACCTTAAAAAGCAGTTGAAGAAGAGGTGACAACTTGAAAGCACAGAATCTAATGAATGAATGGCTTAGAGTTGTTTGGGAGTTGTTTTCCCTGTCTGTGCAAGGCAACAACAAAGATGTTCAATGGAGCTGAAAGGTGGCAAATTAAAGCCTGATAAAAGAAAATGCATTTTCAAGCATGGAAAAAAAATAATGGGATTAATTTCCACCAGAAAACTGGTAAAGTCAGGAGCTTCTCAGTGTTCAGAAAGACTGGATATTTATATGATCAATGAAAGGATCCAGAGGAATTGTCAATGAGAGGTTGTTTTTCAAATGTTTTTATTAGATGTCATTTTTCTGGAGTTGGGAAGCCCAAGGCGAAGGTGCAGCTGGAATTTTGGTAAAGTACCTGCCTGAGGTGATCTTTGTAGCTGTTTCTCAAACACCCAGTTTTGTTCTTCAGGGTCTCAGGAGAGCAGGATGCCAGGCTCAAGGGGGCTATGGGCTCCAGCCTGCCCTGAGGTGTGTGTGGGATTCCCATGGCAAACCTCTGTGCAGAAGCCCCGAGCACTGAGGTGCCACATTTTCCTTTTCCAATGCAGAAAGCTCTTTCAGAAGTGCAGGTCACAGGGTTAAACATCAGCTTCATGGTGCTCACTTGCTGGGCAAGAGCAAGCTCTGGAGGTGACTCCTGGTGAAGCTGATGAGGCACGTTCTGTGGGTGTTGGCTGAGCTGTGCTCTGGGTGGGAGAATGAACTGATCCTGGAAACAGCCAAAGAGGTGGTGCAGTTTCCATCTTTTATAAGACAGAGGTGTTAAAATGATCTTTCATATTTTCAAAGGGTACAAGTTAAAACATGGAACACATCACGTAGGTAATGTGAAACATATGATGTAAAATTAGTATTTTGACCTCATGCAGGAAAAGCATAGAATTTTAGTTTAGAGTAAAGGCTTATCATTGCTTTGCTCTGGGTGAATCACTGGGTGTGATTAAATAATCTGGCCCAGTCTTATTGTTAGGAGGGAGCATGGTTTGGGTGTGAAGTGACCCTTTATGGTTCTTATTATTTCAAGAAGAATATATTTGGATATTCTTTTGCTTTCTAGATGGTTCATGTAGTAGGGAAGGTGCACCCTGGGCCAAATTTCAGTGTCAGTTCAGTCTCTTCTCCCTGGTGTCCTCTCTGAAGGACAGGAGGGGCTGCTGGGCTGCCAGGGCCAAGAGCTGTGTCCCCTCCTGCCTTTATAATAATGCAGATATGCTATGGCTGACCTGGGAGATAACTTGATGTATAATTTGTGAAACTCTTATTGGAATCACTGGTCTTTTGTACCCTGGAGGCAGTAGAGGGAATGTTTTATGAATTAAGTAAAGTATGGGAAATTATTAATATCTTCTAATAGAGCAGACAGGTGATGTATATTCTGAAGCATCACCTAAAATCCCTTTTTTTTTGCCTCCTTCAAAAAGCCACAGCTGGCATATTTCTGGAGTTGTTGACACATCATGAGGGGATCAAGGAATTACTTTAGAGTTCAATGGAATGTGTGTGTGTTGGATTGGATGAAGTCATGTCTGATTTTTTTTTTTTTTTTTTTTTTTTGGTCCCCTCAAATGGGATGTGGTGAGAGCTTTGCCCTCCTGCTTCAGTTCTGTCTTAGCCTGAATACCCAGGGAGCAGAGCCCAGGTGATGGGGTCATTCCTCCTCCTTTGTTCTTGCAGAGATAACTGCACTGGCTTAGAGCACAGTTCAGTTTACTTTTCTCCCAAGTTAATGATATTTAAGTGGTTAAAACTGCAGGAAACTGTCTGTTAAGAGCTTTAGAGGCCAATTTCTGGGTTACTTAGTAGACAGGAGGAAAAAGAAATCTGAGCGTAAGGAATGAACATAGGGGTGAAATTTTATACACTAGCAGCATAAAAATCTCATGTACCATCACAGAAACTTTCTTTTTTTCTTATTTTTAGTACTGTTTTTTTTTTTTTAATAGGTGAGTAACATTAGTTTTGTATTGCCAGTGAGGATGAATCCATTCCCTTGTCAGCTGTATGCTTTCCCCCTGGCAGTGATGGCAATCTAGTGCCTAGATTAAAGAAGGTGTGTTGAGGGTTTTGGGGTGGTTTTTTTTTTAAAGAAATTACTGTTTTTCACATGTGAACTGTGCACATGGTGTCAGGTGAGGAGTGACCCTGTGCTCAGGCAGGTGAAATAAGGCAGCTTCACACACAAGATTGCCATTGCCTGAGCAGTGGGACTGTGAGAAATGATAGGAAAAAGAGGGGTTTTTTGGGATGAAGAGATGCCAAACACACTGAGACAGAAATCAGGCTCACTCTGGAGACAGGCAGCAGTGAGTGTTCCAGTAGAGGGGAGCTAAACTAAGAAGAAACCATACAATTATTTCACAGCAGCAGGAGGCTAAGAAACATAACTAAACATGTTAAACTCACTGTGAAGCAAGAGGACCCCAGGGGTATTTTAGTCAGATAATATTTAATTTGTTGCAGTGTCAGTTGTATGATTGCTTGTCAGCTGGCATATGGATGTGCTATAAGCAAAATGGGCCTTTCAGAGACCATGCACAATTTTCCAGAAGATAGTAAAGCAGGAGATTTATCAGAGACGGATTAGAAGAGTTACAGTGGATTTATTTGCTCTGGACCATTGCCAGGATATAAGGCAAGCTGAGCTCTCTGCAGAGAAGTGTTGGAGGAGAGGGACAGGAGCTAGAAAGGGAGGACTATAAATCAGGAGGAAAACCTACAGAATGCAAGAGCATGTAAGATGTACACAGGTATTTGTAGGAGTTTTAAAGCTGCCAGCTGAATGTTGGCCAGAAGAGCATTTGGATTGTAGAGTTTCTCCAAAATTTAAGAATGGGTGGTTGAGAAGCTGGGAGTGTCTCTGAATGCCTTGTCCTGGCACCTAAAATGAGGCTTTGATCATCTCTCCCCTGCTCTCTGCCTGATTGTGCCCTCTTCCCACCACAGTTTCCCTGAGTTGTTGCTTTCTCCAGACTTCCAGCCTCGGGAGGAAAGTTGCTTTTCAGCCTGAATGATAACCTGACTCTCCTAGCAAGAAAATGGCTCTAAGAGTGTTAGAAAACAGATGAAAGCCATCCTTTGCAGAGAGATGATGGGACACACAGGGATTCCTGATTTGCTGTGTGCCTGTGGTTGTGTACACCAGCTTTTCTGACCTCTCCCCACCTGTTCCTGTTGGGTGTGGATGGAGCAACTTGGACTTCAAAAGAGGGAATATTTTATTTTTCTTGGAGAAGCCTTAGTTGTAGGGCACAGCACATCTGCAAGGCTTCTTGAGAGGTTAAATCCATCTTTAGATTCCTGCAGTAGCTTTATGTTGGCTTGAGGGGCAAAAACGCCAGCAGAGTGTTGATATGTAGACAGTCACGTTTTAGAATTAAGAATACTTTAAAAAATGTTTCCTAATGGTCTTGTCAGGGCAAGGCTAGTGAAATCTGCTGGATGTTTTTATTTTTATGAAGTTAACAGGTTTTTTTTGCAAATGGTGTTTTAATTGAGGTCTTGAGTAGAAAGCCAATGGTGTGTGCATACATATGTGTCTGCAGTCAGTTCTGATTTGCAAAGTAATGTGAAAATAGGTCAGCCACAGAGAGAAACGTTGGGAAATGGCTGCAGCTGAGAAGGAAGCTATTTGTAGGCTTGAGAGTAGAAAACTTTGGCTTAAAGATGGTTTGTACAGAAGATGAGAGTGCTAGGAGAAAGGGGAACCATTTGCCTTCGGGTCATCATAGTTGCTGCTGAAGGCAGGGAGGGGTTGAGAAGTTTTTGGCAATTAAACTTTTGCTGGCTTTGTTTGGCTGAGAGTCTTGGTGGTTTTTGTTCCAGAAGAGGCCATTAGCTCCTGTGCTAATTAGCAGTGCTCCAGGAGGGAGCTGAGGGATAAGAGCAGGGTCTGACCCAATGTGTCTTTATCCCCAGCTGTGCCTGCAGGGCTGGTGCTTCCTGGGCCTTGCTGTTGCTTGGTTGTTGCTTTTTCCCCTTACACTTTCCATAAAACAACAGGATTTGAACATAGAAGAAGTTACTTTACTTACTTTACTTCCAAAGTAAGGTTTAGCAGCCCTAGACTGGGGCAGAACTTGTTAATTGTCAGCATCCCTGTTCCCAGTCCCTGGTTGATGGTTTTTTAGGGCACAGGGTGTATCCTGGTGAACCTGGAGAGGGCTGCACGTGTTTCCCATCAGGAAGGCACAAACAGGCAGCCTTGGGAAGGGGCAGATTCCCACTGAGGCTGCAGCCTGCTCATGGGGCCTGGTGGCTCTGCTGGCACACAGCACCCAGGGCTCTGTGCTTTGTTTCCATGAGCTTCATCACCCTGGTACAAAGTCATTCCTCTGAATTACAGAGATGCTGTTGAATTGTAATTCTCCTCTTTGATAAACACATCACTGCAGTTAAGATTTATCACATTTATTATTTGCCTTTATTCAGTAGACAATTTACCTGTCAAAGAAGGAAATTAGACTGTTTTCATATTATTCATATTAAGGCTCAGTTGATTGTTTCTTGTCCTTAATTCTTCTCTAGCTGTTTGCAATTTGATTGTTAATGTTTTTTTCAAGTATTTTATGAGATACCGAAATATTGAAGTGATTTATAATTGCCAGAATCTGTATCCTCTCATCCATCCTTCTCTTAAAAGGTTGGGTCTGTCTGTCCTGTTTCCAGTTGCTGTCTTAACATTTGTGAGCTCCTCACAAAAGGAGGTTGCTCATGGACCAGAGATTAATATGATTAATTTTAACAAGTAACCTAAGAATATATTTTGTCAGTGGGTCCTGGCACAATCTAAGGTATTTAGGTGTTCTTCAGTTATTTCTAACCATATTTTGGTTTATATTCCTGTGCTTCTCACTAATTTTACTGATCATCTGGTTAAGCCCCACTTGCCATCTCCCTTTTTCTATATATTAGTTTAAAGCCAGAAAGCCCAGACCTCTGTTGCACAGTCATCTCCCTCTTTTATTTGTGTTTTTACAAGAAATAGTTAGCTAAATTATACCTGATTGCAAATAGCATCTGTTTGATGTTGAAGCTCCATATCTTTCTTCAGTCTTGAAATTTTCCCTTATTACAACTAATTTGGATTTAGGAGTCTGAAGATGAAGAGGAGGGGGAAGAAATCTTGCCACTGATTTCTGATAATGAAGCAGCCTGTTAACATTCCTCAAAAATTATCATTAATTAAACAAAAAGCTGATGTAATACTTGGGAATATTTCTGTACCATCAAAAAAACACCAAGTGGGAAGGGAAATATTCTACAAAAGATCATTCTGACTCCACTGTAGAGAGTCTGTCTCCTCTGCCAGGCTCTAACCTGTGCACAAGTGAGAGAGCAAGAGAGCTGTGCCATTGGGTTGTGGATTAATAGTCAGAGTTCACTCGTGTGGAAATAAAGCAGATTTTACTGTGACTAGAATGTGTCATTAAAAAGCCATTATTGGAACTGACCAGCACAATTCCTGCCCTCTCATTGCTAATGACAAAGCAATCTGTTCTTTAAAAAACAACAACCCTGTATTTTCTTGCAGAGAATGGTGCAGGGGACTCACCAGAACAGGAGCGGGGTGAAGAGAGGCAGTTGAAAGATTTATTGATCAATAAACCAGACAATTACAGCTTGTTTATAAAAGGAAAAAAATAAAAAAGCCACCTCAACCTCAGGCCTGCGAGCAACCCTGAGACTCTAATAATGATAACTCTGGCATCAAGCTTGAAACCATAAAAGTCAATAGGAAGATATAGGATTTCAATAAAATTATGACACTAGATAAACTTTACCCCAGGAACACATTTTCCCTGGGTGTGTGACTGACTTCAGCTAGATTTGTAACTTTAATTTCTTTCTTATTGATTTTTCTTTTCTTCAAGTAATTAGAAAGTCTGTGGTGAATGGGCTGTGTGTGTTTGAAGAGGGGCTAAGGAGCAGCAGCAGAGGAAGGGCCTGAACTTACATGTATGTATATAGGGTCAGACACCTTTTTATGGTTTTTTTGGCTGGGTTTTACTCTTCAATTGCTTCCCACACCCAGGCAGGAGTGGCTCTGATGCTCCTCAGTGTGCAGGTGTCTGTGGTTGCAGTGATGATGATGATGATGCTTATGTGAACCCTTCTTACTTCTATCCCTAAAATTAACCCAAGAGTCCTGGAGGACCCCACTTCTATTCCTGCTGTTTCTAAACCACTCTGGGGTGTGAAGGCTGCAGAAAGGGACTTGCTCTGAGCTTCAAGCTACTTGTCAGCCAGGTCAAATGTTGGTTTTACACAGAGGGAGTAAGGAGCTGTGGGAGGACTGGGGAGAAGCTTCATCTTAGGGGTGGCATTTTGCAGAGGTGCCATCCTGTTCTTTCCCATAGCACATTTTCAAGGGATTAGCTCTGGTTTCTGGTTAAAATTATAAAATGTGTTTTCTTCTTAGTTACTTATGCAATAGTGGGAGGAATATTTATTTGATGAATGGGCTGGTGCTGGCAGAAGGAAGGGAAACTGTTCAACCTTTGAAAAAAATCACTATCCTTCCTCTTTTTCAAACTTACATCTCCTCAAACACAGCTGCAAGCTGCAGCACCAGGGTTTGCTGTAGGACATTGATTTCCTAGGTTTGTAATGAACATGAAAATTATTATTCTGCATTTAGGGCATGTTTGGAATGAACTACATTTCTGTTCAAGTGTTGATGTAAAACTGGATAAGGTAAAGATCACCTGGAATTGTGCCAGGGTAGGGCCATAGTGAGTTAGCAGAGATTTCCCCTGTGCTGGGGAAATTCTGGAAATTCCCAGAGGAGCTGCTTTTTAGTAATTCTGATGAATACTCTCCAGATAGGAAGCAGCCAAGCAGCTGTATTAGAATAAGGTTAGAAAGGGCATCTGAAAGTGCCTGGGGAGGATTTTGATGGGTTGTGAAGAATGAGGAAATACTGCAGCAATTACTAAATTAGGATTACATTTTAGAGAATCTTTTTAGACAGAGGACTTCTCAACAAGAACTTCTGTTTCCTGCCAAACTAACAAGATCTTTAGGAGGGAGGGAGAAGCTTTTAGTAAGTGCTCTTGATGGGGAGAAATTTAAAAAATGGAGCTGGGGACCACTTGGAAGCTGAGAATTTATTTCACTAATAGTATTAATATTTAGAAATAATTAAAGAGGCTAAGTAAACTCCAGGATCAAGTGTTTAATTGTGCCACCCTTTAGTTCAGCTTTTCAGAATTTTTTTTTTTCTTTTTCCAATACAGCATGTGCTGTGTTTACCATGTGTGATTTTTTTTTTCTTGACAAGTTTACTTTTTGTTTTAGAGAGATGCTTTGAAGGGCAAGGGCTGTGGTTGATTTTAGGGGAAAGACAGCCTGTGGGGTTGGTCATGCTCCCATGCAGTTCTCCCATGCTCCCATGAAAGCTGGAGTTTGTCCTCCTTGTACTTGACAGCCCAGGAGCTGCTGGGGTGACTCAAAGGAGCTCATATTCAGCAGTGAATTGGAAGCCAAGTGTGATGGGAGGTGCCAGGGGTCCTGTTTGCTTTTGAAAAAACACCAAGGGTTTTGGGACTGCCCCTGCTGCACCAGGGAGAACATAGCAGTGGTGAGTTATCACATGGATGAAAGATGCTTAGGAGAAAATTAGGGCAGCAGAGCAGCTTGGAATGCAGAGAAGGAGAGAGGATGCTGTAATTGCAAATCTAATTACAACAACATGCAAAGCTCAAACCAATACCTTCACTAAACGCTGTCATTATGTTCTCTTCTGTGCTCTAGAAAGTGATTTGGCTGTAAGTGGGGAATGGAATTCATCTCCCAAGCAAAAGCAGTTTGCTTTGTGTAGAATGCCCTGGGGCAGACTGGGTGATGTCTGTGGGTACTGGAGGAGGAAGAGGAGGATGGGGAGATCCTGTCCTGCTGCCTCTCTGCTTATCAAGTTCATTGCAAGGCAGGTGTGACTGCAGCTAGGTTTTCTTCTTTCTCAGTAATGTGGAGGTATTTCCTTTCATATGTCTGTCAGATGAACAATTCTAAACTATGGCAAAACTATTTCCCTGGAAAAATATTTCTCTTCAGTCAAATCTGGGCTAGGAACTGGTAATAGCTGCTGGTACTATTTATGTTAAAACCTGTTTTTCTTTATAATTTTATTAACTCAGTTCCTGTAGCCCCAGGCTGTCCTTCAGTCTTGGGGTCCTTTTACCTGCTGACCAACCCAACTATCTTGGCTGACCTTTCAGTCCATGATGTGCTTTGAACACACTGTACCTCTGGCAGTGCCCCCAGTCTTGTTGTCACACCTTGAATTTGAATGTTCCTTCCCTTCTCACATGGACACTTGCTATCCACATTCAGTCTTTGACCTTTAGGAAGGAGGAGATAAGCTTTGTATCCAGGCTGAGCTGGGTGGTCACCTTCACTCTCTGAAATACAGCCTTTTGCATTTAGGGATGAGGGGGAAAGGACCTTTTTTCCTGCCCCAACAATTCCTGATTTGCCCAAGTGAAGCTTTTAAGTGCAGCTGAGCTGGGTTTATGAAGGGCTGCACTGGGCTGGATGTGAACTGCACAGCCCAGTGATCTCCTGCTATTCCTTTGTGGAGGCAGAACTCCCAGCAAGGAGCTGGTTTGTCCAGGCTGCTCCTGCATTTGTGTGCCAGGGGAGGCAGCAAACTTCAGCCATGAAAGGTGGGCAGCACTGCTCAGGTTTCCTCAGAGTTTTGGCTCTTGGTGTTTATTCCAAGGGCCTGTGCTGCTTTGACCCTGTTCTGTAGCCTCATAAGCATCAAGGTTCTTCCATGCAGTCAAAAGATGAAACTCTTCACCCAGCTGCCAATCCCTGTGTGCACACTGCAGCGTGACCAGCCACCTCCTTCTGCAAATTTTCCTTTTGTCCTCATTCTTCTTCTCCATCAGTGCCTTGGGGGGAGGCATGAGGTGCTTCTGCAGCTGGGAGTGCATTAGGAATATCTCATCCAGCAGCCCACACAAAAAGTTTTACATTTAGCTCTGAGCCCAAGCCTTGTAGTTGGGGAGCTGCTGTCAGGGAGGGGAGAAAGATCCTTCTGTTTGTCTTTCTCTGCAAATGCCTGGTTATAATTGCCAGTAGATAGAGAAGTGAGCCAAACACTGCCTGCCAGACATTAACCTCTGAAAAAATGTTTGTTACAAGCACTGAGTGTTGCAGCATCTAACAAGTGATAAGTCACATACCATTTTGAGGATATTTGCTCTCAGCCACTTTGTTCGATGTCAAATCTGTTTCATTTCTGTTGTGACAATTCTGTTCTTTCTTTGCTGAGGCTCTGGCAGGAAAAATGTCAAGTACAACACTAAATATTTTGCTGAGGAAACCCATTCAGCCATGTTGAATTAGAACAGTGTCTCCAGGAAGAAGGCAGGCTCTGTTTTCAGTTGCCATCTGCTTGTTAGAGTGTCTGCATGTTGCTTTCCTGCAAAGGATGTGGGGTTTTATAGACACAAGAAAGTCTAATTTTTCACTTCTCACAGCAGCAACATTTATTTTATTAGAACTGTGTGCTCATCTGTGCCTTGATGCTGATATGAAGACAATGAGCCTGCATCCATCAGAGTTGAGTTGCTGCATAAAAGAACAAAGTGGGTAAAGATGCAGAAGGGTCTTGGAGAACACTCTGGGGCTTTATCCTTAAAAGTTTTTGCTGTTGTTCCTGGAAGGGTGTGTGCTCTGGGCCTTTATCCCATGTGGGAAATGGATTTGTAGAGAATTCTCTAGGCCCACACTATGCATCTGTATGCAAACTTTGAGATAACAAATGCTGACTTAGAAATGCCATGGAATAGGACAGGTATTGTTGAGAGAGAAATGGAGCTAGAAACAGGTTTCAAAGGATGGACTTGCAAATAAGACTAGATACTTTGGAGAAATCAAAAGATGCATTGTAGTAGGACCCAGGAGGGATAGTTTTAGATGATTGGCTTTAAGGCATCTACAGCATGATGTGGCAAAAAGCTGATAGGCCAGGAAATGCTTATATAGTGTATTGTAATTAAGAAATAGTTGACTTCTGATTGTGATAGTGTGAATTATAACATCTGTATTGTCTTACCCTTTTCATGACACTGAAAATGGAATTGTCACCCTGTTCTTCCAAGTTCTTCTAAGCCTTCTGATGTTTACATTCTTATAAGAAACTTTCTCATGCGCTTTTCTCTAAATAATTGTTTTACATTCTTTTCTGAAGGAGGAGAAATTTGATGGACTGTTGGTTTGTCCAGTGTCATTGGAGAGGTGTGGCACTGTCATCCTCCAATCCACTGTCACTTTTGAAAACCTATAAATGTTGGAGTCAGAAATTAAACTGCCCTTTTTACCTTGGAGATTCCAATGTCCATGTTGTTTTATTTTGTGTTGTATGGCGACATGGAATAAAAGTTTTTAAAGCACCTCTCAGTTGCCCCATCTCTGGGTCAGAAAAGGGAATTGTCCAACAATCCCTGAGTGTTTTGCTGCTGTTCCTGGTGTGATCTGGGCCTTCATCCCTGAGCATTTGGTAGGGTGTGTGGTCTGTGCCTTCATCTCTGAGCATTTTGCTGTTGTTCCTGGCAGGGTGTATGTTCTGGTTCTTCCTCCCTGAGTGTTTTGCTGCTGTTCTTGGTGGGGTGTGTGCTCTGGTCCTTCATCCCTGAGCATTTTGCTGCTGTTCCTGGCAGGGTGTGTGCTCTGTGCCTCCATCCCTGAATGTTTTGCTGTTGTTCCTGGGAGGATGTGTGGTCTGGTCCTCCATCCCTGAGTGTGTTTTGCTGCTGTTCCTGGCAGGGTGTGTGCTCTGTGCCTCCATCCCTGAGTGTGTTGTGCTGCTGTTCCCGGCAGGAGCGCGATGGGATGCGGGCGATCCTGGAGTCCTACGACAGCGAGCTGACCCCGGCGGAGCACTCGCCGCAGCTGAGCCGCCGCATGCGCGAGGCCGAGGACATGGTGCAGAAGCTGCACGCTCACAACACCGAGCTGGAGGTAATAAAGCAGCATCCTGCTCTAAGCCCAAGGGTGGAGGAGTTGAGACCCCTAAGCTTGAGTTGCCTGGTGACGGGATCTGCTCTCACTGGAGCCAGATTTGCGGCGTTGGCGCTCCGAAATTCCGGGATCAATAAGAGGCACGAGTTATTGCTCTGCAGCTGAGGCTGGCAGGAGCCAAGGATAATCATCTTTGGGTGTGCTGAGTGTGCTGTGCTGCACTGCATGGCTGGAGGGGCAGCCACTCCCTGTGGTGAAAGGGTTGTGAAGGGGTAGCAGGTGTGGGGTCCTCTCTGTGGTGTAGTGGAAGAGATTCACTCCATCACATGTGTAATCAAGGCTCTGCTGTACACAGTGTGAGCAGCTTGTGTTTGCAACAGCTTTACTTGAGGGTTGAAGTAGTAAAGTATGTGTCTGCTATAAGTTCTTCACTTCTTGGGCCCGAAAAACCCCAGAACACTGGTCACTATTAAGTGTTTTTTACTAGGTTTTCTCTAAGAAAGAAAACATTCCGTCCAAAGATAGAAGTGGTTCTGAAAGGAATTCTTATATTCTCCTTAGCTCTCTTTTTGAAGTTTTGGAATCTGAAATGTGACTGTGGTGAGCTAAAGTTAACATGCACTGGCCAAATTGTTCCTCTCTTCTGTTGTGCTTGGTGGAATGGGCTTTGTGGTTGTGAGTTGAAATATTTGGAATATATCTGTGATCTTGAAGCTTGGCAGTTTTATTACATCAGGCTTTACAATAGTCATAAGTATCTGAGTTTTTCTTCATGTCTAATTCCATCATCATGGAGATTTAGGTGCTATAACTCAAGTGGAGTAGAATGGTAGAAATTGCTCCTTGAGTTCATGTTCAAGTCACAGAGTGACACAGAGAGCTGTCTCACTCTGCACAAAACTCTGTTGTTTCTGGCATCTTTAAAAATGCTCTTTCCTTGTGTTGGGAGATGGGTGCTAATTTCAGGCAGTACTGGCTCCAGTGATCTTTAAATCCTTAGGACAGCACAACATGGTGTAGATCCATTTCATTGAAAATGAATTCTGCAAAGTTTTGGGCAAGCTGATAGAGAAGTTAGCTGATAACACAAGATAAAATGGAAATTTGCCTGAATTCATCTGCCTCAGAATGTTTCTCTGTTTTGTCTTTTGAACACTGTATTGCTTCCCAGCAGACAGAGCAGGATTCAGTGATGCTGACATAAAGGGATCTGTGCCTATTTTATCCTGCTTCCTTAGTTGTTCCCAACAGTGGCTCTAGGTTGTTGCAGGGAGATTTTCTGAATTGTTTCCTTGAATGTGTTAGGTGTGCTGTGTTGTCTTCAGGCAATAGCAAATTATCTTTTCTTCTTCAGATGAAAGCATGGAATAGTGTGGGAGCCATTTGGTTCTACCCCTTTAATTATTTATAGGGAACAAATTCTAAGTTTATTTTCATGGATATGGATTAAGGGGTACATGGAAAATTTCAGAAAGGAGATGTATTCTCTGGAGGTTTGTTGTGTCTGATGTCAACCTCTAAAACTTTGCTAGAAGCAGGATTCAAAGACCTGATATTTTCCTCCCAAAGTACAATTTTGCACTTCAGCTTGATTGTGTTTGCCTTTCTGACTGCAGTGTTGGCTGCTGAATCCCATCTATTTTGAAATTTTGGGGAAAAGTGTTTTGTTCCAGTAAAAACTTGAAAACTGGGAAGAGAAATTGAGGTACAGGCAGGACCCCTGGTGCTTCATCATCAGGAGCAGCAGCTGTAATCAGCTGCCAGTAGATCAAAGCTGCTGAGATGGTCGATGGCAGCTATTAATAACTCCTGACTTGATGCTCTGCACCCTCCCAGCTCTGCTGAGCCTCCCCATGAGGTTTGGAAATGTTGACACCTGCATGACTCAGCTCACAAGCAGAGGAAACTGCTGGGATGAGGCACCTTGGAGCCTCAGGTGTTTGAGATGTGGGAGAAACAGCCTCTGTAAGGGGGGAGGAGGGAAGGAAAAGGGAGCTTGAGCATGTTTAAATCAGTGTGGCAGAAGGGCTGGAGCATCCTCGGGAGCCTCTGGTGTGGATGGGCTGGGGAGGAGCACAGGAGAACCAGGAGTGCTCACCTGGGAGCATCCAGCAAAGCCAGCAGTGCACAGCAACTCCAGACACAGCTGGGGAGGCCTGGGTGGCTGCAGAGAGGGGCAGTGATGGGTTTGAGCTGAAAAGGCCTGGCTGACGTTTTTTGGAAGGGTGGCATGGCTGAAGTGTGGAAATCACCATTTAGCCAGGGATGTGCTGCTGTGGGTGCCCACAGAGGGGTCTCTGGCACCCAGCAGACAGAGGGACACAGTCCCTGTGTGCTCCATCTCTGCCAGGGAGGCTCCAGGCATTGCTGTGGTCCAGGGGCTTCTGGGGTTTAACAAAGCCCTAGAAGACTCTGACTCTTCCATTCTATTTTGTGGGTTCTGCCCTTTAGCTTTGTTCATAAATCTTAACATTTGCACTATGAACCATGACTTTCTATCACAGTGTTTTCCTCTTTTTTCTTTTTAAAATTTTTTGCTACGGAGTACTTAAATTAACAAAATGTTTCTGTGTTCCCTAGAAGAGAACCCCTTAATAGTTTCCTTTTTCTTGTTTATCCTGGCTGCCTAAATCTGTTACCAGAAGCACCACTTCTGACAAAACAGAGGAGGAAAAAGGGATGTTCTTAGCAGGGTTTTTTTCCCTTACTCTGGAAAGGGAGATTTCCCCATCCATTTCAGCAGCAGTCAGGAAGCTGTGGTGAAGATGGAGTGATAGAGATAATGCAGTTAGAGAGAGGAGGAAGCTGTGAGGGACTGGGAAGATTTTGGGTTGAGCAACAGGTTTTAACTCATGAGGGAGATGAGATCTCTGGTAGGTCCTTTGCTGGGAAGCTGCTGAAAAGAGCAGAGGGAATGTGAGAGCAGGGTGCAAGCTCTGGAGGGGGCTGTGTGTGATGAGGGTTGGTGTCTGCTGGAGGATGGAGCTGGGGCACACAGGGAGCTGTGCCCCAGCCCTTGCTGGGCAGGAGAGCTGCTGGGAGCACTGCCCTGCCTGCAGCAGACATCACCTGGACCACAGGCACCTTCCAGAAACGGGGATACAGCAGGATGCTCTCATCCCAGGTCATTCCAGAGGTGGGGCTGCAGAAGAACCACTCCTGTCAGAGCCTGATGGGGCAGAGGACTGAAAGGCAAAGAGAGGCTGATGGGGAACTTTTAAAATCCCCTTCAGTGATGCTGGATGAGAAAAGCAGGATCTGGAATGCATGCACACATGCAAATGCAAACCCATGGACAAGCAGTTGCTTTCTCCACCCCAGAACTGCCCCCAGCCCAATCCCCTCCTCCACAGGGCTGATGTGGCTGGGGGGGTTCTAGGAATCGTTTTACAGAGTGTTGAATGTAAAGAACAGAGAGATGCAAAGCAAAATGTCATCTGAAATGGTGGCTGGAAAAGCAAGCAGGCTGTGTCAGCCCATTTCACGTGGTTAATGAAGTGTCACTCACCATCTCTTTAAAAGTGTGTTTTGGACCTGGAGAGGGAATGAGTTCGTCCCTGGCCAGCCTGTTACAAATACTTTAACAGAAATGTAACTGTATTTCTATGGCAGAGTGAATTTCTGTTTTGATACTGGTCATATTAATAGTTTTCTTGACAATCTTGGTTTACTTTTACCACCTTAGCTCTCATTGCTTTTAATTTCAAGCTAAATATGACAAAACAAAAAGCTTCTGTGTATGCAGCAGCCACTGTGAAAAAGCTTTGATGTGGAGTTTAGTGTTTGAAAAGTTAAATCCAGCTGCACAAAAGGGAGATAATCATAAATATAACTGCATTAATAGTGATTTTATTACAGCACTCCTGACTCCATACGAAACTTTAATGAAGAGAGATTTGCAAGGAAGACTCATGCTGACACCTTCAATGGTCTCCAGCATCTTTTACACTGAGAGATTTCCCCTGTCTGTGAGCACCATATGCACTCTAATCAGTTAATTGTGAGTCTGACAGTTTCAGCACATGAAATGCCATATGTTCTATGGCTTTATTCCATCACAGGCATTACTGGTCACCTCAAAACTCATTGAGGCCAAATACTGTCACATTATCTGCCCCTGATAACTGCAGTGAATCTGCTGATGGTGAAACCTGGACCTTGCTGATTTTGTGGTGTTAAGTCATCAATCTGCTCCTTTCCAAGGGGGTTTACTCAGCAGCCACCCCAGTGCTTGAAGTGCTTAAATTTTACAGTGAATGCATTAAAATGTTAATTTGAGCATCTAACAGTTCTTCCTTGTCTTTCACCCAGCTTCCCCCATCAGCACTTCTCCAGTTTTTTTGCCTTTTTTTCCTTCCCTTTGATCCACACTTTGTGTTTATCTTGCTCCTTTGCCACATTTCCTCTCCCCCTCAAAGGTAGATTGCTCCTTTACACAGCAGAAGGGGCTTCTGTGGTGATGGGAACTTTAGGGAGACGTTTCCTCCCATCTGTGCAAGGTACAGAGGAGTTTGTTTTAATTTTCAGCTTTCTCCTGCCTACTTTCTGTACCTCTCTGCTGCCATCCAACCTTTTTTTGCTCATTGACAACTTTTAGGAAGCAGTGAGATGATTACTCTGCTCACTTTGGATGTCCATAAGGAGCAAACTGGAATCACTAGAGCTTTCCTGCCACTCCAGAATGGCATATGTTGCACTTGCCCAGACTTCTGCTGTCACTGTAGCATCTCATCTGTGGCTTGTGGGAGAAAACAGGCTCTGAGCAGGCTCTCTCTAGAGATGGTGCTGAGATGCTCCACGCATCAGCTGCCACTGATTGCTGAGCAGTCACAGGGCTGAACATCACCTTCTGACAAAGCAAACACCTTGTTGAAATAGCGCTTTGAACCCAAAGCTTTGGCATCTCTTGGCAACTCGAGCCTTCCCAGGACCCACTGAGGTTCTCAGCATTTGTTTTTCTTTGCTAAAGGAGAGCAGGTCAGGCCTGTGTGCTCTGGCAGTCCTGCAGAATGGATTATCTTGGGTGCTCTGTTCTTTCACGTGTTTCATCTTCCCTCAGACCTGAGTGACCTTATTGAGTCAGTGACTCATTTGTTTCCTCTCCTCCCTTTTACACCTGCCAGTGGCTGTGTTTTGGGAGAACACCTGGCAAATAATCATCATATAAATGAGGAAGTCAAGTCACCAAGAAGTTTAATGATTTGTTAAAGGTGACAGTCCCTGCCCTGTGGAAGGACAGTGACTCTTAAAACTAATTGATGCTGCAGCAGATCCTGTCTCTGTGTATCTGAGACTTTTTTTGTTTGGTCAAACTAGATTCTAAAACTCAGTTGCTCCTAATTTTTTTGAGGAAATTCCTCATTTTGGATCTGTCCTGAAAGTCAGTAATTGATCAAGAGAAGCAGTCTGTGGCACTTCCTTACACTGGAGATATTCTGCAAAACCAGCATTGTTTTCACTACAGGGAGATTGCTGCAGCTATTTTTAGTGTGTGAATGCTCTGAGAGTTTAAGAATGGCTTTAAGTCAGCAGTTTCCAGGGACCACAGCTAACTGGAAGCAACCTCCATCATTCTCAGGAATGAGAATGTCCTGTCACCAACTTGCATGGGGTGAATCATTAACTGAGACAACTTCTTCAGCCTGTGAAAAGCCCCCAGAAAATTACCCCCAGCTGCAAACACACCAGCAGCCTCAAGGACACTTCTACTTCTTGGCTGCACATTGAAGTGCAGGGGACAGAAAAATATCTTCCAGCATTTTCCAGCTCTGCACCTCTCATGTTCTTCAAGTGCAGTAAGGACAGGGATAGACAATTGTCATTGCTCTCACCTCTTGCTGGAAGTCACACTCCTGGTGCAGATGCAGTCAGTGGCACTCTGCCCTTTGTTCTCTTGCTGGGTCACATCTTGACTCTGTCAGATAAAGATGTGCAGTGATGATAAATATAACCAGTCACCTGTATTAGCAGTGCAGGGAGTTCAGGGTGGGTCTGGCTGTCTGAGTGCTTCAAGCCTGCAGGGAGCAGACCCAGCCTAGCTGAGACTGTGCTGATATCATCCTCCTGCTGTCCAGGTTTGATCTCAGAGGCTGTGGGAATGCTCCTGTACTCAGGCTCTAAGTACTCACTTCAGCCCTGGCAGATTGGTAGGTGCCAGGAACAGAAAGATCTTCCCTCCTTCCCAACAATGCTCCAATTAAAATGCTCTTGGTATGAACAAATCCTCCCATAGCCTCTTCTGGTGATGTTGTGAATAACCAAGCACAAAAGAGGCTTGGCCTAAGGAATTTGGATTAGCATCAGATGTCCCTCCCTGGCTGTAGAAAACATGAGAAACAGATGAACAGTGTCTAAATTCCTACAGAAGATTGAAAATTTGGCTCTTTGTTACTGATGTATTGGAAAGAGCCGATAACTGAGGTGCACTTATGAGTCACATTTGCCACAATAGAACAGGGGAGAGCATTTCATGCAATGCTGAGAGCTTTCAAATGCTTTACACTGGAGAGCCTGCATGCCTGTGCTGAGAGATACAGGCTCTGCAATTAGGTGTCTTTAGGTGGAGGAGGAAGCAGGAATTCATTTGAAGTGGGAGCAGTGGCCCCATTCACAGCAAAGGCATGGCACAGAAGAGCTGATTCTGTGCAGTGTGGTGCAATCCCCTCCTGCTGCAAGGAGAACCTGGGGAGCAGGGGCTGAACTGAGGCACAGGCAGAGCAGTGATGGCATGTTCCTCTGAGGCTGAAGACAGAAAAAGGCAAATTAAGTATCTTTGGGGAATGGATTAGGAATGGATAGCTTCCAGCTTTTCAGAGGGAAGGCTTTGAAAGAGTAGAAGCATGTTCTTATGTTGGTTTCCATCACTTGCTGCTGCAGGCAGTGTGGAGGGATGAATGAGAGGCAGTAGAGAGGTTGCTGGGCAAATTCTTCTGGAGCTTGCACCATTTTCCAATGTTGCTTTGCACAATTGGAGAATTGTTTGGTTTTCTGCAATGTTAGAGAAACCTTCACCATTAGGACTACTGCTTTCTGTGTTTAATTTGGAGATTTAACCTCTATGAATCTCCTCCAGGCTGGAAAGTGTGGTGGTGTGAGACAGCACTGGTCTGATCCACGTGCACTGTGCAGCTACAGCCCATGTCACTGCTGTGCCACACATCTGCTTTGCCTTGGGCAGGAATGGTTCAAGTTTCCTCACAACTTGCAAGGGATATGGTCCCTTTCTGGAATGAGCTGATGGGATCTCCTGGCAGCAGGGGCACATCCTCCAGAGCACTTCCAGCCCACGGTTTCCTGTAGTGGATGCTCTGTGTTTGTGTGGCTCAACCACAAGATAAGTATTTGGGTGCCTGACTCTTTAGGAATGGAAGAATTTGGGAAAATGGGAGAATTGGTCAGGACTGACCAGTTTGTTTCCAAACTGGAAGCTGGGCTTCTAGGTTATGTTTCCCAGAGGGGTCTCAGGCCAGTGTTTTCATCTCTTGAACTCTTGGTGTATCAATCAGGCTCAGGCCAGTAATGTCTCCTGTTTGTTAGAACTGCTACTTAGGCACCTTCTCACATCAATGAAAGCTTTAACAGCCCATGGAAACCAATTCTGGGGAGAAAGGAATAAATATCTCCTGAAAAAAAGTAAAAGCTAAGATTGCACATCAGGATAACGTTTTACACAGAAATTTTACCTGTTCCTGAGCTCTGAGTTGTATTAATGAGATTAAACAGCTCTTTTCTGGGAGTCTTGAGATGTTCTGAACTTGTTGAGATTTGTTGATTTTTGCAATCATTGGATTTGAATTCTGTGATTTGTAGTGCTTCATTTCAGAATAATTGCATAATCACTGTGTAATTTAAGATTTAAAGTATGTAGTTGTAAATGTTTTCATGTCATCTTTTAATTCATGATGGTGGTGACCTGTAAGAGCGAATTATATTTTTAATTATTATTTTCTGTTTAAAAACAGAAAAAAAAATCTGTTCAAAAAAATCCTGTAAAGATTCCAAAGGTTTCCTGTAGGGCCTCCACATAGGCTCAGCACAGCTGTGCCCACTGCATTTCTGTGGGGTCCAGCTGCAGTTTTATTGAAATCCTGTTACCAAATAGTTTTAACATATAAACAGAAAAAAATGCTTTGAGAAAACAACATCAGCACAACCTTGTTCCCATGATCTTGTGGACCCCAACACTCCTGCTCTTTGCAGTTTGCAAGGATTATAAGATCCACTTTTATGCCCTTAATACTTTGGTTATTGTGGCAATTAGAACAACAGTAGTTGCTGTCTTGGTTTTCTTTTTGAAGCCCATTGATTCTTTATTTTGACCTTAATTACAAGGAGTAGAAGAGGTGTTTCTTCAGGGAACTAATTAGTCTAAAAGGCCTGGTTCAGCTAGTGCCTGAGCAGTTTGTCGAATGGGGCCGAAATGCAAGTGCCAATTGCAGTTGTTTTGTTTCAGAACATCCATAATTGGTCACTCTCAGTACTTCTCCACCTCAGGAGTTGTGTTTGCTCCTATCTGTTCACCCAGCCTTTCACCATGGCCTGGCTTGTCCAGGGGCTGCAGCACCTCCATTTCCTCAGCCTGGTTTGTGTTAAGGTCGTGAATTTGAGCATGGCACCGTTGCCAGTCAAAACTTGAACAGAATTCAAAGGAAGGTGCATGGGTTTCTCTCTTTAGTTTTCTCTTTTTTCACTCCAGTGTGACCAGCCTACTAATATTTGGATAAAGCTGGGAGCAGAGTAAGTGAAATACCCAGCTGATAGCAGTTCTCACCATGCTGTGAATGAAAACTAAGCTGTTGATATAGATCTCCTCTGGCCAGGGGGGGTCCAGGTAAATTGTAAGGAACAATTCTGCTTTCTCAGAGGCTTTGCAATTTATCTATTTGCTTTAATCAGTGTTAATGTCAAATGTGCTTTGATGGTGCTAAAAGCTTTTCAGCAAAACAAACTCAAAGTCAAGAGTTGTGGAGAAAGCCATGATCTCCCTGTAATGCAAGTTGTAACATTTTTCTTTTGAATTTTATTTATGCTGTTTAATAAAAGAGGCAGTGCTGCAGAGCACACGTGCCATGAATCCAGCTGTGGTGACAGCATCATGGCTATGAAATGCATGGCACATTGATTTGACATATTGATGTGATTTATGGTTTCAATTTGTTTAAACGGCTCTAATGGCTGCAGTTTTGACAGATGTACACTCAGATTTCTAGTTCTGTTCAAGCCCACATTAAAAACACAACTGATTCCTGGCTTAAGACATTGATTTTTATCTGTTCTGTGTTTTTGTGCCTGTGTTCCACACGTCAGACTCCCAAATGGGGTTTTTGTGGCATCGACTTCACTTCTTGTCAGAAAATTGTTGAGACAGTTCATTTTCATTGGGAAGCTGATTCTTGGAAGAGTTGCTAAACCTAAATTTTTTTTTATTTTTAAAGAAAATCAACAAGAAGCTTGAAATATTATATGTTATGGTATTAATGGTGTATAAAAGCCCAATGGGATATTCAGAAACCATGAACAGAGTAATTATTTTGTAGAGGTTATTTTAAGTAGAATATCATGTGTAATGGGAGAGGGTTTGAGGCTTCTTTGTGTAAAGGTTACTGCTGTACATTATTTATATACAAAGAAATGATGAGAGTCTATATCTGTATTAATTATTGAAGTATTTCTTGAGAGCCCACAAACTCTGACATTTTCATAAAATCTAGGCTGTGCAGTGCAGTTGGGATCTGACCTGATGGTGGAGACCCTAAACCAGTGATCTTTGTGGCAGATATTATTGCTCAGCCCATCGTTACCAGCCCCACCTTTGGCAGCTCTATTCTGACTACTCTCAGTCTCATTAACATATGGAGGCTGAGTTCTTCACTTTCTGGTTTATTCCCTTTTACAAGAGGTCATTTAGTGAGTGAAAATGCAGCCTTAGGGTAGGTCAGCCCCCTGGTATCGCAAATATTCAGATAAAATGTGTGCTCCTTTGACCTCCATGGCTCCTCCACCCTAGCAAAATCAGGTGTTGGTTGCTGAAGTGTTCTGTGACCTTTTGCATGAGGGAAGGTGACAGGGACAGCAGGAGTGACATCTGCAGTGACAGCCCCTGTTCCTCTGGGGGGGAGCACACCAGCAGTGAGTAATGTTCATTAGTTATTTGCCTTGCACACGTGTGGGTGTGAAGGGGCAGGAGCTCCCCACTTGCTGAAATGAGACACCCCTTCTTCAAAAAGCCTGGCCTGGGGGTACCTGGCCCCCAAAGCTGCTCCTGCTTGGAGGGGATGGATGCTGCCTTTGCTTTGAGGGGATTGCTGTGTGCTGTGTGCCTAAAGATCATCTGAGTGTATTTAATTGTCTCTCAGCTGCAGCATGGCAGCCTGCAGAGCTGCTGAAAAGAGAGGAGTTGTTGGCATTATGGATGGTATTTATTTAAAGCTGCTCGTTGTGCTTGGCAGAGGCTGCCTGGGGTGGGGGGGAGCTGTGATGAGTGCAAAGCTACCTATGCAGATGGATTTAATTCCTGGGAAGGTGTACAGCTGTATAAAATACATGGTGAGTCTCAAATTCTTTTGACATACATGGTACCAAACACATCCAAGCTTGTTTGAAAGTGTCAGTTAATTATTTTCATGTATTATTGCTCCCAAAAGGCACAATGTAAATTCACATGTACACATATATAAGTGTTCCTAGGAAAGCATGTCCAAAGAGCTCTAAATGAGTGATGTTATGATCTCAAAACAATAATGTCTCAGGCTAATTCTACAGGCTGTTTATTGCTTTGCTGTTTAGGTCCATTTTTGAAGACAGTGAGACCACCACAGCTGTATAGAGAAATGACATTTATCTTCCCAGTGCAGTATGACCTTCTCATTCATAAGTGGAGGCATTTCCTTTCAGGATAATGAGCACCTTTTTATTTAGGCCAGGCAGGATCCTCAGTCCTTGTGCAATTCCTACAGCCCATCGACACTGTACACATTACTGCAATTATTGTGGATATTATTTTCTGCTACATTCCACTTGCTCTTTGGATTATGCTTTTTTTTCTGGCCAGCAAATGGGACAGAGAGAAGGAAAGGTCACACTCAAGTCCTCATGAATATCTGGAAGCTGCTGCATGGCACAAGTACAACAACTCCTACAGCAAATGTACAGTTATAGAGCCTTCCTCTGTGGCCTCTTGCACCAGGAGAGAATCACTATTTTGGCTTGTATCAGCCTGGGACAAAGGAGCTGGCATTGCCCTGGATCAGGCATTTTAGGCACAGGTAAATCTGTGGTTTATCTGCTAGGTTAAGAAAGAAAATTGAAGCATGCAAAGAAGCTAAAAAACCCAAGTGTTGACAATTGTTTTTTGTAAGTATTTATGTGAGAAAGCTCTCTGTCATGCTCCATGGTGCTTTTCCACCAGGAGCCTCTGGAGCAGAGCTCCCAGCCCTGAGCATCCCACTGTGCCATGGAGGAGTGGTTCAACACATCCTGCACCTGGCAGGAGCTAATAACTGAGATTATCTTGGCATATGTCCTGACTTCTTCCCTTCCCCTGCCAAGTGGAGATCTCTCATCTTTCTGTTGCACAGTTTTGCTCAACAGGCATTCAGGAGTGAGAAAACTCAAAGGTTTCTAATGGGACCATCAGGCACTTTCACCTTTTGCCTTGTCAAAGCTGCCTTTGCTGGAGCAAGAAGCAATTGTGAGATGCTGGATTGCTTTCCTGAAATGAGTTGCTGTTCACTTAGAGAAGAATAACACCCACATCTCAGAAATATCATCCTGTCTGGCATCTTTGGCAGCCTCAGCAGAAGGGCCAAGGGAAACAAATGGACCACATGTAAGATAAAATTGCAGTGCTCCCTCTGGAGTTAATTCTTTCAGCCCAAAACTGAGCAGCACTGATGGGGCAACATATGGAAATATTCCCTTCTGTTCCTGCTGCTCAGTTCTGGGATAAACAAAGGGCTTCATCCTGGCTTCATTAACCCTCCACTTTGCCTCTCCTGCAGGATCTTAGAATGAGAATTGAACTGATGGTTGGCAAACACAGGATATGTACCAGGCTGTACAGTGCAAGGATGTTCTTTACTTGCTCTGATCCTGGCTCTGCAGGGGTTTTTCTTGTACCTCTTGCATATCCATTCCAAAATTTTATTTTTGTTTTTTTAAGTAGGGCAAGATATTAACTGCCGAAGTTTAAAACTTTGGATTTCAGGCCCTTTTGATAGCTTTCTCCTCCTTCCTACAGGAGAAAACAGTGAATTTGGAGAAAGCTGTAAATCTGTGCAGAGCTGCCATGGGATCAGCCTCCATCTCCACACAGGAGAAGGCTCTGAGGAGGTCCTGGCAAGATCTGCCATGGAATTGCAAGGAAATACTTTGCAGGAGTGGAGAAGGTCTTTAAAGCTAGTCAGACTCATTGGGAGGGGAAACCAGAAGGTTTTCTGCTCCTTGGATTCTGTGAGAGCCTCCTTCAGTCCTGAAAGAAGGAGCATAGGATTAGGAGGAGTAATTAAAAAGATGCCAGAGAGCTGGAGATGGGATGTTGTGTGCAGTCAGACTAGCTGTGGGAGAGAGGAGGAGAGTGAGCAGACAGTTGGAACAAGAGCTGTGAAATAAGCTCTGGCTATTTTGAGAAGTGATTATTCAATATTTTAAAAGTAGTTTTTTAGAGATTTCCCTGCAAATACTTTTCAGAAACTGGATCCTCTCTGGATGTGACTCAGATTCCTCCAGCTCTGGTGTTCATTGACACGAGTATTTTCACTTTTGTTATGATGTGGATGGCTGCTTAACTTTAATAGTTTTGAGGCCACTCCTGTTTTGGATGGCTCTTGGCACAAGAGGGCTGCAGAAACACTTCCAGTGTTTTTCCTTTATGCTGCACTTCATATGTTCAATCTGATATGTAGGAAAGACTAGAAATTAGTCCAAGGTGGCCCACAGAACCTTGACTTTGCAGCTACTGATAACATAAAAGCCTTCTTCAAGTTGTGGGTGTAAGGGGACTTCCAGGGCACCCCTAGCTCCAGGTCTGTGTGCCTGCTCCCATCCCTGATCCTTCACTCCTCTGGAAAACCAGAGGCAGAAATGGATTTGCGCATTTCATACCTTTGAATGTCTTCATGTCTCCTTACCCCTCCTTCCCACACCCCATCTTTTTCTGTTTCTTTATATTTTTACCACATTTCCTCTACCTTGTCAGCCACCTCCTTCCCAACAGGCCATTAAGCAATAACAAGAGAAAACAAAAAAAAACAACCCTTGCTGTTTCCTTCAAGTGCTTGCCTTGCATTTGCTGCCTATTTATAGCTGATTCATTTATACCACAGTGGCAGTCAATCAGAAATGTGGTGAATCCTTCTTTCAAGAGCATGCCAAGAAAGGGATCTTTTTAGTTTTCTTGCTTTATTTATGATTTTTGCTGGAGCCTCTACAGTGTGCCTAAATTCCATTGGGATTTATTTATTTTGAATAAATTCTCAGATAAAAGTAGAAGGGTTTTGTTCCTCTTCTTAGAAGTTACAGGAGCATGACCATGGTATGCAAGGATGTTTGATTTTATTTGAGGGTATTTCACACCTTTTTTTTTTTCTTCCAATTGGAATCTTGGAGGATTTTTTTTCCTTTTTCAGTGTAAGTAATGTCTTTGGATAGAGAAGCTGTTAACCTCTGGTTTTGTTCCTTCCAGTCTTTTTCCCTTAAACTTCAGGCAAACTCTGCCTTTAATCTCTTGGTAGTACAAACCTGCTGGGGTAAAATATTGTACCTGGAAATTACGACTGTCCATGTGGCCTTGCAAAGTTCATGTTTTTCTTTGAGCTTTGGTTTCTGCTTTTATTGAGCAGCTTGGTGCTAATCTGCTTCAGCCCTTCATGGGGATTATTCTGGTCTATCCCAAACAACGAGGCAGGAGCTGTGGGTGAGACACTTGTACCACACAGGGGAGAGGTTGCTTGAGACCCACATTGATAAACTCAGCCTGGCACATTCTGAAGTGTCTGCAGGAAAGCTGGGGGCCACTGATTTATGGAGTACCTGGCAATGGAAGGGCTGCACTTCTCCTTCAAGGGAAGGAGATCTTTGGTGTGAGGGGGTCTGTGTTGGGAGAAGATACTTGGCAATTTTCTTCTAATATTGCAAATCGCTCGTAGAGATGAAGGTTGTTTTTGCTTTCCCAAAACAGATTTAAAAAGAAAATACTGTTTGAAACTGGTCTCTGCATTTGCCAGAGCCTCTGCAAAAAGGTGTTAGCAGCAGTAGCTGTGCAGGTTTGGGGTTTTCCCCCTTTTTTGTTCTCCCCTCACTGCCCTTTGATTTTATGCTATGATACCCTGGCAGGACAAGCAGGATGAGGCCGAGTCATCTGGAAGGCTAACCCAGAAAACAGATACAAAATTCCAAAAGAAATTCCTGCTTGGCCTCAAACATGAATTTTCTGTGTCAGAGTCTCTGCTAACCTTGCCTTGGTGCAAATGGTACAGGAAAATGAAGGTACAGGCTAAAGAAGGACAATTATTCTGTTTGTTTTTCCATCTCACTGCCCACGATAGGATTTGATTCTATGCTCTGAACCCTCCTAGGTCAGTTGTGTTTAGAGCAGCCAGCACAGATCAGCTGTGCTAAGCACACTGACATTTGGAAATCCCTGTCTGGAAGGGGAATTGAGCAATGAGCTTCTGCTAATTATAATAGCTATGTTTAAAATGGGATGTTTGCTTTATTCAGCAAAATCCAACTATGCACCCAGACTAGAGGCTGGAAATGCTCTGGCAGCAGAGGAGACAGGTCCTCAACACACACATTGCCAGGGTGGAAGCAAGGGCAAGGCAAGCACTGCTTTGTCAGAGCAAACATTGCACAGTCTTGTCCTGGGGGTGGATGTTGTTACCTAGCAACTTCCAAGAGCGTTTGAAATTTGCTGGAGCCCCTCCGAGGCTCAGGCACTCTCCCCACTGTTCTGCTGGATGCCAAAACCACTGTGGCTGTAATTTCCCAAGCCAAGGATGGTGCTGGCTGAAACCCCTCCTTGACCTTTATTTGAGCTGGGACAACCTATGTAGTAGGGCTGAAAACTAGAACAGAAACCAAGCTTGATTCGAGTTAACAAAAAAAATTTGATTTAAACACTGATCTTCACTTCCCAGCATTTCCTGGCTGGCTCACAACACAAGGTTGTACAAGAAAGTGTGCCCACATGCCTGAGGGCTCCTGTTGGGAGTGTGTTTGTGGGGATAGCAGATATCACAGCAGATGCCACAGGGACAGAGCTCCCAGCACCATTAAAATGTCTTTTCTGGGCTATCACCATCATCACCAGCCTTGGGCAGCTCAAAGGAAGGCACTGGCCCACTCAGGAGTGTAACATCAGTGAGAGTTGCTCAGTAGCCTTGTTTTAGCAGTTAAAAGATTATCAAAAGTGACTATGATATTTATGGACTTGAATAAGAACACTATAGCTGTGCCACTGATTAATTTATGATAGTCTTTGTTTCATCCAGCTATGACCACAGACCATCTTTTTGGGCCCTCATCCATACCCCACACCCCCTTCCTCACTTTCACTTGGGACAGAGGCTTTCCACCCATACTGCTTTTGTCTGAATCTTTATTCAGATTCTGGCTGTATTGTAAGCCTTTTTTAACTCTCCCAAGTGCTGGTGTTCCCTTCAGAGACACTGGCCATCCACTCCTCTCTTCAGAAGCACTGACACCCTAAGGCCATGGGCTGTAGAGCCCTCTCCTTTCTTGGCAAACAGGAACATTTTCCAGGTATTCAACTGTCAGCTCAGTGGAAAGAAAATGTTGCTTTATGGTTGGTAGACTTGACAATAACTCTTTATCCCTTGAAATTAAAAGTGACACGCTCACATAAATCATTATAACAGTGCTGTGTGCAAACACAGTGCCTGGGTCCAGAGGAGTTAGGAGATGACAGTGAATTGGGGTGAATACCCTTATTCTTGACTTTGAGAAGTGCAGTGACAATGAATCACTCCTGGTGATGAGATGCAGCACTGCTGACTCATCGGGCTGAAATTAGAAGGGCTTTTTTAGGTAGAGCTGTAATTCCACCATTTTTTTCTGATGAATGGATAAGAATGAACATTTTTGATGGCTAATTTACAGATTTCATGAATTAGATGTGGTTTCTTTCCCTCCAGCTATCAAACCTAGTTGGAGGTAACTTGATGGGGAGAACTTAGATCCAGGGAGGTTGTCCTGGCAAAAATGCACAGGAAGGGGTTGACAGTTTAATAGATGCTGGGTGTCACATTGCCACCACTTCTAGTTTTTGAGATTTCCTTTTTCTGGATTTGGTGAGTGCTGATGTTTGCTTTCATCAAGAGAAAGCTTTGAAGCCTGAATTCATTCTGCTGATAAGGGATGAAAAAAAAAAGGCAAATAAATGAGCTGGGCTTAAAATTTCACCAGAAAATTAAACAAATGCACAAACATTTGTTCCTCCCTACTTCAACCAGCTTCTTTATTGCATCTAATGGCAAAGGATTCTGTTCCCATTAGCTGCTGTGTGTGTCTTCTGTTTGTCTCTCACTCTCCCAGTTCCAGGAATGTTAATATAGCATTGTGCTCACCACATCCCAGAATTGCTTACTGTACCTGTTTCAGATCACCTAAACAGCGATGAATTACCAGATTCCCAGATGTGCTTCATCCCTTTCAGGATTGGGTGCTGATATCCCTTCATTTCACCTTTAGAGATTTGACCACAGCACAGTGAAATTAATTCTCCTTAGTGTCCCCAGATATTTTGTATTTCTTTGCCCATTTGCTATTTCCCTGTCCAATGGGCTGGTACTCTCTTAATGGTTTTGAGTTGCACTAATATATTAATATGTTTTACTCCTGGCAAGAGATTTGCAGCTGACCCTCAATACACAAATTTTATCTTCCTGCTGTTGGGTTAAAACTTTTGGTGAGGAGTAGCAAAAGAGAAGAGGCTTCCTGCTACATCTTCACACTCAGCTGCTTCTCCGAGGCCACAAAGAGAATTTTAGTGGCAGAGGCTTCTCTGATGGGTGTTCCAGTGATGGGGACTGACTCCTTAGGAGGGTCCATCAGCATCCCACAGTCACTTGTGTGTGTCCTGGAGATGCTGTGCTGGCCGACTGCATCATGCTGGAAGCAATTGGCTTGGCAGAGTTTCATCAGTCAGGCTGCCCTTTGCTGTTGAGGAAGCAGCTGCAAACTCACATTTTTTGTTTTGGCACTGTATTCTCTCCCCAGGGGACTGCAGCAGCGTTTGATTAGGATGGGGGGAAGGAGACCTATTACAAAAGTAGATTGTTCCCAGCAGAGCTGTACTAATCTTTTGGTCTCTGTGCTCCTTCTTAGCAAGGTGCTGAATAAAAACATCAAGGGAAAACAGCAGGAGAGAGGAATCTCTGGGGTGTTGCCCCACAGCCTCACCTCACCCTCAGCTGCAGTAAAACAACAAATGAACATTCTTGTTTTGAGAGGTTTTTGCAAAGCTAGGGTGGTTTTGTTACCTGAGCCCACTATTTTCCTGCCTCATTTTTAACTGTTTCAGCCTGCCATGGGGCTGTCCAATCTCTAGGGACTCATCCTTTCCTGGATAGAAAGTTCTGCGTTTTTCCATCTCCCAGTTTGCTTCTCTTCCTTCCCTGGCAGCATCTGCCTGAGAGGTTATGTGAACAGTGTTGATGGAGTAGATTTAGAGAAGTTCAAGGTCTTTCTCCAAGTTTTACATTTTATTGCAACTGTGAAGGTCACCTTTGCTTTGAGGATCAGGGAGATGAGGCTGCCACCTCTGAACGTGTTGGTGCTGGACTTCTGCACTTATTCTGGTGCTTAATCCTTTTAGTGCTGGGCCCATCAGGTGTGGTTTGTGTCAATAGTGGCACCTTGTGCTCAGAGATTATCCTTTTTCAAAGGTTTTGGAAGGGTGTTACAGAGTCAGTATTATCTTTAGGTTAGAGAGGGAGAGAAAAGGAGTTTCAGAGTTTAGTGCTTTGCCCCACATCTCAGTTGTTAGGCAGAGTAAGAACAAAAGCCAGGTTTCTGCTGCAGGACTGTGCACCTTACTTTAAGCTAGATCAAGTATTTGCCAGGAATAAGGATGTGGGCAATTTTGGCTTGGAATCCTGTCTTCA
This sequence comes from Agelaius tricolor, assembly GCF_023055355.1. Classification (NCBI taxonomy): domain Eukaryota; kingdom Metazoa; phylum Chordata; class Aves; order Passeriformes; family Icteridae; genus Agelaius; species Agelaius tricolor. Next base: position 4,781,383 of record NW_027269279.1, read on the forward strand.
TCTCATATCAGTTGCTTCACGATCACTTTGTTAACACCCTTTTCTCACAGTCTAACCAGGCAGAGTTTGGGGTTATTTCATTATATTAAGCTTACTGTCAAGTGTTCTTGACGTTATAAGTGTCTCTGTCTCTTAAAGAGAAGGAGAGAGATTGGTCTGTCCTTGAGACTCAAGAGCTAGAGAAAGGTGTGGCTATTATCCCCTTGTCCAGTAAATCTTGATAAAGTGTTGACAGGAGCCCATATCTTTGCTAGGGGAGATGTTTTCCCTTTGTCTTCAGTAATTATAGCCATGACTTTGGCGATTTTTCAATTTGCAGTTTCATTTTTTTGCTCAGTGTCCAAGAGCTCTGCTTTATTTCTCCCTGATTTTGGTAACCAGCTGCTCTTTGTGTCTCACTGGGGGGCGGCATTTCTCTGCACAAATCCAGTACTAAACTGGTTTCCAGAGAAGGAGCAGCTCTTGTTTTTTTGGTGGAAAACACTCTCACTGCTCTGGACAAAGCAGTGGCCTTCAGTCCCTGGGTGTTGTGGTTTGCTGTGATGCCCAGGAGCAGGAGTCCCTGAAGATGTGGCACATCTGGCTTACAGGCATTCTCATTTCCTGTGTTTCCTGTCCTTGCTTGGGGTAAAATGAAGGACTAAATTACATGGAAAACTGGATAAGCTGTAGCCTGAGACACATGCTTTTCATTGAGCTGCAAGCCTATCCTCATAAATTATGTCAGTAAGTAATGGTCTCTGCTTTGCCTATTGCAGCTTTTCTGCAAGTCGGAGTGAGTGTGGTTTCACTGAATTTAAATTTCTGAAACACATTCAGAAGTTGTTGGGAAATTTTCCTCTTCACTTTCACATCAGACTGAGCCCCCTGCCACCTCCAATCCAGCTCCTGTGAGATAACGTGGTGTTCTGGATGCTTTTGAGACAGCAGCAGAGTTTATTTGTAGCTCTTCTTTCCCACCTTATAAAGGATGTGCATTTGATTTTATAACCAGGAGAACTTTCTTCAGAACAGCAAAAAGGAGCCTGTAAAGGAGCAAGGAAATTATTCAGCAATGGCTGGTACTAAACTGTCTTCTTGATTGTGATCTCAGCTGATGCAGTTTTGTGAAAGATTGGCAATTTCAACTACAAAGCATCAAAAACCATTAAATTAGAAATGGCCAGTTGGTTCAGAGTAATTCTGTAGTGCAGTTCAGAGGTGCAGAAACAATCCTGCTCTGCTGCCCTTGGACAATAATGGGGTGCAGTGGGTTGAAGGCCACAAGTGTTGGCTGGCATGAGATAAATGGATATCTGACTTTGAAGTAAACAGGGAAATGCCTGCATGAACTGCTGAAAGCTGAATCCCACGGGTGAGATTCCAGATTGAACACTAATGAAAATTTAATTTCAGTTCTCACAGTATTTTAATATGCAGGATCACAATATGCAAATAAAGTGAAATCTGACTGCAAGTGGCTGATGAGTTACTTCTGCTCAGTCTCTGCCACCCCCAGAAGTAATCTGTCTGTGGCTTTGGTGAAATCAAAGTTTTCCTTCTGTTTTCCCCACAAGCCAGAGCCTCATTCTTTGCTGAGAGGTAATTAGTGACTGCAAAGTTCTCTTCAAATTGTTCTCATCCTATTCCTGTGTTGTTCCATGTAACTCATCAGCATGGTGCTTGTGTTCCTACATTGGATTGAATTCTAATTGTTGCAGTCAGTGCTTTCCTTATCAGAACTGTCCTGGGAGTGCTGCCATGTTTTCAAGTTTCCTTCTGTATTTCAGCTGCAGCTTCAATGCACTTTATTTGCTTTGTGTCTCCTGAATCTGATAGAAAAAAGGTGATACTGTGTTTTTTTTTTCCCTTCCCTCTTCCCCAGCTAGGGCACCAGATAAGATGTGCTGGCTTGGGCACTGTAGAGGTCACACCACACTTTAGCCACACACTCAAGCTTGAGCCAAGAGGCTTCATCTTGTGTCTTCTGTTGTGAGTGATCAGAGAAATAAGTGCCTGTGAAATTACCCAGGGAATGGGGAGCAGCCAGCACAAGGAAACTGAAGTGAATTGGCATGTTGGAACATACAAGATTCCCTATTTCTGTGATCGGCAGCAGATATATCCTTGTAAATTTAAATTGTGTGTTAGCTTTCTCAAAGAGGAGAAGCAAGAATTTATCTTAGAAGTTAATTAATTTGAAATAGCTGGTAATTAACATTATACCTAAATTTGCCAATTATCACACTTGACTTGGATTTGCATACAACTGTTGCATATAAAATACTTCTAAGGGTATCTTGGGCTTCAGTGAGCTGTAAAAATGCCAATTTTTTGCAGCTGTGTTCCAGCTCTTCCAGGGAAAGCCTCTTCTTCCTCCCCTTCCCTGCAGAGGTGCTGCCCTTCCAACAAGTGGCCTTCCTTTTGGGGACTCTCATTGGGATTTCTAGCTCTGAAAGCACAATCCCAGAATAGGCAGCTGTGTATGTTCTCAGGTATTTCCCCCTGATGAGAAAGTATAAAAATTGCTCTTTCTAATTTGAGGTAGTGAATGTGCAGCTTGTTTCTCTCCCTTGTAGAGTAGCAACGTTGTACTAATGTGACTGTTATGATAATCGTGTTTTTTGATGAAAGCATAAGACTAAAATGATATTTCCCAATGAAGGTTGTTTTGATTTATTCCCTGTATGCAGCACGCCTAATTTTGCTTCCCAAACTCTTTGAAGCAAGCTTTTATTTTATGGTGCTGGCTGTTGCCACTGCTGTGCTGTACCTGTGAGCTATTTAATGTGCCACATCGAGGAGTAAATTAATGCAGGTCCACAAAGAGAACACTTCGATTTGCTAATTGCTTGTAAAGCAGAGGGTATTGTTTTGTGTAGAGAAAGACTGTTCATTAGAGACTGAGTAGTTAATTTTTCCCTACAAATGGGGCTCACTTTTGAGCTGCCTGCCCATCATTCAGGGCAGCCAGCTCAGCATCAGCCTCCAGAGGGGAGTGGGGGGCTCTGGATGCAGTCAGTTGAACAACTGCATTGTCACCACCAGATTGCTTCAGTTTCATTCATTAAACCCTCCCTGACCAGCCTCCTCCAGTGCTGTCAGTGAAGGCTGACTTCTGGAAGGTACAGAAGAGAAATTATTGATTCAGGGAAGCAAGTTAAGCAATTCAGAAATGTCTCCTTGGAGCTGAGTTGGTTCCTCTCCTTGGAAACCTGCTCCTCTTTCAGCCCAAGCTGCAGATTCCCAGTGAGGCTGGAGCACAGGTTCTTCTCTTGCTGCCACTCTCTTTTGAGGATGACAATCCACTGACAGTAGATTAGACTATGTTGTCATGTAAGATGAATATTTTGAATTGACAAACCTTTTTTTGAAAGCTTAAAGTAATTGACTGAGTACTCGAGAGGATTTTTTTTCCCCGCTTCGCAACTTGATTTTCCATTACCTGGTTGTGCTGCCTTCAGTGGGTGAATTGCAGGGTATTTTTATATCTGATTCCTAATATTTGTTTGCATATCAGGTTTCTTAATGCTTGAGCTCAGTGATCTATGGGAATTTAACATGTGTCTTAAGTAAAGAGAATTTCCTTGGAGCTCTAAGTTAACTTTTATGCATAGCCTGAAAATTCAACACGGAAGTCTATCCCATGGAGAGATTGCTGAGGTACCAAAGTGGATACAATCAATTGAAAAGACCCTAACACAGAGCTGAGCTACTCAGAGCATCATGGAGTGGTTTGGGTTGGAAAAATCATCTTTCTGTGGGCAGGGATACCTTCTTGGATGAGGTTGCTCAGAGATCCATCCAACCTGGCCTTGGGCACTTCCAGGGCTGGGACAGCCACGGCTTCTCCGGGCCCCCTGTGCCAGGCCTTGCCCACCCTCACAGGGAGGATTGTTTACTAAGGTCTCATCTAAGCCTACTCTTCTCCAGGCTGAAGCCATTCCCCCTTTGCAGGAGCATCGGGGGGTTGGACAGTCAGGATGGATGGAGAGCAGAGATCTCTGAAGGCAGATCTCTGCAATAAACTTGTGGTTTATTGCAAAGAGCCTGGGTGCAGGGCCTTGCTGGGAGCTGCCAGCCTCAGCTCAGAGCAGGCCTGAGAGAGGGAGAGAGAGGGAAAGAGAGACAAGGCAAGAGCGTGGTAAAGAGGATGAGAGAGCGATGTTCCTCTTACAGTACAATAAATCTTCTCCTCTGTTGAATATTCTAATTCTCACTAACCAATCTAGTACAAGATACAAATCCTATTGCATTTCCATACAGCCTGTAAGACTCATTACATTGCCATACTGTGTTACATTTTAAACCCTAAAAACTCCTCTTTGGACCCCTTCTGCCAAGCTGGCAGGATCTGCTCTGACCCATGGACCTGTCTGCAAGCAGAGGGTGTTGTTTTATCAAAGGAAGATTACCTTCAGCCAGCCATACCATTATTTTCCAGTTGTTCAGTAACTAAGGTATCTCAAAGCTTGCTTTCATTTCAATCTCGCTTATAGTTTCCATATTCTCAAACTCTTTCGCCAGGCAATCATATTTTTAAGGCTTTCCTGTTTCATCTTCCCCAACACCCCTTGTCCTGTCACTACCTGGATGGCTTTTCCCAGAGCAGAGCTCTGAGGTGGGACTGGCAAAGAGCTCCAGCATCTGCTGGGCCCCCTGAATGGCCCACATCCACCCCTCTTGCTTTCCTGGTGTGCATGTGGCCAGGGATGGCTGCACCCAGGAACCAACAGTTCATTCCTGACAAGATACATTCCAAGAAACAACATAACTGGGTTTTTTTTCAGATCTTTCCTGGCAAATGCCTGGGGAGAGGGAGCAGGGGCTGAGCAGGTGCCAGGCTCCACTCCAGGGCCCTCTGCAGCTCCTGGCAGCTCCTCCCCAGCACTCTGATTAAGTGAGATGTGGGGCTAAGTTCACAGCCTAATTTCTCCTTCATAATTAAAAATGCGTGCATCTGTCATGCTGCTGGTGATTAGTTTGTATTTTCTTGTGGCCTAGAAGGAATATGGCAGTGAATCACTTGGCCAGCAGCTGTCCTCCAACAGCTGAGGGAGGTTCAATATTTGATTTAAGCTAATAAAAAGTCTGGGATAGGGCTGATGTTTACAAACTGGACGTGATAAAGCATCCAGATCAGCTGCATCACAGCCTGGCAAGTGCAGGCACTGGGGACCCTGCTGAAAATGTAGGCTTTGTCTGGAGCTTCCCCAGCTGTCTGAATAGGGGGACAGGGAGTGGGAGGGTCCCTGCTCTGGACTCTGAGTGCATCCCACAGCATCAGCCAGCTGGGGAAGCCTCCTGGTTTCCAGCTTTGTCGTTGTAACAGCTCTCACTGCATTAAATGTGTCCCTTTTGCTCTTCTGTGAGAGTTGCAGTCAAACCATGATGTTTAAAAATCTTTTAATCTTCATAAATCATTTCTTCCAGCAGTCTGGTAAGTTTAGTAGCTGCTCTCTGAATTCCCACTAGTTACTGACTCTTTCCCTTTGAGATGAGCTGCCTAGAAATGAATGCAATGAAGAAAACCTACTTTGTGATTTAGTTCTTATCTGATTGCTTCTCCAAATCATATTGATCTGCTGTTGTTGTGATGCTGGCTTGGACTTGCTGTCCAGGGTTCTGTGTCTCTGTTGGCATAGCACCTTGAAATGGTTTTTTCCCCAAGCCATATTATATCCAAGATAAATTATGGCATATTTCCCACTTGTATTTTCAATTTTCCCCATCCCTTTATATAATTTCTCTCTTGCCTAAAAGGTTTTTCCAGCCTTTTCCTGAAGTAAAATGCATTGGAGTCTTTGCTATCGTTTTCTTCTGACTTTTATGGAGGTATTATGCTTTAAAATGCTCCTATACCCATCCAGTTAAACAGGCTCCTAGGGTACTGTGGCCTTGGTGTTATAGATAAAAATATTTACACTGTGAGGGTGACCAAAGCTTGGCACAGTGTGATGGGTTGATCCAGGGGATTGAGCTTTGAGGGGATTCCCACTCTTCCAGGGTGGGTTACTCTGTGATTCCAGAGGAGTCTGTGTGAACAGGAGGCTGAACAGAGACTTGATCCTCAAATTCAGGACTGGCAGCTACTGTTAGAAAAGACATGATTTTAATGTCATTTTAAATTAAGTAATTCTTACAGGTGGTTTAGAATAGGCTAGTGGTTCCCATCTAAAGGTCATCTTCATACAGAGAAAGCTAATAAATATACAGAACAGTTGGAGTAGTTTGTAATCAAAAATATTCAGTCAGTCTTGTGGTGTTTTGCAGAGTTTATGCCATCATCTCTCCTAAATAACCTCTCTAAGGTCTTGTTTTCTAATTCCTCCCCAAGCAACTCCTGGCTCCAGCCTGCTCCCTTGTACCTGCTTCAGCAGCAGTAGGGAAAAGTCTTTCCCAGGTGTCTGCAAATTTACAGTTCCCTGATGTTTCCACATCAAGCCTGGTGATCATTTCATTTGCTCTCTTCCCTTGCCTGTCCAGGCACCTCAGTTTGGGTTGGGGCTGGCATCTCCTGCAGTGTTTAATGAGTGTGTTTCATTCTCCTGTGCCAGGTCCCAGGCTTGTGTTAAAACCCTTTTCATCCTATTTCACTGTCTCTCCCTCAAATAATGTCACATCATCCCCAGCCCTGCACAGCAAGAGGCTGAAACTTTTTCAGTTTCTGCTGAGCTCTGGGGCCAGGGAAATTTGGAACTGTTTGCTTGTTTGTTAGCAAAATGGAACTTCTGCTGTGCTGAACCCTTAGACTGTATTTTTTTAAATTTAATTATTTGCTTGCATTTCTGTGCTGTTAGCCTCCAAAGCTGAATGTTTTGTTTTTCATTGTAATAAACTGCTTGCTGTTTGTCTCTGGTTTGGATGTGGCACTCAAAAGGCTCATTTCATATGTGGTGGGAAGTTGAGAGACTCCAGAGGATTTTAATGAATATTTGCTTGAAATGACATGAATCAGTTTGTAGGAAAGTTGCTTTTACTTCTTTTATTTGTTTACATTGGTTTTTTGCTAGGCAGAGAAAGGCTGATTGCAGCCTAGCAGAGTGTTAGAAAATCAAGGATGTGGGAAGTAATAGCATTCACATATTATGTGTGGCTTCTCTTAACTGTCTCCTAAATACCCATTTGGTTTAAAATCCTTTTTCATAAACAAAACTCTGTAAAAGATCCTTTTCTGAGTCAAGTTCCTGTTTCCCCTTAGATTATGCCAGGACAACCAAAGGTATTTCTACTCTGGTTTGAGATTCTTTACATTTCAAATTTCCCTTTTAAAAAGTAGAAATGCTGCATTGAGATCATTTCTCATGGAAATTCAAGAGGTTTATGTTAAAGAGCAGATTTTCTTGATGTTTTCCCACAGCATTTTGGAAGGCTGTGGGAAAAAACCTAACCCTGGACCCCAGAAATTCACAGAACATTTTCTATGAAGTTAGCTTGAAACACACACTCCTCTCAGGAGCTATGGAGCTAAACCTCCTCTTCTTCAAAGTTAAACTGGGCAAAACTGGGTGGGTTTTAGACCACTCTTTCTGCAGCTTCACAGCAATAGAGTGGAGGCACAGTTCTAGCTTGGACCATGGGATTGAAATTTGGGCTGGCTCATCTTGTGGCATCTCTGTAATAAACCTGGTTTTTCTTGTGCACGTAGACTTCAGGCTCTTTGGGATAGGACTGGCTCATGGCATGGGATGCTGATAGGACAGAACAAGATCAAATACTTATAATTCCTTCTCAATCCCATGAAAATCCTGGTGCCATATGTGATGTTTTTTGGGGGGGGAGTGGGTCAGGGAGGGGGTCTTATTAAACTTCCAAAATTACATCCTAGACTTAATTTCCTTTTTTTTTTTTTTTTTTCCCTGTCTTTTTGTCTTGAAGGCTCAGCTGTCTCAGGTTCTGGAAGAAGTGGGAAACCACAAGCAAAGAGCAGAGATAGTAAGTGGTCAGTTTTTTCTTTTTCCCCTGGTTGTTTTACAGAGCAGCAATATGCAAAGTTCAGTTCATTTAAACAGTGGATCAGTTCCAAATATTCAGAAACGAACAGCAAATAAACATTGCAAAAATTGTGTTGCTGCTGCCAGTCTTGGCACTCCCTGTCTCCATGCTCACCTGGAAAAAGTGTTGGATGAGATTTAGTGGTCTGTCTTCCTTTTTCTGGCAATTCCTTTTCTCCTCAGCAGTTCTAAATCAGAAGCAAGCATTTAATTTCATACTGAATTAACTCCTTTCTTTGGGGGCCTTTGATTCAGTCTCAAGTGTTCAAAGAACAGGCAGATGAGATACAAGAGAATTACCATAAACTATTTTTTTATAATATCTGTTAATTTTCTGCTGGGTTTGTCTATTTTATTGGCACTTCCCTCAAGGACCAAAAACAATGAAAGGACACAAAACCAGGTAGCAGGGAGGTTTATATTCAGTTTCATTACTTGAATATGATTTTTTATGCTCAGGAATAAACGAGGTGTCAGTGTTAAGCTATTTGTGAACTGATATTTTTGCTAATGGATGAACTGTGGGATTCCTGCAACTTTTCCTAGTAACAAGGAAAACCTGAGCAGTATCCAAGATGCAGAGACTCATTCTGTAGATGTGATTAATTTTATTACTAATATAAAAACAAGCCCGCAGCACTGGCTAGTAAGTAGGTGCTAAACAGACATCTGTTCTAAAATCCAAATCATAAACTAGAGTGCCAACACAGGTCTTTTTAGACTTGTGCTGAGCTCTGGTAGGGCACTGAAGGGCAGGATGAGGTGCCCCTACTGTGCTATTAATGGGTTGCCATACGTCTCTTAGAATCCTTTTTTAAATTTGTGCCTCTTGCTGTTTCAGCATCAGATTTTCCATCGTGAGAGCGTTAATTGATTCCGGTTCTGGGGTGGTCTCACAATGTGGGCAAACATTTTTGTATGCCCAGCTGCTTTCTGGGGTGACACAGGCCACAGCTGTTATTTCCAAAGAAAACTGAATTAATCCTATTTACCAGCTGATCTCATTATGTGCTGCCTTGTAACAGTTTCAAATTCTATACAATCAATTTGGTGTTGTGCTCACTGGATGTATCAGAGGAAAAACTTGCTGTTACGTTTTAAATGTTCTGATGTTATGGAGTTGGGTTTTTTTAACATTTAAAAGTTTTTCTTTTGGGCTCATTAAGCCTGCTTTTTGACTTGTTTGCCTTCAAAAATTTCTTGTGTTAAGTGGGCTAGCAGAAGGCTGGAGAAGCTGGAACTTCCAGTGTTAAAGCATTAATTGGTGTTGTGCACCATCCATCAGAGGATGAAGCTGCAGTCAGTGTTCAGTGCCTATTCCCAAGGGTTTCTCAGTGGAAAACTGCTGCTCTTGTGATCTTCCAGCAACTCTTACATCAGCCTCCCATGAACAGGCTGTTTTCTGGGGTGCTTTAACCATGGATTGCAGATTGTGAGGTGTGGGCTTTATTCAGCAGCTTGAATTTATTCTGTAAATACAAGAGAATTGATTCATGCAGAAGAAAAGAGATCTTTTTTTCCCCCATATTTTCTCTTTTTGAGGGAAAACCTGACAGTATAGCTCCTTTTCACTGGTGGTAGATGGTTCTTCTGCACCCCCAGTCAAAAGCTCCCTGGTAGGAAAAGTTGTTGTCACTTTGTGTCTTCTGCAGTGGTGATGGTGACTGAGGTCTGTCCCCTTTGGATGGGGCTGTTCCATAGCTGCCTGACACAGGCTCCTGTGGATATGCCACCAGCCCCACTCTCCCACTGCCATCCAGCAAAATACTCTTTATGTGGTTTTTTCCCCCCTCTCCAGATCAGTGTCTCACCTGCCTGGCCTGATTTTTGACTCCTTTAAATTTGATGCTTCAGCAAAATTATTTGTCTGGTTTGGGTCTCTCACCTTCCTTTTCATCCCTTTCACCTGTGAGCCTCCAGCCCCACTTTGGAGCTGAGCTGGGAATGCTGAAGGGCTTGTCCTGCTCTGGGTGCTGACACATGTGGATATTGCTTTTCATCAGCTCTTCTGCAAACAGGGTCTGAGTGAAATGGAACAAACCCCTCTCAGGTGCAGGTGTTTGGGACAGTCACCTTCTGGGACAAACCTCTGTGCAGGGGACACCTCTGCTGCCACCCCAAAGAGCTCTGATGGCTCTGCCACCCTCCCTGGGGCACAGAGCTGGGTCTGGTCCCAGGGCACTGGCTGATATCACCTCACTGAGAGAACCAAGCACTTCTTTCTATGAGTGGAGGCATCTCTGGTGCCCTGGTCAATGATTTACATTGCAATTTTTTACATAGCAATATTTAAAAGTACAATACTCGTGGGATAAGTCTGATGGGATCATGGCCTCAATACAACAGTATCTGCACATTCAGGGCCTCTCCTCTGAGGACAAGCCAAGGGAATTGTGTCCCCAGGGACAATGGCACAGGAAGGGTGGTGTGTGTGTGATAAGGAGCCCTGTGCCAGGCCAGGTCCTGCTAGAGGAAAATGGGATGCCAGTGAAATGGAGGGGCTGTTCTCACTGCTCCAGTGCAGGGATTCTTTGCTTGTCAACTGAAAGTGAGCGTGCTACTGAAGGAACAACAAAAAAGGAAATTTAAATGTCTTCAGTTAATTGCAGTTGACAAGACAAAGGCAGTTTGACTTTCCAGTATTAATTAGCAAACCCATACTAATTAGCTTGTATAAGCACAATTCATGCCTCTTTCCCTAAATGCAATTAATATTGCAACTGAAGACTGGGCTGTGCCTCTGTATCATTAACATACTTTGCCCTAATTAGACAAGGCCAGTAGTGGCTGGAGAAATGAGTTTGTGATTACAACCATAAAAAACCCTCTAATATTTTATATCCTTCAGGGAACTTGAACCTAGAATTTATTTTTTGATTTAAGAAAAATTACCCTTAGCATTGTGCTATGTAATTAACAATGAAACTTTGATTTTCCTCTCCCTCTAACCCTTCACTTATTTATTTTTGGGGTTTTTTCTCACAGTTTAAGCTTGTTCATACTGTAAGGGAACAGTGTATGCCAGTGTATAAGACACATAAGAGTCACCACTCTTAATAGGACTCAGGTCACTGAGCTGAGAGATCCATGGGGTTTTTCTGTCTTTTATTTGCTGAATGTTTGTTGTTTCCATTTTTTTTTTTGTATCAATGTGCACTTTTCTGACAATTTGATCAGCACTGGAGGTTTTCTTTATTGGGGCTGATGCTACAGTGTTTTTATTTGCAGGATGTCAGCTCCCTGATCTGTGGTCCTAGGATCTTATTTCACATGGTGTGTTAGTTTAGTGCTCTACTGGCCTAAAGCTGAGGGAGAGCTTCACTCACACCAAAATATTATTTGTGGAAAATGCCTTCTTGTTTGTTATATTATTTTTCTTTCCCTCCCTGAGGGAAGGGAAACAGAAGACGTGTTTGTTTTTGTAATTTTCGTTTTCCTTTTTCATATCCCTTTATAGACACGAGGAGATTGTTTGGCTCAAGCTTGGCATCCAAGCAACAGCTCTGCTCTGTGATCTTACTCTTTCTTCCAGTCTGGTTGTGTAGCAGGGGGCATTCATGTCAAGATTTTTTGTTCTCCATCATTAATCCCTGAGGGAAGTTGGCTTGGTATTAAAAAAGCATCACCTGTATTTTCATTACCCTGAGGTGCTTTGGGCATCTTTTGGCTTTCATCTTCAAAAGACAGCTTGGCCCGTGTGGGCTCTGAAATCTATAGACTGCTCTTTGGAACAAATTAAATTTCACCCTCCAGCAGATTAAAAAGGATGGATATAAGAATCAGAGGAATTGCTTAGCAGGGTGGGAGGTAAAGAAGATTTGAAGTCCAAGAATGCAGCCATCACCAAATGAATGGCATAAATTGAGTGTCCTTACATAGGGAATAAAGACACCTTCAAATTAATATAATCAACGCTCCTTGCCTTGAGGAAAAGTGTTGGTTAACCCTTTGCAGAGAAGGGGAGACCTTTACTTAAGAGCAGCAGGTCAGCAATAGTTAAAGAGCCAATCATGTGTTCAGTCTGATGAAATCATAATGTTTAGGATTAACTTAAATGTCAGTGACTGCCTACACTGATGGTTATCAGGAGTAGAAATGGAGACAGAAAGGAGAGGACATGAAGAAAATAAACTCAGACAACACTGAGCTTGATGTAGTTGGGAACTAACTGTTAACTGGAAAGCAATATGGCAAAGTTATTACTGTGTTTTTAATTTACAGGTAACACCAATGATAATAGGAAAAAATATGAACTTTGGTATAGGAATACCTGCCCTGGATTAATGGCCAATAGAGCTAATTTAATTCTTGTTTAAGAGTTACTGAACAGAAAGCAAGAAATACAACAGACTGAGAACAAGAACAAAAGTGGTGTTCATTAGTGGAAATGTAAATTCTCTGTATTTTCTGTAACAGGAAGGCAATTAAATGTGGGATTAGAGGGCTGAACCACAGTAGTGATAAATAAAAATGAAGCTTTGCTGGAACATCTTTAGAACCAACAGGTTGGGAGGGGCAGGAGACAACTGACTGGTGCAGGAAGTCTCCATCTATCAAAAGTGTATTACATAATTTCTGAATTGATTTAGCAGGTGACAGCAAATCTCCTTCCCATGTGACAGATTTCATCCTAACACTTTATGTGAGGCCAGCAAAGCCAAGACAGATGAGCAGTGTGGCACTCAGCTGAGCAGCAGGGTGAATAGTTTTAGTGAGGCAATCTTAGAGAAATATCCACTTCTCAAATCAGATTGAAAAGCATGAACCTGGTTATAAAAAGACAGCAAAAGAAGCTAATCCAGAATGAAATGATGTAGTAACAGAAGACTGGAAGAGGACTTTTAGATCATAAAGTCCAGTCCTTCAGTAACTGAGGCAAATTCACTATATATCTCAGTCCATAAATTTATCAAGCTTGTCTTGAAACTGCTTTGGTTGTTTGCACCATTACTGTCATGGGAAGACTGCTCTGATAGCTGAAATCTTCCCAGTTCCAAGTGAAAATATATGTGCAGTTAATATCCATTTTTTTCTTGTGCTAATATTCTCCTTAAACTACAGTGACTGTTCTTCCTCCCTCATATTTATGCTGTGACATATTTATAGAGAACAATTGTTCTCTCCCAGCCTTTCATTTGTCTAGGTTAAACAAATCAAGCTCTTGCAGCCTTCTCTTAAAACAGGCTCTTCAGTTTCCTCGTGAATCTTGCAGCTTGCTTTAAATCTCTTCCTCTTTCCATCTCTCCTTTGAAGATGAGTTATCAGAGTGGTCTCATCATTCCAGGTGATGTTCCTGCAGTAGCTTTTGCAAAGGTGTCTTCTACAGGATCATGGAGTAGAGGCAGGAGCCTCTTCCAGTCCTGTGGTGGAAGAGCTGAGCTGTATCCAGGTAATCTCCATTTCCAGTGCCCCCCAGTGCTGATGTTCCTCCTGATGAGATCAGTTCATCTGCCCCACTCTGTCCTCCTCTCGAGTTTATGGCTGAGGAAAGCTCAATTTGTAGGAGCTGTTTTGGGACTTGCACTCTGACATTTCAATTCTGTGCTGTTTCTTCTGTTTTCATGTAGTTTCCTCTTTCTGATCAGTTTATGCTCCTCTGTGGTAAAGCCTCTGTGCTCTCAGTAATTGTGTTTGTGCGTTTGTATTTTTAGACCAAAGGCCTTCATTGAATTTTGTTTGTTTTGGATGTGTCTGAGACATCTTTTTCTCTATCAGGTAGTTTTAGTTTTACTTCAGCAAAGCCATTTGTTGCTTGTTTACTTCACAGTGTTTATATCATTCTTCACTTTATCGTGTGATCCTGTAAATTCTGAATTATGAGTTCTTAGAAGAGGGGGATGATTGTGCAGGAATCATTGATGCCCTATTTTGAGTCTTCCCCCTGTTTTTACTGTGGAGTTTTGGTTCTGAAGGTGGAGTGAAGCCTAGAATAGAGGGATGGGAGTGCACTTGTCCTTTCCCTGGCAGAGAGCTCTCAGTGCCTGTTGTAAACAACTACATTAAAACTGGTCCCTGCTATTCCCCACGGGGTAGGAATATAGTGAGCTCTGAACTACACAGACAAGGTTATTTTTTTTCTCCCTCTCTTAGCCTGGGGAATGATGAACAGCCTCAGTTGGTGTGTTGCACCTGCTGTGTTCCCTCTTGGAAAATTCATGTTCAGCACACAGAGTGTGGCACCATCAGAAACATCTGTGGCAGGTGACTGTGGGCAAAGCAGGGAGTGTGGAGGAATCCTTGAGATCCTGGTGGATGAGAGCTGCCAAACTGCTGTGAGCTGGAGAGGTGATCAGCATTACACCTCTGCACGTTTCTATCTCAATGCTCTTTTAATTAGGTGAGAAGGAGAGACTTAGTGAGTCAATTCTCCTGGTTTATCTCTGTTTTAAAAATCCAGCCGGGCACATGGGATCAAATAGCACATTCCCTTCAAATTAAAAAGAAATAAACGGTCTGTTTAAAAGTCCCATTACACAAATGAACCTGCTGTTGGATCCATTAAGGTGGAAGTTTTATGGGACACGGCAGCAGTGTTTGGTTTCAGCAGGATTGTTTTCATTTGCTCTCTCAATGTGATAAGAGCTGACACGGGGTTAGCACAGTCAGGAGGAGGAAGTGTGGCTGCCTGAAGTGGAGAGCAGGTGCTGCCAGACTGGGGGTAAATGATCTGACCCAGACCTGAAGAGCAATTCCAGCTCAGATGGGACTCATGGACATTGCCCTAATTCCCACCCCATCATTTGGGGTGGCCTCCATGCCACAGGTGTACCCCTAAAACCTGAGCTGTACTGACAGGCATGATGATAACAGGGACTGGAGAGGGAGAAGTGGGGAGGTTTTTTTCTCCTCGGTTGTTGAGCAGAGGAAAAAAGTGAGAAAATTGAGTAGTTGTCCTGTTTAGAAGGTGCTGCAGCTGGAGTGGTCCTTGCCAGTGTCACTGTTGTCACTAAAATCTGAGTTACACTGAGTTCCTTGGTTAAATGAGAACAGGTCAGGGATACTGTCAGAGCCTTCATTATACTAGGCACAGCCTGGAGATGTAAAAGGGTATTTAATGGACATGCAAGAATTGTGCTTTTCCAGGCTTCATTCATCTCTACAGAACCTGAAAGAAGTTTATGGGCTACCTCAGACTCACTTGAAATTTAGCTGAGCTAAAATTTCCTGGAGAATGCAGGGGCTCTACATTATGTTCAGCACTTTGAGAAAACCAGGTGAGAGGTCCAGGAGACCTCTAGGATTCTATAATTTCTGCTCCTTTTTTCTGCCTTCCTAAAATGCAGAAGGAACATGAAATGCCAGTGCATGTCCAGAGAGGGAAAGGAAGACCTGGGGCTGTTGAACAATTGTGTTAGAGCGGGACAAAATAATAACAGATTTACAGCTTCCTTGTAACAAGGTTGGAGACCAGTTTCCTCCTGCTTTCACAGCTCTGGGAAGCTGTGCCTGCATCAGAAGAAGACCATCCTGAGAGATGCAAGAGAGCCAATTCTGTAAGCACAGCTTGTTCTGAACATGCAGGGGGGACGTGAAGCTCTGCAGCTCTGGGATCTGGGGGGGCCATGGAGGGCATGTTCAGAGGATGTGCCTGCAGATCAAAGGTTGCTGGATACTTCTCTTCTTGCCTGGGGCTGGCTTTGTGTATACAAAAAGGGAGACAAAGGCTTAAAAAAAAGTTCAAGTTTCAAGACTTAGTCCTTACACTGACAGCCTAATCAGCTTGTTACATCATTTGTTTTCAATCTTTTTGTGTCTGTGTCCTTAGAAGAGCTTGTTCCCAGTGTTTCTTGCCTTTGGCTGATGGTTGCTGGGGGTAGGTAGTGACTGTGGCAGGCTGGGGTCTGTCAGGGCAGCAGAGTCCTCCAGCAGGAGCTGTAAAACCCAATTTATCCATGGAGATGAGGAGATCATAGAGCAGAATTTTTCCTATGACCTCTTGGTAAATAATGAATGGCAGAGCCCTACCTCTTTGGAATTGCTTAATTGAGGCTGACAACTCTTTGTTGTATTACAGGATCTGGCTTGTCAGGAGAATTTTAACTTATTTATGAATATTTCATTAACCTCTAAAGACTGGCTGTATAAAATCTAGCTCCTGCCAGGCCCTGTCCTGTTAATGCTGTGTTCAGTGCTAATGTCATCACTGCACATCCAGTACACCTTTCCTCTGAGCTGGGCCTCAGAGTTTATTGTTGGTGGCAGCAAGAACATGTTCACCAAAGGTTAAAATGCCAGGTTTGTGCTTTGGCACAAGACTTGAACATATGGTATTTGAGAGGGAATTGCTGTTTGCCTTTCATTCTGTGACTGCTGCTGGCAACTGGAGGTTCCTGCAGGCATCATCCCAGAGGCTGAAATGGGCAGAGCAGTCTTGGCAGGGCCCTGTGACCTTTGGGTTTTGGCACCAGGAGAGAGATTGCTCACTTTTTATACATTAAAAGCCCAGTGCTTTTTGTCACAGGCTAATCTCAGGATGGGTCATTTAGCTAGAAAATATTCAACCTGCTCTGCTTAACCTGTTCTTTGGGCAGGGTTTGGGGAGCTGGGCTTCTGCAGCTTCCTTTAAAGCAGCTGGGAGGCCCTGTCAGGAGAGCTGCTGCTTTCACATGGCTGGGCCCTTGCCCCATCCTCACATTTCCCAGCTCTGGGAGTTCAGAGAGCAGCTTTAGCAGGCAGCTCTGCTGGCCCCTGCCAAGATGTGCCAGCAAACAGTGCTCCCAGCTGTAGTGAACTGCAAAATTGGTCTGGAGCTGCAGCAGGAGAGAGAGAGCTGTTCCTAAAAGCCCAGGCTGTGTGTTGTTCCATGTGAGCAAGGGAAAGAAGATTAAGTTCAAGCATTCAGTGAAGGCTCCTTTGCTCTCTTTACTTTATTAAGCAGGATTGATTCCACTGTGTTTATGTTAGAAAACAAAGAAACAAAAATGGATGTTGGATTCCTCTTTCCCCTTTGATCTTCCTAGGTGCTTGGTAACTGCATAGATTCTTTTCTGACTGTTTATTATGTGATGATTTTTCAACTAGAAAACTGATGGAGGGAGTGAGAGGTGGGATTACAAGCTCCTGTTTGATGAGAATTCTTGACTGAATGCTCAGGAAACTCCTCGAGGCTATATTTTTAGGAAACAAACTGTATTCAAGCTCTGTACGGAGGAGGTATGACATCTTTGCAGATTTATTTGTTGCTTTGC
This sequence comes from Agelaius tricolor, assembly GCF_023055355.1. Taxonomy (NCBI): domain Eukaryota; kingdom Metazoa; phylum Chordata; class Aves; order Passeriformes; family Icteridae; genus Agelaius; species Agelaius tricolor. The sequence continues at coordinate 4,798,544 of NW_027269279.1, forward strand.
CTGTAAATTATAGCTGCTAGAAGTCTTGATTCTAGCAAAACATGCCTATTCCTGCATGAAAGAAGTGATCTGTGTGATGCTCTTCTCAAGAGCAGACAACTGCATTGTGCCAGCACCACAGCCACGCTGGGCAGGGATGTGGCACATCCAGTCTGGCACCTTGACAGGTTCCCTAAACAGGCTCTTATTCTGTGTTTTGCTGTTCTAACCAGGAGTAATGGGTAGGAGGTGTCAGCCAGTTAAGGCTAATTACTCCAGAGTTGCCTTCTCTCGGTGGACACCAGCTGTTTTGTTCTCCCTGGCTGGGAGGAGCTTTCGGTAGTAATTAAAGGAAACAGTCATCTACACGCCTGGTGGAAGTGGTGGAGCAAGGCTGATAACAGCAGAGAGCTCTGAGCTGAATGAACATGGAAATTAGGTGATCCTTCTTCAGAATGAGCTGTTAAAGCAAAGAGAGGGTTTTGGATGTGGAGCTGTCAAAGGTGTTTTGCTGTCAAGCAGTGGCAGTGAGGTCTCAGCAGTGCCTGCAAGCGTGGGCAGGACAGGCTGAGAGGAAGAGATTCCTTGTCTGCTCCTTTCTTGGAGTGAGGGCTGAAATGTGTAATTATACTTGAATAAACTCATGGGTTTAAATTAATATCTTCAGTTCCCCTGCTCTGTGTGTCTCTTGTACAAGATGTTTGCTCTTCTTCCCCATGAACTTTCCAGGTTTGTTAATTTTGAGCTCTGAACCAGCTTCCATCCATCTGAAATAGGAGTAGTGTTTATTTCCAAAGTCACATCCTGCACCCATCCCAGATTACTAAATAGAAACAAATACAGCACCCAGGAAGGTGGGTGGGTGGGAATGGTGGGCACCTGGTGGTGTTGGGATGTGAGAAGACGCTCGAGAGGGGCAGGAGTCACAGAGCAAAGGTGTGTTGTAGGTGTTTAAGGAAGAACTTGTTGGATGGGCTGTGCAGGAGGAATCTGGGGCTTTGGGGGTGTGATGTGATGGTGATTCCTTCTTCACGTGCTTGCAGCTGGGCAGGCAGCTCAGGTTTGGGCCATTTTGGGACTCATGTGGCATTGGCCTTATTTTGCAGAACAAACAGTTTCCTGCCATACCCTGTCCTGCTGTGATTAGGTATGGAAACCACAGAGTGGCTGGTTAAAATGGGCTGTCTGTGCATTTGTCCTCCTGTTCCTTTGCAGCAGGGCTGAGTTCAGCTTGCTGAGCCTGTCTGGAGTTTCCCCAAGTTGTGCTGGTGCCACACAATGTGGAGGGGAGGTGTTGGAAGGCAAGTTGCAGGCTGCCTGAGCATTGGGAATCAGAGGGGAGAGAGGTGAATGCTCGTTAAGGCTCCCTTGGGGTAGATGAATTAGTTAATGACTATGCTGTGCTTTGAAAATGCAAATGCTGTGTCAGAGCTAAGTCTGATTATAATAATCAATCTTCCTTTGGAGAGGGTGCTGGGTATGAGGAAGGGGGAGAGTGATGAGACTGGGACTGAATTTTTAGATCTCAAATCTGCATTTCTCTGCTGTTCTTAAGGAACTCAATGTTGCCTGAGAGGTCAGCAGAGCTGAGGAGGGGCAAAAGGTGGGTTTGGGGAGCAATCATCCTGGCAAGCACCAGTGGGCCTTGGCAGGCTGAAGTTAATTTTGTCCCTTATGATTGCCCTGGCTGGGAAGGGAGAGGTTGTCATCTGCTCCTGTGTGTGAGCTCCCCCTGCTAATGGGAAAGACAGAAACTGCCTCATAAGCAGGGTCCTCCAGGGATGGGGGACAGGGGAGGGTGGCTGCTGCTGCAGACGTCCAGCCCTGACAGCTCCTTCTCCCCTGGCACTCCATTTGTTTGTAGCAAGCCTTCCCAGTAATTACACCTCTTAATTTAGGAGAGCGAGTGGGAGAAAGGAATATAAATTTGTGTATTAACTTTAGAGATTGGAAATAGGGCAAGTGAACCTTCTCTCTGGGAGATTATATTTGGAAATGAAATAGAATGACATTTGGTATAAACTTGAAAAATTGCTCTCTTTTTACTGCAACAGGAGGAGAAAAGCCACAGTCCAGACTGTATTGGAGAGAAGCAGAAGTCAGCATATGTCCATTTCCCAGTGTGTGTGTATCAACAATAATATATATGCATGAGTACATTTTTAGGAAAATGTTTGCTGAGAGGTTGCTCCTAGCCCTGACTTCTCAGTGATAAAAGCACAGCAAGTTTGTTACAGATGGTGGAGCCCCTCGAGACTGGTGACTGTGATCCAGCCAGCCTTCATCTTCCAAGAGGAAAAAAAAATACATATTTTTTTCTTCAGCCAACTGGGAGATGGGTAGTTCCAAACCACTTTTTGTTGAATATCTGATTTTCTTTGTCTTTATTGCTTTTGTTTCACTATGGCATCAAGGTTTAATTTTCCCAAGAAAATGTACCAACTAATCCTGGGCTGCTTAGCCTGTTTCTAAATGGCAGGCCCTATTTTTTGAAGAAGAGTAAAGTTCACTAGGAAATTTGGTGAGGCTTAGTTCTCCCTCTGTGTTCTTCTCTGCAGATGTTTTGGGGGAACAGCCCTTCAGAATGCCAGTGGGATGGGCATATGGAAGAGGTGGTGGTGCTTTTGCTGAGCAGAATGATCTCTGAAGTGCTCAGCATGGTGGCTTACTTTGCTGTGGTATTGCTGGACATCCAAAGTAAACTCACTGAGGTTTCATGTACATTGGATTTTTGATGCCAGATTTATAAGCTTGTAGACAACACCTTGTGGGAAGAGGCAGAGAAGCTCCTTAGTTTCTGCTACATCCAGTGGAGAGAAGCACAAATGGCACCACTGTCATGTCAAGGTGCTGCTCTGCCTGTTTTCAGACCCCAGAGCATGGGTCACACCCGGGGTCCCCTTTCTCTGTTCTTCTCTATTTTAGCATACACTCTTCCTTTCCAAGTCTGCTTGGTGTTCATACATTTTAAATATTTATGTACTGAAATAGCTCCTTGAATTGTGTTGAGACTTGTAGTCCAACACAACCTCTCAATTCACCTTTCCACGCTGGCTCTGTGCAATTCAGTTCCCATTTATCTCTGCTGTTCAAAATCAGCTCTTTTGCTGAGGAAGGCCTTTCAAAGGATGTTGCATCAGCCCATTGTTAAATAAACCTTTAGACATTTATAATGGATTCAGCATTTCCTGCTTTTTACAGTTCCAAAAATGCTGAATGACGTGCAGACACACTTCATCAGGATAAGATTGCTGTATCAGCCCCTCACTAAAATGCACTCATTATTCAAATAATAACTGTATGTCTCCAGCATGTGTTCTGTGAAATGTGTGTACATGATGTGGGCGAGTAAACCAGCCCCCATTTTTTTTTTTTTTTCAACATGCAAATCCTACTTTGGCAGTGAGTTGAAATACTTTAGATTTTGAGTCCTTTACTACCCAAAATGAGTCACCTAAAGAGAGATTTGATCATTGTTTTGGGCAGCGTGTTTAAAACTTTCAGAAGTTTGTAAATATGGTTTTCGGGGCTGACTGATCTGACCTGTGATAAGCCTCACTCTGAAGATGGGGTGTGGGCAGCAGTGGTCAGTGGGAGGCTCTGGGAAAGCTTTTCTCCATTAATGCTGAAACCTGATGGAGTTGAATGTGAGGAACACCAGGTCCATGGCATTGCAGAGACTCAGGGTGCTTGCTTGGAGGGGACAAAATGGGTCAGAAATGACAAATGCCAGAAATATACCAAGAAAATCAACTCTCTAAAGTTCTGTTTCTTCTAGCTGTCAGGAGATCAATTTATAATTTTGTTTTTTCTGTAATCTCATATGTCTTTAAAGAATTGCTACAGAAGAGAGAAGCAGTGAGGAACATATTTCTTACCCTGCTGTGGGTGTTTGCTATGTCATTAACACTTGGAGGAGAACCACCTTCTTGGAATCTTGTCCAGGCAGGTTTAAAAGTAAGGCTGAAAGAAGAATGATATTTCATATCATTAAATACTAGATGCATTTTCATCTGCATTCTTCCTTCCTCTCTTTCTCCTTTGGTAAATAATGATGGCAGTACTTATTTTGGAAAAATTATTTGCACTTCATCTTTTGGGGCACTTGCATATTTTTGACAATGGGCATTCTAAAATTAGTCTAAATCCTGTATGTGTCCTGATCACTTTTTATGGAGAGTAATAAAGCTGTGCTGGAATTCATGCTTAAGAATTGAAAGAGATAAAATAGTTCAGGATAAATGGGATTACTTTAGGTTGAGAACAAGGGGCACCAATATATTTTGAGAGCAACACATCCTCAAAATACTAAGTACCTGTTCATGTGTTTTATTCATCCATGGGCTTTGATACTACTCATTATTCTGCCTTATCATAAAAACCTTAGGTAGCTTTAAAAACTATTAAAATAACAAGTTGCTAATGTGTTCTGTAGGGTGGGACTATCACTGGGGATCTGATCCTGGGTGATACATTCCCTGAAGCTCCTGCAGATGAGGTAGGTCCTTAGGTCCCTCTTGTGCAGCTTTCAGGACAAGAAGCACAATGCTGTATTTTCACAACAATGTTCCCTGTCTGCTCTCAATGCCAGTTAAAAGATCAAGGCTGACCTGGGTCGTTTGGTATGGAATGGGGGAATACAGCAGTGAGCTGTAATTTGAGCAGCCCTTTTCCCCTCTCTGCTTGGTAATGACTTCTACTAGTTTAATGTATTCAAAGCAATAAAAGTTTAACTCAGCCAGTCACATAAAATTATTGATAAAAATTGGAAGAGTTTAGCTAGGAATAGTGAGTTGGTTCAAAAAGCATAAAATGCCTGCTGAAAGTGGCATCTGGTGAACAAGAGACCAGGGCTGGAAATTAATTTAGGAAAAGGGATGTGATGGGAATTGGGCAGAGAAAGCAGCAGGAGGGTTTGGCTCTTCTTTTCCTTGTGTTTTCTTGAGTCTGTTCTTTGGCACAGGTACTGAGGACCAGTGGACAGGAAGGGACAAACTGGTGGTGAATTATTTCATGCTCATCACCCATTCCAGAGCTATCCTGAGGCTGTGTCAAAGGGAATGATCTTGGAAAGCTCCTCACCTCTTGGGCTTTTTCAACAGATTCCTTATTTTTAGTCATTCTCTTAATTCTTGTTTTGTCTTGCTGCTTGCACTCTATTGCCTTCAGAAAAGCAGAATTGAGTACCAGGAGTAATCCACTCCATCTCATCTCAATTAACTGGTTTTGTCCTGGAAAATACATTAATAACATAATAAATAGCATTTTTAATATCTGATATATTAATGTCTTTGGTGAGATTGGCAGTAAGGGATGTTTTCCTAATGACTGCTAGGGATGAAACCTGGAAACAACACATTTTGAATGAAGTGTTTAATACCTTAATTGTTTTACTTTCTTATTTCATCAACAATTAGTGAGCTTTGAATGGCAGTAATTTCCTGTGGCACAAAATTGTGTCTTGGCCTGAACTTTAAACTCTCCAGTAGTTTTAGTCCTAGTTTTGGGAAGCAGGTGTGTGTCAACATCTCACTCCTCGAGCCAGTTTCATCTGTAGTGAAATCACTGTGCCCTCCTGTCTCTTCTCACCTCAGGCACATCAGATTTTCAGTCCAGGGAGTCTTGGTGCTTGCAAATTGTGAAGACATAAAAATGAGATGAAATGCCCTTACAGCCCAGGTGCCCTTTCCTCCTCATTCTCCTTCAGCAGCTCATTCTTAGAAACCCAGCAGCATCTCATCCTGAGCATACCTGGCACTGATTTTGTGTATCGAGTGAGGTGCTTCTCACAAGCTCACTTGTGTTCACTCTCCCATCTCCTTTTCCTGTCACACACTCTGTTTTTTCTGTGCAGCCACAAGAGCCCCCAGATCCCAAGAGCAGATTGCTCACCCAGCTGTGGGCAATGTCCCCCTTGTCCCCCAAGAAGGTGGCTGTGATTTGTCTGTGTGGGTGAGCAGGTGCCACGTGGGCTTGAGGCTCATGAGCCCTCTTAGCCGGTGATAAATAACTCACCAGCCCTTCCATCCTCAAGTGCTGCCCTCACTCAGCAGAGAAAGCATCCTCAAACTCCTAACAGCAAACACATCCAGGCTTCAGCAGACATGGGAAACAGGAGGCATAATGAGTGTTTTCCTGCTAGAAGTAGGTTGGAATTGAAGCCTACTCCTCATCCCAGTACCTTTTGTTCACATTCCTGGGATTATCTGGTGTGCTTGCTTTATCCCCAGCCATCTGTGATGGGCTGAGCTGGGAGAGATAAGCTCAGTAATCAGAAAATTGAGGGAAGCATTTCTGGCTGTGATAATCTTATCAGGCAGCTAATATGCATTAACATTTGTACAGCCTGATGATGCAGGTGGGCCTTTGCTTATTTTTTATTCCTAGATGTTTCTTGACAGGCAGGGGGAGAATGCAGGGCTTTTTGGGGTGTCAGGGGGAATTAGGTCAAACCATTTTTTGGTGCTTTCTTCTGCTCTGTTCCTTTGGTGGCAGAAGGGGGTGGGAGCATAATCCAACCATCTATTATCTGCCCTCTCCTGCCAACAGCACTGCCATGCTCTGCCTGTCTTTTCTGTTAAGTATGGTAGGGCAAAGAGGCAGCATGTCAGAACTTCACTTCTGTCTAAGCAATATGACTGTCCGTGACAAAATGCTCCTTTTTCTTGTAAAATTGGAGAGTTTCTGCAAAAAGCTTGCAGAAGTTTGCCCTTGCAATGGGATTTTGCTCTACAAGTCTAATCTATGCTGTTGCAGGGAATGGTGTATTAATGGATTATTTCCCTGGTGCTGAGCACTGAACTCTCTGTGGTCATAAGTTTTGCATTTATAATTAAGGCTGGATTGCTTATTTTTTTCCTCCTGGGTGAAAAAATATAATTTCCATCAACAGATTTATTAGGGGAATTAGTCAACAGGTGGTGAAAAGACAGATGACAAAAGGAAGTCCAGAATCTCAAGGATGAGTATGTGAAGAAGGTCTGAGCTGGGAGTAGGTGTTGGAGCAGAAGTTTGAGTATCCTCTAGGTAGTTTGTCTCTGCTTACACTTCATAATAAATCATTTTCTGAGGGGTTTAGAAACAGGTAGCATATGGAGTTTATCAATCTGTGCGTTGTCATGAACTCTGAATTAGGCATCCAGACTGTTACAAGTCAGGGAGCCTGGGAATTGTAGAGTCTGGGTAAGAAGTTCTCATGTCTGCAGAGTTTTGAAATACTTTCTTGTGAGTTCTTACCCAAACAAAGCCAGAGGCAGAAAATATTCTTAATTGTTTGTTTGTTCAGCCAGAGCTACCTGAGCAGCCAGAGCTAGAAGTGTATATTGGAAAGTGCTGGAAAAATTCCCCAGTCTTTTGGATTCAATGTATCTGTGTCTCAGAGCTGTTGTGGACAAGACAGTGTAATCCTGTGGTTCATTTCTTCTGGGAGGGGAATTGAGTGAGGTTGAACTATCAATACTGAACCTCAGGTCCCAGAAAGCTCCTAATGCCACACAGAGTCTTCTGCCTCCCATTATCCATGGGGGAAAATAGGGGAAATACCTGAAAGAGAAACAGAAGCTTTGCTAGTAACATTCAACTTTCTGTGCCTCATCTGTTGTGGAGAAAATGTCAGGAAAGGCAAAAGGAATTGCAAAGGGAAGGAGAGTTCTGAGAGGTTTTGACATCCAACACGAGAGAAGTTGTGCTTCACTTCTGTATCATGAGAAGTCTGCCCTGTGCAGAACCTCATGATTTCCTGCTCCCTTTGGAACTAATGCCTTTTGTCTCCTGCAGCTGGAGGTGGAGATGAAGGTCCTGAAGTCTCAGCAGTGCACGGCTGAGCAGAGCACTGCCATCACCAAGGAGGAGGTGGACACGCTCAGGTAGGCAGAGCAAGGGGAAGGCCGAGCATGTTCCACTCTTTTTGGTGGAACTAATGAGAAGGGAAATGCCTGGGGCAGTTCCACTGCCTGCTATGGTTTTTGTCATCACCTGGTGGAGCAGCAGGTACAGGAACTCACCATGCTTTAGTGCATGAGTTTTATGTGTATAGACTGCCTGTGTCCATGGGCTGCCTGCTGTTCAGGCAATGGGATGATGATCAGAACATATTTTCCTTGTATTCCTGAAGTAGGATGTTCTTTTTCTGAGCACAAGTTTTATTTTCTCACCAGCTTTTATGGATGTGAGAACCCCATGAAGCATTAGCAGAAACACTCAGCCCATGATCTGTCCTGCATTTAGATACTTTATAAGCTTTGCTATCTTTTGGGAGGCTTCAGGCTCTTTTCTTCTGATGTTTGGGGTCTTTTGCTGTCAGTTAATTCATAGGCCTGGCTCCTGCATCACTGTTCCCCCTCTTGACTGATTTCCTGTGGAAATAGCATTGCTGTTTGTTTGTTATTTTGACCAAATCTCGACTGTAAATACAGGATCTGTTGGCACGTGTGTGAAGAGGTTTAGAATCCAGCTTTTGTGCTGCTGATGCATGTGTAGCACTGGAGATAAAAGAGGGATGTTTCCCCTTGTGCATTGCTGGAGATGGCAGAGGGGTACCTGTTGTGATTCAGTGAAAGAGAAGTTACAAAACAGCATTTCAGCAGAGGATACATGGGCATTTACAAAAGCTACAGTGAAGCTAAACAACCTTTCCATGTATTTATTAAAGCTTTTATAGCTTTCATTGCAAAGCAGGTGACGCAATAAATACTGAACACAAAAAAGTTCATCTGTTTCTGAATGTTTAATAAAGTTCCTTTTATTTAAGTTGAGCAAATCAGGTCCTCACAGACTGAGTATTTTATTCTCAGCTGATGTAAGACTTTGGCTGGACTTTCACTTCTTAATTCTTTTATATTTTCAGCTCCATCACAATAAAGTGTGACTGCCTCATAGGACTGAAAGCAAGGTTTTGCAGCAAGCAGAATTTGTAGAAAGCAGAAATTACTGGCCTGTATGTTATAGCTTTGCTCTTGTGCTTTGCCTCTGGAGCTTGTTTTATGGCTTTGAAAGCCCAGTTCCATAGCAGGAGGGAGGTGCTTGAAAATAACACATGTTCAGCTAAGCTATTCCAATACATTTTAGGGTTGTACACCTCATCTTGGGGACTTGCTCCTATAGTTCCCTCAAGGTGCTGTAATAGTTCTGGAGGCCCAAGGCATACATCTCCTTTTTTTATTCTATCATATGTTTGAGTTCTGCTGAAGGAGATAATGCTATGACTTCCCTTTTTCAGGGAGATAAACCTGTCTTCATCAACTTTTGCCTTTTGTGGTTTTTTTTTTTTTTAGCTCATTCAGGCTTTTCCTGTGCTAAGGCACACTGGACCCTCTGAAACCTGAGGTTTGCACTGCTGCAGGAGTATTCAGCACCTCCTTGGCAGCATTAAACCTGTCAGTCCTGATTAATAATGTGCCTGTGTATCAGTAAAGCCAGCAGCCTGTCTGCTCTCTTCTGGGACCTGCAGGTTTGCAGAGTTTTTCTACAGTGCCTCCCCAGTCTCTCTCTCCCTGGTTGGTGTTGCTGCAGCACCCTTTCATCTGGGAGATATTCAGGCTCTTTATTTTCCCCTCCAAGACTCATTATTTGCTGTTTAGCTTCCCTGAACAGCATTTGCTGTCTATTACCTGAGCAGCTTCAGGGACAGTGTGTGTAGGGGGAAGCAGCTGGACTGCCACAGAGTCCAGACCATTCTGGGGGGGGACAGGCTTGTGACACTGGGGATGGAGATGTCTGGCTCTGGCCTGAATGAAAATCTATTTCCTGGGCAGGGATGAGTGGAGCTCACCAAAACCTGCTTCTTATGGGATCGTGGTGTTTGATTCAGCTCAACAGTAGCCCTAAAGCTCCTGATTTTCCCTCTTTGTTTTTAAGGAATTTCTTTACTAATCTCGCTCTCTCCTCCTTCCATGAAATGGTGTCAAACCTTTCCCACAGTGTCCCAAACCCAGGCCAGTTCCCAGTGGGGTGGTTGATGGTGCAGAGCTGTTTCCCAATGATGGGCCATACTCTGAAGGCTGTTTCAGCAGAGGCCAAGCTTCTGCAGTTGTTTCACGTTGATATTTTGGTTTTTCATCTCTCTTGCTCCTGAAGCTGTGGGTGCATAGCAGCCACAGTTCTACGTTTTAATTCCAGACTTTTTTTTTTTCCTGTCATTTCTTTACTTAACCACTTTTTGTTCTCATGGCTGATTAAAATACTTGTCCCAGGCCCTGATGCTGGTTATTTAGTTACAGAGCTGGTTATTTAGTTACAAAGCTTGGATTTGTTTGATTTTGATCACCCTTTTCACTGCTCAGCTCTAACAGTAAATGCCTTGGTGCAAGGCATTTTCTTTCTGCTGAGGCTTTCTTTGCTGGAGCACTGCAAGCCAGTCCCTGCTCCTTTCTCCTTAATGTTGGCTTCTATTACTGCTTCAGACATCTCCTTTACACTCTCAGGCACTCCACATCTGAGTGGAGAGAAATCTCAGAATTGACTCCATAAAGATTTTTTTCTTATGTTTCTAGACTTAAGCAGTCAATGAATATGGTTGGACTTTATTTTGCATTTTCTGAGCATTGTTCAAGAAACTGGGCCAAGTTCTTTTTTCACAGAAGAGGCTCCTTCTCAAAGGAACACAGAATAAATCACTGTATTCTCCCAGCCCTTTGGAGCTCAGGAAGAATGTGCTGTGATCCACATCAGAACACTCCTTGTGGCTCAGCTGGATGTGTCCTCTCCATACAGCAGCAGTGAACTGGGTGGGTGTGAATAAAGAACAGAAGGGGTTTGGAGGAGAGCAGGGATCAGAATGGGAAGGGATAAGGTCTGCTGTGCTCATCCTCCTCCTGTGACCCTCAACAGCACCAGTTCACTCAATTCTCTGTAGCTGCTAAGGATGGCAACACAAACTCTACTGTTACTCCTTCCTTCTACACAGCACTGCCAGAAACTAATTCTGGGAGAAAACATGGGGAAGAACACAAACTTCCAGATTGGAAAGGGGAAAGAAATGCCACAGTTTCTGAGGGAGTTATTTCCATCTCTGTAGTTTATTGTAGTCTTTGAAATCCTGTAACCTACAGGATGGCCTGTCAGCTGCTCTGGGCTGAGCCCAGCCTCCCCTGTTAGCTGCTGTCAAGAAGGAATGTGGAAAACAGGAGCCAGCAAGAGGAGTGTGCAGAACAGGAATGGACTGTTGAGCCTCCAGACATTTCCATATAGACCCCGTGGCTAGGAGCTCACTTCTGAAAACAAAAGCAGGGGAGACATAAAGGAGGAGGAAAAAAAATCCATATTAATCCTTTGAATCTGTATTTACCTCCTGTGAGTGAACGAGAGCTTTTAAGAAAAATACCTTTTGTCTCATTTTTCTTTAGTATGGAAAGTAAATTTTCAGCCAGAAACTTGAAAGACTTTATCAGTTTTTCCTCCTTCTCTTGAGAACAAAGTGCTATTTCGTCAGACCTTTTATAACTTTAAATGTGAAACTCTCTCCCAGCATCATCGTTTCTGGAGAGACAATAAAAGCAGTGCTAATGCTGTCATTTCTCACACTTTTTGCTGCTCCCTCTGAAATAATATTTGTTTATATTCTGCAGATCCTGTGAAAAGAAACAGTGGTCAACCCATTGAGTTCCTGCACTGTAGAGTACAGCATTTGGGCATTAGCACCTTTTAGAGGGAAGGTGATAACTGTGCAGAAACTGGTATTTCAGAATCTATAAATAAAAGGAATAAATTTAAAAAGAACTTCACTGAAGACTTAAGTGGCAACAGCTGAAGGACCTTTTCAGCTGGAACAAATCTGAACTTTTTCTTTCTGCTGTCAAGCTGCAACCCCAGTAAATCCTAAATGTTTTCTGTGGATTTAGTGACTGGGTAGAGTTACAGTAATTCAAAAGAAATTCATGTCCTTGCCAATGCCCATTAGTCACACTTGCTGATATTCTGTCTGCTCTGCTCCTAACACCATCTCAATGCCATCTGGATCCCTTAATAGCATCTTCCCAACATACGTTTTGTGCTCCATTCAGTATTTTCCTGTTCTGCAGTAGCTCTTCCACATGGCCTTGTCCCCTTGGCAGATGGGGCCTCTGTGAGACGTGTCCTCATTGGTGATCTCCACAGGCAGCCACATAACACAGCTGAGAACATTAAAAACCAATAAAACCAGGATAAAAGGATGATGGTTGGGGGAGTTTCCACTGGTTAATTCCACTTAAAAGCTCTGGATTCAGAGACACTTTTGGAGTGCGTGGATGCTGTTGAAAATCCAACAGATTGCCCCCTTTTTTCCTTTCTGAGGTAGCAGCAGCCTTGTCTCACGATCTCAGGTTTTTAGACAGACTGAAAACACACAGTGGGATGTCTCCTGATTCCCACAAGTGTCATTTTAGGAGACCTGAGGCTGTAGGTGGGTTTTTTTTCCCTCCTTCCCCCTTCTGATTTGAGATAAGGAAACATGCATTTAAGGCAGTAGGAAGCTCTGTTTTTAAAAGAGGGAAAATCCATGAGGCTGAGCAAATGCCAATGAATCTGTATTCTTGCACTAAACTTGATCTTGTGAAAGGTTATGGAGGTGGCATCAATTTACCTTATGCCTGTGGAGCCTTCAACTCTTGGTTTAGCTGTCTGATACAGGAAAATCTTCTAGACAGGTGAAGAGATCTTTGCCAGAGATTAAATATTTTCATGTTTCCAAACCCCTGTATGGAGAAGTTTATGAATTCTCCATAAATTAATTCAAATGGTTTCTTCCTGTATCACGAAACTTGACAATGGTGTTGGTATTTCAGAAAGTCACTGATGTTTCTTCCTTCCTTGTGGCACAGGGCTGTTTTTACAATAGACACCAGCTTTTAAGGCCAGGTTGGATGGGGCTTGGAGGAATCTGGTTTAGTGGAAGGTGTCCCTGCCCATGGTGGGGAGGCTGGAACTGAATGATCTTTAAGGTGCTTTTTAAACATTCTGGGCCAAAAATTGAGCTGGTAGAGGATTGTGCTGTGCCCAGGTGTTTCTGTACCCTGCTTTTCATGGTGCTCACATGGATTTGTCTTGGGTTGTTCTCCCTGCTTGCAGGTAACTCCAATATGTAACAAGTGGAGGATTGCCAACTGGTGATAAAATAGCATCACCTCTCTTGTGCAGGTATTCCTGGAGGGAAAAGGCACAAGGAATGTGCATCAAGGCTGCCTTTGTGGCTGCTGGTGCATCCCAAAGCAGTGCACAACCATCCCTGTACGTGAACCTCATGAAAAAAATCCATAAATGAAAAAAATCCAAGTGCCAAGCCAGTAAATATTTTTCAATATTTGACTTCCATATTTTAACCACCAGCTGCAAATGCTTTGCTGTGTTTATATATAGATAGGATTTCCCTTGCTTCTCTCTCTTTGCCATTGGGAAGTGTTTCCCAGGGGGCTGGGAAGCAAAGCTGGAATAGCACAAACTGTTTGCTAATGGCTCTGAATGCTTTCCCACTGGAGATCCAGGACACTTAAGAGTGTTAAAAATAAGATAGGAGAGGGATAAATGGTGAAAGCACTAGTCAGTCCCAAAATCCTCTTGGCACAAAGGCTGCAGCAATGCTTGTGTTCCTCAGGGCAGAGGAAGCAGCAGGTTTTGTCCCTGAAGGAGAGGCAGGGAGTGCCCCAGGTTCAATGGGCTAACCTTGCCCAGAGCATGGCAGAAGCCCTGCATCCCCACATTGTGTCAGGAAATGAGGGTGCCCCCAAAGCTGGGACACTGGGAAGGAGCAGACAGCAGGGGGGTGAGCCCAAGGCCATGCTCATGCTGGGACCCCCAGCTCAGGGGTGCTCCTGTGCCTGTTGCAGGTGGCTCTGGAGAAGAGGAGACCCCAGGATGACCCTAAGGGGCTACAAGAGAGTTGAAGAGGGACTTTTGACCATGGCATGAAGCGGTAGCACAAGGAGAAACGGCTTAAACTGACACAAGCCAGGGCTAGAGGGGAAATTGGGAAGAAATTCTCTTCCCTGTGAGGGTGTGGGGAGAGGGTTGCCCAGGGAGGCTGAGGCTGCCTCATCCCTGGAAGTGTCCAAGGTTGGATGGGGCTTGGACCAACCTGGGGTAGGAGAACGTGTTCCTGCCATGGCAGAGTGGGGAACTAAGTGATTTTTACTGTCCCTTCCACCACAAACCATTTCAGGATTCTGTGATACCTGCAGCCTGACTGGGAGTGCCCCGGGCTTTAAATCACCGTGCGCTCAGCAGCGAGGCACAAAGGGCACAAACAGATTATTGAATCCTAAAATTGCAGGTGAAATAGCACAAAAATGTAATGGCTTGAATCTACCCTCATTACAGCTGTGTCTCAGGTCTTTGGGAAGAGTTTTCTGGCTGCTGCTGTGAGTGATTTTCAAAGGGCAACTGAGAGGCCTGATCTTAAACCTCACCACAGAGACAAGTTCTGCAGGCAGAGAAAGGCAGCATCAGATTATTTGTGAGGCTGGATGGGGAGAAATTTGTTCCCAATTAAAATTCAGCATGTCAAGGATGGAGAAAGTACTGATGAGAGTCCTGTGTCTGGCTGTGACCTTTCAGGAGCTGTTGCACTGTTGTTCCTCAGAGAAGAGTGTTGCTCTCCTCATGCCCTGTTCTGCAATCCATTTAGAAATACATCGTTAAAAGCATTAATTCCACTTTGAATTTCCATTTTTCCTGACCTTTTCAGTCTCCTGCTGCAGCATCCTCCTTCCCCACTAGCTTGGTGTCTCTTCTGAAAGTTATTGATGATATTTTTTAATGGCCTGGACAGTGCTAAAGCTGTTCCTCGGCATTTTAGAGGCTTCCAAGAGCAGAAAAAATGAGATTTTATAATATTTGAAAATTGCCAGCAGGGGTCAGGCTTACAAATAATTTAGGCAATCCAAGCTGCATATTTATAAAGGAGACATTTCTGTGCTGAGCATGATGTAGATCAACCTGCTTCTATGGAAAAGTTTGGAACTGTTGCCAAATGAATAGGAGAGATTACTTCTTCCTCATACCTGAAATTGCTGTTGCATAATTTTGGGATATTGGCAGATGGTTGCATACTCTATTATATGGTGCAAGGATTTTCAGCTTAATTTAGATAATTTAAAAGTATTAAGCAAGTTAATTAATTTTTAAGACTATTCTGAGAAAAGGCTCCTGAGAAAATTGAATCCAAAGATCAGTGTTGTTCTGTATTAGTTGCACAATTAATTCCAAGAAGTTAACATGTGGAAGGGGAGAGTCTTGAAGGAGCATCAGGATTTTGTACTCTGTACTTAAATGCAAGCAAAACTTTTGTATCCAATCTTTTATACATAAATCTCCTGCCTAACAACTTTGATAGAGTTCTCTGAAGGATTCACCCATCATTCACCAATCTAAGGCTGGTATGGTTGATCAAATGTATTTGACCTTTCAAAAAGCTTTGAGCCAAAGGTCATAAAGAAACTTTGATGGAATAAAAAAGGAGATTTTTTTGTTGGATTGATAAGAATATATAAACCCTGGAGGTCTGGCTGTCCCAGTCTGTGGGGGTGGCCAGTGGTGGGTGCCCGTGTGAACTGGACAGAACATCTGGGTACCTTGCCAGGAGGCTCTCCTGGATTCCCTGTGCCTTTTCTCCAGGATTTCCTGAGCTACAGATAAGGCAAGATATTTTTTACTTTGTAAAACTCCATGCATTTTTCTTCTGTTAATTTGCTTGTGTAATACAAAGTTAAAATATAGAAAATCAAAGAATAAATGTTTTCACAATGCTGAGGGTTTTTCCACTATGTCCTAGAATGGTTTTGATTGGGAATTGGGACCTTGTCCAACACAGAAAAGGGGTTTGTGAGTAGTGAGGTGGCAGAGTTTGAGATAATAGGAAATTTTTCAGCTTATTAGAGCATTCAGAATTTCAGAAGAAATCTTAGGATACTGCTTGAGATGGGAGATGAAGTTACATGTCAATAATTGCCAAACCCATGCACATAAGAAAAAAAACCCCTTACTTTTACTCCCACAACAGAGAGCTCTAAATGAGCTGTTGTCATTCAAGAAAGAGATCTGACATTATTGTGAAGAGCTTTCTGAAATATCAGCTAAGTGCTCCATAGTTAAAAATACAAATAGAATACTAGAAGCTGTTGGAAAGAAAGTTGAAAATAAAGCAGAAATCCTCATTGTATCACTGATTATGTCTGAGTAGCTCTTTGTAGTTCCAGCTTATTTCATGTCAAAAACTCTATATAAAACTTGAAGGAACGAGGAAGAACAATAAAAAAATGGAAAATCCTTGGTGTGAAGGAAGACTAAACTGAGATTCTTCAGGAAATAATAGAGGAGGCCTGTACTGTGGTGTGGAGAGGGGAGTGTGGTACAATTATTCACGACTTTTCATAGCAGAACTAACGGGCACAGTGAAATAATCTCATGTGAAGTATAAAACAAACTGAACTAATTTTTTATACAGCACATAATTAAATTGTGGAACTTACTGCCAAGGAGTATTGTGAAGGCCAAAAGTATAAATCAGATCAAAAAGAGATTTGATGCCTCATGGAGGTTTTAGCTGCTGGTGGTTATTAAACATGATGGTCTAGACTCAGTCTGTGGTTCAAAAGGTATCCAAGCTGAACTTGCTTTATGTTCAAATTGTGTATTTTTAATATTCTTTTACAAATTAAAGTTTCATCATATAAACACGTCACTTTTAACCATATGTTTTAGCTGCCTCTGTAGTGCAGTTTTGTGGTACTGAATGCAGGAATAATCTGATACCATTTCTAGTTTCATGCTGTACTTGATTATTTGTGGTGGGACTGTGCAGGGACACCCAAAGTCTATTATAATTTTCCCTTCTTCTCCAGGTTGAAAATTGAGGAGCTGGAAGCTGAGCGCAGCAAGCTGGCAGAGGAGAACAGATCTCTGGGAATGCAGCTGGAGAAGCTCACTCTGCAGGTAGGAGTGTGGGGGTCCAGAGCAGCTGGAGACCACCATGGTGTGGTCCATGAGGGCTCCCATCTGGGCAAGGCACCTTTGGGCAGCCTGTGCTGACTGCACTGCCACACCTGTGTTTCTGACCATGCCATCACAGGGGTTTGATCTCAGATGGAATCACACAGATTCAGTTGTCCTGTTGGATGACTCTCTCTAGGACTTCTCTTCTTGGAGCCTTAAAATGGGTCTGTATTACGTAGCTCCACCACTAGAAGTTGTCTGTCCCCAAATTCATTCATGACAAAGTGAGAGCATAGGCAGGGCTGGACAGCATGGAGTGGATGGGAATTTTGAGCTTTGTTCATGTTGAAGTCTCCTCTCTGCTGGTGTCAGTGATGAGAGCAGAGGCCACCTCAGCAGGCAGGAGTTTTCCAAGGCAGGAACCATCAGTGCTGTGGAGGGGGTGAGCTGGCAGCACCCACAGCTGTGGAGTCAGGAGGATGGAGATGTGTTCCCTTTGCTGTGCTACCCTGTGTGCTTTGCCTGTTCCTGGTGCTGGCCTCTATGGCAGAAGGTGTTCAGCTTTTGGGATAGATCTGTGAAATCCTACACGAGGGCACCTGCAGCAGAGAAGTGGGCTTGGTGTTCAGGTTGTTGTTACCCTAGGAACAGCTTTCCTGTGCAGAGGAAGAGCAGGGGAGTTGCTTCAAGCTTTTGTGATGTTTCCTGTTTGAAAGATGCTGGAGCAAACGAGAACCTGACCCTGTTGGTTCAATCAAAGCCCACCCACCCTTCTTGAAGAAGAATATTATCTCTTCCTTCTTTTCTCTCTGATGTGCTGAACAATTTGTCATCGTAGCATTCGCTTAATTTTTCTTTCTTTTTATCTTTATTTTTTCCTTTTTTTTTTTTTTTTTTTTTTTTTGCAAATTGCTTCATGGTAGAAAACCTGCATGAAACCTGGTTTGAAATTACCCAGATTTCAGCCAGACCATTGATTTTATCTTGACACCTATTAGACGTGAATCAAAATTTCTTTTTTTTATTACCCGTTCCTGGAGACAGGGGAAGTGACAGCTTTGATAAAGCAGGGAGCTAAGAGCTGCTGAGCATCTCTGCTGAGCCATGTTTAGTGTGAAACCTGTCACCCTGCTCTCCTTTAATTGGGTTTCAGTCATCAGAAGGAGATGAAAGCTTTGGGCTGGTGTTTGGATGCTTAGGTCTCCCAACAAACACACAAGCAGCTTTGGTTTCAGACCAGATTACAGCTCAGGTCATGGTTAATCTGCCTACATGGTCTTAGAGTGGTTGCTGGCTTTCCAAGAAGAGCTGACCAGAGGAATTCCCTATTTTAGTCATGGTATCTTGAAATATCACAAAGATCTGCTTTATTTATTCATACAAAGATGAACCAAGTGATTTGAGATGCCAAGTCTTAATAGCAGGTCTAGGAAAGAGAAGGCTTGGAGTTAGTGAGCTGAATTCAGGTAATGATGCCCTTCCATCTCTCTTGGCAAGGCTGAGGACGTGGCTTTAACTCCTTATTTAACAGAAGGCTGCTCCCCCTGTCCCTGAAGTCTCACTTTACTTGTGCCTTAGAGAACTTGATGCCTAAAGTAGTTTTTTTGAAAGAGAGGGAGCAGAGAGGAAAGCACAAGTACAGGAATATGTCAGCTGAATGCTAAAGTGTCAGTATTGATCAGTGTGTGCCCACCTGAATGGCCAAGAACTCCTCAGAGGGAAAAACATCAGCCTTCCCAATTTTTATTCACCCTGTGAATCAAATACCTTGACAGGCCAAGCTTAAAATGACTCTTTATATAAACACATTGAAAGAAGGTTTGTTAGAGTGAGAACCCACAAAGTTAAGGAAAAGCTTAGAAATTCACCTCTTCTATCAGTGCTGAGCAAATATGCTGAAAATGTCATTATACACTCAGATAAGGTCACTGAAGTGTTGCCAGTTTGACATGTTATTTATTCCCACCTCTGAAAGAAGTTATTGGGAAATGATGGGTTAAAATAAAAGTCTGTATTTTGAAAGGAAAAAAAGCAATACAAACTACATACAGAAGTCACAAGGAAGTTTTACTGAACAGGAAGATGACTAAAACTACAAAAATGGGAGAAGCATGGCTTCAAATCAAATAAAGATGTACGAGAAGGGGCTGACATTAAACCAGGTAGAATGAGGGTGATTTCTGACAAATCCTTATCTGCAGTTCTTTCTTGTAAAGTAAAATCTCTGACTCCTGGAATTTTATCTACTAAAGGAAAGAAATGTAGAAGGGACATATTAAAGTTGGGAATTTTGAAGAGACAGGTTGTAGAATTAAGGCTCTGAGTGCTTTACACTGAACTGAATCTGTTGAGTTCACAAAGTTGTGTTTGGTGCATGAAATCTAGGGAGATACAGCTAATAATTCATAATTTAAAATGTCAGTTTGAATGTATTGAGGTGTGGAGTTTCAAAAGTGTTTGTCTCCAAATCAGGGAATCATTTAGGTTGAAAAAGACCTCAGATCATTGAATCCAACCTATGGCCCAACACCACCAGACCATGGCACTGAGCCATGTCCAGGCTTTCCTTAAACACTTCCAGGAATGGCAAATCCACTGCTTGCCTGGGCAGCCCATTCCAATGTCTAATCTCCATTTCTCTGAAGAACCTCCTCCTCTCACATCCTTTGTATCTGAATATTGGCACAGGAATTTTGCTGATTTCTCACAAAAACCCACTTTGTGAGCAAGGGGATCCTGATGGACTGGGCAGGGGCCAAAGGAGCACCTGGAAAGGTGCTTTTGGTGTGTGACTCAGACTCCTTGAGCTCAGTATTAGCAAAAGAACTAAGGTGCTGATACCTCTCCTCTCCACAGCCATATAATATCTGACATCCTTTTGTATTCTGTGCTTCTGTGGGGACAGCTTGAGTGATGCCTGAAGGTGTTTTCCACCTCCACACACCCTGTCTTCCAAAACCCCTTGCCTCTTGACACCTAGCTGCAGGCTGCATTGATTTTCCTTCACTGGTATAAAGACTTTAGCATGGATATCACTCACTGGCCAGGTCTTTACTGCTAATGAAAACCTCAGATTACAAAACACAGGAGATGTAGAGCTGTAGAGAAATGACACCTGGTTGAGACTGCCTCCCTGGTGCCCAGGATATTATCTTAAGGAAAACATTTGAAACCCTGGCTCAGGAGAGGGATTCAAATAATATGAAAAGAGTGGGCTTAAGCACACAATTTTATCTCATCTTCTCTACCCTCCTTCCTTTCGATGAAGCAAAATAACATTTCCAGGAAACCTGAGCTGCTACTACTTGGCCCATGGTGGGCAGGCTGAGATTTCAGAGAAAGGCTTGGTTTGTTTGTTATCTGAAGTGATCTGGACCATTTTCCAGAGGTGCTGGTGGAAAAGTGCAGCTTGATGCTGGGAACAAAAAAGACTGATCAAATCAGTGCTTTTTGGATAAAGTGGGAGGAAGGAGTTGTGAGGAGTGTTCAATTAGCATTTCTTACTGCTAGGAGCCCTGTGTTTACAGGCAACCAAGCGGATGTGAAGTGTTCCTTATGCAAATACTACTCTCCTGCTTTTCCTGCTCTCCTCTACTCTTCCAGCTGAAGAAGAGATTCTTCAAGGTTGGCTGCTTCAAGGAAGATTGATTAAAATCAGCTGCAGTTTGATTTAATTGGATCCATGTGCTTGGAGAGGGAGCAGGACTAGTTAAAGCCCTCGTAATTAGTTCACAGCTGGTTGGTGAGAAAAATGAAACTCCAGTTAGAGTTCAGATAAGTGGATCTGTATGGATAAAAGGCAAGTAGATGGGTGGTTTTTTTTTACATTGAGATGTGTTTGGGCTTGAAAATCACCTCTAGTCCCATAGCCAAGCTGGCAGCGTAATCCCTTTGAGCATGTGCATGTGTATTTATGAGGCTGAATGGAAAGAATCTGTATTTTCTGGCTTGTTTCTGAGTAAAAAGAATCACCTGTGCATGCTGGCAGTCAAAAAAACCTGATAGAAAGCTGGGAGAGGATCTTGGGAGTAGACAAAACCCAACAAGGGCAGTTTGTCTGTGGGAAAGGGTCATGACTTGGCACAAACTCTGCACTGTCCAGCTTTTACTGCCATGTCCCTACTCACAGTAGTAACTGGTTGTGTTTAGCATCTTTGTGAGTCAGCAATAAGACAACAACACTCTCAAAAAAAAGCAGTATTATTCATACATATTGAAATTATTGATTTTTGTCTATTATTTCAAAACTCTGAAAGAGCTGACTGACCACATAGTGTGGGGACAGTCATCAGAAATCTTACCCCAGACAGAAGCTGGAATTTATGTTAAACTTTGCTGTTGGACTGGAAGGGACTGTATTGCCTATTATGGTGTTCTTGAGAGAAGTGCCTGCTGGGTTTAGTTCTCCAGAAGTGAGATGCCCATGAATGATAGAAATGCTGGACCCCCAGAGCATTCATGTGTTTCTCTTTCCCCTTATCTCTGCAACCCTCGTGCTTGGACTGGCCTCCTCCTTCTTCTAGTGCTGTATTTTGAGGGAATAACAAAACATCTGGGAGCTGTACCCCAGGGGAAGGTGGACAGAGAATGTTTCTCCTCTTTGAGCATTAATGACTCATTTTATGGTTAGGGCTTTGGCAGCCAGGCAGTGACTGGCTTGGAGTTAAGAGCCCAAGGGAAAGCTGAGGTCATTTAACAGTCTAACTGTTCATTTTGTGACCAGTAAAGAATGATGAATGAATCATTTACACTGTTATAAAACTTAAAAGGACATAGTCAACCTTTCAAGGTTCTCTAATTGGCCTCTCAAATGCTCACATTCTTCCTGGATTATCTCCATCCATGCCTTCCCTTTTCACAAACTTCCTGTCCTTTTTTCTTCATCTGTGCATGCCTAGGTCTGTGTTAGCCTCTGTGGCACAGCTGGTCCCTGTAGAAAACCTCACCTATCTAAGTTCAGCTTTTTTTTTTTTTTTAGAAGGCTTCTTTAGCTGGTTCTGGGCAATTCACTTGGCATATCTTCAGTCAGGTACTGCTTGTGGGAAGGTGTAGGAACAAATTTGCGTGTACTCCAGAGGGACTTAATTATGAGATAGAATAACTGAGAGCATACAGGAGGAGATCTGCAAAAAGAAGATGAAGAGAGGTGCAGGTCCAGGACTGCAGAAGGTTGGATCATCTTGTGCTGCCCCACTCATCCAGTGCATCGAGTTCATGGGAGCATGTGGGAGTGGATGGAGAACAGAGTGATTTGTGATCCATTCCACAGACTCCTGGATTTAAACAGCCATAAGCTCATCTTTTACAGGCAAAGCTTCTCCTCTATATTTCACAGGCAGCAGCAGGTCTGCACTGGCCTAAGGAAGTGTATCTGCTCAAGTGGATACAGGCAGAGAGCACTCTGGGGATCACTCCACAGTTTTGCTCAAAACAGCAATGAAAAACGTGATAAACAGATATCATGGGTATTAATTTATGACAGCTCAGAGATGTGTAATGCTTGCATAAAACAGGGGAGAATATTCACACAGGAAGCTGTCTTTGATTGAAGAAGGGGCCAGTGAGTCTGGTTCTGGGGATGACAACAGCACTGGAGAGAAGGTGGCACAGGGGCAGAGGGACACCATGGAGTCACCCAGCATGTCCTAGTGGTTGGTCTGGGCAACACCTGTGCTGTTACACCACCTTCATTTCAATCGTCTCTTAAGCTGGGCAGGAGAAGCTAAGTCTGAGCTGCTCTGCTGTGTGGGTGTCCCTGGTGTTCACAGGGAGCTGCTAAAGGGGATGTGCTGAAGTTTCACCCAAGTGAATGGGAAGGGAAAGAGCTTCCCCTGTAATGCACCCAGAAATGGTGCTGAAAGGATTATACATGTTGTTTGGGAAAAAAACATTGTGTATCTCATGCCACGTGGATTAGGTACTGCAGGAAATCCTAGAAGTGGTGTAAAATAGAAGGAGTGTAGAACCTGCTGTGATCCAGCCCCTGGGGATTACGTGACACTGAATTAGCTGGGGCTATGCAAATATTTGTGCATGTTAATTCTGAATACATTGCTGTTCTTAGAATTAACAGAAATTAGAAATATTCCATGGGAGCAGAGAGGAGAAGCATAAACATGCCATTTACTTGTAGGTTTGTCATTAGGTGGTTCAAGGAGAAGCTGTTTGATGGCCTTGGTGGCCCTGATAAATGTGATGTGCAAAGTGGATGTCGAACCAAACAAGGACAGGCACAGAACAGACTTGCTAATGTTTGTTAACATCAGAGACCACGAGTGCACAGGTTCACATTTGTGCAGGAAAATTTTACCAACATGCCCTTTAAAAAAATTTTTTTTAAAGGGATTCACACATTGAATATTAAACACCTGAAGCTCTATAAATTCTACTGCCAGAGCTGCCACCGTATTGTTTATTTCATGCAGCACCTTTCTCAAAGTTCTGCAGAAACTGATTAACATTTGCATAATACATTTAACACGAAAATCCAGAATAAATTCATTAATGTTCTCCTGCCACTACCCTTGAAAATATCAGCAGCTGTGTGGCATCACAAAGCTCATTAGATGAGCAGAGGGGGAGGAAGGGCGAGCGCTGGATTTCCTGAACAGCTCTGAAACAGGAAAGGTCAGTGCACCGAGTGTCAGCACCTGAGCAGCAGCGTGGGGAGCTCAGAGCAGGCAGGGAGAGCTGGGCCATGGGGAATGTCCTGCAGGAAAAGGTCTCTGTTCCACTACACAGGAAGCATGAACTTGAGGAGGTGCCATCCATGCTGGAGTAGAAAAAGCGAGCGCAAAATGCAGATGAGGACGCTGCTACACTAACGAGGTACATGTGTTCTGCAGGGGCAAGCAGCAGGAAATTGTTCCAGTCCTTCTGTGGTATAAGAAAGCTGGCTTGGAACAAAGCTTGGTTTTGAGAACAGGTGTTGCAGAATAAATGGTGATGTTTTAAAAGTCTGGTTGCATGGCAGCAGAGCACTAAATCTGGGGTGAGTGCACTGCCTTCATGGGAGTGAGGGGACAGAGACACCATTGGTACTCTTGTATGGTAAAAAGAGCAAGAGTATACAAAAATTAGTCATTTCAGCTACAAATGCTGAAATGGCTAATTTTTGTATATACATTCATACTCTCAGTTGTGTATTTAAATTCCCACCCAAAAACTTAAAATGTGTGCCAGTCAAGTAGTAGTAAGTAGCAACTCCAGAAGGCTTCTGTGTGTTTCACTGATCCCCAGAATCACCCTGTGGGTGAATACCAAGGCTGATGAGACAGAAACAACCATTTTAAAGTGAGACTTCACTTTTAAACTCCTCTAATCTTACTTCTCTCACAAAGAAAAAACAAAGTTTGAGGAAGCAATAAGAGTGACTGTCCCTTTATAGTTTTCTTGTTTTTCTCTGTAGTCATTCAGTGGCACAAATTAGTTTTCAATTGTTCTTTCTTCATTTTCTGTTATTTTTCTGCTGCTTTGAATTCTGCTTCCATGTCACAGAGACAAAACAAAAATGTCATTTAGACCTGTGTAAGGCAAATAATGCTTCACAAGGTTTGTTTACTGAAGCTTTGTGCTTTCTCTCAGACTTTTATGAGTACCATGTCCATGAGTTGCTGCTCTCTCCACATTAGGCTTTGAGCTTTTCATTACTCATTACCATTTCAGCCTTTGGTTGATGACCCAATTATTTCTGAGTTTTTGATTAAAACAAAGTAATAGGTCACAGTTTTGTGCTGCCCTTGTCTTTGCCATTTCTGTTGTGGTCTGGCTTTGTAAAGTCCAAGTTTTCAGTAATATTCTTCAGCAGTTTTATTCTTTTGATACTCTGGTTATGGTGCCATATTTTTTTCTCTACTTCTTGGTATATGTAAAACTTGACACCATCTCTAGGAGACAAAAGGCCAGGATATGTCACCCAGATTATGGAAAAGAAATAAGTTGGAATTCAATAATATTTTCTCTGAGTGTGTGATGAGGGAAAGAGGAAATGTTTCATGTCACAGTGAAGAGTGGGCAGTGTTTGTAATGATGTTAAAATACACATGAGGAAATGGGGAGATGCTCTGAGCTGAGGCACTGGTGGGGGTGTGCATCAGAGAAACATTTTTGTGACCTCTGCCAGGGGGATTCAAGCATGTGAGATGTTGATAGGTTATCTTACACATCCCAGAACTCTCCCCTTTGATCAGCCTGACCTACCACCTCTGTGACACTTGGAGGCAGAGATTTACATTGTAAAAATGGGTTTCCTCTGAAGAATTTCTTCAGATAGCAGGAAGGAAACTCAACATGCCTCTGTCACTGGGATGTGTGGCATTGCCATTCATCTGGCAGTGCAGGCTCGTGGTGTGCCTGGGAGTAAATGGGGAGAAGTAACACCCCAATAACAGAGCATTTCTGTCAGCACACTGAACACAGACCATGAGACAGACCCTTCCAAGACCAACTTTAGCTCAATTTCCATTTGCTCTTTTTTGATAAGACTTTAAAGAGACATGGATCCAGGCAAGTCAGGAAAAAAGTAATTGTTTTTGACAGCTTTCCTAGCTAGATTTGAAAGACAGGTAACAGTGGAATGGAAGATGATGCCTAATTTAGGTAGAAAGGCTGTTCTGTTTAAATGAGGATGGACAGTTGGAGTGGCAGGGTAAGTGAAGTGCTGTGAGAAGAGCATCCCCTTCGTATCTTTTTTAAAAAATGAGCAGTTTCCCATGAGGGGGTTCTGTGTGTTCAGGAGGGTGTCTGGAAGGCCCAGCTGTGTTCCCTGCAGCTGGGAGGGCTCCCAGGGGATCCATCACAGCCCTGCTCAGCCGAGCACGGGGCTCAGCTCCATCAGGTGCTCTGCTGCTTCCTCTGATCAACATTTCAACCCCACATTTCCTAAATGATGCAGCAGCCCTGTGCCTGTTCTTTGCATTTTTGGCAGGACATTTAAAACGAAATAAAAATTCCCTGAAAGCTGTTGTGCATGTTGGACATGACAGAAGATGTTCAGTTGAGATTGTGACCTTTCAGAACAAAGAATCTGCTTTTGAAAAGGGGGTTCATTGTGCTTCTGGCTCTAGTAAGATGAAAAACTTGAAAAACCAGTGACATGAAGGCTGTGCAGCAAGGATGAGCTCTCCAGAGGTTCTCTTGTGTATTTTTGGTTGTCTTCCAGTGGATGCATTCTTTCTCTCTGTGCAGTGCTACCACAGTTCCAATCAGTAGTAATTACAGAAATTTTCTCATTTTTATGAGTAGAGGGATGTGAAAAGCTGTTGACAGCAGTCTGCAAGGGAGCTCAGCTGTGGAGCTGCCTTCCCTCTGGATCCATCACAGCCAGAGCTGCTGACCTTAAGGTGATTTCCCAAGGAGTCAGGGCTTGCTCAGAGGTCAGTCTTTTCAGTGTGGAAGGAAAAGTGTGATTAGATATGTGTGAGCTCTTATGATTAATATTAACATGGTGGAGCTGCCTGAACATTTAAATGCAGCACTGGGGAATTTAATTTTTTATATATGTATATGTATATTTGCAAATGATTATTAGAATGCATGTCAATGTATTTAAATGTAGACATGACTTGATGTAGCTAGGTGTAAAATAGGACTATCACCTACATTGGCTCCACAGAATCCAGCTGGGGTGTGGTCAGAGGGATGGCAAAGGTGGCCAAACAGGGAGGGAAATGCCTGCTCAGGAGGGAGAACAGATGGTGGGTGTGGGCTGGGGCTTTTTCCTTGGATGTGCTCCAACCATGTCAGACAGTGCCCATCAGGCTCACAGAAGCTGACATGAAGGAGGGGGCAGTATTGGAGACATTCCCTAGCATCCTCTTCAGGTGTTGGGGGGAAGGAACAGTGGTTGTATGACATGAAATGGTTTCCCCAGTGCTGCCAAGAGGCTGTGCCATGGTGGCTCACAGGCAGTAACTTCTACAGCCAAACAGTTTGAGGGTTGAATGTCAGTGTCTTTTGACTTTCCTGCTTTCTCAAGGTCTCTGACATCTCCTGAGTGTGATGCTTCTGTTTGACACTGCTTAGAAGACAGATCTGTGTCTGTATCTGGAGATTATTGTGTGGTCCAGGCTCTCAAGCATCCTAGAGAAAAAAAAACATCACTGGACATGCTGCAAAGAGACCTGTAGGTCTATTTACCAAGTGTATTCCTCCTAAGCCTACCCTCTCATCCTTCCCATTTTAGTTCCTTGGCTGTTTCGTTCAACTTAATGCTCTTTACTGATGTTTTCTGCTTGCAGGGGATCAAAAAGATAGTCTGAGTCCTTTAGATATTTGTGAAACTTAGAGATTATGCCCTTCTACCAGTTTACTCAATGATAACTTGAAAACTTGTGTCTGGGCAAGGCTGCTTCTGAAGTATTTATTTCTTCAGGCAGGCAGCTCAGGATAATGTTGAATTTGCTGGTTGGAGCAGTTAACTCAAAGCTGTTCAGAATCCAATAGATTGCCCCATAGCCATTCCTCTTATTGTTTCAGTTTATCCACAAATCTCTCTTACTCTTGTAAAATTGAAATGAAGATGAGACGACTGTCCCCATCTGAAAAGATGTCAGTGCTGCTTGAAGTCTCCTTGCACTGGCAGAAAAAACAATTGAGCTTTGAGCTTGAACTGAGAGACAGATAAGATCACCAGGAGATTTCCACAGCAAATGCAGAATATATTCTTCTCTAATGGATTCTTAGTGCTATCTGGCAAGTAATTGAATTGCT
Organism: Agelaius tricolor; assembly: GCF_023055355.1. Classification (NCBI taxonomy): domain Eukaryota; kingdom Metazoa; phylum Chordata; class Aves; order Passeriformes; family Icteridae; genus Agelaius; species Agelaius tricolor. The sequence goes on from NW_027269279.1 coordinate 4,826,135, forward strand.
TGGGTTTGAAGGGAGAGGGGACTGGGTTGGGGTTTTTGATGTTTGAAGGGAGAGGGGACTGGGTTGGGGTTTTTGATGTTTGAAGGGAGAGGGGACTGGGTTGGGGTTTTTTGATGTTTGGTGGGTTTTTTTAAAGCTCCCAAATTTTGTGACGATAGGGAGTAAACCGTGGTTTCTCTGCATGACACAGGATGTCTGTCAGACATGGGGGAAGCTAATTAAAATGTCACAATATGTACATGAGGGTGATGAGGCAGAAAAGACCGATCACTTCCTTGGTTCTAGGAATTTGTCCCTGCTTCTATCTACTCACTGTGAAATCCACAAGTAATTCATGCTCTGGGGGTAGGAATGAGGCCACTGGGTAAATCTGGCCTCTCTCCCTCTCTCTCTCTCTCACTGGAATAAAGCAGAAAATAAATTAAATCCATTCTTGCTCTGCTGCAATTACTAAGGGAGTCTCACTCCAGCTGGGTGATAGCAAAGATGCTGGTTCCTGCTGGCCCATCATAGCCAACACTGGTATGCTCTGCCAGAGGACCAGTGCTAGCAGAGGTTAGCACTGGGGCAACTGGGAGAGTTCCACAGCCAATCTGTTTCAGTGCACAGCATCTGAGGGGACAGAAGCAAAGCAGCATCTGCCTCTTTCCCATCCTTTTGTTTAAAAGTATGTCCTGGAAAGCCAAGGGAATGATGGAGAGAGATAATAACACACCCTTTGGTGTATTCTTTGGAAACACTCAAATGGCCAAGAGGTGGTCCAAGCCTACAGCCTGCATCATTGAAAACCACTGAACAACAGCAAAATGGGGAGAAAAAAAAAAAAAGAAAGATGATCGTTGGGGAAATTGCTATAATGGTAAGATAATTAGAACACAGAATGATTAACATTAGTCAGTCTGCTGCATTGGCAAGGACTTTGCAAGTTGATATAATGGGCCTCTTCCATATCAAACATGCAGTTTTTCAGTATTCAGTTTAACACTTTCATGTGACTTTAATAGAGTTCACAGCTGAAACAAGCATTTGGTGCTCATGTAACACTGCACAGTACCTTTCCTCATCTGTTACTAGAAGGCCACTAGAAAGACCTTTTTTTTTCCCCTTTTGTGCCTACTGATACTGAAGGATAAAAACCACTCTCACCATAGAATTCCTCTACATTGTTTTGAATGACAGCTTGACATGAATTCCTGGGTATTTTCCTCCTGTTGTGCCTGATGGAAAGGAACTTCGCTAGAAAAAAACAAATTCTGAAATTTCAGAACGTGGTTTTCTTCTTCTCAAGGAGAAAATACAGGGACTCAGGATGTTGTATACCAATATTAAAATCAAATACTTTTATAAAGTCTACTTTATAGTAGGGTTAAAAGACCTTCTCTGTTTATCATCTTTAATATTTGCAGATCCCTCCTGCCAGCCCTTGTGTGTGGGCCCTTGGATTTGCCAAAACTAAACTGGTACAAGAAATGAGATTTAGCACCACATTTAATAGCTGGTTTTGTAGGCTGGTCGAGTTTGGAGCAGAACTTGGAATGCAGAATGACCTCAGTGGTCCCCATCTCTAGTGATGGTTGCTGACCATTTGTTCTCCTTTGATTACTACCAGCCCTACTGGCTCGTGTATGGACCAGGGCACTGGATGTTTTGTCTCCCTCCATTTTCCCAGGATCTGCAGTGCCTTTCCACTTGCTGTGCTTAGATATGGGTTGTTGTCTGGTGTTTGTGCTGGGGCACTTCTGGACACCACAAGCTTTCCTTCACTTATGCACATGGCTGAGATCAGGCACATCCTTCTTTGCAGCTGCTAAAATCTGCTGGTGTGCTGTAGCAGAAAATCCCTTGATCTCAGTAGTGTGGTTTTTTTTTTTTTTCTTGTACCCCTTTACTATGAAAATAAACCATCTTTTTGTCTGTAAGATGTTGGAGGGCACAGTGCCCCCCTCTCTGCTCGGTGCAGGGCCCTCAGAAAGGAATTGCAGTCACGCAGCTGTGCAGTGAATATGGAGAGGCTGTTTGGTGTGGCTGGTATTTTGTGGATTATTTTCTCGCTCCTTCTGACCCTACCTCAAATGAAATTCCTGCACTTCATCCTTCCTCTGGGCTGGGCAATCAGCAGCTACGATCAAGGGCTGTAAGGAGCCAGTGGTCAGGCATACAAAGCAGCTGTATTAGGACTGAGCAACCAGGACTAATGGGGAGCAAGGCCGGGAGCAGAGACAGAAATATGGCAGAATAAGATTCATTAGGGATCAGATTCAATAACTGTAAAATGATGAGAAGTTTATGATCAAAGGCTTACTTCGAGCATTTTAATGACAGAGTCATTTAATCCGTTTAAAGCAGATAGATAAGGAGTTAAGTGAAATCTACAGCAGCTGCCTTTCTGAGCTGTTTATGAACCTGTTCCAGGCTACAGATCACTGTGAAAGGCACAGGATGGATGCTTGCTGTAGTAATTGAATAGTATATAACGGGCTACCAGCCTTTATGGGCTGATTTACATATGAGGTTGGTAAAACTTAATGCAAACACTTGTGGTTTGTGTTGTTAGTGTGCGTGGCTCCTCAGCTATTTTTAATGTGTGTGCTACTAGCAAGAGTACGGGATGAAGGAAAGAGCAGAGTTGTTTGAAAACCTTTCTGTGCCAGGGTATTCAACTCCCAGTGGGTGTATCTCCTCTGGAAGGAACATCAGTATAGGCTGTTGTGGTGACAAGGTTCAGATGGGCTCTGACACTCAAACCACCAGGCCATCAACCATAGGACTTAAGCATCTGAAAAAACCCAGGAGGGTCAAGGAGGCATACAAATTCTTTCCTGTCTTTTCCTTCTCCTGTTGCACTTTTGCCACTCTCTGTCTCTCTCTTGGGGACCCTCATTGGTTAGTTAACTTCCTTCCCAGCTTCTCTTGACAAACACTTAAAAACTGTGATGGGACAGTTGGTGGCATTTTCCCACTTGTGCCCACAGAGTACAGCTCAACTCAGTCCCTCATTCTCACAAGCTTTTAGCCTCCTGGACACCACAAATTACAGCTGAAGAGCTGCATATGCCTGTGGACTGCACCTTTTTCTATTTCTCAGGTATTCACTCTCCCCTTCAAAACTCTCCAGACACACACATGGGTTTATAACAGCACTTACAGCTCCTACATCCCCCCTACTCCTTCCCTTCCGCTCGATGAAACCCTTGGTCCTGTGCACACACTGCTGTGGAGAAGCAAGCAGAGGGGGCTCTTTCTCTACTCACAGCTCGAGGCTTGTTGAGCTGCTGGAAGCAAAGTAGCTGCTGCTGCTGCATTGTTTAAGGCCATGTTACAACCCTGGCTGTGCGTGATGCAGACAGGGGAGCAGAGCTGGGATCAGCTGCTGGGGAGCAGGCAGAATTTCCCAGGGCTCCAGGCCATCTTGTTTTCTACTTATACAGAAAGTTGCTGTCCTGCAGTGGTATCGATTAGTTTTAAAATAGGGAGGTGATAAATGGAGATTTCAGGTGGTTCTGGTCAATGTGACTGCAAGGGATGGAGCCATTTAAATCGAGTCTGGAATATCTTACCTTACCTCATGCTGCTTTTCCTAGGAGGGATCTGCTTATGGCTAAGAGGAACAGTGTGGTCCCATGGAGGAGCCTTCTTAGCTTTCTTTGCTTGTGCTTTGCACAGGAACCACCTGCATCCTCTTCCTCCAGACACACCAACTCCCTTTTTTCTGCAGTGTTTGGGATGCCTGTCACAGCTGCTCAAAGGCTGCTGCATGTCTGAGAGACCAGCCAAGGCTGAAGGTTACAAATCCCTTGCAGCATCCCCTGGCAGCCAGGTTATAGATCAGGGTTTAAGCAACCTTGGGTCTGCTGTCAATCTGCATGTTCCCATTTCCTGAAAGAGAATTGGAAAATATTTGTCTGGTTTGAAGATAAGTAAAATTTGTCTTTTGAAATGCTGGCACTAGCAGACAAATCTCTCGTTACTCCACTCCCCTGTTGCTCCCCTGTGTCACAGTGTTTTTTCAGCTACTGTTCCTTCTCAAGAGCTTAGAGACTGAGCACTTGAGAGTTCACTTGTAGAAAATAATATACAAAAAAATGGATTTTAATTCATCTTCTGCCTTCAAGTACCTTGTTCTTTGAGGGTGCTTGTTGCACTCTATTTACACATGACTGTTTCAGTGGTGATAATGCTTTGGACTGGCAGCAGCTGCCCAGATGAGAACTGGCAGTGCAGCACAATGACTTACTCACAATAAGAGTAGTTCTCCACCCCCAACCCTGTTTCAGGAATAAGTTTTTAATCTCTTGAATGCAAAGGTTGTCTGGTCTCTGTGGTAGCACAAAACCCATCCCTGACAGAAGCCCAAATTAGCAATAAGGTTGTTGCAAGCAAAAAACTCAGAACTCAGGCTCTGTTCTTCAGTTATTTATAAATATTTGGTCAGTTTGGCTTATGTCTGGAAAAGTAAAACCTCCATGTAAATGGTCATGAGGGGGAGAGTCAGGAGAGAAAGCTCAGCAGCAGCAAGAGGAAGATGGTGCCAAAGCAGAGCTGGGGATGTGGCTGCATTGTTGGCAGTGCACAGGTCTGGCAGGCAGGAGGTGATGCCACTTCCAGCTCTGTTGTGGGTGTGACTGAGTGGAAGTGGCTTCTGTGGAATCTGTAGATAATATCCCTGCAATGTGGTCGCTTGTGCTGTGAAGGAGATGCTCAGGCCCTTGGCCACAGCAGTCCCTGTTGGCACAGTGTGGTTTGGAGATCACAGAGGGAGGGAAACAATTCTGAAAGAAAAAGATTTTTCAGTAACACATTTCCTTTGAGCATCTATTACACCTGTCCAAATCTACCAGATTTGGTCCATTGTCAGATTCTGGCACAGGTAATTTTGCCTGGAGCAGCCCTGGACTTCTTTGGGCACAGCTGGCTGATCTTCACAGAGGTTGCATGGGCTGCCCAGCCTGGTAACCCAAAATTTGCTGACCATCTCACCTGGCAGAGCAGCACTCCTTGTTCTTTGCCAGGTGGTATTCCATTCTTTTTCCATGGGAGGCTATCTCATTTAACAGCTTTTGAGAGAGGCAAACACATTTATGTGTGGCTTAACTTAATATACAGGCTGCAGAGCTGAAGTGAAGGCACTGATCAGTTCTTACAGTTGAGATAACATTCAGAAAACAAATTAGAGTTTGCAGTTGGTACGGATCCAGGCAGAATTCATAAAATTGAATAGTATTTCCAAGTTGAATGTGGACAAGCTTATTATGGATGCAGAGAAACCAGGCATGTATTGAGGAACTAGAGATATTTGTGATTTTTTTTTTTCTTATTAGTATAGAGAGGCAACCATGTTATGGTCTCCTGTATTTGAAATTTGGGTTAGAATTACTGGCTGTAGCAAGGAGGTGGTTGGGGGGAACAAAGCCTGAGAGTAGTGGGCTGGGTTTTATCTGTTGCAGAAGACCAGTGTGCAGCTGGCTGGTGAAGCTGCCTTCCCCAGTGTGGCAGCTCATGATGTTCCAGGTCTTTCCTGAGGGCAGAACCATAATTTTTTATCTGTCTAACTGTGCTTGAGGCACTTGAAGAATCACAGTCATGTTGTTGTTACTGTGACTCGTGCATGCTGGAGCAGAAATAATACAGGATTACAGGGGGAAACTGTGCTTTTTCAAGGAGTTTGCTTTTCTGCTTCCCTTCCAGTCTGCAATCCTTCAGGTGCCCCTCCAAAAGTGCTCAAGACTTGATGTCAGGTGCTGCCTTCACAGGGCAGCTGTGGGAGGTGGGTGGGAGACTGGCAGCAGGATGTTGGGTGGAAATGGGAGAGATAGTTTGGTAAAGCTCCTTTAATGAGGGTGAGCACGTGCACAGAATGGTTATTTTACAAAGAATGTGTACACATGGTCAGGGGTGTTTTAGCTAGAGGGTTTTTTCTTGTTTTGTGTTATGTAGAGCTTTCACATCTCAGTCCATCTTTGTTTCTCTCTCCATCATCTCCCAGAGAAGTAGTTTTAAAATTGGCTTTACTCCCTTTAAATCAGGATGGACACTCCCTACTGTAAAGCCTAGAGATCAAAAAAGATGGCAGGTGACAAATCTGTTTCCATTCTCCGGTTTTTTGCACTCTTAAACACCAAATAAGCCTTGTAATTTTCCAATGAGCCAGATTACATCTGTATGGATCAGCATCCACATGTTCAAGTTGTCATTATGACTGTTAGAAAGACATTTCCTTCAGGGAAAAAAGCAAAATCTCAGTGGCTGGGTCTTAAGTGTCATTCTGATTTTCCATCACCTGAGGATTTGAGCAGCCCTGCCACTCTGGAATATTGAAATGAACATATATTTGAAAGTATTTTTATATTTAGAGGCATTGATTCTAATATAATTTCTCTACAAATTAAAATTCTCCTTGAAAAAGATTAAACTGTCAGTGATAACATCTAAGTTCTTGTTATGTCTAAGAGGAATAAACGCTGAAGTTACAGAATTGTCTGGAGGCTTATAAAGTAAGAGGGGGAATTAATGATATGAGAGAGAATGGATAAAAGTATTGGATGACACTTTTTTTGAATTGGGGGAAGTGGAATGAGTTGAATTAAGAGGTTTATGGCCAAAAAGAATACCCATTAGTCTGATATAACACAAAAATACAGTTTTAAGAGAAATCTGCCCAGTGACTTGTGGTTGCTCCATAGACTCTTTTTAATAAGATATCAAATATTGATTTAAAGACACTAAGTAACAAGACAATGTATTGGTTTCCCTGGTTAGCTATCCCTATTAAAAATATATATTATTTCCATTTCATTGGCTTCACCATGAAGTGAAGCTATCGGGTTCTCTCTACGCTTTTGTTTGCTACATTAAAGAACCATTTAGTGTCAGATTTCCACCGAAAACCCAGATCAAATTGCTTCTGCCTTCTCCATAGCAAATAAAATAGTTTGATTTCCATTAATTTCTCAGTGGAAGATGCGTTTTTTTTCAGACCATGAATCATTCATGGAAATCTTCTCACCACTTTCCTTAATTTTCAACAACACTCTCACGCCTGCACACCTCACCTGGGTGTGTTATCACTGTAGGGGTCTCATCAGTGCTGCCTTCAGGGACAGTATTGTTTCTTTAGTCCTTCCTGCTCAATGATACATAAAGATTCTGGCTGTTCCTTGTTTTTTTCCTCCACACAGCATTAAATTAGAGGTAACCCTTGGTTATTAACTGTGGCCTCCTCACAGACACTGTCTCCCAGAAAGTACCCGCTGTGTTTTGTGCCTGAAACTGTTCTGCTCTCTGGGATCTCTCACGGTGCATTTGAATTCATAGGGAACGATTGTGCCTGGCACAATCAGATTTCTAAGCTATCTTTGTGGGCTTTATTGTTTGCTACAATTCTGCCTTTGTGTTATCTGCATATTTTAGTAAGGTTTTATTATTTTCTTATGTATCTTAGAGAATGTGTGCTGCATACGATCGGCCAAAGGAGCAATTCTTGTTGGGAAAGTAACAGGGAAATGTCACTATTAGTTCATCAGCTTTTGGGCCATTTAAAAACTGCCATAGTCTGATTTTGCATCATGCTGGTTTTAAAAGAAAATGCGATTTTGATACCGAGGCAAATATATTACAGAATTCCTATTCTGTTGTGTCAACACAGTTATCTTAGTTAACTGGACTTGAAATCTCTTCAAGTCTGTTTGACAAGACCTGTTTTCCATGAAATTGTGTTACTTGCTTTTTCTGATATTTTCTTCTAATGGACTTATGTATCAGCCCTGTCTTGTGAGTTAAGGAGATTCAGTTTGCTGCATTCTGGAAGCTTCATGAAAAGCGAACAAGGCAGCAGATAACTCGATCTGTATGAGGCGAGCTGGTTAATCTCATTTTTCAGTCTTCACAGTCTATTCACCAGCCTGTGCTGTCTCATTCTGACTGCAGTAAAACGTGCAGATCAATACTGCCAATGGGTGATTAGCAATTTGCAAACTCCAGTAAGTGAATACATCCGAGTCGAGGGTTGAAGTTGGAGAAGAAGGTGGAGGAGGAGTGATTGAGTGGGCTGAAATAATGAAAACAGATATTTCCTCTCAAGTGAAATGTAAGCATTGTTGAGCTCTGTTAAGCAAGACGATGGCAGAGATTTGTACTCCTTCACAGTGATTACAGAAAATAATTTTTTTTTCTGAAATTGCTAACATCAAATGTGCTTTTCTTTTATCACCCCTCTTGATCTTTTTTTTCCTCTGCTGTTGACCTGCTGGAGGATAAAAATGTCTAAATGTATGCAATTGAGATGTTTATCATTGTTCTTGAGGCCACTTTTTGCTTCAGTCAAATGAATTCCAAGGTGCTTGTCTACTTCTCAGTTTCAGGCAGAAAATCCCTGCTTTCTGTCAGTATATTCCATACCAAAGACAATTTTGGGGTTCTGCTCATGAAAATAACTCAATAAATACCTTTAGCTCCCTTAGCAGACCCTGTACCACCAAAGAGTGCAGCTGAAGTAGCAGTAATTTTAAGGTATTAAAATTGCATTAAAAACAAAACAGTTAACTGAAATATAGAAAAGGACCAAGTAGTTCCTACAAGGAAGGAAAATTGCATCCTCCCTAGCAAATGTGGTCTGACCCCTGAAATTCAGTGTGACTGTGTGCTTAAAGATGCCATCTGAAAATCTGTGGTTAGAGAAGAGCAGGAAGGCTCTTTTTCAGGTTTGCTCAAATGAACTTGAAAAGAATCCTTCTCATCTGCAGCCAGGCTGTGTTTCCAAGTCATGCATGTGTTGTCTAATTAAAACTTAATGGCAAAGAAATAACTACCACAGCATGTTGTGGTAGCTGTAGTGTAAGGCTGAGCTGTCCTCTCCTCCCTGGATTGTTACATGAAGGCTGGAGAACTGGGTTCTCACTGAGAAATGCCAGAAAAGTAGAATTTCCCCTCATGCACCATTTTCTTTCATAAAAATGCTGTGATGTATGTTGGCAATGAGGAAAGTGATGATAAAAATCAAAGCCTGAGTTTTATACAGCAGGAAGTATTGTGTTTTGAAGGAGGTTTTGTAGGGTCTTAACAGTTTAGAGATTGACCTGGCAGTCATAATTCTGGAAAAACCTGGCAGTGAAATTTAAAATCATTGCCCCTTCACATCAATGTGCAAAATGTGCAGGTTGCTGTCCAGTCCATTAGCACAGTGACGTAAAACTGGTGAAATAAAATCAAACTGGAGGCAGGGCAGTTGTATTTCAGACCATTAAGTCGTGCACTGAGGATTGGACAGTTGTGTCTACTAAATATATTTCAAGGTAGATTCAAATTTGGTTTGGCTCAACTTCACAGCAGTCTAAGCCTGAATAAGGAAAATGTGTTGTTGGGGTTGAAGTGATGTAAGTCAGGTTTAGCATGTTTGACAGAGACATTTTGCTAATGGGTTGGTGATCCCAGTGTGACTTTTTAAAGCATTTCCCCATATCTTTGGTTCAAACTGCATTTACTTGAAAAGACATGAATGGTGATTGAAGCATTGCAGGCAACCAAGAAGTATTTTCCCCCAGGGAAAGCCAAGAAGGGATGTTTCAGGAGATGGTTGTGCTGATGGAAGTCCCCATGTGAACAGTCTCACCCAGCACGTGGGGTATGAAATGTTGGGGGGTGTAGTTATGTCACCTACAGAGCTGAAATTGTGAAAACTGTTCTCTTGCCAGAGGTGGTTTTCTCTTTGTCATAGGAATAGAAGGGTTTAAACTGAAATTCTGCTCCATTGCCAAGGCTTAGGTGAATTCCTTGTGCCATCTGTGGATGGCTGCTCCTTCTCTCCCCTCTGCTTCATCTTAGCCTGTGATGTTACAGCTTGATTCCCCTTCACAGCCCAGGAATTTACTCCTGTGTGGAGACTTTCTGGGTCTTGTCTTGGTTGGGCAAAGCACAAGCAAGTTACCAGCTCTTGCTTTCTCAGGCCATATGTAACTAGTGAGGGTATTGATTTAGTTTTGATGTGATGTAGTTTATAAATATGCATGAGGATTTAGGGTTATTTAACTGTGCTTGTTAATTCTCCTTGCATTGCTGACTTTTCTTGTTGAGGGTTTCTTTGTATGCACAGCAACCCCTTCCATGACAGCCCTGTTCTCACTGCCTGGGACATCTTGAATGTTTGTTAATCCCAAGTCTGTAGAAACTTTTAATATTCAAGGAATGGAAGGAGACAAAGTGATGCCCTTCTGCATAGGGACCAAGGGAGCAGAGTCCAGCTCTCCAAGGAGTTGGGTGAGGAAACCTGGGGCATAAAGGTAATCATCACAAGGTGAGGAGGAGAATGGAGATGGAGGAGACTTTTTTCATGCTCCTAGAGAAGGGGAAAAGAGCTCTTTTCACCAGGGATCCTATAACTTGCTTAAATTTAAAAAATAATTAACCTGATAAAATGGTGAAAAGGAAGGGAAAACCAAACATTTGTCTATTTGCCCTGAGGAGATAGAAGAGAATGTACCATCTGAATCGATATTTGGATGTTTTAGACACTCAGGTCTCTTACTTGAGAAAGAGCAGAGCAAACAGAAGAGGGTTCAGCCTGCTCAACACAGCAAAGGGAACCTGCAGTGACTCCTCTTGGTGAGTAATGTGGGTGACTGCTTGGGGAAAAGAATGGTATCTACATGGGTACATGTTTTTCTGAGATGTTGGAAGCTTTCTCATTTTCCCTCTCTGCAGTCACCCATTACTAGAGGAATTTCCACTGTACCTGGTTGGACTTTGAGGTGATATTGGGGAGGATGAGCTCTCCCCAGGGGCAAGACAAGCACCACATCACTGTGAAGTGTCAGGGACAAAATGAATAAAACCTGGCAGTTGTGCTGTAGCTGCTCTTCCCCTGGGTGTGTGGCAGGGCCATGTTTTGTTCCCCTCCTTTTCCCTGTCTGCCTGGCCACAGCAGAAGGTGCGTGGGAGGCGATAACCCCGCGCAGGGAGAGGCTGCACTGCAGCTTGTTTAACCTGCAACACATTTGCTGTAAATCCCACTCAGACACTGCCCAGCTGCTCCAGGAGACTGTCAGAAATGAGTCCTTCAAAGCACTTGTGTCTGTCACTTTTCTGTGTGATGGGAAAGGGAACTTGACTTGCTCTTTGAGTGGAAATGCTTCCAGCTTGAGGCAGGGATCTGGTAATGGTGGTGGGTTAGCTCAGGGGGCAGCCAAGGCTCAGGGTGCTCATTCATTCACTCAGATGCAGTGGGTTTGCTTTGTACCCTGCCAGGCTGGAATTAGATGTGCAAGGACATATAATAGTACTTTATATGCATTAAATTACAGGATCAAAATGTCCTGGTGCACTTAAAGCCTTTAGGAGTTTCAGCATTGCTGTTGAGGCTGACCTCAGCATCCAGCCTGTGCCATGTGCTTGCTGTACAAATACATAAAGTGATTGACAGCACTTCTTGTCACTTGTTTTTCAGGCTTTTATATGCTCAGATGAACTTTGATGCTTCCATGAAGGCTTTTACATAATTTTTAATTATGCATCTTTCTTTTTATACCAGATAGTATCTTAAAAAAATACCCGTAGAGGTTTTGCTTTTTGCTAATGAGATCCATTAACTGGAAAATCCTATTACATTGCAGTTTCACTTTGCTTTATAAAGTCTTGAAAGCAGGACCTCTGCTGTCATAATTCACTCTGACTCCTCCCTTCCTATCTGGATACTGAGGGTCTTGGTCTAGCACAGCCAATTTGTGTTGCTTTTCTCCTCTGAGATCTCTCCTTGAAGTCCAATCTGAATTCATTCCAAAGTAGAGCTTTACCAGAAAACACAGAATTATGGAGGCATTAAAGCAAGATTTTTAGAGCATTGTCAGGAAGGAAAGCTTTGAGTGGCTGAATATCTGAATTGGAGCGAATACTACAAAAAAAACCTCATTTCAAGTGTCTCCTGTCTTTCTGGTCTACTGAACAGTAACTCTATGTGCATGTTGCAGAATAAAAAAGAAAGCAGCTAAGAAATAGTTAAACTTTTTGGTAAACTGTGTGTACTTCTCTTGAAAACCTAGATTTGCTCTGACACCTCTCAACAATATTCTCAACCAAAGTTACTTGATTTGTATGGGAAAGTTGATAGAATGTTTTTTTGAAATTCAGATCTGTGAGAGCCAGCATTTCTCACCATATAAAGTTAAGACTTATCTCTGAAAAGGAATTTTTATAACTCACACTATAAGCTCTTTGGGGCTGTTTTCAGAACCTATGTGCTTTTTATTTTCAGTGTCTTTATCAGAGGTTTTTGAACCAGCACAGGTCTCCTCTGCACGCTACTAGACTGTAAATAATAGCAACTTTTTATGGACTTTGTTCTTGGGAAAGACAGGAATCCTTGACTTGAAAAAAATAGTGTAGAAACCCTGGAATTCAAGTCTCTAGGTGGTAACAAACCATCCTAGAGCAGACTATGATTTTCTTCCATTTCAATAAAAGGAAGAGCAGCAATTGAAAAGGACAGTGAACATTTGGATGCATTTTTTCTTTTAGATTATCTCAGCTTCATGCCATTCCATGTCTCTCTGTCCTGACTCTTAACCTTCTTGTCACGTTTGTTTGCATCCCAGACCTCATCTGAATGCCTCGCTCAATGCAAATTACAGTCTTGCATCCTCCAGGGAAGAACACGTTTGAAAGAGATACAGAAAACAGATCTCCTTTTAAAACTGTACCTGAAGGGCTTCCACACCACTGCTAAGGCATTTTATTTTATTGCTCCCATTGTAGCAGTGTCCAAAATGTGTTACATGTTGTACCCAAAGATATGGTCTGGTGTTAGAACAGTGTGATTAGGGCGATTAGAGCTTTTTTGTCTGTGATACAGCCTAACTCCAACCACCTCCCTGTCTCACTGCTAATTTGCTGTAGATGCTGCAGTGAAAGAGGCCATAGGGAGGAATATCAATGAGTGTGGATGGTGTGGAAGATCTGCTCAGGAAGGAACAGAAAAAGCCCTGTAGAAGGGGAGGAGCAGCTGTTCCAGGTGGCCTTGCTAATGGAGAGGGGAAGGTGATGTGGGATTACTCACTGCTCCTGAGAGCAAGGATGTGGAATTTGTTGTGCTGGTGGAGGAGTTAGTGGGGGTGAAGAGGCACAACTCAGGCTAGCACAGAGAGTCTCCACTGTTCTGGGAGTGACTGACGTGGGTGTTCAGGACACCAGAGGTGAAAGGTTGCCTGAATCAAGGTGTATGAGCAGGAGGTAGCATCACCTGGGCAAAGAGAAAGATCTTGCTGTTTTGTGGAAGAAGTAGCAGGTGTTGTGCTAAGAACTGGCTAAGATAACAATGGAAAGGTTGCCCAAATGAATTTCTGCTGCCAGGTTTCAGTGTTGTGTGTGTGCAGATGCACACAAAAAACACCATGGAGAGAGAAAAAGGGTAGGGAAGCGCCATGGGACCTGGTGGGAACAAATGAGCCTTTTCCCAACATCCTGCACCTTCTGTTTTTCATTTTTTCCCCCCCCAACTGTTTCTGATGTCAAGCATGCACATACTGGCAAAGCTACAAGGAGCAGGTGGTGGTTGTTGCTTATTTGTTAGTTAGCTTTGTCTCATCTTTGCAATCCATTTTTGTTAATACAGCTCCTGTTCCACAGGCTTTAAAGATCCCTTGGTGTGGTTATCTTGTGTGACAGAGGGAACTGGGGCTGGTGAGCGTGCTGTGCTTTGTGCACTGGGTACAGAGGGAATTCTTTGGGATGCAGTTTACTTTGGGTATTACTCTAATCACTTTAACGAGCCTGAGCAAAGAAACAAAAAGAACAAAACCAAGAAACAGAATTTCCATTAAAATGGCATTTCCTGAGGTGGGATTAAGCTTTCTGAGGCTGCCTTGTACTGGGTACAGAAATGCCTCCAATAGTCTTTTGTATGAGAGAGTTGAGTAACCAATTTTTTTTTTTTTTTAAAGCTGTTAAAGTTAAAATTTAGGAAGATCAGGAGAAGCTGCCCACCTGAATAGCCAGGCAGACTCTAGTTAATAAGCTACAACAAGAGCTGTAGTTGTTGGGGACCTTGCATGTGCCTTTCAGGTGATAAATTCCAATTTTGCCTTCCCGCTGTTTTTTTCTTCTCCATCTTTGAGTGAAATTTCCGATGGCTATTGATGCAGGACTAACAGCAGACAATTCTTGACATAAATGCTGAGCCATTAACTGTAAGCTGAAGATAAACACATTCAAAGACAACTTCTAATGATATGTGACTTGTCTGCTTTCATAATTCAGTGGAAGCAACGGGGTGTTCATTAGCTGTGTGCAAAGCCTGTGTGGGTGTTTACCCACAAATACCACATGTTTGCAGTGAAGCCAGACAGTCATTCCAGAAACCACAAGCCTTGGGAAAGGCATGCTTGAGCTGTGTAAAGGATTCATAGTCAGGAGGAGGCACTGAATCCCAAGAATAAGCTTGCAGGTTCCCAAAAGAAGTTTCAGATCTTCTAGCATCAGAAATCTGGATTTTGCGAGAATTCAGTAGCTGGAGCCTGACACAGCGAAAGACCAGCCAGAAACCTTGAGTAACATTTTGTCCCATTTTGTCCTGTCTTTGGGGGATTCAGGATGTGCCCCCTCTGTTTTAGTCCAGGATTTACCAAAGTGTAAATCCACCAGGCTGTGCCAGCAGTGAAGTACCATCCTCTGCTCGAGAGTTCAAAAGTTCAGTTTTGGACATTGACCACTTGCATATACCCAATTACCTGCTGTGTGTTAGTGTTTACAATTTAAGCTACTCTTGTTCCTACAAGAGGTAGTAAATGGAAGCAAGAGCATTCCCTGGCCAGTTGGATGCTTTTCAAACACGTCTCTTCCACCATCCCCCCAACTGATGCTTTATGTTTTATATCTGTACATAAGAAACTTTCCCATCTGTCTCCTACAGCTAGATGCAGTCTTTATTTCAACAATTCTTCCAAGGTAACTACTGACCCATTTAAAGCTGATATAATCTACTAAGCTCCTTAAATCATTTCTATTTAAGTTCTCCAGTACTGAATAACCTGTCCCAGCCCAGAAACCTTGGAGATTTCTCTCTTAAGAAGTCATCATGGGAAGAAATTCCTCAGCTCAGGAGGCAGAAGTGTTTGGGTGGCCCTCACTGTGCCTGAGAGTCGCGTGAGGAGGAAATTTTCCGTTCCTTGAAGAGCTTCCAATCCCCAGCCTTTTCTCAGCAGGGCCAAGCACAAGCTGTTGTATTGCCAGCCAGCAGTGATTAAGCTCAGCTGTCCATATGCTCCACCAGAATTTATTGTGCTGCTCAGAAATCACAATCTTTTAAGGCTGATAGATACCAAGACTGAAAAAATGAGGTACTTAAGTGCATGTCAGCCCCATCTATGGGTTTTGATGATTTTGCTTGCCAAAGCGTTTAACAGAAGGAGCTTGTGAGGATGTGAAGTCAGCTGAAAATCCTTCACAGTGCCTGCTGACATTGTATCCTGACAGTCAGTGCCTTTTTTGGGGATGGATGGACTTGTTTAATTTCATTAGTGATGGAAGATAAACATATTCACACCAATGGAGACTGTTCCCTTTGCTAGCAGCTCTACCTTCTGATCAGAACTACCTGCAGCAGAAGAAGAGTCCTTAAATGGAGTTGTTAAGCACTGAATGTTTCATCAAATGTAAAATGGTCCACATGGTTTTAAGTACTTTATTCTTACCTGTGTGCCTATGAAAGTGAGTGGAGTAGAGAGAAAAGCTTTTATAGCTCCTTGAGAAAGACATCGCTGAATTGGGACTGTGCAGTTTTCAAACAACCAGGAGGAGAGATGCCAAAATAAGTTCATCCCTTTTCAAGGTGCTGTCACTGGCAGCTTTCATTGTTCTTCTAAACAACTCCTCTTCTAAAGGAAAAGTTTCTGTTTTTCAGAGATTAAAGCAGTCCTGTCTTCATTCATTGCTTTGGCACTTGACTGATTCTTCCCTAATGGGCAGATTACTTAGGAAGTTTTTGAGCTGTAATTTCAACACGTAGACCAACATGCTGACTGTTTGGTGATAATATAGTTTTTAAAAATGACACAAAGCATCAGCACAATTATCTCCCTGGGGTGTTTTTTTTTCAAGCTGGAAGATGGAAGTGAGAGGGGAGGCAGCAACATCTGACTTGAGCTTGTACCTCAGTTCTAGATGACAAATTGGCCCTGTTGCAAATTCTTTTTTCCATAGTCTTTTGTCAGAAAGTTTATTGATAGCCAGAGTCTTACTAAATTCTTACTAAGTTCTGCCAGAGTGTGTTTGGAACATACTGCATTAAGCCAATATTTGTGTGTGGCATCTGCAGTGTTTGTCTCACACAGTGACTCCACAGTTGGGACAGCAGCAAGGGGGTGGCTCATGAGAGAGTTTCCCATGTGGAAACCCTGGGGCAGATGTCTGGAAGGCTGAGGGTAATGCATCAAAACAACATTATTTCACAAATTATGGAGCGTATTGACATGTGAAATCAACAAATCATCTCTATTAAGTGTCCAGTGCCCTTCTGTGAGCCAAAAAAACCAAGGTTTTGCTGCCTTAAGCACCAAATCAGCTAGTTAACATGTTGCTTTCCAGGAATGAGTAATTCACTTTAGGTGCCAACCAGGTTTGGTTGCAATCAATCAAGGTATTTATTGCTTCCCCCTAAACTGAAGCTCTCTGTACATTTTTCTGACAAATCTGAATTACTTGTTCAATGTTATTTCTGAAAAGAAGAATCAATGAATGCCAGCAGTTCTCTCTAGTCCAAGTAATTTACTCTTCAGAATCTCTGCAATTTCTGGTTTTTAAGGTAGAATTTCTGGTATTTTAAGGTTCTTAAGGTATTGGAAAACAGGGGTAAAGAGGGGATACTGCTGAGAAACTGGCAGTAATGTGTTATCTTTGCTCTCTGAGATGCTGGCCATGATGGGCTGATGAGCAAAACAAGCTACCAAGTTACTGCTGAATGAGCCAGGGATGGGATGGCTTTCCAACAGAGCTCTGTAGGTCACACATTGATTGCATTGCCCAAATGTCCCACATTTCCGTCTAAAGGCACCATGAGCTTAAGTGGATTTGGTCAAACCTCACATTCAGGCCAAGTTTCCAAACCTGCAGCACGATTTTCACACTTCTTGGAGAAACCAGGGATACATTACCATTTGTTATAAGATGCTTTTTAACTCTGCTAAGCAATACCTCCTTGCATGTGTTGGTTCAGCACAGAAGCAGCATCTGGAGCTGTGCCTGGGCAGCTGTTTGGGGAGTCCCAGCTCCTGTTCAAGGAACGTGGCTGTCTCTTCTGTGCCTGCCTTTCAAATGCCACTGTTTGGTCTTCCTCTTCAGTCACCCAAGATTAGAAATTATTTTCTAAATGGGAAAATCTGTTTTAGGTCTTCTCTCCCAGTGCCTGAAACAATTCTCCAGGCTTCTGCTGCACAAATGAAAGGATAAAATTATGATCAGTAAGACTAATTTATTGTAGGTGGAAGTGCAGTTGACAGAGAAAAACAGCAATTTACATTTTCCAGAACGAAAGGGATTCCAGGAGGATGATGTTTGCTTTCTTCAGTCTCTGATTTCCTACCAACATTAGGGCTTCATGTCCATCAAATGCTAGTGAGATTTTAATGCTACTTTGCTGTCTCTTATATTTAGCTGTTTCCAGCCATGGGTCTTCATAGAGCCAACCCTTTGGGTCCTTTTCATGACCCAAAGTCACCCTCAACCTTCAGAAATTTGGGGAAAACACTCCAAATGTCCCAAGCTGTGATACTGTTTTGACTTTCTGTATTACCTACACATGAGACCCATCGCTTTCATCAGACACTGCCTCTGGTCTGAGCCGTTTCCATGGAAAGCTTCCTGTGTTTATTTGAAACTCCAGAGAGTGCCAGTAAATTTCCTGGAGGCTGCTTGGTACGACTGTGAGGTGGCAGCATGGTCTGGTGAGGAGGAGGAGCAGCTCTGAAGATGTGTTTTCCTTTCTGCCATGCTGCTGAGGAACCTGGAACCAGAGGCTGCATCTTTCCATAGCTGCACTCCCCTCACGTACTGCACCTCTAGGATTTGTTGTCTGCTTTTTGGGCTTTAGCTGGCAGTTCCTTGTGGGGTTTGTACAGGACCTGGCACGCTGGGATCCCTGTCTCACTTGGTTTCTTTTAGGCATTGCTGTAATATAAACCAGCTGCACTAATATTTTAGCTGTAGGGAGAAATGTACTGGTTTGATGTGTGCTGTGTAGAAGAAAGAGAAAGCTACTGCCCCTAGCCCAAAAATGTGAGTAGCATAGCAAATATGTTAGTGATCTCCCAGAAATGTTAAATGAGATGGATTCTGCCACTGCCTTCATTGCACTGTGGGCTTTTAAGAGATTCTCTTGTCTCAGTGAAGCTTCAGACTGATGTGCTGAGGAGAGCTGGTGAACCCTGAAAATAAGGCTGAGTCCTGGTGATGAGTTTTACAGCAAGATTTTTCAAGGGGGGCATGTTAGGAAAGGAGAGGATAAACGGTCTGAAAGATCTGTAAGAGCCAAAGCACTGCAGCTTCATGGCAGAGCTTTGTAGAAAGGCCAGAGAGATGATGGAAAAGGGTAAATAACCTGCAGAATCAAAAGATTGGTGCAGTGTGGGTTACAGCAGCCCTGGCAGGGAGGGAGCTGCAGTCTCCAGGTGTGCAAGGCTTTCCTCACACAGGGATCCTGCTGCTGTGGATCCCTGCACTGCAGCTGGAATGGTGCTGGCAGCCAGGATGAGGAGCTGGGAGCTCTGCCTGGCCTTGGCAAGGGAGACAGGGCCAGGGCCCTTCCCAGCTGGTCAGAAGCACCAGCAGCTGCCCAAGGAAAACTGAGATCCACAGCTGACACTGGAGCATCCTCCTAGCAGCCAGAGTAAGCCCTGTTGCAAACTTTGGAGCTGAATCTCTTCCCTTAATAGACAAACACAAGAGTGAGGAGTGCCCTGACCTGTCTGGAGGAGTCCTGGAGTGCAAATAGCAGGAGAAGGTAACGAGCTGGCAAAAGCAGGTTTGTAAATGCCAGTGTGTGCTGGGGAAAATATATCTAATGAGCTGGTGTTGCAGCTGTCTTCCTTCTCCCTCTGTTTGATATCTCCAACATGCTGCTTGTGTCCTTCAGGTCTCACCTGAATTTCTTTTGATCAAGGCTGATGGTGGGATAATTTCTTCTTTTGGTCTGAATTGCTTGATTGGCAATTAAGGGAGATTTGTCTCAGTCTGGCTGTGGAAATAGGGTCACAAAGCCCTGTTGCTGTGGGGCTGCAGGGCAGTGCTGCCCTCCCAGGTGTTCCTGAGCTCACTGAAATGAGGCTTGGGCAGTAGGAGAACGTGCATCACCTGCTCAGTGTGTGGCCAAGGCTTGGGAGACCGCATAGTCCTGACTGTGGGGACTGCAAACACCTGGGAAGGGGACCTGAGGTTTCCATGCCTGACTCTTCCCAGCTCCCTGGAGGGAGCTCTAGGACCAGGGCAGACCTCTGGGAGTTCCTCCCACCCCTTCATGGCCTGGGACATACTCATGTGACCTCCTTCCTCTGTGACTCACACTTACCCTGTGGAACAGTGACTCTCTCCTAGCAGATGCACAGCTGTGGCCAAACTGATTTCTCAGAGTAGTTATGAGGAACCACCACACCCCTCTTTTTTATCTCTGGGAAGAAAATCCCAGAAGAGCATCTTTGACCACAATGGTAGATAGAAGCTGTTATTCTGTGAAAGCCCACAGATTTGTCCATGCTCTCCAGCACTTTTCCAGCAACCAGAGATGCTGGAAGATTCTCACATGTCCTGCCCTGCCATGGCCCAGTTATGGAGCTGCTGTGCTTGAATTTGTCCAACCCATTTTTGATGCTGTTGTGTGTCTGTTGCCAGGCTCTGGGGCAGTGAGTTTCAGCAGTTCACTGCCTGATGAAGAGCTTCACATTATGAGAATAGAGAGTATTTTTAATAAATTATATTTGGGAATGGGATATTCTGGGGTCTCTTACCACCAATGACCAGCAGTGCAGGATGAAGTCACTCAGTCTCTGCTCTGGTTTGCATGGGAAAAAACCCCACATAAAGCTCTATCACATCTTTAATGGAAATGAAATTATAAAATTGGGATAATACCTACCTCATGCTGCTCTTGAGGGTTAATTAATGTTTACAAAATCACTTTAGGTCCCGAGATTTAATTGGAGGAAAAATATTACCATATAAAATAGCTTTTTATGCAGGCACTGCTATAGGGTTTCAGCTGGGCAGAGTGCCGTGGCAGCCAGCGTTAGCACATGTTTTACTACATTTATGGTTGTGAGGCTTCCTGTAGTTTATATGAAAATTGTCTCTCTGAAATCACAAATGAAACATCAGTGTTTTCCTCTCGCTTTGAAAGAATATTAATTTGCCATCTTAGGGCTTGACTGACTATTTAAGCTGCTGTAAATACAATTCTCCTTTGAGAAAAAAGGAATGGAGTATCTGTTCCCTTGCTTGGGATGAGCTGATACAACTTGCTAATGACTCCACCTTTGGATGCCATGGATGTTGCTGGCTCATATGAGCAATAAATCAGGCTGGCACTGCGTGTCCTGCTGTAGTTTAAGGGTGTGTTTGGGTGTTCATTATAATCTCCTGCTATCAAGAGATTTTAAATACAGCTATAAAACTTCATTTCTGGAGTTAAATCTCACTGTGGAAGTATCAGCCAGGGGATGAGTTCTGTTATAAGTGGGGTGTTTCGGTGGGCTTTTTCTGGTTTGGTTATTTTTTGTTTGTTTGTTGTTTCTTTGCCTTGTTTCAACCTTTGTTTCAGGGGCTTTTTAAAGATGGAATAGCAAGAGAAGGAGAAACAACACTGGGCTTGGCTGCCTTCAACTGTTGTACTAAAACCTTGTCACTGCATAAATGTCACCTTATTTCTGCTGTAACATTTTTTTATTTCACCGGGTGACACAGGCCGGGTGAGCTTGGAGGTTGGATCAGTTACTCAATGTGCTTTTGGTTTTGTTTTTTTTCCTGCCCCCCAGGGTGACTACGACCCCAGCAGGACCAAAGTTGTCCATTTCAGCATGAACCCCATGAGTTTGGCCAAGCAGCAGCGCAAGGAGGAGCAGCAGCAGCTGCAGGAGGAGTGCGAGCGGCTGCGGGAGCTCGTGCGGGTGCTCAAAGGAGGCGGCTCCGTCTCTGGGAGTCTGGAGGGAGTTGGGGCTTTCCAGTCCCCACAAGAAGTTGCAGGTAGGCTGCTGGCTTCTGCTCCTGGGGATGCATTTATTCTGAATCCGTGTTGCCAGAGGAACTGAGTGCAGGAGCAGATGGAGGCATTGCAGACAGTGTGTTTGATGGAGTGGTTATATGGAAAATGAAAAAAGCTGGGTTGATGCAGGAGAGAGGGGATGTGAGGTGGCAATCCTGTGGCAGTGTGGTAGAGGGTAGGTGGTAAGGCTAAATAATAATAATTCATATCATTTGCTCATGATGAATGAAATACCAATACAACAGCCTTCATAGGCTGGTGCTGCCAACAGAGTGAAAGGAAATATTTCCTTCCTTTCAGGGCTGGTTTAGCCCTTGAGGTAGTACAGACAGCAGGAAATAACTTTCATAGCTGCAGGGAAGCAAGTGGTTGAAATCTTTTCAGACCTGGCTTAAAACAAATTAATATTGTTTATCAGTGTATATGTGCCCCATTAATCACAGCTACATTCAATACTCCATGAAAGCAGAGTACATCTTTCACTGAGCTAAATACATTTCACAGAATCTGTGGCACTCCAGTACAGTCTGTCTTCCTTTCACATACCTGAGTGAGACTTTTTAGTACAGCAACCCCAAAAATCAGCACCTTCAGACATGCTCTCAGACTCTGAAAATCAAGGTAAGGATATCAATAAAGCCTAAGCCATCACCTGTAACACTGTGAGGGACCAGGCAGAACCAAGTTATGCTGAAAATCCCTGGAGAAGTTACTGCTGTAATTCTCTTATGGCCTCAAAACAATTTGTTAGAGAAGAGAAAAATAAAAGAGAACTGAAGGTCTGTGTGGAGCAAACCTGGTGTGTCCCAATGCATGTACTTGGTCAACATCTGGAGGTCAGGATCCTCCCTCAGATGAGACTGAAAGAGCAGGGCTTTTCCCAAAGGTCACAAGTGCTGGAGGCTTCATACCCACAAAAGGGCAGAGCCCTGGTTTAAAGAAAATCCACAGAAGAAAACATCTCTCTCTCTTATGAAACAGAAATTCTCAGAAAGTAGCTTGTCTGTGTTCCCATCGCTCAAACAATGACACTTTATTACTGCTGAGATTGTGTTTGTTCCAGCATCTCATACTGGATTGTGGTACTATATAGCCTTAAAAATATGATGGTGAGAAGTGCAGATGGGGTGGTTTATAAAGTGAAGAGCTCACTGCATGTTACAAGTAAGTGACAGTTCTGTCACTCCTGTTAGTGGCTGCTCTAACAGATGCATAAGCATGAAACACTTGGCAAACATTTAAAAAAAAACCATTGTCTGCAGGAGCTTCCAGTCTCAGACCCCCAGTGGGCAGTTCCTGGGGACAGCTCTTGCATTGCAATTTGGATTTGAAATGCACTGTGTTTTAGGTGTTTGAATTGCAGCAGATGCAGCTGCCCAGTGCCCTTGTCTGTCCTTATGCCCCGAGTGCCAGGCACATCTGATGCTGCAGGTCCAGGGGCTGCAGCGCCCAGGGAGGGCAGGGGCAGAGAGGCTGCAGAGCTGGGGTCAGCCCCGTGCCTCTGTCACTGCTGGATGAACCTCTGGGGTATCATCTGCAGTAATTAGACCAGCTCTTCTGGGGAAATGTGCTCCTCACGTGTGCCTCCTGTCATGTGTTAGAATTATTATTCTGCTGCCTTTCTGTGCAGCTGCTTTTAGCTGTTTGTGAGGTGCCTCTGTGCTGGGATGTTACCAGGTTTGTCGTTAGCTCACAAAGGATGCATTTTTAAAGCTGTTTTCTCTCCTGCCTTTGATTCCAACAGGAAAACAAACAGCTCTCTGGGTTTTAGGGTATTTCCAGCCTCATGTATGTGATGCTTTTTTTTTTTGCCTTTTACCCCAGTCCCAAGCTACATCATTCTGACTTCTGGTAACCAGCTCAGATGGAAGAGAGCAGCAGGTTCAGAACTTAGAAGGGTGGGAAGTACTTCAGTGTCATTTACCAAAGTCACAGGAGGGCCCTTTGGATTCTCAGAGTGCCTATAAGTGCATCTGGAAGTGATTCTTGTAAACAAAATGGGAAAAAGCTGTTGAAGGCTGGAGCAGCCCTGTGGATGACTCTCTTTGAGGACAGGGTGAAGGTATGGGAAGCCAGGTTATGTGGAGACATCTTGGGCATTTTTCCTTGTAGTTCATGTGCTTATGTGCATCACTGTCATGCACAGGGCACATTGCCATGAATGCACCTAAACTCTCATTTCTGCTGTGGGAGCATTCAGCAGCATAGTCAGATGCAAATGTTGGGATGTGAAGAGATGCTGAGGATGTTACAGTGCTGACCACAAGGTTACTGGGTTATTCTGAGCTGGCTTTAATTTAGCAAGGTGAATGCCAGATTTGGCCTCCTTGCTGGAGCAGGGAGAGCTTCCAGTGGCTTGGGGGCAGCTGATCAAGTGTGCTGTGCAGGCTGCATCCATTTCTGCACTGACTCCATCCTGCATCCACAGCGTGGATACAGCAGCTGTTCAGCAGTGGCTCAACAACATGGATTCGTGTGGCCAGAAAATCACACTGTCTCCTTCTGGATAAGACATGGAAGATCCAGCTTTTGCTTTTTCTTAGCTCTGCCCACAGGAACAGCTGCCACATGCCTTCTGCTTCAGTGTATTTTCAAGGTGTGAAGTGGGGAGCGTGTGGCAGAAACTCCCTCTGCTTTGTTTGTCACTGTCCAATTGGCTACCCCAGGGAGGGAGGTTTGTTGTGCATGATAAGGGAGCGAATTTCTTTGAGCTTTGTGAAGCTGTTTCTGTACAAAAATAACAAGAATTGGAGTTTTTCTTGCACCCCTCTCTGTCAGCTGCAGTCCCCATCTGTTTATCTTGCTCATTCATGTGATACACACAGGAGGCAAATTCACTTCTCTGAGCTTTTGAGGTGGGAGGTCCCTGGTGTCAGAGCAGAATGGGGTGAAGAGAGAGCAAGGACAGAGTAGGAAGAGTGTGGATAAAAGCTGGGAGGACAGCAGAGGTCATATGTAAGTTTGCATTTTGCCTTTAGACAGATAGAGGTAACTGTAAGATTTTATTGTCCTGTTTTGCCATATAACCTGACTGGCTGCTTGGCAAGGTGAGGGATTTGGGTGGCCTCCAGCCAGCCAGGTTTGATGCATCCAGCAAGCTTATGTGGTATGCAACAGCTCTGCTTATGGTTCACAGAATTATAATTATACCAACCAAAAAAAGGCATTAAGGACAATGATGTTGATGGTTTTGATAATAATGTGTTGGCCATTGTTAAATCCCTTCATTGGACTGGAGTGCAGCACATTTCTTCTGATTGCATTTCCGACTCCTGCGTAGGTAATAAGAAAATTATTACTGTGGACGTTAAAGCTCATTAAATGTGACTCTATTAAAAATCAAGGTTATGCTGGACTTTAAATCTCTTTGAGCATAACTGCTGGAGGCTGCAGCACAGCCTGGCAACTTGCCACATGGTTCAGTGGCCCTTTCCTCTCATTTATGCCATAATAGTCTCTGTTCAGATGGGGACCTATGGAGAGCTATAACAACATCCTGTCCTTTTCCAAAATACAGATTGGCAGAGCAGGGTGTTGGGGTGTTGGGGAGCAGGGCTGTGGGTGCTGTGCTCAGGGTGTGAGCTCTGTGAGTGTTGTGCTCCTCTGCTGGGTTGTGTAAGAGCAGGGAGCACCAAGGTCAGGCAGCCATCTGGGGAGAGGCTCGAGTCCTCCTGCCTCAGAAACAGGGATGCAGATTGTGACAGCTTTGGAAAGGTGGCACAGGGCATTGCTGCACAGATCTGAAATCTGTTCCAGTTCTGCATTTCCCTTTCCCATGCTCTTCACACCTTTCCTTCAGTGCCCCTTCTGTATTTCAGTCTGCATCTTCTACTTTTTTTTTCTTCCATCTCATAGCTTTTCCTATTTTTTCCCCATTTCTCTCCAGGCCATTTTTGTTTAGATCTTTCTTTTTTTGCCCTGTGGGGTCTTGATAGACCTGTTGAAGATGGATTTGGGTCTTAGTTGCAAGCAAGTATGTAGGTGGCAGCTAATAGGGAGCTGGAGAAGTAATGACTTGTAACAAAGCATAGGTAGAAATGAGAGAGAATGGTTCAGGTGCTTCTTATCTCCATTTGTGTTTTTATCTTAAAGGTAATGTATCTGAAGGTAGGAATGGATGATCCATGGAAGCTGGTTCCTGACTAAAAGAATGCAGTAATGCAAATTTTCCATGAGCTCTCATGATTTATTGCTATCCCATAGCTACACCAGAGTGCTCCTTTCTTCATGTAGCTTCTCCCTGTGAGAAAGAGGAAAAGTGCTTTTAATATTCTTTCTGGTGAGAGAGAGGCTGGCACCCCTACCAGGAAGGAAGATGGGGAAATCAACTCTGATTTCAACCATCTGTGGAGAACTTTGGAACTATTTTCCTAAGCATAATCCCATCAAAAAGAAAAGCTGTTCATCCATCTCAATGGTTTCAGTGTCCTTTTCCCCTTGATAGGGAAAAAGTGGGAAAAGGGGGAAATCTCACTCTGAGGCAGGTGTTTGGCCCTAACACAGATGCTACACCTGGCATTCAGCAGGGGCTGTCCCCAGCATCACAGCCATGCCAGGGCCTTGTAAAATCTATTTAATTGGGTTTAAATTGGGTAATGAATTAATATTAAAATAATCTAATCTTGTTGAAGTGACAAGCCAGAGACGGTAAAATTTGTCACTGTCCCACTGTGCCTGTGCTTCTGATGAATGTGTTTCTGAGTACAGAAGGTGACAAAAAAGGAGCAGATGGAATTTAGAAGTTGCTGTTCTCCATCCACAGTTGTCTGAGCTGTTGGTGCTTGGAAGCCTTGGTGCTTCCTGCCATCTGTGTAGGGAATCCACACATGATGAGGGCTGCACCTGTGAATGAGAACCAAGTCCACCTGATGGAGGATCCTTCCCTGACCTCAGCTGCTGGTGGGTGCACACGTGGCTCTGCAGCCTCCATTCCTCACTTTGTGCCAGGGCTCTCAGCATCCCACTGGTCAAATGGGCTTGGGCCAGGTGAGTGCACAGAGGGCAGCTCTCCTTCAGCCTCACCCTGAAGCACAGGAAGGACTCATTAGGTGACCCTTCTGTCACTTATCTTTAACCTGCCAGTTCCCCTTCACTCATACTGAAGGAATTGCCTTTGTTCTAAAGAGGCACAAAGGTCCAGGGCATTTGCTGCCTTCAGATGTTAAGGGACTTCTGTTAAAAGCAGGATGTTAGCCTTTGTGCCCTGCCTGTATCTCAGTAAATTGCTTTCTGCATATCCCAATTTCATCTGAAGTTAATAAAGAGCTTGACTTTGCCTCTGGTGCTTTGCTGTGCACTGATGAAGGTCTGTCCTCTTTCACTCCAGAGATGGCCACATATCCTTGATGGGGGAAGAAATCCTCCCCTACTGCTACCTGCATCCGAGATGCTGCACAGCATCAGTGTGCAAACCACAAATGACATGGACAGCAGCACAAGGGATGAGTTATTAGCAGCAGTCCTGACCCACTGGGAGCTGTCTGCCCTCCTGTGCTGACTCCACAGCCTCTGTGGGGCAATCCCTCCAGCTCCCAGCTAATTCTCCTTATTATTGTTTTTATGGTGCTACTTTCTCTTCTGCAAGACATTTAGACCAGTCTGGGACCTGAATTGTATATTAAGACTGGGAATAAGCTGATAGTTTAAATAGAGCTTACTCTGATTCCCTTCATTATTATCCATATCCCTTTGTCTCAGCCCAGTACTAGAGATAGCCAGGTGGTACTGCTAAATATACCTGGTTTCATAAATAACTCTAGCAGAGTTGTGATCTCCTGTACTTCATATTGACAGGGTTACAGTGGTGAGGGGAGAGTCCATAAATGGTGTCAATGGATTTGGGCAGTGCAGCTGTAAGGGGAAAATACCTTGAAGCTTTTGTGTGTTCTGATTTAGCAACAGTACCTTTGATGGTAAATGTTCTGCACTACTGAAGTCACTGCAGGCACCTATAAAGGTTCTGGCTTGAATGAAAGTCCAGTATCTCAAAAGGGCTGGAAGAATTTGAATTTGAATTTGTTTTCTGGTCTTAAAAGAAAATTGCTTTAATCTTATATAGTATTCATCATCCAGAAAGATTCCCAAGGTTTTTTTCTTGTTGGAGATAACACAGATATGAAGTCATGCAGCACTGAGGATATTGCAAGCAGTGTGCCCTGCCTGTGGCAAGATGCCACGAGTCTGTTGAACAAGCAGAGGCTTGCCCTGAGCTCAGTGTAATCTGTGTGCTGTGAGAGGGCCAAAGGTTGCTGACCCAACAAACCCCCAAGGATGCCTGAAGCCTGCAGCTTCTTGTGAAACTGGGATGGGAGGTGCCACTGAGACATTGTTAGGACTTTCAGGCTCTGTCTGCTGCCCAGGGAGCCAGAGGTTTGTAATAAATTCTGTAAAGTAGTTCTGTTGTAGCTGGTGAATGTGTAAAACTTGGTGTCAGTCAAAGGTTACTATCCAGACTATACTTAGCTCTTCACAAAGAGCAAAAAAAGCTGCAGGATTTCTTCCTGCCCTCCTTTTCTACCACTTTCACGTCTGAAGTCCTTGGAGAACTCAATATTTCTGTTTTTCTAAGAGGCAGCCTGTGAACCCACATAATACTTCCATATAGCTCCAGCAAGTCCTACAAGTGTTTTTTTGTACACTTCTGCCCTCTTCCTAGGCACTGTGTAGAAATGGATTACAAAATATTTAGTAGAAGTAGAAGCTTTGTTCCATAAAAAAAAAACATTTTTGCAAAGAAAAAATAGTAAAATGAGTTGTGAGAGAGAAGGAAATGGAAAAGAAAATAAAAATGTATATGTGATAAGGAGCACCAAATTTAAACACAACTGTGACAACATCTGCAATGGTTTCTGTAGCAATATGAGGAAGGAGGCTCCCAAGGGAAGATTCTCTGGGCTTATTGATCCTGACTTGAGTCTGGGTGTAATGGAAATGAGTACCACTGCAAGAAAATACAGCTGAGGAGAAAGCTGCTGGTTTCCTGGGCAAATGCATTTTCCTTACTCAGTCCTGACACCGTACAGGTGTGGTGTTACATCGGGGGAAGAAGAGGCTGCCTCTGCTGAGGTAGGTGGGAAGGTTAGAGGCAGCTGAAACCATTACAGATGGGCAGAGAGCAAGGTTAGAGGAGATTTCAGGGAGCAGATAAATCAAGAGAAAATGTGTAGAGAAACCTGGGCTGACAAGGAGTATTCTTTCTCCTTCTGTATGTGGCTGTGAAGGAAAAACTGGCAATTGAAACAGTATTTTTAAGCCTGATTACTTGGGATTCCAGTTCCCAGTCCATCAGTAGCTGAGTGAAATACAAAGTGAGCATGTGGAAGAGTTGCTCTCACTACCAGAAGTAGCCCCCAGAAGTAGCTGTGCTCCTTCATTTTTACTCATGGGACATTCAGAGCCTTTGCAAGGAAGAAAGTCAATGAGCTGCAGAAGGATCCAAAACCCTTCTCTCTGTGTTTTAAATCCTTCCCACTCCAACAATCCTTGTAAAACACCACCAAATTTGTACTGTACAGAAACTGCCACATGAAAGGTAACACCCTTTGTGGCCACAGTCCTTCTACATCCCTCAGCTTCTTCAATGTCCCTCTGTGCTGATGGTTTCTTTATCAACCAGAGACAGGCCAGCAGCCTGTTGAGCTTTGTTGCTGGTAAACTTTGGCATTTCTGTTTTGGGGTATTTGAGTTGATCTCTCATTGCTTGGTTGTGGCCTCCTTGGTGGCTGGGATGCTCCTGCTAGATGTCTCCAGCCCTGAAGGGGAGGAAATGCAGCATTATCTGCAGCTGCCCTTTGGCTCCTGCGGGGCTGTGCTGTGAGCTGCCTCTGACAGCACTTGGCATCATGGAGCAGCTTTTGATTAGTCCTGATGTGCCACAAGGCCTCTGGATGTACACAATTGAAAATGCTCTTTCATTCATCAGCAGGATTGAGAAGAAAGGCTTGTGCTGATGTCTCCAATTCAGGCCAACACGATTTCCCTGACATCAGAAAATCCAGCCTGCCAGCGTGGCGGAGCGCTCCGGCAGCAGAGAGCCTCAGATCTCTGCTCTGCATCTTGTCAATGTATTGTTTCTCCTGGAAATTAAAGCCTGATGCCTCTGTGAGCCAGTAGAGTGGTAGAAATCCAGTGGAGGAACTTTGCAAGGGTGTCAAGGACACTGGGAAGTCTTAAAAAGCCTTGTGCTGGCAAGGCGAACATCCCCTTGGTTGGGGCTGCTTATTGGATTGAGGAAAGATTGCAGGAATGGGAAAATACTGAACTTATTTACACTTTCCCACTCCATACTGTCCAAGATGGTTTTCCTGTTGTGATCAGCTCATAATAGGAAAAAAATGACTGAGTTTGCTGCTTTTCTCTGGAGTCCTTGTATCAATTTACAGGTGGCCAGGAGTTGACATCTGACTGTCTTCACAGGATATATCAGGGCTCCTTAACACTGAATCCTAAATGAGAGGGGGTGAATGTGTGGAGACTGAGAAATAAAGTTTGTCTCCTTGTACCACATTTTAAAGGGGCAACATGCAACTAAAATTTGGTAGCCAAAGGATAACTTTTGGCATGGACTGTTTTTCTGCTTCATCTCCCTGACTGTGGGAAGCTGTTTTTTTCTGAGAAATACTGTTGTGCAGTTGAATTTCCAGTTTTTCTTTTCACTTAGGCTGATTATTTAGGAGCTGTAAATGAAGTAAAATAAGGTTCAGTATTTTAGAGCGGCGGCTGTATTTAAGAAGTTTGTATTTGATGAGTAAGTTGATGACATTGCATTATGTGAATTTGATGTGCAAAGTTGTCACTAGAGTGTAAACATAGTGACAGCAGGACCAGCAATTCCCAGCCTAATCAAGTAAGCAGAGTCACACATTCTTTGAGCTATAGCGTAATAGAGACTGATTTACATATTAAAATGAGAGAAGCTACACAGATCCAACAATTAAGTTGATATTTTAATTGCCTAAAAGTCAGGAAATTCAAAGTTATGTTGCCTGCATCAGTTAATTTGTCACCCACATCTATTTGTGGTATTTCCTATGACTTTATTTGGTACAAAACTAATGTGGATTTAAATACATTAAATGTTAGCTGTGGATGAAAGGAGAGCTTTGGATTTGCTGCTTTAGAAAGCAGACTAAGAGAATTGAGAATTCAATTCTTGGTCTGTTTAAAAGTAGTACAAACAAATTTCAGGTAATTTCTTTCTTAATATTCGGGTAGACACGTTGGGAGGGAGGGAAAGGGAGCTATATTCAAATGCAATGAAAAAAAATTCTCACTGATCTCAATAGACCTTGAATTGTATCCTTCTTGTTTTCTTTGTAAGGAATAAGCTTTATTTAATTGCAAATTCACACAAATGCACCAGTAGCACTAAGAATTACATCAATATATGGATTCTGTCCTTGATGTTTATGCTGGTTTCACAGGGCTGATCTTGCATTCAGATAAGCTCTCAGTATACAGCTCCCTTATCTCCCCATGCTGATGTTCTGATATATGAATGCTTGTTCCCTGTGCTCACAAAAAGCTATTCACATGCCGAGTCTGACGATTTTTTTATAATCCTTCTTTGAATTAGACTACAAAAAGAATGTGTTTGAAAAGGTTAACTAATGGATACATTTTTCTCCCTGATGAGGAAAAATGGTGAAGTGCTGAAAAATGGTCAAGCAGAGTTTTGATCACGCTTTTCTAATCAAATACATTCTAGGTAGTGAACAAGTAGGAGAAATGTTAATCCATAGTGGATTTATTTGGAATGGAGAAGATCTATTTGGAAAGCAATCAGCATACAAAAGCAGACACTTGTAATTACTTTGCTGTCTCAATCATGGCACTGACATCAGTACCATGATGTGGTAGAGTTGTGATATCCTTTAAAATGTGGTGCTGACATAAGGATGTCAGCAGGAAGGGAGAAAGGCCTGTCTTAGCATCTTCACCCCTATCCACCTGGCTTGCTAGCACCCATGTGTAGATGCAGTGCTCTCTGTGCTGCTGGCTGTGGTCTGGGCACCTCGTGCTGCTGGTGCAGTTTCATGCCAGGGAGGCAAAGGCATTGTTAAATCATAGCAAGTCCTAAAATGCAGGACACTCATGTTTGCCCATCAGGGATTTCTGAGCAGCCCATTCTTTACAGTAAACTAAAGCTACTAGGTGTGTTTTGTGTGTCACAGCACTGATGCATCTTCCCTTGCTATTGCAGTGTGTCCATGTTTCTCCATTTCAGTGCCAGCTTCTCTGTCATCTCCACTTAAAGAGGAGCAGGTCAATCCAGCTTCCATTAGGGAACAGCATATTCATCCTTACGTACAACCAGCTCCAGCTCAATGGATGAAAATCAAACAGATGAAAAGCTGGAGATGAGATCAGATTCACAAATTGCCTTTTCACTCCCTGGCTCTCTGAGTGTGTTTCTGTCTCTGTTGAATAGCAGAATCTCAATGGGTCCTGTTGGAGGACTGTGGCATGGTGGGTTGTTGGGCGGGTATGCAATGTTGTAAAGTTACCTTCTGCCATGATCAGACACCATCAGAGGTGTGCAGCAAAAGTACCTAAATTAGATAGATCAGAGGCTTCTGCAAGGAAGGGCCAGAGGCAGCAGCAGCAGCAGCACCTTTGCTGGAGACTGCGGATGTGTCATCAGAAATCTCTCCGCTGGTGGCATCAAAGCGCCCGTGCAGATCTGAGGGATTCAGCAAAGGCTTTCTGAATAGGCTGGTAATGATGATGGTGTGTGATTCCCCTTTTAGACTGCCATGCTGCCTTCCCTGAAGTGAGGCAGGATTCGGGCAAGGGGAGGTTTCTGTCTCGTTTTAGCAAAACGATAAAAATAAATCCCGCGTTAGAGCCGCTGATGTTAGAGCCAGCCGCAGATGTGGGCTGAAGGCATCTCCATCCTCAGCCACCATGAGGAGAACTCCAGGTCAGGTTGTTTCCATGATGAGTCCCTTCCTCACAATGTGGGCAGGATGCTGATGCCTTTGCAGGCTCCCTGCAGAACGTGTTTGGACTCCCATGGTGCTACAAGGAGTAGCAGAGATTACTCTTTGCTCCCGTTTCAAAGCACTTTCAAAGAAACTCCCGTTCCTTTCTACTACAGGATCCTTCACATTTTACAATGAAAAGTCCCAGGAAAGAGGAGGGGAGCATTACCCTGTGCTTTTATTCCAGAGTCTCCCTAGGAAGTTCTTGGTGAAGAGAGAAATTTTGAGCAGAATGTTCCCGCATATGCAAAGGCTTCATCTGCAAGGTGATGTCCTAAGCCAAATGGAGAGGCTGCTTGCAGCACTTGGGAACAGATTTAAAGCTAATGGCATCTTAGTTACGCCTCAGGTAGCTCAGAGTCCTCAGCTGCTAACCCCGACAGAAATAAATAAGGATAAAAATTAGAACCAGGCATATCACACCTCCTGCAGCATGTTAAACACTGCTGTTCTCCTCTGTCAAAGCTGGAGTGAGCCAGGCTCTTCCATACAACCAGGGCAAATAAGCAATTAGCAAGAGGTACAGAAATAGTGTTTAGGAAGGTATAAAGTTGCTCTGAGAGCTATTAAACACCTCTCCTTGTTTTGCTCATTGTTTAGAGAGGCAATGTTTGACACTTAACAAAAGCTGACTAATGCTTTGGGTTTTTTTCCTTTTAATGATCAGAATTCAGGGGAGGGCTGACTGTGACAGGCAGGAGAAAGAACTGCCATCCAAGTGAAGCTCTTTTTAATTAGAAAGCCCCTTGGATGATTTAGTTTGCAGTGATTTGAGTGCTGGCTGGTTTGAATGTGTCAGTGGTACTGACCAGCAGGATGCAGTCCTGTTCTGCAGGTTCTGGTTTGCTCTTCAGGCATTAAGAAGGGAAGCTGCTCCGACAAGGGGAGTCTGTGATGAGGGAAATTATAACCAAAGCCAACCCTGCTCACAGCTTCACCATCTGCTGGGAAAGCTCTCACTTGGATGCCAGCACTGGTGGGAGCAGGCATAATGATGATAATATTTTCCACTTCTGTGGCACCCTCTGTCCAAAGGTCTCTGAGTATGCCAGAGATATTAATTAAGCACCCGTGGGAGGTGGGCAGGAGTCTCCACACAAGGTTTTTTTTGCTTGCAGAGTCTAAAAAGATTGTGGCACTAATCTTTGGGCAGGAACTCCTTCCATCAGGCAGCTCTGGAAGAACTAAAAACCTTTCATAGTGTTGCTAGTTTGAATCAAAGCTGTATTAGGAAAGGAGTCTGGCTGACATTGA
Organism: Agelaius tricolor; assembly: GCF_023055355.1. Taxonomy (NCBI): domain Eukaryota; kingdom Metazoa; phylum Chordata; class Aves; order Passeriformes; family Icteridae; genus Agelaius; species Agelaius tricolor. The sequence continues at coordinate 4,859,594 of NW_027269279.1, forward strand.
CCTGCTGGACTGAGCTTATGCTCCTGAGTGTCTTGTTGGAGGAGCAGCAGAAGCTGGGTCTGCTGTAGCTGGCTCAGAGTTCCTTGTAGCACAAGACTTGGAGTAGGTCTTGTAACTTATGTCCAGTCCTTACATTTGGCCTTCTGAGGAAACTGTGCTGTTAAGATCAGATGGAAATCTCAGTGCAGTGCTCTACATGTGAAAAATCATGGAATCATGTTCTAGTTTGAGCTGGAAGAGACCCTTAAAAGTCATCCAGTCCAGCCCTCTGCAATAAGCAGGGACATCTTCAACTAGGTCAGGTTGCTCAGAGCCCTGTCCAGCCTGACCTGAAATGCTTCAATCCATCATCTCTTTGGGTAACCTGTGCCAGTGTTTCTCCATCCTCATTGTGAAAAACTTCTTCCTTATGTCTAGTCTGAACTGACCCTCTTTTAGTTTAAAACCAATTGCAGAAGCCCTGCTAAAAGGTCTCTCCATGTCTTTCTTATAAACCACCTTTAAGAACTAAAAGGCAGCAATAAAGTCTCCCTGGAGCTTTATTTTAGATAACACAATCTTTCTTTTTCATAACCTGCATTTCCACAGTCTTCAGGAAATACATGAATAACACGGAATGGTCCGTCAGGAAGGAAGCATGCATGTGAAAAAGGGAAAAATTTGACCACAAATCTTTAATGCATGATGCCAACAGTCACAGTTCTGGATTTAGAAGTATGTTCCCATGAAGATCCATTTAACATGCTCTTCAGTTGGGTAGAATTGTCACAATGAAGCTTTTCCTTCCCCTTGAGTGCAAGGCATAAAATGAAATCTCCTGTCTAAGAGTAAAGATACACCTACTATCCCTGATCTCTAGGAGGAAAAATACTGTTGTCAAGTATCCATTATATGCTGTGTAAGTGTATTTGAGGCTATTAAAGACAGTTATCCTCAGAGATTTATATGTAACAGGTTAGAATGGAGGAGGGTGGGGGAACAAACACTTGCTGTGTTTAATTATTGCTGGGTGCTGCATGCACTTTTCTCCATTATTTACTTAATCTTAAATGCCAGATGCTAAAGGGCACCAGCATCAATTAACTGCATAATTAGACTTGCAAAGAAATCATGTAATTTAGTTATAGGCAAATAAAAAACCCAAAAACGCACTGAACAGAAGCTCAGGGCTCTCTCTGCAATCATTTTGAAAGCTCCCTGCATACATTGTTTGCTTTCATTGCTCACTGGAAACTCTTTGGAGCACTCTCTGTGCCTCTTGCCCTGTAGGGAGCCAAATGTCTGATGCAGCATCTCTTGTTCATTCTGAGAGGATTTAGCCACAGCTTGCTTTTTTGCTTTCCAAATTCTTTTAATAGAAGTTTGGATGAAGGATTTATGGGGTGCCTCATCCGGATCCAGAGCAGAACCTGGCCCTCACCCTTTCTGTGCTTTGCATCCCCTCTGGTGCCTGCTCTGGGTGCCCAGTCAGGGGAAGACCATGTGCTGCTCCCTGTTCCTCCTAGCAAGACATATTTTTGTGTTTTGCAGTGTATTTTAGTATTTTAGCATGCAACCTGAAAGCACCCTAACTTTAACAAAAAAGCCCCGCTTCCCTCTCTTCAAAATAATAAGCAGCCAGATACTTTTATTCCATTAGTTCCCACTCTTAGGAATAAGAGTGTTCCCAGGAGTGGAATGCATTTTGTTTTATCAAGGCCTACAACTCTATCTGAGCCCTTATGTTGCAAATTGCAGTAAGAGGGTAATAATAATGGCCTGGGCTTGGGTATAAGCAAAGTTTTCCTACTGGAGAGCTGCTGCTGCCCCTGTGACTCTGGTGCCACTGTTCTCGCTTTGGTATCAGCAGCCCTGTCATTGCACTGCCTCTGCAGCATCCCCTGGTTCACAACTTTTGTTCCTTTCTCAGTTCCTGGGTGTTGGAAGCTGCTGACATGTATTTTCTCAAATGTCCTGAAACCTTTCTGAAAACAAGGTGATGTTCAGCTTTTGAGAGCTTTGTTCTCCCTCTGTGCCTGTGCTGTCTCAACACTGCTCTTTTCCTTTCTGAAAATGCGACCCAGCCCTTACAGAGTTCCTTATTTCTTCAAAGCACTGTATAAACATTATCTAATTAAGTATATATAACATGCCCTAAAGTATTTTAAGGGAAAACTGCAGCACAGCATTGAAGTTTCCAGCCACTTGATCCAGTGTAAAATCTGATTGAATCACTAATTATTTTTCAAAATGCTGTGCCTAATGACATGTATCAAGACAGATCAGAGCTGCAGCCAGAAGGAAGCATTGGGAGCCAAGGAGAGAGGGGCTGTCAGGTAAGTTCTGTATTACTTCTGGAGTTAGTTTGGATCTGCACACTGAGGTAATAAACAGAACAACAACAAAAAAAGAGTTACTGCAGCATTCAGATCTTTCCTGTTTTGATATATATAATCAGCTCTACATTTCCTGTTGAAATGTTCATTAAAATTGCAGCCCCTGTGATTATGCAGCTGCCTAATTCAAATCAATGGGGCTCCTGAAACGATTTTGGATATTTTTAAATACTGCTGTAGAACTTCCTTGTTTACAATGTTATGATTAAGTGACTTTTTCTCTAAGTCATCTAAAGCATTAATAAAAATCTCTTTAGGTTTTCTCTAATTTTTTTTTGTTTGTTTGTTGTTTTTTGGGTTCTTTTTTACTCTGAGCAGCTGCAAGTAATGCAAACCTTGCTTTATGGTTTTATCTTTTACTTCTTAGTACAGAATGTCTTTTTGGATTGATAACTAAATCAGAAGCCAAATTACACAAGTTCTTTATAATTCCTTGTAAGCCAAAATTGACTTTTTTTTGTTTTGGAATCCAAATACTAGTAAATAAAATTAAGGGAGCAGCAGAATAAACCCCCCTGAGAGTCCTGTAGATGGTGAGAGGGAGTGAATGAGTGGCTGTGTGGCACTCAGTTGCTGGCTGGGGTTAAACCATGACAAACTGGTCATGCTGGGCTTCCAGCTCACCAGCTTCTGAAGCAACTGTTGATAATGCTGCCAAGAAGATTATAATGTCCAAAGGGTCAAGTACTTCAATAGGTCTCATGCTGAAAGGGAGGTAATTTCAGTTTTACTGGAAAGATGTATTCAAGGTAATTTCAGCTCAGGAAATTCTACTTTGGAATGCTTCAGAGTGATGCCAGGGCTCTTGTCAGTTAGTTTTAATGGCTTTGGGTTTATTAGCTTTTCACTTTTCTAATACCTTCAGTCCCTTTTACTGTTTGTTACTGAAGCCTTGGCACAATTCTGATGTGTTGAAGTTGCAGACATTACAGGAAAATACCTAAATCAAAACATTGTGGGAGAGAGACAGCATGAACAAGCAGATGTTTACAGTCTCTGACTTCTGTGGTTGAGGAAAAGCAAACACAGTTCTATAAAAACTCAACGTGGTAAAAGCATTTTAGTTGCCTGTAGTTACATGCTTCATCTGCTTGCAAAGGTATTTTTCTAGTTGTCTTTTGCTGTTATTACCTCTCTCCAGCTGTACTTATTAACTCCTTTGTTTAACTCCACTCGGTAGTGGTCCCACTGGGGCTGCAGGAGCAGGGGAAGAGGCAGAGCTGGCACAGCTCAGGGCTGGATCTCTTGGTCACATCACTCCTTGCTGAACACATCTGCTCCAGCTGGGGCTGCCAGGTCAAGCGTGGGGGTGGCCAGATGTGAACCACTGCAGATGTTTTGTGTGGTTGAGCCCAGATGGTCTGACACCAACCTGCCAGTGATGCTGCCACTGTTACATCCCTGATCAGAGCAAGGGGGATGATACTGGGGAAACTGTGCAGGTCAACATTGGTCAGTGCTGGCTGGAAATGGCCGGCTGTCTGGTGATTGGGTTGAGAAATATGTGAGTATTTTAAATGAACCCTTGTTCTGTGGTGCTGGATAAGTGGGATGCAGGCTGTAGGATTGAGAAGTGAGGATTGTTATTTTGTATCATCCTTTGTGTCCTCTTGGTATTCAGAACCTATTCACCTATTGAAAGTTGGAGGTAAATGGTTTGGATGTGGACACGAGAAGTGAATGAGATGGAAGGGGACAAGAGACACCAAAGCTTTTTCTTCTTTTTACAGAGAATAGATTGAATGTGATTTGGCCACTGCACCTTAATGGGTAATCCCCACTCTGAGCCTCAGATGAAAAGAAGAAATCTATAAGGCTAGAGATAATACAGGAGGATTTTTGCAGACTTTTCTCAGATGTAAAGTGAGCTACTGAATAGCACAGCCTTTAAGGATAACTTTTTCTTCGAGCACAGAGCTAATTCACTGATTTAGCCGAGTTGGGTAAATCTGTTTCTCCTTGCTTGCACATCCCCCACACACAAATCTTTTGTGCGTACCATTTTGCCTTTCCTCACTTGTTCCTCAATGTACACTTTTCCTAAGAGTCTCTGATCTGTTTTGGCAGAGCTGCTCACACCAGCAGCATGGTCTCCATGGCACTTGGTGTCATTGACCTCAGTGGGAAGAGTCCACAGCAGCAGCAGTGAGTAAAATATTCTCTAAACCTTAATGAAGTGAATTCTTCTTGTGGAAGGCTGCAGTGCAAGAGATCAGGACTCTCTGTGCACTGGCTCCCTGGTGTGGGGTGCATCATTGGAAACCAAGAGTCAAGGTTACCTCAGTGCTGTGCTTTTTTTCTGTACCAAAATAATCTCTTTGGTGACTAAGCATGGGAGATCTCAATTTTTTCACTGATCTCATTCCAAACAGGATAGTCCTGCACTAAGCCAATGTTTGGTGCAGAGTTCTCAGGAGACAGAGAGATGGAAGAGTTCAAGCAATGTCAGAAAGCAAGAAAATCTTCCCAACAAGTAGGGCAGGAAGAAAGGACTGTAGAAGCTGTGCAGAGTAAATTCAAGATGAAGTTGGAAAAGAAAAACAGTGAAATTCTGGAGTAGGCTGTTCTCTGAGCCTGCTGCTGCTACAGTTGATGTGGTGGAGCTTGCTGCAATGAGTGTGTTGGCCCTCTCAGGATTCCCAAAGCGCTCTGCAAAACTTCACAGCAAAAGGAAATCTGCATGGGGATTGCTTCATCCACCTTAATGTGATCCATGGCTTGTGTGAAGTACAGCAACTTCTTAGTGCCACACGGGCCATCCCAATGGCAGAAAGTGAGTCTTTTTAACTTGAAAGTGGAGGAGGCAGAACGTGGTTACCAAATGGCATTTGTACAGGACTGATGCCACAGTCCTGGGTCGTGCCCTCAGCCCCAAATAAAAAATGCTCTGCCAGGAAAAATGTTTTACCTCTTCTGTAACATTCCAGGTCTGAGTCTCTTATCTCCTCTGAAAAATGGACTATCCAGAGCTCAGCGTGCTCCCTGCCATAACCTTTAGCTCATTACTGATTCAGGCAGAGAGTACCAGCTATTGAATCACAGGGCTGGCACCCAGCTAAAGGTCGGGGTTGTGTCTACGTAGATGAAAGCAAGCACAACCTCTTCCTCCCAAAAGCACTAATACATGGAAATGGAAAAGTTCTCATGAATTCTGCAGCACTCACATCAGGCTTGGAAGCAAACAGGTAGGAAAAGGCAGCTTCCCAGTTGGAGAGAACCACATCAAGGGGCTGATGGAGTTTAGGAGATGTGGGCACAAGCAAACAGCCATTGTTATTCTCCAGGGTGGAAGAAAATGCGTTTCTGCCAGCAAATGCAGGCAGTACCTGGAAGCAATTTGAAAAGCCAGGCTAATTCCCATGGCTTGCTGCCCTCCAAGATAACACTCTTACCTGTGTCCTGTATCCCACTGCAAAGGTTTCCTGCTCATGCTTAGTTTTTTCCTTGCTTTTTTTTCCAGCTCATGATGAGTTTCCACAGTCTCTGCCTCCAGCAGCTTTTGAGCTAACTTTGCTCTTAAAACTTCTTGCCTTTTGTAGTTTGAGTTGTGTGTTAGAGGATTGAATGCCTTGCATCTGTAGGGAAAGACAGTCTCTCCTTCAAGACATGCATGGACTTACATATCCCTGCTGCATGTTAAATTGAAGGATTTTGCCTCTGTTATTTGGGATTTCTCAGTTGTTAAAACATTTCAATGCCTGTCATTAGCAAAGGGACATTGGGCTGACAGAACCCATTTCTCAATCTCCCACATTTACTCACCTGCATCAGTTCTGCTGAGCTTAATTTTCATTATAATCCTCTGGGTCACCTATGCTCCATCAGACTGTTCTCTCTAAGGTTTTGTTTCATTAGAACTTTATTATGGAGCTAATTTTATTTTTTAAAGCCATCGAATTCAAGGCTGAGCTATGAATTTTCCTGTTAAACAGGAAGATATCCCAGGTCTGTGCCGTGATTCAGCAGATTCTGTGCTCTCAGGGCTGTCACCAGATCTGTGCTGTCGAATTAAGTAGTATCCTTGACTTTCTTTCCCTCAGCTCCTCTATCTGTAAAATGGAGACAGTGCTAATCTCTCATTTGTGTGACTCCATAAGCTTTGTCCAGCGCTTCAAAGATGCCAAAGACAATAAAACTGCCAAGCCTCCTTTCACTAACAGGACTGATGATTTACACCCAAAATGCTCATTTTTGTGCTAAAACAAGATCACCTGAAAGATACTGCGGTTGGAACCAACCCAGGGAAGGGGGGAGGAGGAAACCATCTGTTACACAACAGCAGAAATGTTTTGGGGCATTCGCCTGGGAAGCTCTGGGTGACGAGTTTGGAATATGAAAGCTTATTTATATGGATGGAGCTAATTTTCTCCAAGTTATTCCTTTTTCACTCAGGGAATTACCTAATCTTACAAGAGACTCTAGGAGGAAAGATTCATTTATTCTCCGTCTCATTCAGCCCCAGGCAAGCCTGAAGATGCTCTGCCTCTTCCAGTTCTGCTTTTTTAACTGATTCTATTAATGGAGCTTAAAGATTTTCTTCTTCTGGGTAAAAAGGGTTAATCTTTCTCATTCCCACTCACCCTTCTCCTCCTCTTTTTCTGGAGAGTTCTTTTTTTGGCAGCTCTGGCTGTTTCTATCATCTTCTCCCCCTAATCTGCCACTATCTGAAGAATTCATTACATTTCAAATCAGAGGCCTTGCTGCATACATTAGCAGGTTTTAATAGACTTGCCACGACTCCAAAAGGAGGAAAAAAAGAGAGAAGATTTAAAACTCTTGTCTTGCCGAAAGCAGACAGATTGACTCAAAAATGACTCAGTCAATAAAAGATGAGTTTTGAAAAGGCTTCCCTCTGCTCAAAGGGAGCTCGTATTCCAGAGAATTAGGTTTTTCTAAGCCCACTGTCAGAAATTAATAATACATACGGCATGTAAAATGGATTTAGCCCTCTACAGCCTTATACAAACATATCTTTGACTTGCTAAATGTGACATGACTACCAGGATTTTCCAGCCTTTATCCCAGGAGTTTGTCATCTCTCCAGAACGGTGACCTCGGTGGAATTTTTAAGCACATTAAAAAAAATTTGCTAAATGAGATTTTAATTAAGAATATGTTTCTACTTCCCTTACCCTTTTTCTCCACCCAAACCCCTGCTGTCAGAGTGTTTTATTATTATTTGCAGTCAAAATTATCCCAAAAGCTCTGGTTTAAACTCTCAAGCTCTCAAGTGTCTTCGCTTGACACTTTCAGTAGCCTTCCTCTGAAGAAAGATGCTGAGCCTTCTGTAGAATCTTTGATTTGGGTGTGGGTTTTTTCTGCTGCCACAAAAAGGCTTATAGGCCAATAAAATCTGTCTTTCTTAGGAAAAAAAGACAGGGCTTCTGTCTTATTAGATCTATCCACAAGTATTCTTGTGTAATTTGAGTTCTTCTCAGATGTCCCTGCTCACCTTGCTTAAGGTAACTCAAATATGCAGGTGTGAAATCACTCACCACCACTGTTTATTCCTCCATCACCTTCCCTCAGCTGAGACGAATCAAAAGTGGGATTAATTTTATCCTCCTGGAAGATTTGATTTGATCCTTTATTCAAACTGGTCTTGCTGAAGCCACAGAAGGTGTTGTCTTGAGCAGGTAGGTCCATACAGCCTTCTGGATGGCTGTGGGCTGACTGCATTTGTCCATCTCTGTTTTCTCATTCTTCCACACCCCACTATTTAATTATTTGAATTTTTTTTTAGCTTTCAAAGTGATTGACTCTGTCTTGAAATCTTTTCCACATTTTCCCTCTGAAAATCTTTCCTCCACCCTAGAATTACTTATTATTAATTACCCTTTAAGCGAACTTTGCAAAGTCACTGCATGTCCTTATCTCCTCATGGATCTATTCTGTCCTCAGCTGTATTGTTCTGCTCATTGCCTGTGGGCTTATGGAATGCTCTATGTGAATGTGTTGCAGCAACATGAAGTCTGACTCTGGACAATATCTCCTAGATGATGCAGAGAAACTTTTAAAAACATCAGTGAAGAAATGAACACACTAAAGTGCTCCATTTTGGACCATTATGTGCTCTTTGGATGTTGCTTGGGCTTGAAACAAGCAGAGCTCATAATTTTTTAAAAATGTTTATGGGTTCTATGAAAAGTCTGAGCTTAGAGTTGTCGACAATATTCACCCAAAAGTGCAGCAATAGTGTGTTCTTCTTTCTCACTATCAAACAGGAGACTTGCTCAGATTTTCTTGTGCTTCTTTGGCTCCAAAGAATCATGGGTGTCAGTGTTCAGAAGAATTTCCATCAGAGTAACAAGAGGTATTTTTCACAGAGCTGGAGGTAACAAAGTGTTTCAGCACTAGCAAAAATGTTTCACTGGGTAAGAGATTTCCACTTTCATCTCCGAGGTCAAACTTACTGTTTTTGTTGGTGGTGGTTTGTTTTTTGGGTTTTTGAATATAAATGTGACATCCCAAGGTTACAATCCAGGGTTACATCCCTGGTTTCTTGTGTTTTCTGGTCAGAATGTGGAATTAGCAGCTGCTGGAGCATCATTTAATGGGATTTAATTCCCCCAAACTCCCCATGGCCAGGTTGGATGGGCCTCTGAGCAAGGTGGTGCAGTGAGTGGCCTCCCTGGGTGGAACAAGATTATTTTTAAGGTCCCTTACAGTCCCAGCCACTCTGAGATTCTGTGTAGCTGGAAATGAGCTGTCTTCAGAGGACACCCAGTAGAACATCACCTTCTCCAGTGCTGATTTCCCTGAAGAAATTTGTGTGACTAAATCTCTTTATCTTTCTTGCACAGGCAGGGACCCTAATTACTCATTTCTGTCAAGAGCCACAATTGTTTTCTTGGAATTCCACAGGACTTCTGCTCCACTTCATTCATGAACATTAGCTGGTTCTTGGGTGCTTTTATAAAATATAACCAGGAGTTATGCAACAATCCCAGGAAGAGAACACTTGGCTGTCTTGTGTTTCACCAGGCCTTGGTGTTTAAAATTCTTGGAAAACCCAAATGTACAAGACCTAGAAATCAGCTGGATTCCTGCAGCTGGAATTGGTGCTGAAGTCATTCTTCTTTTGGGTCTCTTATTATAAATAGCAAACTTCTTCCCAGGATAAGTCTCCAGAGTTAATGTCCTGCTATGTCATGTTATAATCAGGAGCTTTTAGTTTTCTTTTGAAGATGTGCTCCTAATGTTGGCACAGAGATGAACAAAACTGAAGGGAACAAGCATGATTTTACCTCTAGTTTTGTATTTGCTTCCAATTAGTTCAATTTTTAATCTCTTCCATGTTCTCTTGACTTGAGAAAGTAGTTTTCCTGGTGAATATTATGTCTCTTGAGCTTCCAGCTGCTTTGCTGGGACATAGCCACCCAATAATCTCCTTGGGAATAATTGCTGGTGTCCTTTCAGATAATTCTTGTGAAAGGTGACAAACTGCTTGCCACAGTGAGATGTTAATAACACAGAGATGCCCTTTGTTTGAAAGCTAGTGCAGAAATTACCCTATGCAGTTGTTGGAAAGTCTGACTTTTGATGGTAAGAAGTGAGGAATGGATCCATTCATTTGCATATAATTCCAGGCCTTTTGTGTCATCTTTTGTGTAAACCATACAATTTCCATCCCAGTGGGGAATGTGTGCTGATAATACAGAGGGACAGGAACATGGGCTTGCTCTCAGCAGGAATCAGGGTTAAAGACATGTCATCTACTAAAAAGGAGGAAAACAGGGGCTGGAGGAACAACATTGAGAGAAAGAGCCGTGGAAAATTAATGAATCAAAGTTATTAGACCAGCTCAGGGGAGAGCATCCCTCCTGACATCTCCTCTGAGTAGGCATCAGCAAAAGGGAGGAATCTGTGTCCTTCTAGGGCTGTATTGAGCTGAACTGTCCCTGCATCTGCCCCAAATCCCAGCCAGGACTTAACTGCATATTTTTCTTGTGATCAGAGGCTCCATTTACCAACCAGATCCACTGCACCTGTCTGAGGTGTGCATCTTTCTCTGTGGCACTGAAATTAAACTCTTAAAAACTCTTTAGACTGCAGCTGACTAGCATCTTCCCAGTGTAGGTTTCTCAGCTTTTTCATAAAGAGGTGATGCATTTCTGAAAACAAAAGGCATAGATGTCTCTGTCCCTGTGATCATGAGTCAGAGAGGTCCATAAATACTTGTTTTAGCTTTTCTGTTCTTCCTTCTCTCTTTCTAGGTAGCCAGAAGGTCTCTCTGAGTAGGCAGTTGGTCCCAATGATGAACTTTACAATTAGAGCCTTAGTGCCCATCTTCCAAAATTTCTAATAAAATTGCATGAATATTTAATACCCAATTATTAAATATTTAAAAATTGAAAACGGAACTGGCTTGGAAGTTAGCACGTGATGAATAATTCAGGACCAGGAGAGGAGACTTGGCATTTGGGCTGGGACAGATGTTACCTTTCCTGTCTCCCTGCCCAGAGATGATTTTGGTGTCCTCCAGCCTTGGCATAGTTTATGGACAGTGCTTGGAGACATCAAGCCTTTATTCTGGGCCAAGAGTAAGAGTACCAGCACAAGGTTAAGGGACATAACCCTCCCTTATCCATAGTAACATTTCAGACTCCTGCAATGGAAATAAAAGCTCCAGAGGCTGGAATAACATGATTGAAAGCCTGGTTATCCAGGAGATGGCTCTGTTTCCAAACATCTTTCATGCTCCAGGGAAATAAGTTTGCTTGTCTTTACATCTGTGTCACAATCCTGCAGTTCTGTTGTCTGGAAGTCTTTTTTCCCCTCTTGCTCTGCTGCTGCTCCACGCTGAACCAACAGAGTTCTCCTCCAGCATGAGCATCTTTAAAGGATTGTTTTCATAAAGTGGACACCAGACAATGAAGCAGAACATGAAAAATATGCCAATAAAAACAGGGCAGAACCTGCTATCCTGTGAGAGGAGGTCTGGGGCACTCAGAAGAGTGCTCAGAGGAAACATCTGATGTGATTCTTGAGCAGAGTGCCTTTGGGTCCTGCTGCAGGAGCACAAGGAGCAGGGAGAAGGCTTTGGGAAAGGTTTGACTAGTTGGCACCCAGAGAGCTTTCAGGCCAAGAGCAGTACATTTACAGAGCCAACACTTCAAAACACCATTAAGGGGATAAACAGGGGAGGAAAAAAGCATTGAATAGAAGGAGCAAGTGGAGGCTTTTTAAGGCTTAATTTCCTTTGGAACAAAAGCCCTAAAACAAACTCCACAATCTTCTGCCATTAAAAACACAAGTAAGGTGGCATGCTGCAGAGCGTTGCCTTTCTCTGTGGCAGTGCCATTGTGTTCTCCCAGCTGGCTGGAGCCTGTGCATTTTCCTGGCTGTGCCCTGCAGGCTGTGCTCAGTGCCCCAGGGCCCTTGGCTGACCTTTCTGAGTCTCCCCAGCTCGGGGCAGGGTACAGTGTCACAAAAAAGGGAGTTCTGGAGATGGGAATGGGGTTATTATGAGGTTATAATGACTGTGAGGCAGTTATTATATGGGCAGAAGGGATTGTAGACAGCCATGCTCCCAAACAGTCTGCAGGGTTTGGAGTTTGCTCTGTGCATCCCAAATCAGAGCTAAAAGGTACCTGTGTGATGCCCTGCCCCATCTCAGCATCTGTCTTACACCACAGAGTTATTTAACAGCGACTTCAGACATGGGAGGAACCTCATGAGGCATTTGTTAGTTCTATATTTTGATTGCCTGCAAAGCTACAAACTTTTTGTGTTGTGAACACAGACTGTGCAGTGCAGAAAACAGAGGGAGACAAGAAACTGTAAGTAACATAATCTTGGACACTACCACTGAGTTAAAATAGCATTTCCATGAGTCTCAGCATCTGAATTTGACTATAAAAAGTTCCATGAGTAAGAGCAGAATGGCTTTGCTCCTGGGAAGGCTTGAAATCATCTCTTGCCAGCGGTGGAAATCTCCCGTTCACAGCTTCGCTGAGCATCATCAGCTAATAAACTGTGAAGCACTCTCTAATGCATGATTGAATATTGTCCACCCTGTGCTGTGAATTAGTAAAACTCCTGCAAAAAGTCTTCACTGTGAGAGAGAACAAATAGCTATTTCTGGAGCTGTTTTTCTCATTTGGTTTAATAGCAGATGCTGGGTGCTGTTGCAGAGGATTAAATGCATCCAGTGTTTTGGGGTTGTACTGATAGTAGTGATGTGCCAGTGGAAACAAAATAATGGGCAGAGTGCAAGGGAGGTGATAGGCAGAGGATAAAATTATCTATTAGATGCTTCTGCAGACCACCCTATCTAATTAACAATGCATATTTTATATGTTAATTATATAGTTCTTAGGATTAATCTTTTCATTAGACACTTGAGTGGTTTCAAAGCACTCTTTTTCTTGGAAGCAACTTAGTGGAGAAGTGATTCTCCTTCATCTGACAAGTGATATAAATTATGCCCCAGTTTTGTGCTACCTGACTTCCCTGAACTACAGCCCATGAAAAGTCCCACTGAATTTTTTTTTTTTTTTTTTTTGAACTCCAAAATAGATTACCTGAAAAACATGTGGGCTGGAAGACTTATGCCTGAGATTTGCTGGCTAGTTCTAGAAGCAGAAGTTAAGTACTTTCCTGTAAGCTGAAGTGACACAGTATATTTGTGTTGTTAAGGTGAGGCTATTTTTTGCATCCAGAGTTAATGACTTGCTGCAGCTCTGGCTGACATCACTTTGTTCTGAGAAGTGCTGTTGGGCTGTAATTGCCATATGGAAGGCAAATGTGGCTGGCAGACTTTAATCATAGTTTGGGAGGTGGAGGAAGCTGTCTTCCTGCTTGGGTCACAATTCATGTATGACCAGTGTGACCACCCTCATTTCCAAACTGTTTGTGCCATATTATGCTAATTGATGGAGTCCATCTTGGGCAATAAATAGCTCTCCTGAGGTTGATTTCTCCTGTGTCTGGGGTGTGTGTTGCCATCCCCACTGAGTTCTGTATTGCTGCAAGCAGGCTGCTCACACCATTACAGCCATGGATTTTAGTGGTACCCAGGGTCCCTTCACACAGCACTGTGCTGCCTCCACTAAAAACAGCTGCAGCAACTGAGCTGAGCTTCCAAAAGCCCACTTGTTTTCTTCCTGCCCCCACTCCAAAACAGCTCTGCCAGCAAGAAGAAGGACAAGGAAAGCTCCAAGCAGTGCTGAGGCTGGGATGCCCTGAGAGAACCTTTTGCTCAGGGGGTGATTCATTGGCCAGCCTCAGGTGTGCTTGTGAGTTTTGCAATTTAGTGTTGTAATCTCAGTTTTAGCAAAAAGAAGAAAAGAAAATCACTCTTTAATTGATCCTGACCCATGTTCTATGTGTGTGTAGGTACTGCAAGAGAGAGTTCATGCTTTTCCACAGCTTCCTCTCTTTGGTCCTCAGTGTCCTGCTGCTCTCACCTTACCCTCCCAATGTCTTCTGCTACTTCCTTCAGGTTATCAGGGGCTAATTAATTATGGACTTCTTCCCAAGAAGTCCATAATTAATTATGTCCTTTGTAAAGGTGCATGGATTGTCTGAAATGGGTCCTTCAGCCAACCATCTTCAGTGAAGAGAAACATCTGGGAAATTATTTATTTAGTGGGCAGTTCTTGGGCAGTGCAAGAGCTGCAGCTGGTCATGGTGGTGGAGACCTTTACTTGTGCTGTTCTGCCTTTGAAAACTCTCCCCAGAGCTGCTGGAAGGGCAAGCTGGTGGCTGGAGGAGGGGGCTGGGAGGTGCATTGAACCATATGGTACATACACGGTTTAAAAATAAACCAATGTTGACTGATCAAATAAATACCACTTAGGTTTCAAATTGAACAGCCAGCGCAGTCTGTTGAATATAAAACTGTTTTTACCTTCAAGAAAAGTTATAATTCATGGCTGTAATGTCACAAATTTCAAGTTTTGCAGAGAGCAGTGTGAGGCTGCCAGACTGTAAGGTCAAGTAGGGGTGGTGTGGGGCTGCATGGTCCCACTCCCCCAGGGCATAAAACATGCCTATAAAATCCAGCAAAGTGAATTTTATTTCTCAAAAGCAATGGTCATAAACTTGCCTACATCAGAAAATGTTCAGCTCTTCTCCTATTAGCCTTTATTTAACATGATACAATTTATTTTTATGTTGTGCCCTTCACAGAATATCACAGAACTCTTTTCAGACATTGCTCCTCATAAACTGAGGCTGGCAAAGAAAATTCCAGCTTGAGGTTTGAGCAGGGGCATGGCTGGAAGGGTCCCAGGTGCAGAGAGACAGATGGGAAGAACAGACCTGCAATGGATGGAGTAATTCAGCATCAGTTTGGGGGTGCAGGGGGGTGGCTCAGGAGTGCCACTGCATGGCAGCAGCTCCTGTAGATGGGGGACAATAAATGCAAATGTGCCTGGCTGCTTGGAGCTGAGAAAACAGTGTTTCCTCTTCCCACTGTGAACCTTGTGTGAACAGGGTGATTCTGGCATCCGTTTCTGCAAGCTGGAAACAAAATTTAAGCACTCTCTTGTTTAAGTGAGGCAGGGTTGGTGAAAGTGCAGCATCCTCCATAGCACTGTCGGGTGGCACCCTGGCAGGGTCAGCAGGACAGGAATTGATGTGTAAATCCTTTATCCTGTGTGTGCTGGAGTGAGTGACCCCCAAACGTGTCACTGAGGGAAAGTAACCTTTAATGGAGAGTTAGAAAGGACTGCAGGCCTTTCTGAGAGAGATCCATATGAGCCGGGGTTGCAGCTGAATTAATGCAGCTACATGGCTTGTGGCATCTTTGAGGATGGGCAGAACAAATTTGTATTTTCCTGGAAAAGACTAGTGATACATTTAATTTCATGCCACTTTTGGCATGCTCAGAGTCACATTGTTTCCTTCTCTTTCCCTGGGGAAAAGGCAAAGCGTGAATTTGGTTTTCTTTGGTGCAGAGACTGCTATTGTTATTGATTGACCTGGCTGAACTTGGAGCAAGAGCCAAAGCTGTGGTATTTCCAGGCTGCTCTGAACAGTTTCAGATGTAAGGAGTGTCAAAGCAATGGAATAAAAAGCAGTGACATTTCCAATATGAGACCAAAAAAGCCCAACTCATATTTTATTTATTTATCCAAAATAGTTTGAATTATTCATTAAAGTCAATGTAAGTGTGTGAAAATACAAGGTGTTTCAAGAAGCAGTATCATTAGGAGGAATGAATCATTTGGCAATATTAATTTTCTAACAGATTAATGATTTTTTTTTTAAGTGAGGATTTTTTTTCCACATCAAACTCTTCAGGATGGGCAACTTGTTGTGCATACTCTCAGCCTGAATACAAAGGAGATGGGACAGGATTTCTATATATTTTCCTGTTCTCTCTATTCTCCTTTTTTTTTTTTTCAGGCCAGTCATTACCCTCAACCAAGGCATGGCCTGTGTGACCTCCTGCTTATTTTCTCAGTTCTTATTTGTTTCATAAACTTGGAGATACTTTGGCATCCCTTCTTTGGGATGAATAGTGTTTGTAATGTGACCTTCCCCACCCATGGCCTCTGCAACTTTTCTCACCTGTGTTGTACAAGTAAAACAAGGTCAAATACAGGAACTCAAACAGGTTCTCTAAATACAGAAATTCTCATTTTCAAATACTGTCTTTTAAAGATGTGATTAAACCTAATTCTTCAAACACTGGCAAAGATCTGAATGGATCAAAATGTTCAGTTTTCTGTAGGTGGTAGATGAAAGGGGTGGACACATCAGTGCTGTCACTGGAGCCCTGCTCTGACCATCCCAACAGGATCTCCCTCTGTTCCAGGGCCTCTGTGTCTGTGCCTTAAGCACTGCTCTGAAACAGCTGAGTTGCACTCTGTGCAAGGGATGACTTTTAAATCAATTTTTCCTGACTGTGCGAGAAATTTGGCGGGAATTAGAGGTATTAGGTGAGGCTTAAGAATTAACGTTTTCACACCTTTGAATTCAGATGCAGGGCAAACAATGAGCTGCATTTTAGCTTAACATCTTCACTTGATGGGGGACATATTAGAAGGATTAATTACTGTCCCCAAGTCTGTGCAAATGCTGCTGTCCTGCTGGCTGGGTGCAGGGAACCTGTGATGCCAGGTCTGTACTTGGAGAGACCCATGGTGCAGGGAGGATCCATAGGTACCCTAAAATTAATCATTTTTTTGCCATTTTAGACACCCCACGGTGTCTGAGACATTGGCCTGGGGCTTGCTGGTATCACACAGAACCTTCAGGGTGCTTCTTTCCTGCAGAAGTCTGATAAAAAAGGTATGAAAAATATCCCAGGACATCTCAAATGGCTTTGTTTCAGCAGTGGGATCCCATCTGACTTCTCTCAAGTCTCAGTTTACCTTCCTCTGATGTTACTCTTCCAAGCAATCCTGCTCATGGTGTGCTTTCTTGGTTGTGTCAGCAGATCCCTCAGTGAAAGCACGCCAGTCACAGTGCTGAGTGCTGTCCTGAGTTAAACCAGGAGTAGCCCCGGGTTGAATTGTTCCCAGGGGATAAACACTGCAGGAGAGAGGCACCAGCTGGAGCTGAGCTGCTGAGCACTGCGGCTTAATTGGGCGTAAAGGAAGAGCAATCCCTGTTTTACAGTCAGGGCTCAGTGGACCTTTCACCGGGGGCAGCTGCAAACTCAGGCATTCCCATTGTGTCCCCGTGCTTGGGTTTTTTCCTGCTCTGTCCCTAAGCTAAAGAAGCCCTGATGGAGTCACGGGAGGGATGACAAGGCTTTGTCCCACCCTTGGCACATTCAGCTGCATCCACATTAGCAGCTCCCCAGCTCAGCACCTTGTGCCAGTGGCTGACACAAGGCATCTCTAAGGAGCAGAGAGGTTCTTCATGGAGATAATTCCTCCAGCCAGGACACCAGCATTGCTGCAGGCTCTGGAAAGAGGGCCAGGAGGAGCAGCAGGGAGGCAGCAAGGGCACACAGTCCAGTTGGGGGTGAAGGCTCCCTGCTATTTCAGTTACACTGGAAAGCTCCGGATTTCTTGCATAAAAGAGTGATTGTAGTCAAAGTTTTTCTTTTCTCACTCTGAGGGGAGTGGAGGGAAGCAGTTGCCATCATTTAGTTGCTCTTGCAGAGTCAGGGGGTTGTTTAACTAGGCCAGCACTGTTGGGTGGGGGTGAGGATGCTCGTGGTGGCCACTGGCAGGACCAAGTCTGAGAGACAAAACAGTGGAAAAAGCACTAACTCTTCATGAATAACAAAAGCTGTTCAAGGAGTTAATGAATTAGGGTGCCATCCACCTCTGAGGTTATAAAAGTTGGGAAAAGCAACCTCTGAGATGCAGTAGAAAGAGGCAGATTTACTTTTCCAAGGCTAGGCTGCATTTATTAAGGAAAAAAATATTGCTGTTGGACATGGGCAATATATTAAAGGCAGAGCTGTCTCTGACAGTGACGAAATGTTATTTACCACTGCAGTGTGGTCACTGAATTTTTACTTTCATATATAGGATTTTGTCCTTAACAGTTGCATAGCTGAATGAAAACTGAGAATATCCAGGTCAAAGCCACCCATTAACCTCACAATTTCAGAGGCTGATTACTTGATTAATCAAAGACCAGTCCCAGCTGAGATGATGGGGAAAGGGTTGTAATAATCCAGAGAAGCGTTGAATTAATTACACATTGATGAGTTGCTGTGAGTAGGAAGGTGGGTGGTCAGAAAAGAGCCTTTTTGAGCTCATGGGAAGGGACTGTGTGTAAGACACAACCCTTTGGGCCATTAAGGGTGGTTTGGATAGTCTCTACTTGCTTTACATCCCCCTACAATTGAGAGGTTCCCTGTATGGAAGGGTTTTAATGAACCAAAGGTGATGTTCCACACAACTGGTTTGCTCCCCTTCACAAAGCAAGATGCAGCTGGGGGTGCCCAGGGTAAAGGCAATCATTGCTTGTACATCACCCCCAGAAGCTGCCCAGGAAGGTGGAGCTGGATTAGCTGAAGGTAAGGAGCTGGCCAGGGTTAACTCTCCCTGAGTGGATGTTCTTGTTCAGAACTAAAGGGACGTGTAGTTCTCTTTGACCATTAAAGAGTTCCTGTCCTTGCCTGGGGATTAAACTGAGTTGGATTAGGCCCAAGTACTTCTGAGCAGGGGCATCCTCAGCGGCATTTAAGGCACTTTACCTTAACACATTGAATTATCCTTTTGTTCCACCCACAGTGCCTAACCAGAGCAGTACAGGAGATGAGAGGTGACTGGCTCTCTCCTGGTGTGCCTGCAGCTGCTCAGAGGTGAATGTCACTGGCAAGTCCATGGCCTTGCAGTTTCCATCCTGCATCCTCCCTGCACTGTGCCTGGGAGGCCAATGGAAACACTTTCCAGCAAGTACTCAAGCAAAAAAATTTCCAGCCCACTTGGGAAGTGATAATGTTTTAGTATGGGCTCTATAAACCCAGCCAAAACCATCCCTCATATTCCAGCAGTCACCTTGCTCTGAAGTTCCTGCTGTCCTGCTGCTGGACCTGAAGTAGCTAAACTAAAGACATATGGGCTGCAAATGCTGCAATTATGTCTCTGATCACAGCACAAAGCCTTAAACCTCACAATGACAAAGAGGTATTCGACTGAGGAAGTCTATTTGTTTGCTGTTAGAAAGAGTCAGGATTTTTCCTAACCCTGGACTGCAGTGTTGATAAAACAGGCTGACTTGGGAGACGTCTCTAGTGTATATTAAAGTAAAGCCAATCTCTTTAATTAATGGGATGATAAATCGAGGTTTAATTACTCAGAAGGCACCTTGGGTGAAAGATTCATGGTAATTGTTGTGTATCCTCTTGAAGGATTCACAGTGCTGGCAGCTCCCTTTGTAGCAATAAAACACAGGGTGAGTGGCAGGCAGTCTCCCAGGACCTCTCTGATAGGGGCTAGTCCAGCTAAGGTAGCAAATGCAAAGAGGCAGAGGTGCTCTCCAGGCTTTTTATCACAATAAAAGCCCCTTCCCAAACCTTGAGGGATTCCTAAGCAGTGTGTCAATTTGAGATCAAAGCACTTACCTCAAATCTCCTCCATTGGAGGAGTTTTCCCTTGTAGGCAGCTTCCTCCTGATGCAAATACAGAGGCGTATTTTGGACCATTTTTCCACTTTATTACTTTCTGTAGAGGAGCACCCTTCTCTTGGGTTCTGTGTAGAAAACAAGCTGTGTGCATGTGGGGAAATGGATGCTATAGCTTTGAATTTTTGTAGTGTGTTGTTGTAGTGTAGACTGGCTGAGGAAAAGAAAAATCCATCCCACCAAGACATGTCTGTTTTCCTTACTCCCCAGTTCACTATCTTTTAGTCTGCTGGATCCAGGAGGAGAGGCATCCAGCTTGCTTGTTTCTTGCCTGCTTAATTCACTTTTTAATTAACCTTTTCAATTCACTCCGTTTGGCTAGCACTGTAAGTACAGCACAAGGGCTCCGTGCTGGTGACATATAAGAAAGTGCCCATTTTCTTCCCTTACCCAGAGCTGAAGAAGCAAGTGGAAAGTGCAGAACTGAAAAACCAACGCCTGAAAGAAGTTTTCCAGACCAAGATCCAGGAGTTCCGCAAGGTGTGCTACACACTCACGGGCTACCAGATCGACATCACCACTGAGAACCAGTACAGGCTCAGCTCCATCTATGCTGAGCACCAGGGGGACTGCCTGCTTTTCAAGGTAGGTCTGTGCACCCCTGCCTGCACCTGCTTCTTTGGGTTCATGTTTTTTTTTCAATGTGCCAGGGTGTATTTGCTCTTTCTCAGTGATTAGACTGGAAAATCACTGCCCCCTGTTACCTGGCAGAGTGTTGCTCACGAGGGAAGTAAAGATCCTTTCTTCTGTTCAAAAGTAGGAAGTTTGACATCTGGTCTCCCACTTATATATCAAAGTCTGGAGTAAAGAGAAGAGACTCTCTATGCATAATACCTCAGGCATCTGGCCTGGCACTTCACCTTTTTATATTATCAGTTACATGCCGCAGTAATAAAACCTTATGTAACCATCAAGGCTCATCATTACTTCACTATGAGATATATTTCCCTATGTTTTTTTACCATCCTCTAGCTTGTCTGCGTGTCATCATCTTGTCTTTATGTAAATTGGAATCCCTTTTGAGCAGCAACTCATGCTGGTGTGTGTGAAGTGCCATTTATGTGAACGGCACAGATGAGTAGCAATAACAGTCTGTCTTCTGTCTGTCGGGTGCTTTCCTGCACTGGCTGGGTGGGCTGTGAGCTTGTGCCTTCATACAGGGGCTGTTTTCCTCCTCTGTTACCTTCTGAGCTGATGCATTAGAGAGCTGAGGTGTGATTTAGAAGTCACCAAGATGTTCAGTCCTGTCTTTAGATTGGTCCAATGCCAACAGCCCAAGTTTACAGGTCAGTGAGAGAACTTTCTTCTTCTCCGTGTCAAACACAACAGCCCTTAAAGTCATACCTGCCTCCCACTGATCCTCCTGAGGGCAAATCTCCTTTAAGAAGGGTTTTGGAGGGGTTCAGTACAGGAGGGAACTCCACAAGCAGGAAGTGGGGAAGTTCTGTTTCTGCAGACCCACAGCTGTGTGCCACATGTGGATGGTTGCCAGATTGCTTCTCTATATAATAGGACAAATGTTTTCCTATTCTGCAACTTTAGTGACTCAGGAAAAAATATATAACAAATAAAACCCAACAAATACAGCAAGTGAGGGTGTGTATAAGACAGCACCTAGGACCTTCAGTAAAACTAGGAGAATATCCCCAAAACAGTCATATTGCTTGGCCTTAGGAGAGTTCTGCATTACCTGAGGCACATAGCAGCAACAAAAGCAGCTCAGTGCCCAGGGAAGAGAATAACTCTGTTGATTTTAAGGTGCTGTCATTGAATCCTGAAAATAGTTCTCTGTTGAGATGGTGCAGTGCTGCTCTAACACCTCCAGAGACCTGTGCTCACACCTGTAGTGTTAAATATCCAATGGATGAAACTTCAGCAGGCTCCTGGAGATGTCTGTTGGATGCCATGGCCAGACAGTACAAGTTGCAGTTTTTTCTGCACCACAAGAGAGATGGCATGCTTGGAGAAAGTTGAGAAAATGTGAGAAGATTGTATGCTGGCCACATGAACAAGAACTGGCTGGAAGCTCAGGAGCTTGCCAATGGTAGAAGGAAACTCTCCTTGGTGAAATGGCAATATAAAATATTTACATGCAGGATGGGGGATACTAAAGCACAGATTTCTCTCTCTACACATTCTTCTTGCTTTCTCTTCTTCATTTGAGTATTTATTCCCAAGTACGTGCCAAGGATGGAGGTGAGTGTCAACAGGTAAAGAAGATCTCACATTTCTTAGAGCCAAGGGTGGGTCATTTATTGATTCTTGGAATTCCTCAGGCTCTCTTACCTCACCACCTCTCCGGACAAGAGGAGCAGATTTGCTAACTTCAACATCAATTTAAAAACTTCAGACTTTTTCTCCCTGTTAAGTAAATTGCAGACAATTCCCACTGGCTGCAGCTTTGAATAGTAGTAGAATATAAACAACAAATTATTTCCTTGCTGAGTCCAGGCAGCTGGTTCTCTTGTATGTATGAAGGCTTGAATCCTGACTATAGCTTCCAGCAGGGCTGTGTGTTTATGCTGTGGAATTTCTGAGCCATAGCAGACTGTGGGTGTTTGTGTGCATTTCATTAACCCAGAGAGGTCACAAAGCATGGAAGCTATTTGTATTTATTCTATTCAAGCAGTTTATGGAACAGGGTCTATATAATTAAACCAGAGAAGTCCCTTGGCACTTTACAAGCTTCTGTAGTTCGGCTGTAAACTTTAAAAGCATATTTCAGTAGCACTGCTGGTGGCATTTAATTTTAAGTGAGGGATGCAATAGGAGCTCCTGTAATGTAACCCCTTCAAAGCTAAATGAAGATGAAAGATGTTGGTTTTCCTGGCCCAGGTGTGCTGTTACTATAGTGGAGCTTATTATCTACCTGCTGTATGTGTCCTGCCAGTTTGCATTAATTGGGTTTACAGCCCCAGTGAAAGGGTTAATCACAGTGCTGTGCTGGGAATGTCAATGACTGCATCTATAAATGAGCACTGAATTCCACTGCAACCATACCAGTATTTATTGGTGATCCCTATCAGTGCAACAGATGAGCTCATCAGCTTGAAGGATGTCCCAGTGATTTCCAGCCCCTCTGTGAGTGCGTGGGCACAAAGGCACATCTCAGGCTTCACAGCTCGCTCCTGTTTGTTTGCTCCTTTTTATTGTTTCAATTAAACACTGTGGAAAGGCTGTTACAGATTCCTCACCAGGAGTTTAGATTCTGATGATTTTTTTGTGGGCTGTAATGCATTGTAGCTCCTGGGGCACTTGACAGTTTTGTATTCTGTCCCTGTTGCTGCTCCATTAGATGTGTCCAGCCGTGGCACAGACTTCTGTGTGATGCTTCACTGGTGTGTCTAGACCAGCCCACCCATCAGATATCCAGGAACAGCCTCAAGTCCCTTTGTAACAAGCCATTAAAGATGTCTGTTAAAACAAACAAACATTGCTGGGGAGCCTCTGCATCCGCTTATCTGGCTGGGAATGAGGAGGTGGCAAATCAGGCTGTCATTGCCTGGCCAGGAGTACATTGTGCTGTTTATCCTTGTCTCTGGCTGGGTCCTGAATGGGAGTAAGGAAATGAGGTCTTTAGAAAGGCAATGACAATTGTTTCAGACAAAGAAAGTCCTTCAGTAAACAGAAAGACTGGTCAAATTTGAAGAGGAGATGATTTGGAGACACTTGTACAAATGAACAAACAGTGGAAAGAAATTAAATCTCAGGCTTTTTTCTTTTTGTGTGCCTAAGGACACAGTCCCTGCCAAAGCATTTGAAGTCAATCAATTTGAAAGAAAAAGAGTAGAAATCCTTTTATTTGATAGACCCTATGGCTTCAAGGAACTACTGAGAGCAGGAGGCCACTGCATTTTCTAAAATGTTAAACTATCTTTGTGGGCAAATAATAATATCTAGTTTTACATTAAATTTGTACATTTACCCAAAGTAGGGACATTCAGAGCTCTCTCTTGGAGGTGTAAAAACAACTCCTTACTATAGAGATTAGGAAGAGAATAATAACTCATGTGGTTAAATGAGCAGAGAGTCTGGTCTGCTGAGATTCCAGCACAGTCTGAGTACCAGTCTGGCCAGGGCACGCTGGTGAATGATGTACAGCTCAGAATAAGCAGGATGGTTAATGCAGGGATTACTTTTATTCTCCTGAGTGCTCTTGTTTCATCTTGAAGCTGACAGCAGTGATGGGAGCTGTGATTCTTGAGTCCACATTCTTGGCACACCTGCAGTTTCAGTTATTCCTCCTCAAACCTAGCAGAGTGTCTTGGGGAAGCCTGTTCTAGCTGTTTGTTTCTTTTTGTATCTCTATCTTCTCCCCTCTCCTCCTCTTCACCCTTGATGAGTCTCGAGGGGAGAAGGAAATCACAGTTTTGATGGAGAGCTATTCTTCCAGCCGCCGCTTCACACTCCCGCACACACAATCAAAACTAACAATGGGGCTCATCGGTGGAGCAGGCCAGGCAGCAAGAGATTGATTAGGGACTGTAGGCCCCTCTTAACTCCTCATTTTTGTTAATTGCAAGTTATTTCATTTTCACGTTGTATTTTGTGTGGTTGTTGGAGGCTTGATTTCAGCTCAGCTCCGGGGCGCTGGCCGTCGCTGTGTGAGCGTGGTGCCTTCCTGCTGGATGATTGCTGGGATTCCTGCAAGGGTCAGCAAGCACCCATCCTGGGCTGCACTAATCAGCAGCCTCTAAAAGTAGCTGCTGAGCTATGGTGTTACAGCATCAAATCCTGTGTTTAACCTTCCCACACATAATTTTCTTTCATATTTTGTAGCAGCCTGTTTTGTGTTAGGACCCAGCTTTAATTCTTGCTACTGGCTTCAAATTGCTCTTCATGCTTTTTTTTCTTCCTTACACAGTTTCTCTCTTACTGTGTATGCTTTACTGAGCAACTGCCTATTCCCTAGTGCACATTAGGGCTTTTTCTCTCTTTGTTTTTAATGAAGCCAGTCATCTCAAGTATACTGGAAAAATCTAACAGAAGGTTTTCCTTTTGACTGCAAAATTTCTGAGCAAAGGCCTGAAGAGGCTGGGTTGAACCTTTTTCCTACTGAACAGAGGGAGTGCTCTTTGTCTGCCTCTCTTCCCCACCTGTACAAGGTGGATGATGCTCCTGCCAATGTCCCTGGACTGTTGTGGGAATTAATGGACAGTGCTGGTGGGGAGCAGAGAGCACCTTTGGGCTGGGAATACCCTCCCCTGTTACCTGCCAGTCTGGCACCCATTTCAATGTCTTGGCACCACTTGCTCCCCTTCCTGCCGTGCCTGAGGGTCTGCCAAGGTAGACCCAGGCACGGAGGTAATTCATGTTGGTGATTTTGGAGCATTATTCCAGTGACAGAGTCTTTCCTGACTAGGAGGACAAGGGGATGGGTGAGGCTTTCTGAAAGGTCAGAGATTTGTCTTGCTCATGGGTGCATCCTCTGTGTTGGAGTGACTAATGTGTTACTTCGTGAGGCAGATACAAAACCTGTCACAAAAGCAGGCCTGGTTTGGGACAGGAAACATGAGGTTGGCTCTCAGATGCCATCTGTCTCTGCAATTCCATTTGTTTTGCAGTCATCAGCTGCTGACCACCAAGTTGCTTTTGCACTTTCCCTTCCCTTTGCTCCTTCATTCCCCAAGGACACGGCAGTGCCACTGCAGCATTCCCAGGTTTCCCTGCCCACAGCACCCAAATTGTGCTGGCATGAGCTCTGCCTCTCTGTCTGCCCTTCCTTTGGCAAAGGAGGAGGGCACTGGAAAAGGCAGCTTTCGAGTTATCCACACAAATTCTTCACCTGACTTCAGCCCCCATCACTGCTGGAGCTGCTGATGGCCTCATCCAGGCTGTGACAGGCATCAGCCATCCCAGCTGAAGGGATGGGGTCTCTCCTGGGCTTCTGGTGGCCTTGGCAGCATTAGATTTACAGTTGGACTCCATGATCATACAGGTCTTTTCCAACTTAAATTATTCTATGATTCTGCAATAAGAAACAAAATTACTGGAATGCACCTATTTTTTAATAAGTTTGCAATTTATCTCCATCCAAATCCCCTTCATTGAAATAACTCCTATTTAATGAAACAGAGACAGCCTTTGCTTTCTGGGCTGAGTCATGTGCACCATCAAGGATCACAAATCACTGATAAGAATTTAATTAAACTGGAGCATCCAGGCTGGTGCAGCAACATGTGGAGGGACGTGGGGTGGACATGGGGCAGGTTGTGCCTGTGCCCCAAACAGGAGCCTGTGACTCCATCTCTGTGTCATGGGGCAGGGAAGAGCAGGTCCTGGCTGCCTTCCCTGCTCTAATGAGCCCTCTCCCTGTTCTCTGCCCCCCAGCACGTCCCCAGCACCCGTGGTTGCAATTTGCTGAAGGAAGAGTCGTTCTTGTGGCTGTGCCCGTGTCCCTGGGGGAGGTCTCAGGAGAGGGGCATGTCCGTGTCCGCCTGCTGCTGTGTTTGAACAGCTTACAGAGGACTGTGTGGGCTGGCAGGGATGTGTTTATGCAGTGTGAGATGAAGACAGTGTCAAAAAAGGGATCAAGCAGAGGGGACATAAGCAAAACCCCTCCTGGATTCCTGTTCCCATCTCTGCCGCTAAATCGCCACGTGGCTCTGCTCTAGGTCAGCCAACCTCCTGGTTTTCTCTGTCCCTCTCACCTGGTTGCAGGATATTGCAATTCCTGGACTCGCAGGGGTGTGAGAAGCTTTTCAAAATGTCCTGTGGTGGGGAAGCTGTGTGTGGATGGGCTGGAGATGTAACCAGGGCAGATGGAGTTTTCTTGCACAGCAATGGATGCAGGCAATTGTCCCTCGGGCACACAGTGCATCCTGAGAGGGCTGGGGGCTTCAGTGCTCTCTTCTGTGGGTGTCCACCACCTCCAGCTGGCATTAAATGCCTTCAAACAATTTTATTTATTTATTTATTTATTTATTTGAGGCTCTGGTAGTTTCAAAAGGTGTTCTACTTAGAGGTTGTGTGATCAGCATTCTTTAAGGGAAAGGCAGTGCCTCGGAGCCTGGGCATGGGGGAATACCAAGGCTCACTGCAGCACACATGAAATGGGTGTTTTGCAAAGCAGCTTTTGATGCACGCTTGTTACTGTCCCTGGCTGCTCTCTTGTGATTTTGCAGAACTTGCAGAGCCGTGTCAGCAAGCCACAGCCCCCTGGTCGCTTGCATATGGCTCTGTTCAAAGCTGCACATGAAAAGGAGTGGAAATTGCTGGAGGTTTTTATCCTCTTGAGGGGGAAAAGCCTGGAGTTTCTGGGTACCCTGCATCTCAGCCAGCTTTCCTGGCTGCTCCACAGTCTCTGTTTGCTGTCCTTGGACACGAGGAGGGGACAGGTCAGCTCTGTGCCTTGGGCACCTTCTGGGCCTCTGTGCAGGCATTGATCTGCTCCAAGGCAGCAAGTTCAGCCAGAGCAAGGCTGTCACAGCATCATCTTCTGTGCTGTCCCTGCGTGACAAATGCTGTCAGGGACTTCAGCAGTCCCTGTGGACCTTTCCTCCACTTGTGATTCCACAGGAACACCCTTGAAGCCTCTCCAGCTGGCTGTGAGGGGTGGTTGGTGTTGCAGAGGTCACGCAGTGAGAGCATTGCCAAAGGACTTCAAGATGGCTTTTGTACCACTCCTTCACCTTTTCCCTGTGTGTTCCAGGAACAGGTTTGTGAGAAGACCTCTAGGAAAAGCAGTTAGTTCCAGGAAACAGCTCTAAGGTGCAGCTGGTAACATCCAGCAGAGCACCCACCAGCATGTGAGTGCCCAGGTCATGGCAGCACAGCTCAGCCTGCACAAAGGCACCAGTGGCAGTGGTGGCAGTCACTGCCTCTCTTCTGTCTCCACTAAGCAGCACGGTGTTTAAATACAAATATAATTAGGACTTATCTCTTCTTTTGGGAGTTATAGCTTGACTGGGGCAGAAGATTTTCTAACCTTCAGGGAGGGAAGAGGACGTGTGTTTGTGTGTACAAAAATTGTTCACAAGTATGGAAACACAGCAGAGATTCCCATGCTGGTGTGGCCCTGGAACATCTATTGCCTTCATCTGGAGGGTGTGTCTGGGCTCATATAAAGGTCTTCTCCTTTATTTGTTATGAATATAAATGCTTGTGTTGTGCCTTCATGTAGGATTTAGCTGAAAGGTTTCAGTTTGGGTGATGAGGTAGTTGGCTCTTTCTCCCCACGTTTGGCAGGTGAGGGGGAAGGATGGCATGAGGCACTAATGAGAAGCAGATAATGGGGTGTCATGGTCACAGGTCCCCTTTGGCAGGCCAAGGGCCACCATCAGGAGTGAGACAGGAGCCAGCATCTCAGAGCCATGCAATTCCTCTATCATCCTTGTATTTCTTCCACACTTCACAGTCTAAAAGCTCAATTCTTACATGGTTCTTAACCATGAAGTTGGCACAGCATAAACCAGTTAATGTGCTTTCTCTCAAACTGGCTTGCCAGCTCAAGATAAGAGCTTTGTAGGCAGCTCTCCTTCATGGGATCCCAGTCTGTACCGTGTTTGGGTTCTCCCAAGACCCTCATCTAAACAGAGTTCTTTTTTTTATTAAACCACTTGTAGAAAAGCAAAAATAATAACTACTGTGAGTGTACCTTCTGCTTTGCTCCAAGGCATCCTGCCACTGTCTGGGGTCAGTCACTGCTGGAGAGGGCTGGGAGCACATCAGGCATCCAGCTGTGGCATTTCATGAGAGTTTGAGGCACTTCACAGCATTGGGGGGTCTTCAGCATGATGCGCCATGCACAGATCATAACACGTCCCATCAGAGATGTCAATCCATTAATATTGCTGTGTCCCTGGAGCAGTGACAGAATGCAGCAGTGCCCTGGAAATCCTCCTGGAGAGCTTTGTGCAAGGACTGACTGCTGGGATTCTGGTGGATTTCTACCTGACACTACAGAGCAACAGCACTTGCAGCTCAGTTCTTTATGTTCTGTATACTTACTTAAGGAATTAATCCTTCATATGGATACAGCTCTAATAATTTAATATTACACTAATAATTTAATATTAAGGATAATATTAAGGATTTGAGAATGTATCAACTGTCTTCATTCATATTCATGGAAATGGTAGAATAACCTCTCCTCACATTTGCTTCAAAAAGGCAAGTCCATGAATCATTGTAACTCCACACAAAAACCATTCCTGCTGCCCCATGTGAGTGTCAGTGCTGTGAGCAGGTAACTTAGTACTGTTTATAAGGCCTTTGTATCTAATGTGTTTTCTATTTGGCAATTGCATGAGAATGTCCTTTGAGGAAGAAGTTCCAAACAGTATTTTATATCAAATCTGTCTTACAAGGATTTGTAGCTAAATCACATTGTGGGGGAAGCAGGGAATTTGAGAGCTGAGGATGACCTCTAGCTTGAGTAACTCCCAAGATTATCTTCTGATGGCATCTTTTGCTTCCAGAAGAAAACAAACCAGTCTACGTGTATCTTGGAGGGAATATATCTAACTCAGGCTTGAAAATGTCAGTTTGTCCTTAATCTGTTTCAGCTAAAGCAGGTATCTGATAGCAGTCGATCTATCTCAGACGTGTTCTGAGGAGCTCTCATAAATTCAAACCTTTAAGCACAGGGTTTTTCTGTTTTAATGGAAGGCTCTGGGGAGTGTTCATGTGCTGGCTGTCACTTTGCATTTCTGGGATGCATCTGACCCTGGAGAGGGAACTGTCTGCAGATGATTTTTCTCTGAAGTGGAGAGAGAAGAGCAGCACAAGGTGGGGTTTATAATTGTGTTGGTGCCTTTGGTGACTGCCACGTGCCGTGTAGCGATGATGACTCTGCAGCAAGGGTTGACTTCAGCTGTCAGTTTGCCAGCCCCTGTGAAGCCTCCTGTGTGTGGGGGTGTTGAAAAGGCCCAGCTGACAATTTCAGGAAGGCCCAGAGGTTTTGGACATGTGTGTAAACAGCTGTCTCTTGCTGTGCTGCTCAGGAGGGTGTCAGACATCTGTGCATGTCTCTGTCAGGCAGCAATCTCACCGCCTTGTCCTGGGCAAGCACAGGAGTTGTCCTTGGCTTTTTGGCAGTCACTGCAGCCTAAAGTTGTTTTTCTTCATATAATTCCATTAGAGTGATGACAGTTTCAAGTTGGAACAGAAAAAGACCTGATGAAAGGACCACTCTGTAAGTAGGGAAGATAGACAGAGTGGAAGCAGTAACTAGCAAGGTAATGGACGGTGATGGATCTATAATCTCTGAGGCTGCTGTGTGCAGTAAATTCCTAAATAGTGTCCTTTCAGCCCTAACCTATTTATTTGCAAAGTGCTAAATTTAATTTTCCTTAGTCTGCAGGAAAGCAGCATCCCAGGAATAAACCTTTAGCCCAGCCAAGAAGCTGTGCCAAAGTGCTTGTTCCAGCATTTCCATTTCCTCTTTGCTCTGCACAGAGCACTGGGGCTGTGCCCCCAACACGTTAAAGCTCAGGTTGGGAAGGATCCTGCTCAGGAGCGTCTGCAAAAGGGAAAATTTAATAGCTGCAGGTTCAGTAAACTACCTGGACTCTTAAGAGCAAGATGAATGAACCTGTCCTGAGGTGGGAAGGCTGGCACATGAAAGCCTGTGAGGGGGCTCCTCCTGCATGTCCTGGCTCTCTGTCTGCCCTGTACTCGCAGGGCTGAGTGCTAAAGGCTCAGCTCAGAATAACTTCAAGGGTTGAGCAGCACATAAAAGGCCACGTATTTGGAAATCTCTGCAAAGCTGCATCTTGAGGAAGAAAAGCAGCAAGTTTTCCAAGCAGCCAATGCTCTGCACATTCACCCAGAAAAGTTTCAGCAAATGTGGTGAAAAATAGGTCTCTGTGTGTTGCTTTTTGTTTCTGGTAGCTCTGTGCAGGTGATATGCACAGCATGTGTTCCTCTGGAGCTACCAAAGACATTTGGTTTTTCCCCCAAAATTGACAATTCAGTAGAATTTTAGAAACTTTGATAAAATATTTCAGGAGCAGCCACACAGCATCTGAATCCAGGAGTTGGCTTTGAGTCAGCGCTCAGTGTTCCTTCAGTTATCCTGACCCCAGTGAAGTGCAATGTGGGCTGTCACTAATCCTGTTGCTTCACAGAAAATCAGATCTCAGCTTCACAGCTTTGCTATTTTCCTGCCCGTGGAGGATTTTGGCAGAGCTTCCTGTTCCTCTTTGTCCATTTCTTTTCCCCATGATGGCAGCACAAGCAGTGCTGCTTTGGCTGGTGGGGAATGTCCTGCCAGGGCTGCCCTGAGATTCCACCAAATTCCCAAGGTTTTGCTCCCCAAGGACTCTGTTCACTTTAGCTGTCTTTATTCCACCGAGGAAAAATCCAACTAAGCCTTGTAGCAAAATGCCATTGAAAAAGCAAGGGGGGTTCTGTGTATATTTGTTGTATTTTGCTATTTTTTAGCACCCTCAGAATGAAATTGGGATGTATAGGTTTAAATCCAGCCCTTCCCTGTCCTTCTCTAATCTCAGTCTGGAGAAGGTTCTGAGCTTCCTGTGCTGCTCAGAGCTCTGACATCCCTCTCACATTTATTTTAAAATAAATAAAAATAACAGTGCTGGGAGTCGAGGGTGGAGAACGATGCAGGTCTTTTGCCCACCTCCTGCTTTGACATGGAGCTGGTGGGAAGGGTAGCTCTGCTGCAGGGTGGGAAAGGACCTTCCTTGGGCTGATACTCAGTTTGCTGTGGGAGTCTCTGTTTTTCTGGAATGAGGTGAAATTGCCCTCCAGGGGTGGGTGCTGTGTCTCCTGCCCTTTCCTCACCAGTTATCAGATTCCTTGAGTCTTGCCCTTCCTGCTGATAGCATGGGAACAGATGAGAAAAGAGATATTTTTTTGGTGAGTTGAGATGATGTCTTTCTCTGAGAAACTTTCTCTGCTACTCTTTCATTTTAAGCACAGTGTCACAGAAAATTTCATTAGCCACACCAAAAGTCTCTGAGCCTGCAATCAGCCTGTCAGGGAGTGATAGATGTACAGCATTGATTAATATTTACATTCTTTGGAGATTTTCCCTTACCCAAGGAGTCATGTGGAAAGCCATGAGGACTTGAGCTTTGGAAGAACCTGGGATTCACTCTCTGCAGTGAATACAGAATTGGTAGGGTGTTAAACTGAAATGGCTTCTCCACAAAACCAGAACTTGATCAGCTTAAAACCACATTTTCCTACCATATTTTCCCCCTTGAGCCAGGTCTACAGAGGCTTCTCATGCAGGGGGTAAGTGGGCAGCACACCAGAAGCCTTCAGACTGCAAAGGGGCATCTCCAGCTTGCCTGAGCTGCTTTCATTACTCAGAGACTGAAATTTTAATCATTGAATTAATTTTTCAGAAACCGAAGTGCAAATCTGTACCCCCACTGGCATTAATAATGAATGCAGGGAAGAGAGACATTAGGAAAAGAAGGGATAGGAAATTTGGGGTTGGGGAAGGAGTGTTTTTTGGGGGTTATTAATTTGAAGAGATAATGCATTCTTATTGTACTTCTTTCTCCCTGGGCCTTTCCCTGTTCTTGCCCATGCTGTGTCCAACAGAGTCTGCTTCATTTCTGTCCAAGGCATTTTTCCAGTGCTTCTCTTTCACCTGGACTTTCTTTTCTGGGGTAGATACCCAACTCTGTACACACAGGGTCCCACTCCTCATCTCCAGAGCATCCCCTGAAGCTTTGGGGGGCTCTGGTCACATCATGAGGAGAAAAGAAGCTGGGGCTCACCTGCAACTCAGTTTAAAGAAGACAAGGTCTTAACTACAGCCAAGATGCCAGAGCTTTCTGCTTTGCTTTTGTCTCCTTCCTTCCTCTCTCCAAGAGCACACAGGATTTTTTTTCCCCTCCTAATTAAAAGTATTATATACCAGAAGATTAATTAGAAATGAAAGTGATTTTTTTCCCCTCCCTTTTCTGCCAGTGGAAAAGGCCTGTGCCAGGCAACTGCCAGAGGGAGCTGGGATTTCTCCCTTTAATGGATTCCAGGCAATTTGCCTCTGGACAGCTATCTTATAAATAATGAATGTTTGCACAGATTCTCCCAATTCTCTGTCACTGCAGGTGGTCTTCACTTCCACCGTCCCAAACAGTTCTGGAAACCACAGGGTGCTCCCAGCCCTACACCAAGGGGGCAATTCCTCACAATTCCCTGCCCTCCTCCTTGCAGGCATCATGAAGACCCCCTCTGCTTATGGATTTGTGTATTTATTTATCTGCAATCCCATCAAGCCATCCCATCCACACTCTGCCATTCCTCCTCCATCACACAGCACAACCTCCAGCAGTGGATGGGCACATTTCTCCTCGTGGTCTGATGGGCTGACATTCCCAAAAGCTTGGAGGAATGTTGCCAGCAAACAAGACTCCAGCCCAGGTGCACATTGCATGATTGCAGGGCATTTTCAAAGCCTTTGTGCTCCCTTTCCAAGGCTCTCACAGTAAGAGGATGATTCTTTGAATTGTTGTAAGTAATCTTTAGAAATGAGGATTTGGTTCAATGGGTGCTCCACAGAGACCAGCCTAGAGGAGAAATCCTCTCCCAGAAGGAAATCTATTCTTGAGTTAAAAGCACCCCAGAGTGTTTTATGCAGAACAGGGGCTTTAAAGTGGCCGTGGTGGTGCAGGGATGAATTCCAGCCCCGAGGAGGACAGCATGGCCTGAGGGTTTCTCTTCATGCAGTGCCACTTGCCCTGTTTATTTCCTTTCCATTCAAATGGAAGTGGTGACTGCAGGCAGATGAAGGTGAAGGTCCCCAGCTGCACAGAGCTCCTGTGGTCAGCAGCCACCTGGTTCAGAGGAAGGCTGGGGATTGCTCCAAGAACCTTTTCTGTGGCTCTAAATACAGCAGCTAATGACACCTTCCACTCAGCGGGAAGAAAACAGAATTACTAAACTTGCAATTTGGCACAGTGGGAGTGTGAGTTTGTCCTGCCAGTTTCTTGTTGCTATATATTTCCAAGACTTTTATTTTTTTGGTTTTTGTATTTTTTTTTTTTTTTTTTTTATTCTCTGAGGCAGGTGGAATCTACATTGAGGGGTTCACTTTAAGGACTCAAATTGTGCATATGGAAGGCACAGCCCCAAAAGGAGAAGACTGATGGCTCCTTACAAGTCATCCAGCATAAAAAGGAGAATGTGCATGTTCCCTGGGAAATGCCACATGTCTTGGCCTTATGAGTAATGTGTAGTGATGTCCCCATTAGGAGCCACATTCCCAGTTTGGTGTTGAAGGAGGGATATATATTTCCATATCATTTAAATCATTTTGACTTATGGTTTAGGTTTGTGCTAGGCAGGCTGCACAGAGGCTCCAGGAGAATACTGTTTGAGATGGCTTCAGGGGCAAAAGAAGGAAGACAACTGGAGGCAAGGTTAGAAATAAGTGAACATTTCCAGTTGAGCAAGTTTTACGGTCATGCACTGTGGTAATTGAAGGTTTGCTGTTAAATGCTACAAATCTGTGCTGGAGAGGAAAACCTGGCCCCAGTTTGAGATTGCTGCAGTGTGAGGTGGGAGAGCTCTTAGGGCAGGGGGTGATGTTTGTAAAGAAATGTAGGGAGCAATAATGATAGGGTAGCAAGGCCCAGTTCTTTTGGGCGTTTTGTAGAGGAGCCCATCATCTCCAGGGGTTGTGAGGGTTGGTTCATCCCGAAAATGCATGAAAATTCAGAATAATTTCTCCAGCAGTGCCTGGAATGGACCTGTCGAGCTGAGCTTGTCCTGGTGCTGTTTGGGGATTGTGGGGCAAAACAAGTGAATGCTGTGGAGGTAAAACTCTGCCTTTCTAGCTCCTCTTCTACACCTCTGCATGTTTATTACCAAGGCTGTGTTTGAGCCGGGGGACAGAAAGCCATCTCAGCTCAGACTGGAGAGAAGTGCTCAAAGCTTATTTCTGCAGCCAGCCCTGGAGCACTTGCAGGAAGCAAGGCCTGGTTTCTGGAGCAGGGACTTGCTTTAATGTTCTTATCAACTGTTTTGCAGTCTTTGTTAAAAGAGGTCAAGGCTCATTCCCCTGGGTGGGGACTTCTTGAGCACAGTACTTATTATTAGGGCAGTACCATATCTTGTAATTAGGGATGTAATTCCCATCTCTGTAGAGAGCCAGCCTGTAGCCTGGGTACCATTTAAGAATTTCATGAGATGAATTAAGCGAGGATGGACGGAGCAATACAATGAATTTCAGCAGAGATCACTCGCCTGAAGTCCTGCAGGTGTTTCAGACAAGAGATGAAAAGTAAATACCTCCCCTCATCTTCCTTCCCTTTCTTTTTTTATAGCAGGCAAGGGGAATGGCATTGTTTTGGGGCCATGCAGTAGTGACCTCCTGGCAACTTGCAGCCTGGTTGTTTGGAAGGTTACATCATTCCCTAGTCCCTGCTGAAGCAGCTGGAAGAACCTCTATTTCTTTTCCTGTCTGACACTAAAGATGTTACCTGCAAAGGACCTGTGTCTTAGAAAATTGCTGTTGCAGTACATCTGAAGAGTCAGATTTGGCAGGCTTTAAAGTGTGATGTAAGAGATTCTTACTTAATTTAGCATTTTGTTAACTTTACTTTTTTTTCCTCCTTACCTACATGGGTAGCAGTGCTTGTGTTGTTCTGCAGGGAGTTCTACAGTTTATATGCCTTGTATAAAATAATTTACGTAAGTGCAGAATAAATCAATCAAACTTAAAAAGAAAACGGAAAGCAATCAACTTTGGGCTTGAAATAAGGAGTAGGTGAAAAGCTGAAAGAAAAGAAAGACAAAGAAGATGAATTGTGAAGAAAATTAGAAACAAAATTGTGTACAGCAGTAAGACAGAAAAAGCAA
This sequence comes from Agelaius tricolor, assembly GCF_023055355.1. Lineage (NCBI taxonomy): Eukaryota > Metazoa > Chordata > Aves > Passeriformes > Icteridae > Agelaius > Agelaius tricolor. The sequence goes on from NW_027269279.1 coordinate 4,894,793, forward strand.
GGGAAGGCCAGACATACAAGTTAATGCAATGTATTTTCCCCTGTAATTATATTCATTTGATGTAGATTTGTGCCAGGCACTTTACAGCAGTGTTAATGAGATGAAGGAAGAGCTGATATCCATAGCAGTTTCAAAGATAGGACTGGAAGCTGTTCTCAGTGGGCATGGCTATATTTAGCCTCACAGCACACTGGATATAGGGTGCCATCACAGTCTTACACCAAGGCTTCTGAAGGAAGATCTCAAAGCACATTGCATCAGTTCCTATGCAGTATTACCCAAATTTTATTTCCCAAAATGTTGACAGCTACAGTTGCCCGTTGTTGCTGTGTCTGTACTCATATTTTTATAGAGCAGATGCCAACATGGAATTTGAGTCAGATGTCCACTGATGATTGTAGTCTTGCCATCTTTGTGGAATTCTTGCTCTTTGTCTTCAGGAAAGGGTTTTGCTGCCATGGGGTTTTCTTCAGGTGTGAGGATGTCCACAGTGTCTCAGGGGAAGGAAACACTAACTCATCTCTTGAATGAAGCATGGTTCCTCTGCAAATTCGCATTTGCCCTCCTTGTTTCACACATCATCCTCCAGAGGGATGAGAGCTTGCTGCCCTCAGCCCCCATAATCCTGTTAATAACCTCACCCTAATGATGCACAGGGTGCTGAGGAGTCCTGTACTTCACTCATGATTTTTCTGCAGTGCAACTTGAGCCCTTCATCCTGAAAAACAACAGTATACATTTTACTGGGAAAGGGGAAAAGAAGAGGCTATCCCAGGGATTACAGAAAATTTACCTTCCCATATGTATGGCTCAAAGAGGCATAAAGCTCCTGTGCTCATAGACAGGTATGTTAGCAACAGGTAGGAAAAATGCTCTGGAATTATTCACACAGGCTCCTGGCAGGAGCTCAGAGGTTTGTGGGTTACCCACCAAGGCAGAGATGAGGTGAACAATAGGGGTTTAATTTAGGGGATGTTTTCCCTGCCTTCAGCACATCTCTCCAGCTCCCATCTCTGTTCCCTGATTGCAGTGTGATCTCCCTCATTACTCTGTGACTGTAACCTCCTCTCCCCATTTCAGCAGTGAAGAACCAGCAGCCAATTTGTGTCCAGAATGAAGGCTGTGACCCTCTCCACTTCCCTCTGCACTAGGCAGCTGTGGAAGGAGGTACACAAAGGCTCTCTACTAATTGTTAGAAGAATTTCAGCCCCTGAGTTTTTTGCTGAGATTTTCTGTAGTTTATTTTGCTCCGTGCAGCAACAGTTTCCAACAAAAGCAGAGGATTGATTGCTCCTGGAGTTTATTGTGCCTCCTTTTAAAGGAGCCTGAAAGGGGTGTCAGATGGGAGATAGCTGGTCACTCTCACCATGGCAGAGTCCTCAGTGCACTTCACCTGCTCTTTGGGAAGCAGCCACCACACCTGGAGCTGTGTGTGACACTGCCTTGGCTCTGCTGCTGATGCTTCAGGTGAATTGCTTGTAAGGGAAGGCAGAACTGTAGATTTCTTTTTGGATAGGAGGATGGGATTATTCCCCCAGCTGAATAAAGCTGCAAGTCTGGGGAACAATTCACCCATTTGTACTCACAAATGTACAACAGCTTCGTAGGTGGTAATGGCTTCTGTCAAATTCTTTTTTTTTTGTCACTTTGAGCTATCAGATTATAGAAGAAGCACAAAGACTCCTTGTTGGTGGAAAGATGGCTTGAAGTTGCTGAATCATTACAAGCATCTTAATGCAGAAGCAACTAATCTTTTCATCCAGTGCTAGCTTTGGGCTCTGCTTTCCCTCAGGACTTGGATGTTGTAGAGAACAAGAAAATTAGTGCTAAAAAGATTATTTGGATGTATGTGAAGAAATCCCCCATGCTACCCACATTTCAGAAGGTTGCTGCTTGCTGTGCTGAAATGTTGCAGTATGGAAAATACAGGTGAGATCTGGAGGACCACCCGAGATGCCCACAAGGACACAGAGGGCACTTCCTGTTGCTTTACATTTACTGGAATATGTTGTATGTAGTGCCCAAAACCATGGGTAATTACATTTTACAATGAAATCTATGAACATCTGTTTTCCCTTTCTGTGCCAATCCCAACCTTTGGGAATCATGTTGTCTCCACAACAGTTAGATAGCACATTTGCCCCCTAAACTAAGCAGAGGTTGCAAGGCAGGAGAAGAAACCTCTCAGGAAAAGCATTTTTCTTTGAAAACTTCCACAGGCAGCTGTGCAGGGAAGAGAAGAGAGAGGGAGATGTGGTGGCAAGAGCAGGAAATTGAGATCCACTGTGGTGCCCACACTGAGCAATGCCCAGTGATGGATGATATTCATGAATTAACAGCTTGGTTGGAGCTGGGTGTTTGCCTGGCTGGGAGGTGCATAACTCAATCAAAAAAAAAAAAAAAAAAAAAAAAGAAGTTTTTCATGCCTTCTGTTGTAGCAGAAGTTTGGAAGTCTGGTGGAATCCTCTGCTATAAATATTTATCTTCTATTCTAGCTCCCTCTGCACCCCCCCTCGCTGGGAAAGCTCTTGGGTGATGGCAGAGGTCCCACAGTTACTGCAGCTTTTCTTCTCTCAGCAATGACAGTGGTGCAGTAGGGATGGCTGGCATGTTGCAGGGAAAAAGGATGTACTCCATCTAGGCTAGACTTGCAAAGAGTAAATTGGAGTAAAAAGAGATTAAATCTTTCCATAGTTCAATGGCAAAAGTAAATCACCCATCATTTGCCTTCTGTCTCCTAGATGCATTAAAATGTGGGAAATGCTCCATCTCCAAACTCTTCATTTCTTGACAAGCTTTATTCACTCTTTCCTCTCTGATGTTTTTATTAATTTATTCTCTAAGGCAGTTCCTGCTGTGCCAGCTCCTTTGACTGCATGGTGAGGGAGATGTTGATAGGTCTTGCACAAGGAACACTGGATTCTGAACTCAGGGTTTAAAGGATATTCTACAACTCCTCCATGTTTCTTCTTCTGCCTTTTGCTTTGGGTTTTTGCAGTATCCATTGAAAGGGAACAGCAGAAACAAAAAAAAAAAAAAAGAAGGGTTTGAAGAGTTAACAATCTTTTCTGTGCCTTTTGTCCTATGTGATAAAGTCCCAAGTAAAGGAGATAAAAAGGTAAAAATCAAGGATGTGGAAGGCTTGGAATGCTGATGGTTAGTGATAGAACAGGATGTTCAGGATAGGGCAATCCTGGTGTCTCACAGCTTGGACCTTAGCATTGAGTGATTTTAAAGACATCTCCTTTGAAGGCTCTGACCTTGTCCTTCCATTTTCAGGCTTCAGCTTTATTGCTCTCCCAAGGAACTGAGACAGTTGATTAACTCGTAACTCACTAGTTCTTGACACATTAAGCAGCAAATTTGACTCTAATTAACAGCTTTTATTAACCCAGGTTCCCCCTTCCCTCCTCCCTTTCACTCTAGAGACTCCTCAAGCCATTACAGGTTTTAAGTAATTTCTAATTTCTTTTATCTTTTTTTTTTTTTTAATCATAAGTGAGTATGTGCAGACACTGGAATGCACAGCTCAGGGGCAGGACATGTGTCTGTCAGAGGAACATTTGGAAAGCAAATATGGTCATCTGGAGGGAAGCAAGGGTTGGGATGTGGATGGAGCTGGTGGCTGGCCACAGGCTTGGCTTGGCACCGAAGAGGGAACCATGAAGGGCAGGCTTTCCTCACCTCCTGCTCTGCACAGGAGCTGACAGCAGCCAGCTCAGCCCCAGTGATGCACCTGGGTGTGCAACCTGCTGTGGAAATGAGAGAGGGCATTGCTGCAGCTCCTGCCCAAACTGGACGAGAGCTCTGCTGCTCCTCCAGAGCCTGCCAGAAAGATCTGCATGGAAATCACCCTGCAGGGAGCTGAGGGAATGGGGTTTGGGAAGTCATCCCATCCACAGTGTCTGTAGTTATCCCATCCATACCCAGCTCTGGTGCTGATGAAGCAGCAGCTCCCTGGGGAGTTCTTCTCTGCAGTGCAGATCTGAGGTGGGATGGGTGAAGGGCTGGGAACAGCTGAGGAAGAGCCTCTTCTTCCCCACTGAGGTTCTCTGTGCTTGTTTGGTCAGCAGATACAGCAGCTTTTGGATGAGCACACAGCCAAAAAAATCCAGGGATTCCCTGACTGTAATCCAGCACTGCCACTGAGTGCCTCACTCTGTCCCATTCCCCATCTGTGAGTTGGGAACAGCAATGGCTCTGCCAGCTCGTCCAGGTGTTCCAGTTCTGCTGTGCAAGTTCCTAGTGAAGTGTTAATTTTTATAGCTTGCAAGGGAGAGCGAGGCTTTTCACCCTTGTTCAAACAGAGAGACGGTTTGTTGTCAGGTTTCAAAACACATAGTGGTGCAAACCTGCCCAAGAAACTACTGTGGTGTCTTTATAAAAGATGTTTTTCATAAGCTTTGGTAAATGTGTTTCACCACTATTGCTCTGAATGTATCTAATTCAGTTTTGGACTTTCTGAACTCTTGATCTGCGAGAGAGCTTGTGACAGGGAGCTCCAGAGGTCAATGCAGGACTTGAGAAAAGAGGGTTTTTATATCTCTTTAAAATTGCCATTCTGTTCCTCTGGGTATCATTTCCCTAGCATCTTGCAAGAAAAGAGTAAATATCTTCATTATTCTGTGCTTTCTCAGGTTTCTCCTTAACTGCTAAACAGCTGTGTTTTTATATTTTCTGTAACTAAAGCGAGTGAAGCTCTCCCAAGACAGCCTGCAGTGAAGATGAAGTGTCTCAGTGCTCCTGAGAGGCAGAGCAGCCAAGGTCAGCTCAATGCCCCCCAAACCAATGGTGTCATATGCAGTCTCACCACATCTCAGCTCACTCTCCTATGCAAATAGCTGAAGAATGTGTTAGACAAAACTGGTCCTCGGGGAGCAGCCACTGTAATCTTTCACTATGTTGAATATTGATCATGTGTTATACCTCCTTTTTTAATTTAGTTCGGTTCGTTTCTGGATTTGTAATAGCACTTTATCCCCTGCTCCATTGCTCAGACAGTTTTCTTGTAGCCTTCTTGGTGGTACTTTGGCACAGAGGCTTTGAAAATCCAAATAATTAAACCCTAATCCTCAGGGTTTCTTTCTTTTTTATTTTTTTATTTTTCTTCTTAAGAATTTTAGGGAATTCTCCTAGATAGGAAGACAATGTTGTAATTTATTTATTAGCATAATTTTGCCTGGGGGTTTATTATTTCTTGTTTAGTTTTATTTGATACATAAATAAGTTTTAAGGCCTCATATTCTCTGGATTTTTTTCTGAAAACCTGGAGTCAGGCTCCAATATTGCTCCTTTCTTGTCTGCTGGTAAGAGGCTAATTTTTTTTTAACAATTTCAGTACTTTTAAGTCCTCAAATATTATTCTGCCTTGATGATTCATGATCCTCTGAGGATAAAAGATGTGGTATGGGAGCTTGCAGAGGATTTTGTGAGTTGAGCAAACTTCCCAAGTCACAGGGAGAGCTAAATGCAGAAGTGACACCCAGGATGGCTTTAACAGCCAGCAGGTAAATATGTGTCCCTGTGACTGTGTTCACAGGGGTTCTTGGATCAGGGAAGAGACAAGGATCTGACTCCCATGTTTCAGAAGGCTTGATTTATTATTTTATGATATATATTACATTTAAAATATACTAAAAGAATAGAAGAAAAGGTTCTCATCAGAAGGCTGGCTAAGAATAGAATCTGCAAGAATGATAACAAAGGTTTGTGGCTTGGGCTCTGTGTCCAAGCCAGCTGGGCTGTGATTGGCCATTAATTACAAACAACCACATGAGACCAATCCCAGATGCACCTGTTGCATTCCACAGCAGCAGATAACCATTGGTTACACTTTGTTCCTGAGGCCTCTCAGCTTCTCAGGAGGAAAAATCCTAAGGAAAGGATTTTTCATGAAAGTTGTCATAAAAGAGATGAGACATGTCCCCATCATGGGGCACCTGTGGAATCCATCAGGGGAAGACTGAACTCCCCTCAGCATTTCCCTTTGCTGACTTCAAAAAGGAGGATGAAACTAGGCTTCATTTTAATGTTTCAATTTATTATGTTTGAGTAGAGACAGACCAGAGGTCTGTTTTTATTTGGACTGTGTAGAAGATAAATCAGGTGTGATCCTTGCATTATGGCTCTGGGATGCTCATGAAGAGTAGTGATGGATGGTTGTCTTTATCACTTCTTTGCTGCCAAGAAGAATAAGAAAAATAAGGTTTCCCTTTTGCAATCCAAACAATTCCCAGTCTATGCATGAAGGGGAAGGCAAGGCTAGGAAGGAAGCTACCTCGAGGGGTTCCCTCCAGATCTGACACAGCACACAGGAGGAAATTCATTAGAGATACTTTGGTGAGTGGGTGTAGTGAGCACACAACTCCCAGGATGTGTTTTCAAAGGGTCTGTCTGAGGTTAATGCTGCACTAGATCTCTTCTTTTGTGCTAAATTAAGCTAATATTTAAACAATCTTCTTATTAATTTCTCTGATAATTCCAGTGTTTATCATCTACCAGTGATGTGTCTAAATCACTGTGTGTTTTATTCTTGGAATTTCTCTGGTGCAGGGGCTGGCAATGCTCCTATGCCATCATGTGTCTCAGCATAACCTCTGTTGTTGAATTCTAGAGATGAACATAAGGATTAAGATCTCAGGAGGTTAAACAGAATAGGTAATCCTCTGTTGCCCTTTCTCTGATCCTCAGTTCCTTTCTCAAGCCATTTGTAGTGAGGTTGCCTTCTCCTGTTGAGATCTTGGATGATGCTGCTTTGTTTGAGCTGCTGGTTTTTTAGGCTGTCTCATTTTGCTGTCTCTTCAGTATTTCCCATCTCTTCAGGACCTGTTTGCTTCTCCATCTTCTTTCCCCACCAGGTACCACAGGTTTTCACAGAGCAGCTGCATTGCTCCAGCACCTGAGAGTAATTTAAGAGGAACTGCACTTCACAGTGATGCTGCCAGCACTCATTTTGATCCCTTGTCCCCTGGGACATTTTGTTATTTTCATGGTGTTCTCATCATGAATTAAATCTAAAATAAGCAGTTGTAGGGCAGGAGGGGATGCCTTGCTCCACTGCTTGGGGTAGAAGACAACACCTCCAAAGTCCAAGTGTGCAGGGCTATCATGTTTTCTTTTCTTAAGGTACCATGTTGGCTTCCAAAGTTAGGTAATTTCTAAGGGCTTCTAATGTTTTTTTTTTATGAACAGCTTTAAATAGAAGTCATTAGCCACTGTTGTTCAAACTTAATTAACTGTTCTCCTTACTGTATTACAGCACAGCAAAGGGTGACAGCACTGTAGGACAGAGAAGCATCTTACTGGCTTTAAGAAAAAAACCAGACTAGATTTAACATTTCCTGAGAACACAGGACCTTTGGCAGCCCAGTATCAGGATGCCTTCTGGGAGATCAGGGGGAGAGATGTCTCATTTCTCAGATTGCTGCAGTTAAACCTCATGTGCTTTGTCTGCAGGGGTGAGTTCCTGTCCCCCCAGCAAAGGCAAAATGTAACTGCAGTATGTGCAGTTTCTGTCATGTTCAATCTCCCAGGTTCCTGTAGCAGCAGTGAATAAGACAGTGCTCAGGGTTTCAGCCTGTGCTGAGAGCCCAGTTCAGGCTGTGCTTGGCAGTTTCCATCATCCTGAGCCATCCCCAGCAGCAAGGGAAGGCAGCACAGGATCCTGCTCACAGCCTGGCAGGGAGAGGTCCTTTCTGTGCCTGAGCAGAGGGTCTCAGTCGTGTCTGCACAAGGAGGTGGTGTAAAACCCTCAGTGTTTTTAACAAGAGCAGCAGGAAATGTTGATGTTCTAGTGTAGTTATGTTGAAGGAAAACAGTTAAATATAATTTCATTGAGTCACAGAATGGTTTGGGTTGGAAGGGACTTTACAGACCATCCAGTTCCACACCCCTGCCATGGGAAGGAACACCTTCCACTAGACCAGGCTCTTCCAAGCCTCATCCAGCTTGGCCTTGGACACTTGCAGGGCTGGCCTTGGACACTTCCACAGCTTCTCTGGGCAGCCTGTGCCAGGGCCTCCCCACCCTGACAGGGAACAATGTTATTGTTATATCTAATCTATAGATACTGGACAAAACAACATGATCAGAAAATGGATTTAGAAGTTGTTGACCTGCACAGTTACCTAGAATTGGTTTGTAGGCCAAGTGAAGTTGCCTGGAAGCCTTTGCAGGATTAAATCAGGCATGGACTGTTTTTGACTTTTGATATTTAGAACAAAACTTCTGGAAGCAGCTAAACCTTCCCATCACATCCAGAAGGCTGGTGATGTTTTGACACTTAATGCCTTGTAGCACCTTGTGAGGCCTCACTGAAGTGTGGAGGAGCAGCCTGGGGAGGCTGTGTGACCAGGTCCCACTGGGAACAGGCTTTATTTTCAAAGAGCTTGCAGAGATGTCTGCTGTGTCTCCATCCTGCTGAGAGGCTGAAGGAAATACAGCAGGGTGAACATTTCTGCAAAAACCAGGATTGAGTCATATTAATGTCAACTGTTGGCAGTGCCAGCAGCACTCGCTTTTGCCATGTGCTGGATCCACTTCTCTTTCATCCTGTGCTTTTGTCTGACCATCACAAAACAATCTGGTTTCTTTAGCTTGGTTTTGGAGCTACAGCCAGAGCTTACTACAGCTCTTTGGAGTAATTTTCACCTCCATTCCAGCCAACTAGATTAGACTGCAGATAATGCTAGGAGTGAATAAGAGCTCTGGCTCCAAGGGAGCTCCAAGGGAGCTGGAACATAATTACAGTAGATGAAGGGTACTCTCCTCAGCTCCTCCAAGAGTGCTGAGATTAGACTGTAATCATTGTTTGTAAGCAGACAGGAATGAGGGGTAATCAGCCAGGCAGCCCTTGCACGATATTCCAGGAATTAATATTAGCTTCCTGAAGTAGCTCATCAATTCACACTTACATGAAACCACAGAAATCAACAGGTCTTGGCTTCCACCATGGGAGCTGCTGAGTGGGCTGGGCCCTGTGAGGCTCAGGTTTGGGGTTCTGGGGTCAGGCAGGGTGGGCAGAGAGGCTGACATGGCTGTGCAAGAGGGAATTGTTGTTCCTGGGAAGGACTGGGGGTCTCAGCTCCACAGGGAGAGAGGCTACAAAGGGATTGGGTGCTGCAGGACCTGGAGAGCTCAGGAGCTGCAGCTTGGTGCTGCTGCCCATGGAGAGGCAGCCAGGATCCCTGTGCTGAGGAGGGGAAGGTGTTGCTTTTTTCTTCAGTCTTGTCCTTTAGCCTGCAGAGCTCTGGAGGGAGGGACAGCACTGGGAAGGAGTGAGGAAGTTTGGGTTTGAGGAAAATCTCTGCAAGTGTGCTTGGTGCTGCTTGAATCTGGCCCTAATTATGGAGCCTGCAGGTCCCAGTGAGCACAGTGAGAACATCATGTACAGACACAAAGTTAACACTAGGCAGCAAAAGTCTTGACACCCCTCTGATGTGAAATGAGAAGAGAAGGAAAAAAAAGAGCTTGCAAATCCAGGCAGAAATCATTAGGAGAGTGAGTCCACAGACCATGAAGGGTCATTTGAGTTTCAAAAAACACCTGTACTGCTTTCAGCAGAGCTTGCTGCTGCAAGCCAGGTGGTAGGGCTGTTTCAGTGTGAGTGTTAGCCTGCCCTGCTTCCCTCCCTTCAGCAGTTCTCACTGCCAAGCCCTTTGCTTCCATCAGTTTTGGAATAAATCACCAACCAACCAAATGATTATCTCTTGCAGTGTTTTACATACATTAGTTATGTGCTTGGGCTTTTTAATGATGCTGCTGCTCTGACAGCTCACTAAATATGACACAGCTTTATGGGTGGCATTGCTAATACTTCAGCAGCCAAAGGTTAGCTGCAATTATTAACCACATTAGTACTGGCTCTTGTAGGAAAAATAAGTGGAGATAGATGCTTTCTCCAGAAAGCTCACAGCCTAAAAGCCAAACCTGAAGAAATATTGAAGGAAGGAGCAGCCCATGAGCAAATGAGCTGGTGGTGGCTGGCACAAAGTCATGAGTTTACACTTGTGGCTGTTGGTTCATTTGGTTTGTTGATTGCAGCAGAGGCAGGTTGGAGGGCACAGCAGGAGCCTGGCAGCCTGTGAGGGGAAGAGGGACAGAGCTGGAGTGTCACCTGCCTGTCCTGATCCACTGCCAGGCCTCTGGAGCTCTCGCTGCAGGAGGACGTCTGGAAAAATTTGCAAGAAGGATGTGTTCATGTCTGCATGGATTGCTCCCAAAATTCTCTTCCAGGCTCTTTTTTAGCACGGGGAAAAGCATGGGAGGGCACCTGGGTGAAACTGTCTGGACTTGAAAGCTGCAAACCTTCCTTGGCAGAGCAAGGTGTGCGTGGCTGCCGGGGAGCACCTGTGTTAGGGGAGGGCCATGGAATGGGAAGCTGGGATGGTGAAGAGAAATGAGTGACTTGGACACCTGGAAAGGTGGGTGAGGAGAGAGAGGAGCTTCTGGAAGAGGATCTTGAAGTTATTGGGTAAAATGAGCTATGCTGAGGATGCACAGCCATGAATTCACATGACGTGGGCATAATTATTGTAGCCCAGATCAGAGAGGAGGAGCTGTCTGAACTCATTTCTTTTTGCTGCATTTCTCATTTAGATATGTTTTTTTTATCTAATGGATCTTCGTGCAGTCGAGTCGGGAATGAGAAAGGCCCTGTTTGCTGTGGTGGAGCAGAGCAGAGAGGTGGGGTTTGCTGATGAATATCAGCTTCTAGAAAAGAATTGTTTTTCTTGCTGCTTTGCTGAGGGACTGGGGCATAGATCTCATTTTAGAAATCTCACCGTGTGACTGTTGTGTTTCTTAGAAAGGGCAGTAGGGAGAATAAATCCATGGCATGAAGGGGCACGATGTCTGTGGGTGACACTCTGGTTGTGCTTTTGTCCTGTGCTCATCTCCAGCCCTGTCACACTGGGATGTTCTGCCTTGGCTACCTGGAGATCAGTGTCAGTGCCTCCTCTGATGGACTATTAATGCTTCCCAAAGCTCTAGAAGCCTATCTAATAAAAGCCACGAGTGCCTTGGTGCCTTGCTGCATGACTGGAAGATTTATTGCTACAAGCAGCAGAAAAGCATCTGGGGAAGCAGAGAGGTTGGTTGCTTAAAGAAATTTTAATATCACAGGTCCCCACATTCCAGTTCATCTTTACCAAAGGAGTTATCAAGTTAGAAGGTCCAGTGGGAACAGAGAGAACATGTTATCAATGCTGTTATAGTGAAGGCTGTGCCAGCACTTTTCATGAAAACCTTCTGTTTTCAAATGGCTATAAATAGTTGGTTAAATGCACATAAATAGATCCTACCTGGGGGTAAATACTTGACTTTGAAGTGAGCAGAAGGCTGCTTCTCACTTTTAACCTACATAAAATGAGGGACAGCAGTGTTGCCAAATATGAGCGCTGAAAATTGTAAATGCAATGTGAAAAAAAACAATATGCTTTGAGATAATTTTATTTGCCATCTGGTTTTGAGCTGTCAGTTATACTTGCATCATGTTTTCTCTGCAACTGTGAAGTTTCTTTATTTTGAAACAAAAACAAAGATTGCCATCGAGTACCTTGACTTCAGGATATCGAAATTGAAGAAAAGTTTTTAATCAAACAAGTCTTGCAAAGCTTTTCAGAGAGGGAAGAATGCTGGCAATGGTAGGGCATTTAGGGAAGTTTATTAATCTCTTTTAGTTTTGTGTAAAAGCAGATTAACCAAACAGACATAATGAATGCATCAGACATCTCCATGCATTCACAATGAATGTTTGCAGGTAGGCATTTGGAAATTAGAAAGCATTAAGTTAAAACACGTATTTTCCCTCTATGTTTGTACCCTAAAGAATTAACTTTCCTCACCCTTAGAGGCATTTGCTACACTCTTACAGCCACATGTAGTCTAAATAATCTGTGCATTTGTGATTAAAGCTTTTTTAATATTTATATTCCTTGGGGTTTTAATATTTGATATTCTTTTCTCTGTCTTGTTTTTATGGAAAAAAGAAAATAAAAAGGCAAACAGAAGCTGACATGTACAAGACATATGCCAGTTCACAATGCTGCCATTGTGAACTGGCATAAAGACCAAAGCTCCTTTTTTTTTTGCTTCAGCTTGTGACATGCAGTGCAGGTAGGTTTGTGCAGTTTTTGGAGATGTGGAGCAGCTGTATTTGAACCATTTTAAGCTGGGATAAAATGGTTACCTTGCTGTATAAAAATGTCTGGAGTGCAGGTCACATTCCCCATAGATGGATGTGGCACCTGGGGACGTGGTTTTGTGGTGGGCTTGGCAGTTGGGCTCAAATGATCCTCAAGGTCTTTTCTAACCAAAACAATTTTGTGATTCTGTGGCTAAAGTGGGGTCCCACCACAGAAGGAGGAGAGGTGTTTGAAACTGTTTCCCAAATAAGACAGGAGTTACTGTTCTTGAATGGCAGCAGAGCATCACTGCGCAGACTGAAGGCAGATGGGAGAAAAATTGTCATTTTTCATTGGGCTGAGTTATCCTGCTCCTCTGGTTTTATTTAAAGCAAACTTGGTCAAGAGGTATTTTGGGGCAAGTTGAAGACATTCAGCTGGGCTGGGCTGGCACAAGGACAGCACCCACCTGCCAGCCTTCCATGGTGAGGAGCACACTCAGCCATGGCAGGCAGGGAGTTTGGAGGGATTTAACTGTGTTTGCAGGGAGGCTGCAGAGCTTGGCTGTGACCAGGGCACTGCTTTGGCAGGCTGCAGGCAGGCTGTGCCCTGCAAAGGCTGTCTTTTCCCCCCAGCCCAGCAGAGGCAGATCCCAGCTCTGCCAGGCAGCCGATCTGTGTGTGGAGCTCGTGCCCACGCAGTGGCTGCTTTGGGTTATTCATCTCCTGTAGCAGGCTCTGCTGCCTCCTCCCACCCCAAGCTAATCGCTTTGCAAAGCTTCCAAGGTACACCAACTTTGTGTGGCAGCTAACAAGCTTAGCTGATGAGTTCTGCCATCATCCTTCTCCAGAGCTAATCAGCTTACCAGTGCTCCAGAGCTAATGGGCCTGTGGGTCACAGCAGCACAGTGAACTGCTCACACACACATTTCCCACATCCATCTTTAATTGCATGGCTGCTGCCTTAATGGAGTTTCCTCCTGCATATGCTTCGCCTTTTTTTCCAATGGTTATCACTTGTTATTTTGCAGCCAGTTCTTTTTTTTTCCCTCAGATGCACAGTTCATTAAAGACTATTTTCATGCTATGGTTGAGATTTTGAATATCAGCTGCTTCCCAGTCATCCCACCCAGACTGGGTGGTGGCCAAAATTTATTTACAAACGGAAAATTACACTTGGGATAGCACATCTCATGAGCACTGTGTGCTTTTTACCAGTGCATCTCTTGAAAAAAAACAAAACAAAAAACCAGTTCTAGGAGAAAAAATAATTGAGTGATGTCAGCTCTGAAAAGTCAGGATTTCAGGGAGTTGAGAGTGGAAGGGCTGAGAGTGCTGCAGTGGAGGCTCTGCAGCCGAAGAGCGACGCTGCCAGCTCGTAGCCCCGTCATCTTCAAGTGCAGCAGCTGAGAGCTGCACCTGCGCCTGCATCCCTCCCCTCATTTGAAGTGGCTTCACAATCATTTTGCTAGAAAAGGTATTTTATCCTTTTCACTCACTACGTGAAAGCAAGTGGAGAAAAGCGACTGACAAAGAAATGCTGATGGTGATGTATGAAAAACGCCGACTCTGCATTTGGCGAGCAACCCAACGATAAAAAGAATTTTTTTTCCCCTTGTATTTTTCAGCTTTTATAGTGGCAGGGGATGGGAGCAGGTAAGGCATCTGCCTGAAACTTTGTGTGAAGTTGCAGCGTGTCTGTGGCCTGGCAGTGTCCCAGGCTGGGACGTGATGGGAAGGGTTTGGTGCTGATGATGGACAGTGAGCACAGTTAGACATTGCCAGCTGTGCTCCATCCCCACGTGCAGCAGCACTTGGCAGGGAGGACAGGACACTCATCCTGGTCCCCACCTGCCCCTAAAGCAGAGCAGGGGCAGAGCAGGCAGGACCTTTTCCAGGAAGAGTCACTCAGAAGGGTTTTGCCATCTGAGCTCCCAGCTGCGAGCACGCCGTGACTTAGGAAAATATAATTAAATGCTGCTCAGTGACTGCATTGTTAATAACATGATTAAAAAGAGGTTCCTCCTGACCATATCTCATTCTCGAAAGCAAAATGGAAATGGCAGAAATACCATTTAGAAAGTAGGATGTTGTTGTCTGTTCTAATTTTCATTAAATTCTGTGCTTCTGCTCCCCTACAACCATGGTTGCACAGGTTAATTAACACATGTTGTATGAAAATTAAAGTCCTTACATTGTATTTTTTCAGCTGAGTTCTCTCCTGTTTTTCTCTTCTGAACAAAGAGTAGTGCTCTTTCTTCCCTTATTATAATTTTGGTATTTTGTAGACCTCTTTTATGAGCCTCTTGTTTTTTGTCCCTTCATATAGTTTTTCCAGAATTTCTGAGAGATTTATAAAAACCTCTTTCCTTGCTTTCTCTAGTGGTTGTCAGTACCCTCCTGGGCCTATCTTAAAGGAAGTGCACAATGTTTCAGATAAGTATAAGCCACCAATTAAAAGTTGCATTACTGTATAATCCAGACTATTATATACTATATACTTTTCCTATTTTCTGTTCATTACTGTCTAGCACTTTATCCAAGTTTTGCTAACTCTTGGAAAAAGCGTTACCAAAACAGAGGCCTGGTTGTCCTCTGCCCTGAGCCACATCAAATTATTTCTCTTCCCATATTATACTACCACAGAGGATTTGCACATGTTTTTAATAATTTTTCCCTGCTCTTTATGCTGGCATGGGATCATGGTTTGCCAGTCCAAATTGGTAAACTCTTTCCCAAGCCTTTATTTAAAAACTGGATTTGACAAGAGCCCAGTGTTTTGCGTTGCCTGAGAATTCTTTGGTTTTCAGGCAAATTCCACACACGTAGGAAGGAGTCCTTCATGATACCTGACAAAATTAATTGTGGAAAAAAAGCACTTTGGGACACTTTCAGTCAATTCAGATGGGGTTTCTATGGAATCTCAGTGAATATGTTTGAGGAGGGGAGAGACAAAGCCATGTTGCCCTTAGGACACTGTCCCACACCATGGAACCCAGAGTCAGATGTTTCTTTTCTCTCTTAAAAATCTGACCTGGCTTCTGCTTCCCCACAGGAATGTGCCAGAGCTGGGGTGTCCCAGCTGGGGAATATTGGGAACAGCTCTTCCTCCTGCTTGCTCTGATATCTGTAAATCCAGATTTCTTCTGAGTGGAGACCAAGAGAGGGGTCCTGACCACCCTGTTGGAGGAGATACAAAGGGCTTGCTCTCCTTTTCCTCCTATGCATAATAACCCTTGTGTAAAACACATCATTTTTACATAAAAAACAAATATAAATTTGCATAAAACACCTCCCTGAGAGCAAGAAAAGTTGAGCAGCTCTTCAGAAGGGTTTAGTTCAGAGGCAGGGTAGCCTGGCTGCCAAAGAGGGATGGCACCACACGGCATCCTGGTGGAGTCTGTCTGTTGAGCACAGAGATGGAGAGGAGGAAGTGGGCTGGCTCTCAGCCACAGCAACAGATTGCTCCTCTTTTGCAGACTGAAGTCATGTCTGAAATAAATACAGGCACTCACTGCCATGCATCCTGCACGGAGCAGTGGAGGAGCTGAGCAGAAATGAGAGGTCTTGGCTGGAAATTTCTGATATTGTTGTGTAGAGGGGGATTTAAAGCTCTGGGGCAAATATTCTCCTTCCATTAGAGCATCCTTAGTGACTACAGCCTTTCATGTAACTCTACAACACCATAAGTGAGCATGTTTTAATAAATCCAATCCCTTAGTTGGATCCTTCTGGACTTACAATTCAGCCATTTACTCAGATTTTGTGTCTTGCCATACCTGAACATGTGTCAGATGTTCGCAGGTGGTGAGAAAGAACGAAGCCCACTTTCTGTTCTGGCTGTGCACTTTTCTGGCTGTGTACTTTTCTGGCTGTGTACTTTTCTGTGTATTTTTCTCCCTGATTCAGCCCTGAGCTCTTTGCTCAGAGTTTTTCAGCTCCCCCATCAAAGGCTCCATCTCCCAGGCCTGGTAGCCACTGATTGCTGGTGAGGAGCAAGCTGGAGATGTTTGCCAGGCCCGATGTGGAGGGTCCCTGGTGCTGATGTTCCTTTATCTGAAAAGCCAGCAGTGGAAGGCTGGGGCTGGTGGTGCCTTGCATAGTGTGTGAGTGTAATTAAGAACATCAACTGTGCCAGTTTTCTGACTCCCCTCTGCTCGTGTGAGGAACAATAGCGCTAAATGATGATTGTAATTCATTACAAATGCACCCTAATTAAATTACCCATCAGTGGCTGCAAGATTAATGACACCAACGCGAGTTAAAACATGATTAAAGTTAGGCTTGTCACATTTTTCAGTTATTACGTGGAAGTTCACAGGAGGAAGGGATGGGGCAGAGTGCAAGGTGTGATTGGGTGATGCTGTGGAACACAGCTGGAGCAGCAAAGGCTGTGGCCAATGGTGCTCCTTTGGACTTTGCTGGGGACAAACCCTCTGGAAGCTTTCCTCAGGTCTGTCAGGAGGGCTGTGGGGCTGTACCTCTGTCAGGGAGCGTTGTTAATCTCCTTGTGGGATGAGCAGGAGGGTCCTCTAGGGAGTCTGGCCCAGCCAGGAACTGAGCCTGGATCTCCCAAACTTAGGCTTAACTCTCTGAGTTTAGCTTGCTGAGTTGTCTTGCCTTTCTTCTTTTTTAGTTTTGTATTTCTGCATGCTGAATATCATCCAGACTTTCTTGAAAATACCTGTAAAAGTAGCAGGGAAGCATCATGGATTACATAAGGGGTGGTATTAAATACATCAGAGCATTAGCCTTCCTCCCTTTCCTTAGAGAAGTTTTACATTGCAAATGGCTCTCAACAGCAAATATTTACAAGGGGAAGACAACACCGCAGCTTTGCCAAAAGTGCAAAATTCAGGACGTTTTATAAAACAGAGACAAAACAAGGCACCTGATCATGCAGCATTGGGAATTTTGCTGCCTCTATACTGCTGGAGAAGCCTCTGGAGGTGTTCCCAGGCTCAAGTGAGGGGGAAGATCAATGTGTGGGATGTGTTTAGGTGGATGAGAAGGAAAAAAAATATCTCTTGGCATAAGGACTGTCTCTCTGAACACCCTAGCACAGATTGGCTATGCTTGGCATTGGTTCTGTCATTAGCTGGCAAATAAGCAAGGAGGAATATTTTCAAAGTAATTTCATTTTCCTGTATTGTACATCCTGTCCTTAAATGGCTTTGCTGATTGGATTGATGGTGCCACTCCAGAAATGGACATTGTTTACCATTCAAGGCTGGACTCTTAATAGATCTTCTCAAACTCCTTGAGAAGCAATTCTTGGATGCTCCAAGCTGAAATAAATTGAGCAGTGTGGTTGATGTGCCCCTTATATCAGTGGAATGGACCCCATTAGAACATTGTACACGACTGCTTAGGGCTGGAGCAGCAGAAACACACGGAGTTCCTGGAAATGAGAAAAAAAATGGGGCTTGAATTAGAGAGCTGTATGTGTCAGAGAGGAGGCAGCTTTTTTTCTGCATGGTTGCCTGTTGAGTTGTTCCCTTTGGTGGGTGCTGGGACATCCTGGGGCTTGTGAAGCACAGGAGGATGCAGGAAGGGGCGCTGGCACAGCAGGGGCTGCGGGTGAGACAGCCCATCCTCTGCCATGCCATGGACTCTGCAGCGCTGCCGTGGCAGGCAGATGGCACTTACCAGCTGTGCAAGCCTCATTAATGCACATCAAAGTTACTGCAAGACGATTCTCTGGGGAATGGATGGTTAGCAAGAGGTTCAAACCCTGCTTGGAGATATTAATATTGAATGTCGTCATCTCCGGGTTTGGATGACCTTGCTTCTGTTGATAAAATGAGGCATTTTCCAGTTTTTTTGCATGTTCTCTTCAGCAGTGCTGTTGCTCATTACATTGAAATGATTTCCCTTGAGCAGGATAGGGATGAATAACCTCAAAGACTTTTCCTCCATAAAATCATCTGCAAAAGCCATCTCTCAGTACACCAGATTTGAAAGTGCAAGGTTTAGAACCAGAGATAAATTTTTGTCTTTAATGTAAAGGTGCTGAGGCCCTGGCACAGGGTGCCCAGAGCAGCTGTGGCTGCCCCATCCCTGAAAGTGTCCAAGGCCAGCTTGGACAGGGCTTGGAGCAGCCTGGGATGGTGGAAGGTGTCCCTGCCCATGGCAGGGGGATTGAAGCTAAATGGCCTTTAAGATCCTGTACCATGGACATCAGTGGATCCAAGAGGAGCAGACTGGGGGTTGCTTTCTCCAGATTTACAGATCTTGCACACATCAGTGCAGGGATGGCAGCCAGATGTTGGCTGTTGGAGCAGTGGGTGCCTCTGTCACAGACCCAACTCTGAGCTCTGGGAAGGTGGAGGCATCACCTGCAGCTCTTGGAATTCTGGCCACATCTCATCTTCTGTTGGAGAGTTCAGAGCTGCTTCCACAGCCCATCAGCATGTGAATAAATACCTGTCAAAGGAGAGCTGCCAGCTGGCTCAGCCATCAGAGGGGCCTCCCCCACAAATTTTGGGTAATGCAGCAGATTTAGCAGCTAATGTGAGAGTTTTGTGGCCTACTTCTTTCTCTCTGGAGGGTTTTCTGACCTGGCTATGTAGCCTTGAAGCTACATATTGCTCTGCTTGTTATTGCCTTACAAAGCTAAATGGGTTTTTTTCCTTTTCATTTTTTTCCCCAAGTGTTTGGACTTGTTTTTTATTTAGGACACAGCCCTTTTTGTCTTTCTGATTTTGCCTTTCCCAGCCATCTCCTGCAGACAAGGTTGTTGGGATTCAGAGAAATAGCTGACTCACACAGGCAGATGTTGAGATTTTCCTTTGTAATTGAGCTTGTGAAAGGGGAATTTTCCTTTAGGCATTGTGGAGGGAGAGCTCTGCTGGCTCTGACAGGTGCTGGGGGAGTGGTGGTGGGACAGAGATGTCCTTTAACTGAGGAGATGGGGTGAAACTGGGGAGTTTCAGTGGTTTACATCCAGCCTGTGCAGGTGGGGATGTGAAGCCATTTCATGCTGCCCTCAGGAGCAGTGACCTATGTGAAATGAGTTTGGGTTTAGTCCAGTTCTCTGCAGATAAACTGTTTGCAGAATGCAATCAGCGTATCTGGCATGGACAGGCACCCCAACCAGCCACCTCAGCATGAGCCAAGGATGCAAAGGTGTCCTGGAGGCCAAGATGCACTTACACAAAGTCTGGCTCAGGGCTTTTGCTGTAATCTCCTACCTTGGTGCATCTTGCATCTTCCCTGGGATGGATGTCCACCTTATCAGCTCCCAAGCTTCTGGCTGGTGTTTTGATGCACCCACAAATTAGAAGGGATAAAAGCTGGAGGGTTTTGAGTCCTTGGTGCCATGCTGAGCTTGCCATTGTGGTGAAATGAAATGCATGTTAACAGAGATTGTGTCTCTTGAGGTCATGTCCCCTTACTGCCCCAGGGCTGCCTCCTTGTACCCCACCAGAATGGCTCTGGGCCCAGCTCAGACCTTTCTCAAGGGCAGAAGGTCCATGGCCTGGAGCTCTCTCCTTGACCTCTGCTCAGCCAGGGCTCCACACCCTCACAAAGGGGTCACTGCTTTCTCAAACACTCCAGCCACGAGAGCAGGGAAGTCTGGTGGCCTCCAAGAGCTGAAAAATACCTTGTGAGGATCGAGTCTGTGCAGCATAGAGATGTTTCTTTTGGAAGAAATAGCTCTCTGATTCAAAAGATGCACGTTCCAGGCTGATCAGTGATCTGAGGTAGCAGCAGCACATGGCACTGCCTTGCTGTTTCCAGAGACAGATCCCTCCAGGACAGAGCTAGAAGCAGAGCTGGAGGAACTGAGGAGCAGAGGAGTGTGTGGATGCTGCTCCCTCCCCAGTGCCCATGCCTGTAGTCCTGCCAGCTCATGGGCAGTGTCCTGGTTCTGTAGCCTGTGATCAGTGGGCAGCAGATGGGCCCCAAGTTCAGCCTGATTAGTCCTGTTCAATCAACAGGGCCAAGGCAAAGTCGCTCCCTGTCTCATCCCATATGGTGGCTCCTGCTGTCACTGTTCTTGTGGGAGAAGCTCTGAGCAGCCTCCTGGTCTCGAGTCCAGCCCCTGTTTTCCCCTCACCAAAGAGGAGAGAGCTCTGGGAACACCAGTGTTTCTGTCAGGCATGGTTGCACCCGAGCGGTGACGTTTGACTCACAGTGCCACTGATAGCTGGGAGCTGGCACTGCTGCGTCCCAGTGGATGCTCCCCTGTCACTTGGCAGGGACAGATTCCCAGTGGGAACTGCTCCAACACCCTGCAGATGTCCAGGGCCCATGCCCTGCCTCAGATCTGTGAGCACAAAGGTGAAACAGATTGATGAAAATTAATTCTGAACAGATTCCTGAGCTGTCATTCAGTGGCTGAGGAAGGGATGGAGAGACTAAGCTGAGGCAATTTGGGTAACTCCAACTTATTCTTTGTGTGTTCTGTTGGAAACTGTCACTTGGAGTTAATCCTTTCTATGGATTCTTAAATTTTTTTCAATCACAGTGAGCTGAGCAATGAGCTGAGGAGCTTGCTTTTGTAAAATTGTAGGTGTAGGGTGCCAACAACACCTACTGGCTCCCAGGGAAGTTCAGAAAAGTGCCTGGAATTGGTCTGTCTCTTCCTGTGGAGATGTGGGGAGAGGGAATTCAAAATTGAAAGGATTTAGATTCAGGACTTTTGTAATGATAGGCTGTGATCCAAAATGGGTAATGCACACAAAGCTTCCAGACATCATCCCTTTAGCATCTTTTATCTCAAGAATGCTCTAAACAACTTCCTGATACAGCCAGCCCTCAGAGCTTGTGCCACCCTCACAATCTTCATAATTTCAGGGTTGTTCTCTCCAGTTCCCCACACTGGGTATCTCCTCATGTCCTCCTGTTGTGTTCTGGCATGCTGAAATGGAGATCTTGTGATGCTCAAATGCTCCAATTAATCACCTATAGCAGTTTGTATCTCTTATTAGTTTGGAAATTCAGAGAAATGCCAAGGGGTTGGCACAATCTGTTGAGGTGGAGCATGTCTGAGTCGGTTGAAGAGGAGGTGGCTCAACCATAGCTGGTTTTGTTTGTATTCACAGTTGTTACCACACATGTTTTCTGTGATCACATAACTGAGATCCGAGTAGATCCAATTTCAGTTTTTTCCCTCCTCTTATGATTCTGGGCTTATTAGCCCTGACAGTTATTTATTTGTCCTTAGTTGTAGGCTGAGGCAGCTTTATGGATAATGTGGGAAGCATGTCTTTTCTAATTAGACCACAGTCTGTTGTCTGTCTGCCTCATGGGCAGGACACAGCATGCTGTTTTGCTGAGTTTATAATAGCAGGAAGCCCTGGATGCAGAAGGTCATGTTGGGCTTTTCTTTCACAAAGGTATTAGAGCAACAACTCACAACATCAGTGTTCCCAAGACTAAGCAGGAAACAAAACCTATGGAATATATCCTCCTCTCACTTCCCACAGTGAACTATTTAAATTACACTGGGGCATGATGAGGTACAATAGGAACTGAGAGCAGCACACCATGCCCAGCCAGGCCACAAGCTGGGTTTGCAGGAACTTATTCCAACTTATTTCCTGTGTCTCCTAGCAAGGTGCCAGCACACATGTTGCATCCCAACTCTGGCAGGAGTTGTTCTCAGAAGTATTGCAGCAACTAATGAGGAACATTGGCTTCATGGAAGCTCACACCTTTTCTTTTCCCAGCATGATCACCTGTAGAATGTGTATTATGTCACCATTATGAGACCGGTAGCTTTATATAGTGTCCTATCTTGTATAAAAAGGCAAAGCTGCTGTGTCTTGCTCTTTGAATTCAGTGGCCCATAGCAGGGGGGTTGGAACTAGATGATCTTTAAGGTTCCATCCAACCCAAACCATTCTGGGACTCTGAATAATTTTCTTGCATCTTTCTTGAGAGCAGCAGACAAAGTTGCACAGAGCAGCTCCTGGTTCTTTGCGGGCAGTGAGGGAGCGAAGTTTGTTCTGATGCCAGGAGAGAGAAGCTGGGATGGAGGGACAGCTGTCAGGAGCATATCACCAGTCTTTGTCCTCCAAGTCTGACTGAGGACAGAGTGCTCAGCAGAGCACTCATCCATACCTTTTTCATTTGCCCCTGATTTCAGCAAAGGGGACGGTAACAAGTTGTGTTCATTACCAAACCTTGCAATTCAAGAAAACTCTTAAAATAGCAACTTTCCTTATTCTTCAGCTGCTGGCTCACTGCCCAGGGAAAATAGTGGGTTGAGAATGAGGCAACAACTTTTCTTTTTCCAGTAATAGTGCTTTCAAACTATATGTCTGTTTAGGAACATTAATCATTGTAACTACGGGGTAAAAATCTTCTGCCTGTCTTTAATCTTACCTGGGCAATGAGATGGCAACACTGAGCTCTTACTTTCTGTGGATGATTAAGAAGGGCCAAGCCTCAAATAGTTGACTATATCTTTTTCTCAATTTGCTTTTCTGTCAGCTTAAATTAGAGATGGTCTTAGCCATTCTGTTGCAAACTCTCCTTGTCCTGTGCTCTTCTCTGCTGTTGCAAACTATGCAGGGCTGCTCTGGGTTAGCCCTGCTCTGGAAAACCTGCAGTAAAGGTTTGTCAGAAGGTTTTGCAGTAAAAAACACCCTTGTCTGAGGCAGCCATGGGCACAGTGTGCACTCAAGAGATGTTGCATTGCCTAAGGGTCTGCCCTGTGGAGGAAATACAGAACTGCTCGTAGGTCTTGATTCCTTGTGGCACTTTTATGAGATTAAGAGTAGTTCTTGACAAATATTGATGTATTTGCAGTGTAATTACAAAGCTTGGTTGGTATTTATATCTCCTCTCCAGCCTGTGCTAGCATTGGTAGAGGGTGTTAAAGGAGTGCTGCATGATTAGTAGCATTAAGTGATACTTCAAAGTGTTTTCCAGACAATAACTAACTAATCCAGTTTGGTGCCTGTGAGGGGGAAGAGATCCCAAGGTATTATTTGTAGCATTTCATGTTTGTAAATCCCTACAGAATCTCCGAGAGGCAAAAGAAATTCCATACATGTGATAAATAAATGGTATAAAAGGGTACAAGATGACAGCCAACCTTCCCACATGGCTTGGATGCCTCTTGCACGCGTTGCCTCCCGTGAGGCAGATGTTCCCATGAGGGGAGAGGGCTGTGGGCATGCAGGGTGGAGGTTCCTGCTTGCAGGAGGCAGCTCCTGGGCTGTTCTTTGGCCAGACGGTGCAAGGGCAGGCGCTCGCTGCATCACCTGGGGCACTGAGCAGCACCTGGTCCTGACTTCACGCTGAGGGTTGCATGGATGGCTGGGCAAACACAAACCGTTCTGACTCGCTCCTGCATGAGCATCCACACAGACTGGGTAGCAGGGAGATGAGATCCTTGGACATGGGGTGTGTTTTGTTGTTCCTCAGTGCAGCTGGGGACATGCCCAAACTCCCAGAGGAGGGACAGTAGGGCAGAGCAGCATGTGTTGTCTTCATTAAACTCTGACCGTTCCTTATGTCCATTTCTGCAGTATCTGCTTCTATATCCCTTCCCTTTGAAAGCTACTGGGGTGAGAGTTTCTGAGGAGCAGGAGTAGGTGTCAGCCCTTATGGTGGGATGGCTGCTCTGTATCTCACTCTCTTCTGATAGACCTTCCTTTGGCTTTCCTTTCTTGCTTTGTTGTCAGCAAAGGAATTAAACACAGCAGGCTACTGTCCTCTACTGCTGCCTGCAACCTGCAGGTGCTCTAGAGAAACACCACAAGCACTCTGTCCCTCTCCCATCTCCTCCTCCAAAAGCTTTCAGCTGTCAGTAAGCTTGGGATAAAACCCCAAGTGTTAAGTGACAGCCTCCAAGCCAGTGCAAAAAGTCAGAGGTGGGGAAGTAAACCCACTGATTAAAGAAAATGGATTTCAGAGGAGTGGAGAGGAAGGCAGAGTGAGCACAAAGAGGAGGAAGGGAACTGACAGCCCATGGCAGGAGCTGGGCAGAACAGCCAGGGCGAATAAACACCCAGCCTGCGTGTTCCACCAGCATGGCTGATTTGTTCCTCCCTTCCAAACCGTTTAGCTGAGACCCGCAATTTGAAAATAAACTTTCCTTTTGTTTTTTAAACAGTTCAGTGCCTAGGAGAGCATCAAAGAGCTCGGGTTGCAAATCAGAATGAGACTGTGGTGGTTGTGTTGTCATTGTACCTGTTCCACTGCTCTGGTCTTTGGGAGGAGGAGGCGTCTTTGGGGAGCGGGCCCAGCCAGGCTGGTTGCCATGGCAAAGTCTCTGCTGATGCCTGCTCTCTGCCTGTAATTGCTATTCAGCAGCTGTTTCCAGTGGTTGTCTGGAGAAACTTGCACAAGTTACGGACGTTAAAATCCGTCCCTGTGTGTTGGCCTTTGCTGGAACTGAGCTTTGACGAGAGAGATGCATTAGCTTCCAAACTCACAAGTAATTAGGTTGGTTTGAGTGTACTTTGCTTAAAGTTAAGGCTTTGGGGCTGGAAAAGGAAAGTGGAGGGGGAGGAAGTGGCAACTTTAAAATCAATATTGCAAATGCAATGCAAAAGAGTGTAATTAGCATGTTTTGCAGGGCCTATTAATTCCTCTGAAATGCTGTTTATTAGGCAGAAGAACTTTGGGAGCCCATCAGTGGATTAAACAGGTTCTGTAATGAAATGTAAATGGTGTAATTGGGCTTGTTCTGAAAGTATTTATTCTTCACCTGTGACCCGCTTGATTGCGGTTTGACAACACGAAGGAGTGTGCATCTCTTCGTTAATGACAGCTAATTCCCTGGAGCTAATGGAGTGGGAGCCCGGGCGCCAGGAACGCGGGTCACGCCTGGAGCTCCCCACTGATTGGCACCAATCCGAGCACAATGTAACTTTAATTACAGTAATTCCGAATCTAAAGCAAGCATTTAGCCGCTGGAGAGAGGCTCTTAATTTTGCAAATAGGTGCAGTATAATGGGGTGACCTTTTATTAGGCAAATATTGGGATGGGTGGGAATGCTGTCCTCAGAGTTACAGGTATCAGGTTGTTGGCTCCCATTAGCTCAGTGAAAATCACAGAGATGTGTTCTTCCTGCCAGGTTAACCACACGGATTTCCTTCAACAAGCAACACTGTGGAACCAGGGGGAAATGTGCTGCTCTGTGTTATTTAAATGCAGTCTTTCCATCAAGGCATGAAAATCTTCTGCTGCTCTTCTGCCTTCTGTGTGTGTTTTTGTCAGTGTAGACAACCGGGATTTCTGTTGTTTTCCCTTTTTACAAACCCTCTTTACCCAAACTGTGCAGTGCTAAATGTCTCCAGGCACACAGGAAAGGTCATGCAGCTCTCTTGGAGAGCTAAACACTCAGTTTTGCCTGGCATTATGGTACCTTTAATTAAGTGCTACCATCGGTGTTGTTCTGCTCCCTCTTCTCTAGGGTCAAGAGGTGTATGGCAAGCCACAGCTTCCCTTCTCTCATGCTGGAGAAGGCCTTTCAAAGCAGAAACTGCCTGTTTTGTGGGAGCAGAGGGGGCTGTGCTGGTAGAGAGGACCAGGGGGACTAGCAATCCCCCAGCCCTTCCCAAATCCATTCAGGCCTGCAGCCTCCAACCTTGCCTTCTGTCAGCTCAGTCTCTCTCTTAAGAAATGGACCTGTTAGAGTTGAAATGAACCCAGGCAGGGAAGCTTTTATCCAGGAAATGTCCAAGTCTGTGTGCATGGATTTGGAGTTGGTCCCCAGGGGAATTCTGTAGGCTGTTGTATTTAATGTTTGAAGCAGAAGCAATACAATTTCTGCAAGCAATGCCTTTCTTTTCTGTTTCATTATTCCTCCTCTGCCTCTTCCCATCTGCAAGCTGAGAGGCAGAGAGGTGGCAGTGACAGCACGGTCACAGATCTCTTTACATCATTGATCTTGGGCTTGTCCCCAGAGTCAGGACAGGCTGGAGAGGGCAGGGTGGGAGGCAGCTGTACACAGGGTGAGCGACAGCACAGTCAGCAGACATTTGGCAACCTGAACAAATGAAGGAATGAGCATCACTGTGCAGGGGCCTGGCAATGATGGGCTGTTGGTGCTGCTGTAGAGCAGCAGCCAGTTCCAGCCTGAAGCCAGCCCAGCAGTGATGAGAGCAGGGCAAGAGGAGGGAGCATCCTCACAAAGCCAGGCACGTGCTCCTTCCCAGCAGATGGCTTTCCAGCAGAAGTAACACCTTCTCTGGATGAGCTCATGCTGCTGCAGCCTCTCTTTGTGCTGCATTTGTGCTTTGTGGAGACTCAGTGCACTGGCACACCCGGGGCAGAGGCAGAGCAGCCTCTGGCTCCAGCCTGGCTGCACTGAGCAGGTTCTCCTGGTGTCAAAAGCATCCCATTCCCCACAGCTTCTCATCTGGAAGATGCAGCTGTGATGGGAATCTTGCTGGGAAGTGATATATGGGAGGACCAAGTTGACATTGCAAAGAGGAGATCTCCTTGGCAAAAAAAGCAATAACAATTCTGATTATTGTCAAGTCAAAAACCTCCAGGTTTACCTACCTCTATTTCCTAGACTTTGTTAATATGCCACATCATATTCTAATGATGTTTCCTCTTGCTCCTTACATTAAATGGTTGTACATTGTCTGTTGGTCTACAGATTGAAGACAGTCATCCCATGTTAAATAGAGAAAGATACTCAGGAATTTCTTCTAGAGCACTTTTCAGCACATAAATCTAAAATTCTTGAGAGCTTCAGACTAAGTCCCTCTTTTCATGGAGTCCAAGAGCATGGATTGCTCTCTGGGGAAAGCTGTGCCAGATCAGTAGTTTTCTAGCTGGTCTTCCCTGATATTTTATCTTTGAGATATGGGAAAGAGAAAGATAACATGGGTCCACAGAAGCTGGATAAGAGCTGGCAAATGTTTATATCAACCAGTCCAACATGAAGTGCAGCAGCAGGATAGGCTTTACATGGGGAGCCTTGGATCCAGAGGAAGATTGGACATTGTTAATATGGCCAAGTGCCTCAAGGAGAGCCTGGAGAAGACTTCAGCTCCTTATCCTTCCCATCTCTCTACCTATTGGTTCTCTTTGGAGTCCATACAGCCACTTGTTCCTTTTTCCCTTCAATTCTCCATTTTGTATCCAAATAAAGGACCCATTCCATTGCATATAGAAAGCTGTATAAAATAGCTCTGTGAGGTGAGTAGTGAGGAGCAATTGAATCCTTTGTCTCTTCAAGCCCATTCTTGTCCATTCAACCCCATTCATCTTCTTTTAGTCTTTTCCTCTTTATCAGCCTGAAGGCTTTTCAAGGAATGGACTCTGCCTCTGTCATGTTGCCACAAAGACCTGTTGTGTTTTGGGCATTAAATAAATAATAAATATTGGGTACTAAATAAATAATAAAAATTGCCTGTACTGAAAAGCCATCCTCCAGATTAATGCTGCTGCTATAAACAAACCAGGCTTTGAGCTGGGCAGAGCAGCAGGGTGGTCTGAGCACAGGATGAGTGGCAGCTCCCAGTCATTAATACAGGGCTTTGATCTCTGAGATAAGAGATTATTTCCCCGTGGCCCTTTGGGTGAGGAACCAGTGCTAGAGTGACAGCAGTAAAACATGGCCATTTGAGAGGCTCCTCCAGCATTTTACTGAGATTAGATCTCCGGAAGGGGCTGTTAGAGAGGAAGAAATGATGGCACAGCCGGTTATGTGACCGCTGTGACTCATTAATAGATCAAAATTTATGTCCAGAGTACCCTCACAACTGGTCCAAACCACCTCTTAGGAGCTGGTTTCTCTCTTCTCCCTGTGCTGCTGTTGCCTAAAGGCCTCAGTGGGAGATGTGCTGACTCTTTTAACAGCCTCCTGCATTTACTCTGGATCCAGGAGTTTTTGACACAGCAGAGCCTTGGCTGTGCCACCAGCACAGGCTTCAAGTTTGCTCTGCACCTGGGACAGTCTCTGTCTCTGCAGCTGCCTTTCCAAGTGCCACAACAGCCAGTTGCAAGCTGTGGTGACACAGACACATGTACCTGAAAGCCTCCTGCCTCACTGGGGCTGGGCTTTGGGGGTCTTCTCAGGGTGTCTTTGTGAAATTAGCAGAGCAGCGAGACAATTGCTGGGAGGTGATGATGGGGGAGCTCATTTTATTGAATTTCAGCCCCTGGACTAATAAATCACAGCCCCAACTGGTGGGAAAAGTTGTCTTTTGCCAGTGGGCAGAAGACCACTAGACAGCATTCACTGCCAGAATACAAGTCAATTGAGGCCTGACTCTTTCACCCAGAGGTCCTCAGGCCAGACTTTGTCACCCAGAGTTCTGGCAAGAAGCGACAGAAAATCATTGACACTGAGCAGTAGTTTTTCTCAACAGGAAGGGTTTTATCTCTTTATCTAGTTCCTCTTAAAGAGCAGATAGATGAACAACACAGAAACCATCCCAGTTTTGTGTCCAGGATCCACCCATGCTAATCTTTGTCCTGAGGAAGAGAGGATTTGAGTCTTCCCTGTCTAGGGGACCCTGGGGCATGTCACCCCTCATGGTATGGCTGAGCACAGCTCTCCTGTCTCTCCACCCTTCTCCTGGGATGCCTCATTTCGTTCTTGCTGCTTGCCATTAGTCCCTTCCCACCTCACTAAATTAACTTCTGATTAAACCACTTGAGTAGATCTGGAGGCAGCAGCGTGTTGGGTACTGCTTGTAGGGAGAGAAAACCATGCAGAGTACCCTTGGATCCTGCCCCACAGATGGGCTGAGCAGTGTTTGAATCCCACCAGTTCCTGACTAATGCCTTGGGGTATTGTTTTGCAGGAAAAAGTGCTAAAGAAAGTAGAGATAATAAAGAGCAGGAATTATGTTTTCTGCATTCATCCTCTATTGTTTGCTGACAATTTTTCCTCAATTTTCCCTGTGCTTTTCTTTACACCAAGATGGCCCCAACCTTTTTTTCCCAACTCTGCCTAGTTCCCACCAATCAGATTGGGATAACAGGAGAGGAGTGTGAGCTCTTTCCAACTCCCTCAGCTTAATTGCTGCCTCCCTCCTGTTTTCTCCTTTTGTGTGGCAAGGTGGATCCTCTTTCTCTCTACTTGGACCTCGTTCATGGGGGCAAAATGGTGTTTAATGACCCCAACACCTCTTTGTAGTTCCAGTTTTAGATTTGTTAGGGGATTTCTATCCCTGCTTGCCCCCAGGTATCCACCATGGTGCTCACATTTTCCCACCCCATCTCCTGCATGGCACTGTGCTCCTCACCACTGGCACGCTGCTGTTTAGCACTTCCACGAGCATAATGAAACCCCCATCACCACTCAATTTAAAGCAAATCAAAATGCATCTGCAGCAGCACTCTGGTTCTCAGAGAGGAGACAATCAATGATGAATGAAGTCAGGCAGTGGTTAGCATAAGTCAGAATGAGATACTTCTTGAGGAGGAATATTTCTGTGACTGTGAAGCAGCGCAGGGATGGAGGAATCCGTCTTGAGGCAACAGCACAGCTGTTCCCATCTTCCTTTCCCAGCAAGTGAGTCACAGAAAGATGATGTTGTTTGGAGATCCTACTGGTAGCAAAGCAGTTTTGCCCTGGAGTGTTGGTGCTTACAGTGATGCTCAGGGGGCAGCAAGAAGCGCAGCAGGGCTGAGAGTTGGACAGGAGTGTTGCAAAGGGCTGGATAGGAGAAAAGGGTGGGGTGTGTCTGGGTTTGGAGTATTTCACATAGCAGCTGTGCTCATGTAAGTTCCCAGTGCTGGGAACCAAAAAAGCTTGGTTGAGGGAGCAGAAAACCAGCTCCTGTTCAGAGCAGGATTTGAGAAGAGGGATTGTATGGATGCAGAGGAGAGCAGCAGCCCTGTGAGTCCTCCCACAGGGAAGATGTGAAGCGAAAGGAGGAAGGGAGGGGTGCAAGCACTCTTTGAGGCAGTTTGGCGAAGGAGACAGTGAAGAGAAGACAATGTGTGTGAGAGAAGTAGGAGAAGAAGGGAGAAGTAGTCCAAGAGTTCCCCTTGGCATTAGGGGAAGGCAGGACTGTGTAGGTTGTTTGCAGGCAGGCAGGAGAGAGCAAAGCAGCCTTGGGAAGAGAGAAAACCTGGTAAAGGGCCTTCAGAGATGACAGGGGCTGACTTGGCGAGCAGCCTCTTGCCAGAAAAGCAGAGTGCTTCCTTTGGGTCTTCCAGCAGAACCTCCTGGTGTCTCAGTATTTGCTTCCCTCTTTTCTGTCTCCTTTGAGGTGGGGTCAGTGATCTTCAACATGTGCAAATTCAGATGGAAATCAGCTTCCAGCATCACCTCCTGCATCGGCCTATACCAGGACAAGAGGAGGCAGGAAAGGTGACATAAAGATGGGATGGACAGCATAAAGCATGTGGTACATGGGCCTCTATTTTATCAAGACATTATCTTAACCTGTTTTCTCTAAAAATAGGGGAAATCCTTGGTGAGCAGTGTCTATTTCTTCTACCTCACCTCAAGATCTAAAACCAATGAGAGTGTGGAGAATTTCCTTCTAATTAACTTAACAAAGGCTAGGTTAATAAGCAGCTTGATCATAGTCTGAGTTCCTATATGGGAAGGAGATTGTGGCTGGTGAAGAGCTCTTTAATCTCTCGGACAAAAACATAACAAGATCAAATGCTGGAAGTAGAAACCAGAAAAGATTAGAAATAAGGAAATGCTTTTGTTACAACAGGGGTAATTAGCCATTGGAACTATTTATCTCAGTACGGAGGGGATTTGCCATCACTTTGAAGTGTCTAAATGAAGATGGGATATTCTTGTACAAGAAATGTTCTAAGTCAGCTGGTAATTATGCTTTGCTTAATTCACCAGCTTGTGCTTTTCATCAGTTTTTAGATTGGCTGATTCTTACGGTTCTTTTGAGCTCCACAATTTGGGAACCTATGAGAAATCAGGGATAGTGCTGATGAGCAGAGCACCTGAGAATACAAATACTGGTACTGGGAAGTAGCAAAATAGTGCAAAAGGCTCTTTTGAAGCAGGAAAGAGAAATCTGTGGTAACATTTACTAACAGCTTGGTAATTCTGCTGGAAAGAAACTGCCTTTCCTGTGTTTCAGCACGGATCAGGCTGCATACCCACCTTAGGCTGGTTTTTCCAGAGGGAAACTGGAAAACTGGAGATGTTTTCACCTCATCAGACTCATCATGCCATGTGGGTTTTGTCACAGGACTGACAGTGCAGTGGCTTTCTTCGTCCCAGCTCATAGCATCCACTTTTCATGCAATTCCCAAACATAATTTATCCACTCCCTGGAATACCTTTCTGGCTTCTCGTTATCCTGGCTCATTTTATGGGTAAGGACAGTCAGGGTGGGGTGGAGATTTCATTCAGGCAATTAAGGAAAGGAGCTGTCAGAGCTGGGATTAATAGTCAGGCCTCCAGAGCCACCATCTCATTTTAAAATTAGTAATGGAGTGCTAGGAAACGTATGTGTGCTGTTGGCCTGAATTTGATCTTCCTTTCTTAAATAAGAATAATAAAAGAGGGAAGGGGCTGGAGGAATGCTGCAGCACAGAGTGGGCTCCATTGGGAGCTGGATAGAGAGTGCCAAAGGGCTTCTGTGCTTGTTTGTGTCTCTGGCAGCCTGACCCTGCCGTGAGGATAATCAAGTTTAAAATTAAATCAAATTTCAAATGTTAAACCAGCCAATTAAGGATGTAATCACATGAAAACAGGCATTTTAAAAAAGTTTTTTGTTTACTCTGTCATAATTAATTTATTTAGCAAGAAAACTTTAGTTGGTACAAGATACTTGTTAAATTGGTCATGAGCACTGAGGGAACGAATATGCAGTGACTCAGAGGCATAGCAGGGCAACAGTTACCCAAAAGCTCACCTGAAAATCCCTGAAGAACTGGCTGAATGAGTTCTATGGGGAAGATCTTTTCCTACCACCAACCAAACATGATGTATCTATTTTTCTGACTGCATGACTGGAGGCGTGATTGCTGTTTGTAGCCTGTCCATTAACCTTAGAAGTGTCTTTGATCAAATAACTTACCATCTCTTGCCTTTGATTTCCCTTGGTGTCTCCCTTCAGAAGACTGAATATCTGGTGAGTTGAGTGCTGGGCTCCTCGGAAGTTATCCATTACCTGTTGCATTTGTAGCCTCAGTTGATAGCATGTGAATTATGTTCTTTTGTTTCCTGTAGTCCAGTATCCCTGAATTTCAGGATCTTTATCTTTAGGCAGGGTGGTGTTTATTTCACCTGTAGCCTCTTGCATAGGCTGGCATATTTCAGAAGAAATTTTTTTTCTATCTTGATATTCCTCATAAAAATCAAATTGTTTGAACCTTAGTGAACACCTTTCAGTAGTGAGAGTAGGTGGATTTCAGGTGGGCCTTCCCTTTCACATTCTACCACATGAGCTTAGGGTTGCAAGGTTCAGTGTATCAGGATGATCCTGAAAGCTTCTGGCTTCCTACTTGTTTTGACCTCTTAGTATGGCTTTGTTTATTCTGCTGGTCCTGAGACTCCATTCAAAGAATGACAAGTGCAGGTTTCTAATACTAAAGCAGTGAGGAGGGACTGACTGCTGAAGGAACCTCTCAACACCGTGAATTTTACAGTATGGGAGGACCTGGAGAGGAGGATGGGCACCAATGGGTCAACAGCTGAGAGAGGAAAGGCAGAGCCAGCGTCCCCAAGCCCCAGGTGGGTGACCTGCTTGGCTTTGGCTGTGGTTTATTGACCTCCTGGGTGGCAGTGGCCAGGGGACAGTGACACCATTCTGTATGAGGAAGAATGTGAACTCCTGTGGTGCTCACTTGGAGAACCACTTGTTCACACTTTGTCATTCACGGGGTAGCTGGATCCAGAGATTTTCAAGAGAATTTGGTTGGCAAGTGCTGAGGTGAAGTCTTAAGAGATAGAGGTTGATTTTCATCATCCAGCAGTGGTTAATTTGTGAGGAAAGGAGAAAACTTGACATTCAAAGGCTTGAATTCCTGATGCTTTTTCCATCCCCCAGCCTCCTTTCTGTTCAGGAGTAGACAGGGACTGGAAGCAGTCACTGCAAGTTTGCAGTCGCCTGAACTTTTTGTAATTAATTAATCCCATCTTTATTCACGCAGCACTCTCTGCCTCAGACCGTGGGTAATAAACACCGATCAAGCAAGCAGAGATGATAAATTATCTATTTAATAATTAACAAATTAGTCCTAACAGACGGAACCAAAACAAATTTGTCTGTATGTGCACACAGCACACAGCTTGCCTTGCACTGTTTGTCACACTGGGATGTGACCCAGAGATTTTGCCATTTCTCCACTGATAGTCACCCTCATGTGCCACTTGGGCTGGCCATGAGTTTATCTCTGGGTCTGCTGTGACTTTCTAGATGTGACATTCTCCATGTGCCAACAGTGGGTGAATGAGGCAAAGCATGATGTCATAGAGGAAGAGCACAATGGAGCAGAGAGGAGGATTCCAGCATTTTAGTATTAGTTAAGATTCAGGAGCATCCCTGCCGAAGTATCAGCTGTCCATTGTGATCTGTTATGTTGAATTAATAGAAATTATAGTCCCTGTAATTCTTTCTGTTATTATCTAGCAGAGAATAAAAAGTCAATGCAATGCTGAGTTAAATAAACATGAGGTACTACAGTCATATGAGCATAGTATCCTGTGAGCTAACTGTACATATATTATTTATCTCCAGTTATTATTCATGACCTTTCCCTCACACCGTCATGGCTCCATCACTTGTGAATTTATAACTTCATTAATAATGAGTGCCAATTAATAATGTATTTTCGTTATATCCATTGGGTGTATTTACAGCATTCATAATGCATTCGAATAACTGATTTGAGGTGTAAAAATAAAACCACGGCTCTTCCACGGGCCCTCACCTTTTTGGATTTTGAAGAGTCACTATTTCTGTGGATAATCCTTCCTGCTCCCATTGCTGTGTGGCCATGCTGTGTAATAGCCTGCCATCTGCCTCCATCACGCTTAAAAGGGCTTGAATCAAAGCAGGAAACATCATTATTGTGTGAGATGAGAAGAAGATGATCCACGGATCCATCATGATTGAGAGCGACACCGGAATGGTGAGAGCCTGGGAAAGGTTGGAAGTTCAGCTCTTTCTTTCTCCTCTCCCCCACCAGTTGCATTTGGCTGAAACTGAGGGGCCCATTCAGGTGGAAAGAGGCACCTTGGGCTCAGCCAGGCTCCAGGAGCTCTGTGATGGTCCTGGGAGCACGGAGATTTGCTGGGGGAGTTGCTGGGATGTGTACCTAGCACAAACACACCGCAGCAGGTCACACTGTTGTGCTTTATTTTAATTGAAAGACGCCTACCTCATTTCCTTCCTCATCTGCAGCAGTTTAATCCTCAGGTTTTTTAGAACCTGAAAGTTTTTGCAATCTCTCTGTTCCTGTTTTCATTTTTTTTTTTCTCACAAAGAAAACTCTAAAATACTTTGGTTTCTCACAGACATCTCTTCCCTGTCTCTGCCTAGGGAAGTACTGGTGTACAGATCATTAGCTGGCTTTGGACAACACAGTCTAAACATTGGAGACTCAGGGACAGATAAGCACTTAACATAACTAATCCTCTCTCAGTTCCAGTTCTTTCCTCTTCAAGTATGCTGATAATTCTTATTTTATTTTCTCAGCCGTGCTTTGAGTTGCATTTCTCGGGTTCTCTTTCAGTGTTCATAGCCCCATGGTAACACTCAACCAGTAAACAAAATTCACCTTTTATTTGTTCCCCATTATAGGCACAAGCTACATGCTTTTAAGCAGCTCCAGGAATACTGAGTTCAGTGAAGGTACCACCTTCAAAGCACATATTTGATATTCAGACAGGGCAGGAAAAGCTGCCTCTAGCCCCATGGCATTAGAAGAACTTAATAGAAGACTCAGTTGGATATCAGTAAGAATTTGTGTTATTTTCTCTTCTAACTAATAGAATTTTTAAATAAAGCT
The DNA here is from genome assembly GCF_023055355.1 of Agelaius tricolor. Classification (NCBI taxonomy): domain Eukaryota; kingdom Metazoa; phylum Chordata; class Aves; order Passeriformes; family Icteridae; genus Agelaius; species Agelaius tricolor. The sequence goes on from NW_027269279.1 coordinate 4,929,787, forward strand.
AAAGCTGATACGTCTGGCTGAGTCCCTGCCCTTTGTCAGAGTTGCAGCTTCACCAAATGACAAAGGGCTGGGCAGTGTGAATTCTGGATATCCTGTGGGCTTGGTGGAAATAGCTGCAAGGAGATGTAAAGAGGGAGGCAGGAGAAGAAAACCATGAGTAAGGGACACTAAGTGAACCCTTTTCTATCAGTTTTAATCAAAATATAATGAGGAGAGCTAAAGCATAAAGCAAAGGAGGGATTTTGCTTGTGTCAGCCTAGAGGAGGGAGCCATTAATTTCACTCTATAATTTTGAATTGCTTTCTAGAGCGCTCACTAATCCATCTTCAACAGCCAAACACTTCTCTCTGCCTATCATCGTTCATTCTTTTGGATTTAAATTATGAATCTGTATTAATTTAGGCATCTCTTTTTGCTTCTTAGTTTTGTGTTTGCCTATTGAACCCATTTTGGGGCCCCAGAACAAGTTTCATGCTCCACTTAAGCGGCCCAAGTTAGCTGGGAGCCTGTGCAGACACTTTTTCCTTTGGACAGCATTGTCAGAACAAGCCAGGCAGTGACTGATGTGATCTGGAGCCAACGAGGGTGTACAGTGGATAAATGTGCCTGACGCTTTGTGATAGAGCTGGTAATTACATTTCACAGTGAGTGGTATTAATAGTGAAAGGAGGCTCTGGCAATGCTGCATGAGAATTGGTAACAGGAGAGGCTGTAGGGAGAAGAGGGAGCCATTTATTAACCTGAGGAATTACAGAAAAGTGGACTTTTCCTCAGAATGTAGAGGAACTTTCCTAGACATGATGTCTTTGAGATAACTCAGGGCCTTTGGTGACACTGAGGATACTGAAACCTCTTTTCTTTCTTTTTACCTCACCTCAGACTCTTGAGACTTCCATCTCTCTGTTCTTGCTCAAATCCTATGTCACTTGGATTTATGCTGCACAGAGATGCTGCTTGGCTAGGAATTCACAGATCTTGAGGTCTGAAGTTCAAAAGTTTTAGAAGATTTTTGAACCCATAAAAGAAAAGGTGATGAACTCTGAAGAGAGTCAGCTGTTGGTGGCAGATGATTATGAGGCATGTGGCACAAATGTCCTGCAAAACAGGATTCTCCATCAGCATGGTCCTGGGGAAAGATCTCTGCCTGTGAAGGAGAAATGCCCATGCTGGGAGATTTCCCAAGAAACAGCAGGAGCTGTTGTCCCTCAGTCTTCCCTGTGCAATTTCTTACAACTGCATTTTCTATATAAAACATCTTTGAGGGACAAAAGTAGTCTCTCCCGAACATTCAATTTATGAAAGGTCTTTTCCTATGGATCCTTCCGCTCCTCCCTACTCACCCCTCACATTCCAGCCACTCTGCTGATTTTGCTAGGGTCTGTCAGCATTTGCCAGGAGCCCAGAGCTGTGTCCAGGCTGTTCCCTTCCATCCCAGCAGCCGTGTGAGGGGCATGGTGCCAGCCCAGCCAGTGCATTAGTGCTCAGAAGGGATCTGATGTGTCTGCAGCCTCCGGCCCCGGCTGCCGCGTGGTGCAGCTCTCTCCTGGGCTTCTTAAAAGGAAAAACGTGCCAGCTCTGGGAAGGAGGACAGCACAACGATGGAAACGAGCCTGAGCTGGAGAGAATTGCCAGCATTTTAAGGTATTAGAAGTGCTCCAGAACCAGAATGACTTAACAGTGTGATTACTTCTTAATGCAACACGCAGAAGGTTTTTTATTAGATTTCCCCCTGCCCCGTCCGTTCCTTCTAAGTGCTGTGGACACAGGCTGCTTGAAATAAACACCTGGGGCTGTTATACTATATCACTCAGTTTAATTAACTTTTAAATCATATTATGTCACCTGGATATCTTTCTAAATTCTACAAGCCCATGAGACAGCAATAGCTGCAGTTCTGTTCCATTCCCACCTTTGATAAAATCACCTTCTGGAGGCTGCAGGGTTCTCCTCTGCCCTTTCCTCTCTTACAGATGTTCTCTCCTTCAAAGAACATACACTGCAGCCAAGTGACTTGTAGCTTAAGGGCTTGAAAATATGTGCTTTTGTGTTAATGTTGAGTGGTATCTTCATGGGTTTGGGTCACTGAAGCAGCTCTCTGGTGTCCAGAATAACTTTACACTGATGCTTTCACAGCTCTGTATTCACACAGCAGTTCATGCTCTTGGTCATGAGATGGTCTTACCCAGCAAGTGACAGACAGAGGAATGCATTAGGAAAAAACAAAATGTGTCCCATGGTGCTTAAAGCTGCTTAGCATGGAAGTCTTTATTGTTAATTTTTGCTCTTTTCTGATACAAGTTGTACTTTCATACTGGCAATCCTCCTATCCCAAGAAGATGCCAGCTGTGCATTTTCCCAGTGTCAGACCCAGTAAATGCTTATGGTTCCTTCCATCCATCCATCCATCCATCCATCCATCCATCCATCCATCCATCATCCATCCATCCATCCATCCATCCATCCATCCATCCATCCATTTTGTAGGCATTTAGAGCAGAACGACAGGGGAAAGAGCAAAATCATAGGATTGTCTGGTCCTTTCCTCAGCCCAAAGGAGGGAGCAATCCACGGGGTCTGTGTCTCACAGCCAGGCTGTTTGCACTGAGCTTAGTCCATCCTGTGCACAGGAAGCTGAATCTTAGAGGAGTCATACATTAACTGTTAGGGCTAATCATTTAGGATGTTCATTATTGCAAGAGACAAAACTCAAACCAAATAATGAAGTTTTTAGTACTGATGGAGAAGAGGAACACAGAATGATTAGAAAGCAAAAAGATGAAGGTGCTGGGATTTCCTGAGTACTTCCAAGTTCAAACTACCCCAAAAGCATAAGTAGAATCCACATTTAAGGAAATGGTTGAGAGATGCCCCTGAGGTGTATAAGCAAGAGAGCCAAGAGATAAAACAGATGAGGTGAGAAGTAAACCTGGTAATTATAGACAGAAATTATGCTGGCTAAGTGTGAGAAACTGGGAAATCACTGAAAGAAGAGAAAACCAAGGACTACCCTCAGCATAGATGTGACAAAGAAGTTTTGTGGAGCAAGAAACAGAGAGGTCGGCACTGGGTTAAAGGAGTGTATGGACATAACAAATGGGAGGAGAGCAATGGGAAGCTTTAAGGGTTAATAGATTGGATATGAGTATGAAAAGACCTGCTGGTGAGAAATGGAAGGGTTGGAAGAGGCCACTGGAAAGGTCTCTCTCTCTCAGGTGACCCCTGAGGTGCAGGTGGAATTGATTGGCCACAATGTGCCAACAATGTCACTACATCCGCTTCATCTTTAAATAAAGTTCCTCCTTTTGTGTGTGTGAGCTCTCTGCACAACCTCAGCAGTGCGAGTGAGCTGGGCTGCCGTCAGCTCTGTACCTTCCCGCTGTGCTCCTGCCCCTCCTTTGATGGTACAGCCCATATATTTCCCTCCAGCTCATCTGATTTGCAGAAACCCAAGTGATTCTTAAGCTCTTTTTGCATTATTTTTCCCTTTTTCTTCCCATGCTCTGCTCTGAATGCATTAAAAATGGGAAGGCTACATAAATGCAAGGCAAACCAAAGATTCCCGAGACCACGAGTGTGTAGTGCCAACCTCATCCTTGCAGGAGTACGTGGGATGGTCATTACAAGGCCCTTGGCAACTCAAGTGATGATGAATTTGCAGGATGCCATTAAGCTGCCAGGATTTCTCTCTGTCAGTTGATGTGCAAGATAAAAAGCTCCACCATTTCCATAAAATAGGGAAGGAGGTGGGTTGGGGCATGGCAAACACTTGCAGTGCAGCTTCAGTGATGCACAGGCAGCTCTGAGCAAGGGAGGAGCTGTAAAGTTCGAATGCTGTATTTCGATCTCTTTCCTCTGCAGCTTTTCTGACCAAGTTTTCCATTTTTTTTCTTTCTGTCTGTGAAATGGGAGTGAGCTGAGGTGGCCATATTGCTGCGTCGCTGAGAGTCGCCTGACATTGGGGCTTTGTTTCCTCCAGGGGAAGGTCAAACGTGCTGCTGGGGGAGCTCCCAGGAAATAATCAATAGAGGGAAGGTGGAGCAAGCAGGGCTGAGAGATAACATCTAACCCATGTTTAATAAGAAGGGGAGAGAGAGAAGCGCAGAGCCAGGAAGCAGGAGAATGTATTAGGAAAGCCAAGACCCGGCGAGAAGCTGCATGATAATGAGGCACAGGTGGTAGCAAAATGATAAGTCAGCAGAGCTGGCCAGGGTGGTAATGTCCAGCTTTTCAATTCCAGGCAGGTACTGCTGCGTTTGCAGGAGCTGTGGCTCCTCAGGAGCGGCAGACATGCGGCTGTGAATGTGAAACTGGGAGCTGGAACCAGCCTGCACATGAGCTTGTGCCCAGAGCCCAGGCAGGAGCAGGATCTCCCCGAGCAAGTGGGAGAGAGGGAAAGGAGCATTTGCATGTTTGGCTCTGTCAGGCTGATGGACCAGAGGCCCATGGAGCAGGGCTGCTGCCCCTGGCACTGTGTTATGCTGTATTATGGTGGTGCACAGAGAACTCAGAGGTCCTGATGCAGCTGACCTTCACTTTCAAGGAGATGGCTGGTGGTGGCACAAGTGCTCTGCAGGCTGTGTGATAGACCTGTGCAAGCAAGCCAAAAATTAATAGCCTCCAAGAAAGCTGAGTGGGATAAGTGCACCTACTGTAAGGCCACTGGAGCAAGGAAGGGACAGAGAAGTTGGTATATTTTTATTTCACGTTCAGGAGTGCCCAGACCCTGAAGCAATAATCTGCTGATAAAGGCTGTAATCTGCTGATAAACCCCTAGTTTAGTTCCAGGTTTCCTGTAAATACCAATGGCACAAAATGCTATTTCACCAGGAGCTGTGTGTCTGCCCTTAACTGGTTCCAGTAGGACACCATTGGAAAGGCAGGAAATGAATCCATTTCCATGTTTGCCAGTTGTATGAGCTCCACACAGTGAGTGGGACTGTGTGTGTGACTGTGTTTACCCACATGCCAGAGTCACACCCAGCTGAGGGTAAATACATTGAAACACCTACCAGAGATAGCTGGCACATGCCTGAGCGTCCCTGGGGCTGTAGGAATGAGTGTTGTGTCTGTTGACAGATACAGTGGCTCTACCTGATGATTGTCTCATGCTAATACCCTCACTGCTCCACCCATGGCATGCAGATGCCACTTCAAAAAGAAAAATTGCTCTTCTTAATGTATTTTGCTTCATCTGTGCCTCTAGCTTTGCCCCCCAAAATAATTTTGACTGTGTAAGTCTCAAACTAGACAATCTTACTGTCTCAGACTGATTTTAAATCTTTCCTTTAGTGTCAAGTGGTCAGGAAACAAATATTCATCCTGTTGGGAAAAGATGCATTGCTTTCCAGAGGCCACAGAACTTGCATCTAGCCTAGAAAGTCCTCAACTTAATGCACTGCAGTTTATTGACATGTTTATCTACACAAATGCTACTTGCTGATGGTCTCTAAAGGGAGAGCCCAGTTCTTTTCATCCCCACCAGTAAATCCTCCCAATACAGAGCTGAGAACCCCATTTTTTGGTATTTCATTATCACAGTTAACATAGCTACACATGTGAGTTCAGGAACAAGCCAAATGTCCCATTTCTTAGGTTTTCTGACTGTCTCTAGGTGCTGGAAGGCAGCATCTCTCAAACTGCCTATTTTTATTTTTTTTTTTCAGAACAAGCTGTTTAATATTAATGCTGATTACCCAATTGCTCATTTCAGGGAGAGCAATGGTAACTTGAAGAGCTTTGGGGACTTAATTTTCTTCTGGATTTATGGGCAGCCACCCAGATCTCTCCAGCATGGTTTCTTTTCTCCATTGCCTGTATTTTTGCAGGCAGCACTCTAAAGATATGCAAGTACAAGCTGTTTCACACCAATCCTTGGCTTTCCCCATGTTTTCTGTTTCCTTGTTAAGTATAACAGTGTTTATGATATTTTTAACATTTTTACAAAAGATCAAGCCAGTCAGGATACAGCTACAGTACCCTGGAAAGACAGATGTATTTGACATACTTGACTGTGAACTGTCAGCATCTAGGGGGTGATAGTGGATAAGGTAAGGAAGAATTGCCTGAACATTTAGAAAGAGAAAATGAGTGAAAGCTCTGTTCTTCCGAGTCATCATCTGAGGAGGATCTCCTGCAAATTACCAGCAGACAGTAATTTACCAGTTCTGAACTATAAATTACTTTTGTTTAAGTTTGAACCTACATGTGGAGGTCACTGTGCCAAAGTCCCTCCACCCTTTAGTGCAGGCGTTCCCCCAGTACTGCGAGCTCTGTGCAAAAATTGAGTCTGCACTTACAGCGAGTGTCATGGCGTCTCATTAAACCATCAGGGCTTGGAGAAAGTGCTAAAACCTGATGGCTTTTCCACAAGCATCTGCCTGAGAAGAGGGAGAGGTGTCACAAAGTGACATGTCAGCAGAGGCCATGTAGTTTGTGCTCCTCACACTGCACATCATTTCTTACCCGTACGTACGCTCCTCCCGCAGGATGAGAAATGTATGAATCAGTCACACTGCCTGTTCCATGTCCTGTAAATTAGAGAAAGATGCAGCTAGTTTGTCTTTTCGTTTTCTGTGCTCTTTAATTGCCTCTTCATTATGTCATCCAGCATCCCTTTCTCCAGCCCCTTTCATATCCATCTTGGAGAATGATGAGCAGTCAAGTGTGACATGCCCTGAAGGTGACTGTCAAAACACTCTGAATTATGCAGTGGTCCAGTATTCCTTTTCTTCTCTCTCTTTCTCCTTTAAGTATTGCTGGAAGAATAGTTGCAGTGATCGATTGGGAGGTCAGGATTTCCTTTCAGATTGGGTGGAACACTTTGGATTTTTTATGATTTAAAATGCAAACCTTGGCAAGTCTCAGTGTGCTGAGGCTTTCCATAGTGTTGGTATGGAGCATTGTGGAGTCTCCTTCTCTGGAGACATTTGAAAGCTGTCTGGGTACACAATCCAGAGTAGGGTGCTCTAGGAAACCTGCTTGAGCAGGGAGCTTGGACCAGGTGACCCACTGTGGTCCTTTCCAACCTTACCCATTCTGTGACATAATCCTGGCTTTCTGTGGATCACTCCACACATCCCACCGTGAGCTCCTGCTTGTTCCCTGCTTTGTGTTCCCAAGTCTTTCAGTTTCAAATGACTGACTTAATTGGCTTTCTGATGGCCAGATACTTTTGTGTAATGACATCTTCCCAGGGATTAATCTGGTTTGTTCCTCCTCAATTTAAGGAGGAAATGTCTAGGACTCTGTCTGGGGCTAGTGTTGTGCTGGTTTGTGCAGTTCCCATCTCTCCCTGTCTATCACTACTGTAAAGCTGTGGTTAAAGAAATCTTTTCTCCCTTAAGGCAAAACAGGAGGAGATGCATGTAGGCTGTGCAGACATTATCTTTGATAGCTGTGCTCGAGCTTGGCTGCAGCTCACAGGGCCAGGTGGCTCCATCCAGCTGTCCCCATCCCCAGTGGAAGGGACGCTCCACGGAGCCAGCATTCCCATATGGCTGAGCAGCCCTGCCTGGGGACCCTGTGACGTGGGGCAGGCTGTGGACAGGATGAGAGCCACCTTCCCAGCCACACAGAGAGGAAAACAGGCGGTGCAGGGGGACCCTGAGCCAGTGGTGTCCCCAGGCTGGGAACTGAGCCATGCCTGGGTCCATACAGACAGCCCTGATGGCCGGGCTGTGCTGCTCGGGGAGGAGGAGGAGGAGGAGGAGGAGGAGGAAGCTCTCTAGGGACATGCCTTTAAAGCACATTGTAGCCACAAAATTTAATTGACACATTTCAGAGCCTTAAACCTGAAGTGCAGCCTCGGGAAAAGGGAAATGCCTTTTAGGCTTCTTTAAAGGATCCGGGGTTTTATGTAATAATAACAGCAACAACAACAGCAATAATAGTAATAATAACAACAACTACTTAGCTAGGACCTACACAAAATCATTGATGTTTGCCTTTGCCATCAGCTTAATGTGCATTTTGCTGATGCACAACTCCTGGTTGATACTGTTGCATAAATAAAATAAGCCCTGTTAATTTTAAACTACTTGAGAAACATATACATGCAAAAATGTAAAGCTTACAGAAAAAGGGCAAAATCAGCAGGAAAGAGAGGGATTATTTTCAACAGTTCTCTTTTAATTAGAGCAATAATTAATTCTTTTCCCTGACATGCACATACAGATTATTCTTTTAAAATATTCCTGCTTGAAATAAAATTACTTAAAGCTACATAGCGGAAGAACAGATCATAAATCTAAAGGAGAAAAATCAGGACTGTGTGTATTTTGAGCACTCCTTTGGAATCCAAAATGGTCACTGGAATGCATGCCATAAAATCTAATGGCAAGGTGAACAAAATCCTCCTGGAGACCTGAGTGCTGAGAACAGGCAGAGGCTTCATGCCGGCACCAGCTCCGATGAAGTGGAAAATGGAGTTAATATTTTGCACATACACAAATCAAACCAACTGTGCTCCTTTCCAGGGGACAAAATGCTTCCTGCTGTTGGTCTAGATGCACTATATTGCCATAAATTTTTCTGGCCTTATAGACTTTGAAGGTTGCTCAGGGAGGAATCTTGCTTGGAGAGTGGGTGTGGAGGCAAGAGATCACTTTAGGAAGGGTGGAAGAAAGGCAGAAGGAGGCACAGGTGGGAGGAGGAGGAGGTGGAAAGCCAGTGAAGGTGCAGCACCAGAGCTGGGTTGGAGCTGGGACAGCTCTGCTCCACAGGGCAGTTGTCACTGCCCCAAGAGTTTGAGCATGGTTCTCAGGTGGAATTCTTGGGGTTGTGCTGTGCAGAGGCAGGAGTTGGACACAGTGATTGATCCTATCCCTGTGGGTCCATTCCAGTTCAGGATAGTCTATGATTCCTCAGCCAAGGGAGGTGCCAGCAAGCCTCTGGGGGCCTGTTTCCTTTGGTGGGGGCTGTGGAACATGGATGGTTTCACTGGCTTGTTGTGAGGCTCTGCACCTTGGTTGTGGTGATGGAGAAATGCCAGAGGAAGGTGGAGAAAAAAGAGGGCAACACATCAAAGGCTGGTGGAGAGGCCAGAGGTGAAGAGAGGTGAGAAAAGAGATGTGTTTCTGGAGGAATGCAGGCATCCATTGCTTATACCATTTTTCATTGTATCATCACACAATTCCCTTTACAACTCCCTCAGCCATGCCAGAGGAAGCTGCAGTGTGGCAGCCAAACCCCAGCTTGCAGCCATTTGCTCCCAAAAAATCATCCTGGGAGCAGCACCAGCACCTAGAGCTCAGTCTCACAGCACCCTCAAAGCCTCTGAAAAGCATTGGGCACAGCAGGGAGGCATCTCACTGCTTTCCTGTAATTAGACCTGTGGAAATGCCTCCATGGAGAAGAAAAGCCTGAAGAGCTTGCTCCTGGGTGAGAGATTTCTCCCCAGGGCTGATCCTGCAGGCAGGCAGTGCCAGCCTGGCTCAGCATTGCATTGCTGAGTTGTGCTGCCCAGCCAGGCTTTAATTTCTTATGGCGGTGATTAAGACTACTCATTTAGGGACATAAAAGGAGTTGGCCCTCTAATTGCAGGTACAGATGTTTGCAGACATAAAGCAAAATGATGCAGGGAGGCTTTAGCATCCTGCTCGCTGTTCTGTACAGGGAGACCGGTGCCAAAATGAGGAATTAGAAGGACAGCATGAAAAATAAATGTAAGGAGCTTTTGTTCACCTGGAAAGGAGATCATCCTGGGATGGTCATCAAAGGAGAGGTGCAAAGAGAACGTGTGTGTGTGTGAGAATGGAGTTCACGTTGCCCATATTTTGCTGTTACCCAGGGCAGGCTTCAGGCCACAGAGCCACAATCAGTGCAGCCACAAAGACCTCACCAGCCCAATCTCCAGTGGTGCTAATTAAGAGAAAAGGTTTTTTTTTTCCATTTCCTTTTTGACAAACTGATTTCCACACATTAATTCATTTGGTTACTTTTCTCCAGAGACTGGCAAGCCAGGGAAATGCCGTTCCCTTTGCTGTTTCTGTTAATTAAGGCAGGGCTGAGGCACCCTGGTGAACCTCAGGTACCTCTCAATTTGCAAAGGGCTTTGCAGCACTGAAATGAGCTGCAGGGCTGGAGACATGTTTCACCAGGAGCCCCAGAGGTCCACAAAACCTTTCATTGCAGGAGGGAAGTCTGGTTCATCCAAATTGTGGAGGTACAAAGGAGTTGTAATCCTGTATTTCCACCTGCTAGAGTGGTCTAAAAATGACTTTTTTTTTTTTGTCCTAGTGAACCTCAAGTCTTGTTCAGCTGAACACAAAGAGGACATGGTGTAGTAAGGGACCACGGGGGTGCTTCCTGAGGGCTCCACTCCAAGTCTGCTCCTTTGCCTTTTGCTGCTTCTCCCTCCTGCCTTTCCTGGTTTTCATGAAGTCCCACATGGCTGGAGAACCTGTTGAATCCTCCTCTCTGCAGGGGCCTCGTCTCCTTTGGAGAAAAGTGAGGGGTTTGCTCTTACCCTCCTGTGTCTATGTCACCTCTCAGCCTACTCTTTGGTGGATTAAAAGGAACATTTTCATTCCCTACCCATTAATCCCTGCAGCTTGGATTCATGATCTGAGGAGGAGAGATGTGGGCACATGCCAAATTTTCTTGGATGGTTGGGATTTGCTTTCAGGTGTATCCAGACAGGTGTAGCCATTCAGTGCCACATTTCAGCTCTGTCAGTGCTGCTCCAGGTACCAGTGGCTGCAGTTTTTTGTGATGAGACCCACCCCTGCATAAGCACCTTTCTTCTTCTGTTAAACAGTTCCAGTTTCATTTCTTCTTGTCCTTGATCAGCACTTGGCACTGACTTTGGTCTAGAGAGGTTGTGTAAGTAGAGGCAGTCACAGCACGTGTCATCTGGGGAGATAAATGGTTAAAGGTCTCAGGTTCAGCTCATAGCACTGATTTCTTGGCTCTTTTCTTTGTTTGTTTCAGGGCACATCCAAGTTTTGAGGACAGCTAAAGGTGATGGAGATGACACCTTAATTGAAAGGGGTCAGAGTGCTGCATATTTCTCTTGCATTAACATTCTGTGCATATTCTTTTTTAAACCCAAAGATGCTGTCCACTGTTCCTTGCTGGCCTTCAGAAAGTGAACTCTTGGTAAAGGGCTTAAAAGACAATATTAAAAGGGGAGAGAAAAAAATGGAAAGGGGATTACAAATCTAATAAAAATTGTTTTAAAGAGTAGACAGTATCTGCTGGACAGGAAATATATTTGAGTTTCTGACTAGCTGCAAAAGACCTCAGCCACAGAAAGTCCTGAGCAGAGGGTGAGCCTGGTGCTCAGTTAATCATCAAAGACAAGCAGAGGACACTCAGCTTGCACAGGGATCAGGTCTGCAGCCACCTCATGCATATTGCAGTGGCTCTGCCTGTGCTGGTGCTGGGGAGCTGATGGAGCAGCTGTGGAAGGATTTGCTGATGCCTCCTGGTGTGTGCAGGCTGTGCTGGTGGGGATAGATTGCCTGGCTCTGGGAGGTGACAGCCAGCCCACTGCACACTCAGTTCACCAGCTCCTTGGGGTACTTTGGGAGATCTTTGGTGGTCTGGGAGTTGTAGAGCTCTGAAAATGGGTGGTTCTGTGCTCCTGCCCAGTGCATTGGTCTCAGCTTTCTTCTGGAGGGGGCACAAGTTATTTGGACATTCGGGTTTCATCATCAGATGCTACTTCTAAATCCCTCTGCTTTGTGAGGGATTGCTGGCTACTGCACTCATCCTTTGCATCCTATCAATTATCACGTGGGTAATTGAAGATTTTTCATCAGTATCTCCCTATTCTGGGTCTGACCACAGAGGTGGAAGTGCTTCCAACCCCACCAGCAGGCAGTGGAGAAGGCAGCAGCTCCAATTCTGCCTGTGCTCCCTTCCCTGAACACTTCTGTGTGTTACAGGGTGAATATTTCCAGGCTGGGCCCATCCTTTCAGTGGATGCTCTTTGTGCCAGTGCCTTTCATCTGAGCGTGGGTGGGACAGGCAGGAGGCTGGCGCAGCCCCCTCTCTGTGCAGGGTGTGTGGAGTGCCTCGTGGAGACTTTGTTGGAGTCTTTCTAAGAGCATCTGCCTCCAGTTGGGGTAATTAGTACTCTCAAGCTGTAGTAGTGAGTACCACGCTGATGGAATATGAAAGTGAGCAAAATGTCAGTTCAGCACTGCGTGGAGGCCTCACTGACACACAGGCTGCTTCTGAAATTGCTGGCGTTTTTTTCAGTTAATTGCCTTTTTAATCATAGTGAAATTGCTCCTATTTGCATGAATATTCCAACAGCAGGATCAGTTTGCTCTTGTCACAGATACTCACTACATATCACATGCAGTTTTGCTTAATATGCCTCATATTTAGAGGATCAAACTTTTCCCTCTCTGTTTTATTCTTTTGTTTCCCTCTGGCTGCCACAGGATGGGCAAATATTTTTTGTTTGTTTCAAAAGATGTCTTGAAAGAAATAAAATGTCTGGAGAAGAGAAATCTCTAGGGAGAGCTTATAGCAGACTTCCAGTACCTAACAGGGAATTACAGGAGAGCTGGAGAGGGACTTACAAGGGCATGGGGTGACAGGACATGGGGGAATGGCTTCAAACTGCCAGAGGGCAGGGTTAGATTAGATATAAGGAAGAAATTCTTTCCAGTGAGGATGATGAGGCCCTGGCACAGGTTGCCCAGAGAAGCTGTGGCTGCCCCATCCCTGGAAATGTCCAAGGCCATGTTGGATGGTGCTGGGATAGTGGAAGGTCATGGCTAGATGATCTTTAGGGTCCCTTCCAACACAAACTATTCTATGTTTTTGTCATTAGATGTTCTCCTCTGCCCAACTCCCTGAAAGCTCCCTCAAAATTAGAAAACAAAATTCCTGGGAGTGATTCCTGGGCTGGTACTGCTGCTCACCCTGCCAGCATCAGTGTGAAGTGCTCCTGATGTAGTGTAAAATGTAAAACCACTTGCACCTGAATAGTCCTTGTCACTGCCAGCACCACTCAGGACTGGTGTAACTGCTGGGCATGGGAGTCTCTGCCCTAGGTCAGGTGGCTTGTAAAAACCACCCAAAAACTCAGTGTTCAGGCTGTTCACAGGACAAGAGGCCACAGGTGGGGACAGGCCTGCACAGAGCAGGGGGGCAGCGACCTCAGCAGCCTGGCCAGGGGGGTACCCCAGGTGCAGGCCTTGCTTGGGTGGCTGTTCTGGCACAGCAAGAGGAGCTGGCATGGCCAGGGATGCCCTTTGCCCTGAGCTCTCCCTGCCAGAGCAGAAGGGAGGGCAGAGCTCCAACCTGCACTGGAGACCTGGCTCCATCACTACCCTTGGCTCCTTAGCAGAAGGAGGATCTGCATCCTCCAGGAGGGGTTGGAAACAACCTGTGATGCTGGAGACACACATGTGCATGGGGATGTCACAGCTCCCTCAGATGGAAGTGCTCAGGTCTTGGTAGGGGGCAGTGAGAACATTGCTCAGAGTTAGCAGCACATGAAGATGGACCCATCCACTTCCAAGGCAGTAAAGCAGTAGAAAACAGGCTGGGCAATCACTCATCTCCAACTGTCAACCTCTAAGCAGAAAACATTGATTTTAATGGTAATTTCTGCATAAAAATTAATGGCACTATAAAATCTTAATTTGGAGTTTCAGAACAAATAATGTAATAGTAAAAGGCAGCATCCTGGAGTAATTTGAAAATGAATTAGGCCAGTGGAATGAAACTCTCCCCACTGAGACGCCTTTAATTGATCATCTCCATAACAGCTAGTTTACAAACATATCATGAGAGCTCTTGCTGCCCTGGCACCTTCCAGGCAGCACATCCAGCATCAGTATGGAAACCAGAACATCCCCTCCATGTTCCTTCTTGCTCCCAGTGAGGGTATGATGGGGAGGAAATAAATCAAGAGCAGTCATGTGGTCTGTACAACACGAGTCTTTGAGATTTGAACAGAGGGAAAACACTCTCCCACAAGTAGCAGAAACCACAAATCTAAAATTAGCCAAGCCCTTCAGATTGGCAATAGGCAAGTGGTGAATCCCTGTGGATGATCTGTGCTGACAGCACTATTAATGCATCAGCCAAGGGCTTGGGTGAGGGTGGGGAGAGCTCTGTGTGCATTGGGAGTAATATGTTTTCAACATCTGGTCTCATTCATTGGAGCAATACCAGGGGCTGAGCTGTGATACAGGGCAGGAATGCTAGAGACTTCCTCTGAAATGTAAAAAAAAATTTGCTGCTTCTTACTTAATTACAGTCATGCCAATTGCTATGTTGAAATGCTGCTTTAAAAGCCTTTGTGAGTAATTAGTGTCAAAAATATAAGATCTACAAAGCCATAAACTCACAGCTTGGTAATATTACCAAGTACTAATTAAAAAAAGAAAAAAGAAAAGTCTCTCTTTCATGATAAGATTTCCAGCATAGCGAAAGATAAAAATGATGCAATTTGCAGATGATAGGAGAGGAAAAAAAGGAACCTGAGAGAAGGATTGAGGAGAGAAGAAAGTCAATATCAACAAGGCTGTAGATCTCTGAGTGATTTGGTAATGGTAAGGGTAAGGGAAGTGAAATATTGGAGTCTCAAGACAGACATATAATCAGGGATATATCCTGGAAGCTTCTTCTGCTATGCCACAGAAATAAGGTTGAATATCAGGCACGATGCACAGGAGGGCTAAAAACACTGCTGCGTTTGGGACTACACCTGGCATGGCTCTCAGGAGCAGTTGAGTATTGCAGGAATGTCCTACATGGCAGAAAAATTAGAGATATCTTATGGAAATCTGCAAGTGTATCATGGCATCTTGTGAGGGCTATGTGACATCCCACCCATATTCCTCCTGGCCCCTCTCTGGACTGGTGTCACAGAGCAGATCCAGTCTGGCCCAGGGAAACCAGGCTCACACACAGCAGCTCAGGGAGTTTGGTTATCCTGAGATGAGGTGTTTATCCTTTGGAAAAAAGATAAAGAAGAGACCTCATTAAGGTATAAAGAAGACCCTGCTGGGAATAAAAGATCAAGGCTATTTGAGTTATTGTCAAATACATGTGTCAAGGGACATAAAGCTAGTCTGAAGAAGGACCTGAATTCTACGAAACATAAGCTGATTTTTTTTTTTAACAGCACTTAATAATGCAATTATAATAACAACTTGTGCTTTCTCATGCCTTCCAATTTAAGATCTGAATGCACTTCACAAACATGAATTAAGCCTTCCAGGACTGTTGCGAGGTACAGCAAATATTCCTCTATTTTACAAACTGAAAAACTGAGGAACAGCATGAGTACAAGGCAGCACAGCATGTGGAGGAGTATGTCTTTATTTTATTCATGTTAGGCATTGCCTCAGGGCTTTGTTTGCTCACCAGGTGCAGTCCTGTGGCTGTCCAGAATCTGTCTCCTGATGATGCTGTGGAGTTTTTCATTCTGCACCTTCCTCTCCCAGATCCCTCAGCCTTTATGGAAGTGGTCATTTGTGAGCAGGGAAGGAGAGCACTAGAAGGTGGCCACGCAGCCATTGATGCCTTTGGCTGCTCCAGGATCCCAGGTGTCCCTCAACACCAGTGGATTGAGTTTTGTTGCCCCCAGCCCTGCTGAGTGTTTCAGTGTGTGCCAGCAGCACCACAGGAACCCAGGGCATAGGGGCTCCTGAGCCATTTGCATCCAGTGTGGTTTATAAATCCCTGTACTCAGAGTGTCACTGTGCTGTCCAGGGGTGTCCCTTCCTCTGGTGCCCACCACATGGCTGAAGAGCAGGGGAACCCCAGGCTCATCTTTTGGAGTGTTTCTCTAAGGTTTCTGCTCTCATTGGCAACTCAACAGGAGCCCCTGCAGGCAGGTGGGCATTTGGGACTGGGAGCTGGGCTGTTTGATTGTACCAGCCATGAGAAGGAAGCTGCCAATGGTCTGGTTGCACATCATGGGCTATTTCAAGTCTGGAATTGTGGACTGCTCCCTTCACCTTGACAATGCTCTTGTGGTGGACCATTAGTATGGGTGGCAAGTCAGCAGGAAATAAAATTGTCCTGCCTTAACAAGCTGGCCTCACCTGACCTTGAAGACATTATTTTGTTTCCTGGATGTTTTAAATTAAGTGGCATTTCAGCTAAGGTAGTTACATATAAATTGGTTGGGGTAATGCTTGCTTGAGCTGAACATGCCCAGCTAGTGCCTGTTAACTCCCTGGTTCTGCATCCATTCCTGCCTCTCTCCTTTGCTCACCAACACAGGTTCCCTTTAGGTATCATAGATATCTAGATATGTGCATTTGCTCCCTTGTTTTCCTCATTCTTCTCTCTTTGTAGCATGAGAATAGAGAGCAGCCTGCTTCAGCAGGTGTGCTGTGCACAGAGCTTGGGCTCTTGGCTTTAGTTGCTCTGATGGCACATGGGTGAGGAGGATCTAGGGTGACATCAACAGCAGGCAGCTGTGCCTGGGAGGACACTTCTGCGCAAGCCCATGGCACATGTTGTTAATTTCCTTATCTCAAGTTCATCCTCTAACTCTGAGATCATACATAGGAATATTTCTTCAGGTTGCAGGATGAACTGTTTATTGGTTTCTTTTCATCATCCAGAGGACCAAATATCCCTTGGATTTTTTCTAAAGGCCGCTTTGCACGAAAGCATTCCTAGAAAAATTAATCTTCCTCATTGTTATTCAAGCCTCAGTGTTGGGGGAATCTTACTTTTCTTCCACCATGCAGCTAATCACTGCATGGGGCTGTGCTTCAGCTTCAGCAGCTCACTGTTGTTTGGTAAAGATTAAAAAATAACAATTGGTGGTGTCATCAAATCAGTGCAGCCAGTGAAATCAAAGCCTCAAACACCATCAAAGGTCTGCATGTCTCACAGAGCAAAAAGCCACAAGAGCAAGAGAATGGCTGTGCTGCCACTGCTGCTTTGATCCCATTGGTGATGTTGGGGAGGAAATCAGATTGCAGCTTTCCTCCTGTCTGCCTTCCACACTGAGAGATCCTGAGTGCATCAATAAGCAGTAGAAAACAAGGAGGACGTGTGCTCAGGAGCACTTCAGGCTTTGGGATAAGTGTTTCCAGAGAGTTGGTGGGAACAGAAATGTAACTGAAATCAATGGCAGCGTTTGTGCTGGTTAATGATGAGCCGATACGAGGCGGCACCGGAGTACAGCGAGTTCTCACCTGCCTCTGTGCTAAATGGACAAGCTGCTGCAAGCTGGTCCAGCTGGGAAGTGAGCCTGTGAGTTCCACCCTCTGCAAGGGAGGCTGGGACCCCATGAGCTAAGCCTGCATCAGAGTGGAAAGGCTGTGACCTGGGAGCAGCTGCTGGTCAGAGCAGCAGAAGGGATGCTCAAAGCCATTGCTGGTGTGTATCAGACATGCAGGCAGAGGGAAATAAGGGCTGTTTGTCTCCTGGATGGATATGGAAGAGGGGATTGAATTTTCCCTCAGCACCTCTGCAGTGTCTGTCCTGAGCTGGAGGCAGCTCTTTGCCATGAGCTCTCCTTACCCCAGTCTGAGTGATGGCTCTGCTCATCCTTCATGCAGAGGTAGGGCTGGGTGTCAGTGCACCATTGAGGGTGAGTTGTGGGAATCTCCAGACTCCATTGTTCTGACATTATTGCTGTATTAGAAGGGGAAAACAGGGTTAAAAATCTGCAGCAGCCTTGGTAGAAGGAACAATTGTCCATTGCAACATTTTTGTTACCAGTCTGAGCATGGAGTCAGCTTAATGCCATTTGGGTCGTTGCTGCCAGGGCTGGAGGCCACAGACAGAGACAGGCTGGACTGGATGGTGTCCTGGTCCTGGTGTTGGAATGCAGTCCCAACACTCTCTCTATATGATATCCTGACTTTGAGGGAGCACAGAAGATGATGGTGGAGGAGAGGTGATGCTGCAGGGCTTTAGAAGATATTTCTCTGTAAAGAAGGATTAGAAACAGGCTGAAGTCCTGATGAGATAGGATTATTTCTGCACCAGCAAGTCCATTTAATGGCTGAGGATCAGTATTCAGTGCTGGGGACACATGGAGAAGGTTCAGGTGTCTGAATTAGCATCCAAGTTAGTTTCAGGTGCAGCCAATGTTTTCAGGACTTCTGTGCAGCTGAGCCAAATTCTAGGAAGATGGGCATCATGTTTGCTACCAACCTAGACAAACCCTGCTTTGGACTTTGGAAAATTGTCAAGGATTTGGGTTTTTTCTTCTGTAATGCATGCTGGCAAGCTATGGCAGGAAAAGGTGCTTGAATCCAGGCTGAACTGACTCTGAATGAATCCATGTGTTGATTTGCTATCCTGTCTCATTTCAGCCTTGGAGTTTTTGCAGATCCCAGGTGAAGGGCCATTTGCAGTGGTGGTGAGAGACAAGCCAGGACACCCTGTTATCTTGGTTAATGTTCACCTGGAGCCATGCAGGATCAGAGCTCTGATCTCTTGTTCACACAATTCAGCTGTTGTAGGTTGTCTGGGTGTCAAGGTGGCCTCTAAACCAGGGAGGCCACTGGGGCTCTGCAGCTCTGAAGACAGAGGCCAGTTGTGCTGCATGTGGAGCTGGTTGTCCGTGCTCTTGTCCTGCAACTGGGCATCAGCATATTTGGGAGTTTCAGTGAGCCCCAGGCAGGAGAGATGTAATTCATCTGCACAATCCTGCTCCTGGCTGTGCTCTGCTGGCTGCTTTCCCCACAGAGCTGTCCTGCACCCTCTGATGGAGCACCTACCCATTCTTTACAACCAGGAGCTCCTTTTTGGCAGCTCTCTCTTTGCAGCCAGGCTGTCATGGCTCTCTGTTTGCTCATTTTGAAATGCCCTTACCATGGTCCTGGCCTTCTCTGGGAGAAATTTCCTGTATTTCTCCCCACACTCAACAGGAATGTCAGCATCCATAGGATTTCTTACAGCTCTGAGAATGCCTTCCACTGGGAACTTGCCTGCACCAAAGTACCCTGGCACAGTTTGAGCTGCAGTTTCATCTGATCCTTTTAAGAGTTGGGAATGGCTGTTTTGATGTCTGATATCTGTGAACATGAAAGGCTCCTTTCCTTCTTACTGTGCACTGGGCAGGGCAATGCCTGTCTCTCCCAATCAAAAATGTAATCAAAGATCTCACTTCTTGTAAAAAATGTATTAAGAAGACAGAGAAACAACGCAGCAGATTTCTGTTGGTTTCACTGCTGGTTTGTTCTGGTTTCTACTTCTGTGCTTCTCTCTCCTGCCTTTCACAAAAGAACTCCCACCTCAACTTTCCCCATGTCTTGACATGTTTAATTGCAAAACATTGAGCTTTGAAAACAAAACAAACAAACAAAAAAAAAAATCATTGCATTTGATTCAAACGAAATATCGATTGTCCTTGAGTTCCCACACCATGAATATTGGCAACATTTTGTCAGCACCAAGAGTGAGGAGAAGGATCACAGCAAGAAAACAAATTTTCCAACTGGAAGGAAAAGAAGCTGAGCCAGGAAAATAGCTGTGCCCCATCACTCCCTGTCCCACAGCTGCATCTTAATAAATGGTCTGCTGACCTGATCTTAACGTTTCCAGTTTACAGTAAGCAGCATTTCCTTTAAACAAGATACTGATAAAGTGAAACGAGGGAATGGAGGGGGTGGAGAAGAAATTTGCAAAACATGCTGGAGTGAGAAAGTCGGAACATACCGTGTGTGTCTTGGGAGTGAGAACATGTCTCAGTGTGTGAATAAATATATAATGTATAGACATATGCTCTCTCTTCTCAGAAACTCTCCAAGTAGTCCCAGATTTTGCTGCTTTCAGTAGCATGGCAAAGGAAAAGGCAGGGGAGAGCGGGAGCTGGTGATTGAGGGTTGTAGGATGATGGTTTGGGTGGAGCATCCTCATTTTCTGAAAAGGAGACTGGTCACAAAGAGGGTCTCAGGCATCACCTGAGACAGTGTGTGAGGGGCAGGTGTCTGTCTGGAGGGACACAATGCACTCAGGTTTGCTCATTTTCATCTTGCAGACAAAGGCTAATGGAGATCAGATTTCCACGCAAATTCAGCTGAGGAAAAAAGAGAACAGGAAGAGGAGTCAGGAAAGTGTTAGCACAAAGTTATTTGTTAAATGGATTTTTTTATTGTTTCCCATGAAGTCTGCACAGAGCTATTGTCCTCTTTTAAATTCCTCTTCTGGCATTTGTTCCCCTATTCACTGCCTCCACAATTCTCCCATTCAAGTCAAAAAAGCTACCTCTGAAAGACCAGTGTAACATTAGCAGAAATTACTAGCAGCAGTGATTTCAATATTCAAATGGACAGTATATTTAGTAATAGACTTGGAGTTGCATAAATAGAGTATGAATGCCTGGTAATGAATCATATCAATAATTTTCACATACAGACTGTGCCTCACATTTCTCAAAGGCCTTTACAAATACCAATTGATTCTCACAGCAGGCCTGCTCAGTGGAGGAGTTGTTATTAGTTTTACTGGAGGGTGAGGATATTGAGATGCAGAGAAATGATGCTACTTGTGTAGTTCATGCTGGGACCCAAAGTGAGGAATAAACTTGGAAGCTCCTGACTCACAGCTCTTAATCATGGGGCTACATAACTCTTTGTGATTTCTTTGGCTTGGCTGGAAGTGGCAGTCCTCATGGAGAGAGGTTGCTGTCAGACCCCAAAATGTGGGGCTGATGGGATGTGGGTAAAGGCAGGAATAATTAATATCCACAGGGGAGGGCAGAACTGGTCTTGGTTGAGCTGTGTTTCAAGATTACAGTCAGGGTTAGCAGCCCTGCCCCACACAGGTCAGGACTGGAGGTTTTGTGACCTATGGAAACATGGTTTTCCATGAAGAAAAATGGCAGCTAATGCAGCCAAACTGCATGAAGAGAAAGGGGCACCTTGAGTCCAGCTGCACTTTGTAACTCTCACCCACCTCAGTCAATGAGGGTAGTGGCTGAAGAGTACCTGAAATACTGGAATTCTCTTTTCTTTGTAGCATCTGACCCAGCATTCACCACTCTGCCCATCCTCTGTTTACTCTTGCCTGTCTTAATTCTGCAGTAAATTGTTGCAGCCCTTAATGTTTCTCCCACTGACCCCGGGATGCAGTCAGTGATGAGAAGAAAGGCAGGTTAAACAGCACATGCCTCAAACAAGGAAAACCTAATTTATCTTTTGCTCTCATGCTGTACTGAACTCACCCAGGCTGACTCACTGCTCAGGAGAAGAGGCCATGCTCTTAACTTGTGTAAAACCATGACATGGTACTCCCAGCTGTATTTTCAAACACATTTTATTCTAACATTTTACTTGATGTTTTGAGTGACACTGTACACCGAGAAATTGTCTAGAAGCTGGCCACAGTGGCACTTGGCCTTTTATTTTTCTGAGAGGTTACATCATTTCCAACACATCAGCATCTTAAGAGTCCTTTAAATTGGCAGAACAACATGCAGTACATTGCACTTGTCTGTATCGAATTTCTTCTGCTGTAGCATTGCCCAGTGACCCAAATTTCACAGGTTCTCATGGTCCCTCACAGTTCTCCACACACCTAAGCCACCCAAGTCATTCTGCCATCTCACAGGGGGGTTTTGTCCTCTAAATCATGAGTCATTGGGCTGAAACTATTGATTCTTGTGATCATGTTGCCAACTCTGCTCCATGGAGACTCAGTCCTGGAGACTGGCAGAGGACTGAGGATGGAGGAATAATCCAAGTTCCTCTGAAGCTCAGAGACAGAGAAGGAATGGGCAACCCAAATTGTCTTTTCAGAACTGAATTGCTGAGCCCCAGCCCCAGTCTGGCAAGCTCTGCCTTCTCTTCATACAATGACCAGAGGCAGAAGGTGACAACTGGGACCCACAACCCAGAACCAAATTTTTCACCTTGGACTTCCAGCCTTTGGAAGGAGCATTTGTATTTCTCAGGGCTGTCCCACAGAGACAAACTTTAGCTTTCAAGCTTTAAGAACTGTTTTAGCAAGCTTATTGAGCAACTTCATTGTCTTGTCTTCCAGATGAAACTTGGCCACATCTACTCTTCTCAATCTATTTTTCCCTCTACCTTCTTATCAGCCTATTCAGCATGGAGTTTTACCTTTCCCTGACCATTTTCTAGCTATGTTCATTATCTTTTTTAGTGATCTTTACCTGATGTGAATGATATTTGTAGTTTCATTAAGTCTTTCAGAGAAGAATCTGCGTGTTAGTGTCAAAAAGGCTTTCTTCTACACTTTGATGCTCTTTCAGCCAGATTATTCCTCTAGGCTCTACCTCAGGTATTTTGTTCCATGAAATGAGTCTAGCATGTTTAGGGAATAGATTTTTTTTTCCCTTTTCCCTTCTTAAGAAAAAGAAAGAAAAAGGAAAACATAGCAACGACAGCATGGCAACAGCAGCTGCAGCACAAAGGAAAAATAGGCAAACAGAATTCCGAAACACGTATTCACTGCTAAGCTATTTTTACTGGTTGGTGAGTGAGTATGTGGGGGCATTATAACAAAATAAGTGAGAAAATAGCTTACAAATAATTCATAAGTAACTTTAGATGAGAACACATCTTAATGACTTCATCCTCCCAGCTAGCCCTCATGCTGTATGAATCTCCACATGCACAAACTTAAAGGTCACCTCTGATCTATGCTATTTATACTTTGCAAATTTGTACACAGACACATATATAACATTCCATACAAAAATATAATGTCAGTGGAGCATTAAGGTTAAATAACAGGGCACTAAGTAAAGAATTGTGCCTCCCTGCGTAGCAACTTAAGGATAAATCTATGTCATTATATCTGCCTCTGCCTTTGCACTGGAGAGCAGAGATTTATTTCCCCACAGCCAGGGTGTTTTGTGGGGACTGGCAGGGTCTGTCCGTGGCTCCTGACCTGCTTTGTGACCCTGGGCACTTTTCATTGTTTCTCTCTGGGGACTCCTTTCCCCATTCCCCTTTTGTTGGGAGCACACAGTCAGGAACCTCCAGCACAGAAATATTTGCATCTTTGGGCAGAGCTCAGCCACATTTGGGATTATGTATGTACTGAAAAGTGACAAAATAATAAGGAAAAGCATCTTTCTTCACCAGCCTGATCTAGTGGGCAGCATCCCACGTGAGTTGGAACTAGATGATCTTCAAGGTCCCTTCCAGCCCAAATTATTCTCTGATTCTATGAAATCTTCTGCTTCACCATCCTCTCCCCAAAATGCCCCACTCTCACTGCAGACCAGTAAACTGTGGGAAGTCTTTCACTAAATAAAAAAAAATAAAATCATTGAGAGCTTGAGAGAAACAGCGTCCAAAGTGTTGGACTCCTTTACAGTTACAGCCTGATCTGTTGTGCTGTGTGAGCCCTTTTTTTCTGTTCAGTCATGATCCATGGGAGACTGAAAGTAAACACAGTCTCTTAAGTCTCCTCCACAATCCTGATGCTTTTACTGGCACAGAGAGCAGCCCAGCTCGGCCCTCTGCAGCCAAAACTAGATTCATTTGTCTTTAGAAACAACACAAATCTGTTTTCCTGGTTAAATAAAGTCATTTGCAGGGTTCTGTTGTGGGAAGGATGTGTCAGCTCGTGCTGAAAGGAGCAGTCATGGGGATGAATGGGTTGGTTGTTGGGCTGGAGCAGCCCTGTGCACACTGAAGGGCCCTTCCCCAGGCAGGCTGAGCCCTGGCTGGGATGGTGCCCAGGGGATGCTGCAGGTGCCTGGGCATCACTGCCAGCTTTATTGTGGGCATTCCCACCGTGCCACCAAGTTTGGGATTGCTTATTGCAGAATTCACCCCACATCTCACACGTTCCCTTCAGCCCCCGTTTGGGGACAGCTCTGGTTTCTGCAGCAAAGGAGGCAAATGGGCCTGAAGCACTGAGTCCTTTGTGTGGCTCTGTGCTGCCCTGCTGGTGTAGGAAGCCCATGTCCTCTTGTCTTGTTGCAATATGACACAAAATGAGTGACACTCACACGCCGAGATGCTCAAGGCAAAAAAGGGAATGTTTATTTCCCAACCTCGATATTTATAGAATTCCAAAAGTGACCAGGGATTGGAGGATGAAATTGCCACTTCTCCAGCCACACTGGTCAAACCAACAGTCTATTAATTCACTCCTCCTCCAGACAGGAATGTAAAACAATCATTATTTACATGAAAAGTGTGTGAGAAACTCCATTACAAAAATGTAAACATCAGAAGGCTTAGAAGAAGAGGGCGATATTGTCTGTCAGTCTCAGGCCATGCTGGTGCTTCCCTGCCCTTCAGAGGTGTGTCAGGCAATGACTTTCAATGTATTTCAATTCTCCTCACTGCTGTAGAGTGACTTATTCTAGAAATTCTGGTGTGTAACTGGTAGGAAAAAGATGTTGGTGATGTTCTCCAGAGGACATAAGGAATGAGGAAGCAGCAGCTAAAGTGGTTTGATTCCCTCTGAGATTTTTTTTCAAATGTAGTTGAAAACAAGCAAGTGAAATGAGATGCTTAGAAGCACTGTGTTTGTGAGGTTCTTTCTGGTTTTAAATTACTTCGTTTAAACATCTTTGTCCGTGAAACCTCTGAGGGAGCTCAGCCGTTCATTTTCTCATCTGCATCTTCTGCTTTCTGTCTGGTTCTTGCACAAGAAGGAATGTTAAGTATCTCATGTACATCTGTATATACAGAAATAAATGTAATTGAGTTGTAAAATAGTCTGGTTGAGCAGGAGGAGGTCAGTGATCTCAAGTTATCCTGACACTTTAGTCAGGACCTGCTCTGTATTACAGTTCAGATTTGCTGAGGTCTTTTCCTGTGGCCTTCTGTAACATCTGAAAATATATTAGTGCTTTTCTACAATGTATTTAGAGCACAGCCTAGATCTGAGGCATTTGAAGAAATACTTCTTGACTCTTCTGCTGTTATGTTTGTATTTTTTGCTTGTGAAAACAATTCTCAAGAGCATTGTTAGGTGGGTCATAGCAGGAACACCTCTGGGCTCGCTGGGGAATGTGTGAAAGCAGGTTTGGAGGGCTTTTATTTTCACACCACGTTTCAGCTCTGTAGTGATAAATGTTTTCTGGAGTACAAACCTGAAGTCCCTCCCCTTGCAGGTCTCACTCCTTGAAATGTAGAAAGAGTTTTTTTTAATTTAAAGGTTTTCTTAGCAGTCAGGTTGTGTCACACTCAGCCGGTGACAGGTCTGATCAGCAGCTTGGCAAGTAGCACAAAGTGGGAACTGCTGTTTATTTTAGCAGCTGATGGCACTAGACAGGTAGGATTAGAGCAGGACATAGGGCAGAGAGGAAAGGTAATGGCACAGCATGGGAAAAAATGAGGGAGGAACAGATCTTTTAGGCAATTCTGTATTGGCAATTGACCTACAACTCCAAACAAGCCCGACATGCACTACCAGAATTTTTACCATACCCTGTGTGCTGGGTAATTCCCACGTCCTTCAGCAGGTGGGGTAAATGCTGCTGAGTGAGATATCTGGGAGAGAAGCATTTGGAGTCCCCTGAAAATCATCTTAATTCAGGACAGTATTTTAACCTTGAAGGTGTGGGGAAAGAAAATATGTGTTTCCTTTTCTTGTTTCCTTTGCTTTTCAGGGGCAGAACAAGCCCCTGCACACACACCTGGGTCTAAAACCCCAACTAGTATGTGCTCCTTTCAGCCAGACCCTCCCCTTGCAGCATCTGTGGGATGGGAGGGTGTCACAGTGGCTTTGTTGCTGCAGCACTGTAACCACAAACAGCCCAATTCCTTAAAATGGGCCTCAGCCAGTTCATTCATATTTGATTAAGAACTCTTTGAAAGATAGGCATATAGAGCTAAGAGCTGGCTCCAGCCTTAGTTATTTACATCAGGATGGGGGTGATAAAATCTTTTATTAGTGTAGTGTTTAAATATTTTGGCTCTCTATTCCAATATTGTGGCAAGAAAGAGCCATATGTGTTCCTAGAAAGAGAGCCTAGTGCAGCCGTTAATCAGGAGAGGATCTATTAATGTATTAACATTCAGAAAAACGAGCAAAACCAGCATGCACTGCAGAGACTAACACATATCTCTAGTCTGCAGTTTTGAAGTGTTTGGGAAATGTTGTGTTCCTCCATCTTTTTAAAACTGGTGTTCTGCCAAGAGAAGTTCTCTTCTGTTTTTAATTTTAGAAAGGTTAAATCTATTTACAAAAGCAAACATAGCATGGAGTGCTGAAAACCAGGAGGATGTGGGCACTAACAGGCTCCCAGGCTTTAGAGTTCACAGCAGGAGCTGCCTTGGCAGGGAAACTTGTAGGCTTGCCCTTTCCTTCCCTTTTAATGCTATGCTGAGTAGGGGACAAGGTATGAAGTCCAAGCTCCATACCAGCTCCCCATCACCACATTTCTCCAGAAAGCGCAGGACAATGTGTATTTATCTCTGCAGATCACCACTGCACTTCAGGGAAGCTTGCTGAAAGACTTGGCACAGGAAAAGGGCAAATTTTAAAGAGCTCCAGAGTGGGAGAGATTGCTGGTTGAGCAGCTTGCATGCCTCGAGGTCATTGCTAATGAGCAGTGTCTTGCCTAAAGAAGTGAACATTTCATTTTAGTGCTGCTATGAAAAGCAGCCATACTGTGTCCCCTTTGCATCCCACACTACTGCCCACTTTGCTGTGGCATCTGGAGCAGGCTGCACCAGGAAGGGAAGGAAGCCCTCTTAAAGGATGTGGAAAGGATGCTGAAGTGGTAGCAGAGCTCAGCTGACAGAAGCTGGAGCATGACAGCTGTTACCGGATCATGCAAAAAGCCTGCCAGCAAAAATGCATCAGTTTGTGTGATATCCGGGTGTCTTGTCTTCTGTTTTCATAATTGCATACATGGTGTCTGCATAAATCTCTTCCCCCCCTGCACTTGCAGCAAAAGGAGCTGACTGGAGGATGGCAGCACATCAGTGGGAGAACACCAGCAGGAAGAGACAACCAGTCAGATGTGTGTCAGATGGGGAGGCCCAGGGCCCCAGGCAGGCTCCTCAGAGGTTGCTCGAACATGGTGCACTTGCTAAACACAAAACCTCTCCTTTTCCCTTCGGGGAGAGCAACATGTTCATCCAGACATGAGAACCAGCAGTGCTGTCTTGCCATGTTCTTCAGGAGCTTAGTGCCAAATGACAGCACAGGCAGCAACAGCAGGAGCTTTCAGCAAACGTGTCGTAGCCCAAAGGGCTGAGTGTCCCCTCAAGGGATACAGTGGAATTTCTCCTGCTGTTTCAGTGAATACTGAAATCTTCCTATTTATTCACTCCTTAGCTGCAACCTCTGTCTCTTGAGCCATGGACTTTCTTATGGTGAGATCAGACCTGCTTAAGGAGAGAGGAGTCCCATGTGTCTTTGTTTCACATTGGATTTTACCATTAAAAGCCCATTTCAATATAGCTGGATATACCCAACGTGCACAGGCCAGTTTACTGGTTTCCCTACTATCTAGTTCTTCAAGGTTTCCTGCCTGTGGACTACAAGTCTGCTTGAGTAACTCCACAAATAGAATTACTGATATCCATCAGCTCCATGATAAAAATAATAACATCTTCTTGTCAGTATAAACTTCCACTTGTGGCTATAGATGCAGTCAGAGGAATGTGGGATTGTGAGCTGTTAAGGGTTAAAACTCATTCTTGAGGACACAAGAAAATCATTTTGCATGTTCAAAATCAACTTCCTTCTTTGACTTGCTGAGTACTGACAACTCAGGCTTGCTTTGGTCCTGCTGGCAGTCCTGCTGATGACAGTGATTTCAAATGAAGAAAAACGAAGGAAAACGTGAGCCAGCAGAAAAGCAACAGCAGGAAAAGCACAAAAGCACCTTCCTCAACCCACACTAGCATTGTGGCACTTGGTTATTGATGTTGCAATAGCAACTAACGTTATTCCCAGAGCCAACACTTAAATTCCACTTTGGTAGATCATAACTGTAAGCAAGTCACAGGGTCCCACAGGAAGGGGTGATTATTGACCAATTCTTGTTGCTCTTAGAAGAGTGGTGGCTTTGGTCTGCAGTGCAGAGCGCTGGCTCCGTGCAGAGGTGACAAATACGTGTCACCAATTTCCTTGATGTAAGGCTTGAACCTGCATTTTAGCCTGGGGTGCCAGACTATGACAAACAAGAGCTAGAAGAGGGTAGTGAATAAACACAGTGAGAATTTCAGCTGTAATCTGCCATCAGGTCCATCTGTTACTCTTTCCCCCACAAGCCTTGTGAACTCAATGAGCCAGGAACAGGCATGCTCCATATACTGTCCCATCCCTCAGCCACAGAGCTAAGGTCTAATTGTCTGCTTATCATTAAGCTTATCACTTAACAGTCCCTTGAGCCATTACTGGTCACAGGATCTTGTTCAGTTCTTTAACCTTCTCTCCACCCCACTTGTGGCAAGGCTTCCAGAAGGATACCAAAAAGATGATGAGGATAAATGTGTGAATCACATGATGGCATCTGCAACGTGGCAGAGTAGCAGCCATTCCAGATGTGCCTCCCAGACGTGTGTCCTCTTTGCATTTAACCATTCCCAGCCCCAGGCACTCTCCCTCCATCCATGCCCAGCTCACAAACTCAGGGGTTCATTTCCAGTTGGCAGCTGGTGAGTCCTGAGGTCTGTATCACCTATTTTCACTCTGTGTCATGTGCAGGCACTTTCCTGCTGATTTCCTCTAATCCAGAGACAGGAAGGCAGAGGCTTCTGAGCAGGACCATGATGTAGGAGCAGCCAAGCAGTGGAACAGTGTTTGTCTGGTGTGAGTCAGTGAGGGATGAAGGCTCCAGCAAGCTCTGCCTCTTGGGGAGCAGTGGTTTGCTTTGGGGAGGGGGTGCCTATCTCTCAGGCAACGCTGCAGCCTCAAAGTTGCTGTCAAAATTCTCCATGGTTCCAGACATCTCTCACTGATGGCAGGGTTTGGCAAACTCTGCTGCTTGTGTTCTCTTTCAGACCTCATGCCCCCAGCTGCAGTTCACAAGTGGAGTATCTCCCTGCCTTGGGAACAGGCAGTCTTAATTACAACCTGCATAGATAATTTTTTTTGCATTTCTCCCATAGGTGCTTCTTTCTCATGTTCCAGAAACTCCATGTTCTTGGTTTACTGCTCCTCTGTTCCTTCCAGCTCAGAGAGCTTTCAGCAAGGGAGATGAAAAGGAATGTGATAAGCAGCTTGGCTGGTTAATGAGCTCCCTGTCTAACTGAGGGCTTCTTGTATGCTGGGCTCACTTGCCAGTCCCTGGTATCTCCCTCAAGTTCTCTGCCTTCTCCTGGCTCTCCTGGGGGAGCAGTTTGGGGCCTGGTTTGAGTTGCAGCTGCTTTTCACTTTTGTCCCAAGCCATGTTCATCATGGTCAGGTGCAGACCAGAAACTGCCTCTGGATGGCAGGGCTGGAGAGCTACATGAGCCTGAGATTTGGCTGGGAAAACAGAGCTTAAAAAACACCCAGTCCCTCACATTCCCAGTGACAACTGCAGAGTCACTGCAGAGAAGGTAATGGGAGATTTTTCTCTCCCTAATTTATGTCTCTCCTGCATATGGCTTCTACGGAGTCGCTGATGTTACAGACAGATGGGTTGGCATTTTACTAGACAGAACACATGGGCTAGATGTTGTTAATGCTTGTTAGCTACTCACTCTGCAGCTTGACCAGTCCAACACAGTCACCTCACAGATGGTTGGGAAGCTGCAGCCAGGGTGCTGGAGCAGTCCAGCCCTGCCACGTGGGGTGTGACAGCAGTTGGGATAACACACGTTTGGCTGCTCTTTCCAAAGGGATTTGTTGTAGGTCAGAGATAGCCATGGCTGTGGGAGCAGCACAGCTTCCCTGTGTATCAAGGAGAGACTCTGATTTGTAAAGATCCTGAGATGTTATGGAGGTATTGGCTTTAAAGGATTAATGCTGTAGTTTGGGGTTTATATGGAATGGGGTTGGAAAAATTCTGTGAGCTCCGTGCCTTGTCCCCATCTCTACTCCTTCATGCTTGATGTTTATAAGCATATTTGGCTGGTGAACACTATTTAGCAGATCTGAAGTCTGTTAAAAACTTGTACTTTATGAGCTCAAGTTCCGACTACAGCTGGCTGCCAGTATTGGTTTAGAGTGACATCCCATGTGATTTTCCATTCTCTGTGATGTGAGTAGTCTGCTGTGATTTACTCTCACCAGCCATGTGTTCAGTGGAACCATTTTTAGGTATCACCTCAGCAAATCTCCACAGGGTGAGTCTCCTTCTGGCTGCTTTGGACATCCCATCAGAGAATCTGTGGATGCAAAAGTAGATGCTACGGGTGAATCATTTCCATTGCCATCTTCCCTCTTTGACAATGTTCAATTTGCAGCATAATGATGGGAGCCTGAATGAATCCTACAGATGAAACAGGGAATTTTAGTTTCTGCACTTGTTCTCTAAAAACTCTCAAAGCACTTTTGGAAAATGCATGGGTATTAATCCACACTGAGCAGTAGTTCTTCAATCCTATGATTTAAATTGGATATATTTGTCTCTGTCTGTCCTGAACTGTTCAGTAACATTAATGCACCCTGATAATAGCTGTCACATTTTACCCCGGGGGTTGTTCCTCAGTGATAGGTGAAATCACAGCAGTTCAAAGACCTGTCTTCCAGGATGAAAAGCTCTATAGGAATATTCAGATATAAAATAGTAATAGTATGAATCAAAAAATACGCTTCCCTTATTTTAAAGCCTTTGATCTTATTTTTATGGCATCGCATTTGACAGTCTAAAGGGCATTAACCTGTGGGAGAAACCTTTTGAAAGAAGGTGCTGACTCCTCCTCTGCTGCACAGAGCACTGTCCCCCAGGATCAACACCAGCAGCTTTCCCCCACAGAGAGGGGTGCAGCCCTTCAGCACGTGCCCCTGCTCTTTTCCATGTCCCATTTTTGACGTGAGGTGCAGGAGAGCTTGCCTGGATCCAGACAGGATCTGTGGGGACAGGCTGGTGCAGCACACCCTGCTCTGCATTGCTCTGCTGCTGAGCTGGTGCAGCATCCAGGACCCATCACGGCTGCCACTCGTGTGCACAGTGCCTGGGTCGTGGTTCTGATTAAGATGGAAGTATACGAGCTGACCTCTTGTTCCAAAGACATTCTGGGGTTGTGGTTCATCTCAGTGTTGAATAATAAGAAAGAGAAAGGAAATGTTTGCTATAAATCTCAGTGCACACAGGGCTGTTTCTCACTTACCCCATCCCAGCATTCAATTTTCTTCTTGGCATTGCCAGGCATTTGCTTTTCTTTGCTCAGCAGCTAAAAGCAGCTTTTTCATTACATTTCCTGGAAGGCTCTTTACAGGCATCCATCCCTGTCTGCCTCATAAATTCACTTTATATACCAAGCTGGTGACACAGAGGTCAGAGGTCTTGGCAAGAAACAATTATTATAAGGAAGTGCTCTTCTTCTTTGGGTTACAATGAGGATATTAAAGGGGGGGGGGGATTTTGCTGCAGACAAGGAATGGTTATTTGTGAAAGGGAGGTGACCTGATTGATTAAGTGCTGCACATCCTGTGGGAGCCACCATGGGCAGGCATCCTGTCAGGCCAGCTGGAACCTGCCAGTTACCATGAAAAAAAGAAGGAAACCAGTAAACAGTTTGCTAAATAACCTCATAAATATTTCCAGCCATAAGCACATCTTGTGGTTCAATTTTGTGTTGTTGTTTTTTTTTTTTTCTTTCCTTAATATTTCCCTAATTTTAAATGAACGGCCTGTAATTAAAGTGATTTAGAGGCTACCTGGGGACCTGGTATTTGAGCAGTGCATGATGCTTAGGAGAGATTGATTGGTGAGGCATAACTCAATTGGGGTATTTTGATAATGATATCATCACCCGAGAGAGCCAAGTTTGAGCAATTAAATCTCAAAACCTCGTGTTTGGGTTGTTATAACTTCAGCA
Source organism: Agelaius tricolor (assembly GCF_023055355.1). Lineage (NCBI taxonomy): Eukaryota > Metazoa > Chordata > Aves > Passeriformes > Icteridae > Agelaius > Agelaius tricolor. Next base: position 4,961,592 of record NW_027269279.1, read on the forward strand.
GGCAGTTTCTGCATGTGCACACACACAAACACACACACACATTTTTTTCCTTGCTTTTTTTTCCTTGGTTCTTTTCTGGGCACTCTAGTTTTTTGGCTTCCCCGAGTCTGTCTGTCTGTCTGTCTGGGGTGATCTGAAGTGGTGATTTTTCAGCTGTGCAGACCCAGAGAGAGAGGGTGCCAGCCCGCTCAGCATCACTGCTTCCCCCCTCAACATCTGTACGTGGACAAGGCGGCCTTTGACATTTAGAAAAATCTTGGCATCTGAAGCAAGAGGCAGAAACAAAAGGATTTTCTCATTTAAAGGTCAGAGCCAGCAGCTTCTTAAAGGAAAATTTCAAATAGGTTTGTTGCGCTGTGGCAGGGTTTGTGGGTGTCAGTGGGTGCCATGGGGAAGGTGTGAGGGAGTTGAGGGATGTTCCAGGACCAGCAGTGTGCCCAAGGCTCTGACACACACTCAGATAGAGCTGTAGAGCTTTTTGGGAGGTAATCACTTGGAACAGCCAACCCTGAAGGCTTCTGCTGGCACATGAAGGCTTTGGGAAGAGGCAGTGACTGCCCCATATGAAGAGGAGGTCTGAGGGATTCATGTGATGAGGGCAAATTGCCAAAGGGGTCGATCTGCTGGGGAGATGTGCATGACCCACATCAATGGGGACAGCACAGCACTCTGCAGGGTAGGGTGGGGAACACCACAAGGAGAAGGGAAAGGGGGGAGTGAGAACTCAGGCACAGAGGCCACAGCATGGCCCATAGTGCTGGAGCAGCCTCTGGAGCTGCACACTAACCCTAACCCTAGCTGGAACCCTAACCCTAGGCACTAAACCCAGCCTAGGGTTAAGGCTGGTTCCAAGGAAAAAGCTGTGGAGGAAGGCATATCTTGGCAGTTTTGTGTTCCCCTTGAGATGTCTTTTGCAGCTGCAGTTTTCCTGGAGCTCAGGGCTTTCTGGTTTAAAAACCCCTAACCCTAGTGTTGGGTGTGAAGCCGTGGTGCCCCTTCCCTCAGTGCACACGGGGCTGGTTGCTGTGTGTGCTCAGAGCTGGCATCCATGGGGACACAGCACAGACAGTGATTTATGGAAGGAGCAGAGCAGTTGAGATGGGCCTTCGAGATACATTCACTGGGTAAATGTCACCAGGCAATGATTCACTTGCCCCTTTTGACCCCAATACATCTTAGCCTTGGAAAGCACCGTCTACCATAGAGCGTGGCCAAGCAGCATCTGCAAAGCAAAGGTTTGTCACCACGCCAAGGGGTGGCTCTGCCAGCTCTGCCAAAGCCTTGAACTTCATCCTTCTGCACGCTGTGGAGGTGTTTGAAGCTCCTTTGTTCCCAAGCTGAGACACAACTGTCCTGCCTGCTGTGCCTGGCACAAAGCTCCACCTTCCCTGTTGTCAGCTTGCCAAAACCCATTCAGGAAATCCACCTGCGACGCTGGATGTGTGTGCTTGAAGTTGCAGGAACACATGTCCTGCATGGATTGCATCCCCAGAGGCAGTTGTGCTTTCTCAATGTGGAAATCAGAGGAAGAAAATCCTCACTTCATTTTGAAATCTTAAGTTGTGTAGAATTCTGTTGTATAGAATTCATGTTGTGCAGAATTTTCCCGTTTCTGCATTTCTGCTCCATATTTTCTGATGATACCTAGTCCCCATGCCAGCTCTCTCCTTGGCATGTGCAGCCACCCTCTTTACAGTCTTATTCCAGTCTCTGAAGGTCTACATGACCTTGGGTCTTACACTCAACCCATATTTTTTAGAAGCAACCTTTGTGTGAATAAACTCATGCCGCATGTCAGTTCATAGCCGATGGCACCTTTGGAGCCATTGTTTTTTGCTACCAAAAGATGTCAGAGAGAAGAGGAAATAGGTGTGCAAGAAAATAGAACCTGAGTGTATCTAGGTGAGAGTGCACTTCTGAACCATGTGGTAGCTTGTGGGTGGGTAAAGGAGACACTGTCATACTTTTGACATAGGTCCCCCTCGGCAGCTGGAGGAATCAGAGGAGGAAATGCTGGCTCTTGGCTTTCAGGAGGGGCTGTGTGCAACAGGAGCACAGGTGCAAAGGGCCATCTCAGCAGGAGCAGTGCAGACAGAGTTCTGTACATGTTACATTGCAGTGGCAGTAGTTAAGGAGCCTGTTAAAGTCCAGATGTTGCAGTTTTACGAGCCCAGTTCATCCAGCTGCAGGTCCATCCCCAAGAGGGACATTTGGGAATGCCTATTGCTCCCTCACATCATCTGCACTGTCTGCTCCTTGATGAGATGGAGAGAAGAACCTGCTTTTCTACCATGTTCGTGGTTATTGGAGAGATTTTTACATGTATATCTGAACTATAAAGCCTTGAATAATTTACTGGTTTCCAGAGTTAAGAGGAAGATTTATGATATTTCCTTCTGGCAGGTGGCTGCTGATCTTGATTCCCCTGAAGAAACAGTTGTGCTAACAGCTCCCTTCTCGGAGCAGCTACTCCAGGTTCATGTTGTTCTGTGCTAAACAGACCAGTGCTGTTGTGGTTTGCAATATAGAGAGGTCTGTCCCCTGATCATCTGGCTACTGTGGGGTAGCAAACAGGCTGTCACCCTTCAAACCTCCAACCAGAGTCACATCCCACCCAGCCCAGCAGAGCTGGGTGTGCAGTAACACTGGGCAAAGAGTGATTTCCTTTGCTTTTCTAGAAAAGGTCCCCATAGCCCTTAAATCAGACTAAGCTGGCAACAGAGCTTAGTGAAAGCTGAACTCTCTCCTTTTGCAAGTATTTGAGATCTGAATAAAACATAACAGAGACCTGAATCTGGTAGTTTAGTGAGCCAGACTTTTCTCATGATTTAGAAGAAACCAATATAGGGCTATGTACAGAGTACCTGAGAGGTGGTGTGATGAGCTGCTGATCTGTGCTCAGGGAAACTGAGGTTTAGGAGGGAATATTTACATCTCTAGTGAAGCACTGCACTTGTGTGGCCCAGCACAGAGGGGAAAAGGAGAGTGAAGCATAATGGTGGTCCCCAAAGTGTCCTCTATGCATTGACTGGGGTGGATGGGGATTCTCACAGATCCAGCTTTTCCTTAGATCCCGTGTATTCAGTTTAAATGTTGATGTTTTTTTCTTTCTTTTTTTCTTTGCTTTTTGGCCCTTCTCTTTAAAAGCAAGAGCACACTGAAGCAGTGATGTCAGTAGTGTTGGGCACAGAGCAGTCAGGGCTGGATTTGAATGTGCTCTGGTCTCTGTCACCCATTCCCACTCATGGACTGTCCCTGTGGATCAGTGACACTTGTTTATGCTCCTCTCAGCTTTGTATTTTATTCCTAGATGGGCTGGGGTGGCTTTTGGCTTCAAATAAACTTAGAATTTTAGGGAATGCATCAGCAGAGTGAAGGTTATTGCAATACATGGAGTGTGCTGTGAATAGCTAATCTGCAGCAGGAATGTCCAGGAGCTTGCCTTTTAAGGTTGAGACTTTCATAAATTTTAAAAAAATAAATTAAAAATGGGTGGAGGAAATCCTAGCTATGAACAGTGAAGAGCAGGACTTGAGTGCCCTCGCAGCTTTGAACTGCTGGAAATTTCATATTCCTTCTTCAGAAATACAGTTTTTAGAGCTGGAACCACAGGCATGCTCTGCATTGATCCAGAATGGTGTGGAACACCAGAGCCTGCAGCGTTCACTCAGCAGAGCATCCCCCCCATGTCCTCCCCCTCAGTTCCTGCCCACCCCTGTGCATCCCCCTGCCCTGCTCTGATCCCCTGCTCGCTCCTGTTCCTGCCTCGGGCACTTCCCTCTCTGCCAGCAAGTGCACCAGGCAGGGTGCAGGCTGGCTTTTGAAAAGAAATCCTGTGAATTAATGGGAACATATTGCTATTATTTCATATAATCACTTTATTTGTAAAGCACAGGCTGCAGAGGTACTCCCGCTGTTGAACCCAAAGCAGCAAATCTATCTATATATCCCAGTCTATACTACATTATGAACAGATGGGTGAAGAAAAAAAGCAATAAAAACAAATAATAAGAAAAGTTACAATGATAGCAATTTTAAAACACTCCTAGGGGGGAAAAAAAAAGTTTCTCCATTTTTTTTTAAAGCAATGTGAGATTGAATGAGCTGCACTGCAAGTGCATCCATCCTCTAAGTTCACATGTAAACATCTACTGGCAGAGGAAGAATTGCTTTTTTTCCAAGTGGCTGCCTTCTCGCCCTGTGCCTGTTACAGAAGCAATCATAAGAAACCTGGGTGAGATGTCTGGGGTTTGGAAGCATTTGGGGGTTTTCTTTGATTTTTTAGAGTTCCTGGGGAGACAGAGGCCGTGGGGGTGAGAGGGAGGATGGTGCCTCCCTTGACAGCTGAGAAAACTCAATGGGAAATAGCAGTCTTCTCAGAAGCACGTATTTACCCACATAACTTTCTCTGAATATTATTCTTCTGCCTCTGCTGCAGGAGGAAACTTTGTTTATGAAGAATAGTAGAGAGAAACTACCATTAATCTCATAAAAAAAAGAGAAGATATTCAAATGTAGCCTTCACCCGCGACACCAGCGAGCTCAAAGGAGAGGAAATTTAAAACATTTATGTTGCTCTGTTTTTGAGGTCATAAAACACAAGCAAATGGTCTGGCACTGGATGCTAAATTTCTTAAGGAATTTACGTTAATTAATTAAACTAGTAAACCAATTAATGGATTTGCTTGTAAATTCTTAGAAAATTAATTCTGTGCCCAAAGAGTGTTTTAAATCTGCGAGGAAGGCTGTGTATTTCATACAGAGCTTGAATTCCCATTTCAGATGAATCCAACTCGGCACTGAGAGAGCTGGAGATACAAGTGATGCATTCATAATACTCGGACCTTCCTCCACAACTGGCACTTCTCACCAGCTGAATCTGGGGGGGATTTGCAAAATAAAACCTGTGCTGCTGCCACAGCACCCAGCTCCTGTGCTTCTGCTCTGCTGTGACACCTCTGGCTTTATGTGGGCTGGGAATTTACATCATTCCTGATGCCTCCAACTGGCTCCTTCATCTGCCATCTCTTCCCTCTTTGATCTGCTCCAGGGGTACCTCAGGTGCACAGGAGGTACCAGGTAGCTCTGGTAAGCAGCAGATCAAAGCGTAGGATTTGCTGAAAAACAGCCCAGCCAAATCAAAGATCTAAACAAAAGCTAATTCACTTTTCCATATGAAAATCTTGTTGTGATTCCCTGCCTGGCTCAGGGATGGCAGGGGCATCCTCTGTACCTTGCACTCCTCACAATCCAAAGTGACCCAAACATGGAGAGTTCATAATCAGATGTGTCCAGCTCTTGAGGACATGAAATTGGAAGGAAGCAGGTTCCTTGGGGCTCTCAGCAGCTAGAGCCACGTTTTCTCCTCCCATGGCAATCTTCCACTTTGGGTCTTGGCATCCTTTGATTGAGGAAGGGGCTGCCAGCCATGCCTGGCACCACCCATGTTGTCCCACCTCACCTCCAAGAGGAAGCAGAGCTGCAAAGCAATTAGGAATGGGAGTATTTTGAAAGGAAAATGGCAGGGGAAAATAATTAGCATTTGCACTGTGATGTTTTTGCTGTTTATTAATAAACAAGCTGCTTTTGTGCCTCCGGGGGCAGGAGAGGCTTCAAGCATTCCTTATTTCTCTTGCATTTAGCTTTTTTTTGCTTGTTTTATGTGTTACAGGAGATTTGTAGTGTCTTCCCACATGTTGAGTTTCCTTATTTTCTTGAGAGCATCACTGGAATAATTCCTCTGGAGGCTTTGGCTGTGTGCTGCCAGGCTGATTTAAACACTTTAGGGATGCAGGATGGATCAGTACTCCTTGGGAAGGAGTTATGCTAATCAGGAACAGGTCTGCTCTCTCCTACAGAAGTGGCATGACTTCAGGGATAAATGTTTTCATGGAGAGAAAAGCCCTGTGCAGAGCTCCTGCCATCCTGGGTGGTGTTGGTGACAGTGATCCTGATGTGGCCACCTCTGTTCTGTGCTGGTAGCACAGGCTCTTTCCAGGATGGTCAAACATCTCCCCAGTGCCACATTTGTCACCAGGGAAGGCTCACAGGGATCCTGCATGGGGACATTGGGCTGCAGGACTCAGGAATGCTGTGTGCCAAACAGATGGCATGTCCTCGGTGACAGCAGATCCGTGCCAAAGGAGGCTTCAGGGTGGCACTGCTCCTGAGTCAGGGAGGTGAATTAAAACCCTCTGGTATTAATGGACTTGTTCTTCTTTCCCTTTAGGCCTCCAGCTCCTCTGATGGAAAAATGCAGCATTAAAACCCTCTGGTATTAATGGGCTTGTTCTTCTTTCCCTTTAGGCCTCCAGCTCCTCTGATGGAAAAATGCAGCATTAAAACCCTCTGGTATTAATGGACTTGTTGTTCTTTCCCTTTAGGCCTCCAGCTCTTCTGGTGGAAAAATGCAACTTCTGGAAACAGAGTTCTCGCGAACCATCCGGGAGCTCATTGAGCTGCACCTGCTGCGCCAGGACAGCATCCCAGCCTTCCTCAGCGCCCTCACCCTCGACCTCTTCAGCCGCCAGACCATCGCTTAGTGCCCCCTGCCAGCTGCCAGCCAGGCTTTGGCCCTCCTGGGCAGGACACTTGAGGTAGCAAGGAAAAATCCTCCTGTTCACCGCCCTTAATTTGTGGTGTTGGGTTGCTTCTGTTTTGCAAGGAACTCCTTCTTCCCCCTTCTTTCATGCTGAGTGACAAATGCCACCAATTCCTCTGAAAAGCATCATTTTCATCCTGTGAGAGGGGAAGTCTAGCTCCATCCCAGGGCTCTCCTGTGACAGGATCCAATCCCTGCCTTTGCACTGGGCCATGTGTTCATCACTACCCAGATTCTCAGCATCTGTCTGGGAATACGGTGGGAACTGCTGATTTGAGGAGCCCCAGCATCACCATTCACAGCTTTTCCCAAAAGGATTCCCTAAATCTGAGCCCTAACAAAGAGACAAACCTGCATCAGGCTGGTGCTTCCTGCTGCATGGTTGTCCTCTTCTAATAGCAGCCAAGGGCTTGGTCCCTGAGGACAGAGACCCAGGAAAACTCTCTTGCTCTTGCAAACATCTCATCACTCAGCAAGTTTGAAATTATTTTTAAGATATCAGTGACCTGAGTCTGCCATCACTCAGCAAGCACAAGCATTAATGGCCATTTGAAGCCCCTATACCTGTGTTGACACCTCTGTGGCTCAGTCACTGCCGTGCTTTTGGTTCCTTACTGAGACTTTAGGTTATCTTGGTTATCTCAGGACTGTAGAATAGTGGAAAGGAGCAGTTTGGGCTCCATTGTGTTCAATGCTGGTGGCTTTAGCCTGCTGCCTGCCACCACCCTATGGGTATGTGTTTTGGGAGGTCTCCTTCCTCCTCCCCTCCATGGAGGTGGAGTGTCCCCAGATGCCTGACATTTTGTATTATAATGGATGTAGCTCTTCTGTCATAACAATAAATTGTCACTGCCCAAACTGGGTGTATGACTCTTATTTGGGATGCACTCTGTGCCTAGCTCTGCTCTCCCACATGTAGAAGAAGAGCACATCAATGGTCTGATGTGCTTCACAAAGGGAGGACATCATTATCTCTGTTTTTCCAGGCAAGTCTCATTCATAGATTTATAGAATCATCAATGGTTTGAATTGGAAGGGATGTTAGAGATCGTTTACTCCCAACCCTGGCTGCCTTAAACCAAATCAGTTTGCTATAAACCTCTGTGTATATTGATTTCCCCCTGATTTCAGCAGGAACACACTCCCTAGGCTTGGAGAAAAGGTAGCAGTGAGCAGGCTAGGAAGTTAGCTGAGATACTTGCAGTGACTGCAGGGCTGGCCAGGCTTGCTGGAGTCACTTGGACACCTGTTGCTGTGTCTCCAGGCATGGAAAACATCTGCTGTTGACCCCATCTGCTGTTGACCAGAGGTGGAGGGACAAACATGAGACCTGGGCAGGCTGCAGCCCTCATCTCCCCAGCTCACCTCTCTGCAGGGAAGCGCGGTAGCAAAAGTTTGTCATTTTCTCTTCTGCTTGAAGAAGTCCCGGTGGAAGATGAATTGCTGGGCATGCTGTGCCAGGGGAAGGCTGCCTGATTCATATGCACGGCGTGGCACGGAGAGTCGCCTTCCCCAGTCATGGGGAAAATGAATCCTGACGTCAGCCGCATTCAGCCCCGCCGCCAACACAATAGCGGATCCTGGCTGCCGCGGAAAATTTTTCTCCTGGCTCCTTGCAGGAGAAATGAAGTAATTAATAAGTTTACAATAAACCCTCTATCTTAGCAAAACACAGGTGAGGCGAGAAGCGATGCTGGAGAGCGACAAGGGAAAACACGTTCTGCCCACTGGAAAGTTGCCTCCCGAGAGTGAGAGGATAATAAGTTGGGAGAGAACACACAGTAGGCTTCCGAGACGCCTCCGGTGGGGAGGAGACATGAATTACTGCTCTGCTCCCTCTTCTCCCAGCAACACTGATTTGTTCAACTAAGTTTGATATGGGAGAGGTGTGTGGTGAGGATGGGTGCTTGGCCGGGTTGTGCTGGTGTGGTGCAGCAGCTGTCTGTGGTTTGGGAGCTGCTGGACTGTCCTGCTTTGGTCAGCAGCATCCCTGCCCTGCTCATGGCATTGTGCTGCTGCACAGTGAGTTCACAGGGCTCACATGAAACGGGGATTTTTGGGAAGCTTGATATCTTTAAGGCTCACAAATGGAAGCGTGGGAGTTTTTCATGTGGAGGTGTGACCATTGCAAAGCCACTTGGGCCACCTGTGGACCATGGAGAAGAGGAGCTGAGACTTCCCAGTTTTTAGTTCCAACACTGAATTCAGGATGAAGCCACAAACCTTTGGCTGTACCTGATACCACGGGAGCTCCCATCTCTGTCATTATCCTGCTTGTCTGAGCCATGAGGGAGCTGCAAGGAATAACTGTGACACTGAATTTTGCTGTGATTGCTCCTTCTTTTACGAGCTACATGGGCTCAGCAGCCCATCAAAGGTGCTGCCACTGTGTTCACCACCCCTTGCATCCCCCCTCCGTGAGTGCAGCCCCCTGGGCAGTGCAAAGAGATCCCAGTTGCCACCACCCCAGGTGGTGAGGGCACAAATCCCATCTGGGTTTGGCTCATCAATTGCAAAGCTCCAGCCCTGTTTGTGGAAAATCCTTTTAGAAAATCTTGGGAGCTGGGTAATAAATTTTCAGTTGGTTGGAGGGGAGAGGCGGGAGCGCTCACAAGCGCGTGTGCTCGCTGGGTTTCCATGCACACTAGCTGGGTTTATGTGCTGTAGGCTGTGAAATATGATTTATTGGTGCATGGCTGCAGGATTCTGTGTGTGTGTACGTGTGTGTCAGAACACAGTCTTGTTTGCAGTGTTGCCTGAAGCTTCCCTTCACTCAAACTGCTCGTGAGTCCCTGCTCTGCTGCCAATCAGCCCTGTGCATCTGTGTGCATAGACAAACACCAAACGGGCACAGAGCTGTCGGCTAAAGCAGCAGAGCTCTGGGCTAAGGCAGGTTTTGCCAGATTTGTGCCTCTCCTAAGGGCACATCTCTGAATCTGGAGGTTTTTGCACCTGCTTTGTGTCTCCTGGCTCTTGGTGTAGCCATGTGTGGTTCGCATTGTCCTGGAAGTGTGTGATGCCTGAGAAGGAACCAGGGAAACCCTTTTGGGATGAGCCATCAGAAGTTTGGAGTTTGTGGATGTTAGTTTGGATCTTCTCCATGTAACACTACAGGAGCAAGGGAAGGAGAAGGGGGAAGAGCATTGGAGCCAGATGGAGGTGGGTACCTAGAGAGTGAAGGGCAAGAGCAGAGCAGGGGATGGATGGAAGAAATGGGGCATGGATAGAAGGAGAAGCCACCCCCATTTCTGAACAGCTGCAGTGCCAGCCATGCTGCTGGTTCTCCATTGCTCCCCTCTGCTCACTCCAAACAAACACCAAGCAGCCCCTGCCCTTTCCATTTCCCAGCCCAGCAGTGGGCTCAGAGGCAGCTGAGAGTGGTGTGAGCTGGGCTGATGGGCAGATGTGTCAAAATAAACCCCAGGGGGCAACAGGCAAGAGCCTTCCTCAGACATCACCGAGCTGATGCCAGAGCCCTGCTGCTCGGGGTGTGAGAGGGCACAGCCAGGGCAGGATTGGCTCTGTGTGAGCTTTTAGCTGTTCAGAGACACTGGGAAAACAATGGTGGTGTCTGCTGCCAGGTGTCTGTAGCTAAGGACAGGAGCTGGGGAGGATGGAACAGGCTCTCTGTGCTGGTGTGAATCACATTCCTGCTGCCTGCTGTGACAGCAGATTCAGATTTAATAGCAGCGTTGCTAAAACTTGCATGATATTTAAAAGCTACAAAATGCACCCACTCTGATCAGGGGAGGGATATTAAATAAATAAATAAATAAAAAATCAGCAAAGCTTTTTCACGAAGTCTTTTTTAAATATTAAAATCCCATCCTTCCCAACAGGAAAGCTTTTTTCAGGCTAAGAGGAAAGACTGAACGGCATCTGATGATATCGCATTGACACAAGTGTCTAGAAAAATAGGGTAGGAATGTATGATCTGTTCTGAAAAAGGAACCATAGCTAATAGGAAATATGCTGATGCTACTTTTAATTTCATGACTCAGGTTTGCTGCAAAATTGATGGAAATCTGTGTTGGAGCTTGGTTACATTAAAACAGTTCTTGGCTGCTTGGGGGTTTTCCAGTTCTTGTTTCTCTTTTGGGGGATTGTTATTGTAAAATCTTTTGCTACTCTGGGGTTTGGAGATGTTATTTGAAAGGACAGGGGGACGGTCTTTTATCCAAAAGAAAGAGGAGATTTTTGCTCCAGAAAGATCACTGGCCAAAGCCCAGCCCTGGACAGGCCATCCCAGCAGCCCCTCCTGTTCCTTCCACCCACAGTGTCTGTGTCTCCAGCCTTCCTTCTGTGCGTGTTCTCCCTCAGAGCAAGAACAAGGAACAAAACAGAAGAAAAATACACTTTAGAGAAAGTGCTGCCATGTAATTTAAGGAGCACAAAGGCAACTTCTTGCTGCTGGAGGTCTCGGAAGCAGTACATGTCTTTGGTCTCCACCCAAACCACATTCCTCCACCAAAGCACATTGCCTTAGGTTGTGTCAGTTTTCTTCTGCTTCCCCAACATGGGCTCAAGCCTCTACCAACCCCTTCACCTTCCCTCTGCTGTTTCCTGGCCCAGGCTCCAGTGCTGATGAGTTTATTAGGGTTGCTAATTTTACCTGATGCTGCTTCCTTCTCTTCATGACAGGTTATGTTTTTTTGAACTCTCCAGCTGATTGATTGAGTTCTCTTTAATATTCCATGTTTCACTTTGAATTCTCTTTGTTGACTGTTGCTTGTTGTCGTTCTGTTTTTGTTTTTTTTTTTCTTTAATCCTCCCACTGTCTCTTTTTCCTTCCTGGTCCTTCTAATGCTTTTTCAGCCTGGAGCAAAGCCAGAGACCATCAGGAGGTCATTGAAACACAGACGTCTGTAGGATTTAAATAAGGACTGGATAATTTTATGACCATTAACAAGGCTCACTGCTATGCAAACCAAAGTAATAAGGGCAATCATATCTCATGGTTCGGGGAGCAAGTTGATTGCCTGCAGGGACTGAGAAGGTAATTCTGCATCCCTGGCTCCCCCCAAAATATGATACAGTTGACAAGATGCACCAGGCAGGTCAAAGGGCTTGGCTGGAGGGTGAGAGCATTTCCTTTATCATCTCTGTTCTCTCACTCAATTGATGTGATCAGAAACTTCTGGTATCAGCGTGGTGGGAAATGTTCTCCAGGCAGATGAAAGGCTCTGAAGGTTGGCAGATGAACCTTTCCTCTTAAGGAGCATCTGCTGAGTGACATTTGTGCTGTATGATGGCAGATACTTCACTTTGCTGGTAGTGACTCCTTCATCTGCCAGGCTGCCCCATAACCACTGCCCAGGAGTGGCCTTCCCAAAAGAAACACAGACCATGGATGTCCCTTGGGTCCTTCATTTTGGAGGTGCCTCCCACTCCCCACTGACCATCACAGCCTTGTTCACAATGGGGTCATGGCAAATCACACTGTCCCTCCTTCACCTTTCTCTGCAGCATGGCTCTCCTGGCTGCTCTGTGTGCCTGTGCCTTTCCTCAGCTCCTTTTGGGCTCTCCTGTCTGCTCTCCCTGTGCCTGTGCCTTTCCCCAGCTCCTTTTGGGCTCTCCTGTCTGCTCTCCCTGTGCCTGTGCCTTTCCCCAGCTCCTTTTGGGCTCTCCTGGCTCCTCCGTGTGCCTGTGCCTTTCCTCAGCTCCTTTTGGGCTCTCCTGTCTGCTCTCCATGTGCCTGTGCCTTTCCCCAGCTCCTTTTGGGCTCTCCTGGCTGCTCTGTGTGCCTGTGCCTTTCCCAGCTCCTTTTGGGAGTCACACTGCAGCCCCTGGGTGTGTGTGTGGTGGCTCCTGCTCCGATGCCGCTGTTGCGAGGCAGAGCCCCCGTGAGTGGCACTGCAGTGACAGCTCCTCTTGCTGTGAGTCCTGGCAGGGGAAGAAGCAGCCCTGGAGAGGAGGTGATGGTGAGGAGTGAACCAAGTCCACAGGGAGCTGAGCTGCTGGTCCTGGCACTGACCAGGAGTGAGAAAAGATCCCCAGATAGCACAAATCCCCTGGGTGGGTGTGTCCTGCCAGTGTTGGGTGTCTTTGGGTACCTCTGGAGGTAATGCCAACATCCTGGTTCAGTGCTGGAGTGTCCTGCACTGCTGTCCTGGGCACTGAGCCCTCACCTCCTGTGGGCAGAGCATCCCCTTTGTGATGTGTGCCACCCTAGCCATGGGAATCCTCACCTGAGCCCACCAGGCTGTGCTGCCATCCCAAGGTGAGGATTACAGCTCTGGTAAGGCACAAATTAACTTTGCAAACTCACAGGAAAGCACCAAGTGCAGAATAGATGCTGGGTATTCTAAGGACTGATTTTAAGAGACCACTGTGCTGGTAAAGCATAATTAATAGTCTATAGCATTGTTGGTTTTTTTTAAATTACATGCAGGCAAAGCCTGGAGGCATGGGATGGTTGATGGGCAAGTTGAGAGCCACCAGCACTGACTGCCCAGCTCTGATGGGTGACCACAAGGGAGGTTTGGGTGCTGTGGTCTGAGCTGGTTTGGGTGGCATCTCCCCACATGTGCAGCCATGGGCATGAGCAATAGGAGGTTACATCCTGGTCATCATTTGCTCCCCAGTATGGCTGTGGAGCAGCAGTTTGTAGATGTCTCTGCAGAGTTTTGTCATGTCTCTTCCCTGATGGCTTTGCCAGCGCAAAGGGAGTTGTCAGCAAACCTCCCCTCTGCACTCCACACACAGAGAAAGTGCTCAGGGAAGATGGAAATCTCACCTGTACAGGATGCTCAGCTCTGGCAGATAAGGTGGTTCTGCAGGTTACTCTGAAACTCCAACCTCAAGTATGTTCCTGGTCATGCAGAGAGCCCACAACACTGACAGGCCACCTCCAGCCTGGCTGCACCTCCTCTTCCTTGCTTCTGTCCTCAACAGAAGGAGGAGAATGGCTCATGGGACTGAAGCAGGTTTGTTCCCAAAGTAAGGAAAGCACCAGGCCCCCAAAAGCCACAGCCTCCTCACACACACCCTGTTTATATCACTGCCATTTCCTGGCCATTTCACAGTCAACTCAGGACAGTCCCCAGGTCCTGTAGCCAGTGTTAAATGTAATGAATGATCTTGTCCTCCTTGTTTGTCTCCTCTTTAGTGTAACACTGTAATTAGCTTAATTACCAACAGATTCATATTTTTTTTTGTAACTTAAAATGGAAATTAAATTTTGCACCAGGTTTTACAGGCTGTTAACGGGAATCGAATAATCAAGCCTGACTCCAAGTCCTTGAAAATGAGTATTAAAAAAGGTCTGAATTTGCATATTCATGTTTTTAATAGGGTTCAGAAGGTATATTTGCAACTGATGAAAAGGATTAATTAAGCTTAATTTGCATAGGAAGAACAGTTTAACCCCTTGCATCCTAACAAGGCAGAGACTGACAATTTGAATTCCATGGCTTGATGCTGGAGAGACACAGAGGCTGAGAGCAGTGCTCTGCAAAGCACCTTCCTTTCCTCTAGGACAGAACTAGGAGAATACAGGATCCCAGCTTCATCCTGACACAATTGGTTCCCCTGTGCCCACAGCCACCTCCAGGTTTGGTCTCCATCTCTCTGCCATGGTGGTTTGGGTCTTCCACAGCAATACCACCACATCAGGCTTTGAGCTGAACATGCTATTCCTTCTGCTGTGAGCTGGGCAGCTCTGACAGAGATTAAAGAAATCATTTCAGTGCAGCCAGCTCAGTCCCCTGAGCTGTTCACAACTGGGCTGCCTGTAGCCAGCACAGGGTGGGAGCACCATGGCTGGTAGGGGCACCAAAACCTTCAACTCCTGATCTCATTTCCAATTTCCTTTTTTTCTCAGTGAGACTGATCCCACGCAGGGGTTAAAGGCTCTGTGGGAATGTCAGACCAGGGTGAGACTTGGTGAGTCCTGTCCTGCTCCCAGCCACCAGCCTGTGACTGGTCAGCTGGTGACAGCATCCCAGAAGTCTGGGACTTGTGCAGCTTCAGAGGAAGGGTCACAGAGCTGCCTGCACCCTAACTCCCAGCTGGCACCTCTGCCATGGAGAAATCAGCAGGGTCTTGCACAGCTCTGTCCAGTTGTGATGTAAGAAAAACATAAGCCCTGCCCATGTCCATGGTGGGGAGGTTGGAACTAGGTTATATTTGACATTCCTTGCAACCCAAACCTTTTTATGGTTCTGTAGAACCCTCCCAAATCAATCCCTTCTCAGACTGGAAAGCAGAGTGGGAACATTACGCTTCCTGGGGCCCTACAAAGAACAGAGCACAGCTTTGAGTCAGTGCCTGAATATTGCTAAAAAGTGGCAAAAAATAAATAAATCAGGCATTCATTTTGCTTCAGCAGGTGGTGTGCAGCGTTCCCCTCGTAACGCTTTGGTGGCGTGCGTCGCTAATTATTTTTGGGGTGGAATTTGCTGTGCACAGCGCGCGGGGTTCGTTAGGCAGAGATGGCTTTGAAGTGGCGCTCGGAATTAATGCTGGCATATGCAAATGTTCCTTGTGCCACGGAAATCTGCCCATAAATGATGCGTGAGGTCCAGGGAGAGAGATGCTGGCTTTGTTTGCACACACCCTGTGGGCCTCCTTATGCCAGGAGCAGGCAGAGGAGCATTGGCAGAGCCTCCACAGACCCTGTAGCTGACGCCTGGCTCGACGTGAGCATTTCACAGGAGTTAACAGGGAGTCTTTTAGAGCACCACATCCCAAATTTCCTCCTGTCAGAAGGGTGTTTAAGCAACCCACCAAGGCTGCTGCTGTCTCAGTGCTTTCCCTGGGTCCCCCAGATGATGAGGAGGGCACGTCCTGCACTGTAGATCAGGGAGGTCCTGACCCAATTATCTCCCTCAAGCAAAACCTGCCAGTCTCCCACCCCATCCACCCACGGACAGGTGCCCTGCAGATTCCATATCCCTGCTCATGTGGGCACAGGGGCCGTTCCTGGGCAGCAGACTCCAAGGGCTGGAACTGTTGGAAGCCTGGTCCCCATCCATGGCATGCTCTCCAGACAAACTCCCTGTCACAGGTCTGGTCTGGACAAACTCAAGGTGAGGAAGGAAGGAAGGAAGGAAGGAAGGAAGGAAGGAAGGAAGGAAGGAAGGAAGGAAGGAAGGAAGGAAGGAAGGAAGGAAGGAAGGAAGGAAGGAAGGAAGGAGCTGAGCACGAAGCTGTGACCAAGCGCTGGGAGAATTTTGCATTTTCCTACTTCCAACTGTTTATTTACCAACATGCTGGAGAGCAGCAATCACTTCCTCATGCCTTATTGAGAAGCTCAGCTGTGAAATAACTAAATGAACAGTCCAAAGGCTTTTTATTAGCCTTTGGACTGAGCAGAGGAGCAATGAGTTGATGGCTGACCAGTTTTTGAAGATGCCAAGCACATTACAAGTGCTAAGTACTATTTTTTTTCTGCAATGCTTTATTTTTCCCTCTGAACACTCATTTTAAATAACCCTTTCAATTACATTATCTGGTTTCATGCATTCTGCTCAGATTAAACACAGTGCCACTTACAATTCACCCACCTCAGTGGCTTCCATGTCTCTGCAAGTCTCATCCTAACCTTTGCCTCTCAAGCTTGGGTAGAAACAGCCTTTGTTCTGGGTCCAGAATCTGCCCCAGCTCTGCTTTGGCTTCTTAAACTCAAATGCATCCACATCACTTTCTGTCAGGCACTGCAGCCTCTGGTTCCTTGCTCTTGCATGCTGCTTTTCTTTCCTAATAAGAGAACATCTTGCATCCTTCCCATTTCCTTCCAGCTAAATTAGCTCCCTGGATAAGCTGTCTCCTCCCACTTGCTGGCATCTTGTGATGTTTTGGTTTATTCTTCTTCTTTGTGAGGGCTCTGTGCTGTGCTTCCAGCAGATCTCTCTCCTCAGACCTGGATCTCCACCCGTGTGCGTCTGTGGCTTTGCAGACAAGGGGGACTGGCTCAGCCTTCACACCAGTGGGTGAATCCATCTCCTGGCAGCTTCAGAGATGGATGGACCAATCCTTCCCAGCCACAGGTGGGCTCTTCTGGGTGTGCTGTTCTCCAAGGCCACCCTGGGCCAGGGACTTCTCGGTCACCTCAGCCAAAAGAGCCTCACAACTGTATCCAAAAGTGTTTCCTCATCTCAGGTGGTTTCTGGAGCTCCCAGCTCTGCTCCAACACCTCCATCTCTGCTGCTCCACTCCTGACAGCTCTGCTGGGACATGTCTGGTCTTCAGGACCCAAGTGTGAGATGGGAGGAGATCAGAAGCCAGCCCACCCCTCCTGTCCTCCCTGGCTGTGAGCTCTGCCAGGGAAATACCAGGTCTGGAGAGGCCATACCAGGCACCTGCCCTCCCCAGCCTCCTGCCTTTCCATACCCACAGCCCTGGTGCCTGCAGTGCTCTTTTAGGAGCTGTGGCCACCCTGCAAAGCTGGAGGCAGCTGTGGAGCAGCTCAGGGCTTGTCAGCTGTCAGCTCATGAAGGGTTTGTCATTCCTGGGACTGCTGTGCTCCTGCCTGGGATTTCCTAGGCAGAGATGTGTGTGTGCAACCTCTGTGGTGGGTGGGAGTGTTGTTACAGCCAGAATGATCTGAGGATAAAAGTGAGATAAGGTTTGTATGGAGGGGTAATAAATTGCAGCACCTGAGATGGCTGGGGAAAAAACCCAACTGGGTTTGTGCACACAAGCTCTTTATCAGCCTAAGCTGAGCTGGGCACGTGAGGCTGCTTCAGCTGCATGGTGGCAGATGGTTTGTGCCCATGGCCACTTTTCCAGGGGCTTGTTGGCTCTGCCAGCCCCTTGGAGCCACTCCCAAGAGCTGCTCTGGTGCCACTCTTCCAATCTCACTGCAACACAAATCCCAGGTGGGGCAGGAGGGAACTTCTGGGACAAGCAGACTTTAAGCTCCAGCTTTGGGAAATGGAAACCTTTGTGTCTAGGCTCCAAATGTGGTGGAGCAAGATTAATTAATTTAGCTGCATCACATGAAGAGTGCCAGTGTTTACTTGTGAGAGCACAGAGGAGCTTTAGCAGTACCCAGAGAGGCCTCCTGCATCTGGATGGGCTGGGAGCTCTTGATTGCCAGGCAGGAGATGCCCAAGGAGAGCTCTGCTGCATAAAAGCAATGCTGAGAGAGAGGAACAGATTCAAGAGGCCCCCAGCAGAGAGGAGCTGCAGGCACCACACACAAACTGAGGCATTCCATCAGATTTCTGCAGACCAGGTGAAGCCAGCCAGGGGCTTCTGCAAGGATGGAGGAGCCTGTCAAGGGATGAGCTGGACTGGAGGGCTGCTAGGAAAGGAAATGAGGTGGGAGGAAATGTGGATGCTGTGTGTGGGGCTGATTGCTTCCTTTCACAGCTGAAAACACTGAGGAATATGATGGACCCAGAGCAGAGCCCAGGAGATGAGCAAGACAATGCAGGGGACAACACTCACAGATCTTAATGGATGAGACAGACCAGGAGAGAGCTCATTAGAAAAGGGCACTGCACGGTGAAGGGAGGACAGGATGTAAGCCGTGTGAAAACTGATAAAAGACAGAAATGGAAATCTTTTTGTCCCAAAGAAAGCAAGGATGGAGTGCATTAATGAGCTCTTTAATGGCAAGGCAAGTAAAGGTGAGCAGCAAATGGCTATTGCCAGACAGCTGAACTGTGAAAAAACAGATGTTGGTGGGATGTGAGAAGGGATCTAGCTCGTACAGGAACAACAGCACAAGCCTGTGATTAACATTCCCTCTGAATTATTGAAAAGGCACTCACACAAACTTGGAGACTTGGCAGGCTCCTCTGGTTACTCTGCAGGGACAGGGAGTTTGCAGAGGGATGGATACAGCCATGTTCACATCCAATTTGAACCAAAGGAAAGAGCAGCAAAACTAAAGTAAAAACTGACATCCTGCTTGGCCACTCCCCACGTGATGAAATCCACATCCCTGGTACTTCTGTGTCTTCTTATCCCTTGCACAGAAGAAACTGAGTCCAGAAAACTGCCTTCACTCTGGATCAAATGGTTTCCCTCCATTAAGTTCTGGGCAGGGTTGGGGGGAAAGTGGGAAATGAACAAAACTCTCAAGGCAGTATTTGTATATTCTCTACCACCCTTCTGGTGGTGCTGGTGAGCTGGCTGAGAGGGGTAAAACAGAAGCAGTGACACAGAGGAGATGCAAAAAATTGGAGCCTAAGTAAATTCAGGTGAAGCCAAAGTCACTGCTCCAAGCCAAGGAGTTGGGTTGGTTTCTCCAGCAGCACTGGCCATGCCCACCAGCACCTTCACCATCTTCAGTGCCTTGGGCCCTGCTGGCATCAGGGGTTGGAGGTGAAGGAAATGAAATGTGCTATATTCCTCTCTCTGGAGATCAATGTAATCTCAGAACACTTACCCAGAAAAACTGCCCCAGGACCCATCGTGGAAAGTGAGGAAAATGGGAGAGAGGAGCTGGAGGAGAGGCTGGGGCACCTCTGAAGTCCACACCTGCCTGGCCATGGCAGTGTTGCATTTAAGGTAGGATCGATGCTTTCCCCAAATAAACCCTTCATCCCCTCGAGTCCATCCCCTCCCCTCTCTGCTCTGTCCCCATCCTGTGTCCGTGTGCATTCACGGGCTCACAGCTCCAAGCTTTGGGGGGTGTCACTGTCCCCACAGGGCCCTGCAGAGGAGAGGGACACGCTGTGCACCCAGCAGGAGCCGAACCCAAGGTGAGCAGGTCCCAAAACGTGCAGCAGGGCTCTGCTGGGTGCTGGTGTTGGTCCTCCCCCTGACGAGCACTCACAGATGCAAATAAATTCTGACTTGGGCTCCCAAATTCCTGCTCTGCTGGCTGTGCTAAAAATATCCCAACGCAGTGTGTGCTGGCTTCAATCACCCCCATCGATCCGCGCTCCTGGCTCCGCTCCAGCCTCTCCACATCCATCCCATCCCATCCTATCCCTCCGCTTCCTCCCCGGGCCTCTCCTCTCCCAGAGCACAAGGCCAGCTGCAGCACACTGTCCCCCACCCTGCTGCCCCCCTCTCCTGCCAGGGAGCTGAGTTATTGCTGCACAGCTCGGCTGCCCGGGCTGGGTGCAGCTCCCGACCCTGCAGAGGAGGAGTTTGGGGCTCTCGGTTCACCAGGACCCAGCCCTGACTGAGGGAAGGCCTGACCTCAGAAATGGGCAGAGGGGAGTTGGCTGAGCTTGCTGGGAGTGAGGGACAGGCAGGAGCTGGCTGGGCTCTGCTCTGCCTCTGGCTGTGCAGCGGCCCTGGGCATCACCCAGGTGTGGATGCATGGGCAGATCCATGAGCATCAGTGGGGCTGGGAGAGGCACGGCTCCCTGGCAGCCCCAGGAAGCACTGCAGGTCACTGCAGGCCTGGTTTGAGCAGAGCCAATGAAGTCTGGCTGTTGTCTGGTCAGGGTGGTGCATGGAGCACCTTCCTTTCTTTGGGCCCCTTTGCACAGACCCCTCCCATGGGATCTGCACCAGGTTTCATGGCAAACTCAGCTGAAGGCATCAGGAGGCTCAAATGCTGGGCAGGGAGGGGGCAGTTCACACCTCCAACACCCACCATCTCTGGAGGCAGCCCCCAGCTCCCCTCTCAAGTGCTTTGCTGTCCTGCTGCTCCCTGCTCTGTCTGTGAACGTGGCCCTTGCCACAGGCCATGCTTTGGAACAGATGGACACACCCCATGTGCACACCAGGGCTGGCAGGTGCCCTCAGGAATCCTGGCCTTAAATGGTGCATGTCTGTATAATGGGATGTTTCTGTCCTAATTTACAGGTTTTTAAATAATACCCAGGCTCAAGATGCCACACAGGCTTTGTACCACATGGCAGGTGCTTTTCTGACTCTGGGCCATGGTGAGGACTGAGCCATGGGTAATGTGGGCTTGGGTTTACCCTCCAACCAGAGGCTGTCCTTGCTGGGGTGCTGGGGCAGGGATCAGAGGAAGGATTTTTAGTGCTGCCTTGGTTTTGCCCTTGAAGACAGGTTGTTGAGACAACAGCAGTTCTGTGGGCACAGAAGGGGCATCAGGAGAATGCATTTCCACGTGGCCCCAGGGCTATGGCTGTACTGCAGGGAACTGTGATTTTTGCTCCCCTTGGCTCCCCTCCTCTTCACTGCAACATGCCTTTCCTGTACCCTCTCCTTTCAGCTTGGTGGGGAGCCCTCTTCCTTTGGATGAGTTTGGGGCAGCAGGAGCAGCCTGGCTGCACAAGGTATCACCTCTCTTTGCAGAAGCAGCTTGAGAGCTTTGGTGGTTGAACAGGAGGCAAAACAAAGAACAAAACAGCCAGCAGGTCACAGGTGATGAAACCCCTGCTCTGTCCCCAGAGGGGTCTGTAAAGCAGCTGCCTTGGAGGGATGGAAGCTGCTGTGGACAGAGCTCCCCAGCCCCTGTGCAGAGCCAGCCCTGGGGCTCATCCATGGGGTGGTGGCCCTGGGGACAGTGGAACCTCTTCCCTTTTCTTGTCTGGCTTTTTTCAGAGCTCATTTTATGGCATCTCCTGCCAAGGGCTGTGGAGCGTGGCTGCCAGGGCTGCACCTTGCTGTGGAGGGAGGGCAAGGGGCTGGAAGGTGCTCAGCAGCCCAGGAGCCATCTGAGACCTGCAGTGAGGCCCCACCAACAATGGGGTACTGGGTGATGCCTTAGAGATGCCTTGGAGGTAGAAGGGCCTGGAGTTTTTCTAATTCTCCTTTTTTTCCAGTTGCAAACCGTTTGCATGTGGGAAGTGTTTAATTTAGAAAGGCCAGCACTGCTGTATCACATTCCTGTCGGTCTCTGTTGGTTTATCACCAGTGAAATCCTGGTGTGAAAACAGAATCAGGCTTTGATTTCATCTGGCCCTGCTGTTTTACACCACTAACAGCTTTGCATTTCGATAGCAGCTTTTATTCTAGGAGCTAAATGGGCTTCACAGACAGCCAATTAATTAATTGAGCCTCCCCAGCCAGCCTGTGCCCTCAATGCCACAAGGAAGCATTTCCAGAGGAGGAAACAGAGGCAGAGAAGCAAAATTATTGGCCCCAGCTAAAGAGCTGAGCTGGCTGCTGCCTCCACAGTGATGCCTCACCCTGCACTGGCTGGGCCATTGCTCCCAGTCCCGTGGAGATGGTCCTGGACCCTTTTCCAGACTGGTGTGGGAATGGTCTCAATGCAGAGATCAGCTGAGGGGGTTCTTTGGGTGTCTGTCAGTGACTGTCAGCACTGGAGCATCTGAGCCCAAATGAACTCAGGAGCTGCCATCACCTTGGACCACCCCAGCCTCTTGATAATGAATCCTGTGAGACCATGAAACAGTGTTAGGAGGCCCCACCACTGTTTCCATCATCCATCCTTGCTGAACAACTCTTATTTCTCCTGGCTGGGACCTTGAGCAACATGACTTAGTGGGTGGCATCCCCACCCATGGCTGGGGAGCTGGAACTAAATGATGATGACTTTTTATTTTATAATCCTGGATGACTTTTAAGGTTCCTATCAACCCAAACCATTCTGCAGTCCTGTGAGGAGGCACTCAGGCTTTGCAAGGAAAGGCTGTTCCAGCTGAAAGGTTTGCTTTGGTCCAGGTGCTGGAGCTGAGATCTGGGCAGGGATCTGCCATGAGGCACTCAACAAGAGAGGGGTGAGCCCAACTCCCCCTCGGGGTCCTGTTCACTGCCTGGTGAGCAGACACAGCCCCGGGAAGCTCCGTGCTGTGGGCAGGAGCTGGAGGAAGAGTGAATGCATT
The DNA here is from genome assembly GCF_023055355.1 of Agelaius tricolor. Classification (NCBI taxonomy): domain Eukaryota; kingdom Metazoa; phylum Chordata; class Aves; order Passeriformes; family Icteridae; genus Agelaius; species Agelaius tricolor. The sequence continues at coordinate 4,983,861 of NW_027269279.1, forward strand.
CCTGGAGAAATTACCTGCCTTTTATTATGAAATCCTGCTAATGGTTTGTTGTCTACACAAATAACCACGGGGAATGAACTCGTGCACTTCCCAGCCTGCTCTGTGTCTTCCTGGCTCAGCTCCTTTCTGAACAAACATAACCTTTTGCAAGAATACCTGTCAAAATCACTCTGAAATATTGAAATAACAGGATGGGATATGGTTTGCTCCTGGGCCCTAGTGCTCATCCATCAGGACTTAGGATGTCCATCCAAAGCGACTTGTGAGCAGGATGCAAGGGAAAAAACTCTGGCAAGCAGCAGGGCCTCAGAGGGCTGCATTTGGGGAGCTTAGCACCTCACCTCACTGTGCTGGCTCCCTGGGCTCCCACACACCCACCTGGGAGCAGGGCAGCTCTCAGACCCTCACTTTTTGCACTTTTTGTTGGTCATGGGCGGGTGTGACTCAGCTGGTGCTGATCAGGATGAAGTAGTGTCCTTTGGCCTGGAAGTGCCTTCATGGTCTCAACACCTCCCCTCTCACCTCACGTGAGTATTTTAGAGATGGGTCAGAAAGCTGTGGAGTCTTGGAACAGTGTTGAGCAGCAATGGTGGAGGGGCACGTGGCTGCTTGGCTGGACCCATGGACACAAAGCCATCCCCTTCCCCTCCAGTCTCAGAGTGCCAGGGGCTGGTCAGGGGCTCCCCAGGGTGCCTCAGTATGGGGCAGGCTGTAAATGCTGAGTGTCTTTACCTCAAAAACAAAATCACCCCTCCCTTCTCTCCTTCTCCACAGAGCAGCAAGAGGCTTTGTGCTCTAACCCATCACTGGCTCCCCATCCTGAAAGTGGGGGGATAATCCACCCTTCAGAGGCTGGTCCCAAGGGCCACCACTGCCCAGACACATCTGTTTAGGGGCAGAGAGCAATAACTTCTGATTTGCAGGAGAAACCCCACTGCATGGTGGCACCTGCTCAGCCAAGAGCCCTTCACTTCTCATCCCCTTCCCAGTTCCTCCCACCTGGAATAAGGTGAGGGATTCTATTTTCCTGGGTGTGAGCCTTTTTTCTTCAATGCACTTGGAAGTGATGAGCACTTGGACACAGACAATTGGTGGAAGAAATCAAAACAAAACACTTAGAAATCCAAACACTCCCCCCTCCAAAAGATATCCCATCAACCAACCAACCAACCAACAAAAAAGTCCTTCAAATAAAACTCCATCTCTTTCTCTAAAATCCATGATTAAAACCTGGTACAAACAGGTGAATATAGATATATATATATATATTTTTTTTTTTAGTAGATGTAGTATTGTTTTTTTCTCCTCTCTCTCTCTCATTATACAGCAAACATTGCAAATATAGAAATTTTCTCTGTACAATTAACGACTTCGGTTTACAATGCAATGTGTGGTAAAACCTCTTAGTGAGTGAAAATGTGAACGGGCCTTCAACCGGGTAAAAGTCTAAACTGGAAGACTCCGTTTGCAAAAACAGCCCAAAAGATGGAGCTCCTTCTGGTCTCTTTTTGGTTTTTGTTGCTGTTTTTGTCGCTGTTGATTTTGGAAGGGAAGGAAGGAAGAACACAAACTGTTCACAAAGAATCCACAAAATCACGGAATAGGGACTCATGCAATGCAATATTGGAAAACGCCAGACCTCAGCTCTCTGCCCGCTCTTTCATTTTCATTTTATATTCAATTTTTTCTTTTTTCATATATTTTTTTAAAAAATCAAAATGAAACAAAACTTTTTTTTTGTTTTTTTTCCCACTCCACAGTTTGTTTGTTTGCAAAGTTTGTGTTCAAATTTGGTGCATGTCTCACCAACGTGAGGACATTTTAATATCTCACTGTATATATTATATAGAATATTTATAGATTTTTTCATTATTTGTTCTCTCTTTTAATTTTTTTTATCGACTCTTTTTTTTTTTTTTTTTTAATTTTTATTTTGTTTCAAAGACAGTCTGAATAAAAATAGCTGCTGCGGATTTCTTTTGGTCCAGTTAGTGTGTTAAGTCACGAGTTGTGTGAGGACTCAGGACTTTTGCTGGGCAGAGACGCCCTTCCAGTAGTCTAAGATGTCGTGGAGATCCTCGTCTTTGGCAAACTGGACCTTTTTGCGTAGGGCGTGGCCGGCTGCCATGTACTCCTCCTCGTCTTTGTGCCGCTTGCGGTTGAGTTTGAAGCGCTCCCAGATGCTGTGCGAGGGTTTGCAGGTGTACTCTGGGCTGGAGGTGTAGCTCAGGTTGTGGTACTGAGGCGAGAGCTGGGAGTAGGCCAGGTCTCTGGGGCGAGGGCGGGTCAGAGGCTCCAGGATGGAGGGCTTGCGCCCGCCCATGCTGTCGTGCTGCTCCCCCGGGTGCGAGCTGGGGTACGAGTGCCGGTGCTCGCTGTACTGGCGGATCTTCTCTGCCTCTGCCCGCAGGATGGCCGCAGCCGGCGTCACAGTGAGGATGGTGTCGGTGGTGGGGGAAGTCTTCTCGATGTATTTGGCTTCGGATTTGTGGCCCGATCCCTCGGAGCGGTAGGACCTGGGGCTCCGTATGGAGCCGCTGGAAGAGGTGCTGGAGCGTTTGGGGGCCGCCTCCATGCTGTGGTGTCGCTGGAGAGGGTGGTTGTAGCTTTCCTTGTAGACGGGGGAAAGGAATCCGTGCTTGCTGGGGATCTGCTCTGACAAGAGCACCAGCTGAGGCTCCACGGTGGAGACCGCCCCCGACTTCACCCCTTGGAAGGAGGTGGACTCGGATTTCAAGGCATCGATGCAGTTGTTGATGATCTGGTTCACCTTGTCCACCTCCTTGGCAATGGTGGAGATCTCAGCCACAGAGCCCTGGGTGTCTGGCGGCAGGGACAGCTCACAGTCTCTCCTCTCAGGCTGCTCACCCGTCCTCACCTCCATGTAGTTGCCCTTGGTGGCCTTGGGGGTCTCGCTGCTCTCAATCAGCTTGTACTGCTCAACCTCGCCAGCAGATGGTAGGTAGGGGATGCGGGTCACTGTCTCCCCACCCAGTATCTGTCCCTGGGACAGCTGGGTGATGCTGGTGGTCTCCATTTCTGGCCCATACTTCAGCTCGATGATGGTCTTCTTCATGCTGCCGGCAGCCTTTTTGTGCTTCTCCTCCTGCTGGCGCCTCTTCCGGAGGCAGTAATACACCACACCCAGGACAATCACCATGCCAAAGAGACAGCCCAGGATTGTCATGATGTAATGGGTGGCAGTGGAAGGGGTGGGCACCGGCTCCTTGCGGTTGGGTCTGGTGGGGGTGATGGTGACGCAGGTGTGGTTGTACTTGGAGTACTGGTGAACAGAGACTACACAGTAGGTGTAATCTCTTTGTGCTACTAGGTTGCTCACGGTGATGTTCTCCTCCTTCTTCCTGAGCTTGGTGATCATGGAGGAGAAGCCGTTTTCGAACTGGGAGAGGATGTACATCTTGCTGAAGGGGTAGGGGATCTGCACGGTGAGGACGGCCGAGTTGTGGTTGAGGTGCTTCACCTGGATGTTGGGGCGCACCTCGGTCTCACCGATGGGCGTGAACAGGGAGAACTGCGGCGTCGTGCCGTCGCCGGAGGAGCACTCCTCCTCAGAGCAGGGGCTTTCGGAGGGCACCGTGGTCACCTGGTACCTGGGGGGGATAAAACGAGGGATCACAGTGTAGGAGCCACCAGTGCAAAGGGAAGAGAGCATGCTCAGAGCATTGCGGTAGCCAGTCCGGCCTTGGCCTAACAAGTAGTAGCCCATGTAGTCGGGCGGGGAGTCGCACTGCATCCGGTCGTAGGTGCGTGTCATGTTGGTGAAAGCCTCCAGCCATTGCAGGAAGCCCAGCAGCTCACAGGAGCAGTAGAAGGGGTTACTGTAGAGTTCACAGACAGAGAGCTTGTTTAGGCCCCGAAAAGTGTTGCTGTCCAGTCTCTGGATCCTGTTCATGGACAGGTCAATGTTCACTATGTTGGGGCACTCCCAGAAGGCATTGGGGGTGACGGTCTCAATGAGGTTGGCCTGGAGATAGAGGTACTCCAGCTTCCCCAGGCCCCGGAGGATGCCCTCGGTGAGGTTCCTCAGTCGGTTGTAACCCAGCTGCAGCACCTGGAGGTTGAACTGTCCTGAAAAGGCACCGTCCTCGATGTAGGAGATCTCGTTCTTCGTCAGGTTGAGGTATGTCAGGTTGCCGAAGCGGCTGAGCGAGGCGTACTGCACGCTCTTGATCTTGTTGTCGTTCAGCCGCAAGTCCACGATGGTGCTGTTGATCTGCTGGGGGATGGACTCGTAGGGGGGCTGGTTTTGGCTGCAGATGGCCAACCAGACGAAGCCCTTGTCCCCCTCGATGAGCCAGCAGTCTGCCCGCACCCCGCCGGCGTGCAGGAGGGACACGGCCGCCACGCACATGCAGAGGGCTGACGTCGCGGCCCACCGGCGACCTGCCATCTGGAAGGGCAGCACGGAGAAGGGCTCCTGGTCTGCTGGAAGCGGGGAACAGGACAGGGGCTGGGAAGGTGTGGGCTAGTGCTCCTTGGGCAGCTTTGCTTGCCTCTCCCTTCTCCTCATGGCTCAGAGACGGGAGGGAAGCGTCCGTGGAGGAAGCAAACCTCGGTGCCCGCGGTACTCGGCAGCCAGCAGCCAGGGGCTGCTACCAAGGCCTTGGTGGCTGAGGCTGGCCCCACATCACCAAGCCTCTGGCATCTCGAGGAGGGACTCATGAAGTTAAGCGCCTGTGCAGAGGAGTTGTTCAGGCTTAGAGACAAGCCTTCCTCTCGTTTTTTATAGTACTTCTCCTCGTTTTCTTTTTGCTGCACATCGTGGCGCTGGTCCCCATCTCCCTGTGCCTCTGTGTGTCTGGCTGTCCCCGCTGGGTCCCCCAGCTCACCTGCTCAAAACAAGACACAAGCACAAATTAAGCACAAAGGAAAGACAGTCAGCAGTCAGAGGTGTTGGAGATCCATCCAACTCCCCTCTTAGTTAGGCACTCGCCTTCTCATTCTGGCAACCACCTTTCGAGGAGCCTTTGGTTTATTTGGCTGCCACCAGCACTGTTTGGCAGCACAAGGAGAGGTGGTCACTGACCATTGAGGTCACCCTCTGAGCCCTTCCAGCATCACTTTTTTGGCAGTTGAGAGACCAACACACATCCAGCGCACCGTTTGTCTGACCTATTTAGGTGTCTACCTGAGGAGGAGAGGAGTGATGCCCCAGAAGTGTCTGTTCCTCTCTGCTGAGAGCAGATGAAGTCTAGACAACTGGCTCTGATGTAGATTTGATGCTGCAGAGTTTTGCTAAGGGGAATCCTGACTGTCTCATGTGCTGGTGTGTGCAGCAGCAGTGCCCACACAAGGGGTGCTGGTTGGGGACACTGTGTCTCTCTGCCTGCACTGCCAGGTGGCATCTGGGATACAGCCCACCATCAAATGTTTGTCCTGTTTCTGGGAACCTTTGCAAAACCCACTGGTGTGACTGTGAACCACCCAGTGCCCTTGTCCCTGCTTGCTGGGGGCTTGCTGCTTTTCTCCAAGGCTTTCCCTCCCAAGTGAAATGATGCAGAGGTGTGGAAAACCAGCAAATATTCAGTGCCATGACAAGAGCATTTGCAGAGGATGGGACAAGACCTTGCCTCCCCAGCCAGAAACAGCTGTTTGAAGACCAGGAAAAGTCTTCAGTAGACCCAAACCTGGGGGACTTCCAGCAGCCTCACTCCCCAAAGAGAAACTCATTTCTGGCTCACATTTTCCATTTTTTTCCCTTAAATTTTTGACTAAGCATAAATTTCCATGGACAGCTCTTACTTCTTTTTCTGATTTCTTAGGGAAGCAGGAAGGCAAAAGTGGAGAGGTGGGTGGGAAATGCATGAGCACCAGCATCTCCTGGGTCATTCTTTTCCACAAGATATTGAAAACATCATCTGTGGATATCTCCACTGCCAAATGGAACTCTAGGCAGTGAGATGTTGTAACAGAGATGGAGTTGCCCAGAAATTGAGAGAAATCATCATGGCCTATCTAGAAAAATCCTTCTCTGAACTTTTTTGGGAACAGGAACCCTGTTTGTCTCTCTTGTCCAAGGGCAGACTGTAGAAGCCAGGGAAGGCACCACCAGCACTCCTTGGAAACATGGCTGGTAAGAACTGCAGGTTTCTTGGGGAGTTGTGAAGGAAATAGGGCCACATCTTACATCCAAATTTTCTTTCATTAAATCTGAAAAATAGTATAAACCCAAAATCAGTTTTCCAGACATTTTACAGTGCCCAGGCTGGACTGTTCTTGGGGCTACACACATGAAAATTCTGTGGGGCTGATTGTTTAGAGGCAGATGTATACTCTGACCCTTGTCCCAAAGAAACCAGGTTCTTTTCCAGCACAATAGCAGCAGGAAAGGAGAGCATATTTCACTGCAGAGACCCCTGTCCACCATTCAGTTTATACCTTGGTAAACAGGCCAGTAATAATGAGCAGTAAAACAGTTTATTTGGTTGGATTGTGACCAGTGAGTCTGCTCCCTGGTGACAATTGTGTTTCCATTACACGAATGACAAGACCTTCCCTCACATCCGCTCTCTGCTTTGAGACTTTCCAGCCACCTTTTCCTCCGAGTGCTCTCACTGCCCTGAGATGCTCTGGCAATACCTGCAAGTCCATTTTAACACAGCTGAGTCCTCAGAGCCAGCAAGGAAGGGAAGTGGGACTGTGCTCCCTGGCAGATTGCAGGTGAGTGCCCCCCCTTGCCACCCCCACAGAGACACAGGCTGCAGTGCCAGACTGAAACACGTCTGCTGCTGCATCCCTCTGGTGTTAGACAACTCAATTAACCTCTCTGCACTCCAGCCTCCTCTCTGGTACTGTGAGATAATGATAGCACTCCATGGGGTGGGGGGAGACTGAAGCAAAGTGCCCTGAGCCCCTCCTGTTGGGGTGCAAATCCCAGCACACCCACTGTGTTGCAGGTGGAGACTTTCTCTCTAGGTGTGCCAGCTCTCCTCTGCCACAGAGAGCAGCCTCGTGTCCAGCTCCCCCTGCATCCTGTGGGGATCTGCATTGTTCCTAAGGGTGTGGGATGAGGGTATTCCTGGCCTGCAGAGCCACAAGCAATGGCTTATATTGTCCCTTTGGGGTGGCACTTCCCTGTTCCAGCATCTCCCTGTTCTCCTCCAAGGACTTGTGGATTCTTGCAGGCAGAGGAAGCCCTGCCAAACCCAGCACAGGCAGCAGGAAGGGATGAACATGGCATATTCTCTTCAGCAAATATCTATTCTGTCCCCTCTGTCTCCCATTGTGACCCAACCACTCTGTCTGGGCAAACCTGTGTTTGGGAAGGCTCTGCAGAGCCAAACCAGCCTTTTCCTCACACAGGAAATGTGTGCAGTGGGACCACTCATGAGCAAGGAGCAGAGACAGACTCCCCACGGATCTTGCCTGGCTCATCCCCCATAACCTTCCCCAACAGCACCCTTGTGCTTCCCTCATCTAATTGGAGGTGTAGGGGATGAAGAAGAGCAGCAGTAAATGACTCAAACACGTTCAGTAAATCTCCCACTGTATGTTTTCTCTTATTTCCCATACATTGCCTATCAGCCAGGTCCTTCCCAACAACAGAAAGGAAAAATGCCATTTTATCAGCAGCCTGAGTTTAATTTCAGCTCATTAAAGCAAGCAATTTGCTGGTTTATTTGCTTTACAAAGTGTGAATAAAATGACAGTATTAAGGAGATGTGAGAGAGGAAAGAGGGGCTAATCTCCCTTTTTATTAGATTCTCGGGACATGACTGGTGAGTGGAGAAGTGGCTCTTGTTGCTTTGCACAAAAGGCATAATTGTTCATCTTGCTGGCTCCTGAGAGCCTCCATCCCAGCCCGTGGTGGCTGTGGGTGTGTGCCCAAACACCAGCACCAAGCATCCTGCAAGGATCTAGTGCTTTAACTCTCCTGCCTGTCTGATTCACCTTTGCCCAGTTGTCCTGAGTTTATTCTCCTGGTAACACAATTGCACATCACTTTTTCCAGTCCTCTGAACCCCCACAGAGCTGAGAAAACCTGGGAATAAACCAGCAAAACTCTCTCATCAAAAGCAACCGGGAAAGTGGCAATTTGTGGGTTTCTTTTGCTGCTGGAGAATGAAGCAAAAGGTGGGAATGAAGAGAGTGTGGAATAACAATAGAAATGTTTTGGAATGATGGGTTTGATCTCAGTCAGAACACCTTGGAGTGTGGCACCATGGTGACAATGACAACAGGCCATATCCATGACAAGGCCATATCCATGACAAGGCCATGGTAGCCACCCAGGAAATTCCTGCACCATTCCTGCACAGTTCCCTGGGCCCTGAAGACTCTGCTGCAATTCCCTTTCCTTCCACTCTCAGAAGGCAGAATGGTTTGACCAGTATCTCTCTTGGGGCCCAGATCCATCCTTGTCCCTGCTAATCCTCAGCCCTGGCTGTGATATGCTCCCCTCCTACCCATCTCTGCTTCTCCAGCCCTGGTCCCTGTCAGCAACCCAGCAGCAAAGAGGGAATTTTGGCTGGAATTTTGAGGCTGCAGCCTGCCCTGATGAGCAGCAGCATCCTTATCCTGGCTGAAAACCCACAGCAAGGGAGGTGGAAAGAAAAGGGAAAAGCTGGAGCTTCAAAAACCAGTGCAAGCTGAATGGGAAGTTTTTGCTTCCATTTCCCAACTAATGGCATCTTGGAAAATTAAACCAGAGCAGCAGCTGCAAGGAAGCAAACAAAGCAGCTGTGGGGGCTGGGAAGAGAGCTGGCACTCAGTTCCTAATTTTGTTATTCTACTGAATGAGTTATTTCAAACTGTGGATTACATTTACTGAGGGAACACAAGATTACGCATGCGTGTGTGTGTGTGTGTACACACAGCAGTGATCCTCTCCTTGGCATTTCTGCATCTCCACAACTTCCTTTTCCCTAGCTGCTCCATCTCCAGCCTCTCTTGGATCCCCTTTCACAGCTACTTGGGCTGCTTTATCAAAAAATTATCCCCACTACAAAGAGAGCCAGAGGAAAATGGGAGTGCTACATTAGAAACATGAGCGCTTGGTCACTCAAAAAGAAGGGGAGGGAAAATTTGGCTAACAGAAACCAGATTTTGAAGTGAACCTTGGTTCTTCATTATGTGTAAGATAATCTGGAGAGCTCCAAGATGGCAGATGAAACCTTTAATAGTGATGAAATCACCTGTAAATAGCTAATGTCCATCCTGTATATGTCAGGTGGGGAAAGGAGGCTTCCAGGCAGATTTTCCCTCATTCATACTCCTGGTCTCTGCTCCATGACTCCTGCTGGGTGGTGTTGGTCAGAATCAAAACCTCCCTGGATCACAAAAATGCTCAGGCCTGTAAAATTCAAGTTCATTTTATATCCAGACATCCTGGTCCCTTCACTGACAGGGCTTAGGCAGCATTTTGTGCTTCCCAACCTTATTCCCAAATGCCTCACAGTGTCAGATAATAGAGTTCTCCAGTCAATTCTACTCTCTCTCCTGCTATTATTTATTATTTAAGAAAAACAGGCAAGGGAGAAGAGATATATTTTCCACTGAGGTTTGAGGAGAGATTAAGAAGGAATGAAGCAGAGAGGTGAAGGGGAGGCTGAGAGAGAAGTGCCCAGCATTGCATCCAGGATAGCTTTTACTGGGACTCTGGGAGGCCACAGAATGTATGACAAGTATCCAGGTGGGAGGGATGGCAAAGAGATAACTTTTCTGGGAGACACTGGGAGAAAAAAGAGAAATGACATGCTTGGTCTCTATACAGGGACATTAGCATTATCAGTATGTCAACACTCTGTATGGTGTTGGGGCCAACCTCTCCTTGGCTTATTCCTATTTTAACCTTGATTGGAAAATTTATGATCTTTAGTGGAAGCTGATATTCAATCCCATTTAGTTTAGCAGTAAACTTTGTGTCTGAGGGGAGCTCTAGTTCAAATCCACTGTGCCTCCCTCCCAAAGCCAGGATGAGGCCAGAGCTGCAGCCTGGCAATGGCCAGAACAAACCTTCTTTGCACAAACATTTTTAAGAACCCTTTTTTCTATGGCAAGATAAATTCTGGTTTAAAAATGACAACATTTTCAAGACAAACTGTAGGGATTTCAGAAAATAAGACTATTCTGCTGTTACTCAGCTGCAGCCTGAAATCATTTACATCCATCTCATGCTGCTTGGTTTCCAGGGTCTGTTGAGATGACAACCCCATCTCATGCTGCTGTAGGCTGCTGAGCAGAAGCCTCTGCTGAGTTTAAGTAAATGCATAAATGATCTTCTTGGTGAACAACCTCTTAAACCCAGCTGGGCTACCTGTGCATTAAACCAGCCTTCCAAAACATCAGCACGAGCTGCACTGGAACATCAGCTCCAGCCCCTGACAGAGCAGCTGAGCCCTCAAGGAGCTGAGAAATGTGATGAGAGAGACAGAGTTAGGGGAAGGTGAAGAGGAAAAACATTTTAGGGAATGTAGAGAAGTAAGAGTTCTGATCAGGCACCACTCTAGCAATAAGAAAGATGTGTTTCCATGGGAGAAAGCCTCTCTAGTACTTTCTTGATGGGATTTTTCCTTAGAAATAATCAGTCTGAATCACAGCTTCATTATGGGATGGTTATGCTGATGGCAGGCTGGGGAAAAGCAGAGGTCTGGTGTGGAAGCAAGAGTCCCCTTTTCCCCTGTAAACAGAGCTGAAGATCAAAGGATGTTTTTTCCAGCACCATGCCATGGAGGGAGCCAGCCCCATGCTGGGAAGTGGAGCTGCTGGTGTTCCTCAGCAGAGACAACCTGAGCTGAGCCTTGTCTCCCCTGCATAGTCATCCTCACTCAGGTCTTTGCTGCTGTTTGGAAAAGGGCTTTACTGCTTCCATTCATTAATTTATTTTTGCAGGAAGCCTGCATAACCCTTTGCCTCTCAGATGGGAAAACCCACTTTTACACAGGGGAAAATCTGGTGATGGATCTGTGAAATGGTGAGTTGCTAGAAATTATTTTTAGAGGTGCAAGTGTCTTTTTCATTCTGGTATTTTTACGGTTATATTTGTAGAACACTTCCCCCTCTGTCCTGCCCTTCCCCTGTGAAGGGGACTCCGTGCAACATCACAGTTTCTAGGCAGGCTGTAATGCTGAGTGCTGAGAGATGGACAAGAGAACACACAGCTCATGAAGGACTTCATGATCTGTGATGTCTGGGTAGGCAGAACAGAATTCACCCTTCCATCAGCACGTGTCCTGCACACAGGAATTGTTATGTCTGTTCTGTAAGCAAACACCTCTGCTAACCTCTCACCCTGGAAGCTGGTCCTGCTTTTCTGGTTGGAGACTTTCAGATGTCTCTTCCAATCCAGGTTATCATTGTGATTTCAATGTTCCTCTGGAGCTGAGAAGCCCACCTTAAGGCTGGACCCTCTGGCTAAATAAACTACAAAATATCCCACTTTCTGAAGGGGAGTTCTGCCCAGATTTTGCTATATCTGGCAAGCCCCAGTGCCCTACAAGCCTAATTTTAGCTCAGTGCTGCAGGCTGGCTTCTTGTCATGGGCCAGGAGAAGGTTAATGATCATCTGGGCAGCCCTCCAAAACCAATCTAATGTTTATTCAGGATAACAGCATTGCAGAGGAAACCAAGCATGACCACCTTGCACGCAGAGCTTCCCCATCACAGCCCTGCTCCTGCAGGTGGCTCTGCTGGAGCAGCTCACCTGTGTCCCCTCTGGGAGGAGACCCTTCCCTAGGTCAGCTCAGGTCCTCATCAACATTTCCAACCCTGCCCTCCTAACCCAAACAGATGCTGTGTTTCTACAGAAATACAGTTTACCAGGCTGTGGGTCTCATGTTTCAGCAGTGGAAATATGCACTCACCGTTTTATTTTTTATTTTTTTAAATAGAACACTCCTCATGGGTCAGACAGCCAGGCTACAAAAAAATATCCATTTATTTGGATATCTGGGAGGTGGGCCAGTGGTCCCAGCCTGGTGGTGGGATGTTGTGGCCTGGATAGAAGTGAGAGGATGAGGGGCTGGTGCAGATTAGCACATGAGGAGGCACAGGGATGTGAGACAGCAGGGACTGCACCTTCTGGCAGAGGGCAGAGTCCACAAGATGGCTGTGTGCATTCATTCACCCCAGCTGCTCTTTAATGGCTTAATTTCACCCATGAATTACAGCCATTTCTTCCCACCAGCAGAGCCCCTGCAGTTATTCCATCGTGCCTTTGACACAATGTGAAAGGATGTGCAACAGGTCCATCCCAAGAATACCCTGCACCTGCAGGGAGGTGAGGACACTGATTTCTTGGGGCTCTCCTTGGGCCCCTCAGGGCCCCATGAAAGGACTGGGTATAAGCTGGAAAGCCTGAAGGCCTGAGATATGCTGTGCTAAGGGAAATATTCTATTCAGCAAGTACTCACAGACATACATGGCCCAGGAGAAATCTTGATGCTTCCCTTGGGGTGCAGGAAAAATTGTGCAGATAGAAAAAAGAGTTTTCTGAGGCAGCCCTGAGATGCTGGTACTGGCTTCACCACTAACAGTCCCAAAAGAGCTGGTTCAGGAGTGCTGGGAGGCACTGAGAGAGCATCTATTTAGCAGTGTCTCTGGAGAGCACTGGGAATGTGCCTCCTGCTACCTGAGATGGTCAGGGAGAGGGCTGGACAGCCAGATGGCCACATGTGTTTGGAGCTGATATTAATGTCTCATTTGATTATGTTTACAGCATGATTAAAAGGCTCCTAGACTCCTGAGCAGGTTTCTTTATTATGCTAAATCTAAAGAGAATACAGATACCCCACAGTGGGCTTGGCTGGTTAAACATGGTGCCAGGCAGTGTGTTTCTCTCAGGAGAAACCTGATTTCCCACTGGAGCATGCCCATGCACTGGTGGGAACAAGCAAAACCCATCTCTGCCCACAGAGGACACTCAGCTACAGGCATGAGGGACCACTGGGTTTCCTTTTTCCAGCATGCCTAAAGCTCAACCAAACAGCCTTCTACCTAAAAGTGTGTGGCCAGATGCAGAGAAGCTTGTAAAAAATGGGTTGTGCACATGCTAGACTACAAAATAAATTGGTTTTTATCTGGGCACATGCCAAACATGGTGGGAAAGCAGCAGTAGGGGCTGCTGTGTGTTAGCACACAAAGCCCTTGCTCTGCATCCTGGCTGCCCCTCAGCCAGGTCTGTGGCCACTCTCTGAGCCTCTGTGTTTCCCTGCTTGTCCAGAAGATATGGAGAGTGGAAAGAAACTTTGGAGTCCAGGAGAACAGAAGCAGGGAGCTGTGCCAGAGTTTGGATTGCCTGTCCTTTCCCCAAACATTTCCTGTGGAGGTTACCCAAGCTGAAAAAGCAAGTGAACCCAAAACACCTACCCTCTTTGGAGGATTGGAGTTTATTGTTAATAATCTACTGCTAAAGGGTAACATCTGTTTTGGACAAACTGTAATGAGATTTAAACCCCAGGTGGAGGGAGGACTTCACAGTAATAAATGACTTTCTGTATGTCTAAATAGTTTTAATTTTTTTTCTGGCAGAAATAGCTGCTTTTCACCTCAGGCTTCTTTTTGCCAGCTCTTTTTGTTTAATGATTGCTATTAATTTCCAGGGTGGCAGATGGATTCTAGGCTGGTGTAGTCTGAAATGAGGAAAAACAGCCCATGAAGGTGTGAGCTTGCCATGAATGTATGCACAGGTCACACACGCTGCTGCGATGCCATGTGTGGGAGTTTGCTTCCCAGGGGAACAATTGCTTCTTGCTCTTCCCCACTGGGATGTTTGAGCATCTCTCAGTCATAAAGGAAGGTAAATTAACATTTCTGGTCACTGCTCGTAGCTCTGCTTGTTTAGACCTTCATTTAATAAAGCTGCTGATTTCAGCAAGGGTTCGGGAGGGATTCAAACCAGCACCAAGTGCTTGGCTAAATCCAAGTGAAGTGAGCTGGAGAGCAGCACGTGGTCCCCAGAACATGGAAAGGAGCTCCCTGCCCACGGCTGGATGCTGCCAGGTGATGGGGATTCCTCCTTGAGCATGGAATAGACATTTTTCAGTGCTTTTCCTGTGCTATTTGGATTTACTTTTTTTTAATAGTGTGGGATTTCCCAAACAAACAATCATTCTCCACCCTCCAGCTGTGGTAGTAAATATCTGATGCTGAACCCAGCACACCCTGCCAAGCTCATAGTGCCCAAAGGAGGACTTTATCCTCTCTGCTACCACCTCCTCCTCAAGGAGCCTACAGAACTCATCCCAATTAGTGCCACAGAGTGCTGGGGTGCCCTCCTTTGTCTTTCCCTCCTGTGGAGCATCTCTGCACTTGGCTCAGGGGGCAGGACACAAGGGTGGCCAGGTGAGAGGCTGGATCTAGGAAGCAAGGCTGATGATGGAGCACCACATGGCAGCACCCTGCGGACAGACAGCTGTCCTGAGACCAGAGCCTGGCAGAGGACATGGGAAGGAGGGAGGGATTTATTTGCCTGGGCCTGGGTGAGCTCCTGGGGATGGAGCAAAGGGGGTAGAGATAGAAAGTGCAGCATCTCAGGTGATGCAGATAATCGCCTTTAATCTCCTGCTCAAAATAACCCAAAGTCAAGTAAAGGAGGGATTACAGGGCCTAAGCCACTGTTATTGCTGGGGTGGAACAGACTTAGGTTGCCTCTGAAGGGCTCCTGAGGAAGAAGAGGAGCTGCAGCAAACAGTGCTGGAAATGCCTCCTGGTGAGGGTGACTGGGTGGGCTGGGGACCCTCCTGAGGCAGCCCAAGGGCATTTGGAGCTGCAGGGACAGCAGCTGAGGGCAGACTGAGGAGCCTACACAGGGACCTGGTCCCAGGGAAAGAGTGTCTCAGATGCCCAGTGGTCACCTTGTCATTGCTGATGGGTTTATTCTTAGTGCAGGATCCAAAGTGCTTTATAGCCATTAATTATCCTAATGGGGAAGCAGTGCCCGTGAAACCCATTTCACAGATGGGAAACAGAGCCCAGGAGGAGCTAAATGAGCTACCAGGTACTGGGGCAGGGCAGGAGAGGTGGCCAGGCCCTGCCCCCCCACCTCCCTCCCATTTTAAGGGGCCTTTCCTTGGGTGTGTGCTCCCATCAGCTGTGAGGCTGAAGGCTCTTCCTGCCCTTTGCCAAAAAGCCAGAGCTTGGCTGCTGTGCTGCTGCCAGGGAAAACTGAGCAGCAGAGCCTTATCCATCAGCTCCTGGTGATGCCTCTGAGATAGCAGCAGCACAGGGACTGTGTGAGGCAGGATTGCACTGGGGAGGGAGCAGAGTATGCTCATTTTAATGAGCCTGTCCCTGCCTAAAGGAGAGAGAAAGCGAGAGGCCAACCTGGTTTAATAAACTCTGGCATGCGGATTTAATCAGACGGATCATTGTTCCCCAGCACAGGGATGAATATATTAAAAAAATGATTCAAACTTTTCCCCTTTGTTTTTCATTTGTATTATGTGCTGTGGTGTGATAAAACATCCTGGGGCCAACTTGCAAGGCAATAAAAGAGAGCGTGGAGGAGAGGAAGACATTGATCCATGCGAGCGAGCACAAGCACAGTGGGAAGGAGGCTGCTGGCAGGCAGGGCTGGGAGAGAGGGGCTGCAGCATCCTCAGCCCCCAGCAGAGCCCCAGGGAAGATGTGGCTATGGGGGCTGACCTGCTGGCAGCTCCCTTCCAGAGATCTGAGATGACTAAGAGCAGTTTGAGTCCAGCACTAAAAGCAGCTGCCTTCAGGCATGAGGCTTCCATCTCACCACAAAAAGATCTGAGCACAAGAATATCCCCACACCCCTGCCCCAGGAGGGAAGGAGGGACAGTCCCCACCTTTCTACAGGGACACCAGCACATGGATTGTGCTGGTGGTGTCTTTTGGAGTTAGGTGGCACTGAATGGTGCAACAGCACAAACTTTCCTCTGGACTCTCCCCTTCTCCTTACCAGGAGTTGTTTCATCACTGCCTCCACGTGCCAGGGGATCTGGTTGCTGCTCATTAATTTAGAGAACCAAATAGCTGTGGTTGCAAAGCTGCAAACTGCACAGCTGCAAGGCAAAGGCTGCTCCCTGTGTGAATGCCACACCCCTGTGCCTCTGACTGCCCCTGGGGACAGCAGGCACTGCTGGGAGGCACAGAAAGGTCCTGATCCAGCACAGCAAAGGCAAACTGGGTCTGCAGGCAGCCCAGGTGGGATTGTGTCAGTGTGTGCCTCAGCAGCACCTGGCTCTGGCCTTGCAAGGCTCTGGCTACGTGGGTGGGAATAAAGCCAGCTTAGACAAAATAGTCTTTTGTACTAAATCCTGGACAGACCACCTGGAGCTGTGGACAAGGACAGAGCTCAGGGGCCTCAAGATGCCTCCATGGAATTTACCTCCTTTGCCCTGCCCGAGCTCACTGTCCTTGGCTCAGGCTTAAATAACCCCCAGCCCTTGCTCTGCTCACCCTTCTGTGGCCCATCAGGCTGCTTGCCACCCTGAGACACAAAATTGGCTCTCCAAGGGTGGGACAGGGCACTCAGCTGGGTTTTTAACCTCTCCCCCTAGTACTAAAGCCAGAGTTGTCTAGCTGCACTAGAGAGCTCCCTGGCAGGTGACAGATGGGCATTTGGCTGAAGGCAGCCCAGAGGTGTTTTTGGGGGACCACAGGACCCCCTGCCAGAGCAAAGCTGTGCCTGACAGGTTTGACTGGCCCTAGGACAGAGATGGGGCTTGTGATGAGAACCCAGGAATTACTTTTTGCATCCTTCCTTCAGGATGGATGACCACCAGGAGCTGCAGGGCTGTGGTAATGCTTAGAGTAGGGGGAAAGGCATCTCTTCCCTTGGAAAAGATTTCTCTAAACTGTGCCATTGACCCATCTACTGAAGAGTCACTTATGGCCACTTGGTGTTAAGTATCACCAACTTTGGCTTGTAACACACCACTGTGCTGCTGCTTCATTGCTTCATCCATTACTGTCCATAAACACTAATAAATAACCCTATTTTCATTCCCCCCATTGTTTAAGTGGTCATTAATTGTAGTTTATATGCTGTCTTTGTGTATTTGTGTACGATAGCTTCTTCATGATTCCTTGATTAACTGTGATTGATCGTGTATTTTAAAATCAATTAAAAGTTTCAACACTAAAAGGTAGAGTCTTTAGCAGTAATTCTCCAAGACATTGCCATTTATAATGGAGCTATGGTAGTGCTGGGATCCATTAGTGTGGCAGGCTGTGATCTTTATTTTCCACATTTATGCAAACAGGTAAGTGTGAGTGTGCACGTGGCTGTGTTGGGTGCGGGAAGGCAGGAAGAGGGTGTGGGAAAGAATCAGCTTCTCACAGGGTTGCTGCCTTTTGTGGGTGACCAGGAATCACCCACTCCCTTCCTTAAAGCACTAATGGAAGGGCTGAGCCCCTGGGCCCCATCCTTTCCTTGCACTGTGTATTAATTTTCTAATTGTAAAGAGGTGCTGATACCCTCAGCTGAAGGGGGCACAAAGTGGGCTGGGTGTTCTTTGCAAAGCTGCTTTAGTGAATGCCCCTGTGCCCTGCTGGGGTGCAGGTGAGGGGCATGAGGGAGGATGGGGAGGGCTGGGAAGGTCTGTGTATATATATAGCATCTTTATAGCATCATATTATATAGCATCATATCATATAAGCACTGGATTACACCAGTGCTTAGCTCCTTGTATTGCTGTTCTGCTGGGGAAATGTGTGTCCAGCACCAGGGCTGGAGGAAGTGGGCTCAACACGATGCTGCCTTGTCCTGTAAACCTGAATCCTGAGTGTTTATGCCTCTGTGCACTCTGTGACTCCAGGGCACCTCTGCCCAAGCAGTTTCTCATGTCCCATGCAGAGAATTAGGGGTGGGGAAACCACAGAAGAGATTTTGTGCAGGTGCTCTGAGGTGGGGAGCAGATCCCCAGGGCCCAGTGGGAAATCAGGGCCTTGTAATGGATCCCCTCCTTGCCCCCCATCCTCCTGGCTGTGTGCCTGCTGCCAGGGCCCTCCCAGCCATCTGCCAGCTCAGGCAGAGGATTCCTGTGCTCTGATCTGCTCTCAGACATTTGTCACCCACCCCTCTCCCAGCTGAATGATGCAAAAAATGCCTCAGCGCCCCAGTACAGCTGCTGGGAGCACCTGGAGAGGAAATCACCAGTCCTGTTAAATGATGGGGGGACTATTTTGTGCAAGCCCTGGAATGGGATCACCCTGTTGTATTAACTTGCCTGCTTGCATTGATGTTAATGAAATAAAGAAATATAATGGTTCCAGACTTTTAAACTTCTTATAGCTCGATTTGCATAATGGCCACTGCTACTCTGAACAGGAACTGCTCTGTCAAAAAATATTGTTCCAGTCCTCTATCATTCAGCTCAATGGGAGGTGCAGATTGGCCCACAGGAGCTGTTTTTCGCTGATGGAGTGGAGTTTGCCTAGTGCCGACCATAAAAAGCTAATATTAGCACGCAATCCAATATTGTAAAAAAGAAATTGGTTAAAAGTTATAGATCAATAACTGTTAACGTGGCTCTATTTTTCAGACAGATCATGTTTGCTGCTGCCTGCTGATGGGGAGGCAGGCTCCCTCCTGCTGGCTGAAGCAACCCCAGGGTTCCTCCTCCTCCTTGGAGGAGCCTGGAGCTGCCAATTGAGGCTCAGCTGTCCCGGGAGCTTCCTATGCTGCAGTGTTTCTTGTGGAAGTTTGTTCCCCTGGACTATGAAGTGCTGGTCTGGGCTGCACATTAGCCTTGTCTCCACCTTCTTGCACATCCTCAGATCCCCTCTCCTTGATGCCCCACAGCAACCCCACGGGGTGCCTTAGATTGTCACTCCTTGATTACCTAGACCCCTTCTCCTCCCTGCCCTACATCACTGCTCCTTGATTATCCACATCTCTGTTCTTTGATGCCCCAGATCTCAGCTCCTTGATTACCTACATCTCTGCTCCTCCATGCCCTAGATCTCTTCTCCTTGATTATCCCAATCTCTGCTCTTTGATGCCCTAGATTTCCTCTCATCAGTGCCCCAGATCTCTGCCTGCTGCCAACATGGTGTCTCTCCCTGCAGATGATTCCTGCAGTGCTTCCAGCTCTTCCAGAGCAACTGGATACTCTCACCCCTGTGGGGAGAAGGGTCTTGGCATGAGTCTGTCCCCTCCCTAAAGTGAGGTGAGCATCCCTCATCTCACTGTGTGGATTTAAAGTGTGTTGCCCACGTGGCAGGGGCTTCTCTCCACACCAGAGTGTGTTTAGGGAGTGCAGACCCAAATCCTCAGCCACAGGGATGGGGATGGGAGTGTGCAGGAGCAGGGGACCAGCTGAGCACCACCAGCCAGTGTGACAGGGGCCCTTTTGCCCCCACTGACCTTGGGCTTGCCTCTGATAGCTCATTACAGCCTGCCTTTGATCACTTGCCTCTTCCCTGCCCTTTATTGGAGATGCTGGAGAGCTTTCCTGACCAATATCATCAAAAAGGACATTTTTACTTCCAAAATATACAACTTAATTAGAACTGTGAAGGGAGAGAGCAGCCAGTCCATAAAAACACCTACTCTGTGGCAATCTGTACTGATTCTGTGGGAACTGGGAACAAGGGACTCCTGGTTTTCAGAGGGAACAGGGTGGTTTCCCAAATGTTACAAATACCACTCAGGTCCTGGACAGAAAGGGGCTCTTCCACTACAAGAGAAGGGTTTGGTGTGGAAATGCCCTCACCTACAGTCAAACATGCTTTGCTGAATTGGGACCCATTGGAAGCATGGGCTGAATAGCTGCAGGCAGAAACAGAGAGACCCTCATCTAAATCAGCACCCTCAAACACACCTTCTGGTGGAATGCCTGAATATCCACAGCCTTGCTCACACTCTCACTGAACTGGGACCATTTCCAGCTCCCCAGGGCCATCTCCCTGCAGGCAGCAAGGCAGCCCCACCCCATGGCAGGGCAGGAATGTGTTTGCATCCAGCTGCCAGGACCTGTGGGTAGGACCTGTGTGTTTGCATCCAGCTGCCAGGACCTGTGGGTAGGACCTGTGTGTTTGCATCCAGCTGCCAGCTGTGGGCAGGACCTGCCCAACAAACCAGCTCCAGTCATCCCCATCTCTGCAGCTGCCCCATCAAACAGCTGACACCTTAAAAATTGATGGGGTTCATTTCCTGCCTCTGTGCACTTACTTGAAGCACCAGCTCTGCCATTACCAGCAATGTCCACATTAATTACTATCATACCCAAGTACCTTGGCACAGCTCCCCTGCCTGGAACGCCTGTCCCAGCAGTGACCTGCATTTCCCTCCCCCTGGGACCTTGGGCATGACTGGGATTTCCAGCACTGAGCAAAGCTGATGCTGTGATAGCCCCTGGGGAGGAGGACAGGCAGTCAGGCTCTGGTCCAGGCTCACCTGAGCACGGGGGGCTCCTTCACCCCTTGCCTCCCTGAGCAGCAGCAGCAGTGCTGCCCCATCTCTGGGGCATGGGCTTTTCCACGTGGCATAAACAATTTAAATATTCATTGGGGACTGACTCTGTGGCTGGGTGGTGGAAGCATTTCTCCTGGGATCATCTGGAGTCCCTGCACTGAGTCCCTTCAGCTTCCCACTATGGAGTCCTTCTGGACAGAAACCTCCAGTTTCTAAGGAAAAAATTCAAGTCATGGAAAAAGGCTCAACTCACTCTAAAAGCAGCTCCTGAGGGACGGAGACAGGCTTTTCAATGCTCTGTTGGCTGCAGAAAATTGAAAATCTCATCTCTTTTGCATAAAATGCTGATTAACGACTGCTAAACACAAGCACATTTTAGACAGTAAAAGGACATGCACAAAAGAGATAAAACACTAGAAATTATGAGGTAATGGGAGTCAGCAACTGAAAGGATCATCAATAAAGCTCCTTCAGCATGGACAGAGTTACATCTAACCCAGGTACCACACAGCCTAGCCAAAAGTCTGACCAAAAGCGTGCTTTGAATGCATGAGCACACCAAAATCAGGACCTGCAAGAGACTGACAAACACAAGAGAACACAACATTCATTTGAGATGCTTCATTCCTGCCTCTTGCTATTCACCTCAAAACCTCATGGGAAACACCAAGCCCACAAGCAATAGCTCTCCAGAAAAAGGTCTGTGAATTATCATGGGTCACAGGCTGAACATGAAGTATCCGTGTCGCATCAAGAGGCAGACAGAGCCCTGGGATGCACGAGTGCAGTGAGGCCCAGGAGCCTCACAAAATCATCTCTCTGATCTGTCCAGGCCTCGTGAGGTCTACGCTGGAACGGATTCTGGTATTGGCAGCTCATATCAGAAAGGAGGTGGCGCTGCTGTAGGCAGCACAGAGCTAACAGGATGATCAGAGGTCTATGAGACATGACCTACAAAGAAAGATTGAAAGAACTGGGTTATTTTGCCTAAAAGAGATGATGGAAGAAGAGATGTGATAACAGTTTTCAAGTGCTTAAAAGGCTGCTGCTAAGGGGAAGAGAATAATCTGTTCTTTATGTCCATGGTGGACAGGACAAGAAATAATCAGCTTAAATTACAGCAAGAGAAATCAGGTTAGACTTGGGGACAAAAACAGGCTCCTGGAGCAAGGCAATGGTTACCTGGGAGGTGGAGGGGCTCTGTCACTACCAACACAAAAAAATGCTGTTTGGGGACAGGCTGGCAAACATCCATGGGGAGAAGGGGCTGTCCTGGGGCAGGGCTGCACCCTCTCCATGCTCCTGTGGTGCCTCCAGCACGAGTCTGGAGCTCAAAGTGAGATCATCCTGCAGCAATCACTTCAGCTGGCTGGACAAATCCCAAACATTTTGGCTTGTGAGAAGATTCAAGATAGCAAAACTTGATTTGGTAGCAGACTGGGGGCACAAGTCAATGTTGTGGGTTATTTTTCTTGCAGTAAAGAAATACTTCAAAATTGATTTTCCTTTTCCCTCTCATCTCTTTCAGTCACTCGATTGTAACACAAACGAAGCGGAGCATCCCAGCCACGCCACACAGCCAGGCTGAAATGACACCATCCAAATGAAACCTGTTTGATAATGTCCTTGCTGAAAACAGCAATGAAGCCAATCTCCCTCCTCCAGACAGCCGGGTGGGGTTGAATCACCAGTTCTGAGTGCACAGACTTGCCTGGAGAGGTTTTTCAGCCAGCTCACAGGATTGTTGCCACCCGAGAGACAAAAAGGAAACAAAACCAGGGCCCCTTCCAAGCCAGCTGTGCCCCCAGTGAGCAGCAGCCAGGATGGGGGATCCACCACAGTGTCCAAGAGCTCCATCCACCTCCACCTCCACTGTGCTGCTGAGCATGCACCTCAGGGCTACTGATTAAGAGATTCTGTGTTCTCCTGAGGAATTATTATTACCCCTGGGTTCCAAGAGCAATCTTTTATCTTAAAAACCTGCCTCCTAATTCATTTTATATTTACCCATAGAATCTTGGCCGGGGTTTCTGAGAGTTGCAGGGTTTTTGGAAAGGCCAAGTTTTAAATGGAGCTGACTCAGCAGAAGCTAGCTTGATTGAAACCGTGCCTGTTTGAGTTTATTCCACTCCTGGGCAGGATTGGAAACAAAGCAGCAGAAAATGGACTCTTCCCAGCTTTGTTTTCTCCACAGGCTCTTGGCTATGTGCAGCAAATGCTGTTGCTGACCCACAGGGCTGGGACTGAAGTGGAGGAGAGCAGAAGAGAGCTGGCAGAATCCCTGCTGTATATCCCATATTCTATTGATTTAAAGTTTAATACTGTTGAGATAAGAATCAAAAAATAAAAAGAAGAAAAATGAAGAAATAATGAAAAAATTAAAACCCTGCAATTAATTTTCAGCCTCGCTGCCCAGCATCAGTCTCAAGGAGGGGACTGGGGATGCAACTAATACTTAGATTATTAAAATATCTCTCCAGTTCCCCCCAGATATAGGCAAGCCCTGCCATGGGGAACATGGTGCCAGTTCTTTCCCACACTGCAACAGCAGCAAACTGGGGCTTGAAGTCATTTTAACATTGCCCATGCAGCTAAGCCTGCTTCTGCTTTCCTTTTCCCAGGCTGTGGATCCTTGGCTGTGCCTGTGGCACAGTCTGACATCTGTCCACAATGGCAGCACACCCTGTTTGTTGATGTTGGTGGGGCAGTGCTGTCCCAAGCAGGTCTTGCCTGGAGGATGAGTGTCCCCTCCACAGCCTGGCCTTTTTCTCAGGTTCTCCTCCTTCAAGAGCTGGAACTGGAAAGAGAAGGTGGATTACAGAGGATGGCCAAGCTGCCATGCCAATGTAGCCCTGGGGACTGCAGTTGGATCCTGTCCCAGGTGAACCAAGATTCCTTTAAGGAAAAATTCATTTTAGGCTGAAGAGAAAAATATAAAAGTGCTGAAAGTCGACCATCTTCTCCTACCTTGGAGAGTGCCTGCTTCTGATGTCCTCACTGCTATGAGGTGCCTGAGTGACAGCCAGGCTATGAAACACAGCCAAGGGGTTTTCAATTGACAGCTCATTTCATGTACAAGCAAAGCCTGAAAGACAGTCCAGAGCTTCTTAGCAAGAGCAGGCTAATAGCTGAGTACACAGCAGAGACCTAATGAGAACACCAGTATCTGCTAACTCCAGCCTCATTCAGAAAGCCAAGAATATGGAACTTGTCACTTAGTGTCCAATGGCCATAACCAACGTGCCAGTGGAGGTGGCCAGAAAGAATAATTCCATAAATTGGCAAGGTGGCAGCTGCATTCATCAGCTCTAACAAGAGCTGGTCATCCATAAAATCCAGCAGGATCAAAGACCAGTTCTTCAATGCCAGTGCTATTGCCACCTTTAAAGTGTGGGTGGAAATATGCTTCGAATTTGCCAGCAGCCCCAACAGATGTGTCTCTCCTGTCAGACAGAAATATGGGGGATTTGGAGCCCCTGGGCCACCAAAAGTTGTGCAGTGTTATCCATGCAACAGCTAAGGAAGATCACTCAATACATAAAGATTTTAAGTCAAGGGATTGATGTTAATTATGGACCAAAACATTTAATAGCCCCTTTCACTTCCGCAAGGCATTTTTTTAATTAAAAAATGATATATTGCACAAAAGGGGGAGAAAAAAAGGAGATAAATAATTGAAGATTGTTTTATTCCAGAACAACCTGAGGCAGGGAAGGCAGTAAAGAGATGATGTGCTGGGGAGGGTGATGGCAGCACCACAAGCCATGAACTGGTGGCAGAGGAAGCCATGAGGGAGCAGTCCCATCACACTGGGAGGAGGTGCCCAGGGAAGAGAAAAACAGCCAGAAGCAGGTAGGGGGAAACCCAGGTCAATCTTTTGGGCACCACATTGGCCTGCCCTTACCTGTTGAATCTTTAGTTTGTGCTGCTGAGGACTTGGTTCCAAACCCTTCTTTCTGAGTCTCTGTCAGGCAGCCAAACCCCCAGAGTGGAAATGAGTCAGGAATAGGTCAGGGATGAAGAAAATCTGAGACGTCTGGCTCTGACCTCGCTCTGGTTTTCATTCAATATTTAAAGGTGGGTTTGAGCAGGAAATAGTCTGTGCAAAGGGAAGGTCCTCAGCAGAGCAAACCAGCACTTCCCCTGCCTTGGGCAGTGCCCATCAGCTGCTGGTGCACAGGGAAGGGGGCAGCAGGAGGAGCAGCTCCAGGTATGAGGCTGGTACTGGACTAACTCAAGGAAAGAGGAAGAGAAATGGGATGGAAATGTGGCCTGGGGCTGACTAGGAAAACTCAGTGCGACTGTAAAACTGGAAGTATCAGGAATATGACACCAAAATCCCTGGCCATGGATGGACTCAAGTCCTCCTGTGCCTCCAGCTCTGAGCCTTGCTGTTGTTCTCTTCCTTCAACTCTACAAGGGGAATAATATTATTCCCTCCTCACAGGGTTCTGAGATGCTCAGTTACTATGGTGATGGGGCCATAAAAGTACCAAAGATAGCAAGAAAATAATAATATCAGACATGGTAGGAGCCAAATAATTGCATTTAGGGCACGCACACAACACAAAAGGGAGAGCCACCTCCATTCACCACGGCTCTCAAACCCCAAAGACACAACCTTTGTTGTACCAATGGGCTCTCAGCCTATTTAAAGGGCTAATTCCCAATTCCTGCAAATCCACTCAGTGCTGGGAATGGTCACCACTGACTGCAGCTCCAGCACTGGTCCTGCCTCTCCCCAGCTCCAGCCAGGAAGAGGGGGGAGAGCAGGGCTGGATGGCCTTGGCCAGTGGAGAAATCAAATGTTCCTGGCACCACCTGTGTAACACAAAGTGCCCACAGGTGTTTGGCCAGTGCCCTGTGTGACCAGCTGAGCATTCTCTGCCCACAGTGGTGAGTGGGCCCACACAGTGCCACTGACAGCTTGTTCCTTTGTCTCTGCTGAGCACAGCGCCTGCCTCATTATTTTTTTTAATTTATGGGGTTTTAATTGAAAAAATTGTGTAACATCTGTGGCTGCTTCCTAACACCTGTGTGAGACAAGGCTGATTTTCAGCAGTGATTGTCACAGCATTCTCATCTGGGCAATGCTGAGTCAGTGCTGTGTGGCCTCCTCTGAACTGCTCAGGCAAGAACCATCCTTGGATGGTGTGTAATTAACATGTGATGGAAAACAAGGTGCTGAGGAAATAAATATGAAAGACATCCCTTTAAAAAGGGAAAAGCTTGGCATCACCTGAACAAATGCTGCTGGCACTCAGGGGGAGAGCTGGGCTGCCAACCCAGCTCTGGTGCTATGGTAAGAGGAGGTGGCAGAGGGGATTTGGCCTTTTGGGCAGTGTTTGCAGCGCCCCACTTCTTGCTGGGCATGCATTCTGTGGCCCAGGAGCTGCCTGCTCCCCGAGGGGGGCACGGGCAAGGCTGGTGCTCCTCTTGCAGCCCTTTGGAGCAGAGTGGGCCACAGCAGTGCCAGCTCTGGGACCGGCAGAGCCCAGGGGGCTGCTGGCAGCAGGAACACAAACTGCCCTTGTGCCATTGACACAGCTGCTCTGGGCACCTGCCCTGCCCACTCCTGCTCTGACAAACATTTGCACATTTGCAGCAGCCCAGATGTGCCTGGGAAATGTCACCCCCCGTGCTGGGGCACGAGGAGCTGCTGCAGCCCTGGCTCTGCCAGCTGTGCACAGTGAACCCAGAAGGCAGCAGGCACCCCCAGATGGCTGAAAGCCCAGAATTCTTCTCCTTCACTGTCAGGTCTGGAGGCCCAGCACTGCCCAGGTAGTTTTTGTCATGAGTAAAAGGATTCTGAAGCTCACTGCTGGTGCTGCCACCCAAATCCTCACGATTTTGACAGCCTTGAGTGCTGCGTACCGAAAGCTGCCTCCCTACAGCATCTCCCAGGGCTTGCTGTGCAGGTGCTGGCTGTAACAGCCTGGTTGCTCAGGAAGCACAGAGCAGCCTGGGAGGCTTACAGGTGCCTCTTACATTTCTACATGCTCATGACAAAGCTGCTTGGTAGCATGAGTGAGCGAGAAGCACAGCTCTGGCTGTGCACAGACTGAGGTTTCTTCCTTGCAGGAGCCTCCCTGTACAAAGCTGGAGGAGGTTTTATCCACTGCTCACAGCTCTGGGAAGCTCAGGCTGCCCTAAAATCCTTCTTCCCACTGTGACTTGGTAAATAAATAAAACCCTGTTCCCTGCTGAGCTCAGTAATGGCAGCAGGGCTGCCAGGGCAGCAGACAACCAGGGCTGGCAGGTGGAAAGCAGGGCCAGCTGAGCAGGGAAGGAAGGAGCAGCAGTGCAAACATTTCAGTGTCCTGCCCCTTGTCACTGCAGCTTGGCAGCACCCCTGTGCAATGTGGGCTTTTTGAGTAGATTGCCCCCTGCACATGCTGGGAGCAGCCCCCACTGCCCTCCCCTTCAGCACAGGACCACCACCAAGCCCCCTCCTCCCTCACTTGGGCTGCCCAAGAATTCCCCTCATCTCTCAGGGCACATTAAAAATCAATGTAATTACACAGCAAACATTAATTATGATCAGAAAATGCAACTGAGAGGGATTGATCTGGAGGAGGGTGGCAGCTAGCCACCAAATTACCAAACACCAAATCAGTGGGGTTGGTCCAGACAGCAAAGCTGACATGATTGTCATCCTCAGTGACATGTGGCTTGGCCACCTCAGTCTCTGGTTCCTTTCATTGGCTCTCCCAGTTTGTGGTGCAAGGCAAACTGAGAAGTGGATAAATCTGTTTGTAGACATATCTATATCTATATCTATATCTATATCTATATCTATATCTATCTATATTTATCTATCTATATCTATATCTACATCTACATCTACATCTACATCTACATCTACATCTACATCTATATCATCTATATCAACATCTATATCTATATCTATATCATCTATATCTATATCTATATCATCTGTATCTATATCATCTATATCTATATCTATATGTAATTTGTCTGTAGATATATCTAGGTGCCTCTGGTAGGGCTGCTAAGAGGACGTGAGACAAGAGAAAGCAAATTGCTTGTCTCAACCTGGTAATCCCAAGGACACGGCTAATCCTGCTTGGGGTGAAACTTCACCCCTGCTGTGGAGGTGACCTCCATGCAGATGCTTCCTCAGTTGGTTGTTGAAGCTCTCCTGGGGACAGGACTCCCACACACCCCCTTTACAGCCTGCACAGGCTCTCAGACAACCTTGTCCTTAGGAAGCTTTTCCTGAGCATCTAACCCAAGACTCCTGGCTGCAGTTTAAGCCTATTACAGCTTGTCCAACCCTTGACCAATTGATCAGCATCATTTTTCTAACTGCTTTTTTCCACCCTGATGAATGTTACACATCCTACCTCCAGTTGTCTCAGTCCTGGAGCACAAACCAGCTCTCTCAGTCCATCTTCCCTGGAGCATGTTTTCAAAACTCTGCGAACTCACTCAATTTGTCTGAATCTTTCTCAGAGTTGTGATGCCAAGGCCTGGAGATATATGTCTCCAGCTGATGCATCACTGGCACTAAATGGAGCCAAATAAATTACCTCGCTGCCTTCTATCTGAAACTATTAATACATCTGTGGGCAAGATGTGCCTTTGCTCTCCCTTTCTCAAGCACCAGGTTATTGTCTGCTGCTCACTTTGAGGGCTGCTCCATTGCTTGAGCCACTCTCCTGCTGGCTCACCAGTCCTTCCCCATCTTATATCTGTGATTTTGATATTGCCTTCCTAAGTGCAACACTTTGCACTCGACTTTATTGAATTTCAGTGTATTGATTTCAGGCCATTTCTCCAATTTATCAAGATCATTTTGCTCAGAGGAATCTGGCAGCAGCTTGTCTTATATCTGCTCTGTTGACAAAAGGTCTTTAGACCTCAGGGCTATCAAGCCAGAGCTTTGCATTAGTCCTGAAAATAGTCAGAAAGAACCACATGGGAGGCATGGGGACAGTGGCAGGTGGCAGTGACAGACTGGCTCACACAGAGCAGCCCCACGCTGCCATCTCAGCCAGGCAAGGAGCAGCAGCAAGAGCAGGAGACAGGAGGAGCAAGATGGAAATGCTAATGGGTCCCCAAGGGTGAGAGCAGGGATACCTGCTGAGAGATGCTGGGGCCCTGCTGCAGCCCTGGGGACAGCCCTGGAGCAGGGGGATGGAGGGAGATGGGCTCTGGGATTTAATGGTGCCTCTTTCCTTTCAGGTCAGCATCTGATGAGCTGCCCTGTTCCCACCTGAGGGCTTGCCAGCAGACTGGGACAAGCCCTGCAGCACCAGGCATTAATGGCACTGTCTGGGGACAGAAAAACTGCAGTGAGATGGAGACAGAAGTGCACTCTGGTGAGCACAAACCAGGTCAGATGGCTTTGTTGTTGCTATTATTATTATTATTATTATTATTATTATTATTATTATTATTATTATTACCACCCAGAGATTGGAGTGCTCCACTCCTCAAGGCACAGGAAGAGTCTTGGGAAGCTGCTGCTTGTCCTGGGGTGGAAGGAGCAGCTCCCAACCCTTCTGCTTGGGCACACTGCAGGAGCACAAGGCTTTGGACAAACATTATGGCTACACAGCAGTATCCACCTTCCCACCACACTCTCCTTCCTCTACTTCTCCCACCACCCTGCCAACAGCCCCTTCCTGTGCCTCCTCCTCCTGCCCCTCAGGAGGGCTGCAGTTCAGTCAACAATTACCCACATACCGGGGGGAATTTCCTGGAAAACCTTGCAGCAGAGCACCTCCTGCAGAGCTGCTTCCTGCTAAGGGCCCATTCCCCTGTGGAGGGCAGGTGGAGCAGCTGCTGGCACCGTGGGGAGGCTGGGGAAGCAGCGGGAGAGAGCTGGCACAGCCCTGGGGCTGTGGTGGAGGGGCTGGAACAGCTTGGGAGAGGGCAGTGGAGGTGGTTGCCTTGGGAAAAGCCTGGCAAGACTCAACTGGAAAAAAGACAGCAAGGAAGAAGGAGCAGAGCTCCTCTGGGTGCAGAGGTCATGAGGAGAGAAGAGGAGCAAGGTTTGGGTGAAGCCCTGGCAGCCACAGGAGCTCACCTTGGCTCCTGGCATGGAAATGATGCAGACACAGATGTGTGATAAGCTCTGCTCTGCGCACGCTTTAAAATCTAAGTAGCTTATGAATAAGTAATAATCCCTTATTCCCAGAGCCATAATCTATATTTAATTAAGAAAATAACTAAATGGTGGCAGTAAAAGGGGCTGTGTGGGGAAATGGAGAGAGGAACACTGTCAGATAAGCTGCAGTGAGAAAGGGAACAAACAGGAGCCTCAGCAGGGCAGAGGCAGCAGGGCTGTGGCCTCCAGCCTGGCTGCAAACACAAGGTAACCTGGCCTTCAGAACACCTGTCTGCAGCAAAGCCTGCCTCAAGAAGCTTCTTGGGCCAACAGGTGAGCTGCAGTGTCCAAGAGGGACTCAGTCATTCACATGCAAGTGTGAAATTTCCTGCTGTCCAGTGGTGCTGCACTGTGCATGGAGGGCCAGGCACAGAGGAGCCAAAGCAGCCCCCACACCCTGCATGGGAGCATCCAACAAACACCTTCAAAGCTGCCACAGCAGAACTGTCTTACAGCATTCCTGTGCTCAGTGTCCAAGGTCTCCTAAGGTCTGGCACTGGCACATCCCTGCAGCTGAGCAGCACACAGGGCTGGCAAGCTGTGAGCCTGGAAGGGGCCATGCCAGCCCAGCACTGGCCAATGCCCAAAGCAGGTAGGGATGTTCATATAATGCCTGCAGGAGCTTGTCAGTGCTCTGCTGGACCCCTCAGTGCACCCCTGGGACCCCCATCCTGCTCAGTATCACCCCAGCACCCATGGGCATTGGCTGCTTTCTTCCCAGGGGTCTTTGCCATCTTGGAGCCAGTGCCAGGCCAAGGCTTTTCCCTGCTCTCTGTGCTGGGGATGGGGCTGATGTGAGCACTGAGCACTCCTACTCTAGAAAAGAGAGAAAAGATGGACATAGACAGTCCAAATACTCAGCACCTGTGTCCTCCAACCCCACCAAAAACACCTCCCAGGTACATCCCCAGGTGTTCCTTTCCCTCCTGGCACCTTTCACCAGTTCCCCAAAGCATCACTGCAGCCTTGCTCTGTTGTCTACATTTTATTTATCATTCCACCCACAGGCTCTGCAGGTGACAGATGCCCCTCTGCTTCCTTGGACTGTAGTAGTGGCAAGGACAGCACGTTTTAAAGGCTGGGTTAAAGAGAATAATAATAAAAAAAAAAAATCTCAGTCCACATACTATGCATTATAAATAGACCGTCTGGTTTTTAAATTGAAAAACAGCAATAATCACTGCTAAGAGCCTGCTGAACAAAACCAGCCTTATTACCACTGGGACAAATTCATACTTACCAAAAGAACACAAGTATTTTTTAAGCTGCTCTTGAGCTCCCTAAGTTGTTAATGCCTTGCTGCTTCCCCTCACAGAGGGCCCTGGGAGCAGAGCCCCAGCAGGGACACGTGGGCAGTGCAAAGTGGGGGCAGGAGAGAGAGAGGAAGGTGATTTGGGCAGGCTCAGCTGTGCCAGGCTGCAAAGAGAGATGCCATCAGTTTTTTAGCTGTAGTCTTTTCCTCTAACTGCTGTTTTATGGTAGGGAGACAGGAGGCCTGGAGAAACCTGGGTGGGGATGAGGGGCAGGCATGGCACAGGCTGTGTCTCAAGGGGCCATTCAGGCAGGGCTGTATTTCCACTCCTTCAAGGGACAGAGAAAAGCACAAATTTTAAAGGACATGGAATTTTGGTCCATGCAGTTCTTAGGGTAGATAGCTTTGGGACTTTGATTGTGTTTAGGGTGAGGAAAACGGCTGCAGTTATTACAGCGTATAGGTAGAGGTTGAGGAGGGTGAGTTTAGGCTTGTAGGTGATAATGATTGCTATTCAGCCTAGGTGGGAGATGGAAGAAAAGGCTAGGATTTTTCAGATTTGTCTTTGGTTGAGTCCCATTCATCCTCCTAGGATAGCCAGGATAGTCAGGAACGTAGGGCTGAGTGAGGGTGGGGTTATGTAGAGAGGGTGAGGTTATGTGCACAGAGCTCACCACCACAGCAGCTCTCCCTGTGAAGGTGCTGCTGAGAGGTCCAGGGCAGCTGGGCAGGCAGCAGTGGGAGCTGCAGGCACTTCTTGGGGTTGGATTATCCAGGGGGATAACAGAGATAACCACCCCACTTTGCCACCACAGCTGTCACACTGCTGATAGCAAAGCCAGGATGCACTGAGGGAAGTGCAGGGATGGGATCCCCCAATCTGCCTCTTCTCCCCTTTTCCTCACCAGAACAAGTGGCCAGGGCAGAGAGATGGGCCTGCAGAAGCTGCCATGGGGAGCAGGGTGCAGCCCAGAGGGATGAAGGGCATTGCTGCCAGGGCCCAGGGCTGTCCTGAGGGTGCAGAGCAGGCTGAGTTCTCACACAGCACAGACACAGGAAAGGAAAATGAAAGCAGCCCCATGCCAAGGTCCTGAGATCTTCCTTTCCTCTCTTTCCAGGCTGAGATCACTAGAAGCTGGCTGCTAAATCTGATCTGTCCTGTACTTGGGAACACTGAGGTACCACAGAAGTCATCAACAAGCTGCCAAGGTGGCTGCCAACCCAGAGCCAGGAGCATGGCTCAGGCAGGTGGAGGTAACACTCTCTCATCTGGGTTTTGGGCCCTGAATCAGAGGGCTGGCCAGCATTAACCATCACTGATGTGGAGCCAGCATCTGAATGACTGCAGAAGAAGCTCCCCCCAACTGGAGCCCTGCCTGGGCACTGTGTCAGGCACAGCTGCCAGCAGGCTCATGCAGTTGGCCTGTCCTGTGCAATGATCAGCACAAGTGATGTGGCACTGAGAGCCTGCCACAGCCCTGCCCACAGCAGCAGCTGCCCTGGGCAGAGCTCTGGAGCAGCCAGACCCTCAGGGACAGGGCTAAGTGGGTCTTCTCTCTGCTGGAGCCTGACTGTGGCCACTGGTGAGGAAGCACAGACTGGTGAGGGTGATCCAGCAAGTGATCTGACTGCTCCATGTTGCAGGCTGTCTCTTGTGCAGCATGCAGGTTCAAATGTTACAGAGAAATAAGAAAAGTGCAGCCTGGGAAGGTGGAGGAGAAAGGAAAGGAACAATTTAATAATGAATATATTATGTAGACAGGCCATGCCTCTTGCCTGCTGGCATGGATTAATATCCATAAATCAAAGAGGAAGGAACTGTTTTTAATGCTGGAGATGGATGCTGGTCCTCAGAAAATTGCTAAGGGGGCATTAATGAGGAGAGACATCTGGGAATGGCTCCAGGTGCATTGGCTGCATGCACAGGAAGGGCTGCAGTACTGCTGTCAGCTAAAAGTGATTCTGTGCTGGGGACACGTGTGGTCCATGAGGACAACAGCTCAGGGACCAGGGTGCCCATGTGGAGGTGTTGGTGAAACTGAGGAGGAAGGTGGACAATCCCTTGGCTCTCTGCTCCCCAAGGCAGCTCCCTCCCTTCTCTGCACACCAGCAATGTTGGCCCCATCCTTTGACTCTGCTCACCAAGAAGGCCCAAACAGCCCAAGTGATGGGACAGTCTGAGCTGTGGAAGCCAGGAGCCAAAGCTGGGTGAGAGGTGCCATTGCATCCATCCTGCCCCTGCTGGGCATGCAGTCACCAGAGACAGGAGTCAGGGACACCTGAGTGTCACCTCACAGCCGCCAGCACTGCCAGGACACACAGGGCATGGGGAGTGGCACCTCTTCCTGCTGTTCCACCAAGCACTGGATCGAGCAGAGATAAAGATTTGGGGCTAGAAGGACCCCTGAGGTTACATGGAGGGGACAGAGGCTCAAAGCATGGAGCATCTCTGCAATGTTCTGGAGCCCACCCTGAGGGTGGCTGGGGGTGGCTGGGCAAGGTGCAATTGCCCTGCTGAGCAAGCACAAGCCCTAAAGCATTGATCAGGGATGAGCTCCTTGGATCTTTCCCTTTCAGCAGCACAAGGCCCCTCACAAGGGGGAGATCATCCTCACAAGGACTTCAGAAGAGTGTTAAACCCAGGGCCAGTGGCACAGTGAGACCTTTCACATCCCCAGGAGGGCTCTGTGTGCTGGGGGCTGCTATCAGGAAAAGGGGAGGGTCCCTTCTGCTGTCAGTGTTTTTTCCTAAGTTGAAGGCATTGAGTGCCAGGATTTCCTTAATCACATTTTATGTGCATTTTAAAACCCTGAAAATCTGATCTGTCCTGTACTTTGGGAACACTGAGGTACCACAGAAGTCATCAATAAGCTGCCAAGGTGGCTGCCAACCTAGAGCCAGGAGCATAAGACTGGAGCTGCTGGAGGTAACACTCTTTCATCTGGGTTTGGAGCCATGTGAATAACCTGAAATCTGCACTTTTTAAGAGCATCTGCTCCTCTCCCACCCACCCTGTAATCTGGCAGGGGCTGCCTCTCATGCCTGCTCTGTCTCTGCCCTTCCTGAGACCACCTCCCTCCACTTGCACTGACCCACTTTAGGTGCCACATTTGCAGCCCAGAGGGAAGAGGCTGGATTCACAGAATGAATCTGCAGAGCCAGGGAGCCAGCCAGGGCTGGGGGAGCAGGAACAGGCTCAGGAGGCTGAGCAGGAACAGGCTCTCCAGGAGAGAGAGACACCCACAGCCATGTGGCATGCAGAGAGGTGAGAAACCTGCCAGCGAGAGCAGGGAGCAAAGGATGCTCAGAAAGCATCTGTTCACAGTATGGATGGATTAGGGGGGAAAAGGGCAAAGAAAACAAGGCAGGAAGGGGGTGAGCAAGGGAAGGGCATGGCAGAGAGGGGGACAGAGCAGTGGAAGGGAAGCTCACAGCCAGGCAAAGCCCTAAAGCCCTGCAGAGCACAGCTGCTGCTGTGCAAGTGGCACTGCAAGGGAAAGGTGTGACATGGGAGAAGGCTGGGTGCTAGCACAGGGACAATCTGCCACCCCAGAGGGCTGCAGCAGGATGGGGGATAGGAACATTGCTGGCTTGCAGGATCCTGAGGGCTGCTGGGACTGAGCTGTAGAGAAGGAGAGATGGAGGAGGCTGAGTATTAAGAGATGCCTCAGCATTTCAGGGCTTATTCAGAATGAACACAGCTCCTGCAAGGCTCACCTCATGTGATGAAGCAGCCCCAACTTCTGACAGCAGAGAAGGAGCAGCTGCTGTCCCAGGGTCCCAGCAGAGGGATGGAAACCCCAAGCATGAGATCCAGGGAGCTGCTACAAGCAAATCCATGTGGCAACATCAGAAAGCCACGCTGGGGCCGAGCTCACAGGCAGACAAGCTTAGCCCTCGGAGAGCAGGGAATTGCTGTCTGTCTGTGTCTCCCTCTGTTTTCCCTGATTTTATTGTGTTTTGTTTAATTGAATCACACACACACATGCACATAAAGCCCCAGCTCGTGGTGTAAAGTCTGTGAGGAAATGAGCAGCAAATGAAGGTTCCAGGAGGAGCAATGCTGAGCAAACACATGACACAGCAAGAGCTGTGAGCAGGAGACAGCAGAAACTGCCAGAGAGGGAAGAGGGAGCTGCAAAAAGGATTTTCCTTGGGAAAACTGAGCCCAAAGAAAGCAGAACAAGGGAAGGAGGAAAACCTGAGAGGAGGAGTGAGAGGACAGCACAGATGATGCTGGTGGTTCCTGTGGTCACTGTGCCCAAGCTCTGATCCCTGTGAGGAGCAGTTCAGAGCACAGGGAGAGAAAGCTCACACAGCTTGTGGCCAGGGGATGGCTGGGCTCAAGGGACATGGCTCAAACTCCATCACTGCTCCAGGGCTCTCCTGCCCAAACATGAGCAAAACACTCCTCTGGACCCAGTATCAGTGCACCAGGACCCTGTCATGACCAGCTCAGCCTCTCTCCTCTGGTGGGGCACTCACATCCCTCCCTCAGCTCTCAGCTCAGCCAGGACCCCATTCCCCTTCCTCTTGTCCCATCTGGTGTACAGCAGCTCCATACAAGATGCTCAGGCCTCAGGGGGATACTGGACACTGAGGAATGATGGGCACGTGGGGTGAGACCATGATATGCTGGGGGATGTGCCCCAGCACTTCCCAGGGCACTCCCAGAGCTGCTCCCCAATGGCACCATCCAAACCCTGGATGAGCAGTGCAGCCCCCAGCAGCTCCCTGTGGCCACAGGGCAGAGGGCAGGGACACAGAGGGGAAGGAGCATCTCCAGCACAGAGGGCTCTCTGTGCAGACAGCAGCTCTCTGGCCTCTCCTCTCCTCACGAGGGGCTGGAGGCAGCACAGCCCTGATCAGCCACTCCCCAGGATGAGGTGCTCTGCAGTACTGGAGAAGTGCAGGGTTAAAGGATTCTGATTCTCCTGCCCAGGCTGGCTGTGACAGCCTTCACATGTGTTCAGTCACATCCAGATATGAAGCCACTCTGAAAACCAAGACATTTATTCAAAGGAGCAGCAGCATTGCACACACATCTGCCTGTGTAAAGGAGAACTTCAAAAGGGCTGACAGTCACAGAGCCCAGCAGTAACCTTTGGCTAATTAGCTGTCTTGATTTTCTTGCAGTTTATTTTTATACTTCTTGGGCTCTGAAATGCATTTATTGTAATGTCAGGAAGGCCATGGTAAATATAAAGCTTTCTAGCAATAAGTATATACACCCCACTGAGCTTCTGGGGCTGACAGCTCCAGCTTGGAGCTGGACTTTGCTGAGGTTTTTGTCTTGCACAGGAATTACTGACACTGCTGGTGGAAATATAAAGGCACCTGAGGCAAAGCAGGTGTGAGCATGGAGATGGAGCACAATGAGCACAGAACAGAGGGCACCTGTAATGGTGCTTTCCTGAGGTCAAACCACAAATGAGCAGAAGAGACAGAGGGGTGAAGAAGTCTGCAGGATGCAAAGCCATGAGCCAGCTCTCCAAGGAGAGGTGAGGTCAAGAAAAGCAGGCAGCCAGAAAGGTGGGAGTGATGCTGAACCTGCAGAGAGAAGCAGGTGGGACCCCATTCTAAGCATTAAGGAAACCATCAATGGGAGCTGTGCTGCCTGTAGAAGCCACAGAGCCTTCCTGCTCCTGGACAGAGGAGAAAAAGGCCTGGAAAGATGCTTTGGTTGGATCTCAGTCAACAAGGGATTTTCGAGTCCCATTGGTGTGGAAGATAACAGTGCCTGTTGAAGCAGGTCACTGCTCCCCACCCCAGCTGTGCTTGAAGTAAGTCTGTGCTCCAGGTGTCACTGCACAGTGCCACAGACACCCTGTGACCCTTGTCAGAGGGGCTGTGACTCTCTCTGAGGCACCCAGGGCTTCCCTAACAAACACAACCCCTCCATTCCTGGCTGCCACCCCCTCCATGCCAGCAGCTCCTGCACTCCCCAGGCTCTGCATGCAGCACTGCTGAATGCCCCTTGGCCAAGGTGCTGGGCTCAGCTGAGGGTCTGCACAGCCTGGGATGCTCCTTCCTGCTTCTCCCTGCAGGGACATGCAGCCCACCCTGGCAGGGCAAGGCTCCTGCCCTGGGCACTGTGAGAACACCAACAGCTTTGCTGTCTCTGCACTGTGATCCCCAGCACAAACCACTCACTGTGCGGCCCTCCCTGGCCTGTGCACAGAGAAGATCAGTGAGAAGAAAACAGAGAAGAGACCAATGCATGAATGATCAGAAATGAAGCAGTGCTCCTCTGCCCCCAGATCTGGCAAGGAGAGCTCTGAGTCCCTGCAATGGGTGGCAGGCACCCAGGACATCCAACAGCCTCCCCCCCTTGGCTGCTGCTGCTCCTGCCTGGCTGGGTGTCAGTCCCAGGACTGCCCTGGGTACCAGCTGGGAGAACTCAGTGCCAATTAAAAACCAGGCTCTTGGAGCCTTTGAACTGCAGGGAAACAAAAGCTGTGAATTCAAACTTTGCCATTTTTTGCCCCCCCAAATGATGTCAGGAGTTGAGGAGACAGAGCAGTGCTGAGTGCAATTGCTGTTGAAGGCTGCTGGCTGTTTCTGTGTGCTTCTTGAACTCCACCAGTGCAGCTATGCTGGAGTTGGTAACTGCACATCTTTAATTTTAAGGGTCAAATCATTACAGAGTCACTCAGGGAAGTTAATAGGAAGTTTACCTTTGACTCAGCCATGTAAAATCAACAAGAAATTCCCCACTGATCACAGTGATACATGGTTCCATCTCCAATCCCAAGCATCCCTTCTACAAGTCAAACTCACATTTTCATTTTTAAACCCATTCTTCCATTCGAGGCTTGTGCTGCCTGATCAGAACCAAAATGCCTCAGATGGCTGGGCTGGGCTTTGGGACTGACTTCAGCACTCAGATCTGAGTCTCCTCACCTCTGCTGAGGCTCAAGAGTTTCAGGACTGAGCTCTCTGTTGGGATAATGCACCTGCAAGGCAAAGCATGGCTCTGTGCAGGCCCTTGGTGTGCACTTGGTTGAAAATCCCTTTGGCCTCACCAATCCCTTGGTTTAAAAGCCCTTTGTACCAAAACCCTGCACCTGGGTTGCTTTAAATGATGAATACCATGGGGGCAGTTTCAAAGCACCTTAAACATCACCAGGTTTGTGAGCAGAGCAAGGCTCTGCTGCACCCACAGTCCTAAAGCCACCCACAGGGTGATGGAGAGCAGCGAGCACTGAAGGTTTCAGTGACAGGGAAGGAGTTATTACATTGCTCAAGCAGGCCCAAGACTCACCCCTGTCAGCCCTTTTATTGCCCATTTTCCTCAGACAGATGTGTGTGATGCCTGTGCAATCCCAGCCCTCTGGCTTGGTGCAGGGATATTTTAAAGGAGTCGGTGCCACTCAGGCAGGGAGGGTCCTGAGCTCGTAGGTCATGCATATATGCCTGCATATACATTATTAAAGCCCTCCACATGACAGCTGCTGGCTGCTTCTACAGACTCTCTCCACTGATGCCTCTCTCTGAGTCACGGCTGTGTGAAGCTCCTTGACAGACCTGGAGGATGAGAGATGTGGTAAAATCCCAAACATGAGTATTGCATCAAAGGTTCTGTGGTTATCAGAGCACAAATAACATCTCCCTCACAATTTCAGGGGCAGGAGTAGTGCAAGGGCTTTCTAACCACCCTCCTGGAGCACAGGGTCCATACCCAGGGCCAGTCTGAGATGCTCCAAGGGGTGCAGTGAGGTGCTCTGTCCATGCTGCTGGCACAGGAGCTGGGCAAATCAGCAAGGAGCTGGTGGGTGGACTTGAGTGGGATTTCTCCTGCATGGAGAGCTCAGCAGTCCTCCACGCATGCCTGGCAGTGTCAGTCACTCCTGGTTTAGCTGATACACAGGACAGCCTCATGTGGGACTGTCAGAGGGTGCTGCACACTAATGGGGGGAGATTGCCCCACGTGCCTTCACCTGAGGCACTGTGCAGTGCAAAAGGAAGAGGGATGGGTGGCACAGTCCCCTCTCTCCCAGTGATCTTTCTTTTTTCATCACCATCTTTCTTATTGTCCCCAGGCCCTTCACCTGCTCTGAAGATGCTGCTGCCTCAGCCACCCAAGAAGAGTGAAGGGTACCTGAGCATCCTGATGGACACCACAGCCACTTCCAACAGCAGGTACCCTGCTCTGCCACAGGCATTCATTTACAGACACTGTTCCAAGCAATCCTTGAGCCTGGGCAGGAGGTTTTCCACCCGTGTTTTGCTGGAGCTCTGCCCTGGGGGATTGCTGTGGAATCAGCACTGGGCTCCAAGGCAGGGGGCACCTGCATGGGGAAAAGATCCCACTCTGGGAATAGACAGGAAGCAAGACATCAGGGAGGATCACAGCAGAGAGAACTCTGCTCCTTCTAACTCCATCTCTCTGCAGAGTCAGTGACTCCTCCACCATGTATTACATTTTATTCTATAAGTGCAAAGCAATTTCCATTGAGAGTAGGGACAGTGAAGAACAGAGAAAGAGGAGAATAATATCTTATCTTTCTTTAATCCCCAGCATCCCAAAGGATGCTGGTGG
This sequence comes from Agelaius tricolor, assembly GCF_023055355.1. Classification (NCBI taxonomy): domain Eukaryota; kingdom Metazoa; phylum Chordata; class Aves; order Passeriformes; family Icteridae; genus Agelaius; species Agelaius tricolor. The sequence goes on from NW_027269279.1 coordinate 5,023,135, forward strand.
CCTTTGCTTTACTTTCTATATGTATGCACAGTTAATTAGCATTACCACAGAACTGCAGGTATTCTCAGACTTAGTAGAGGGAATATCTTGTAATAGAAGGGTAAGCAAATTGTTTCTGCTGTTTCCATTACAGCCAGCTTTGATTATCCAGGGTAATGGGATAACAGGCACAAAGCAAAAACATGGATAACATGAGACCTATGCAAATTAAGCTGGGGGGGGACAAAAAAGTGATGCTGAGAGTAATGAAGGAAAGAAAGGTCAGTGATGCTGATTAAGGAGCACGGAGATCCCTGTGTTAGCACTGCCTTAAGCTCACAAATCCATACACAATGGTACCTGGGCATGGTAGTTATGGAGCAAATCTGTAGGGTCTGTCACTGTGAGAGGGAAGCAGAGACATCCCCTGCACAGCAAAGCCAAGCTGCAGCAGAGGGAGGAAAATTGCATTAATGCTGAGCATTTCAAAGCCTCTGTGTGAAGGATTTGTCATTAAAATGAATAAGATTTGGGCACTCAACCCACCTCCTCCCTACATGAGCAGGAAGAAGCCCAATTTAAAGGTCAGCATCTTAATGGTTTTCACTGCGTATATAGCAGGATAATTCCTCTCCAAACAGAAATCCAGCACCTCCTCAGTGAGCCATAGGCAGTGCTTGAAGGAGCACAAGAGCATCCATAGCTGAGGAGGTACAGGACTACAAACAGGTACAGCTTCTGTGTTAGAAGAGGCTCCAACTGCATCTCCTTGCAGTACAGCCCAAGAGGAGGAAAAGGAGCAGCCCTGGAGTTCCTCTCTAGTCCCACATCTCAGCAAAGACCAAAATCACTCCACTCTGTCAAAGGGGATGCTCAAATCCTTGGCACCAATATCGTGGAGGCAGCTCTGAGAAATCTCTGGTGGTGGGTGGATAAAAAGGGCACCAGTGGAGATGAGACAGAAAGAAGAGAGGGAGGAATCTTAGAGGAAGAACCTTCTTAATAGGTTTTATTGATTTAACCCAAAGAGAGAACAGTAGGGGGAAATATATGCCATTTAAATGTAAACCAGCAATAAAAATAATCATTAGAGTCATAATCTCAATCTGTTAGCATTTTATGTAGAGAAGATCTTAGTGGGAAATATCTTCTGAGTAAACTATTTACATTTACTTAGTATGAAGGAGCCTCTTAAATATAACTCAATCATTATCATGGACTGTTTTGCAGGGGTTGTTATCAGTACTCAGCTCTTACAAGTGCCTGATGATTTCACAGCCCCTGTAGAGCCTGACTTGGAGAAGCTGCTGGCCCACCCCAGTTGGGATCTCCTGTCCATGTTCCTGTGGATGTTCCTGTTTCCATACTGGAAATATCTCTGGGTTTCAATGGCAGCTAGGAATCAGCACTCTCAAATGGTGATGTGACTTTGTCACTGGCCAAGAAGGCTGCATCCCTTGCTCAGATCTTGTGAGCTTTAACTGAGGAAAAGTAACTTCAGAGTATGTTTCCAGGCCATGCACATTCCAGAAGAAGTGAGAACCACCTGACCATCTCTTTTAGCTTTCCCTCTTGTAAAAGGAAAGGAAAATGAGGAGTTTTCCCTTTGTGGAGGAGCTGCAGGGCTGGCAGTGAAGATGCAGGGCAGGAAGGCTTTCCTGGTGCAGGAGGGGAGATTGGCTGTGCCCACCTGTATCTCAGAAGGAGCTTTTGTGGTCAGTGTGTTTTCCCCAGACCAGCCCCCGTGGGGACACAGCCCTGCCCACGTGCCCTGGTGAGGTCACTGTCCCTGTGCCTCCCACACCATGTGCATCTCAGCCACAAGGAAAGGGATAAATACCCTCTTCTGCCTGGGGACACCTTTTAATCTTCTTGCTAGATTTTCATACACCAGTCCAGACTCCCAGCTGGGCCAGGCATGATCTCATTTAGCATCCCATGCACAGAGGCAGCTAAACCAGGGCTGGTATTTCATGCCACGCCCTGGTAGGGGCTGGGGATGCTCTCACTGATGGCACAGGGGGTTCTCACCCCCCTGCAGCAGCCAGACCTTACCCCAGAGGGGAGAACATCCCATGGAGGCAGACACCTGGACCAGCAGCCCCAGTGGGATGGGGGATGACAGCAGACAGGGCTGGGGAGCTCATCCTGCTGGTGGCAGGACATTTGTGGGCAGCAGGAGCCAGAGCAGCAGCTCTCCAGGGGCCAGGCAACAGCCAGGGTTCCACACCAGCAGCTGCCACTGGCAGAAGCCACTGCAGCTCCTGGAGTGGGTCGGATCCTGTATCCACAGCCTGGGGAGCAGGAATGGCCCTGTGTCCACAGCCTGGGGAGCAGGAATGGCCCTGTGTCCATAGGGGAGCAGGAATGGCCCTGTATCCACAGCCTGGGGAGCAGGAATGGCCCTGTATCCACAGCCTGGGGAGCAGGAATGGCCCTGTGTCCATAGGGGAGCAGGAATGGCCCTGTATCCACAGCGTGGGGAGCAGGAATGGCCCTGTATCCACAGCCTGGGGAGCAGGAATGGCCCTGTGTCCATAGGGGAGCAGGAATGGCCCTGTATCCACAGCGTGGGGAGCAGGAATGGCCCTGTATCCACAGCCTGGGGAGCAGGAATGGCCCTGTGTCCATAGGGGAGCAGGAATGGTCCTGTATCCACAGCCTGGGGAGCAGGAATGGTTCTGTGTCCATAGGGAAGCAGGAATGGCCCTGTGTCCATAGGGGAGCAGGAATGGCCCTGTGTCCACAGCCTGGGGAGCAGGTCTGGCCCCTGATGCCCTGCTCACCACCAGATCCCCACACTCACAGTGGCCCTCACGCTGTGTGGGTAATTCAGGCTCACAGGGGGGTTATTAAAATCCATTCAGAGCTAATGTCAGCCAGCTCGGTGTTAATGTCAGTGGCTGAGAGGCACAGCAGGGGTGTGTGGAGAAGGACTCTGATTTCCCCACTAGAATTTCCAAGCAGGGTGGGCTTGGCAGGCAGTGATGGGGAACGGGGAGTGGTGGTGGATGGAGGGTGCAGTGCCACATGTCACACAGCAGACAGGTGGGACTCACAGCCTAATCCCAGCAGCCCAAACATTTCACTCCATGTTTTGCTTGACAGCATCTCTCCCTGGCTGGCCATTTCAGAGGCATGTTATCTGCCAGGATCCCAGCAGGTGAGTCTGCCTGAGCAATCAGCTCTGCACAGAGCCCGGGAAGGGACTGTGGTGTTGCTCCATGTGGGACCCCATCAGCTGTTTCAGGTGGATTGGGCATCACACCCAGGTGCATTTGGAGGTTCAAACCACATGCCCCAACTTCTGCACTGACTCACAGCCTCCCAAACCTGCTGGGGTTGAAAGCAGGGCTGGAGTTTGCTCAGTTGGTCGGGTAAGTCCAAGCCATCCCCTGGATTTTGAAAAAATCCGGGTAATTTCAGGATGTGTCCAGCACCCTGCAGGCTAAGATAAGAGTAATCGGAGCTCGGGGCTGTAAGCCGATTCCTTGCATATGACGGGAAGGAATTAGCCCGGGGTCCCCGCCCTCCCTCCGGGCAGCGTTTGCACACATGGGCACACACCTGGCAGGGGGCTGAGCCACGGGACACGTGTGACAAGGGGACGGGGTGACAAGGATGCTGGGCAGGCAGCACACAACTCCCAGGGGCAGAAGAAGGGGCACAGAGAGCAGAGGAAACCTGCTCCAACCATCATCCCCAGGGCAGCTCTTGCCCCCACAACTCCTTGCACTGGCACAGCAGCGCTGGAACCCCCGGGTCTCCCTCCCAGGAGCTCCTGCCCTGCTTCTCCCCTGTTTTCAGCATCTGTTTGCAGCAGGGATTCCTCCACCTTGGCTGAGAAATACATTGCAGGCTCTTAATAGCTCATCCTGTCTGGAAGCTTTTTCTCGTGTGTAAATACAGTGTGTGTAACAGTGGCCTCATTTCCCACTATAGGAGTGCATCAGACACAGCTAAAGGTACTGAGGATGGCTTAAATGGTCCAAATTTAACATTTGGTTATGTAGGCTGAATATTTCAGTGAGTTTTTAGGTTAGAAGGTGCTGTAAATGGAGCCTGACCTCCTAGACAGTGAATTTTACCCAGGGATTTAAATCAAGTCTGACCATTAAGCTTCATCCTTCTGACAAATAAAAATTAGTCTGGTTCATAAGCAAGGGGGGACAGCTGCTGAAGGCAGACTGGTCACAAGCCACAAGATCAAAGTGCTGAACAACACCTCTGAAGGGCAGCAGATCCTGCCTGATGATACAGCACAAACCAGGTTATTTTGCTTTAGCCTGTCTGATTTGTGAAATGAGGGTAACAAGCAGTTCTGAGGTCAAAGCCAGTGTTCAGAAGCAATATTTGGTGCTGCTGTTTTCACCTAGAGAATAGCTGCTATTCAAAAACCAACGGTATTAGAGAACAGTGGAACTCTAGTGTTTGCCAGCCGTTGGCCAGACGGGTCAGTGGGGTGGTTTGGGGTGCCAGGATGATTGAGATGTGTGGCACTAGCAGGCCCAAGTCCCATCCTGTGTCCCTGGGGAGAGGGGCCACAGGGGTGGGAAGGAGCTGCATCTCCCTGCAGCTGGCATCTCGTGCCACGTGGCAGGTTACCAAGCAGCTGAGAGCAGGAGATGATTTTCTTTTGCCAGTTTTCTAATTTATCTAATGAGCAAGAAAATAAATCAAGCTGACAGTCACCCAGGTGGTTTTGGTCCTCAGCTCCTCACAGTCCCCTTGTTCTCCCAGCCCATTTTATAACAGGGTTACAACCCCAGGACACTGCACTAACTCCTGCTATAATCTTTTCTTTACCAACGTCACTTAGCAGATGGAGTCATTTAGATGTGCTCACGTTTAAATGAGTGCCTTGCCCTGAAAGGGACAGAGCTGGGGCTGCTGGCAAGGATTTTGGGATCGTTAGCCTAGAAAATGCTTAGCAGGGGAAGCAGTTGGCAGGCAGATTTCACGGACATGGCACCGCTGTCCTCTGCCAGCAAAATTACAAGGCTGAAATCCTGGAGCTGGATGGGGCCAAAGCGTTCACAGCAAACAATTTAATTGATGAATGAAGTGAATTGCCCAGGAGACAGGTTTTAGTCATCTGCTCACTGCATGAAGCTGCTTGGAGAAGGGTTTGCACAGTCAAGTGGGGCCTGGGTTGGAGTGGCTGGAATTGTATTTGGGTTCCCCCCAGATGAAGGAAGGAATGATGGATCTGACTCCATGTTCTCAGCAGGCTAATTTATTATTTTATGGTACTATATTATATTAAAGAACACGATACTAAACTATACTAAAGAATACAGAAAGGATACAGACAGAAGGCTAAAAAGATAATAATGAAAACTTGTGACTTTTTTCAGAGTCCCAACACAACTTGGTCCCAATTGGCCAATGAGTGAAAACAACCCACAGCAGAAACCAATGAAACAATCACCTGTTGATAAACAACCTCCAGATTCCAAAGGAGCAAAACACAGGAGAAGCAAATCAGATAATTATTGTTTTCCTTTTTCTCTGAGGCTTCTCAGCTTTCCAGGAGCGAAAATCCTGGGTGAAGGGATTTTTCAGAAAATATGAATGCCACAGGCTAGGTCTCCCCATGGTGGGAACCTTCACCAGAGCCCCCTGGGCACCTCTTTCCTGGCAGAGCAACCCAGTGCTGTGAGCCTGGCTACCTCCAGGCTTGCCAATCCAAGGTACTTACAGCTGTCACTGCTCCTAAGCCCTCATGGCTGCAGCAGTGATGGGACCATGCAGAAGATCTCAGCACTCAGTGCTGGAAATGGAGCCAGCACAATGCAAGGAAGAACAGCACCAATCTAAACAGCAAAAGCTACTTTTCAGCTCCTGCAAGAAATTCCACAGCAGTCTCAGAGGTGTCTCTTCTCTGACTCCCTGACCTCCTGCACAAGGCTACCTCCATAAGCTCCTTTCATTTGGTCTAATAAAGTTAACTAGTTCTCCAGCTCTTCCAAGGAGAATAGGCATAAAAATGTGCATTGAGATGAATGCTTACAACCCTTGAAAATACCTCTTGCTTCTGAAAAGGCTTCTGAGGAATGAATAGAAGGGACAATGATTACCAAAAAAGGAGGAAATATTGTTCATGCTGCCTGGGAAGCATTTGACCCTTGCAAAGGCTGGAGAGAAAAGGAGGAAGAAGGCAGGGAGCTGAGACACTAATGGCAATCATTGCTCTGTTGGGAGCAATATCTCACAATGTCCATGGAGATCAATCCCAAATTATTCAGCCTAATAGTCCTCAAAAACAAACTCTAATTCTGCTCCTTTGTGGCAGGCATGAAGCTTTCTCTGCAAGGCCCATTTTACTTCTTAGGTAACTCAGTGCTGGATGTGTAACACTCCATTGTGAAATCCCTGCAGGAGCCTTTGATGCCAGCATCTTCCAGACGAGATGCAGAGCTTATCAGCTCAAATAACACAACTGTCTTTTATCCTTTGTGTCCCAAGCCTGCTGTTTTGGCACTTATATTTGTAATTCATTGCCTGGCTCTGGGTCTGGATCCATCTGGACAGGCAAACTGTCTATCTGTCTGCATTGCTGAGATATTTGTGTCTGCCCCAAGGGACCTGAGCACCTAAGCTCTGCTTATCTTCATTGATGCTTAGGTTCCTAATTGGTTAAAAGTCATTTTGGAAAGGTGGTCTTTAAGGGCTGTAGGCTTGTAGATGCTTTCAAAATGACTTCCCCCAGGCCAGGCTGTCCATCTTTCCCTGGGACTGCATCTCTGGTCTGGCTTGCAGACATGCCTGTGTGCCTCCAGCTCTGCTGTCCCTCCCTGCCAGATCAGTGCCAGCCCACAGCCCTGCCTGCCTTTCAGCAGCACCGCATTTTCTTCAAAAAAGGACAAATGAGGTGGAAGAAGAAAAGGTGAAAACATGATAATAGCTGTGGGAAAAGGCCACTGCTAAAGATTTGACAATGCTGGAAATAGAGGCTCAGAGAAAAGTTTTCCTCCAGAAATTATTCTTTTCAATCTCAACAGCACACTGAAGAGAAGTTAAGGCACACTTTTTAGCACCTTTTGTACTCAAATTCGAAATTCACCTGTCTAACCAAGCAATAACAGAAATAATCTTTTTTTATCCAGCTGCACATTTTGCTACAGAAATTTGTTTCCATTAAGCTATTCCCTTTTGTCCTCTTAGAAAGCATCTTTTAAATAATAACAGTGTAAAAAAAAAAAAATTACACACTACCCAAAAAACTCAACCCTGTCAACCGTGCACTTTTATACAAAAGTTATCTCCTTCTTTCAATGGATTGATGAAAACTCCTTTCATAATGTCAAGGTGGAGATGAGAAAGAGAGAGAAAATTTCAAAGTGCCCAGCACAGCTCGTCATTTGAACAGGGAACACGGGGCAAAATCTGGTCTTAGAAAACTGAGCTACAGCTCCAACATGAACCTGATATTCTTTTTCTGCTTTATAAAACACAATTTTGTAGAAGCTGGGATGGAGGCATGCACTGCACTTCTCATCTGCAGGGGAGAAATAATGTGCTTTTTCTTTTTTCCCTAAATCTCAAAAGAAGAATGTGAACTCAATCTTTAAAAAAATAAAAATCAAATATGCGACCACAATAAGTGTCACTGCTGCCACGCTTCCAGGAGTGCAGCAGCCACAGCTCAGGGGTTCTCCAGGAAGGTCAGACTTGGAGAAGAGCCCCACCAGGAACCACCCCATGATGAGCAGTGTGAGAAGCACAACCCTGGCTCACTGTCCTGTTTGCATCACACGATTTCCTGCTGAGAATGAGTGCCTCAGGCTCCCCTTCACCATCCGCCCCTGGGAGGGTTTCCCAGCACTCAGCCCTCTCCAGAAGGACCTGCTCCATCCCTGCTGGCTCCCCCTCCCACAGGCAGCTCCTCCTCTCACTCCAGAGACGCCACCCCTCACCTCTGAGCCCGTGTGTCACCGCTGGCCCCAGCCACAGTCCTGGATGGGTCCTAGTTGCTGTCCTCAGGGGCAGGGAGGCACACTGGAGACAGCATTCAGGATCCCACGAGGTGGTCACCAAGCCAAGTATTTAACCTGCAAGGATAAAAGAGAAAGCATAAGAGGGAGTTTCAACAAAGGGGATAAAAGATTGATTGATGGCTTGATTAATACCAGACCATCCCAGGGACAGAACAGCTGCTTAAGCCATGGATCAAACACAGAGACACGGGGACCAGAGGTGAAGGGGATGAAGACCACAGGGAGGTCCAAATGAGAGCAGCAGCTCAACAGAGTAACTAAAAGGGAAAATAAATCCACTTGCCAGTGGATTTGGGACTGTGAGAAATGCTGGAAGGGAACCTGGGACTGAAGTAAAAAGAATGGGACAAATGCCAGACAAGGATGGAAAGAGATGCAGGGAAGAAGGATGGGCATGGCCAGGGCAGATGGTGCAAAACATCAATGCAGAGCTCCTGGAGGAGTGAGGAGCCACTGCCTCCACAAGCACCAGCCACCCAGCATGTGCAGGTTTTAGTAAGTTTAATAATCCTTGTTACACCTGAAGATTGGTCTCATAAATGTATTTTGAAATCATAAGTGTGATTTTATTGCTCTCAGTGGCCAGTTCCCACACCTTCACTGTTTTTCTATTACTTTTGGATGCCTGGCTGGCCAGGGCTCTCTCTGCTTCCCACTGCTGTCAGCTCCTGCTCACCTGTGATGCCAAACAACCAGTACAGCAAGAAGAAGTGACACTGAGGGTAACAGTACTCATCTTTGTGATATTCAATGTCTTGTTTTATTATCATCTGCACAGTAACAATAATAGCAATATTGGCGACAACCATTTTGTTACTCCTGTTAGTAATATTCAGACATGACCTAAGAGGTATTTCAGAAAGACAACACAAATCCAGTGCAAGATCCAGGAGAATGGGGCAGTTAATTAAATGTCAGAGTGATGGACAGAGCTGGGACAAGCCTGGAACAATATCAGAGAGCTGGACAACCTCTGTCAGGCACAGGGAGATGGATGGATCTGGGACACGTCCCAGACCTCTCCCCCAGCAGACACAGAGCCCTCCTACCCCCCACATCTTTAAACACAACATTGCTCTCTCTCTGTCACTTCATTGACTTATGCAGGTGAGGAAATTTCCTGAGGAAAGTTGCCTTCCAAGCCATGTCACTGATCACAGCCTGATCTAATGACATTTTTATACCTCCAAATTGTGCAAAGAAAATAAAGAGCCCCATTGAAAATGACAGTGTCTTAGAAGTGTGTTTTACCAGGTATGTGTGAACTCACAGCAGGTAGGGGTTTATTTTGCAAAAGATTTCTTGTCATTTTTTCCAAACTAGACATTCATAAGAGAGGCAGGTGGTGGCCAGGGACTATGGAGAGAGAATGGCAGCCGGAGGGTGTTCCAAAACTCCAAGAAGATTAGAGAACAAAAGGAAGCCTGTGACAGATCCTGGGCAATCTGTAAGTCATCAGGAAGAGTGCAGAGCATAATAGACTAATCAATCAGGCAGACAAGGGTGAGGTGTCACGGGGAGGCAATAGGTAGTTGGAGGTCAGTTATGAAATATAATCTCTAAATTGGAAGGAGAGGAGCAGTAGCACAAGAACAATGACAGGTGTTTCAATAAAGGTAGGTGAATGTTGGATTGGTGATTTCCAGGAGAGTGAATGCTGGATGGGAATATTATGGGGGTAAGGAAAAATAAGCTGGTATTTTAGAGACAGGCAGATATTCTGTGAAGTGAAAGGCTGAGCTGGCGAGACTTTAAAGTGCTGTTCCATTTCAGAAAATGCTGCTGGAAGACAGACAGTGGGGCTCCCTGGTGCTTGTTCCTCTGGGTTTCCAGACAAACTTTGTCAGGTTAGAAGCAAAACAAAAGAAAGTGATGCTTTTCCTAAGCATAAGTCCTGCAAATAACAGCTGGGATCTGAAAGCCAGGCCAGACCCTGTCTAGCTGGTGCTTTCTCATCAGCATGAGTAATCTCTAATCTAGTTAGCTGAGATGCAGGGAAGTTGCACACTGCCACACATGAGAAGATGGGGATTCTGCAGGTGAATTTAATTACTCCTTCCACAGAGAAAGTGGGAGTCAATAAGGCACCACTCACCCTCCATTAGCTAACTGGGCTGGCATCATTTACCAACAGGCAGCATCATTTACTGCTTTTTCTAAGCTAAGGGGGAACAGCCCTGTTATACCCAAATAAAAACTTGACTTAACATGAAGTAATTTCTACCAATACTTTTCTGACCTTAACTGCATATTCCAAGGATGTCACAGTCCTTCTAAGAACAGTTAGACCCAACCAATTAGAGCTGAATGAACAATTCCTAGAGAAAAATCGTTTGGCAAACTTCACCTCATTTTATGCTCAGGAAACATTCACACACAGATTGCAAACTCCTCACATTTCTTTGTTAAAGGATATAACTTGCTGTTTTTTTCCACTGAGCAAACAGCAACGTAACGGTTCATTGAAAAATCTGCAATCAAGCACAGGCTGGGTGGATGGGTTATTCCAGACACGTGGTGCTGTTCCTCCATTCTTACATTGGGTGAGGGATCAGAGGAGCTCCAAGAAATGCGAATCAGGACTGTTTCCTCTCTTGTTTGAAATTCCTTTTGCCAAATCTGTCAGTGCTGGAGCACATTTACTGGGCTGAGCCATGGATATGGGCAATGTGGGAAGGGAGCCAGCTGTGCTCCCTCTGTAACTGATGGGAGAGCCAGTTTGTATTGTCAAAGCTACTGGAGAGCTATTCACCAAGGACACAGTGGAGAACATGGAGACCTTTAGATGATGACCCTGACTCCCTTAAACCCTTAAAACCATCTGCTTAACTCTCCATATCACAGAATCACAGAATAATGAGGTTGGAAGAGACCTCATCGTGTCCAACCTATGCCCCAACACCTCAACTAGACTACAGCACCAAGTGCCATGTCCAGTCTATTTTTAAACACATCCAGAGATGGTGATTCTACCATCTCCCTGGGAAGAGCATTCCAGTGCTTTAGTATTCTTTTGGTGAAAAATTTTTTCCATGTCCAGTGCTGGCCAGGGCTGTGCAGAAAGGGGCACAGGAGATGGAAGCACTGGTGAGGCTGGACCTAGGCTGGCAGCCAACCTGCTGGTGGCTGAAGAAGCTGAGCACAAAGTGTGCTCTAACACCCAGGGGCATAGGGGAGTGTGGAGCAATAACTCAGGCTCTCAAAGCAGAGCATATTAGGAGATCAGTGGGACAGACATTAGTCCAAAGGAGCAAACTCCAGAGAGACAGGAGCAATTCTTTTCCTCCTCCTTCTCCCTCGTTGCTAAGGATTTTTTCTTCCCATTTAATACCATCCTCATTGTTTTTAAATGAACAGCAAAGCCAGTGGGTTCCACGTGGCATTAGCAATGTGTTTGTGAAAGGGAGAGCAACTGATTCCTAGCAGGATCTGATAAAAGCCTCTCCAAGTTCTGAGTGATTTACAGCTGGAGAAAACAAACACGGACTGATACAAATGCAGAGAGAGGCACTGACATCCAGGTACACTCAATTACCAATTCATCAGCCCAAGTGAACTTGAAGGGCTTTTCAAACTCTACATGGCTCTAAATTAAAGGAAATATTTAGATGGATAACATTCTGCAGTGGGGGAGAAGAAGACTAATTTGCTGATCTTCAGCTCAGGAGCCCTGGCCTTTCATGGGCAAAGGGCCACAGGAAAGGGGAGCAGTTGGCAGCTCCCACTCCCCTCCTGGGACCAGGGACTGCACCAAACATCAGGATGATGTTCACACACTGCTGCAAAGCTGTCAGCACACAGCTCTCTCTGTTTCCTCACCATGCCAGTTCCCAAACAGACTTTTTTCCTCTGTCTCTAAAAACTTTGCTTTTACCTGCCCCGGAGGTAATAATGGAAAAGCTGTGAAAATAACCAATTTTTTGGTTCATTGGTTGAACTAAAAAAAAAAAGAGGAAAAAAAAATCACTGCACAGTGACCCCAAATTGGAATTGTCCAGGGTCTCCACAGAAAAACAGATATAAATACAGATATATAAAAGATATAGCTCTATGGTCAAACAATGGTTTAATTCAATCTGAAACTAACTCATGGGGAATGTCATTTTTCCCTCCATCCTCTGCCCAGAAACCCATTTTTTTCCATGAGAAGAGATGATTTACAGCTCCATGCTCCAGCAGCACTGACAGCCACAGTGTTTGATATCCTCCCCTGTTCAATGAAGCTCCTCCATGCTGGGGCATGGGGCCCTTCAGTGCTATTCTGATACAAACTCTGGCAGCTGGGGGGAGGAACAGGAGGAGTCCGGCTGCTGAGAGACTGCAGGGAACTCTCTGTTAGTTGTTCATGCAGAAACTGTTTTGATTTCAGTGTCTAATTGATATCTTGGGGAAATCTTTACAAAAGACAGAGCATCCTCCCCAGAGCCCACCTGTGTGTGCTCAGTTGAGGGGCCCCACGCTGCCAGCGCTGATGGAGCCCCAAGGCTGTGGGGTTGTCCCTGTTCCCCTGCTCCACATCCTCATCCCAAAGGTTTGGAGAGCTGAACCAGCATGAGAGCCCGGGGGCAGTTGGAGGGGTGGGTGCTGAGCTCCAGTGATGCTCAGATTTTTGGCAGAGAGGAGACTTTGGAGAGTTCTGTGCCATGGTGTCTGCTCATCAGCAAGGAGAGCTGTGTCAGCCACCAGCATCCCTCAGGAGCAGGGACTGCCTGCATCCCTCTGGAAGCTGCCAGCATCATCCCTCCTCCTGCCAGAAGCAGCATCAAGCCCTGAATTTTCCACTGGATATCAGCCCTCCTCTTTCCTCTGGCCGCCTCCAAAGACAGCAGCCATGGCTCGCACATGCAGCTCCGAGGCTGGCTCTGAACTATTTAGAAGCACAGCAGGTATTTTAATTATTCACATCAAGCTAATGACTCTCTGAAGCTGTCATAGCTGCATGGGGTGGAGCAGAGCCCTGCCAGCAGCCTCCCATGGCCTGGCCTTGGGGCAAAGCCTGGCTCTGCAGAGCAACCACGATCCAGTGCTGTCACTGAGGGCAGAGGGGGCACTGGGTGAGGAGCACCCTGGCAGATCTGCCTGGTCCTGTGGGCACTTGCCCACCCAGCCCATTCTCCAGCCTCCTGCCTGGCACCTTGTATCCTCCAGGCCAAGGGGTATCAGCCAAATGCTTTTACTATTTTACTATTACTGTGAGCTGCTGTGCCCCACAGAGACAGATCAGCTCTTGTTGTATTTTAAGGGCACTGGAATTACCAAAATGCAAGGAAAATGAGGGGTACTTATAGAGCACAGCTGGGCTGCTTCAGATGAAGGCACTGGAGGGGATGACACACTTCCTTGCTGCCTTGAGCTGCTCCCAGGGTTTGAAGCAAGGAGCTGCTTTGGAAAACAAGCCCTTGCCACCCTGCAGCAATGTCTTTATTTGCTTCTTCCTTCCCAGCACCATCAAAAATATTTGCTGCAATAGCATCACTCTTCTTAGAGACATTAGGAAAAGATTCTTTACCCAGAGGGTGTTTGGGCACTGGAACAGGCTCCCCAGGGAAGTGGTTGAAGCATCAAGCCTACCAGAGTTCAAGAAAAAGTTTGGATGACTCTCAGGTGCCTGGTGTGATTCTTGGGGTTGGTTGTGTTGTGTAGGGCCAGGAGCTGGGCTCAGTGACCCTTCTGGACCCCTTCCAACTCAGGATATTCTGTGATTCTGTGATTCTGACCCACATGCCTCCTTGGCAGAACAAGCTCAGCTCTCTCAAGGTGAAATATGTGCAGAAAGAAGGTTGGTGTCCCACCCTGATGGCTGGAAGGAAGATAGCCAGTGTTGAAGGGAGCCAGGCTCACCCCAGGCTCACGGAGGCTTTTCTCAGCTCTAGAGTGCAGAAGCATCAGGGCTGTGGTTCCTTCACTTTTACCCCAATGAGTCTCAATTAAAGGTGAGCTTCCTTTAGGGACCTCAGGATTTCTATCTGTTTTCTTGGAGGTTCCTCTCAGTTATTTCTCTTATTTCTGGTAATTAAGAGGCTCTTCTTCCCTGCCTTTCCTCACCATTATCTCAAGGTAAATTTGGAGGATTTCCAAGAATATTCAGGACCTGCTTTCACCCTCTTCAAAATGAGCAAGAGCCTCATCATGGTAGCCCTGAGCTCCAGGGCTCTTCTTTAGCAGCAACTCCCCGTGGGCAAAGCCTGAGAGCAGAGAGGCCCCCACGAAAGCACATCCCCTGATTGAAGAGCCAGGCTCTTCAGGCCTCCTGGACCACCAGAGCCAGCCCCTGTCTTTTTAACCTGCATGTTTTTCAATGCTAATTCCCACCACATGCCCAATTCGAAGCTCTAATAATGAACAACTGCTTTCTTCCTTTCCTTCTGATTTCATATTCATGAGTCAGGCTTTCCTGGCACTAAACGTAAATGCTAAACGGAAATCGCTGCACAGTGACACGTCTGTGTAGCTTCACTGTCCATTTATTTGCCTTTTCAAAGAGCTGCTGTGTTAAGCAAACATCTCTGCCTGGATCCTATCTGGAGGAGTTTGTCTGGTACGGCGCGGTGCCTGCCGGGCTGGGGGAAGCGCCGCGCTGTGTCGGTGTCTCGCAGCTCTGCTTTTGCTCCAGGGAACTTCTTGTACTGTAAGTTTGAGCTCGGTGAATATCTCAACCTTTTCCGGAATATTTTGCTTGAGTCTTGGCAGGATGTGTTCAGCTCTGACGCAGCAGGGATGAAGCAGGGAACTCCCTGAGAGAAACATCCCCTGCTTCGGCTTGGACTCCACCGAGGGCTCCTGCAGGCAGCAGTGGGCAGCAGTCTTGGCAGGGGGAGCAAAGAGGCACCTGGAACATCACTGGGCAAATTATTTTTTCTGGCAGCTAGAAAATTCACATACACATGCAAACAACAAAAAACAAAACAAAACCAATAAACAAACAGATGAAAACAAACAAACAAAAACCACAAACACTTCAGGATTCATCCAGACTTCCTGCTGTCTTCCAAAAGAGAGACATCTTGAAAAAAGGAATGTTTTCCATTAACCATATTGGCCAATATGTTTTCCAAGTATTTTCCTTGAAGACTGCACTTCCTTGTTGAATTGAACTTTTAAAAGAGCAAGGGCAAAATGTAATCTAAATGTGAAAGTCAAAGGAATTAAATCTTCACATATTTCAAGGTGTGCTGAGATGTTCTTCTCTGCAGAGATGCCAAAGCTGTGTAGTTTCCAAACCTTTTAACCTGTCTGGGATGGAAGCTTTAGGATCACAGACTGGCACCCTGAAGTCTCCTCTCCATCAGTTCACATCTGCCCACCTTTGCCAGGGAACCCTTTGTCCCCTTAGAGACATCATCATCCTCAGCTATCTGCTCTGCAATCAGTGGCAACAGGAACCACAGTCCTGGGGGCAAGGACGACCAGGCAGGGCTGAGCTGGGCTGTGCTGGCCCTGCTCCCTGGTCTCTCCATGGGAACACCAGCTGAAGGTGGCTTTGCTCCAAGTGCTGGGCTGGAAAGGGGAGCAGCCAATATCCCAGAACCCTGGGTTGCTCTGCCAGCTTTGCTCCTGCACTGGTCACTGCCATGGGGCAAGGTGGGCAGTGAGGAACTGCAGAGGTGGACTGGGAACTGGCAACTCCAGCTCTTTGGTTGTCCAATGCTGGAGGCTTTCCCTCCTCTCAGCTGCCTCCACTGTGGTTTCCTTCTCCAGGGCTCTGTGGATGCTCTTTATGATCTTGGTGCTTTGTTGCCTTCTGCAGTCATCCATTGCCTTTCCCTGTCTGCCTTTCCCCAAATACTTTAACAAATGAGCTCATGGGAAGGCAAGAGAGAAGATGAGATGAATTTCAGACCATGAGAAATGAACTCACAAATAAGAGTGCCTGCAAGCACCATCTGAAGGGCTGTGCTCCTGCTCATGGAGAACATCATGTGTTCAATCAAAGTAATCAATGGGGACCACATTTTGAATATTATCTCCATGCAACAGACTCCTTGGGAGGAAATTATGCAGCAATATTTAATGGTGGCAATGGTTCAGCAAGTAATAGAAAGAAATTTTCCTCAAAACACCATCAACTTCTCATGGATAACTCCCAGATGGGACTGAGGGTAAAAAACCCTTTCATTAAAAAGCTATTCAGTTATGGTAAAACTGCCATATGTGGCTCACTGAGATTCTGATTGTCAGTGACTTCAGCTAGAAAGCTGCTGTGAAATCAGAAAACTACTTCCCATTTGAACAGGGGGGTGGAAATCAGTCCTTAGGGACCTGAAAGCACAGCTCGATCTCACGCAGCTGAAGGTGTCTTACAGCTGGATGTCTAGGTTAAGGTAATTGTCTAGACTTCTTTTATCATCAGTGAACAGAGAGACGTGCACCAGCCCCCAGAGAGTGATTCATTCTTCCTGTCTTAAACATCTATTTTTGGATGGGATGAATTACACACTGGAGGTGTTCAACTTTCTCCCCTGACTGTGGAGTCTGGATGATGAACTTGGCCTAGACACTTCACCTTTCAGTGTTGAAACAGGGAGTGCTCCACCAAACACAACTCAAGTTGTGCCAATATTGGTGGTAGGTTGGGAGCACTTGGTGAACAGACACAAGAGAAGCAGCTCCCTCAGCAGACAGGAGATGGAGGAGGGGAAATCATCATAAGCATACCCTGGAGTGATATCAGTATTTAAAAAAGACCTGAGGGCACACTGGTGCCTGATTATCTCATCTACTTCTTTTATGTCATGCACAAGGTACAGATTACATCCAATTGCTTTTTAAGTGTGACCTGAAAGGTGTAATTTTGCAGTCCTAGGAGGAAAGCAGGGACTGGTCTCTCAACTATGTGCAGTCTTCCTAAAAGACCAAGCCTTTTACTGAGCTTGGGTTTTCCTGAGGTTAGCAATTCCAAACTTCTCCAGAACACTAACTTATTTCTGAGACACCACCTGTATTCTCCTACCCATCTTCCCAGTCTTGAATAGCCATGTCTTGCAATTTTAAGGGTTTCCTTACAACCTTGAGAGATATTTGGAAACAGAAGGTTTCATGTCTCTGTTTTGCCATAGTCCAGGGTCAGCGCTAATGACCCACACTGCAGAAATAATCCTACTGTGTTCTAGGAGGCTTCTTGCTATAAGTCTTCCATAAATAAATAAGATTATTACCTTCCATTACTTCAGTGGGAGCCAGTTTTAGTCCTCTCAGAAGACCAAGTTCTTAGTGCCAGCTCAGGTTTTAGATCTTAGAGCCATTGAAGCCACCTCTTAGAGCCATCCTGCCAAAACCTCTCCAGATTCCACTGCTGCTTTATAAAAAGGGACAGGTTATCTGTGCAAAACCCAGAAGTCAGGATTCAGGAAGTCTACAGGAAAATCAGACATTGCCATTTCAAAGATCAACACGAGAAAATCAAATAGAGACCTAAATGGCAGGAGAAGTCACCAGAGGAAGGCCAGGCTGCCATCCATATACAGCTTTGCCAAGGAAATGTTTGCAACTGGTTCTGAGCGGGGCACACAAATTGCAAAAAGTGTCTCAGGACCCTTCTCCAAAGCCAAAAAATGTGGAGGAAGAGTGGGGATAAAATTAATGAAGAGTTGTGAGAGCTAATTCACCAAGACAGAGATTTGTGCTCTTTCCTGGGGCATGCTGCTGCCAGGAACAGGATGCAGCCGATGACAAAAAGCCCATGGCTGGAAGCCAAAGGGTTCCTTGGGGGCCAGGGAAATGCCTTGGAGACTTCAGCTCTCTACACCAATTGGCTTACACCTGTCAAAAAACATTCCCAGTATTTTTTCTTGACTCATCTGGAAAATCAAGATGGATCATCCATATTTAACAGGCTATTCGCAGTGCTCACGGGAGCGTGTTCAGGACAAGGCAGAGCAAGACCTTCAGTTCACGGTGTGATACCAAAAGTAACTCAGACATGTGAAGGGAGCATCCATCTGTCTATCCAGAAACATGGAACACACAGGATTTTTAGAGCCTAAGTGATATCAATTACCCTCCTGTGAATTGAACAGGTTCACTTAACAATATCACAGTCCAGCAGGACAGATACCAATGCTTGGTTTCTGCTTTTCGACTTGTTTTCTCTTTTCCTTCCTGCTTCAGCCACTGAGTTTCCTGGGATGACTTTCTACATCTCTGCCTCAATTTTCCTCTATTTAAAAAGAGATTAATGTGACAGGGAAGTGTTGGAGATCTCTTAAGGAAAGCCACCGCATGAGAGATTTTTCTATTTTAAATTGTGAAAATTGCTAGCCAAATGCTAGTTCTCAAATACAGCTGGTGAATATATAAGGAAAATCGATTTTCTCAAACGACTACATCATTTAAGTGAAAAGTCAATAATCATCTTCCATACCAGCATTTAAATATCTGAGCAAAAACATTCAAATAGTGATATCTTCTGGGTTCAGATTGTTCACTGGAAAGAGGGGAACACACAGTATTAGACTCAATACTATGTTGACAGAGAACACAAATGTCAGTTTGACCATCTTAGAAAAGACATTTTAAAAGATATGAAATTAAATGACTCAGGATTACTCATGATGACATCTTGCATTAAGCAGTGAAAACTCTCATTTCAGGACAGTTTTTGGGATTGATAATAATGTAAAGAAAATGCATTTGTGAAAAAGCTGCTTCCCTTGATAAAGAAACACAGGAACAACAAGCTCCAAAGATGAACACTGTAACCCAAAAGCAGGACAGAATGCTAAAGAGTCTAACACAAATCTCAACACATAATCAAGGGAAAAGGCAAAATCACAAATAAAAGTGGCCAAAGGAGACTTCCATGAAAGGGGCAGCAAGATAAAAGGGTTTGCTTTGCCTTATTACAAGGCAGTTTATATAAAGTACAAAAATATGGAAATTTTTCAGAACAAATGCAAAATTATTTTAATAAGAAGATGTAGCTCAGTTTGGAAAAAGGCAAAACCAAAAAAGCCCAACATTACAGTATCATACCAATGGTCAAAGGGTTAATAACCATGTAATTTCTGGCAAAGGAATTAAATGTGACCAGCATTTAATTCAGGCAGCCCTGGTCAGGTGTTAGTTCACCTTCCCAGCAGAAAGTTGCATTTCAACAAAGCTGAAATTTCTCATGACATCAATTAATTCTGGCAAAATCATATTTTAAAAGAATTAGGAATGTTTTGATAAATCAAACACTTCATTTGCAAAACTTCAGGAGAATTTTCCATTTCTACTTTTATTGCATAACAAAATCTTAATACTTTCATATCTAAATTACATTAAAATTAACCTGAAGTATATTTTAATAATAACTTAATATTCAATTCAGAATGCAACCTAGTGTCAAAATCTTGTGTTTTTCTGCAAGGTACAAATTTTTCTATTATCTCATTGCTAAATTTTCAGCCTTTCCAGGTATTTATTCCAGAACCTGTACTGTAACATAAAAAAAAGACAGACTCTTGAAACCCTTAGGTATATTGTTGCTATTTTAATGTGAAACAAAAGGAAATTTATAAGCAAACATACCTGCAGCCCACAGCATCAGACCAAAATGAGCATCAGGACTGAGTCTGCTAAACACCCTCAGAGTGCAGTGAACTGCATTCACTCAGTGAATATTTCTTAGGTGAAGAAATAGGAATTTAAAAATACTTCTGGGTACAGGAACAGCACCTGACTTTGTAGAGTGGCCATTCTTTGTGAATCTTCCTCTTTTTCACCTCAGTTTGGTTTATATTTAGAAATGCTATAAATATCATCTGTTTAATCAAACGGAAAAAATATTTTGATAGATCATTCACTCATTTATTCTCCCCGAAAGAAAGGCTGCCGATAAGACTGTCTGTTTTCACTGCATCTGTTCACTTGGCAGGAAGAAATAATTTCAATGGAAACATTGCAAAAACCTACCCTTTCTACCCAGATGCTCTATTTCCATATTTCTGATGCCATCCTGCCTGCAACCACTTCTTTAGATTTACATGAATTAACTAGTGTAGGACAGACAGCAGACTACAAAGTGCTCACAAAGTGACGATGGCTTTTGATGATGACTTTGGAAGTTCAATGGAAAAGCTGTAATCTCTTGTCCATGTACAAAAATAAACATTATGGGGATGGGTTTAATACACCTGAAAGTTTCATCCCATACGGTGTTTTTGCATAAGTTTCAGAATGAAACTGCAAAGTAGAACAAAGTACACAGGTTCCAGCTAGGCAGCGTTTGAATGAACTCCTTCCTTCATCATTTCCCCTCTTTCTTAGGGTAATTTCTGCAGCTATCCAAGATTTCTTTGGCACTTAAAAAAAAAAGTGCAACCATAGCTATACAGGTCTTTATTAATACTAAAACTTACTGAGTTTTATTAAGTTTTATTTTAGAAACTTAATTTTAAAAACTAAATTTTTAAAACTTAATTTTTGTTAAGTTTTAAAAATCAACCTCACAACCCTTTTTAGAGAAAACCAATACTAATCTTCAAGTTAAATTACAGACCAGAAAAACAACAGATATTTGGGAGGCAAATTAGGAATAATTTGTATCTAATCAAAACTGGACACTCAACCTCTTTAGGTCTTTCCATGACCAAGCTGAAGGAATCTACCAACAAGAAAAACCTGCAGTGTAAATCTGCAGCCCTGTTCTGGCTCACCAGAGTAAATTGTACTGATTCAAAGTTTGTACAAGGCACGGAGCAGGGGGAAATTAACCGTTTTGATCTCTGGGAATTGGCAAAAGATGCAACAAAATGCAATTTTCCACAATTATGATACTTCTATTTTCTACTAAAGCACAGTACTAGGAACACAGCCTTGAAGATTACACAAAGCACTTAGGATTTGTAAGATAATAGTGATTATATGGTGCAGCCAGGGAGTAGGATTTTACCTATTATTACCAAGCTTAAAAGAGAGGTTCTAACTCTGCAGAAGTTTGATGGTAAATTCACATTCTTCTGGAGCAAAGTGGCAGACAGAAGAGCAAAAAAAAATTATATTTGTCACAGTTTCTTGCCTGTTTCATAGCATCCAGTTCCAACTGCTGTCAAAATTTTTATAGACATCAAGGAACAGAGAGTAAAAGCCAAAAAAAATCAGAAAAACAATGAAAATGAACTACAGTGAGAGGGTTCTTTTTGCCAAAACCCTTTATCATGCAACAGTGCACTAACAGTCATATTGTACTAAACCATGTGACCAGGAGAATTCTGCAGCCATTGGACAAAAACTCTTGGTAAAATCTTTGCAAGGTCTGAATTAAAAAAATAAGCCATCAAGATAAAAGCAATTGCTTTCCAAATGGCCAGGCAAAAATTGATGGATATAACATGATCAAGTAGCTATTGCATGTAATTTTGTGGCAAGTCTGTATAAAACTTAATATAGCCTCTATTGTGCCTCTTGCAGATAATGTTCTTGATGTAACTGGCTTGTGAGTAGTGCTGGAGAAACTGCAGTGGGGAAAGGCACTTCCAACGTGTAATTTGGTTTTGTCCTAAAATACAGACATATTGTCAGGAAATAGTAACTGTTACCAAAAATACTGCTGGAATGAAAAATACTGTGTTTTTTCCAGTGGAAATAATCTTAGGAGAGGAAAATACCAAAATAGCCCACACTAAAACACAAAGTCCCTGCAAGAAGAACGTGCCCTGATTCAGCAAAACAGGTAAGAATGGCTTCATGCCAGGGGAGTTCTGCCCAGTGGAAATCATTTGTGTATGACAATTTTGGAAATCATTTGTGTATGACAATTTTGTTTATGCCCCCTTGAAGTCAGCTGGATGCATAATGCTCCACTAAATTGGGTGGTAGTAGAGAACCTTCCCCTTCCCATGGCAGTTTGGGAGCTATGGCTTCAAGTAGTGGGAAAACCTGACCTGAGAACTTCATTCATTGGGGGGAAAAAACTGAGAACTTCATTCACTGGGGGAAAAAACCCAAAGTGAAGAGCTGTAAAGCTCTGCAACACCTTTTCTCTGCATCATTCACAGCAAGAGAGGAGCAGAGGAACAGATCATTTAAGAGGGATCAGCTCACTTGCAGATGTTGATAACCCATGGGATGTTTTGGGGTTTTGCCTTTTCCTGGTGCCAGCAGAGGCGACCAGAACCTCTTTGGACCCTCCTAGACATGGAAAGCTGAAGTGTAAGGACAGAATTTAAGGATAAATTCTACTCCAGCTCATGGTCATGTGTAGCCTTGGCACAGCTTGGAGGCCCCACACTTTCAGATCTGAACTTTCACGATGGCCTCAGTGAGTTGTGAGCACCTCTCCTGCCTCGAGGCTGCAGCTTGTGACCCTGCCTCAAACAAAAGCAGAACTGCTCTCACTTCCCATCTTGAAAGACAGGTCCTTAAATATTTACCTCAGAATCTGGATTTTCATTTTTGGCTCTTTGATCTTTTCTTTTTGTTAACTTTTTCCCCTCTTTACTCATTCTGGAGTATTTAGTCTCATCCCGCAGCTCCTGCGTGGATGCCTTAAGAATAAAATAACAACAAGAGGTGGGATTTTCCAAAGCACTCAGCATTGGCCTGACTTTATTCTCTTTGAAGTCAGCAGGAGTTTTATTACCAACTTCAATGGGAGCAGTTAAGCCAGTGCTACACATTGTGAACGTGCATATTCATGAAGCAAGTAGGATTTGCTAATGGAACATGGATTCAAACGGCTGATAAAATTTTAGTGAAAAAGATACTTGAAAAAAAAAACAACCAAGTAGTTCCATGAGCATCATAACTATGAATTCCTGCTTTCTTTGAGCTTGATTGACTTGGGCACTGAGAAGGGGCATGGGCTGATTGAAGTCCTTCCTGTGGGTGGGGTGCTGAGATTTGTGCTCTCTCCCAAATGGATTCACCAGCATCAAATAAAGGCTCAGCACAACATGGCAGCTTTTTCCTCTGTAGAAGTAGGGCATCTCTCTTCTACCTCTGCCTGTCTGCTCAAACCTTGAGGGAACTTGCTATTTTTGAGACTGCTACCCTCTATCAAATTCGGCTGGAGTTGGATAATGCACTTAAAAGTTGTGAGGCATATACACCCAGGTATAAACACACTCCATGTGAGCATGAAATCCACGTTTTTGCAGGATCTGCAGGAAGGCAGATGTTAAGACTGCTCAGAATCAAGTTTTGAGGCAATGGAAAAGATGGGCTCAGAGCAGCTGAACAGCAAACAGCCTCAGATGGATGAACCACAACCCTCTGAGAGTCTCAGCTATGGAGAAGGTGTAAGAAAAGGACAGTCCTTGAAGAAAGAAGAAGACAACAATATAGTCCTTCAGAGGAATTAGAAAAATGGTTGCTAAGTACGTTCCAGATAAGAAGCTGACATATATATAAATGTGACAAATTGCTCAAAGTACTCAAAATGTCAAAAAAAATACAGGACTTGAAAGAGTGCAGGCTTTTTGAGCAACAGAGGCACTGCACCTCTGGAAATGCAGAGCATTTCCATTCTGGAAAGCCAAAGCATCTTTGTCTGCACAAAGCAAATGAAAGGAAGCAGCAACACTGACTGGTCCCTTTGGCATCTGGGCTAAAGCAACCCAAGAGGAAGACAGAGAGAGTTGGAAACAGTCCCCAAACTCCTTTCATATGGCAATCCAGACTCCCAGGAACAAAAGCTGGCAATGGAGCCTCCCTGCCAAGAGCAGCCCATTGCCAGCCCAGGTGCTCACATGCACTCTCACTGCCTTTGGCACCAGGCATGTCCAAAGAACAGGATCAATTCTCTCCCCACCCCACAATTTCCACACCGCTGACAACTCAGAAAACAATTCAAGAGGGAATTCAAAGGATCTGTTGAAATTTCAACGAGGAAATCTGAGTGAGCATATGTAAATAGAAAGAATGAGTAGCACATAATTACATCAAATTGTTACTTAGCAAGGGAAGTAAATAACCCAAAATATGCAGAGCAAAAAATGGCAATGAATTAGAACTAATTACTTAAGGCTAATTAAAATAAGAATGGCTTGAATTGAAATATGTTAATAGCATTGAACCTGCCTTCTACCGGGGAATTTCAATAAAAGTGATAATGTCACTTCAACCTTCACCTGACAGGGGGAGGAAAGTTGGGATTTGGAGCTCATGGCTGCTTGAGGGTACTGACCACAGCAATGCATTATTTATGATGGAATGGACTGGATTTTTCTGGCAGGTGCAGGTCTCCTGGTCATGGGTAGAAAGAGGTTTTCTTGGATAATGGATGTGGAGAAAATACTGTGACAGGCAGAAGTTAAATCCCTCGAAGACAAATACATCCTAAGGTACCTCTCCATGCTGGGAAATGCTACAGTTAAAGAGAGAAAAAGAGAAAGGCATGGAGATAATGAGATCACAAAGAAGGAAAGAGAAAGAGAGAACAAGAGAGACTGAGGGACTGAGGAATGAAATAGATAGGGAAAGCTTAGAGCCATGACAAATCATCACCAGCTTCAATTACACGAGCCTGCTGGGCTATGAAATCTGCCAAAGGTCACTGGATTCCTGTCTTTGCAACTAAAAACCAAGTGGCTTTGCTGGTTCCACCCCATGGCACCACTGTCTGGTGGGAATGCCCAGGGACCAGCAGCCTTGCTGATGGGCACTAACAAGCTGGTCCAGAGAGCACAGACAGCCCCAGCCAGGAGATGAACGTGTCAGAGCCATGCACCAGCTCCCAGCACTCTGCCAGAATGCCAAAGGGCTCCTGTGCCAGCAGCTCAAGGCCTGCCAGAGAGCAGGGGGAAACCTGGAGCAGCAGCAAAGCCTGGTTCAGCACCTTCTTGCCATGCCACAGAGCCCAGCCTGTGCTCCACCACCACCACCCTGTGCAGGCTTGTGCCCCAACACACCCTCAGCCACAGGCACTGATGCCAGCAGACCTGGATCCCTGCTGGGCACAGGCACAGCCTGCTCAGCATCTACACGTGGAGAAATCCTGATCTCCTGCCACAAGCAGAGAGTGCCCTGGCTGTGCACCACGCCCTGGGGCTCACCCTTGGTGCTGAGCTGGGCACAAAGCTCTCCCTGCTCCTCCAGGAGCCGAGCTCTTAGGTGTGTTTACTGCCTCATTCTTCCCAGTCCCTCTGGTTCACACTGGAAATTCCCTTACCCCTCTCAGAGCCCTGGGATTCCCATGAAAACCACGAGCTCCTCACCCCAGCAGTCTGCATGGACAGGGGTCACAGAGAGGATGGAGGGTGGGATATGGCAGCAGTGCAGCCTTTCCACTTTCACTCCATCTCCTGCTCTGGCTTTTGAGCCAACTGAAGGAAAAGCTGGTGCCAGGCTTGCTGCCAGCTGATGAATCCAACTGGATTCATCTTGGATCTGTGCATCTGAGAAAGCTCCAAAGCCAGAGCACGGGTTTGGGATGCTGTGAAATATCAGAGAGGTGCTGAGCTCCAAAGCACTGCTCTGTCCATGACAGCATTCCCAGCACGGAGCAGCTGCTGAGACTGGACTCAAAGCCAGTCAGGAACAAGAGTTCAGACTGACTGAGGCAATGGTGACAAGCCTTGGATGGATGGCCTGAACTACAGGCTGTGACCTACTGATGACCACCTCCTCAGAGCTCCATTTGTCCTGAATGCCAGCCAGGATGGGTGACAGTGGGACACACCCTTGGAAAATGTCACTCTACTGACCACCAGGGCTCTACTTTGAGCATGCTGGTGGCTGCAATGTTATTTCTATCTCTCCAGTCTCCTTCAGAAGGAAAAACATTGCTTAGAAAACCAGAGTTCAGACTGGCTGCTGCTCCTGTGCAGGGAGGAGCTGTGGCAGGCCAGGAACAGGTTCCTGTGATCCTGCTGCCAAAATCCTGACACCGCTGTCACTGCCCTGCCTGACCCTCTGCCTGCCAGGAGGGAAGCCCTGGCTCTGCTGAGGATCCTGCCTCGGCAGACACAAGCTGAAAGACATTTCCTCTTTGTTTCTGTGCTGGTGTAATGAATCCTGCCTCCCACTCAGATCTGCTAAGTAAGAGGAGTTACTGTGAGTAATCCCCACTCCGACGTCTTTGGCTGTAATCGCAGAGAAATCACATTAGCTTTTTTTTTCTAGGACAAGGAGAAATTCATCAAATTGCAATCCAGGGAGAGCACACACAAGAGAGAGAGAAAACCAGCAACACACACATACCCTGCAAAAAAATCCCAAAGTTGACATTTACATTTCAAACACTTATAACAGCTAAACAAATAACAGTAATTATACTATTTGCATACTTTGTTAAATAATTGTTTGTTAGGTAAAGGCAGCCTGTGTGTGTCTGTGTGTGTCTGTATGTGTGTGCAAGGAGCAGATGCCTGAAACTCCAGAAGCAGAGCAGCTGCTGCCTCCCTTCCCAGGTGACCTGTTTGCTTTACAAAATGGGGACAAGTGGCCCAAAGCACTGGCCAGGGGGGTTGGATGTGCTGATATTTGGGGCACAGGGAACGGGGCAGGAGGCCCTTGGGTGAGCAAGACAAGGCCATGAGCTGTAATCCTGCTGCTCAGCACCCACATCACCCTCCTGGGCACAGGGACGAGCTGAGTGCCCCAGACATGAGCACCAGCACTTGAGGAGGTGAAGCCCAAAGCTCTGAGCACAAATTGAGGGTTGCAGAAACACTGCCAGGAAGGAGAGCTGTGGGGGAAAGCAGGGGAAGGCACAAAAGCTGGACAGAGGGAGGCTCTCCACCTTGCAGCAGGAGATGCTGAACACCCCTCTGAGGAGGATGCCTGACTCAGAGCCCACAGACCATCTCCTGGCTGGTGATTTCCCTTTGCTCCTGCAAAAGCATCTCAGCTTTCATCCCTTTCTGCTCAGCTCCTCGGGCAGACAGCTAATTGAAGGGTTTTCCTTTCATTTCTAGTACAGAAAACCCAGTAAATGCCTTTTAGTCTGCACAGTTTCCCCATGATTGGCTCTGTCTATCCGCTCACCACTCCTATCCTGTTTATTTTTTTTTTTTTTCATAGACTTGAATGATGCAAACTGGTGGAGAGTGGAGAAGCCTTCTGCCTCTCCTCACATGGTCAGAAAAGGTGGAGCAGAGCCAGAGCCACTGCATCTTTTCACACCTGGATGGAACCAGGTCAGGCAGCTAATGCATTTCTCAGGCTCAGTGGCTACTTGTTGGAGACACACAAATGCTGCTGGGCTGCTGGAGTGCTGGAGGCTGGGAGAAAAAAAATTCCAGCAAGAGACATATGTGTCAGAAGGCTGAGAGGGATGTGGTGCCAGGAAAGAGAAAAGTGATGCACACACAGAGGAGCTCAGCCCTGTGCAGCAGGAAGAGATGCAGATGGAATAAAAGGCTCCGTGGCTTTGAAACCGCCCCTCGCAGCATCAGTAAAGAGGGTTTTTTCAAAGAAGGTTCATTAAGCATAAGAGTGAGTGCTCTTTCACCCTGTTCATGGGTGAAATCCCAGCTCCAGAGGTTAAAACTGCCCCTTAGTCTGGGAGCAAAGCCCTGCTCACTTTAACCCCACACCCAGACACTTTGTCCCCCCAAGCAACAGCAGGAAAGGCACAGTCCCAAGGAGGAGCCCAGGCATCCACTGGCTCTGATCTGTGCAGCTCAGATTTTTCAGTGTACAACTAAGGGCATCCCATGGGGCTGGGGAAAAGAAATGCTCCAAAATAACCGTTCTCCCCTCAGAACATTTTCACTGGAAACGTTTATATTTACCCTTCAGAAAAAAAAAAACCAAACTTTTTCCTGATTTTTTTTTCTTTAAGTTGAAAGAACATTTTCCAGTTCAACTCTTGTTCTTTCAAGTAGAAATGTTCGGTTTTCTTTAATGACTCCTTTTCCCCCCACTACTCTGCTTTTTACTTAGAGTTTTAAAAAAAGGGAGATGAGGAAAGGAAAACTAACAAAACCAGAATGAAATTTTTTTACATGAGTTTCAAATAACTTGAAAAAAGAAGAAAATTTTTTTAAGCTTTATGAGTGATTTTGAAGGATGCAAGAGCTTTCAGCAAACTTTTTTATGTAGGTCAAAAAAACTTCTTCCCAGGATTAAAAAAAAAGCCTAAACAAAAGCCCTTAATGTGGGTGAAACAATGTGGATCAGCTCTCCATAAAAGCTTTGCCACAACTGCCTGTGCAAAAAAAAATCACAGAATTATAAAACCATGGAAGAGTTTGGGGTGGAAGGGACCTTTAAAGGTCACCAAGTCCAAATTCCCTGTTGTGGGCAGGGACACTTTCCACCATCCCAGGTTTCTCAACACCCCATCCAAGCTGCTCTGAACACTTCCAACAATGGGGCAGCCACAGTTTCTCTGGGCAACCTGGGCCAGTGTTTCACCACCCTCATTCTAAAAAATTTCTCTTTATCTAATCCAAATTGACCCTCTTTTAATTTAAAACCATCACCCTTTGTCCTATCACTACTGACCCTGCTAAAAAGTTTGTTTGTTGTGCCACCACATGTCAGCCAGGGCAGAGCAAGGAGCCTTGGAAAGTATACTTGGTTTGGGACAAAATGGCAAAAAATCAGAGAGAAAAGAAGTGTGATTTCTGCCTCCCTTTAAATAATAATTACAAAAAAGAGCCTATAGAACTAGACACATTTTCCTTCAAAAGATATTTAACACTTCATTTTTGCTCCATCCTTTTCTGAATACTTCTTAGAAAACACAAAGGCTTTAAACAAAAGGTCATTAAGAGATAAAGAATTGAAGCTCTTCTTGCAAGAATGAAAGGAGAAGGCATCTTGACATTTTTAACGGGTTTTTTTTTCCCCCCTCTTTTCCAAACTCAAAATTAATCAACACTGATTCGATTTCACACACATAAGCCTGTTTTGTGGAAGTGGCATTTGCTGACAGGGAGCTGTTTGGACAACTCCAGCCAGAGGAGCACACAATATGCTGCACACCATCAGGGCACACAGGCTGCAAGGACACTGGGCTCCCAGGGTTCACAATAAATCCTCTCCTTTTTCTGGGTCAAGAAATTCGTAGCTGTCTGGAGGTTATGCTAACACGCCAGGGTTTGGGGACTGATGTTGAGATCTGAGGAATTCCTGTTGCCTGGAATAGAAACAATGAAATTGTTCCAAGGCACCATTTATTCCCAGGTGCCTGCAAGCTGTCATTTCTGGGGAAGATGAACAATTTGAGAAGATCTAATGTCTACAGAAATAATTCAGGAAGACAGAATTCATTCAGGTCCCCAGGTCAGTAATGAATGGGACTCGTGTGAGTCAGAGGAGGACAGGGGGCACCTGAGCAGCCTCAGCTCTCCAAAACCAGGTGAGCCTGTGCAGCCATGCAGGGGCACTGACAAAGGCTCTGAGCAGCTGGGACTGGAGGCTCTGGTGCCTTGAGAGGCTGAACCTGGAACAGAGAACAGACAAAGCTAAAGAATAAAGCAGGGATTTGTTAAAAGGCCTCAATGGAGCCACCTTGGGCAGCACAAGAGCCCAGCCAGGGCTACACCCAAGCTAGACCTAAAATGGTGATAAAATGGACAACCAGTCATGAGGTTTCACACTTTTATAAGTTTTGGTCCATTTGCATGTTGGGGTTGATTGTCCAGTTACAGCTTCGGGTTATGAAGTCCCATCCTCCTTGTTTGCTGCCCTCAGTTCTTCATTGTTTATTCCTTTGGTCCTGAAGTTTTTAACAGTTGTCCTTGGTCTCAAGCTGGAAAAGGATTGTTTATTCTAACTACTCTGTGAAGAGAGCTTACTAACACTTAATATGAAGCTCAGAGCTACACACCTGGGCAGCACAGAACCTGAGAAAAATGAAAGTTAAAGCTTAAGGCATCAGGCACAGGTGCTGCAGAAATGGGTGTGAGCAGAGAGGACCAAGGGCTGCAGCAGCCTGGGGCTGGCAGGTGCAGCCCCACAGCAGGAGGCTGCTCTGCCACCACAGTAAGGACCAGCATGGTCTTGAGCCTTGTGCTACTCCAGCAGCCCAGTTCCCCCAGTAAATGCCTGTTTTACCTCACCTCCTTTCAGCTCTCGGTCAGTTCTAGTCAGGAATTCTAGACAGGAATTCTCTGACTGGGAACAAACAAGCCGTGCTATGAACAGTGGGATATTGCCCTTAGGTATTTGATAAAGAGCTGTCAGACACCCTGAATGTGCCACAGCCTCTGCCTGAGATGAGGGGTCAGAGGTGGCATGAGGAAGGAACAGCATGGGGAAAAAATCACAGGATCATTAAGGCTGGAGAAGACCACCATGACCACTGGACCCTATCACAAAGAACTACCCACTTCCCCTCTGACACACCAGGCCTGGGTACCAGAGGCAGTCCTGCCTCCCTGCATCCTGCCCTGGCTGGCATTCACTCTCCTGCTGGCATCCCACTGCTTTGGAATGCTCTGGGTCCCTGTATCTATGTCAGGGAGCAGAGAAAATGGCAAGGGAAAAGCAAACAAAGTGAATGAGGAAAGCATAACAAACCCAGCAGAAAAGTCTTCCCACGCCACTCTGTGCTTTCAAGTAAATGAGGCTAATTAACTAATTGCCTAAATTATTAGGGCTATTTTTACCCTTGTAAGAGGGTTTGGCATTGTTGCCAATTTCTTAAGACTCAGTGCTGAACTCTCAACTTATCAGGAAGTTAATGAAGCCAAGCCCCTGGAGAGGGGACCCTCAGGGCAGAGCAGCTGCCAGGCCAGGGCTGGGCTGGGGCTCAGGTGGGCACCTCTGCAGCAGGGAGGGAGCATCTGCAGCAAAACCACCCCGCGGGTGCTGCTGTTTAACACAGAAGTTCAGAGTTGTTTGCTAAAATCTCCCCTGCCCCCAGTAAAGGATTCCTCTCCATCAGTTTCCCACTGCAGGCAAGATGAGAGAGGCTGATTTGGAGACAGATTTCACACCTGGGTGAGAGGAGGGGAAGGCTGAAGGCTGCACGCCAGCCCTGGCTCCATGGAAGCCCATCCTGGCAGACCCAGAGTAACCTTGGAGAACTGGACCACCCTGCACTAAAGGAAAGGGCTGATCCCCCTGCTGCAGCCTCGACCGACCACACTCCCTGCCCCAAACATGCAGGAATCCACGGCGGCAGGAGCTCCCTCCTTCTGCTTCGAGAAAATGCTGTTTTCTTGAGGTTTGTAAGAAATCTGGATGTTTTCTCCTCTTCAGCTAAATGCCAGTGTCTGAGCTCCCTGGTGGCAATCTCAGTTAACTCCATTACAATCCCCCAGTCATTCTGGCTGAAGAGCTGGTCCCCTCAGGAGCCAGAAGACTGATAGCTCTCCTTTTCTGTAACAAATCTCACCTATCAGCTCTAATGAGGTGACATTTCAAGCCTGCCTCTTCTCTCAGCCCAAAGTACACAACAATTTGGGGTGCCAAGTCTCTCACAGCGAGCTCTCCTGTGAGTTATCTCCAAGATTATCTTCACTCCTGGACCAGCCATGGCTCGGTGTGGCTGAGTCCTGGAGACCTCCAAGGATGGAGATCCCACAGCCTTTCCTGGCCCTCTGTTGTGGAGCACCCTCAGTGCCCATCTCCTTCCCAGTGCCCATCCTGAGCCTCCCAAGCTGCCTGTGTGCCCCCTGCCCCCTGGGAGGCTGCCTGCTGCCCTTGGCAAGAGTTTGGCCCTGCTGCCTCTGCCCCAAGCAGCTGTAGCTATTTCATGCTGCCTTTCCAACCCTGATCCTGCTGTCTGGCAGGATGAGGAGTCTCTGGATGCCCTGGAATGTTGGTCTGACAGTGCTGGTGAAGGGAACCAGCAGTGCACATCAAACCAGATCAAGAAAGCCACGGATTTCCTTGGGTCAGCTCCCCCCTGTGCCTCCCAAGAGGGCTCCTGGGCCCCTCTCAGCTCTTTGGGTGAGGGTCAGTGAGGTGAGGAAGGAGGATCAGATGGCAGCCACTGCTCTGCTCAGCAATGCAAGAAGGGCATCCCACAGCTCTGTTATCAAGGAAATGTGACTCACCACAATTTTTTGGTATCTGTCTTTCTACCTGCAGGCCCTCTCCCCAAACTCTGGTCACCTTGCTTGCTGAAAATCCCATTTTGGTTGGAGCTAGCCAGATTTTGCTATTGAAAAATACCATGTTTGACTAGTCCAGAGTGGAACCTCTGTCAGATCAGGTTCTTTTATCTTAGAAAAGATGAATACTTTCTCCTGTCTTGTCAGGGAAGCACAGAGAGACATTGTTCCAAAGTTTTGTAAATACAAAGCAGAGATTATGGTCCCTGGGGTGACTTGGCAGGAAACTTCACCATTTTCAAGGGCCTTCCTGTGTATGAAATGGAAAGAGCAATGCTGCCCTGTAGCTCCCTGTTTGCAATGTACTTAGAAATTCTTGAATATCTGGCACCAGACATGCTGTATTATCTCCTACCTCATCTCCTGTGTATAAAGCTGGCAGCCTGGTCAGGGGAATTATTCCAGATTTGTGCTGTCCAGAAAACAGCCTGACAAGAAGATTTGCAAGTCACATCTCCCTGCTCAGTGCCATCTCCTGCCCCATTGCTCAGGAACCCACCAGAGATGATGAAATTTGGGCTCCCCAGCCTGGGAGAGGGCTGGCAGTCCCAAAGCAGGAGCTGGCAGGCAGCTCTCACTGCCTGCTGCAGCTCCAAGGGCTGCTCACTGCCTGCTCCCATCACTCTCAATGCTCACACCACCACCTCAGCCACCAGTGCAGAGAAACCAAATGCTGCCCTTTCACACTCAGGGACCAGCAGGGAAGCTGGGTGACACTGGGGAGCCCAGGAGAGGTCAGTCCTGCTGCAATATTTACAATACAGGAGAATGCCCTGGTTCCTTCATGACCCCACCTAACAGTGGAGATGGAGAGGACTCAGATATTTCCCTACTGCCCCAGGGCAGGTCCTGCTGAAGGTCTTGGGGCAAAAGGAATAAAAGCCTGGTTTCGATTTACCAAGTGAAATTTGCACATTTGCAAGTCAGATTAAATTTCCCAGGTTCGCTTTCTGCATGTTTTATCCACTAACACATTTGCATAGATTTAAACACAATACAAAGCTGCAGACACCATCAAAAGAGGCTGGAGGGGAAAAGGGCAGGAGAAGCTTGTGCTTTTTCTTTCGGCTTATGGAAGATTCTGTTCCCAGAGGTCAGAGAAGGGGCTGTGCCTGGAGCTGTGCCAGCCCCTCACCTGAGCAAGCTCTGCTTGGAGACACAGCAGGAGCCATGGGAGACCTCAACAGGTGAGTTCAGGGCAGGGGTTGGCACTGGTGGGGCTGGGACAGAGCATTCAGCAACCCCAACCCATACCAGTAGCACCTGAGAGAGCAGGATGTCAGCTCAGAATTTGCTGTGTGGCATCTCTCTCCAGAAAGTGGAAAATTTCTTGGGCAATGCCAAGGTTCCATGGGAATTCCCCACTGGTGCATTCCCCAGGAGGTGTCTGCACAGGTTTAAACACACACTGGACAAAGAGAAGCACCATGTTAGGTGATTAAATCCCCCATGTACCTGCAGGAAGTGGAGAATAGATCCTGCTTACCAGAAATGTGAAACATATTCACCTGTTGCAGGAATTAATTTTTTTTTTTTTTTTTTTACTAACAGAGAGTGGCAGAGCTGTGCACACAGAAATCCTGTCTGAAATGAATCCCTGATAAAGAGGAAGCCAAGTTGAAAGGTGAGTTTTACTACCTGCCAAGGCTTTGGGTTTTTAAAGGGCCTCTTGTGGAATTACTGTATTAGCAAGCTATTACAGGTATAGATATCAAAATGCTATGCACAGCAAGAAAAATCATGAAAGTTTTGAGATGGGAAGAAAACACACAGAAAAAAATGAGGCAGAAGAGGAGAAAAGGGGGAGAGAGGAGAAGCAGTGATGTGCAGAGGGGAGGCAGGCTGGTAAATGATGGAGGAGATAGTGGAAAGGGGTTGAAGAAGAGAGCAATGAACAGCAGAGTTGGAAGAATAGAGAAAGATAAAAAGAGGAGGAGAAAAGAAAAAAGAGATAAATGAGGGCAAAGACCAACTCATCATTTTGCAATTCCACCCCGGTGGAGAGGAAAATTGATGTCTGGAGCTTTTTTATGGCCAACCTCCTGGGCATGGGACAAAAGACAAGTTATTACCCAACCCCAGGTCAGGTCTGTAGCCTGCCAGCTGCCTAGACACATTCAGAGAGCCCAGGAGAGCTGTAAATCAAGGGGGCCAAGGAGATCAAGGGAGGCTGGGACCAGGCACAGCAGTGAGCAACACAACCACAGGAGAGGAGCGAGCCCAGGAGCAGACAGGGAGTGCCCGGATCAGAGGGCTCTGCTCATCTCTCCTTCACGCCATTCCTAAGGACAGCACTCCCCCAGAGATGCAAGTCCCCCTGCATTTCCTCCTGATTTCTCTTCCTATTGATTTCCAAGCCCTGAATACCATTTATTTTTGCTTGCTTGATTCACTCATTCATTGAATAAAGGCTTCATCACTATTATTATTATTATCCCCGTCATTGGGCTCCTCATCACACATTATATTATTTGCATTGCAGAGCTGGAAGATTTCAGGTTGAGGCAGGAAATTTGTGTGAGTTGTTATTACTGCAATCAGATGAAGTGAGAATTGGATCGGCGGAGGCTGCCAGAGCACAGCTCTCCCAGCAGGACACCGAGGCTCTGCCCAATCAGGGAAAGCTGCTAACTCAATCTGCAGGTCCCACCAGCAATTTTGGACTTGCCTTTGGTGTCCCACCTCTCCCTCCCATCCCACCTCCCAGCCCCACCAGCTGCCAGCAGAGAACAGGGAAACGCATCGGGACAGGAGGGCGAGGAATCAGAAAGGACTTGGCGAGATTGCACATTTTCTGCCTTGCTGATGGTATTTATTAGACAACAGAAAATAGCTATTTTACCATCTGCCTTGTAAAAAAAAAAAAAAAATCCTCATTAAATTAATGGAATGTGCAGCTGCTGAACAGAGTGTTCCTCTTGCGGCCGCCTCCCCATTAGCCCAGCACTTGCTGGAGCAGGGAATCAGGCTGCCAAGAGGAGCTGTGGCTAACTCCAGCTCGTGTGGTGGGAGAGGATGGACAGACAGACAGCCCCCTGCTCCTCCCAGCCCCGAGGTCATGCCAGGGGACCCACAAATGCCCTGTGGCTGCAGACAGGGTGTAGGCGCTGCCTTGCTCATGGTGCATCCCCCTTCCTGCACACAGCCCTGTGAAGGGAGCCAGAGGGGTCAGCTCAGCAGGCTGAAAGCTGGAGGCACTCAGCTCCCTCCTCAAGCTGGAGTTTGGATCAAGCAGAGCACGATCCAAACTCCAGCTTGAGGAGGGCAGTGTTGCTCAATGTCATTTGTTGAGCAAGGCAGGGTTTGCAGGCAAGTGAGGTCCCAATTTCCTGGCCTCTGCCACCTCAACATGACCTAGTCCATCCATCCCAATCATCCATCTCTCCATCTCTACATCTCAGAGCTCCACTGAGCTGATGTTTGCCCTGAGTGGCTCAGCTGGGACCCAAGGAAGCCTCAAGCCTGGCTGGCTGCAAAGCCCAGAGGAGTTCCTACACACAAGCCTTTGTTTTGGCTGAGAGGAAACCAAAAATAATGAGCCAAATCCTTTCCCAATCCCAGCAAGACAGGTGCACCATAAACCCAAGGTCCTGAATGATTTTAATGATGCTGACAGAGAGGGAACAGCAGCCAGTCTTACCCATTCATTTCTACTCAACAGCACTGAAGGGGTTTATGCGAATCTTTTCTTCTGATACTCAGTGGAGCCTGGGCAGTGTTTGATGGTGAAGTGATGCCCAAAATCTCATATTACATGGGGCTTTGGGGAGCAGATCCACCAGTTTGCATTGCCAAATTCTCCAGGAGGTACCAGATACCAAAACATGCTGCCTTGGCTCACTGCCTCACCACTTCATCACCAGCAGCTCCTGAAGAGTTTTATCCACAGCTGCTTTGGGCCCAGCAGTTCTTCTCCTTAGGAAATAAAGTCCTTTGTTGGTTGCCTCAGCACTGCCGATGTTTCAGGATTGCTGCAGCATAATCCACATTTAATCCTCAATTGTGTTTTCTGCAGCTAACCCCTCTGCTAAAGCTGGGGAGCTCCCAGAGCCTGCACTGCTCCTCTGAAGCTGCAGTCCCCTCCCTGCTGCCCTCTCCTTCTCTTTCTAGGAGGCTTTTCTGTATAGATGTTTCACCTAGATGAGATTTTACCTGTCCTTCACAGGGAATTTCTTCTCTTAACTTGCTCCTTCAGCATTTACAAAGCAGCTGGGGGAAAGCTGACCTTGGGAGACAGGTCCAGCTGCAGAGAGGTTGCCCCCATTGTGTCTGTGGTGGGAGCAGGAGAGGGGCCCCTGGATTTCAGCAAGCACAGGGAAGTTACAGGACTACAGCATGTTGAATCACCTCACGCCAAAATAAATCCTGACATAATAAGCCCTAATACTGCCAAAGAAACTATTACAGTCAGTTACAGAAATAATCCACATTGAAAATCGGTGCAAATACCTCTCCCCAGTGGAATGACATGGCTCTAGAGGATCAGTTCCAGTCAAAGATGATCATTTCATGTTTACCCAACAGATGAGGGCAGCTCCAAAAGTCAAATGTTCGTTGCCAAAAAAGCTCTGCCTAAGTGAGATTTTGCCACCTCTCATCAAAGAGTTGCTTTAAAAAGCGATGATCAAGTACAAAAGGGAAGACCGTGAAAGGCAGAGATCAAATCCAAGTCCAGAAGGCTGCTCTGACTCTCTCTTACACCACTGCCTTCATTCCTATCAATCCAATCAATTTGCAGCAGCAAGGACAGAACAAACACCAACCTGATTGCTTCTTTAGCAGAAATGTTTGGGTTTTCAGAGGCTAATGGCAAAATTTCCCCTAGCCTTTGCCTGTGTTGCTGCTGATCTCAGGGATTTTAAAGCAGAACCTTGTCTGCAAGTCACTGGTTTATGTACAGCATCAGTTGGTTGTGTTTTCAGGGCTGTAGGTGTCTTGGCACATGTGGATCTGGCCAGTGGTGTGTACATGCTGCCTTGGGCACTCGTGCAGTGCTACCCTCTCAGAGGAACCTGTGACACAGGACCACCAAGCTGCTGAGCTTCCTGCTGGAGAGGCTCACAGGTTGGTTTAGAAAGCAGGTTAGCCAGAAAGACATGGCAGAGTAGCAAAAAAAAACCAGGGGCTGTCATTTTTTCCTTGGAAAAACATTTACTTTCTTAGGAAAAAAAAAAATAAAACTAATTTCACGGAAACAAACAAACATACACCCCCAAGTCCCATTAATTAAAACTTGAAGCCTGTCACAGGGAATTTTGATAAAAACGTTGACATTTTGCAAAGTTGCCCTTGGACAAATCATGAGCACAGAAAGCCCTGAGCCAGGGAGGCTGTGGGAAGGGACTCTGCGCGCGTTTGGGAAGGACATTCATCTTCCTGCAGTCAGGTGTGCTGCTAACTCCGGGATGTTCCTCATGCGTTTGTCCTTCCCCCATCCACGTGCAGCCTGCGTTCATGGGGGCTGTGGCAGGCCTGTGAGAAGGCCAGGAGAAGGTCGTGTGCCTGCACACGGGGAAACGCAGCGCGCCCCTGGCAGGCTGCGCGCACGGCTCTGCGCGCTCCAGGCGCCGCTTGTGCCCCTGTGTCTCCTGCTGCTGGCACAGACACGGAGCTGCACCGCTTCACAGAGCCCTGCACACATCTCTACAGAGGTCAGGAGCAGGCAGAGGTGGAGCAGAGCTCTGAGATTTCGGGTTACTCATTTGTTCCGTGGGAATCCGCGGAGCCGCAGGTTGACGCAGCACCCGCAGGTCCCCAGGACACCTCCGATGCTCAGGGCCTCACAGAGCAGGATGTTTCCACCTCCCGAGTCAGAAATGCTGGTGCTGAGGCTCTCTCCTGCTTAGGAACACTCTGATCCATCGCTCAGGCTCAGGTCTGCTCATGCACACACGGGCCCATGGCCACCTCAATCATCCATCCAAACCAGAGGAGACAGGCAGGGAGGAAGGACCTCACCCTCCAGGTCTGCCCTGGGGCTGATCTACGTGTGAGGAGCCGCTGCCTTTGAACACCACAAGTCTCATCTCAGCATCATCCCCCCCTTGCTCCATCCCCCTGCTTCTGCCGTGCCTATGGGAGCACTCAGTTCACACCAACAGATCTGAGCGTCCCCGGATGATTAAAGGAAGCTCTGCCTTTTAAATCGCTCTGATTGGGGTTGACGGCTGTGTGGAATTGGACACTTGGCTCTAATGATGTGTGAAAATCTCCCTGCTGTGACCCGTCGTTCCAGCTGCGGAAAATAAGGAGAAAGGCGGAGGAGGGGCATTAAAAAAAACCTTCAGTGGGAGTCCCAGATCAGACAGAGGTTTGTCAGGCAGGACAGTCCCTCTGGGGCTCTGCTCAGTGCCTGCATGAGGCTGGCAGAGGTGGCCCTGCTTCACAGAACTGACGGGAATGTGTGTAAATGTGTCACCACCGGTGGCAGCAGATGAATTGGGGTCCTGGTCGAGAGCAGGTCAGCATGACCAAAGCATCTGAGCCGCTCTGGAAGCTCACTCCCCGGCAAGGAATGCCTGCCAGCTTCATGGGTGGGCTCCATCCTGGCTCTGGCTGGTCCCACCAATACTCCCATGCTGGCGTTGGGGGCGATGATCCCAGACTGAGGTGCAGCTGGGGTGTGCAGGCTGCCATGGCACAGCTGTGCTGCTGGAGCACTGCTCTGGGCTGTGACTCCTCTGGGTGAGACTGTGTGAGCTGGATCCAGCCCCAGGGACAGGCAGGCGTGACCAGCCTGCAGCACAG
Organism: Agelaius tricolor; assembly: GCF_023055355.1. Taxonomy (NCBI): domain Eukaryota; kingdom Metazoa; phylum Chordata; class Aves; order Passeriformes; family Icteridae; genus Agelaius; species Agelaius tricolor. Next base: position 5,061,797 of record NW_027269279.1, read on the forward strand.
CACGGTGGCTTCAGTCAGGTCCCACGAGCATGATAAGAATCGTCTCAGTGAGCAAACCACACTGTCCCTGACACACAGGGGACACCAGCTGACACCTCCTGGGCACAGTCTCCATCACTGCTGCTGCCAGGGGACCGGCCAGCAGATCCCTGTCAGCCCAGCCCGTTCAATGCCTCCTGTCCCCACCACCTTCCCCTGTTATTAAATCCCTGACGACACCTGAATTCAAAGCAAATCTGGCCATACACAGTCTAATCCTCCCTCTCCAGACAAATTGGCTTCTTAGAGGCCCTCCTCGCTGAGATCCACTGTTCTGTGGCAGAGGGGAATGTCCAGCTGGGCTCTGAAACAAAGGATGAGTTTCTTCAGGCTCAGATGGGGCTAAACAGGGGCACGGGGTGGGGGGGAGGCCGGAGGTGTCCTGCAGCGAGTGACCCTCAATGTGACATTGATGGCTCTTAATTCCTAAGCCTGCTTTGGAAGGATTGCAGTAGATCCAATTTAATCACCGCAGCCTCTTCATCTCCCCTGTCTCAGCTCAGGGTAATGTTATGCTTTCTCCTCCACTGCTTTTCTCCAAGAACTGGCCACCCTCCTCTCCCTCTGCAGCAGGAGCCCCCCGAGCCCTTCACCTGCTGCACAGTGCAGGGCTGCCAAAGCCACAGCTGCCCTCGGCCTGTTTACTACCACACAGCTCAAACAGCACTTGCTTAATCTCCTGTGTCTGTGGGAGGACTCGTTGTGTGCTAACGAGGGGCACAGCTCCCTGCAGGTGCACCCACCACCTCCCCACGGTCGGGCTGCGCCGTGCATAGCATTAAACATTTAAGCGCTTGTCAAAACGTTGTAACTACTTTTTTGTCTTGTTCCATTAGCTCCATTTCCAAAGGCCACCACTGGAACTACTGAACATTTATTTCTATTGAATCCGGCTTAGAAGTTATGATCTGAGGAAGAGGGAGACAGGACAGTATGTTCTGCGGCACCGGCTTTTCCCCACCACCGCTCAGCTGAGACACGCTGGCCTTTGAAATATCATTTTTATTCCTACCTTGGAAAAGCTAAAATAAAGAGATTGACTCTTCCATCTGCTTGATTTGCTTCTGCTGTTTAAACAAGGGACATAAATATCAGTCAGGTGGCCGCCCTGTGTAAGTTTTGGGGCTGTGTGTTTAAACATCCTGCACAGTTTGTGATACCAGCTGTGGGAGCTGGATTTCCTCCCCAGGTGCAAAATAAAGTGTGGTTATTACATGATTTTCCTGTTGCTAGAGAGGCACACACCTGAATCTTCCTCTCTCACCGCCTGTGCATGAACAATGTCTTATTATGCAAACACTAGGAGTATTAGACAAAAAGCACAGAAGAAAGCCAGTGGAGCCAGCAGTTTAGAGGGAGTGGAGCATGGGCAGGGGTGGGCTGTGGGGATCCATGGTCCCCAGGTTTGCTTTATGTTCACTTTATCAGCAAGAAGTACAGAGCAAGAGGGAGTTGCATGGGGCTGGGGACACCTGCAGCCCCAGGGACATTGGGGAGATGCCCAACACATCAGCCCTTGGCCACAGAATCCTGCACCAGGGTCACTGCAGGGCTGAGCTCCCCCAAGCAAAACCCACATTTGCATGAGGGAGCCGAGCTTGCTGCAGGACAAGGGGACAGCACTGCTGGTGCCAGCCCTGCAGTCAACAGCCTCCCCTCCTTCAGAGTAAAAAAAGGGAAATCTAAAGCCTTCTTAAAGACTTCCCTGTGTTTAAGTTCCTTGCTATTTAAAGCCATGTGAGAGCCCGAGAGTTCCAGCCCGGCTGCCTGTGCCTGGGTGCTTTGCAAAGTTGTAATCCCCGCTAGTGACATCACGGGCCGTTGCCATGGGGATGTCACAAACTCAGAGCTGTGACTTCATCACAGCAGAGATCGGCAGCGAGGGAGGCAGTGCTTCCCAGTGCCTCTGGTAATTAGCAAACTGGCATGGAAAATGAGGATGAAACACACAGGATAGGGACATAAAACCATTTAGCAAGTATCATCTACTGGAAAGCATTCCCTCATGAGAAAGCGCCTCCTTAATGTATCCTGAGCTCTTAAATAACCCACAAAAGGCAGGGAATAAAATAGAAATTATAGTGATTTGTTTTATTGGGCATTTCATTGAGTAATTAAGAGGATAATTATGAGAAGGAACATTAAAAGGCGTTACTCTCAGCCTTCATCCTGCTTTAGAGGAGCATCCTCTTACTGAATGTGCAGCATCATCCGACATTGTCCTGTGCCAGCTCGGGTTTCCCTGCAGGGAGGAAGGCATGCATGGATGTGGGAAGGGGTGAAAAACATCTCCCCCATGGCCTGACAGGATGCCAGAGTTCTCCCAGGAAATGCAGGGTGGGAACAGTAGGTTGCAGGGAGCAAACCCCACTTTCGTGGTGTCTCCTGGCACAGGGTGTCAGGCCCTTGTGCATCGTGTGTCATGCAGGGGGAGGCTAAAGGAAAAGCTGGGGAGAGATCAGTGTGGTGCAAAGTGCTGATGGAGCACCACAGCCAAGGCAGAAGTGGCAGAAAGCTGGAAATCCAGCTGAAAATTCAGCACAAAGGTGGCCCTGCACACAAGGGCAGCTCTCATCCACCTCCCTTCTAACACCCATCCCCTATTGCGTCTCCTCACCTTTGGAAAATACATAAATACCTACAGAACTACCTGTTTAACTAATCCACATCCCAACAGGACCCAGCACCACTCAGCAGACACAACTCAACCTAAGCTGCCTCTCTAAGACTGCCAGCACATCCCACAGATGAGGAAGCCTTGGTGCTGGCCAGCACATCCATGAAACACATCAGTGAAACAAAGACCTGCTCAAGCCCCAAAATCTGCAGCTCCTTTCTGACCCCAGCACATCTTGCTCCACTCCATTTACCCACCAGCACAGACACACTCCAACTGGAATGTCAGGACATCGGGTGCCACCACAGGCTTCCTCTGGAGGCCATGTCACATGCTGGGGACCCCAATGCTCACAATACTGCCACCTTCTAAGAGGCCCCAGGTGAAAACCAGCCCCAGCAACAGCAATTTGTCCATTTCAAGTCCCCAGAGGTCACTGCAGGGAGCAAACGTGGGGATTAGGGAAATACAAGCAGGAGTGATGGACACCATGAAGAGCAAGAGCTTTACCAGAAACAACGACTCCCACTGGACAGGCATCTATAAACACTGAGATGACAGATGAGCTCATTCCCACTATTTCCTCAAACCACTTGCACAGGTGGCAAAGCAAGCAATCAACCCAGCTAGATAAATGGGAAACCTCAACCTGCAGGATCACGGTGCTCACCAGTTACCAAGATTTAAGTAGCCCTTGGGTCCTTGTTTGCTACAAGGCATACATTTAGGGAAGCATGCTGGAGAAGGCTGGCATGTTTTAAACTGGCCTCTGTTTTTCTCCCTAGGGAGAAAAACCCTTTTTTCTCCCTAGGGAGATGGATGTGGCAGCTATAATCCAGTTGCTATGCTGGATTTCAGGGACAGTGGCTTGTCCATGTTGAGCCCAAAGCATCAGACAACTGTCAGTAAAATCCACATTCAGAAAGTCACCAACCCTCCCTTTTCTTGTCCTGGGAACCACAACTCCTCTCCATACTCCCCTGCTCACAGGGAGCAATTTCCATCCTCTTCAAAAGAGAGTGAAACCAGCTTTTTGGCTTCTGGCTGGCCCTTCCAGGCACGAGAGCAGCTTTCTGGGAGACTCGAGCGCTCAGCACAGCCCTAAAACAAGGCTCCTGTTTGAAGTGCATGGATTGAGGCTGGATTAAGAAAACCCAGGAGGAGTGCTTAGCTCTGCTCCTGCTCTAAAAAGGCTGCTGAGCAGCAGCAGCAGCCAGCACAGCTTCATCCTGCTCAGCCCTCCATGTGATCCCTTCCAAGGGCCAGGGAAGCAGCAATTTCGTATGCGCGGTTTGACGTGATCCGGGAGCAGGGAACGGCAGGGCTTGTGCTCAGCTTCCCAACGCTCCAGGAGAACCCAGAGAGGAGCTGGATCAGGGGCAGGGAATGGCAGGGCTTGTGCTCAGCTTCCCAACGCTCCAGGAGAACCCAGAGAGGAGCTGATCCTCCCTGAACCAGGAGCAGGGAACAGCAGGGCTTGTGCTCAGCTTCCCAACGCTCCAAGAGAACTCAGAGAGGAGCTGATCCTCCCTGAACCAGGAGCAGGGAATGGCAGAGCATGTGCTCTGCTGCCCGATGCTGTGCAGAGCTGCTCCTCCTGGGAGGCTGCAGGGGCACCCAGAGAGGAGCTGATCTGGTTCTCATTAAGAAGGAGAACCCCTTTTTTTTTAACAAAAACCTCGACAGGGGGAGGGAAAGAACAACAGCAAACACAGGACAAAACACCACCATTAACCCCCAGTAGAGCCCGAAAAGCCTTGCACTGCTTGGGTGCAGAGGAGACACTTATCTGTGGCTTGAGACTTTTAGAGAATCCCTTCTGAAGTTTCCCTCTTGCAAACACCCTATTTTCCCCCTCTAATCAATGCAATGAGCAAGCTTAGTGCAACACAAGTAGGGAACAGAGGATGAAACAATTTTCCAGCCCATACCTGAAGGTGCATCCTTCTTTTCTCACCAAGCAGCAGGGAGGACGTTGCTGTCTCTCGGTAATTTTCCAACATCCTGTGTTGCAGGTAGATTTATGCACTGATCAGAGTTGAAGCTGTTAATAAAAAAGTGCAAAGAAAACGGATTTTACTGTGAAGTGCAGGGCTGCTTTTCTCCCAGCTTTGCATTATCATGACTTCCTCCTTTTTTAATCTTTTTTTCTATGATTGACCATGTTTGGGGTTCAAAGCTTCAAAAATAAATCGCGGATCGTCTTTCATCTACTATGCATGAGAGAGTCAGAATCATTACATGGTTTAAATGGATATTTTGGGAGCAACTCTGGACCAAGCAGTTCCTGCTTTAACTGGGAGCCAGAGGGATGAAGCTAATTTGCAAATAATGTTACATGCTGGTTTTGCTTGAACGCAGGGAAAAGCCGCAGTGGCTACTTGTCATTCTTTGTGAGAAATTGAACAAAATGGAAATCAGTTCACTAGTTAAAAAAGAAATATATATATATATATTATATATATATAAAAAATCTGCAGCAGACCAATTTCTCCCGCATCAGGGGAACATCCCAGGACTGCAATTAAGCTGTGGCTCAGTACGAACCCTACAGCTGCCTGAGCACTGAGGACAAACACGCCGGCCGTCCTTTTCCAGGAGCAGGTTTTTAATTTGGTGAACTGCGAGCTTTTCTACAGCTCCACTTGAGCCACTTCTTCCTCAGGCAGTTCAAAAGTCAGCCTTCTCCTTTAGCATCACTCAGGCCTTCCCCCAGGAGCAGGGAGCTCTGGATTCTGCTGCACTGCACCTTCACAGGGAATCACCTATCGATGACTTTGTGGCTGGTGTCTACAAGGGGAAGCAGAGGAGCTAATATAATGTAATTTTCCATGTTTACTGCATTATTACAGTGGTTGAATCTGCTGATTAGTTCCCTTTTTTTTTTTTTTTTGCCATCTCGTCCTAAGCATCCCTTTTATTTTTGCCCTGCTTATCTGCATAGAGTCATTTATTCACATGGCTGCTGTAACAGCAAGCAGGGCCAAAGCTATCATTTCTCCTCCCTCTCACATTTTAATCTTGCAGACCTCAATCTCTGTGATACTGCTATTATTTTGTCCATATCTGATGTAACGGGAACCTGCCATTATTCTTTTTTTTTTTTTTTGCCTTAAAAAGAGAAAACTAATCTGAGCAAAAGATCATGGTGGCTGTGGCACTAATGATCCCTGGCATACCTCCTTGCAATGAATCCAGTGCTAGAACAGAGAATGTTTGTTTCCCTTCTCTCTACAGAACTGCAGGACTGACCCCTCATGCACAGGCAGCTCCCACAAATAAAAAACATTGCCCCAATCTCCTGGGGGATCCATTTCTCTGCCAACTATCTCAGCAGCTCTTCTTATTGTCTTATTTATCCAAACAGTGGAAAAACAACTCAAGAGGAGCCACTCTTCAACAACATGACTGTTAGTGGTTTATTCAGATTTGCTCCCCTACGAGCAGGAAAGCCTCTTGCCCCAGTGGTTATTAACTGAAAAAGAGAGTGGGGAAATTTCCTGTAATATGAACAATAACAGAAAAAATGCTCTTCCTTCCTGTTCTTTCAAGATCATGGCAAGACATTTTGCCCCCTGGGCTCCCTAATGCTTCCCCCCTCCCAGCTCTGAGCTGTCACCCCAGCTGGAGACCATCCACTGAAGCACCAAGCCAAGATGCTCTGCATTTGCCAACCACATCAGCCAGAAAGGATTTACTTGGGAGAGGCACGGAGATGAATTGAGGGATCCCTCTACTCCCTTCTCCTGCATCCTGAGGTTTTTTCAAACAGTGGTTTCTCACTAAGTGTTCTCACTTCATGTCCAAAACCTTCATCCTCTCTGTGGTTTGTACCCAGGCCATGTTCTCCACCTCTGCTTCTAGTCCAGAGACCTCCACGTGTCCCTCCTTCTCCCAGGAATATTCTAAATAAATCAGGGCCCACGTTCAGCTCTTGGTCTGTGATGCAAGCAGGGATGTGGAACTGTTCAAAGACATACAGCACTGGCAGGGCACAGGGTCTTGCCTATCCCCTGTCCAGGATTTACACAGATGAGACTTCTGGAAATCAAACTGAGCCCTTCCTCACATCCTCTGCTGATTTGGAAAATCCCTTGCTCACAGAACTCACAGCTGCCCAAGCTGTAGCACTGCAGGAACCTGAGCATTTCTTGGTCTGCATGCACCCCAGCGTGTATTGTATTCACTGTTAATGAAAGATTAAATGTCCCAAAGAGCAATATTAATTTTAAAGCTACTAATAATCATCAGCTGTCCCTCACTTCACCTCACAAGCCTGAGAGCTGTAATGAAAGAGCAAATTCCAGCTCAGAGCATCTGTAAGCTCTGGTCCACAGCTCAGCTCCACAGCTCAAGGTCCCACAGGAATTTTCTGCAAGTAGGGAGGACCCTCAAAGATCTCCTAATGTGAACAACCTTAAATAATCAGAAATGGCAAAAAAATAACTCTATTATCCTTGTGTTTGAAACGCAAGATTAAAACAAGCCCCCCAGCTCTGCAACACCAACCTGACTTCTCCTGTTCCAGTCTGCACCCCTGTGATCATCCTAGGAGCCCAGGTTTGCTCAGCAACAGCCACAGCAGTCATTAGATAGTGATAACTTAGTTCCAAGAGAAAGCCTACATTTCCAAATGTGTCCCTTGCCCTCCTCCTCCTTGGGAAAATGGAGCTCCTTGCAGGAGCAAGAGCCAAACAAAAGTCACAACAGACCCATCCCAAATCAGTTCTCATAGGACAGGACTGTCCATATGATCACACAACACCCACCTCACCTCCCAAAAGTGGCATTTGCTCCCAGCAGAGGTGCTCCATCAGCACCAGGAGCAGGGCCATTCCTGCCCTGAATCCTCCAGCTACTCAGGAGGACAAGCAGGGCAGGAAGCCACCAGCCCAGGCAGGGGATCTGTGTTTCAGAGGGGCACATGTGCAGGTACAAAGCATCCTTTGCACACCAGCAGCTTCCCTGCTGCCTTGGCACATCAGCACTGGTGGTGAATCACATCTCCTTTGTATTTCACTTGGAGGAACAGGGAGAAAGACGTATTTCACAGAAGAGAGTCACAAAGAGGCCCACCTAGGAAAACAGGCTATTTTTGGCACTAAAATCCCTTTCCTGTGAAGAAGAGAGGGAGGCCCAAGAGACTGAAGGAGCTGCTGAGGCCCAGAGAGGAATCTGGTAGCAGAGCCTGGGGCATAATTCAGATATCAGGGGACCAACAACCAGGACTAAGATCCATATTTAAAGACTGTAGACTTGTGCTTCACCACCTGCCTGCCCTCCAGTCCTGTGAGCCACACCAGTGTGGGATGCTGCAGAGCAAGAAGGTAACCAGGAGCACTCTGCTTGCTTCCACAGACCTTTCCCAATCATGCAAAGACCTGGCTCTTCATTTGAGTGCTAATTCTCACTCTCTTTCATCCCAGTTTTTTGCAGCTTTTCCACAAATCCAGAATACATTTGAGCACTCAGCACAATGTTTAGTGAGAAAATCGTATGCTACATTTCCGCTTGGCATGATTTTGAAATGGTTAAGCTGTTAAGCCCTGAAAGAGAAGTTTTAAGAATACCGTGAATAAAAGAAGCCAAAAACAAAAATAAACCAACAGCAGCAAAATTAGAGCATGACATAAAGGAACCATTTGGATGGATCCTTTTTTCCCCAGAGAAACGGTGCACGCTGGCTGCTCCAATGTCAGGATCTCTGCAGTTGTGTAGCACTTGGACTTTCATTACAATGGCAGAGAAATAAATGGAAAGTCATCACTAGCACATAGGAGAGGGAGGAAGTTTTTCTAAGCTGTCATCAAATCCCTTACAAACTTCTCTCAACCATGGCCACATGATCCCTGAGGCTCCCTTTGCCCCACTCCATCCCAGCAAGGGAGATGCCATCAGAGCAGGAAGAGGCTGCTTGACACACACACACAAGGACAGGCAATGGTCCAGGGTGGGGTACTCCACCCAGAAATGCTTGTATACCCACATTTTCCAGATAAACCCTTCCAAGGAGAAGCAATTCCTGTCCCAATGTGTGTCTCACACAACACAACCCCAGTGATGCCGCTCTAAGGAGAGCAGGTTCTGCCCAGTGTTCTGGGGACAGGGGGGACTCCCCACCTTCACCCAGCCCAACCCACAGTGCAGTGACAGCTGTGTGGCCCCTCTGTCCCCTCTGACACTCAGAGGTCCCTCCTGAATTGTGCCTGGCTTTGCTGCTGTGCACAGATTCAGTGACTTGTGCAGCCACTTACTGGGCTGAAGGACACAGCTCAACCACTTTACGCTGATTTTTGTCAAAAAAATGTGATACAATGCTGGATCAAAAGACCTCCCAGAATCCATACATGTGACAGTGTCCCACTCCAGCTGTGATACAAAGCACTAAGGTAATGACAGTTGCATTCATACCTGCTACTTTTAGGTCCACCCGACCCAGAGCAGCTGAGAGGAACAAGGGCTCTCTCTTCCTCCCACTCCAGCCTCCCCTGAGCCCTGTGAAGTGTTTGCTAATCAAAGAGCTCCTGCAAGAGAGCCCTCCCACCTGGGAGGGCCTGGACTGGAGACATCAGGTCAGGTCAGCTACAAAGGTAATGGTGGGGAAAACATCATTCCTGAGCACATTCATGTCTGGGCACATCTGTGCAGAGGTCAGGCACGCTCTGGGTGAGGGCATCTCCTGTCCAGTTCTGTGCCCTGACCCAGCTTCAGCTGGGAGTGACAAAGAAGATGAACAAACAGCCAAAGCCAGCCCTTTCCCCCACGCCCCACAACTTCTCCAGCTCTGGTCCTTGCTCCTCCTTCTTTCTGAAGAGCCAGAGGATCTCACACTGGGTCTGCAGGCACAGGATGGATCCCATGAGCTGTACCCCCAAATACCTCTGCTCCCCCCAGAAGGCAGGAACCTGAGCAGTCAGCTCACCACCCATATCCATCCTGGGAGGAGTTCTGAGACCTGTCCAGACAAAGTCAACACCAACCTGAGTCACCACTGGCAAAAGCCCTGCTTCAAAAATGAAACTGAGCTGCAGAGTCCCAGAGCCCTCCCCTCCTGGTTCACCTTCCTCCACAATCTTGGAAATGCAGCTCCTCTGGAGAGCTCTCTGTCTCCACAAGAAGAAATTCTCATACATGAAGCACTGAAAAAACACTGGGATTTCATTTCTATTGGAAAAACAAGGCTCCCTCTGCGGGTGCCCCTCCCCTGGCAACAAACAGCATCTCTGCATCTGCACCCCTAAGCACAGCACACACAGGGACAGGCCCCAGGACAGGGTACAGCTCATGGTCACCTGCACAGGACTCAGGCTGAGTAAAAAGCACAAGAGCTCTATTGCAAGTCAAGGGCCAGCACTTCCACAAGGAGGAGAATTTTACTCTGCACTGATTTTTATATCACAAACTGCTTCTACGGTGTGGTCTCAAAGAGCCCTTGCTCCTCCTCACCCTGGGAGGAAGGCTGGCAGCTTCATCCCAGGACACTGCTTACACTTCAGGCAGAGGGAGTAATTCCTCTGGGAACAGAGGGGGTGACAGCACAGTGCTGCTCGTGCTCAGGGATGCACTCCCTCCCACCAACCACTAGTGCAGGTGGGTCCAAGTTACCTTTTATTATTTCAAACTTCCTCCATCCCACTTCCAGGTGAGCTGGTGGGATTCCTGGGAGGGTGGAGCTGGATCTTCAGATGTTGTACAGAATAATACCTAAACAAGTATGCACCTCTTTCTTCCCCCATCTGAAGAGCCATGTTATCAAGTGCTAAAATTCTTTAAAGAAATTACTGGGCAAGTGTCCCTATTATTGCAGCACCAAAGAATAAAAGAGCACAGGGCAAGAGTAAATCAGTGTCTGTGGAGCAGGACTCCTGTCCATGGGTATTTCTCCACACTGGCAGCCTGGTGACCCTCAGTGCAACACAACTCCATGACAAAAGATGTGAGAAGGTGCTGGTGAAGAAGGGAAACAGCTTTCCCCTCCCTTTTGTTTTACAAGTGCTTCTGCTGGCACTGGCTCCTGGACATGCATTTCACCATGGCCAGCTGAGCACGCTAACCCAGCAGCACAGACCCAGGCACTGCTGTCTGTGGGCTCAGCTGGTGATGAGGAAAAGGCTTGCTTGCATTGCTGGCATTTGGTATTTGCAGCATGTCCAGAGCACAGGATGCCACAGGAGTTAACCTTCACACCACACACCCTCCTGAATGCAAAATCCTCCCACCAGCCCTCTCTCTGTGCCATCCCAGGCTGGCAGGGCAAGGTGACAGCACCCAGCTCTGCCAAAGGCTCCCGTGCCTCTCTGCTAAAGCCACCACAGGCTAGAGCAGCCCTCGGGCTCCACTCAAACACATCAAGTATTCAATTCTCATCTAGGGAGCTGGGAAACACCAGGAGAGCCTGGAAGACAAGCAGTTGTGTTATCAGGCATTCATCATCAGGAATGAGAGCACACAACTCAACACGAGTGTCCTCCACTGCCTTCAAGGGCACACACGCATTGAAATTCCCAGCAGATTCAGGGATCTTGTTTGCACTTCCAACACAGCCACGGCCAGAAGCTCTGAAGGCTTTCCAGGCAAACCCAGGAGTTCCACCAGGACTGGCAGCCTTGGTTTGCACCTCTGCAGTGCTTTGTGGATGCTCCTGGGAGAGTGATGGAGGGATTTTTGCTATTTGTTAATTAGAAGAGTGGTTTATGTATTTTAAATGGAAAGGTAGAGGTGATTTTGCTTTTATTTTTTTTCCTTCATTTATTTCTAAAGTGTTCTAATCATCAGGACTCCTTGCCACAATGAACAACTAGGCAGTTGTCATGTTACCTCAGATGTATCATGGCAAACAGCTAATCCTGTTGGTCATAAATCATGTCCCTTTCAATCTCCATTATATAGCCAGAGCAAATTTGTTATGATGCATGTGTCATTACACACCAATGCCTTTCCATTATCATATAACTGGATACCCCCAAGGTTTGTAATTTGCAGTATAATAGTAATTTTTAAAGAACCATTGATAATCAATAGCTCTCAGCATCACTGTCAGGATCATTTGCAAAACAAATAACAACACTGATCTCAACCAACCTTACAGGAGGGATATTTAATCCCCATGAACTGCATTATATGATGGATAAGCGAGGAATCCTAGACTATGTATCATGTATTTTCCCTGGATTAAATATCACTTCAATCAATGTTGCTCCCAGCTGTACAATGCTGTCTGTGTTTTCACTGGGTAATGCTGAAGTATTGTTTTACAAATTGACATCAGCTACATGCTGGGCAACAGAAGCCCAGGGTGGGTGTGAGGAGGGGGCACAGGCAGGGGCAAGGCTGATGTGATGCTCAGGGCAGCAGCACAAGGTTGGGGGCACAGGGGGCTGCAGGACCCTCAAACAGGGCACTGCTGCACCCTGACCACCACCCTGCTGTGGTGGGGTGAGCACAGAGGGTTCTGAGCAGGGCAGAGGTGATGCTCCCTCCCTGGAGGCTGCACACACACAGAGCCTTCAGCAGGAACCCTGATGGACAATGACTGAGCCAAGCAAGCAGCCATTCTGCCCAAATTAATTCACCCCCATGTGCTCCTTGGAGGCCAGGGCACCCAGAGCTGCTGCCCCTGGACACACCCATGGGCAGGAGGGGAAGATCTCTCTCTCCCTTCCCTGCAGAAGCCTGGAGATGGAAAAGGCTTTCAGCTGTGTCCACATCCATCCCTCCCAGCGTGGGTTTGCTCTGCACAGACCTGCCCTGGACACCAGAATGCCCAGCACAGCCTCTGTGCCAGAATGGAATGAGCAGCAGGAGGAGGTGCAGCCCTGTGTCCATACAGAGCTGGGGTTTAACCGAGGCACCCTGCCACTCCACAAAAGTGCTGTGTAGGGTCAGGTTCAGCATTGCCTCACCATCCAACAGGGCAGCAAACAGATTGTACCCATTGCTTTTCCTTCAGCACATGCAGGCTCAGGCTGGAATTTGGAAGGCAACTGCATCCCCTGCCCTGCTGTGGTCAGCCTATCCATCTGCATCCCAGGTCCTGACAACATTCAATGCAGCTTTTCTATTTAAAAATAGGGGCACAAGCAGCTGATCCAGCCAGACCCCGTGCAAGCAGCGCATGGAGAGCACTCCCAGGGACATCACTGGCCTTGGGCTCCCTAATGAACATCTCCCAAGTCAGATTAAACACCACACCTGTGCCTCAGCAGCCTCACAAGCAGCCAGCCCCAGTGACCTGTTGCATGGCCAGGAGCCAGGCAGCACCTGCACCTTCCCTTACAGATGGCTTTCTGAGGCATTAAATCCACATTTAAATTTCCTACTCAGTTCTGCCTCTCCAGAGCTCTCCAGCAGAGCCCTATCTCGCTCCTTGCAGCTGGAGACACCTTTAGCAAAATCTCCAGCTCCTACTGATGTGGAAAAATTCATGCATTTCTCTCTCCTTGTGTAAGCACAGGTCTGGCATTCACGGCACTTCCCAGAGATAAGCCCCAAATCACTCATCACTAGAAACCCCACACTTGGGTGAGGGCAGACACAGCTGGGATGAAAAAAACCCCACCCCTGGACCCTAACTAAACACTTCAGCTGCTGGAGATTACACAATCCTATTTAGTTATACCAGAGAGCATTTTTCACAGAGGAAACATCATCAATCTGGCTCTAGGAAGCCAGTCAAATAGAAAATGTTGGAAGGAAGAAGAAATCCAGCTTGGTTTGGTTCATTTTTAGAGACAAATGTGGTTTAGAAATGGGATTAGCTGGGGTGTGCTGGCACCCCTTCCCACTCAGCAGCACCTCAACTGGGCTGTGCACTCCTGCAAGCTCCTGGCTGCCCCAAGGAAAATGCCATTAAAGAAAACACAGCTATTTTTAAAGCCAGAAGGACAAATTCTCCTCCCAGTTACACCAGTGACCTCGTGACTCTCCACAAGGTTGGGCAGGCAGAGCTCTGATTTGGGGCTATTTTGAGCATCCTCCAGGCACCCAGCAGGCAGAAAGCACCAAGGAGCAGGATAAGGCCCTTGACTCCAGATAGACCCAACCTGTTAGGACAGTGATAACTTTCACCAACAAAAGAATAAAATAAGAATTCCCTTTTTAAGTAAAAAAACTCTAAACAACATCACCACTTCCCCCACATGCACATGGGCCTGAGCAGGGCTGGTGCCACCCCCACTCATTCATCACACATGCACATGTGGTACAAACTCATTCAGGGCTCTTCTGCTGATGAAATATTTAAATGGTTTATACTTTGCTATCCTTTTAAAATAAGATGGAATCACCATAAACAGACTTGGGCTGACTTGCTCTCTCTCTCCACCACCTTTTTTTTCCTGTAATATTCTCCCTGCAGTTTCATCAGGCTGCATCCAGATTGATTCAGGAGCTTCCTGGGCACAATCCATGCTGGCAAAAGGATGGAGCACCCTTGGGTGTTGCAGATACTGCAGTGGGATGAGGAAGCAGCTTGTGCTCTCTAGAGCAAGCACACGGGCCATGGTGTGACTGAGGGGATGTCACACATGGAGAGATGCAGAGCCTGGGCTTTCCAGTCCGTGTGTGACCAGCTGGGATGAACACAACCTGCTTTGCCATCTGACCCAGCCTGTTTGTGCTGCCCTTTCCAGGAGCTGCTGCTCCCACCCCAAGGCAGCAGCCACATTCTGGCTATGGTGACACCAGCAGGAGCAAAACCCTGGGCAAGCTGGCAGGCAAGAGATGGCCAACATGCAGTACTGCTGCTGGTGTGCTGACATACCACCCAAAACCTTCAAGAGCATCAGGCTTGGAGGAATTTCCCAGCTTGTGTGGCGCAAGGAAGATGTAACCACAACACAGAGGCTCTCTCCCTGCTGCCATGCCCAGCTCCCAAGTGTCCCAGCAGGCTGCACACACACAGGCTTCAGCAGGAACCCTGATGGACAATGACTGAGCCAAGCAAGCAGCCATTCTGCCCAAATTCACCCCAATGTCCTCACATGGAGGATGCAGTGAATTCAGTTCTCACATGGATTCACCCCCATGTGCTCCTTGGAGGGCGGGGCAGCCAGAGCTGCTGCCCCTGGTGAAAGGGGAGAGGGGGTGTTGTCATCTTATTGCAGGGGTTCCACTCTGTTGTGTCTTTACCACAAAAGTTTCAGACCTTCTTGGTGTTTCTCATGGGCAGCTCCTCTGAGCACTGACTCCAGTTTCCTTCTCAAGGCCCCACCCCACTCTTTTATAGCATCTTCTTCTCATTGGTCGCAGCTGTGGCCTGTTAAAGTCAGGCCTGCTCCTGATCTTTGATAATTGACCCAGCTGCATCTCCTTAGGGGTGAGATTACTTTCTACACTATCTTTATTTTCTTCTATTCCATCCCCCTACAAGGGGGCACACCCATGGGCAGGGAGGGAAGATCTCTCCCTTCCCTGCAGAAGGCTGGAGATGGAGAAAGCTTACAGCTGTGTCCACATCCATATGCATTAGAGAACAGGCCCTGATCCAGCACACGCTTACGTCAATCTGCCGTCACCAAGATTTAGGAGAACATTTAAAATTAAACAAAAATTTCCTTGCACTGCAAAACTAAGGACAAAGAAAGCGAGGAAGTCTTGTGGGTAGTGCAGAAGCAGGTGTTGGAGGACCTGGTCCCAGCAAGGCTCTGCTACTGACACCCCAGATAACCCTGGGCATGTCCCTCCCCTTCCAGGTTTACCCACGGAATGCAGCAGCCGGCTCTCTGGATATCATCCTGATGAGATAAGGGGCTCTCAGATGGTCACAGACAACCTGACCAGCTCAGGAGCTCATTTCCCATCTGGTCCCCATGCCTGGCTCTCTACGAGCTGTGTGCAGGACAGGTCACCTGTAACTCAGCCCCTCCCAGGACCCCACAGGCCCTGGCTCTGAGGAGCTGCTGGCAATCTAAACCACAGAAGCAAGTCAGCATCTGCAGCAGCACTTCAGATTTCACCTGCTGAAAATAAAGACAACAGCTTTTCAAAATAAGCAGGGAGAAAAAGCAAGATCAATAAGTGACACACACTTAATTCCCAAGCCAGCCTCATTAAAACGAAGTGTGTTATTCTGTTTACCCCCACAAATTAGAGTTCCAGTGCAAAAGAGAGTGTGCTGTCCTAAGGGCTATACAAGCTCATGCTGTTTTATGGCTGTTTTGTTAAGACTGGGACTAAAATGGACCAAAAAATCATAATATGAACCATCCATTCTTTATTGACAGAGAGGGGGGAAAAGCTGTGCAGAAAGTTTGGGGCTTTTTCTTAAAGCCAATGTGGTATTAGAGAACCTACAAGCTAGTCCACAACTGGAAAGGATTTTAATGTAGAAGAGGACTTTTCTGCAAAACAGTTGGAGAATCATAGACTCATTTACATTGGAAAATATCTCCAAGATCACCAAGTCCATCAGTGAATCTCAAGATTAACCCACAGTAAACAATGAGACAAACTTCTCTGAACTTGGATAGGGCCCTTAGGTTCACTTTGCTTGTAAGCATTATGGCTGGACTTTGTCTTTTAGGCTATTTTCCAACCTAAATGAATATATGGTTTCTAATGAAGCTTTAAGAATCTCATCCCACAGACTTATTTCTCCTTTTTTTCTTTATACATGAAGCAGTTACACAAACTCCACAGCCCGATTTCTGCTCCTTTGTGAACTGGGACAGAGGGTGAAACGTGTTGATTTATTGAAGTTTTCCCCTTGCTCCTCTGTGCTAGATGTTCTCCAGAAGCAGTTGCATTATTCCTGAGCCCAGGCTTCAGCATTTCCATGGGCAATGTGAAAAAGGAGCCAGGACAGGCGAGCAGCGCCAGAGGGGCTCAGCGAGGTGTGAATCCCCATCCCCGCTGTGTGCACTCCTCATTTCCAGCCCCACCTGCCTGCTCAGCAGAGCTGGGCAGGGGCAGAGCTGCTCTCCATTCCCCCCTCAGTGCCCTGCTCTGCTGCACAGCTGGCAAAGCACAGCCTGGGCCAGGTCCCTGCAGCCCCTAGGGACAGAGGCTCAAACCCAGGCAGCACAGAAGTTCAATGCTGCCAGAAAACACAAGAGACTGGCTTGAACACCCAGATTTTAAACACAAAGAGATTTCCAGCAGCTCTCCATCCCCCTTGGGCTGCACACCAGGCTTAGCAATTCATTGTTCAGCACCACCTTCCCCAGGAGAAGGCTGGAAGTGACATTGCTGCAGTGGCTCCCTCACCCCCAGGAGTCAATCCACCAGCAGTGCATCCCTCATCCCACTGCTCCTGATGGAAGCTGTGTCTGGCACACTCCCATCCCTCATCCCACTGCTCCTGATGGAAGCTGTGTCTGGCACACTCTGATGTCTGCCCACATCAGCCTTTGTACCTGCTTCACCCTGAGCAGGTGAGACCACCACGAGGGTTACAGGGTTTGCTTTCCAGCCCCATCCTTTGGCAGGAGTAAAGCACAAACAGGTGTTTTTACACTGCAAATCAAATGTTTAATACCTTTTTTTAATCACTGCCTTTTTTGCATTACTTTAACAAATCTACCCTTTTTTTGGGGGGCAGTGAGAGCTCAGAAAGGTGAGTGGGAAGTGCTCCTACAGTGCTGCTCCACACACTCCTGCTTTTACTCCAGGCCAGGCACAAATTTCTCAGCACAATGATGAAAAGAAACTACTTCAACTTCTCAAGTGTCCCAGGCCTTTTTCTGGTAACCAGACTGAACAATTGTTTATCCTGGAGAGGGAAGGGTTAATTAATAAAGTCCCTGGGCCACACAACGACCATCTCCTGCTTGGTGAACCAGCAGCATTAAAGGAACCAGCACTGAGCTGAAGTTAAGACATTTATCCTTTGACAATTCTCCATTGCAACAACTTTATTTTGACGATACGGGATGATTAATGCTTACAGCCACTGTCATTTCCTTTGATAGATTTTTGGGGCTGTGGAGTGACATTTGCTCAATGCTCCATTCCTGAAAAGCTGCACTCCTTGTAGCATGGAGGAGGGGGATGCTCCATGCATCAGCCATCAGTTACCTGCCTCTGCCAGCTGCAGGTGGCCAGGAGAGATTCTGTGAGGAACTGGGGGGTGCTTACAGAAAGCTTTGACTGGTAAAGGCTGTGGAGCGAGAGGAGAGTGTGTCAACAGCCAATGCTGTAAGAAATTGTGAGTTTGTCTTTCTCAATAGAAAGAAAGGGGACAGTTGGTTGCAAACACCACAGCCAAGAGCTGCAGTAGACTTTGCTGTTTTGCCACAAACTGGAAGAGCAGATCCTGAGAGAGACTGTCCGGGGCTGAGTGGCAGCCACAGCAAGCTCTCACAACTGCTCTTGAAGGCAAAACACATCCAAAAGCTCAGACTGATCAATCAGTAAAACAAGACAGACAAATGTCTCAACTCTAGCCTTCACTAACAGCAAAAAAATCCAACCTAACTTGGAAACCTTAATCTTAACCTGTGCACCTCTGAGCTCCCCCCACCTGTAACATGAGAACAAGAATCATCTCCCTCACCCGGCTGCTGTCAAGGTTCTCCTAATCAATCAGCTCATTAATTCATGCAAAGCATGAGACAGGCAGCAGATGGATGGCTTTACACAATAGTGTTTTCTACAGTGAAATATTTCTACTTAATTCCTCACCAGCAGCTGCCTGCCCACTCTCATCACACCAGCACGGAGTGGTCCAGGCTCACACAAGGACACTCGTGAGGTCCAGAGCAGCAGAATCTCCTCTGGATCCAAACAGCCCCTGGTGCCACATGGAATTCCCTGGCTGGAGACACCCTTTCCACAAGGGCTTCTTCACAGACTTGATTTTGCTCATATTTAAAATCTGTCTCAGGAGCGTAATGATTTTAAATTCACTGCGCGCCGCAGTCAATCAATGGAGCGGCGGCTGCCGGTGCCTGGCGAGCAGGCGGTGATGAATGGGGCTTTGGAGGCTGCTCCCTCGCCTCCGAGCCACAGCAGAGCGTGGGCAGAGGGTGGGGAACAGAAGCAAAGCAAGGAACAAAAATCAAAAGGAAGAAATGGGGTGGCAGGTAGAAAAGCCCAAAGCGCTCGCTGCGAAGTTGGACCAGCGTTGGTCTGGAAGGCGTCGCTTGGAGGGAGCAGTCTTGGCTTGCCTTGGTCTCCTGATCAGTTACCATCCTACAACTCGAATAAACCAGGTAACACATTTGTTTCAAGCAAGTGCTGACCCCAAGCCTGGCTTGTGGCGAGGACCAGAGCCCTGGCACCAGCACCCAGCTGCACGTGTGCCACTGACCCAGCTCTGCTTTCCAGGAGCTGCCCAAGAGCAAACGCCCGAGAGCAGCTCTCAGGAGCACACCTTCCCTGCAGACAGAGCAGCGAGGGGCACAGCAGCAAAGGTGCTGTCCCTCAACCTTTCCCATGCAGAAGCAGGCAGACAAGCCCCACAGGGTGGCAGGCAGCTCCCTGTCCCCCCATCCCTGTGCAGTGCCAGGGAGGAGCAGCCCTTGTGTGTCACACTCGCCCCAGAGGGACAGGGAGCACCCATCCCTGCAAGTACCATGAGTTTCCAGAGAGGGGAAAAAAATCAAATAATCCCATTTGGGGGAGTCCAAAGGGCCTAATCCTGCCCCAGCATGCTGCAGATCGCCCTGCTCTATGGAGAACAGATGCTGCTCAGCATTCAAAAGGAGCTGCTTCAGATCTGGGCTCTTTTTCTCCCTCTTCCTCCTATTACGGGGTCAGGTCAGTGCTGTGCTGCCTGTCAGTATAAAAAAAAAAAATATATTTTAAAAAATCATAATAGAGGAAACTGGTATTCCCAAAGAAGCTGCAGCTTGTGGCATGAGCATCACAGCTGAGTGTTACAAGTCTCACAAACCAGAGAGGGGAAAGAGTTGAAAATGAAACTCACCACACCAGCAAAATAAAAATATGACGCAGTAAATTAATGATGTTGCTCCAGTTTGAGAAAACACTAATTAAGAATGTGTAATTGAATTAATGCATTATTTAGAAACCCCAGCAAATCCTGAGTGGGAATATAAATACATTATAGGGTTCCTTTGACATTAAGTCTCTCTCATACCTCACTACCCACAATTTATTTTAATGTCACCAGAATCTCCAGATTTATTTATGTCCTTGCCATTGACCACTGCTTTACATTTATCCCACATATCAATATCCTCTCTCCTCAATTCCACACACTCAAGTGCTCCATATGGGGTGGTGATCACCATTTGATAAGTCATAAGTAAGTGCAATTAATTAGCTCAGCTCATCAACCACTTCCCCTCCCAATGCCCTGCAGCCACAGATCTGGGTCTAATTTGTTTAGAGCCTGGAAAAACATCAAATACCTCATTAGAAAATAAATCCATCTCCTAGAAATACATTTTTTCTACAGCTTCAAGTGTCAGTTTGCTCCATGTTACACTGGGAAAGGCCCTGCACATGTAGGATCTAAACCCAGCCCAGAATAGATTCAAGAAACCAACATCATCACATCGTGAAAATAGAAGAAAACAGTATCTCAGGGAAAAGGGAGGGGGAAAGTCAGGCCCTCAAATGTATCACAGCATCTGTGAAATGTCCTGAGATCATGCATTTGCAGCTCGAATGGTTTAGGAGTACTTTGGGTATTTAGCAAGAGGCTTTACAAACATTATTATCCCCTCATTTTGAGCCCTTCAGAGCAAGGGTTAGAGTTCTTATTACCATTTCTAGGAAGAGATACAAATACACCAAAAAGAAAGAAATAAATCCAGTTAAATTGTTTAAAAATGTTAAAGACTCTTTTAAGGAGAACAGCAAGAAAAAATAATGCAGGCAAATCCAAGTTCACAGGCATACATATGGCTCTGGGAAAGGGAAAAAAGAAGCAGCACTAAAGTGCCTTGTGTTAGGTATGAGCATACACTGTAGCAAAATATGTATGCTGTTTATAAAACATATTGGAAGACTTTTCCCTAAAAGATGCCACGGAGAGTATAAAATTTTATGGTCTCTGCCTGTCCATTTTACAAAGATATACACAAACAAGTAGCCAAATCTGCCTGCAGTTTAACTCCATTAAATCCAATGAATGAGTTTGGCCCACGAAAACTCTGCACTTCCTGTAATAAAGTTAAAAGCTGATAGCAGCTGATACAGTAAAACACATACATTTCCATACACTTATTCCTGCAGATTTAAAAATACAAATGAGTTCAGAGATTGCCCTTGTCCAGCTCATAAAGAAATGCTGGAATAGGAAAGGAAAAAAAAACCCAGATCTTGGAGATTTTCCCACTGACTCCCTCTAAGCACAAAGAAGAGAGGGGTAGGGGAAGCCAGCAGAGTTGTGGTCATTTGGCTTTTCTGGAGCCCTGAACACACATGGGGTGTGTGTTAGAACAATCCCCTGATGGTTTGGTCCCCAGGAGGGGCAGGACCCACCCAGCAGGAGCAGAGGTCACAGCCCTGGGACCCCATTTCTCCCTCATCAGTCTCCAGAGAGGAGGACAAGGAGCTCTCAGGGCACAGATGTGGGATGCTCTGCTCCCTGAGGGAGCTGTCCACACTTCCATCAGCTGAGGGCTTTCCTCATGAGCACTGGTTCTACAGCCACTGGGCCATCTTTAACTGTGCCTTTAACCTCACATTGCACGGGGGACCAGACCAGGCAGTGCAGAGGCCAAGTCCAAACAAGAGATTTCAGCCTGTCCTGATTGATGGGTGTTTTGGGTTTGGTTACTGAGGTGGTTTTTTAAACATGCAGCTTTCTCACAGGCTCCTGCCATAACCACACCAACTCCCATCTCCACCTCCCCAGCCTCCTTACCCAGGCTCCTAAACCCCCTGCACCCTCAGTGCCACCTCCCCCAGACCCTCCTGCCCCAGCTCCTCATGGTGCATGGAGGCTCCAGGTCCCCCTCACCTGGAGCTAACTCTCCCAGCTCCTTCCTTTGATATTTATTATCCTTTGCTCCTATTACAGAGATGCCTCAGGGACTGAGATCACCCTCATGCTGGGTGCATTCACTCCCCACTCCAGCAGCCAAATAACACCACACAAATCATTTCATGCTCTTTGTCCTCTTTTTCCCCACCGAGCCTCTGGCACTGGTCTGCACCCTGGACCAAGGCTCAGGGTCTCCAGTCCCTTCACCCCAAGGTCCTCACAGACCTACTGCTTCCACAGCTCTGCCTCCCTCCTCACCCACAGTTTGGGCAGTGTATGACTCCATAGCTGTCCCATCCAGCTCCACACAGCTCCTCTCCTCCTCATCAGCCTCCTCTGGGCCCAGGTTACTGCTGGCCATCACATCTCCATCTCCTCACACCCAGATACCCCACCCCAAGGCTGTCCTGACATCGGGCTCACTCCAACCCACTCCAAGCCCTGAGTTTGCAGCACCAAGAAAATCCAGCAGCTGCACAAAATGATGCCAAACACTGCTCGAGGCTGTGCTCCTTGCTCATACCCCCTTCACAGCCTCCACAGCAGCTCCCATCTCCTCAGCCCTGCCCTCACAGCCTTGTTGGTGACTCCACGGCTGCCTGGAACAGCACAGCTTACCTGCAGCAAGCCCCCAGCCCCACATCCTCCCCTCCTGAGGCTCCTCACCACCCAGAACAGCTCCTTCACGAGTGCCTCTGCTCCACCAGACTTCCCAGCGCCGTTTGCTGAAAAACCACATAATCCCAGGCTTTTGCTTCACCTGGAGCTAACACCAATTCACAGCAAGTGCTGGCAGCTGGCATGCTGCAGGTGATGCTGTGCTGCTGGGGCTTTTTCAGCATGAAATCCTGGTCCTGGAGCAGCCAGCAGGGATGAGCACCCCAACCAGCACGGCTGGGATGCTCCTGGGTGCTGCTTTCTGTGTCCCTCTGGAATGCAGGGCTTCACTGACACAATCCACTCACTTATCCCCAGCACATACATGGAGGAATAAGTATTGGAAAAAACTCCCCAAGGATGAGGCTGAGACTTGACAAACAGATGGGACAGCTCTGGGCTCTCCAGGGCACAGACCTTGTGTCCTGTCCCCATCACAGTTCCTCCAACCTCAGCATTACACCCAGAGCTCAACTCCTAAACCTCAGAAGCACTGACCACGTCCTTCTGTTTGCATGCATTGTGCACTCCTGTGTTTGCCACAGACAGGAGAACTGGAATGCACAATCCACAGCTCACAGACCTTGCACCTAGAACAAGCCAAAAGCCTGACCTTTCATAGTTAAGCATCCTGGTGAGAGGTTAGATCTTGTGTTTTCTGATCATCAAACAGGGAAGCATTAGCCAGACAGGGAGAACAAGCTCTTATCTAGACCTGATTTCTCTCCCCTCCAGGGGATCCTGTAGGATATTTCAGTTCTCTCTCGCTCGCTGTGTGATTCTTCCCTCCCCCAGTAGCTTGAAATCAGCCAAATTCACAATCTAATCTGGCCAGGAGTCAAAGGGGAGAAAAATCAAGCCCTAATGCAGTGACTTTGAATGGGGAACCGAAGCCAATCAGAAAGGCATTATTGATCCCTGCTCGGAGCACCTCGGTCAGGGAGGGGGAAGCTGCGGGCAGCCGCAGAGCAGAGCTGCCCACCGCAGCCAGCCAGGGCTGCCCTGCCAGGCCTGCAGCGCTCCCGGCACGGTTCCCAGCGCCTGCCTGGGCTGGGAGCCGGCACGACGAGAGCACCCAGCAGCCCCGAGCCGCCCCTGGCGAGCACCGGCCCCTGGCGAGCATCTCCGGCCCCTGGCGAGCATCTCCGGCCCCTTGAGAGCATCACCGGCCCCAGGCGAGCATCCCCGGCCCCAGGCGAGCATCCCCGGCCCCGGGCGAGCATCTCCGGCCCCGGGCGAGCACCAGCCCATGTGTGTGTGGGAGCGTGCCCCGTGTGCTGCCTGCAGCGCTGTGCTTGTGTGCAAACACTTCCAGAGTGCATCGCCCTGGCGTGGGCCCGTCTGCGGGAGCCAGGCAGCTCCCCGGGACGGGAATTCCAGCGGCGTTAGTGCGGGGCGGCTCTGCGAGAGAGCCGAGGGCAGGGCAGGGCAGGCAGGGCAGGGTGTCTGTGTGTGTAGGGCTACCTGTGCCGCACAGTCCCTGCAGCGAGCAGGGACAGGCAGCGGGTGGCTCAGCGCGGACAGCGGGGCAGGAGCGAGCGAGGATGGCGAGCAGCCGGGCAAGGCTGAGCTCGGCTCTGGGCATCCCTGGGTCCGATCCCGATGATCCGGCCCGCGGCAGCGCTGGCTACGGGCTCCTCTGCCTTATGTAACCGTGGCAGGGACGGAGCGCCGAAGGGGGATGGAGACCGGGGGGAGAGGAGCTCCCCGCTGAGCCCCGAAAGCAAAGGGGCCGCGGCAGAAGCTGGATATCCCCGGCAAGGTAACTCTAGACGCCCGGCCGAGTGGCGCTGCCGCCGGGCAGGCTGGCCCGGCTCGGGGCTGCCCCGGTACGGAGCCGGTCCAGCCGCCGGGGCCGGTGCCCTGCCTGGAACCCTCCACAGCCGGCGGGCTCGGGGCGGCGGTACCGGGGGAGGAAAGGAGTCCCAGGAAGTTTAAGGACTCCACATTTTGCAAGGAGTCAGGAGGAAAACATGCTTCCTAAAAAAAAAAAAAAAATAATACCCAAACCCATGCAGCGTCCCGGCAGCTCCTGTCCCCCCTTTGGCTGTGCCCCCTAATCTGCCATTCCGGGCACCGCGGGGCCGTGCTGCACCGGCACCCCCTTACCTGCCGGCGTCACGTCTGCTGCTGCCTGCCCTGCTCCGGCTCTTCCTCCTCCTCTCCTTCCTCCTCCTCTCTCCCTCTCCCTGCTGCTTGGGGCTCTTTATGGAGATTCATTCATTCATGCCTTCCCATCGGTCCCTCAGCCTTTCCCTGCCTCCCGGAGGCAGACCGTGTGACGCCTCGCCCCTTTCCAGCCACTTTCTGTTGTCACAGAGCGGCGCTGCCCCAGCCCGGAGCGGCGGCCGGGCTGGGACACGCGTGGGCAGCACCGGGCCGGGGGAGCGTCCCCCAGCGCGGGCTGAGGGGCGTGGGCGGGCGTGGGCACGGCACCGACCCGCCCTGCTGGGTACAGACTGTCTCTGGCGCCCGTAGCAGGTCGGCCCCAGGGCTTTCCGCCCTGCCCATCCCCACGCCGAGCCGCTGCCCATCGCCGCTGGCTCACACCGAGCAGCGGCTCTGCGGAGAGGGCCCGCTCCCCCGGCTGGCCCCGGGCAACCCTCGCCCTTTCTTTCGCTCTCTGCTCTCCCCTCCATCCTATTCCAGCTCGTCTTTCCTCTGCCGCTGCCTCCGCACCCGCGCCGGGACCGCATCCCGCTCCCCGAGCGCTGCCCCATCCCCGCCGCTGGCCGGAGCGCTGTCTCCAGCTCGGAGCGGGGCGGCGGAGCCCGGTGTGCGGGGCCAGGGCTCACCGGGCCAGCCCCGTGTCCTTCCCACCCCACCCTGCGGAGGCCGCCCCGACCCCGGGGGCTCGCTCCTCCAGCTCATGGGGCAAACTTCATCCCCGCTCCAGCCTGGTGCCCCCGCTGCCCAGCGCTGCACTTCGGGGGGCTGGGGAAACACTCCCGGTCCCTACCGACAGCACCCCCGCTGCCATGGCAAACCCGGAGGGTCTGGAGGAGTGTGAGCCCTGCTTGGTGTCAGGCAGCACGACGGGAGGTGCTGACGGGGGATTTTAGGTGCTAAATTCGAGCGGATTGCCTCGTCTCTGCGAAAGCAGAGGGTTGTTCTTTCCAGGCAGGCAGGGCGGAAAAAACATGCTTTTTAATGACATCGTCGGGAATGTGAAGAGCCGCTCTCGGGTTTTGGCGCTGCCACAGCATTGGAGCGATAAACCCTTAACTTGGGGTGAAACCCCTTAAAAACCTTCCCAGGAGCGCCCCGCCCGCTCCCGTTGAGCCGCGCCGCTCCTGCCGCCGGTGCCACCCCCTTTGCATCGGTGCCATCAATTTCTATTAACGATCGCTTTATTCACCGCTGCAAACTTCTAAATATTTAATCCAGCGCGAACCGGCGGCGGAACGCGCGAAGCTGACGGGAGGAGGCGAGTCCCCGGCCGGGGAGGCGGGAGCGGCGGCTCTGCCCCGGGGGAGCCCGGTGATGCCAGTCCCCCCTGTCCCCTCCCTCCGCGGGGCTTTCCCGGGGCTGCAAATCACAGCCTGGACGTGGGCAGCACCGCAGGTCCCCCGGGCTGCCCGAGCCGGAAAGGCAGGGATGAGCGGAGGTGCGGAGGATTCTGTCCAGGGAGAGCTGGAGGAGGAAAGAACTGCGGGGGGGACACCCGGGCATGTCCCCGGCACCGGAGGGTCCCGCCGCGCACGGGACGAGCAGCCACGCTCCACATGGAGCGGGAGAGAACTGGGGACAGCCGGGGGTTCAGGCTGTTGGAGGGATCCTGCCCAAGGAGCGGAGGCTTCCCGCATCTCCCGGGCATCCCCGGGTTCCACGCACCGCCCCGAGGACCCCCAGACCCGGCCGAGCCTCGTTTAAAACGCAACCAAAAAATTCTTTGGCAACTTCGCTGCGCCGACGGGCGAGTGCCCGGTCCGACGGGCGAGTGCCCGGTCCGACAGGCGAGTGCCCGGTCCGACGGGCGAGTTTGCCGGTGCTTCGTGCTCTGCTTGTGTTCAGGAACCGAGACGGAACTTTACGGCAACATCTGTCATTATAATTAAAACTGCAACACACCCTCCGGGAAGGAACGCGTTCCCGCGTCGTCGTGTGTCCGTACCACCCCCCCATACACACACACACACCTCCACCGCCACCCTTTTCTAAAATAAAAACAACAACCAAGCAAGCGAAAGCGGCTCAAACTCTCAGGCGGGCACCTGCCCCTCGCCTCCCCCGAGCCATCAGCCCCGGCAGTCGCACCCGGCGAGGTCCCGGGGACCGTCCCCCTCTCCGGAGCACGGACACCCCCCCTCGCCCTCCTCCACTAATTTTCTTTAATTAAAGCTCAATGTGCGGCGCGTTTGGCGAGGACAGAAATAGCCGCCGAAGGAGCGCGTGTGGGGGGAGGCAGGTCCCAACTGCCGGCGTGGGAATGCAGAAGGGATTGGGGGGGCGGGGGGAGCAGAGCCGGAGAGCGGCTCTGCCACAGCTCCCACCCCAAGGTTCGCAGCCTCCGGGGTTATTTGGGGTGAGGGGACGGTCTCCCCTGTCCGAGCGGTCCGTGCGGCGCTGTGGCGACCCGGGCGGAAGACCCCTGCCCCCGAGGCGATGCTACCGCCCGCGGCACCGGCTCTTGCTCCGGAGCACCGGAGCTTCCCGCAGGCAACAGTTGCAGGGGCTGCCCCGGAGGATGCTCCGGCTCGGGCGCACCCCGCCGGCGGAGGGAGACCCCGAAATGGGGATCCCCCCTGGGCGGGGGAGGGAACACGGCCCGAGCGGCCGGAGCGGTTCCCGGCTCCGTGGCCGCGGAGCCGCTCCGCTCCCGATCTCCCGCTCGCCCTGGGGATAAGCACAGCGGGAGCAGCCCCGGCCGAGCCGGGGGACTCCCCGCCCGCGGAGGGGAGGGCGCCCCGCTCCCCCCGCCGCCGGCCCCGCGCTCCCCTCCCTCCGGAGCCCCAGCCTGGGCTGCAGCCGCTAAAAGTTTGGCGACACGGAACGGCCACCGGGGGCTGCGCGGGGCTCCGGGCAGCGCGGGGCGCCGCGGCGGGGCGACAGCGGGCGCGGGGCCGGAGCGGAGCGGAGCGGGGGGCTCCGCTCGGGGCCGGGGGCGGCGCGGGGACCCGGGCGGGCTGCGGCGGGGGATGCGGGCGCATTTACCTGCTCCGGAGGCGGCTCCCGGCGCTCGGCGGCGCGCCCAGCCCCGAAGCGCGGTGATGGGCGGCGGACGCACCCGCGGCTGCGGCTCCCCGCGCCCTTCCAAGCGGGCGGGCCGGGGGCAGGAGGCGGGCAGGGAAACGCAGCCGGAGCCGAGCAAATCCCAGCGCTGGAGCCCGGCCTCCGAGAAGAGAAGGGCTGCAGCTCCTCACTGCGTCAGGCGAAGAGCCCTGCCCGTGCAGGCGGCGCCGGGCAGCGCTGCCAGGCCCGGGGGGCTCCGCCGGCACGGCTCGGCACGGCTCGGCTCGACGCGGCTCGGCTGGGATGGGATGGGCACGGCGCGGTTCGGCTCGCTGCGGGCCGGGTGCAGGGGTGCGATGGGGCACGGCACGGTTCGGCTCGGTACGGCCTAGCACGGTCCGGTACGGCTCAGCACGGCCGGTTGGGCTCGGTTCCGGCTCGGCACGGCACGGTTCGGTTCGGTAGAGCTCTCCGGGGCTCGGTGACGGCCCGGAGCCATAAACGGCTTGGCCGGCAGAGTCGGGCTGGCACCGGGGGCTGGGGGCTGTGGGTGACACTGTGAGTGTGACACGGGGTGTGTGACACGGTGACACTGGCTGTGTGACACTGCGCGGTACCGTGTGTACACGACACTGTATTTGTGTCACTCGCATGTGTGTGACACTGCCTGTGTGAGTGACACCTTGTGAGAGCGGGGCTGTGAGCGTGCAGGGCTTGTGAAGGTGTGAGTGTCCGAGTCGGGGACACTCTGCCTTTGTGTGTGTGTGTGTGTGTGTGTGGTGACACCCTGAGGGGGTGCGGGGGTGATCGTGTTGGGGTGTGTGTCTGTGTGTTGGGGTGTACCTGTGCAGTGGGAGGGTGCAGGGTCCGGGCTGTGTCTGTGTGTCTGTGTGTCCGTGTGTCTGTATTTACACACATGGGTCTGTGTCTCTGTGAGCCTGTGTGAACATCTCTGTGTGTCCCCATGAGTGCATGACAGCCACCCCACCCCTCACACCAAATCTGAACATCCATGGGCCAAATCTGGGCAGCACCAGGTGATGCAGGGAGCTCGAGCACTGGGACTAGCCATGACACTGCTGGGGCTGGACCAAGACCCCTGCCCACAGCTCCCAGGGGTCCCCAGCCCCTGTGCTCAGCCCTTCCCAGGCATCCTCCTGCCTCAGACCTCCCTTCCCCTGTCCCAGAGGCTGCTATCCTGCCTTCCCATTTTGGGCAGGTTTTTTTATGCTGTTTTAGCAACACAACACACTTTTAATCAGGATGATTAAAGTGTGGCTGGCACTGAGCTGGCCCTTGGAACAGAAGTGTTCTTCTCTCTCCCCAGGCACTGTCATTTGAGGTAAGGACTGGCCCGTTTATTTTTTTGTGATGGTTTGAGGTGTCTCAAACCATCTCCAAAATCACCTCCTAGACAGTGATTTCCTTTTGCAGCCCTGCAAGAAGGTATCAGGGGAGGCAGAAAAAGATGGGTGCAGGAGAGAAATTTTACTCCTTTCAATTTAATAGCAACAACACCAACATCACCACAGCCAAAAAACCTGAAGCGTGGAGTAATAGAGCTGGGAGAGAGCCTGGGAACAGGCAAGCAATGGCCCCTCTCCAAATGGCAGCTGGCAACCTGGCACAGCACTCAGCTGCATTAGACACACAGCCCAGGGAAGTGCCCATGGGAGTGCAGGAGATACCCTGCACGATGGAGAGGATGGGCATGGAGAATGGATCCAGCATCCTCTCTTGCACAGCTGTCACCCAGTCCCCAGGGGCTTGGTCTCTGGGTGAGTAGGTTGATCTGAGATTCTTCCATTCCCCTTCACCATCACCACCTGTGCTCATGCCCCTGAAGGATGGAAGACTCCTTCCTCCCTGGAGCAGGGATATCCCATTCTCCCACATCCCATGGGATGCCCTAAAGGCAAGGAATTCCCACTCATAAATACCCAGGCAATGACATGAAATAGCAGGGGACACCATGAGGGTGGCTCTGGGGTCAAATGCCCTCCTGGGGAGATGACAGATAAGAGGTCCCATCCCTCCTCTGCCTTTGCTGGAGAAGGAACAGACTGGATTTCCTGGACAGGGAACAGATACTGCCAGGAGCAGGGTGTTCTGGGGTTCAGCCTCCACATCTGTGCCACACAAACCCTGGCCAGCCACAAACACTGAGGGCTCATGCCAGCCCTGGAGCTGCAGCTGCAAGAAGAATCGCCCAGAGGGGACATGGATGCCGCTGGCACTCCATTAAAGATCTTCACCCATGGAGATCAGCAGTGAGGAGAGGGAAGATTTGCCAAAGGCTCTTTGCAAATGTCCTGCCTTTGTCCCTGCTCCTCAGGGCTGCTTTGGGAGAGGCAGCCCCAAAAACCTCAAGCCTCACCCATGGATCAAGGACAGGCTTTAAGCAGCATCACTTCTTCCAGCTGCCAGGTCAACGGGGGGTGGAAAGACTTGGTGCAATCAAACAACTTTGCAAACCAAGATAAATTAATAAAAGGAGTAAGTACTTCTGAGCAAGCTGTTCCAGTTCTTCTGGGAGGAAGTGACGCCAGTCCAGACTCTGGCCCCTATATTTAGTAAAAATCTAAACCAGACATTGATAATATTATTAAAGACAGGAAGGAGTAAAAGAAGACGTAGCCATGCTGGGATGACTGATCTATTTATGAGGGATGGCAGGAGGAGGGCTGTGAGAAAGGTGTCTGGGGTCAGGAGAGCTCCTGTGAGCCCTTCCCCTCCACCAGCAGAAGGTGTCTGACACAGCAGGCTCAGGCAGCCCTAACCCAGTTTAACAAGGAGAGAGAGGTGGTTAATGAAACACTGGCTGCTTCCCACGATGATGTGGAGGGGGAATGGGAATGAGAGCTCTTCTGCTGCCTTTTTGAGAATCACCTGGAGAGAAATGCTGGCCAAGGGACAGAGTGTTGGCTGGGCACTGCTCCATTTGCCCATGCAGAACGGGGAGGTGTTGAGTAAGATAAGGAAACAAAGTGTGACTTTGGGTAGGCAGTGTCTCCTGTGTCCTTGCTCAGGGCAGGGACTGAGTTGTTCCCCTGCAGTGCCCACAGCAGCAGGGCTTGACTCTGGATTCTCCTCATGCCACAGTGAGTGTGACAAGTTGGTGTCCTTGCAGAGAGGGAAGGGCTCACCAAAACAGGGGGGTTTGGAGGGAAAGGTGGTGATGTGACAGCCGTGGGACTGCCTCTGTGCAGAGCCTGGGGGACAGTCACAAGTCCCCACCACACAAGGGATGGAGGCCTGGTGTACTTTGCTTGGCTATACTGTTCATCTCCCCCCAAAAGCAGTGGCTTCAACTGGCTTAAAAATCCCAAGCACCTGAAGCCCCACAGTGAGACCAGCAATGACCCACCTGAACAGAGGGTGAAAATCCAATCAGCCCTGCTCCACCTGCAACCTCCACCAGGGCTCTGCCTCCAGCTCCCCTCTCTGCTGTGAGCATATGAAATATGCACCACAACAGGGAGCTCTTACCAGAAAAGAGGGAGGATGATCCTTGCAGGAAGGGTGTGATGTCCCCCTCTGCATCCCCACAAGACTGGCTGCTGTCCCCCGGCTTGGAGGGTGAGTAGATGTGCCCAACTATGAGTCACCATCCAGTAGGATGAGGGGATGCTGCTCTGCAGTACCCAAGGATGCACCAGCTTGGCTGTGGGTTACTTGACATCCAAGGGATAATTTTTTTTTTTTTCAGCCTGAAATGCTTTTTCACTGCTGCTGTCAAATCCTATCTAAAAATCATCAGATTAATTAGAAAACAAAAAATGACATTTTATGGGCTGTTAGTGCTGTAAGTGGACTAGGGCCTTATGGTATTTAGAGAATGTTTGGAAAACAACTGCAATATTTACATCTGGGAAAGTTACCAGGCCCAGGCAGAAGCTGCATTTCAAAACATTTTTGTTTAACATACTCAGCCTTGGTGATGACAAATATTACTGCACATCATTACTCCAATTTTTCAGGGCATTAATACCTCATCCATTGCAAATCACATCTGCTGTAGACTTGGCAGCTTGGATGTGTTTTTATAGGTCCCCATTTGTTCTGAGCTTCTCTTTCAGTTTTGACTTTGAAACTCTCAAGAAGTCCATGAAAGTCAGCGAGAGGTGACGGCAGTGGGAACAGGGGACTCCTGCCAGCCCACAGCCCAGGTGCAGAGTGATTGTGCATCCTGAGTGGCTCTGCTCAGCACCTGGAGCTGGTGGGGACATCCAGGACTGACTTGGTCTCTAGTTCTAGCTTTACTTGCTGGTCCTGGCAGCTGAGATGTCCATGAGGATGGTGCAGTTCCCAGGCAGCCGTTCCTGCTCACCCACCTCCCAAAGCAGGGACACTTCCTTGTCCTGTGTGCTGCTTGTATTGACCACTAAGTCTGAAAATGGGTTTCATTCAGTCCTCATTGATGCTGATCACTGCCTCCCTGCTGTGCTTGCATCCCTGTGGAGCCTACATCTGCAGCTCTGGATTCAGTGCAGCACAGTTGGATGTCCTTCACCAAGGCCCCAGGGGACTCATCCCACTGTTGATGGTTTCTTTTGGACCTTCTGGATACCTTGACATGCTATTGTAATGCAGATTGCACAGCATCTTCCTCTTGGGGACTCCAAGAAAGTAGACAGAGTAAATAATTCAAAATGAGCAAATTCTTTAAAGATATTTGTCTTTTTTGTTGTTTTTTTTTTTCTCTGTCTCACATACATTGTCCATGAAGAAAATGAGAAATTCTCCAGTGCACTTGTTAGGTGCTATTCACAAGTATTTTTGGAGAATAACTCTCAGCTTGTGCATGCTTTCAAAGCAAGGAGTCTGTCACCAAACCTTCAAGTGACAATTTGATCATGGCCCAACAAAACACACATTTCAAACCATGCATCCCAGGGCAATGTCCAAAATCCACCCTGCATGCTTAGCCATGTCCAAACACCAGGCTGGAGAGGGAAGCCTTGTCTCTGCCCTCCTGGCACTGCACAGATCCAAGCACAGACATTGTGAACCCCAGGTTTACAAGTGGTCACTGGTTTGGGGGCTTCATTCAAGACATCAAAGCCATGCTGTGGGTACCCAAGGTTCAGTCTCTTTTGGAGTGGTGGTGGAGCAAAGTCAGCCTGAGCCTAGAGATCTTCACAGCAAAACCCTTCCTTTGTTGCTGTGCATTTGGTTCTCCCACTCTCCTGATGTCCATGAGGATATCTCCAGTGACCCTTTGCTTGAAGAGTCTCACCTTGTCATGCATGAGGGGCATCATCTGTTCCTCAAAAGGCAGGGCCAGTTCAAGGCTTGTCAGTGGCATTGGCCAAACCAAGTGATGCTGTTCAGGGCTGTCATTAAAATGAAGCTATTCACTTTTGCCAAAGCCATCCCTGAAGCTGATTCCAGCGAGAAAGGTTGACAGGGAGCACATGCCTGCCTTGGAGACATGTAGATGCAGCAAGACTTTCTTTTTATTTACAGAGCATCAGATTGCACATTCCCTAAGAGCTCTGATTCATCCCTCTCAAACCCTAGAACAAATATTCCAAAATCAGTCTACGGCATGGGGACAGGCTTTGTTCAGTGCTTTGAAAGAGAGCAGGTAAAGTCATTACCCTCACTTTGCATAGCAAAAAATGATATGCATAAAGCTGCATAGAACAACCCTGCAAAGCTCAAAGGAAACAAATGGGCGACTTGCACCATGAATTTCAATGGGACTTTGTGCCGCCAGGATAATAGCCAGGGAGACAGTGAAATATTGCATGGAGAGACAGTGGGCAGTAAAAACATGTTCAACTTGCTAATGCAGTGGAATATCCTGCAATATCACACGGGGGGAGATTGCAGAGCAATTGTGTGGGGACACAGATGAGCCTGGGAGATAATGGAGCACACACAGGCCCAGGACAGGAATCATTTGGGATGGTAACTGGAGGGATCTTTTAAACACAGGGAATCACCCTGTGCCTTCTCTTTGGAGCTGCCCCCCTGGCTTGAAGAGCTATTAATCCAGTTTGCCTTGGAGGCAGAACCTGGTTTGCAGGGAGGTCTCCAGCCAATTTTTCACATGGGTTAACTACAGCCCTTGGAGCACCCGACCTGGGACGGAGATCTGTAGCCAAGTTTCTGATTATTATTCCCAGCAACTGCCTTCACCCTGATCCCTGGATGCCAACCACAGCCTGCCTCAGGTTGCCCCTTTCCTGTGGTTCCAAGCAGGAGAGACAAAGCAGAGCCCAGGGAACCCCAGCACAGGTTACAGCATCCCAGCAGCATCCCAGCAGCATGGGGATGGTGTCCCAAAGCATCTCTGCCTTTTGTGAGCACCCTGCTCCCCCAGCTGTCCTTGCAGGATGCCCTGTGGGCCATGGGCTCAGCAAAGTCTCTAAATATAGACTGAAGAAAATCATCCTCCTATTTGACACCCATAGAGAAGGAGGTTTGCATGAAGCTGGATAACTCACCCGAGGATGGAGTGGAGTGAATTAGCATCCTTTAAATTAAAGAGCTTTAAACAGCATCTTCTCCCCAAATTGCCACTATA
Source organism: Agelaius tricolor (assembly GCF_023055355.1). Taxonomy (NCBI): domain Eukaryota; kingdom Metazoa; phylum Chordata; class Aves; order Passeriformes; family Icteridae; genus Agelaius; species Agelaius tricolor. The sequence goes on from NW_027269279.1 coordinate 5,095,715, forward strand.
TCCATTTCAATAGTTATAGCAGACACTTTGCAAGTACACCCAGAGGAAGAGGAAGGAGGAGGGAGAAAGCCAAGAAAGAGAGGATGGGGGATGCTGCAAAGTGGTGGGGAGGGGGCCAGAGAAACCCATTTGCACCAGGAGCAGCTGTGCTGTTACCAAGCAAAAGATGCTAAAGCCAGGAATTCCCTAAGGCTCCCTAAACTTCTATAGATTGCTGATGGTGAAAGCAGTAAATGAAAGGACACCTCTGAGTGAGCACTCATGTATTAAGCAGACTTGGAGGCTGTCCCCATGCAAAACAGAATGTGCCTTTCAAAGCTGTGTGACTCCACAGTGGATACAACAGGTGAGGGGTGCAAAATCCAGACAGGGAATCCTCGCTAGGACCTTCAAGCTGCATATTCAAGATGTCCATGACAAGGGGAAATGGCAGTACCCTGTCTGACTGCCACATTGGAGGCTGGCTGCTGGTTCCTGTTTGTGGCCACCTGCACTATTTAAGGGTCATTCGTATTTTGGGGAGAAAGGAGAGAATAGTGGAGATGTGTAGGTGAAGCTACAAGACAGGACTGGTTATGGCTCAGCTGTGGATATTTAAACTCTTTTCTTTGAAAAACAGAAAAAAAAATAAGATGGCTGAAAGCAGTGAACAAATTAGAAATTCAGATGGGAATCCAGCAACTCAATCCACCAAATCTGGGATTAATGACACCATCTCAGCTACTTCTCCTATTTTAAGGCTGACTTGAGATCCAGGAGAACATGAGTGCTTTCAGGAAGGGAATGGAACTGGGCTCAGAATGAGTCTTGTGGTGCACCTCCTTTCCCCAGGATTCCAGGAGCAGAGACCTTCCCACCCATCACCTTCTTTAGCTGGGCCCAGGCAGGCTGAGTGCATCCTTGAAATAAGAGTGTGGGGAGCAATTCTCCTCCCTCCACACCAACCCAGCACAGGACTCTGAAGGCAGAGCTCTGCTAATGTCCCTTTTATTGACACGACAATCAAAATAGGGCAGCTGGGGCTGCTGACTCAGAGGTCCCCAGGTAAGGAAGGAGCTGCTGGGAAGGATCCAAAGCTGTGAGCAGATCCCACGACAAGCCCTGGCTGTGCAGTGACTACAGCCATCCAAAATAGCATTTGTCTCCACTGAGACTCACAAGCCCCTTGGGAAGGGAAGGACCAGCTATTCAGCAGTGCCGTCAGCTCCCAGGGGAATGTTTTGCTCAGAGAATGGGAGTTTGGAGGTTTTCTGCAGCTTCCCCTCCCAGTCTCAATTTACCTCACCAAATTAAAAGCAGTGTGGGCTGGAAACGACGTTAAAAGGAAAAAGACGACAGAAAAATCACACTGAGCGTATTGTTCTGGATAAATAAGACACAGGCGTGTTGTGGAAGGTAGCTAAACCCAGCCCACAAATGGTCTTCTCCTGCCAGGAAGATGTGACAAAAATAATTACTTAGGCTATACTTAATTATTGTGCTGTTTGAGCAGCTGCCTGCCCTTGGCACAGCAAAGGGAGCCTTCCCCTGATACTGATTAGTGACATTAACCATGAGCCCATTAAAGTCCTGACCTGCTGAAGGGGCTGGGACGTCCCCAGGGCTGGGTGCCCACCTGTGTGTCTGATGCAGGAGCACCCTGTGCCTGTTGCAGCAGCAATGATCCCAGTTGCCATTCCCAGTTCCACCAGCGCCTGGAGGTTGGACCCCAGTGCAATCCTGCACCAAGGTCTCCACTCAGGAGATGCTGGGTGCCACTGGCAGGGCCAGGCTGGCACCACAGATGCCAGTGATGGTTTGTGGTACTCATGGGAAGTAGGACCAGTGCTGGAAAACACAGAACTGGTTTGATGATATAAAAAAGAAGGACAAAGGTAATGAAATCACTTTTTTTCTCCCTTGAGTGAAGAAAGCTCCAAATCCCTCCAGATTTGGTCCAGCTGCCAGAAAGAGACCTGTTCCATGGGTCACTTGGGGAAACCTCCATGGAATAAATTAAATGTTCTTCATTTAATTCTCTCAAAGGAGAAAATAAGAGTTTTACAACCAGCTGTCAAATGCTCAGCAGCTAAAATATCAACAAAGTATGACAGATGCAAGACTGAAAAAGCCTCTGAGGTTTCCTTTTATTGACTGGGAAGTCTCTGGCTTCTATCTTATTATCTTTCAAGCTAAACTGATATGAGCTGAACAATCAGGAAATTGAATAGCATCATTGGCAAAGACCATCCTCTCCCAAAATAGCTGACAGTGATGAATACCTGAGAAGATCCATTGCTTCAGCAAGGTGGGACCTAACAAAACAATGCTCGATCTTATCCCATACAACCATTTGGCCAGAGGTGACAGAGCACCAAACGTCCTCCATCTCCTTTATCTGGGAATAATCTGGGTCACATGGAGCCAGGTTGCAGGTTGATAATCGCATACTTGAAGATCACAGGCTATGAAAATTATTGCTGTGCTGGCTGGAATAAATTATGCAAAGCAATGCGTTATCTGGAGGGTTGCAACGCGCAGGCACACGCACACTTCGGTGATCTATCGCTCTCCATGCAGATGTTCTGCTGCAAAGACATTTTAATTAATACATTGAAAATATGTTTCCTGCCTTGTCTGAGCCGGAGATGAGCAGGGAAATGATGCTGAGTGGGGTAAAGCCCCCACTGCAAAAGAAATCGAGAAGGGAAAGGCAGTGATTTAAAACCAGTCAGAACTAAGAGGTGTCTGAGCTGAGGCCCAGCCATGCTTTGAGCAGGTGTTGGCAGGAGGTGCCTGCAGGAACTGAAGATGCTCTCTGAAGGCACTATGGGCCTGTAGCTGTAGCACAACTCAATCTTTACTATCGCTTTTCCTCCTGTTGAGGGCATCCCTTCACCCGCTCCTCATCCCTGGCATTCCCACTGCCTTCGTGTGCATCACCAGGGATGACCCAGGTTAAGGCTCAGTGAGTCACTGTTCAAAGCAGAAACCAAATTTAATGCATGAAAACGTGGCTCTTCCAGAAGGGCCATTGGAATGAAAAGGCCCAGTCAAGACACCAACCCCACCAGCAATATCTGGATACAAATATCTTTCCAGACAAAGAAATAATCTGAAAAAGCAATTTCCATCCCTCAGTACAAACTGAAAGGGTGGAACATCTGCCCTAATTATGAAAAGGATTTTTGCCTTTCATGCTCTTCTCTTTTTCTATTTTATTTTTACTGACTCTCCTGCCTCACCTCTGAGACTCTCCTACACTGACCAGCCAAGGACCACAGTGGCAGCAATAAAAAAAAGGGAAATTTGGCCATCTGTCCCATTGCCCACCCCAGGTGCCACATTCACTGGGACACAACTCAGTAAGCACATCCTGCCCAGCTCACAGCTGATTTGGCCTCACTGGGGGTGACAACCATGTTCTTCTCCATCATGTTCCATCAGAATTCAAGGAGAGCAATCACCAAAACTACTGTCTGAGTCCAATCAGCATGGAGGGCTCCTGCCTCAAGCAGGGAGAGCCCCAAATATACTCCCTGGAGAAAAAAAAAAAAAAGTGAAATTAGCCTTGCCACACTAGGGAGTGCTTTTAAATTGCAGCAGAAGTGTTTGAGAGATAGCTCTGCTCTCCACAGGAGCTTCTCCCCATCCTTGGGATTTAAGCCTGTTAATAGTGGAGTATGATGATATTATCTGTTTGTATTGCACTTTTTATCATAAACAGTCCCCAGAGTGATTTGCTATCGTGTCCTCTGAAAGCTGCAGAAACACAGGCCCTGGTGGGATGCAACAGCAGCAAAGCAGCCACCATCCTCCTTTTAGGAGAGAGGAAGGGGGAATTTGGACCAAGAAAACCACATCCTTGGCTCCCACAAAAGCAGGGGTGTGGGATTTATGTTCCTGCCCGAAAGATCTGTGTACTAAACAGTCCAGTCTGTGTTCACTTCAGCAGCCAACAGCCCTGCTCCTCAGTCAAGAACACATGGAAATTTCTTCTGCCCTCCTTTTGGATAGATCTTCACCAAGCAAAACCTGGGATTATTTCTGTAACCTCTGCTCAAAAACCATCTGACCCACCAATAGTAGAGCACGTACAAGGGGAAGGCAGTGGTAGAAGGAAAGGTGGAGAAATGAAAGGTGGAGGGGCAGGGGAGTGGGAGGAGATAAGGAGTGCAACTGGAAGTGGAAAAGCAAAAGGAATATTTATATTTATCCTCAATGAGCAGTGGCCAGGCAGGGTGGGAGAGGGAGAGACTCACTGCAGCCACAGAGTCGCTGGTGCTGTGCAGTCCCACAGGATGCATGCTCTGTCTCTCCCCAAGGACTTTTGTCTCTGCAGAAGATGCAGATGAGATCCCAACAGCTGAGAACATCCTCCAGGCCAAAACCAAATAATCCACCCCACCTGCTGGGCTCCAGAGACCCTGGCTACAGGATTAACCTGCCTGCCCTGACCTCTGGCCTGGCCTCTGTGTGGGGAATGCCAGGAGCCACTGGCCAGCTGCACTCAAGGTCTGGCAGCCTTTCAGCTCCCTGCCACTGTCCCTGGCCACCATGCACTTGTCCCAGCAGGAGGAATGGCAAGAGATGGTCCCAGAATGCTCCCAGAAGAGGCTGCACACCCCAGCCTGTGGTGCAGGCAGTGTCCTGGGAACAGCACTGAGGCTCTAGCTGTGGTGAGGGTGGCTGCATGTACAGCTCAGTGCTTGCCAGGACCAGCAAAATCAGGGCCAGTTTCTGCCCAACCACTTGGCCACCCATACTGGGGACTGCAGTGCAGTGCCCTATGAGCATCACCTGGAGATGCACACAACAGGAACAAATATTTCTGTGTGCTTTCCTTTGACACAGGGAGCTGGACAGACACTTGGCTGAGGCATTTCCTTCCCAAAAGCCAAGCACAGTTGCTGTGCCCAATTCTCCTTCCTAGAGCCATGTTTTAATGAGACATCCTGGGCACAGGCACACAGAGCTCCAGGAGCATCATGGAGCATGCAGCTCCGTGCTGGGAATACCAGTGCAGACACAAAGAGATTTCACTCACAGCTACCTTGTTGCTTGACTGACACCCTGTAATAAAGAGATTTGCCACATAATTACTGTGCACTTGGGATGCAGCACCAGGGATTATTTTAACCCAATGACAGCCTTTAAACAGTAGTTAAAGTATATGTTTATATTAATGCCATTAGTTATTTTTGTGTCTTTTACACAAAAGGCTTTTCCTTGAAATGGCAATACAGTAAACAACAGCTCAGGTGTCTTTCAGAGACATCTCTACCCCTACTTCCTGTTGAAGCAAACAGGAGGGGAAGGATCTGAGCTGAGATTCAACAAGCAGCACCTTGACTGGAGGACAAGAAGTGGTTCAGGATCAGGCATTGGTGTCAGGAGCCTCTCACCTCTCTGCACTACAGGGTAAATGCAGGAGCCTGAAACAAAATCTCTTCCATACTCAGTGTCCAGCTGTGGCAGCAGGGAATTGCCACATGTGACACACTGCCAGTGGCTGAGACCTGACCTCTGTTAGCACACCTTCAACTGAGTACAGCTGCAGTCATATTCAGGTATCTATTCCAGCCTTGCCACAAAATATTTTAATCTATACTTATAACAAATGAGAGAGGGAACTGAGCATTTACTGGTAGGGAATAACAATAATAAATGATGGTTTTTATTAAGAAATATTACCTAGAAAGTTTATGTCTATTTAAGGGCCTCGAACAGCCAGCAATGTAATAAAAAGGAAAAAGAATATGGGAAGGGGAAAATTAGAAAAATGAAGGTCATCAAATAAAAACACACTCCTATATACGCCTTAAGCCAATAATACCTAGACAACATAGTTGTGTTTGTGTTCTTCTGCAACGAAAGAAAAGCCACATTTCATAAACTGATAGAAATTATCCTGGAATCAAAATGAAAATGGGTACAAAAGAGGTGGTGAAATATTATCAGTCAGTAATGGGAACACAGATGCTTCCATCACTGTCACCATGAATTGTGATGCCAGTGGATGCACAGAGCCTGGCACAGCTCCTGGTGGTGCCCCTGTGTGCCATGGGGATCTCACACCAACTGGAAAGGTTCTTCCTTTATTTGACTTACATCCCTGTTGTGCTGTGATGCTGAGATGGACACAACAGGCCACTCCTGGGGCTGGGCTCCATCTCTGCAGTGTGGTCACCCACCATTAACTACGTGACTCAGGCATTTTTCCTGAGCTGCTGCTCAGTTCCCAGCTGGTAGCACAAGTTCTCCTCATCTGCCCTTATGTGAGCGACCTTGCACTGCTGGCACTCTTAGATTTAATCACTTCTACTCATGTTGAGATCACCCAGGTCTTCTGCTATGACATTATGTGCCTCTCTATTGAGGATATTTCACAGCATTGCATCTCTAGAGCATTTCATTAGCATAAGACTAATTTTTATACCAAGGTCATTAATTAAAACATTAAATGATGAAAACATTGGCATTCCTGAAACCTGCCCTTGAGAAACCTGGTCAGCCCTTTGCTTAGTGCTTCCCTGCTCCTCACCACCCCCAACTTCTATCCCACTAATTCCCACCTCCTCTTGTTTAATTAACAGGACGTGACACAGGTGAGTCAGGCAGGCTGTGGAACTGCCCAGGAAGTCAGTTTTGGGGTAATGATGGAATAAAGGACACAGCTTAGGGAGGTGACCCAGCCCTGAAGTGTGCACCTCAGCAGCCTTGTCTCTGAGCAGGAGGGGACCACACAGGTGCTCTTAGGGACACACTGAGGCCCTCTGTGGTCACAGTGACAGCCTGCTGCTGGTCACTGCCTTCTCAGGAGGTGGAAGCAATGAGGGGATTTAAAGGTCTGTATCTGAATTTAGTTAGAAAACCCAAAACCTTCCTCTCTGCATACATCCTTCCACAGTGATGCCTGCATCCTTAGCGGGAACCTCAGCCTGCTCCTGGAGCACCACAAACCTGTCCCAGAGATCTTGCCATGGAAAAGAACAGCCTTACAGCATCACCATATCCCAGAGGGATGTCTCTGTTAGCACTCACTGCTTGTGGATCACCAAAATTACTCTGTGTGTGTGTGTAAAGAACCAGGGGGCCTGCAGAGAGGACACTGAAGTGCAAGGGACAAGAAAGAGAAGGTCCCCAAAGGATGGAGGATGCCACAGTGTCCACAAGGAGCCATTCCAGAGCCTGGCTGGAGGGAAGGTCAGTGCACACCTCCTCATGGCCCAAAGACTTTTTAACTCTTCTCTCCAGCTGAGTGGCAGGCAAGAAGTAACCTCAGTGATTGCATTTCTTTGTATGACCCCATCTAAAACTTTCTGCATCAGATAAACAACTCCCAAGGGTCAATTAACATGTCTTGAGATGATTAGAGTCTGACACTGATGAAACCCAGCAGTAATTAGCAAATTAAAAAAAAAAAACAACCCTTTTGATTAGTACTCAGCATAATTCCCTCCAATTATTCAAAGTTCATGACTACAGGGGGTGGAATATCTCCAGGAATATTTATTTATATCCCTATTTTTTTCCAATCAACTTTGTGAATCTAGTTAATCATCAGCACTTGAACTTGTTAACTTGGAGAGTTTCAGAGCTGTCACTCTGTCTGATTGCTGGAGACAGCCCAGGGAAGAGTTTGGGGAGCACAGAGAATCCAAATACCTGTCTCAGGCAAAGGAAAAAAAAAAAGAAACAAAAACAAGAAGAAAGAAAAACCTCCAACTGAGTGCAGCAGCAGAGAAAATAAAAATACCCCGTTTTCCCTCTCTTTGTTTCGAGTCACAGCTTGGTGCTGGCATGTTTTGCATTAGCCTGTCAGACAGTGCTTTGCAAAGGCAATACATTTCCTTCTGCACATGGACAAAATCCTCTCCGAAGGGAGGCTCCTGCCTGCAAAGCCCAAATATCTGGGCAGGAGCAGCCCAGGCAGCCAAGCTCCCCTGAAAATGTGCTCCGTGGTAATGCAGGCAAAGAATGGTGTTAAGCTCTGAAGCTCCTTGCCTGCAGGTGCAGTAAATCAGCTCCCCAGGCAGCCCCTGCTGGGGCCGGGGCAGGGATGACCTGCCCACCATCCACGGCAAGGGCAAGCCACAAAAAAGCTGGAATTGCTCTGGAAGTCGCTGTTGCCTGCAGGGAAGCTTTGCTAAAGCATTTCATGCCTGTCTTCAGATGGTGTGAGAACAGTTTTCCTGCCCTAAATCCTCCCACATCCTTTCCAGCAGGAGGGAAGGGAGCCATGGAACCACTCCTTCACTATCCCTCCCCAAAGGGAGGTCACTGCTCCATGACCAGTGCTCCTGGCTGAAGGTGGGACCAGCATCCCCACCCTGCTGTCACAGGGGGAATGTGTGATCCCATCCCACTGCCACATCTGCCCCAGAGCTGCTGCTGTGTCCTTGCTCTCAGAGATGGCTCCACGCCTATGGGAGAGGCAGATGGAGCTGGAGATGCCAGCACTTAGAAGGATCACAGTGGTTGGAGCACCTCGAGGCTTTATCAGGAAACTGCTCCAGTGGAGTCAGAAAAAAGCTGCACTTTGCAGAGAGGACAGGCACTCTCATCTCCTGGCTCTCAGCATCTCCACCTCTGCTGGCCCTTGCCTCCCACCAGCCACACCACCTGGGCAGAGACACTGTCCACCCTGGTGGCCTGCAGGGACTGCCCTTCTTGATCCGCATGGGGAAGTGGCCACGTGGAAAGTGGGCTTGTCAGGCTCTGAACTGCAACTCCTCCACCCTCTGCTTCATTAAAAATTTCTTCCCTGCCTGACTGAGCCCTGAGGGATGGAGAAGTCTAGTCCTAGATAGGAAGACATACACTTAAACCTTTCAAAGCCATTTTTCATTGGACTTTTCTATATTCATCACTGCAGACTAACAGAGATTTTCTCTCTAGTTTAGATGATTTTTTTTTTAATTTAATCCTATCCAGAGAGAGCCCTCTAGGGAGCTCCTAACCCTGCTTTAATAACATGCTCATTAGCGAGGTTATTCAGGGAGTGGTTTCTATTTGACACTCCAGCATCTTTCCAATTAATGTTGCTTTAAAACAAGCAAACCTTAAAAAAGGGAGAATATCAAACAGCTCAGAGTCAGCACTGCAGGAAGCCAGCAATTTCCTCTGGATTTTCATCTCCCTCCTCTCCAAAACTTGGTTCTTAGTATCACAGCCATTTGATGAGACAGAAGTAAATTAAAAGACTACAAGGCCTTGCCATCTCCATAGCTCAGGGATGTTAAATGAGAAGCCACAACACCAAGTGGGACAACAAGGATGGTTTTGTTGAGCTGGATCAGGTCCAGCAGGATGCATTCTCTGGGCCATGCAAATGCAAGGTTGTACCAACACACACAGGCACTCCCATGGTCCAAGGGACAAATGAGTGACATTTCCTGCCATCTCTACAACTGGAAATCCCTCCACCAGATCAACACTGCCCAGCACAGGAGGTCTTTCCCTTGGTCCCTCACTTGAGGCACCCAAAGGGAGGTCACTGCTCCAGTGACCAGTGCTCCTGGCTGAAGGTGGGCCCAGCATCCCCACCCTGCTGGGATGGGGGTGGGTGTGTGTCCCCATCCCACAGCTCCCTCTGCTCCAGGTGCTGCCTTGCACTGTCAGGACATGAGTTATCAAAAACCATTTCAAAACGTGCTCAATTTGCCCAAGATAAGCAGGACTGAAGCACTTCCTCCCCTGCCCACCACTTCCCCTGCTGCAGTAACAGGACATATTAATTTCATTTGAGGTGTAGAAAATTGAAATCTGGGTCGGAAGCGTGGAAAGCAGAGGCACACAAGGTACACAGCCACTGCAAAGAAATACCAGCCCTGGCAAGCCAGCAGCTACAAAGGGAGCAGCACAGGGACAAATGCTGCACTGTCCAGCACCAGTTCAGTGGCCAAAGAGAGCTGCAGCAATTTGTACCCAGCTGAGCTTGGCCCCAGAGGAGATACTGCTGCTTGAGCCAGGAATGAAATCAAAGTGGTGAAACAGCAAGAGAAAAAAGTGTTCAGAGCCTGTGAGTTCCTAGAGCTGGTAACAATACTGAGACTTGTTACCCTGGGTGCTGTCCTCAAGGTATTGCCCACAGCTTGGACTGAAGTAAGTGCATAACTGTGCTGCCCACCACAGCTCACACACCTTGCTGCTGTGGTGCAGGGAATGTCAGCGTTACCTGGCTGTGGGAACAGATCAACTCTGAGTAAGTCTGCTGGCATCCTCCGCTCTCTATTATCACAAGTCCCCCTCAGGCTCTTCTCTTTGCCTTCCCCAGCCTTACACAGAATTTTGGCTCTTTCCTTGTTAATTAAATGACAGCCAGAGCTTGAATTACAGCTGCCTAAAGCGATCAGCAGTGATTGGAACTGTCGGATCATTTTGATTGCAAAGATTCCCACACGAGTCAAAACAAGCAGGGAGTGCTGGCATATGCTGAGAGCTCTTATGAGGCTGAGACGCCTTCCTTTCTGCTCACATACACCCAAGGCCTGTCCCAAGCTCTTCTCTGCAAGAGTTTAAGAGCAAGGCTGAGCAGAGTGGTTTTTTTCCCTTGGGCTGCAGCTCCTTGCAATGGTTTGCAGTGGGAGCAGATGATGCTGCTGTTGGCCAGAGCTGTTTGTGGGACCCAAGGTAGTGCTAGAGATGAGGCACAGCCCACATACATCCTGCTCTGCTGTTTCAGGATTATTTCTTCACATCAGGCTTGCAGCAGTTGATGTTTCCCTGGCTTGTTTTACAGCTGTGGTGGAAGAAGAAAAGGCAATGAAAGGGATATAACTGAAATAGAGCAACTTAGAAGCAGGCACATAAAGATGAAAGAGTACAGATCAGTGAGGCTCTATGGAAGCTCTCCCCAGCAAGCATCCTGCCAGGATTTCCCCAGGGATTGTCCACTCCTCTCTCTACTGCACTGCAGTGCAAACACCAGCCCTCCTCTGCAGCTCCTCTCCGCTCCCCCATAAAGTCTTGACCATACACACATCAAATGGGATGCCCAAGACTTCCCAGTTCATCAGGAAAAGTCTGTGCCAGAGCTCATGGGAGGCAGTGATGGCACACTGGGAGTGCTACAAGAGGACTTGTGAGTAGCCTGGGGAGAGGAGGGTCAGGCATCAACTGAACCCCTGATCCCCTACTCCCATCAGCTCTCACATTGAACCAGGCACATGTAAAATGTTCCCAGTAAATATCAAACCAGCCAGGAAATGGACAGTCCAAGAATCCAAAATCATTGGTGAAATCAGGCTGAATTTGGGAAAGCTGCAATGAAAATCCCTGGGGAAAGAAGGCAGAAGAAAGATGTTGCCCTCTATAAATGAAATTTCTAACTTTGGTTTCAAAGGACAGTTTTCTTTAAGACCAGATCTCATTTTTAAAGTGAAGCAGAGAGAAAGCAGGAAAAGTGTGTGTCAGATCAAATAACCTAAAGCAAAATATTTCAGTTCAGGTCTAGTGAGACAGCTGGGGTCCCCAGCTGAAAGACAAAGCAGGGGGAAACTGAACCAAATTTTCCCCCTGATTTATTGGATCAGATACCAGCCAAAAGCCCTCTGACTTGCCAGCTCTGCTCTCCAGCCCAGGGCCGTGCAGGGGCACCCACAGGACACTGCTGGGGAGCATCTCCCTGCTGCTGGACCCTGCTCAGGAGTTGCTGTGCCCCTCTGTGTTGCTACAGAAACAGCTGTGATGTCATCCCGCAGATGGAGCTCCCGGGAAGGGCAGGGAGGTCACCCAGGATTGTGTCCTCCCTGTGCCAAACCCTAGGCACTCTGTCCCCGGGCATGGAAAGGTGTGCTGGGGAACAAGAGCTGCAGGAGAAGAAGGGAACAGATTTGTATCCTCAGGAAGCACATTTGAAGCATTTTAAGTACTGAAAACTCACTTTTTTTTGGAGGTCTGGAATAGATTCTTCAATGTATTGGTTTGGAGCAATAATGACATCCAGTGGCTGGTTAGCTTAGTTCTCAAGGGGAATTGTGCATGAGCATCCCCTGTCCTGCTGCTGCTCAAGGATGTTAGAGAGGGGCAGGCTGGAGCAAATGGGGCTGTCTGCAGGTCACTGCACACTCCTATTGCACCTAGGATGAGAGGTCCAGCAGCTAAAGAACCTGCTCCCAGGACATGCTCCTGCTGCATCCTCCCCAGCAAGCCCCAAACCTTCTCTTGGACTTAAATCTCTTGGTTTTGAGGAGGGAGCAGAATGAGAGCCAAGAGCTCTGCTGGTTCCAGCAACCCTGGGCTTGCTGGAGAACCTGTATGGTGAACACCAACCTGCAGCAGCCAGTCAGCAGCTGGGTGCTGAACACTGACATGGTCTGTGGAATTGAGTGACAAGAGCTGAGACATTTGAGGCCAAGCTGAGCAATTTCTGTGCCCAGGGAAACCAGGGAACACTGAAACACCAAGACAACATGACAGGTTACATGGGCCACAGGATGCCAACACAGAGCAACTCCGTTGGATGTCACTGTGCCCATGCCAAGGGTGACACTGACTGCTGTGCCCCACAGCTTTCCCAGCAATTGCCCTGAAAGGGATCCCCAGGCACCACGGGGAAGTGGCCAAGGCCTGGGGCACATCACAACCTCTGCATAGGAGAAACACTTTTGTGTGCATGGTGGGCAGGAGCACATTGCCTTGGTGCCATGCAGATGGCCTGCAGTCAGTATCTCTTCCCAGCCCTGCTGTCCCTCCCTCAGTCCCAGCCAGGCTGTGTGTGTGACATTTGCAGAAGCAGGGGCTGGAGATCCTCTTGGCAGACCTCCTCCTGCAAGGTCAGGCTCCCAAGCAGGCACAAAGCCAACCTTAAAAAACCAAGCAGCATCTCAAGGCCTTCGGCAAGATGCAGTTGTGTCCCTGTTGCCCAAGCCAGGGAATGGGACAGCACAATCTGGAGATCTGAGGCATGGAATATTAGCAGATTTACATGGGATTAAATGAGACTCAGCCCCTGGGGGTGGCTTCATCACATCCCCTAATGACAGCAAAGGCAGGAGAATGATTTATTTGAAGCCAGAGCCCAGTCATTGGGTTTTTAAGGTCTCTGAACACATCCCTCGCAAAAAGCCAGGTTGGCAAAGCCTGTCAGGAGTGGTTTCTCTGCTCATCCCTGCCAATGATTACTGGGTCAGGCAGAGGTTTCACTCCAGAGCTGATGGCTTTACATGCATGGATGTTCCCTGTTCCCCTCAAGGCTGCAGCAGCAAACACAGCTCAGCTCACGTGCGCCTGCCCAGACCCCAACCAAGGCAGTGAGACGTGAAGGATGCAGTTATGCAAGCAGAGAGTGAGCTCCAGTGCCTTCTCCCTCTGAAACTCAGAAATGCTGCTGTCAGAGGGGCTGGCACAGCATCCCCCCACATCCCTGCCAGAGCAGACAGGATGATTGGGATCAATGCTGCGCAGGCCATGGCCATGGCACGGTCCCAGGAGCCACTCACCCCTTGACAGCAGCCTTAAAGCTTCCCTCATGTGTGCTAAGAGCATGAAATCTGCCCCACATCTGCTTCTCATCTGTAACTGCACCTCAAGGAGATCCCCCTTTGTCCTGGATGAGCAGATGGGGCCATCCAGGACAAAGGTGGATACCCTTAACAATTAGGGTACTAATTGCAGAGGGTCAACAGGTATCTCTCACCGCCCTGGAAGATGTGCAAAGACCCATGAACAATCAGGGACACAGATCAGTTGATTTGGGGAATCATCTCTTTACAAAGCCACTTTAACAGTAAGTTATATTACAAAGACTAGAAATGTCCATGTAGTTAAAGCTCTGGGGCTCAGAGACAGGGGTTTAACTCCCCTCCCTGACACACTCTGTTTTTACAATAAGGTGCTTAGATATGACACCACTGAGACCCATAGAAAATCCCTCTGAGGCTCATTTATAGAGGATGGCAAAGTGCATTTGAACATTAGGTCCCTACAGGTGCAGAGTTGCTCAGTCTCACTCCTCCTACTCCATGTGACTCCTCTGTGGAGTTTAGAAACCTCAATATTTCCCCAGCCTAGCACTGCTCTGTTGCTAGCATAAATCCCAGCTCCCCTGTGCTGCAGCAAGCCCTTTAGAGCTCTTTTAAATGACATTACCTTTTCTTTGTATATTTTTGATCCAAAGCACAGGAGAAAGCTAACAGAGGGAAATCAGCATTTAAATCAGGATTGGTGATGTGGCATTTCATAAGCAAGTCAGCTTATACATGGGTTTGGATGATACAAAAATTGGCTAGTGGGAAGAATATTTACAGGAGTCTTTTCCCAGCTTTGGAATTAGAGAAAATAATCCTACTAAATTAAACAAAAGTGATAATAATATAAGAGAGTGCTTCTTAAATACAACAGCATCCTTCCTTGCCAGCAACATAGAACTCAACGTTTTCAACACATGTATAATGCATTTTTAATGTAAACGGCATGAGGCAGAATTCCAGCATAGGATGTGAAATAGAAACAGAAATCGTTCAGGAAGGGAGCTGGGGAAATTGCTAACGTTGCACACAAAATGAAACTTTCTCTAAATCCCAAGCACTGTCTGTGGGGCATTACAGAATCAATACCATTATCGCTGCACACCATGGGCCGCTTATTGCTTTTAATTATGTTAGCAAAATAAAGGATCCTTTCTGGCCAGACTGGATGGACAATGTTAAGCCATGCTGGCAAAGCTGGATAAACCTCATTAAGGAGAATTTGGCATAGAGAAAGATAAGGTTGCACGCTCACCGAGCTGAGGATACTTCAAAGGGAAAAAAGGCTTTTGATAATGGATTTCTTGGGAGTCACAACATGACTGGGCACCTTACTCATCCTGCAGCCAACTCCTACAGAGGAGAGGAGGTCTTCCTGGGAAAATGCCCTCTGCTTGCCTTGCCACCTCCACAGCCATGTGATGTAGTGGTGCTGCATCACACCCTGATTGTGGGGTGACAAGACTCTGCCCCGTTGTTTTAGTGCCCCTGAAACCACTGAGCATGCAGTGAAAGGACTGTGGCCCCAGGCATAGACAAATTGGAATGGCAGAACCCTGCAGATCTGCTGCATCCAAGGGCTCTCAGACTGTATGGACAGCTGGGCTGCACTTTCTCCTGGGTTTGCTCCACTTTGTTTGAATGGAAGATGTGGCATTCACATTTTCTGAAAAATCCTTTCGCCCAAGATTTTTCTCCTGGGAAGCTGAGAAGCTTCAGAGAAAAAGGAAAACCATTCTTATCTCATTTGCTTCTCCGTGTTGTGCTCACATGTGGAATGTGTTTGGAGATTGTTTACCACAGGTGATTGTTTCATTGGATTCTGGTGTGAGTTGTTTTTGACTCATTGGCCAATTGATGCCAAGTTGCATCAGGACTCTGGAAAGAGTCAGGAGTTTTCATTATTATCTTGTTAGCCTTCTGTAACTATCCTTTCTGTATTCTTTAGTATAGTTTAGTATAGCATTCTTTTATATAATATAATATCATAAAATAATAGATTAACCTTCTGAGAACATGGAGTCAGATTCATCATTCCTTCCTCTGTCTGGGGGCAACCCAAATACAACAGGAAGACACAGTGAGGGATGAAGGAGCAGGGTTATTATGCATGCAGACAAGAGTGATTGGGGAGGGATGGCAAGGACACTTTGGGGACAAGGTTAGAATTCAGAATTACTTAGACAAGTTGGATGAAACAGCCCCAAATACTCGGGTGAAATGCAAATGGGGGACAACAGCCAGGCACTGCATTTCAGCAGGAGGCACAAACTGCTCACATCCAGGGTGGGAATGAACAGAGGCACAGCTTTTCTTCCAGAAAGGAGCTGGGATAATGGCAGTTACAGGGTAATGGTCTCTCCTTCAGCTCCAAATGGTGCCTCTCCTTGCATAGCTTAACAAGCAGCAGAGAAGAGATGTTAACCTTCTCTCCCCCTCAGCTTAACTATTCAGTTCTTAAGGCCTTTAAGAGATAACCTTCTGAGGAGAGGAAGAGTCTGTCCTGCACAGCTGCAGCAGACAGGACAAGATGACACAGGTTTAAATTGCAGTGAGAGCTAATCAGGTTAGACACACAGGACTGTTTACAGGGTCTGGAGTAGATAACTTTGGGATGCTGGGGAGTCTCCATGTTGAGAGCTGTAAACTTTTCTTTCCTGTTAATCTACAGGTCTTTTCTCCCTTCTGTGATGTCTAAAATGCTATCTGTGTGGCAAAGGAATTTTAGAATTTTACCCATCCTTGAGGAGAGGAGCTTGTCTCGGCTCCCCTGAAGCATTTTCCCTAGAACAGGGGAGGCAAGGCCAGCTCATCATCCTATGTACCAACACTGCCCTGAATATTGGGAAAAGACAGAAGCAATGCTATTTCTGAAGGCAATATTGAATATAAATAGACATGGCAAGGTGCCAGCTTCAAAACAGAACTGTTTCCAATAGAGCTGGGTGAGGCACTCAAAGAGTCTTTTGAAAAATCCATTAAGGCTCCATCAAAACAAGGAGCTTTTCAGGATGACAGACACATAGGTGCCTCCTTCAGCTCATTCATTGAAATAGAAAAATCAGGCATGTTTTCTCCTTATTTCCTTTCATTCAGATTTAGCCCCTTAAAAGGAAAAAAAAAAGTAAATTAAAGTTTCTGTTGCAGAGAAGAAGGCAGCACCATTTCAAGTTTTAACAGATCTTCTATTGATCAGGCTTAAATCAGATGTTAAATCAGCTGCACGATGCCTGCAGTCGAGCTCTTGGCTCTGCTGCACTGCTGCTGACATGGAAAGGACTTAGCAGGCAAGCAGAGAGCTCCCGAGTCTGCAGCCCTCATCTGCTGCTCAAAGCTTCAAAATGCAGAAGCTTTCAAGTCTGAAAAGCCCAGGCTTTTGCCTTTCCACCAGTAGGTCTTTGAACACCTCTGGGTCTTTGTAATAGCAGCATCTGCTTCATCATTTCAATTTCTGCATGAGTCACAGTTCCCCTCATGTACTACTTTTCCTTTCCCACTCTGCCTCAGAGATAAGAATTCACTGTCCCAGAGCAGAGATTTGAGAAACCTCAGGCAATGGATTCATGTCCAGAAAAAAATGA
Organism: Agelaius tricolor; assembly: GCF_023055355.1. Lineage (NCBI taxonomy): Eukaryota > Metazoa > Chordata > Aves > Passeriformes > Icteridae > Agelaius > Agelaius tricolor. The sequence continues at coordinate 5,112,747 of NW_027269279.1, forward strand.
ATCTTATCTATGACAAAGAGGGAAAAGGAAGGGGGCAAAATGTGTTTGTAGTAAAATTGTTAAGAGACCAAATCTGTGCTTCCTTAGGAAGTTCCTGGGTTGTAAAGCACCAATTAATGTGCACATGATGTGAAATATGAATAGACCAGGGCTTTGACTCACCCCCCAGTGCAAAGCAAGGGAAGAGCTTGAGTAGGCAAGGCAAGCAGCAATTTCAGGAGGGAAAAGGGAAGCCTTTCATTTGAACTGTGCCTCCAGCCACAGCAGAGGGACAGAGGAAGTAATACAAGCTAGGAAGTGCCAGGGTTGGAGATGTGAGAAAAGGGTGCCTGGGGTCTGTTCTGGCCCTGTGCCAGATGAGAGCCCTGGATCCTTGCAATTATTTCCACCATGAATCCAACAACCACTGCAGGTTTGCACACATAAGCAAGGACCTCAGATTCCAAATTAACAATGCACACTTCCTCTGTGGATCCCCAAGCACTGGGTCATGCTGATCAACCAACCCACTCAGTGCCTCTGGCAGCAGAGTATTTTAAAAATATTTTAGGAGACAGGACAAGGATCAAATTGTTGAGAAAGCCAGCAGAACTGATCATTTGATTCTTCAGAAGATGCTTGTTTGACATGATTGTGGCTGAATGCTGGGGACATGAGGAGATAGATGGGTAATACGTCCTTGGTTGTGACCCCCAACTGTCCCAGGCAACACAGCACTGGTGCCCCTGTCCTGCCTGATCCCCTGATTGATATTTGGGACCCAGCAGAGTTGGTGCTCAGATGCTGAGGACAAACCAAAGCCATTTCTAGTGCACTCTCTCTATTTACAGCTGCAGCACAACCAAATCCATCAAACGGGAAGAGGAGTTCAGTTGTCACTGTCACATCCTGGAGGAAGACTGGGCTGACTCAATTAGAAGACATACATGAGTATTGATTATTGCCAAGTACAAATTCTCTCTCCCTCTCAACTATGTGGTACACTGTTAGTTTATTTTCCCCCTCCAGGTTACTCTTAATTTCAAAATAACGTGATTGTTGTTGTTCCCAATGTACAGTACAAATTGACAATATAATGTAGCTTGTACTACCACAATCTCTACTGGCTTCTGATGAGTTAGTAATGCAGCCATTTGATTTCCTCATTTTTTCTTTCCCTTTTCACTTGTGGATTCCAAGTGCTCTGAAAATGTATTTCTTGTTCATGTTTAAAGCAAAGCCACCTCACAGCTGCAGGACGCCTGAAAGATCTTTCTTGCCCTTTGACTCTACTATAGTGGGGGCTGGATCTGTTCCAAAGATCTCATTCTGTAATTGCAGCCATCAGTCACTTATTCCCAGAGAAACTTATTTACAGGGCATTAAAGTGGGGTGAGGGCAGATTCCTGGGAGCCAACCCTCTGTGTATGCTGGGACAACTATTTTGGAGGGGACAGCAGAGGCTGTGAGCTCTCAGCTTACAGGCTGGGAGTAATCAAGAAATGGATGTTGCAAGCTACAGTCTCCCAGGGTAAATGAAGTGTTAGATCCCACCAAACAAATCTGCCTAGAGACCTTTTTATTCAAGTGGGAATCCATCATCCCTGCCTCTGGAAATAAAGCCATTAGGATACCTTGCTATAAACTCATGAGACTAAAAAAGAGTCTCCCTCATCTGAAAATGGAGATCTTGTGGTCCTGCACAGAGCAAACAGAAAAGTCCAACTTTCTGCACAAGCATCATCACTCTCCTGCCCTTGCAGGAGCGTCTGGGAGCCCAAATTCTCCCACACCTGCAGTTTCCTGCATGGAACTGGCAAAATGCACTGACTGCATTGAATAAGCCTAGAGACTCAGAGGTCCCATGATCTCACCAGGAGATATTAAAATTCTTCATCTTCCTCTTGCCTGATGAAAAAGGGATGAACTGTGCTTGGACCAGTTAGAAATTAAACTATTTCCAGTGTATAACATCTATTGCTCTCCTTGGGGATGACTCAGATGTGAGTTACATATTTCTGGTGGAATGGTACTGGAGAGGACAGCAGGGCCAGCACTTCAGGTCTGTATTTATGGATATCATCAGAAAAGTTTTATTGGATACATATTTTGCATCACTCTCTGGAGGATCTGGCTACTTTCATAGTATTGTTCTCTTGCTTTCAGTAACTGATTTTATACATGTATGTATACACAGGGGATTTGGGTAAGAATTCCTCAAAGCATGGAGAAACACTGAGTGTTTCCTACTTTACATAGGGAAGGAACATGGAACTCCAGCCTTGAGTGGAAATCCAAGGGGGCTGGAGTGGGTCTAACCCTCATTCTTGTCACCACATCACATTTCCCTCCTCTAAAGGAGGGCTGCCATGCCCTTGTCCTGCACAAAGGCCACCTGCCAAGGCTGCTTGTCTCCCCGGCAAGACGTGCTGCTTTCTCCATTTACCCACCCATCAAGGGCACCTGAGTACCTTCCTTGAGGGCTAATCCTGCTGGTGATCCCCCCCAGGAGCCCTGGGCTGTGTTTCAGAGGGTGTAAGTCTGCAGCACATGGTCCCAAAAGCCTTCCTGCCAAGCACTGAGCCCAGCCTTCCCCAGGGACAGTGCTCACATGGTGGCACGACTGAAACGTGGGATCACTGTGTAGATAAATACAAAACCCATCTGCATCCAGATGCACCAGAGAGAGATTCAGAACCAGTCCTGGTTTAGCACCTTGGTCTAGGTACCAAATGCCCTCGTGTGTTGTCCTTTCTCCAAAATGTAGGGCATCCTAAGATTTTCACCCAAATAGGGAAAAAGGAAGAAATATTTTAAAGGTTTTCACAAAAACAGCATGTCCTGCAGGTAGTTTGGGTCAATCAAATGTTTTCCTTTGCTCACTTTTCCCATATAAGATAAAATGTGGATAAAAAAATCGACATGAAGTGAAATGACTGCAACTTCGTTTGAAAAATCATCAAAGCAGAACACTGTAACCTAAAAGTTACTTTTGAAAAGGGAGTGATCAAAACAATACGGCCTGATGTGTCGAAATAACATTTCCAACAAAAATTCCTTTAACAACATTTTCTCAAAGGCTCTTCATTGCACCATTCCCAAAAGGACCATTCCTGGTGATAACATGCAGAGATCACCTAGGAATTTTCTCCTCTTATGCTTCCTTTTAAGGCAATGGTGACATGCATTGGTCTTTCCTTCTTTCATGTGCTGTCTTTGAGACTTTCAGTCTTTTGTACCAAGTCCTGTTATTAATGTTGGGAATGGGGAGCAGGTGTGTGAGATGCACAGCACCACAGACCCTGCACAGCTGTATCACATTTCCCTGCAATAATGGGGGACTCATTGGATTGACACTGATGTCCCCAGGACAGCAGGGATCTTTCAGAGGGAAAGCAGCCCCACATGAAGGTCATACAACAAGTTTTGCCCAATTCACATTGGTAAGTCCAATGTGCTGCTGTTTGCTGCTGTGCACGTACAGAGCAGATACTCAGATAAGAGGGGGTGTGCTCATGCACTTGTCAGCAGAGCACTGAGATGTCCAGCTCATAGTAGAAATAGATATAGAAGATGATTGTTGGAGCATGATTGTGTGATCCCTCAGCCCAAGACAGCACATGCTGAACTCTGTCCACACCAGTAGGCTGGTACAGACCTGAACAGAGCAGAATGAATGCCCTTCTTCATCATTGCAGGTGTCACTTCTCCTGACTCAGATTCAAGTACACTCATGGAGCTGATTGCAGATTTCAGCCTACTCTTGCATATTAAGAACATATTCAATGTTCCAGGGACTCCATGAAACAAAAAGTCAGCACGTGGTCTTCCTTACAGCCCTGAGGCTTGTTTATCCCTGGTGGAGCCACGTAAAGAATGAGTCTGGCCTATTTTGTCAGATGCAGGGATATCTGTGGGACAGTATGTTCAATCCTTTATGTCATCTATCTCTTCTCAGAAAAATGTATCTGTGATTACTTCTCCATTTGCTGGGTTTTTTAAATGCAGAATTATACAATCACCCTCAAATTGAAGGAGAGGGGAATAAAAATGTTTAATTTAAAAGTTTAACTAGTCAAAACAAAGTTAGGGAAAGCACTGAGCATCTCAGGTGCTGGTTAACCCATAAATGAAAAATAATGAAGGCTGGAAAAAGGAATATTAAATTAAGTATATTCTTAGAGGAATCATATCTTGGCTCATATACAAGTCCTCAGTGCTGCAGGAAAGGAATGGGAAGACTGAGCTGGAAGAAAAGGGAAAATCAGTGTCCTCTCATGGAAAACAAGGGAAAACATCAGTGAAGCTTGGGTAGAATGGAAAATAGCTCAACTTAAAAAAGTTTAGGTCACATTCATACCACATAACAGCAGCAATGTGTTTTGCCCTCAAAAACAAAGAGCAAAGCAAGTCTCAGGCTCACATACAGGTTATCCATGCACACAGCCCTGTAAGGATTGCTCCCATTGCATGGAGCTCCTGCCTTACAGAAAAGATGGAGTTGTGGGGTCAGGAGAGCACCCAGAGATGGAGCTGCACACTCTCTTTCTCCTCCAGACAGGGACACAGTCCTGTGGGAACACACACTGCCTTTTGCAGACACAGCCCCCTTCCTAATTGATGTCACCTCAACATCTCCCTGGATGCTTTCCTGTCCCTGGGCAGGCATTTGGGACCCAGGCCCAGTGCAAGGGCCACCCCTCCAGCAGCAGGTTTGGGGACAAGGGTGGCTACAGACACATCATCTGCTGTCTCCAGCTTCTCTGTGGGAGCTGATGCTGTGGGATCTCTGTTGCATTGTTGTGTAGAAAAGCAGAAACTCCTCTCCAAAGCTCTAATGTAGCTTCCAAGTCAACAGCAAATAAACTTCTGCAAAGAATGCTGAGTTGTAATGCTGGTCCCAGCTGGTTTGGGGAACATTGTTCTGTTGGAAACCATATTTCATGGTCTGTAACTGTGACAGGGTTTTCTGAAGATGGCCAAGCATGTGGGAACACTTCTCAGTCCCTGGAAGCTAATGGTTGCTCCTCAGCACAGATTTACAATTTAATTGAAAAAAAAAAAAAAAAAAAAAAAAGAGAGCAAGAGATTTTGGATTTTGATTAACACTGCTCTTAATCACCAAAGCTTTAGCTGGAAAGCACCTGGTTTTGCCAGCCCAAGCCATAACATGTATTAGAGGACTGACAGTAGAAAGAACCAGAGAGGAGAACAAAGTAAGAATGGGGTAAATTATGGTCTCATTTGCTCAAGACCAACTCCATGACATAAATAGCTACTCTGCATTTATGTGGCTGCAGAAGCTCAGTTTGTCCCAGTGCCTTCTCAACATTTGTCCTGCTTTCTAATCTTTAGGACCTTCCCTTAGCAAGTGTTCTGTCAAGCTCTTATTTGTCCTGTTTGCATGATATATCAGGAAACATCTCTAAAAAGAGACATCAGTCTGTGGCATGGAATTGTCTCTGGGAAATAATCTTCTGTGCTGCAGGCTGTGTAGGGGAGATCTGTTACCATTCAAGAGCTGTCCCATTCAAAAACTGCTGAAGCAAAAAGCAAAAATTCTCAGAGTCAACCCTGAACCAAAGTCCCAGCCAACATCAGGGAGCCCTTTTCTGTTAGAAGAGCCTCTTTTCTGTTAAGACTTTCATCCAAGGTTATCTGAACACTTGCAATCAAATGGCATTTTGTGCTAACATTAATCCTGGTGTCCTGGCCACATTCCAGTTTGAGTAACAACATTCTGCCAACCTAAATTCCTCCAGAGGTTTCAGAAGGATGGACTTTTCTCCTTCCTTTTTGCCTTCCATTTCTGGGTAGTTAATTCTGGACAGTGCAAAAGACTGACCACCTTCCAACCCAGCACTGGCAGCACCTCTGTCAGAAGGAAAGTGGACCTTGAAGTGAGAAGGACCAAAATCCTGCATGAAAACACATAATTAATAATAAATGGCTTTTAAAACATTTTGGTGCTTTTCTTTTAAATTCCGGTATCAGTTGAAAATGTAGAGCTGGAATACTACTGACATCTCTGAGAAAGTTTATCAGCAATCCCAGCAAGCAGAACAGAGAGGTGCCTTTTAACTTCTAATCAATACACTTGTGACACAAATGAAAGGGAGATGTTACATAAGGAGATTTTTTCCACTGGAGAGAGCCCTGACAGGCAGCTATTGCACTGAGGAGAGGAAGTCACCCAGATGGACTCTCCGTCACACTAATGAAGCCATCTCATAACTGTAACAGAGACCTCATGTATCTGCTGTGACACTTAGCAAATCTGGGCATGAATAAATAGCCAAAGTCCAATTGAATTAACCTCCAGCTGATCAGCCCTACTAAACAAATTATCCTAAACTCTGAACGAGATTAGAAGGACTGGCACAGGCCAGAATCATGTGGCAGGAGTGTTAATTCAGTTTAACAAGTTTAAAACTAATCCTCCAGTGTTCTCAGATGTCAGGGTTTCAGGGCAAACTAGTTCCAAAATGCTCTTGGAAGGGTTAGAAAAGGAGGCTCATATGAAGTTGAGAACAAAAACAAGAGCTCAGCCTAGAGTCACCTAAAGATACAGAAGAAGAATTAGCAAATGCAGAGCAAAGAAGGATTTAGGCAGAGCATTTCTTACTGAAACAGAAGAGAGTAGGAAAATAACATTGATTTCCTCATGGAATATTCCAACATTTCCAGGATGAAACTTAAAAAGTTGATAGCATATCTGCCTTTTTTAATTATCATGTTTCTTGTGCAGAAACAGGAGATAAGCACCTATGAAATAAGGGACAATACTCCATTTTAATGCCATTTTCTCCAGTATATAATTGTATTTTCTTCTAAGAGTACATTTGTACAGTCCATCAAAAGCACAATTAAATTATCACAAACTTCAGTTCGTTACTTAGAATGGCACTAACAAACAACTTCAGTATTTGTTTCTTTTTATGTTGATTCATAAAAGAATTTATATGGTCAGTTAAAATTAACTTTGAACTTCAACTTTAACCAACTCAATATTTTGCAGGGCTTTGGAATATTAAATCTGCTTTCAAGAGGAAATATTTATTTGATTGCTCACTAGACACAGGAGGGGATGTAGTAAACTCCACAAGTTTTCTAAAATGGAGATAACCAGGATTAGAAACTTTTCTAAAAACAAACTCCTGCAGTACATGCACATGATGTCTCACAAAATCTTTCAAATCACAATAATCTTCATAAATGTATTTCCAACCTTCTGTTATAGGTAGGTCCTTCAATAGAGCTCCCAGATTCCTAAAATCTCTCTCTTAACAGTGAGTCTGCTTAGTATAGGCAGATGAAGACAGAAATCTGAGAGTCTCTATGGCCCACTAAAGGACACCTGCCTGCACTCTCCTGCCTTGCCTGTCTTTATGCAAGGCTGACTTGGATTCTTTATTGTGGCTTCAGTTTTATGTGCTCAACTTAAGCACCAGACAGCATGATAATTTTGATTAGATGGCAAACAAATTTAATGTATAATGAAAGAGATTCAGACACCAGGCAATTCCACCATCTTCAATATCTTCAACACATAAAGAACTTAAAAATTAGATTAGGCCAATTTTCACCTAATATTCAGAGGTAATTCATAAATCATTTTGTTACTGTTCCACTGGCAAGGCATTGTTGCCCATTTTGTTGAGAACTGCCTGAATGCTTCCACATATTTGAGTGTTGAAAATGAATACTCCTGTAATTCTGGAACTTTTGTTACACAACCCTCAAAATGGAATCATGACTTGTCTACTGTGTACTTTGCTGTTATTTATGCAGTATATAAATGCAAGGTAAATATTTATTCTCATTTTCTACTGTGTGCACTGACTGATATCTCCAAAAGTTAACAGCAGCATTATGAACTGCAAATGATGACACATTGTCAAAGTTGAAACCATTTGGTTAGATGCCTCTTACATTCTCAAATATTCCCAATGTAATTTCATAACTGTCTTGAACATAATGAGGCAATGGATTTTTCCTCCTTCAACTGTGTAACAATGAACAACTATTAGAACCACTTTATTATTTCCAGAGTTTGAGGGATCAGTGGCCACAGAGAAAGTATGCCCTTTTCAAGCAAGTTTTTAATTGTTTTCTCACTTGAAAGAGGAGCTAATTTATTACTGGCAGCACAGAAGGCATTTGTCTCATCAAGATATATCATTTTAACTGTGGGTGAATTCTAGACAACAACACTATTTAATTTGCTGTCACAATTAAGTGATTTATAGGACTGACTATACTATTAGCATCATACTAATACTCTGACACTCTTGTTACTTCTGCAAGGGCCATGGAGTTATTGTCAGTGCTTTCACACTCCTCAGCAACAGAGGGGTATGAGTTTTACTGTTAGAAGCTATGCCACAGTAATTTTTACAATCCACTCCATTTGCATGTTGTCTTCCATCTGACAGATCACCACAAGCACCTGAAAATCTCCTACATAAACTATAGTGAGCTTTAAGGCAATTACTGTCTTTACTGATCCATGGAAATAATTCCTTTGGCCACTGCAGCAATACAAAGCTTCTGCTGCTCTCAGAGTAGATCTGCTGATGGATGATACCATCCACAGGCGCTGTCATGGTTGTGATCTATGAGGGGCTGTTATTTGACAAATGAAAATTATGTAAACAGTACTCAAACTCAATCTTGCCTCATGATGACTCTGTCTGTTCCATACCCCCTGCCTACAGTGCCCAGAACAGCCAGCTGTTATCTCATGATAAATATCGAGGATAAAATTATCATCAGACAGCACCAGGTTGTCTGCATGATGTAATCCTGACTGTTTTAGGTAGCTGGAGCTCTTTTAGCTCTCTTAGGTAGTCTGGAGTGTTTCTGGAGGTGTATCTCACACATTTCCGGAAAATCATTTTCATTTCAGTGGTTGTTGAAATAATTTCTGCAGAAATTTTTGCAAAGAAATCTAAGATGTGCTGGTTTTAAGGGTAGTGAATATTGAAAAACACTGCTGTTTGAGATCAAGCACCCCAGAAACTGTTTTCAGCAAAGTCCTTCTGCAGGTGTGACTTGCTTCACTCTTGCCAGGCTCTGCAATCTCAGCAGGAGCCCCTTCCCAAAATTCTCCCCCAGCACCAAAGTTGTTCCTTTCTCCTCTTAGCCCCATGGATCTGTAATCCTCCTCCCCCAGCCTGCAGAGCAGCTCAGAAAACACCAATGACACAGCATAAAAAAGTCCTACAAGGGCTGGAGCACTCCTCTATTTATAGGTCGCTAAATCTGACTAAAAAAAACTTCCACAGAGCACCAGTCAAATTGCTACCTAGATGTTTCCAGGCCCAGCCAGGGCATGCTGGCTTACTGCCATGTTTTTAAATCCTACCCTGTGCATTGAGCTTTCTCAGGAAAATCTGCTAGTGCTCATGTGTGGGCTGTTACTATTGACACAAACATTAATGAACATTCCCCTACTGCTTCCTTACTAAGCTGCAAGTGCAAGAAACCAAAACAATAACATGACCTGACAGTCTCAAGCATGTAAGCACATCCAGCACTTCTATTTCAGATGTGCAGCTGAGTGCAGCTCACTAAGAAAGGGAACAATTTGGGTTTAAGTGTTATGTTTATGTTTTTTCTTCGAACACTATGTTTTTTGCTGGCTGAATTCTACACTGGAAGAAAAAAAAAGTTTCATCAACAACAAAGTAGGTTGGAGTGGTTCTGCAATGCCTGATGGATTGGCTGAGCCTTCCTCTCACACAATCAATGAAATAAGAGATGTTCCATACAATAAGAGCCATGGGGACAACTTCAGAACAAAGCAAACCTCTTAGAATTGTCTCTCAGAATAAGAACTGATAATCTTGTTATCCTAGGGAGCACAGCAAAGGGACCAACGCACAAAAGAGCCAGAATCCCCTCATCTTCCTTCAAAATATGAGCACATAAACTGAGAGCCTCAGAGCTTTATCTCTGAGATGCTGTTCAGGTATCACCTAATCCTGGACACATCTGAGCTCCTCAGCAGCTCACACTCCGACCTCAGGCTCCCCTGCACACCTGATGTCCCATGTGCAGAAGCGGCTGAGCTGTGGTCATGTTTGGCAGGCTCATACCTCTGTCAGGAGGAGCTCTAGAAGCCCAGAGATAAACCAACCAATGTCAGGTGCAGCAGGGGTGACTCCTGACTGCAGACAGTGGCGTTCAAAGCTGTTTCCACTCTGCACCAAAGGCCAAAGCCTCTCTCTGCTGACTGCAGCCAGCCAGGGAGACCTGAGTGCTGGGCCAAACAGCCCCAGGTGTGCTCTGCTCCCTGCCTCCCCCAGGGCCTCGATTCACTGTTATTTTCTGAACACGGTCTCTTCCAGACTAATTAAATGCAGTGGGGATGGCTTGAAAGGAGAAATCCAGGAGGTGAATTTCTGCCATTCTACTCCTTTTACAATGGCCCCATGGAGAGAGCCCTCACACAACCCCACACCACCCACACCCCAACCTTGCTGTGACAGCAATAAGAGGAGAAGGAGAGTTCTGATATTGTCTGGCCCGAGGAATGTACTCACAGGCAGCTCCACTTCATGTACCTGATTTATAACAAGGGTCAGAATAATTCCCAAGCAGCTCCTGCATCAGGGAGCAAACCAATTTCTTTCCTCTCTCCTCAGCTGCGGAGCCCAGAGTCCAGCTGCACCTGAGGTTCCAGCTCACAGTCTATATTCTGCATCATAAAAGATACAAGAGAGAAATCTAAACTGGAGAAGTAATAACCTGTAAACTAATAAACCAAACCAGCACTTTGATAGTGAGGCACTCCCCAGAGCAGGGATTATTAATGGGTGTCCTGAAACACTGTGTGTCTATGTTTGAGAGCAGTGGGAAATATTTCTGATGCTCTGTGGATCTTACACATATGTTCTTATAAAATCAGTTCAGATAAATGCAAAGACTAATATAAAAGCAGCCTCCTTCTAGTCTACACACACAGAGGCACTTAAGCAGTTTAAAAAGAAAAGCAGTGCAAAACTGCTTGAATAAATAATAATAAAGGTATTAAGCTGCAATATTAGGAGTAGTTTTACTTGTCAAAGTATGGGGCTGCACAGTCATTGATTTTCTCTTATAATTGAGATAGTGGCATGCATGACTTATGCTTCTTTGGCAGCGAGTGCATGGGGATGGAAGAAGGGATCTTGAAATCCTGTGAAATCTCCAGCTGAGGATTTGATGGCTCTGAAACTGCTGTCGGTCTCGATTCTTTATTTCCCTCGAACCATAAAATGGGTTATATTAACAATCTGTTATGATGAAAGACAGTTTATGAAGCTAAATGTAATAATGTTTGCAATGTGATCAGGGATCTGTGGAGGTAAAGTGTCATAGAAACCAGGAGTGTGAGTATGGATACAGCCCTTCTCAGCCAGAAACGCTGGGAAGCAGGTGACAGGCAGACAGAGCCCTCCGGGAAAGGTCTCATTACCTGTCCTGGTGTGTATGCTCAAATCCCCACGCCCTGCCTCAGTCACACAAACAGGAATCTTCTCCTTAGTTCATTTCTTTCACATATTCACTTTCAGTGATGAGGATTCACTGCTCAGTTTCTTCAGCTTGCTATATCCCATCTCAGCTACATGCCAAAATGAGACATCTAATTGACGGAAGCTGTGAAAGACAACTTTTTTTCTTTGTCCCAAACTAACGCAAAACAGCAAAGAATCATGTTTCCATGTAAATCTGAACTACAGTGGACTCCCTTTGTTCCCCTGTCATGTAAAAAATAAAATGAAGTCTGGCAAGGATGGCAGGAAGAATCCAGTCCTTTGTGTCCTGAAGTAAAGTTACTCTCTGGAGAAGGCAGAGCAGGAATAAACTTCTTTATGAGTCAGGAGGTTTTACTGACAATAGCTGCTATTATCTCTGTCAAACAGGCAAAGCCTCGAGTGACTGTGGTAAGCAAGAAAGAGGAATGCTGTTTTTTCAGTGCTGGAAAACAGACTATTTGCCAGACTGCAAAGAGTACTGAAAAGGTATCGAGTCTCTCTGTTTGAATTAACCACAAAAATAACCTGCTGAATTAAAAGCTTTTCCATGGATCTCTGCTGCTCTCTAACGGTGCCTTAAAGGATTCTCAGCACAAAGTCTATGTGTTCTTCCTGTAATCAAGTTTTCGTAAAACTTTTAATGCAAAAACAAACCAAAAGAAGTATTCATGGGGTCCTTCAGAGATGTTACCTGAACAGACAACTCACAGATCAGGTAGCTATTACTGTATCCATGGCCAGGATATTTGGGATGTGGTGAGGATGCTGGCAAAGGAGAGCTAAAACATGGGAATGCAGATTTTGACTGTATTTTATATGAAGCAATTGCAGAGTCTGGGAGGTTGCAAACTTCTGGGAAATGCCAGTTTTCAGGGCATTGTATAAATTAGAATACAAAATTTTTAGTCATGAATATTAGTATTCCAAAGGAAAAAGTTAGCACTGTATTAATTAGGTATAATTAATAGAAACTAATGTTTGCACCTGGGACAGACACATTTGTTTTCACTCTCCTCACACACAGATGTCTTTATTTTATCCCCCAGTACAGTTCCATCGGTCACCTGCCAATGCTCGCTCAGTTAACAGCAAAGCCACTTCCACGACCAAAACCAGCCTTGTTTTCGTAGAATCACAGAATGGTTTGGGTTGGAAAGGACCTTAAAGATCATCTTCTTTCACCCTGTTGTGGGTGACACCTTCCACCATCCCAGGTTGCTCCAAGCCTTGTCCAACCTGGCCTTGGGCACGTCCAGGGATGAGACAACCTCAGCTGCTCTGGGCAACCTGTGCCAGGGCCTCAGCACCCTTATGAGGAAGTCCGAGTCCTAACAACCAATATACATTTCTTTTCTTTAAGTTTAAAAGCATTCACCTCATCCTAGCTCTGTTTGTCTATGTAAAAAGTTGTCTCTTTCACACAAGCCCCCTTTATAAGCCATTTTTATTAAGATGGGGAAGTACACTCAGGGTCTTAGAGCGTGGCCTAACAAAACCCAGTACTGGGAGTGATCGTATCCCACGGGGAAACGGAGGGAAAAACAAATGGAGGGAAAAACAATATTCACAGCGCTTCTGCGTCCCCAGGGCCACCTGTCCCCTCACAGCCACAGGTCCTGCCTGTGAGTCCTCCCCAACTCCTGGCGTGAAACGGGGAGAAACCGAGAGTGAAGACCGGACCGGGGGAACGGGTTCATCCCCGGGAGAAGGGGTTCATCCCTGGGAATGGGTTTATCGCCGGAGAAAGGGATCATCCCCGAGGGAAGGGGATCATTGCCGAGGGAAGGGGATCATTCCCGAGGGAAGGGGTTCATCCCCGGAGAAGGGACCGGGTGCGGCAGCACTGCCCGGGGCCGGCGAGGGACCGTGAGGACAGCGCGGGGGGGTCGGAGATGGCGCCTTGCCGCGGCGGGTAATGGCGGCGGCGCTGAGGGAAGGGGAGGAGACAGCCCGTGAGGGCAGCAGCTGCCCTGCGCCATCGCCCCCCGCCGGCTGCGGGAGGGAGAGAGGGAGGGATGGGAAGGGAAAGGAAAAGAAAGGCGCCGCTTCCGCCACGGCGGGGCGGGCCGGGGCGGAGAGCGGCGGCGCGGCGGGGCTGGCGAGGGTAGGGGCGGTGAGGGCCGCGGCCCGGCGGGATGGGGGTGGCTGTCTCCCTGACTCCATGTCTCTCTTAGGAAAAGCCTGGTGGAGCCGGGATGGAAAGCAGGGCTCGAGGTTTCACCCTCGGTACCAGCTATCCGCGCTAGCGGGGCCCCGGTCGGAGGCAGCGGGGCCATGCGGGGTAGTGATGCCATCGCTGCGGGGCTACGAAGTCCCCCCCCCCCCCCCAGTCAGGGGTGCGAGTTTGCACTGAAATTAACTTAACCGTGGGTATTCCAAATTATGGGAAGGATTCTGTCTTTTTGTAGCTTGTGGCGCATGTTTTTAATCTAATGTTGTCACACCGTTGTTGTCGTTCTGTTCTTTTTCGGAAGCGATGGAAGCGAGTCCCATCGTGACGTCCAAGCAGCGAGAGGAGGTGGTGCACGGGGTGCCGACCGAGGTGGTGTGCACGGCCTTCTCCAACTCGGTGCTCGTGGTGGTCACACAGTACGGCAAGATGGGCACCATCGTCTACGTGGACCCCAACACCATCGGCGACAACGTGGGCAGGCCCTCGCTCACCACGAAGGTGCTGCTGGGCAAGGATGAGGTGAGGTGAGAGCGGATGCGAAGCGCAGAGGCAGCAAGGATAAGGGGGAAATGTGGTAGGTGGGGCTGTGCAAGTTGCCAGGGAGTTGATGAATCACAGCAGTTAAGCAGTGTTTGAATAGTGATAAGATTAATTTTAAAATGAGGAAAGAGGGGCTCATCAGAAAAGTATGTGTGCTCGTCTGCTCTTGGACATAAAAGTTTAACTAAACCGTGAGTGGTTTGGCGATCTGTTGTTTTTTATCCTACAGGATATGGATTGCTTCTGCATGTTTATGGAAAGTTTGATAAAGCTCTGTTGATTTAAGGGTTGCAAGATTAAATATGCAGCCATTGATAACCTTTTTGGGTTTCTGTTCCAGTGAGTTTGTTTTCCTTTTCAGGTCTGTTTTCCCACCCCCATCCTCCCCCATCTATGCCAGCCCCATAATGGACTTTAGTTGCCCACTCCCAAGTGTGCCTGCCAGCACCTTCCCTTGATAAAGTTTAATTTGTTTTGCTTCAACAAAATGAGGTTTTTATCGACCATTTCACAAAGCTAGAGAGAAAGCAGAAGCAAATGTGTTTCTAAAAGCATCAACTGGTCAAACATTAAAACAGAAAGTTACAGAGCTACAAGATTATGAGGCTTTCCATCAGCATTGAAGCTATCACATATTACTTGCTAGCTTTAACTAGAAAAGCTATAGCAACACAAGTTCCTGATTCTATCCATGAGTTCCCCTTGTGGAGTTCTTTTTCTTGTGCAATAGCCTTCCCTTTTTGGGAGATATTTTGCTTTCTCTGCTTTGATATCTGCAAATCCTGACCACCTCCATTGCCAAGCTTATTTTGGGTTTTATTTGGAAATGGGAAGTGCTATGTTTACTTTGTTCCATTCTATTTTTAAATAATTTTAACTAACTGATCTAAAGTTCAAGAAAAGACTTTCACTAATTTGCTGCTTTCCTGCTTGTCACTGCTAACATCATTCTTTGGGATGTTGCACATTTCCAAACAGCAGCTAAAATCAAGCAAACTGATCCTTCTGACAAATACACAGCTCTGGGTGTAAATAAACCCCAAGAGCCATTTGGACAATCCCCTGAATAATGTTTTAACCTGAGCTCTGAGTTGGTCAGGCAGTTGGGCTAGATGTCATTGTAGGTGCCTTCCAAGTGAAATAGTCAATGCTGTTCTGATCTATTCTTGTTAAAGAAAGCTCATGGAAAAGGTTATATCCCTTTTTTTTGCCACCTTCAGCCTCACTTCTTATTTCTGCTTCTCGTGATTCTATTAAAATAAAAAGCAACATGTCTGTAACACCAGGCATACAAAAACTTTGTATATAACACCATTTGGGGATCTCTAGGAATTACAAAAATAACAGCTTTTTTTCAGAGCTTGTCAGTGGAACATCCCCTCTTCAGAACAAGTTTTTAAACAAAAAAACTGTACTTGCAACCTTCTTTAGAAACCCGGCTGTGAAGGAAATAAAGGCGTTTGGATCCATAGCATTTCATATCATTTAACACTGGTGCCATAGTTCAGGTGGGAGGATTATGGAAGGATTCTCTGTACTGAGTTTCCAAGTTTCCCAGACAGTGCTGAACTCAATTCAAGTGCAGCTCCAGTAAAGTTGTTTCAGGGTGGTGTGGGTGGCTGGCACACTCATGGGACCAAACTCTTCCCTTTTAAGCTGGTTGAGAAAGTGCTTTCTGAAATTCCCTGTCCCATGGCTTGTCTTTGCTGACCGTGTTGGAACTGCTCAGTCTGAGCCCAGGATCAACAGGTTCTCCACACCACTCCAGGGCTCTTCCTCTCCTAACTCCTGCAGGAGGACTCTCCCATCTGTAGGAGTGTACATCTGTATCCCTTTGCTTTTCAGCCCCTCGTTCATGTTTGTGCCAAAAACCTGGTGGCATTTGTGTCGCAGGAAGCTGGGAACAAACCTGTTCTCCTCGCCATGGCTTTAAAGGACAAAACCATGGAAGGAATACAGGCCCTACGAGAAGTGATCCGAAGTTGCCAAGTGTGGTGAAGTTGTGCCATCTGGATTCAAGGAAATGATCCTGAGCCCATGACTCATCACCACCTAGTTAAAAGGACTAGAAATGAAAATGATGGAATGTCTTTGTGGTGGTTTTGGACGTCCTGAGGAATTTCATGAATTTTTCTCTACTGTGTAGAACGTTTGTGGGTTTTATTACTGGGACAGGTTTGCAAGTCCATATAGACAGTGGTGAGATGAGAGCAATTGTCTCAACATAGGAGAGAAGTGCTACTTTTATCATGTTGGGTGGGTCATTTATTTGGGAAAGGGCTCGGCTCTGCACATGTGTCCTGAGGAGCAGCAGATGCCAAGCTCTGTAGCTGTGCCATACCACAAAGGGGGAACACCCAGTGCAGAGGGAATAAAAGAAACATTGTCAAATCAAATTTTACCTGTTTTCTTTTTTGCTCTGTGAGAATCACTTCAATTGAAATACAAGCTTTGGTAAAAAAATCAACAGTTGTATAATGGGAAAGGTTTTCTTGCCTTTTTTTAGGAAATGAGTCCTAGATGGCTGCTTTTGTCCTTATGTCCATTCTTTTCTGGATGTAGTCTGAATTAATTTTCCACTTTCACTCTGATTTTAAAGAGAGGCAGATCATGACGCTCTGCAAATTTCATCAAAGCTGATGTCAGGGTGGAAGACAGGAACCCAAAATAGTGGTAAGAAAATAATCTCTGCCAATGGGTTACGTGGTACCAACATGTTGGAGAAACAGAACATCCATAGGCTGATCACCTGCAATGAGCATCTGTCTTAGGAGATGTGGGGACAGATGGTTTGAGGGGTTACACAGGGTTGTTTCTGCCAAGTCATTCACAGAAAGTGTCACATTATGTTGTATGAGCTGATGCAAAGATTAATAGCCAAACTTTTGCCTTTGGCTTGGAAAGCACATTTGTTTTTACCTCTTGTAATAAACAACAACAAGTAGTAAATTTTTAAGTGAGCTGTTACACACTTTTGTCACTTATAAACTCGACAGCACAGACGGAGGCCAGGTCTTGGATTCTGGGCAGGGAGGAGTTGTGCTAAGACCAGTTGGTACAGCAGAATCAGCACAGAGCCTGTGCCTGCCCCACCACGGCGATCCAGCCGCCAGGTCATTCTGCTGCTAAAAAATCCCCTAGAAGCAGAAAAGCAGAAAATGGATTTTGAAAGGACTCTTTTCTCTGAAGTAAGAGTTATTTACAGCATTTTAAGGGATTATGAGAAATGAAACTCTCTTTTAAAAATACGTTCAAACACTGCAGGCTTCCAGCTGCCCTTGACAAGAAACTTCGTCTAAAAATAATTTTCTAAACTGCGCTTCCAAGAATCAAAGATTCGCATCTGTCAGAGCTATAAATTTTTCCTCTTTTACACTTCCCTTTTTTTTTTTGTCTAGGAAGGCTGAGAGAGGCATGTGGAATTAGTTATTGTCAATTTTGGTTTGCTAGTAGGGATTCTCTCCTGACACAAAACTGAGGCTCTTACTGTGTCCATAGCTCCAGCAGCTTGAGAACATGCATGAATCAGCAAATTGGATGAAAATTGCATCTTCCACTGTGGTGATACAGTGGATACCACTGCTGTGCCCCAAAGAGCTGAGTGCTACTACCTAAAAGCCAGGCACAAGATAAGTACCTTCATTTCCTGGCTGTGTATGTGCCACCTGGTCTGCTTAGGGCTGTGGGTGAGGAAAGGACGTGGAAACCTCCCTGATTTGATGCTCAGAGCCACGACAGACTTACCTTGCTGCCTTTCCACGTGCCGTAAATCAGAGCACGAGCAATTGGTCCTTCGACTTTGCTCCTGTCTGCTGCACAATAAACCAAGGGGAAGGCCTGCTCAAACAACAGGCACAAGGTGCCACCAGCTGCCTGCCTTTTAGTCACCGCTCTCCTCCAGGTAGGGATTCATTCCCAGCTGAGGGAAAGCTGCCTCTGCCACCCAGGCAGAGCTCTTGCCCTCGGACGTGTGCTGGGCGGGGGGCAGCGGCGTCGGGCCGCGGCTTTCCATCCGTGTTTGCTTTCCGGGCGTGGGTGCCGAGCACGGCGGACTGGAAAGGTAAGTTGGGTGGCTTTTCTGCAGGAGACAAAGCCCGACCTGCTGCTCCAGCTCCCGCGGGGCCCGGGGCGCAGGGAGGGCGCTGGCAGGGTGAGCCGGGCACAGCCAGGGGCTGCGGGTAAGGTAAGCGGGGCACCGGCGAGCCCGGGGCACAGCAAGAACCACCGGGGGCTGGTAGGGAGAGTGGGACGCAGGTGGGAAAAGCGGGGTGCTGGTGGGAGCCGGGAGCAGCGAGAGTAAGCGGGGCGCTGGTGGGAGCCGGGGAGCAGCGAGGGTAACTGGGGCAGCGGCAGGGCCCGCGGCCAGCAGGCGGGCAGGGCTGGGACGGTGGCCGGAGGAGGAGTCTCCGGCGGTGCAGGTGGAGGAGGGCACGGGGGATGCAGAGGCAGGTGCACGGCAGCCAGACTCCCTCCCGGAGGAGCCCCAAAGGGTGAGTGGGGCCCTGGGGGGTGCAGCTGGGGGAAACCCCACAAATCAGAGTTGACCCAGCTATTGATTCTGGGCACCTGTGGGAGCCGCTGGGAGGGCGGCTAAGAGCCCTGTGCCTGCGTCATCCACTCCTCCAGATGGGCTTCAGAGAGGGCTCGATGCTGCCCTGCCGCGATTTGTAGCTGTGTGCTGCAGGTCCTTCCCCCTGAGTGGCCTGATGGTGGTGTGGAGAGGCTGGTCCCGTGAACAACCCGAGTGTCCTGGCTTTATCTGACAGCAACCAGGAGGAAAGGCATGCCTCCTGCTCTGGTGGGGCTAAGCCTGGACGCTCCCCTCCCCAGGATGTGGGTCAGGGATCTCAGAGGTGCTGCTGGGGGGCTGCAGGGCTCACCTTTCCCCGCTGATTTGCTTCACCCCACAGGGGGCTGCCACTGAGGTGGGGATTTGTCCTAAGTGCTGCAGGACACAGGGAGGGGTGTGAGCTGGGAGTCTGGGCTCTGGCAGCCTGCAGATGGAGAGGAACCCCTGGCAAGGTGAAAAGCCCCATTTGCAGGTGGCCTGCCTGAGCACAAGCTTCACTGCTCAGTTTATCTTTTCAGTTCTCATTTAGCATCTCTAATATCCCAGGGAGTGCATGTAACAGGTAGACACTGTATGGCAGCTACCTGCAAGGTGTCTGAAAACAGACAGATTGGATACGGCTCAGTCCCATCGAGGAGCTGAATTTTGCAGCTGGTATTATTCCCGGTGTCTCCTTGCTGCCTTTGTTTTGGAAGCAAATGGCTCTCTAACTGCATTGAATTGCCTGACTACCTTCCACGGCCGGGATCTAATTACCTGTGGAGCTGGGAGCCCTGTCTGTGAGCAGCACCAAGGCTTTTGCTTTTAACGACTTGTTCTGCAATGTTCAGAGTGTGACAATGTCGGGGAGGCTGCCAGGACTGGCTGTTGGTGCCACCGTGCTCACACCGCGAAGGCTGGGAAAGTTGATAGGAGATGGGATGTCTTGGGCCAAGCATCTGTGGCACAGCACTGGGCTGAAAACAGAATAAATGGATCTAGTGAAGAGCACAGCTCTCTGCCATGTTTTGGAGAGTTAGCTGGATCATTAAAAAGTGACTAGAAAACACAGCTAGAAAGAGTGAGCTTTCAAGAGTGCGATTTTCAAGAGTGAGCTTTACTGCTCTGTCATGATGCTCTGGCAAAAGCAAAGTGCAAACGCAGCCATTTACCCCAGCCAGCAGCAGGGCAACCCCCAGAAAGATTGAGGAGTGACTGGGGAACGAGGCACAGCCGGACTCTCATCTCCTTCCCTGTGCCACGAGCTATCTCCGTCCTCCTGTTAATGTTTACAAGGCAAGTCCGGCAGCATCCAAGTCTGTCCAAAGACCAGCTCCCGCCCCGGCTTTCCCGGGATCCTTTTTCCTGCTGGCCGGGGCAGGAGCACAGGACGGTGTCAGGGGGAGGAACGGGCTCGCTGCTGGCTGTGTAACACTATCGGCCCCGCTGCTGTCCCCGCAGCCAGCTCCAGCTCCAGCTCCGCTCCCCCTCTCGCAGCGCAGGTACTCGGGGTGAGCGGCTGGGGCCTCGCCAGCCCGGGCATCTCCGCTTACACGGGCTGCTGCCAGAGCCGGGGAAAGGTATTTTTAGGGCTGTTGATCTGACACCAGCTGAGTTTGCTCTCCTGTGAGGTTGGGGTTCGGTGAGAGGGCAGAACAGGGAGCTGCAGGGTCAGCTCTTGCTTTCGTTTGTTTTCAGTGTTTAATTGGACCGAGGTCATTCCCTACCACTCTTATCTGTGGCAGATATTTTTGTGCTTCTCTCCTGTTCATGCTTACAGTTTTGCCCCAGGCGATAGTTACCCAGCAGCTAAAATATTTGTTTATTAACAATGCACTGAGAAGCATCTATATTGTTAGAGTTCAGCTTGCAGGTTGTTGGGTTTTTAAACCACTATTGTTATACTTGGGGAAAAAGCAGCTTTCCATAGATTAACAGAAAGAGAACCCAAACATGGCAGTTTATGCATCTGTTGGCCTTGAGATATGAAGCTGCCCTATAAATAATTGCTTATTATTAGGTTGGTCCTTGCTGTCTGTAACCACAGGGTACACGGTGTCCGTATGCCCAGCCACCCTCTGCACCAGGAATGCTCAGTGCCTTGGGGCAGCCAGCTTTGAGGAGCACACACCGAGCAGGGAGATGCCATAGCTCTGCCTCTGGCATGGCAGGCTTGCTCCCCTGTGCTTAATTTGGGTGCAGGAGGGACTGCTGGCTGTCCTTCAGGTCTTGGGGTTGGCACTACTGGCACAGTGACACCCCCACAATCCCAAAATGGCTGGGTGAAGAATGTGGGTGACACCAAACGTCTCGTTTCTTGGGCAGCCCCAGGCTTTCCCCCAGCAGGCCACACATGATGAAAGGAGCCAAATTTGGGGGAGAACCTGGTGTTTTCTGGGCTCCCAAGGAAGATGACACAAGTGTCCTGATGGCTTGTTGGTAAGGGACTCTTTATTATCCTGGGGGAGGGATTGGTTTAACCCTTAAATCTCTGTTTTCCAATGGAAAAGATGCACAGATCATTCCCTTTCAAGTGGGAGTGATTCCTGAGAAAGCAAGGAGCCAATCTGGGAAGGAGAAGTGTCTTTTGGGAAACATGGGAACTGCATAGACCTTCTCAGGGAAAAGAGGGTCTGCTCCTGAAGGATATTTGCATTTTCCTGCTGGGAGAAGCAGACCCAATCGTGGCAAAGGGGCTGGTTTGGGTGGAGGACACCCTGGAAAAACCCTGGGGAGGAGATAAACCTCCCAGGAGGTTTGTACATGTTGTGCGGGCTGGGAAATCTGCTGGGGCCTTCCCTGTCCTGCACCACTCCCCTTCCCTCTCCCTCCCTGCAGATGAGTAATGCCACACGTGCTGTGCCCTCTCCCGTGGCACCTGGCACGCCGGGGCCTGGCACAGCAGCCAGGCTGGCCTCAGCCCCACCATTCTCAGCTGTTGCCCTGCTCACGGCTGCCCACAACACCTCCCAGGAGGGCCAGCAGCTTTTCCTGACCACCACAGCAGCAAAGGTCATCTCTGGCATCTTCGTGTGGTCAGCACTCATCGTCACCTTCCACCAGGTATGGGCTGCAGCAGAGGTGGGGCTCAGCACAAGGGTTGAAATGAGAGCAAAACTATTGATTGCCCCCAAGTCCATTGCAAATTACTCAGCTCCTGGTAAGTATTTCTTCCTGTTGCTGCCCAGAGGTGATATCCCTGCTGTCAGGAGCCTGGTGCTGGCAGCTCATAAGGATGGACTTTGCCCACGCTCTCCCCAGGTGGTTGCCAGAGCCAGGAGAGGCTGCAGGGCATTGGCACTGCCCAGAGGCAACACCCAGTGGGGCATTTGGGGTGTTTGGGGTGCTCAGCACCAGCTGCCTTGAGGCATACCCTGAGTGGGCATGGTTCAGGGGGCTGTGCAGGTCCATGCTGCTGAAGGCAAGCATGAGGCAAGCGGCTGTCTCCAAGCACTGGGATGGGGCTGCACAGGGGAGGGCACATTCCTCACACAGCCCAGGGAAGGACCCTGATTTCTACATGTTTTCATGCAAGGGATGGGCCCAGGGAGTGGGATGGAGCCTGCTGTGTGTGTTCACTGCGGTGGTCTGCGGTGGAAGGCTGGCAGAGCTCTCGCCCCAGAGAGGAGGGTTAGCACAGCACCTCTGTGCCTTGGGGCTTCCCATCCTGACCTGTGTCAGCCACAACTCTGCATGCTGGGCACTTTGCAGATCTACACACACCTGAGGAATTACACCATCCCCAAGGAGCAGCGCTACATCATCCGCATCCTCTTCATCGTGCCCGTCTACGCCTTCGACTCCTGGCTCAGCCTCCTCCTCCTCGGCAGCCACCAGTACTACGTCTACTTCGACTCGGTGCGGGACTGCTATGAAGGTGAGCACAGCATCTGTCAGCAGGGAGGCTGAAGGCAAAGCAGGGCTCTCATCCTGCTGACCTGTCTCTGGAGCATCTTGAAGTGGCAAATCTCCATTGCTTTCACTTCCCACTCTCCCTTCCTCCATGAAGAAGTTTTCCCCTTCCTTCTCTGTCAGCAGCATGGAGGAGATGCCCCACACACAAACACAAGCTGCTGCCTTTCAGACACAGGCTTGGAGGGACTCCAGCACCACATTTCTGGGAAAGAGGTTTTCTGCTTACCTGTGGGATAGAAGTGCTTCTCTAAAACACGAGGCAGATATACCCAAGAAACTGGGGAGTTGGGGTGTATTGAAGTGAAGGGAAACTTGTCAGGATTAAGGCTGTTTTTCTACCTTGGTCCTGTCTTCCTCAGGAATTAAGTTGTGTGGGCATTTGCATTACTTCAGGTTTGGTGTATATGAAAAATAAGTGGTGGGGATGTCCAAGAAAACTGTTCAGGACCTGCTGCTTGCTGGCCAGCAGCCATTTGTGCTGCCCCTTAGCAATTTTGAGGTACTTCCATGCAGACGGTCCCTGGATAGACTGTGTGTGCCCAGAGGAGCTGCTGTGTCTGTAATGAACTCTGTGCACATAGTGCAATGTGTCTGACTCCACTTGGAAGTCGGATAGATTTGACCTGCTGCTCCTCTCACTGGGCTCCCACCCACCAGCATCCCAAATCTTGATGCAGTGCCAGGTTGGATGAGGAAACACCTGAGCAGGAAGAAATGTGAGATGAAACAACCCCCTCCAGGACTTCCATCAGTCCTGCTGATCCTGTCTGCCCTTGCCTTGGCAGCTTTTGTGATTTACAGCTTCCTGAGCCTGTGCTTCGAGTACCTCGGAGGGGAGAGCACCATCATGACAGAGATCCGAGGGAAGCCCATTGCGTAAGTCCCAGCATCCTTGAGTTCCTCCTCCACCCACTTTCCCCACCCAGCACCCCCAATGGCATCTCTTTGCCTTCTGCTTCCAGGTCCAGCTGTTTTTATGGGACCTGCTGCCTTCAGGGTATGTCCTACTCCATCGGGTTCCTGCGCTTCTGCAAGCAGGTGGGTACCCCATGGGGAGCATCGACTCCACTTCCCCCAGATGAGGGCTCTCTGGGAGGCAGGTTCCTTCCCCACTGCCCTGCCAAGGGAGCTTAGCTTCATTATTCACTTAAAATGCTGGATTTGGAGGCTTTTTTCCTCTGAGGGAGGCAGGTCACCAGCTTGCTGGCACCTGGCCAGCAGCAAGGCTGCTTGCTGTCCTTGCTTCTGACTCATTGCTGAGTCAGGGTCTCCTCCCACTGCAGAGCTCAGATTGCCATCTCTGTCCAGTCCCAGGTTAGCCTGGATGCTGTCTCACTCCCCAGGACTGCACTGTGGGCTGAATCCTGTCACCTGTCTGTCCCCAAGCCCTCTGGTCCCCCACCTTTGACTGGCTAAGCTGCCTTTTGAGAGCTGCCTTCTGGAAACCCCACTCCCTCACATGTGCAGACCTTGTGCTGGTTCATATTTCACCCCAGAGCCCTGCTCCCTCCTTTGAGTGTGTCCCTGGAGCAGAGGGGTGGGATGTCCTGCTGCCCATGGGACACTGTGTCTCTCCCCTGTGCAGGCCACACTGCAGTTCTGCATTGTGAAACCCCTCATGGCAATTGTCACCATCATCCTGCAGGCGTTTGGGAAGTACCACGATGGAGACTTCAAGTGAGGATGCTGGCTGGGGCTGGGGGGGGTTGAATGGGAGAGGAAGGATCCCTGCTCCATCACAGTGTGTCCTGCCAGTCTCCCCAGGAAGCTGCTCCATGGATAGTGAGAGCACTGTGAGCCCAAAGTGCTGGGGAACAGAGACTCACTGCCCCCAAACAATAAAGGGACAAAACTCCTGTGAGCCATAATAAATAAAATAATAAATAAAAAAAAATTAATAAAAGGAGGTCCCACCAGCAGAGGAGAAGCTGTTAGCTCTGCCCTCCTCCCCCTCCTGGGCTGTGTTCTCCCCCACAGCAAAGCTATGCACCCTCCTCTTCCCCATTTGATCTCTTTTTGTCCCCAGCTGCACTTGCTTTGCTCCCCACAGCCCAGGGCAGCAGCTCTCTCCCCCTCTCTCTCTCTCTGCCTGCAGTGTCCACAGTGGATATCTCTACATCACCATCATCTACAACTTCTCTGTCAGCCTGGCCCTTTATGCCCTTTTCCTCTTCTACTTCGCCACCATGGACCTGCTGCGCCCATTTGAGCCAGTCCTCAAGTTCATCACCATCAAGGCTGTCATTTTCCTCTCCTTCTGGCAAGGTGGGTCCCACCATGGACACCCTGTGCTTCTCCTCCCATAGCCCCACCTGGATCAGGGGTGCAGGAGCAGAACTGATCCCTCTCCTTTCCCCCACACAGGGACACTGCTGGCAATCCTGGAGAAATGTGGGGTGATCCCTGAAGTTCAGATCATCGATGGGAAGGAGGTGGGAGCTGGGACAGTGGCTGCTGGCTACCAGAACTTCATCATCTGCATTGAAATGTTCTTTGCTTCCATTGCTCTGCGCTACGCATTCACCTGCCACGTGTACAGGGAGAAGAAAGAAAACTCAACAGGTAACTCTTCCTCACTTCTTCCTTTCTGCAATGACTAAGGAAAGAGGAAACCTCCCTTATTTTATTAGTATCCCATTGCCAATGGCATGCTACAAGCCACAAGAGGAATTTCTTTACCCTGTACTCCATGCATTTCTTCTCCCTCTTCCCTCATGACACCCACAAGCTAAAACAATGGGGCAGGTAAGGAGACCTTGGTGTGGCTGGGCAGGATTAGGGGATGGTGGTATCACCCACATGCTCTTGGAGAGGATCTATCCTTTGGAACATGGAGCTGGGATTGCCTTCCTTCTCCTTGGAACTTGGAATCACAAGCTGACGTGGCCCACAATGAGCCCCTGATCTCGAATTTCTAAGTAGAAGTGCTTGGATCACTCGTGCTCATTGACTGTCTGCTGTCCCATCACCCTCCTCCTCTCCCTGTTTTGCAGCAAACCTCGCCCCGATGCAGAGCATCTCGAGTGGGCTGAAGGAGACAATCAGCCCCCAGGACATCGTGCAGGATGCCATCCACAACTTCTCACCTGCATACCAGCACTACACCCAGCAGTCCATGCAGGAGGCAGAGCGCAAAGCGCCGGGGGACAACGGGCATGTGGCCTCCAAGATAGATGGACAGAGCAGCAGGAAGAGTAAAAACATTGAAAAGAGAATGCTAATCCTGTCAGATGAGGAGCTGTAGGAGGTATCAGAAGAGACACTGACACTGAAGAGGTTTTAACCCATGCAGAGGGGAGGTCTCTTGAGGCTGAGACAGCCTGGGCTAATCAGAATACTGAGAAGCCAGGAACTCTATCCAAAAAGCCAGTCTCTCAAAGGGAAGATGCAATAACCCAGAAAAGGTTAAGTGAAATAGTGCCAGCTTCTGCTGTCATGGATGAAGCTGTGTTGGACCCTGTGTTGCAGCCTGGGCTTTGCTGCCCCACTGCTGCTGTCTCTCTGCCAGCCCTGTGCCAATGCTGGGGGATGCCAGGCAGGGGGGGAGCCGGGGTGCAGGACAGACCCGCCGCCCTCGCCCTACTCTTACCTCCAAGCAGTGCTGAGGCCTGAGAGAAATGCTTTTCTCAGCACAGTTCTGCTCTAGTTTCTCCCTATTTGAGTAAAAAATGATCTCCAAGGGCTCCGTGGAGAAAACCAGCCCAGGAAGGTGACTTCGCTTCACCTCAAAACCCGGTAAATGTTGAAAGACGTCATTCCTTATTTTTACATCTTACCCCCTCTCCTTCTCACAGCAAAGCTTATAGAGATGTGCAAAAGATCTTTACCATGGAGAAAGAGTCAGTCATCCTCTTCTCCCTCCAGATGTGGATGCAGCTGTCCAAGTAACTCCCCTGGGAGTGTGGCAGGACCTCACTGGGACTAGGCAGAGGTCTGCAGCTGCATTTCTGAGAGCTGCCGGTGACAGAAGTGCTTGTTTATGTCTAAACCAGCTTATCTCTGAACGGATCAGAAGTTAAAAGGGATTCCAGCTTCCTTATCAGAATCTTTATTAGGGAACCAGACTGTGACTGGTGGTGGTAGGAATTCACTTACTGGGAACTGTCTGTTCCTCCCAACCTTTCACCATTCCCCATCCCTGGGCTTTGCCTGACCTGTGGGAAGGCAAGCAGGAGCTGAGCCCAGCTGGGTGACCATGGTGAGGGTAGAGAGGTGCTGAGGGATGTTGCCACGTGGGGCAAGACCACAGGCAAGGGAAGACCGTATGGAGGGATGCTCTTTGTATCAGTGATGGTGAGCTCATATCCTTCTGTTAAGACTACTTCTTCTTTCTTCCCCAATTTACAGTCTAATTTCTATTCTCCTGTTAATGAGATGATCCCTGGGAATGAACTTAGGCACTGGTTTGGCTGTTGTCTGGGATGATAGCTGGCTAGTGGGAGAATGAAGGCAAATCTATAGCCTTAGACTTGCACTCATGTGGCAAACAAACCAATGGATAAGTCTTGGAGCCCTTTTAAACACAACTCAGAGAATTTGGATCTTTCTTTTCCCTGCTCTTAAGCTGCAAAATGTAAATCACAACACAAAATTATTTATTTTTTTTTCTAATAAACAGCAATTTCTAGCACAGAGCAAGCAAGCATTTTCACTGAGCTCAGCAAGCAAAGCCCACGATCTGCCTGTTCCTGCTATAATGCTGATGCTCTTAAGCTTAACGTCCTCCCTGCCCCTCAATGCTGGCCCAGCAGAAATACCTGCACACGCAGCATCCTGCACATTTTGGCATTCCTACAGGATTTGTGCTCATCTTTTTCACTCCACAAAGAACGTGTGTGTCTCCTGCTTCCTCTCCTTGTACAGCACCTCTTCCAATCCTCACCTAAGCTGGTTCAGAGGTGCTGGATCTGGTTTAGCTAAGCTAAGCCCAGACTCCGGCACCAATACGACAAGCTCTGTTTATTATTATTATTACTGGAGAAATCTTAGCATGCTATGCTTAGATTAGCATGCTTAGCCCAGACTCCACATGAGCAACCCATAGTTCAGCCAGTCCTGCAAGTCCCTCTGGTCAGAAGGAGCACTGCTCATACCTGCTCAGCCAGTGAGACTGCTGCCACTTTTCCTGCAAGGAGGTCCACAAACAAGAGCCAGATGCTGTGCACATCCAGGCATTCATCCAGGATCCAGCACATCCTGGGAGCCAGACTGTCCTGCATAGAAAGTGCAGCCTCAGTACTCGGGGACAAGGCTGCCTGGCTTTGTAATGCAGCCAGCACAGGAGCAGGGACATCTCAGCTGAACATCTTGGTCTTCACCCCTCTGGGAGAGGACAGCCACAGCTGCAGGAACAGAGGCTGCTCTGGCTCCTGGGGCGAGGACAGACTGCAAAGGTGATGATGGCACATCTGCTGGTGCTCTCGCAGCCGCTGAGATAAAGACTTGCACAAGAACACAGCAAGAACCGTGGTTGTACTTCATTGCACAAATGATCGACTCCGGTGCATAATGGGCTGCCTCCACTGCTCTGCCAGCAGGTGCAATTCCCAATGCAGACAATAACATTTGCCTATTTATGTCAAGCCCTGATTACTGTATTATATGTAAAACAGATCTTTCTTGCAAGCCAAACAAGGGGGGGAAGAAAAAAAAAAGTCAGCTGTGACTCATGCAAGTCAGCAGTGTGATACCAGCCTGAAGGAGCCGTGCTGGGCTGGACACCAGCTGGCTGCCGCGACGGCAACAGCAGGCACCCTCCCTGCTCCAGCCCGGGCCTCCTGCTCGTCCTTCTTCTTGGAGAGGGGAGAGAGGCAAGAGCTGATGGCTCAGGCTGGGCGCTGTCACGGCCCTCAAACCCTCAGGCTGTCAAAAGGCATCCATGGGGAACAGAAATGCCAACGCTGATGTAGGCTGGACGCCGTCTCCTCCGCTCACGCGTCTCCTCCACCTCCTCAACAAGGACACGGCGAAAGCTGGCGGCGAGCACACGGGTGACCTACACAGGAGCCTGCTGTGCCTGGAGCCACGCCAGCAGGCAGCCTGGGAGGAACAGGCGTCTCTCACTGCCAGCAGCAGGCTCCAGTGGTCGGCAGATTTGTTTTCCCGTTGTCGCTTGTCCTCGGGCTTTCCCCAAGGACAAGGCCGAGCTGCAGCTATCGGATCTCCTGGTGTTTTTTGGGCTTGGATCAGGCAGGTTTACACCCCACTCATGTCAGGGATGATCATCACAACAAACCCTGCCACTACACCTGCAGGAGCTGAGGCTGACCTCTCTAAAAGCAGAGGGGAAGGAAGGCAGCTGCTGGCACCAAAGCAGAGCAGCTCTCACACATGGCTGCTTACTGCACAGCACCCAGTCAGAGACAGACACTTCTTTTCTTGGGTGCTAGCACTCACCAAGTCCCTGGGCCCAGCTGCTGACAGGCACCAGACTGCCAAACCTGTGCCAGAGAGCAGGATTTGTGCTTTTGTCACCCTGTTCACAGCGACCTTCTATGCTCCTCACCTATGCATGGTAAATGTTGAGTTTCCTTTCACTTCTGAACCTTCACCTGGCCCATTCCTGATGCCCTTTTCCTCCTGAACTGATGCTCCTCCATCCCTCCAACAGTCACAACTGTCCCACCTCCCTGTCCCCTCTGTTGTTGCCAGCTCCTCGCTGCAGTGACTCCAGGCAGGAGCCAAAGCAGCTGATGATGCTTTTTTTGCTCAGCACAGAGACTGCCATCACCCTCAGGCTTCACCCACGTGCTGCTCAGCCAAGCCTGCCTGGCCCCACCTAATGACCATCCATTACCTGCTGACACACAAAGCCTTTCAGCCCTGCTCCTCTTCACTTTGCCCTACCTCTTAATTCCAGCTTTGGCCAACACACCCATCTGTCTCCAACCTACTGCCTCAACACAGGCCAAGTGTTTTACCCCCTTCAGCTGTTCCCTCAAGAAATTCTACCCCTTGAAATAGGGAATTAAAGCCAACACAACCCCTGGAAGCTCACTGGTACAAGGTACCACCTTTTTAAAAGCCCCAACAGGGAAAAGCAAAAATATGAAGTATTGATGTAAGGGGTTAAAGCAGTTTATTCACAAGCAGTCACACAGGGAAAGCATGAAGGGATATTTCACAACCCAAAGGAAGAGAGAGGAGTATCTCTCCAGCACTTCCAGGCAGGTCACAGTGTCTCCAAGCCACAAGTGGCTTTGCTCAGCATCACAACTACAGGCAGGTGCCTGCTGAGCTGTCAGTCCTGCTTGTGCTAACACAGACAGCCCCTGATTGTGCACAAAGACAGGGCCCCTGGGTCAGGAACACACGCGGTCTGAGCACAGCATCGACCTGACAAACAGCTCGGACAACAGCTATCCCTGGAGCACATTCCAAGTGTCCCGAGAAAGCACCAGAGCAAGGCCAAGATGGGCTCCAGGAGGCTGGGTCAGATGATTGCAAAAGCCCAAGCTGCCATCCCACTCGCCTTAGCCCAGCCTGCCTCCAAAAAACACACAGCTCACCGCAAGCGGGTGCTGCACTTGCGACAGGCAGCAAAAAAACCCGAGGAAAACACTCCACTGAAGATCAATTCAGGCTCCAAAACGCTGACCATAGACCAGGGCAAGTCTGAAACCAGAAAATGCTTTATTGGAAAGGTACAAAAAAACCAGTCACTGCAGCTAAATTTACAGCAATAAATTACGTTGTGGCTGTCAAGAGAAGTAATGGACACATACACAGGGCTATTCGCCTTACAAACAGGAATCCACATTGCTTGGTATATCAATAATTTATTTTATAATAAAAAAGCAGCACAAAAATAAATATTGAAATGAAATTACTGAGTAACCACAGAGGATAGAATGAGCTGGTGATAAAAAACAACTTAAAACAGAAGACTTCTATCATTAAAAAAATGAAAGCAAGTATCCACCATCTACGGAAACACCCCAGCAGACTGAAATACAGACGAAGGAAAACAAATCCACATTACAAAAGTTTTTCGGTTTTGTTTTGTTTCTTTTTTTTTTTCCGTTTTTTTTTCTTTTTTTCCTTTTTTTTTTTTTTAAATAAAAACAATCATGACAATGAAGTTTAAATGATTCGAGAGAGAAAAAACTGCCACCTTCTCCTCCTCCCCGGGTCTGAGCCATCCCGTGGCACAGCTCACATCCGCCCCAGCCCAGTGCCAGCGCCTCGTCCCTCCCACTGTCCCGGAGCTGCCGTGGCACCCAGGTCTCTGCAATTTGTGGTCTCCTCCTGGCAGATGTAGAGCTGGGCAGGAGCAGAGATGCTGCCTTGTTTCAAAGGGATCTGGAGCTGCCCTGGAGGGAAAGGTTCCCCACTCCCAACAGAGAGCACAGCAAACACGTCTACGAGAACAGAGGAGTCCCTTCCCGACGCCTTCGTCTTCTCCTGCCTCCCACCCAGCCTCGCCTCCCGCGTCACACTACGGATGGGGAGCAACCAAAGAAAGGCCAGGCCCAGGGGAAGAGGATCCCAGCACCCAAAAATCAGATCCCCCGCTCCTCCTCAGCAGGGTCGGGGGGACAAACTAAGAGGGGCAGGGAAGGGAGCCATCCAAAGTACTGCAGCAGAGAAACGCGGGAGGTGCGGCTGCGGGACGCGTCCCACGCCGCCAGCTCCCCGTGCCCCGCTCACCCTGGGTGTCAGGCTGGCAAGTGCAGGACGGAGAGAAAAAAAAAACAAACAAAACAAAACAAAAAAATTAAAACACAACAGAAACAAACCGAACCCCAGAGGAATGCAACGCGACAACCCCAAGCTGGAGGGCCCTCCAGGGAGGAGGGTGGAGGAGCTGGGTCTCCAACGCGATCAACAGCTTTCGGGTCATTCCTCCCTCCACGTTACCTTGCAATTCTGATCCCTCTGTGGAAGTTTAGCCAGGACATTTCATTCTCCTCCAGGTCACCACCCAGGGAGCCCTGGACTGGCAATTTCTTTTAATAAAGATTTACAGTATCAAACTTGGAAAAAAAATTATTTTTTTTCTTTTTTACGAAAAATCTGTACGATAAAATGTATATAATTATATATTTATATATATATTTCTCTCTCTTTAAATATTTCCACGTGGTCCTTATGGATATCCAATATGGATTACCTACCATGGCTATGGTATCAACAGCTTTAACAACACCCAGGCCTCTTGTTCTTTATCGAGTGACCAGAGATTTAAGTGCCTACCAGCACTAAACTAGCAATCACTTGGACAAGCCTTTGGCACCCTTCCAAGAACTGGAAAAAAAAGAAATACTTGGCCACAAGGGAAGTGCCACATAAAGATATGTTTCTCAACTCATTCCAACAGCAAGAAGACCCCAGGAACAAAGTTCAACCTCTGTCCCCTTCAGTGAGACAGGTCTGATTTCCCCGGAGGGGTGTCAAGGGCAGCCAGAGGGTGTTCCTATCTAGCCAGGAATGTTATGGAGCTCTGGAGCTGTTTTAAAGACTGGAAGCATTTGGGCATTTTCAAGTCAACTGGCCTTTTTCAATAAAGTTTTCATTTAAAGCCCCAACAGTGCCAGGAGTCTCCATTTTGCCTGTTTTTGGAGGCACCTGTAAGGTCTGGGAAAGTGTCCAATGTCTGTGAGCTGGAGAACATGAGAGGACCAGGAAATGACCGTAACATCTTTCTCTTCCTCAGCTTCTGCTGTGGGAGTCAATAACTGGTACTGATACACAGGACATCGATCTGCCTGTTTGGAGATAGGGAGGGAATGGAGGAGAAATGAGGTAACACTAAGTGCCATCCAAACTCTACGTGTTGGAAAATCACTTGAAGGAAACTTCCTGCTCCCCTCCAAAACGCGTGGATCTGGCAGGGGGAACGAGCCTTCAGGAAGCATTTCACTGACACCCTTTCTGGCTCAGTAAAGTCACGGATGTCGATGTTGGGGACTGAATGAGAACCAAGTCTGAGGTTTCTCTTTTCATTAACCTATTTCACAAAGGATCCTCCTGGGAAATCCAGAGACTCCGATGACAAGGTGAAAAAAAAAAGAAAAAGCAAGCTAACAACTTTTTCCAAAGACAAGTAGGGCTTCACTAAATTTCTAGCAACTTACTGCCATTCAAGGCAAGACAAAGCCTCAAACAACAAATTATACAGGGTGTCATATGCCAGTTCACTGTCCTCTTTCCAACAACGGTAGCACTTGATTATTCTCTTTCAGTCCAAACCACTTATGAATTATCCGTGATCTTTGTTCCAGAGCCCAAATTCTCTAAGCTCTTCTCCTCATCTTAAAAACCTCAGCAATCTCATTCTTTTCTCACCTGCATGACAACAGGCATCGTCCATTCCATAAGTCTCTGACCTGCCCTACAAAACACACAGTCCCTTCCCTTTCCTACTTCAAGAAGAAAAAAAAACAACAACAAAACACACAAACACCAACATAGCTATTTTTTTTTTTTTACAGTGACCTGGAAACATTCATTGTTCATCACTGCTGCGTGACAGCAGAATCTCTCCTTTCAGCTTCCCAAATCCTGCCCACTGCCAAGCCAGAAATCCCTCTCCCAAACCACTGCTCAGAGCCAAACAAACGACTTCTCCATCCCAATTCTTCTGTCCCCTACACGCACATTGATTTTCCATCCTGCCCTCATTATAACTCACCCACTTGCAAGAGAAAGCATCAAGTTTCAGGGTCACATTCACACAGGTTATCTGAACACTGAGGGTTGTTCACTGTACTCTTTGGATCCCAAATCCAGCATCTGACGTGCTGTGGAGAGGGAAAGACTCTTCCAAGCTCCCATCTGACCTCCCCACAGCCCTTTTCTGATCACCAAGGACTGGTGAGCACAGCTCTCCAGCTAAGGATGCTCATTGCTAACATACAAATGCTTTTGTCAAAGAAGAGACTCTAAACTTCTCTCCTCCTGGCTGAATGCTATTGCCCTCTAGTTACAGTTCAGTGCTTTAAAAACATCCTTCCAACATCCTCTGCACAAACCCTTTCTCGCAGTGCTGATCCCAGCAGAACTGTCCCACCTTCTCTCCCAGCCAATTCTGCCTCCACCAGTAATACATGCAGCATTTTTCCTCCTCATCTCCCCTTCTCCTCCTCACCACACTGCTCTTCACAGCATTTACTGTGCCTCCCTCCCTTCAGCTTCAGGTAACCCAGGAAAAAAAAAGCTGCTACTTCAAGACTGCGGATCATTTGGAAGAAATAAACTGCATAAATATACCCAATTCACAGGCACACCTTTGGGAAGGAGCTATCAGGAAACTTGGGCTTGGAATAAAGGAGGCTGCAATGTAGTTTTTTTTACAGGCCACACAGGTAATGGGGCATATTAAAATATGTAAAATATATATTTTTCCATATTTTAACAGCATGGATTGAAAACAAAAGGTTATTCTTAATGGGTGTGGTCAGACCCAAGCATTTATCTCCATCATCCTCCCACTCCCATCCACTGTTAGCAGGATGAAATCAAACCCAGAAAGCCTATATTCCTGCCCTCATAATATCAGGTGGAAGTGGAGAAGGTAGGGGAGACCCTTCTTACAAGGAGTAGGAGGCCACTAAAGGAAACTCTTTTTCCTATACATTCATCTCACATGATGATTTCTACGGTCCATATGTTTCCTGGCTCTTGAGCATCATTCACGAAGACTCCGGAGGCTCCTCAGGTATCTTCTCCCAGCTGGAAAGCTGCCCACAGCTGAGAGGGGTTTGTGGAGGCAGAGGGAAGGAGGAAGCAGATCTTGCAATTTGTACTGCATACAGAGCTCAAATCCTGGACACGAGAGGTTGATGGAGCCACTGAGTCCAGACAGAAGCAGCCAGTTAAGTTCCCTTTGTAGGAACCCTTTGGGTTTGTTTGTTTTTCTCTTTTCTTTTTTTTTTTTTAATATTCTTCTGTTTTTTTGCACTTTTGGAAGAGACTTCTTAAAATGCCAATTCTTGACGTGACCAAGGACTCCGGAACAATGCATAAGAGCCTTATCCCCTCCCCTCTGAAAGGCTGCTAGTTCCCCCCACCGAGAGCACTAGGAGGCTGCTGAAAAGGGCACAGAACTGGATGAGATTTCGGCTGATTTCACGATGGTGATGACACTGGTGGTGGCAACTTTGGTCGGGGTAATAGGCCCTCGCGCCACAGTACGAGCAAAGGTCTGGAGTGCTTCGTACTTGGAGCGCAAGGCATCCAGCTCTAGCTTCATGCTGCTGTTTTCTCTGGCCAGCTTCTCCACCTCTTGCTGCAGCTCAACCCGCTGCCTCTCGAGCTCCTCTTTCTGAGTCACACGCTTGATGCGGCAGCTGGCAGCGTAGCCCCGGTTCTTGAGCGTGCGCCTCCGCTGCTTCAGACGGATGACCTCCTCTTTGGTGAGACCCCTCAGGTGCTGGTTCAGCTCCCGTACGGACATTGACACGAGTTCATCATCACTCAGCACTGGGGCATTCTCTCCTGACTCCTCCTTTACCTGCAAATACCAACAGCACAGGGGTAGCAGCAACCCGATGGTGAGCGGGTGGTCTGGGCAGCAGAAGGAGAAAAGGCCACCCCTCAGCAACGTGACTTCCCTACCTGGGAAATACTCCTGATGGGCTGTGGAGAGCACAAACTCCACTAAAACATCTGGGTTAAACATGGCAGAGATCTGAGCACTGCAGTTGTCTGGGTTTGGGTCACCCTCTTAGGTCACAGATCTTTACACACCCAGTGGGAACCCAACAGCAAGATTTTCAAGGGGATAAATGTAGAGTCAGCTGAAGCCTTTTTTTGTGAAGTCCTTTGTCAGGACCTGGAATTCATAATGAATGCTAAAGATGACACCTTATCCCAGCATTATGCTGGGACACCAGTGCAGCATCTCAAAAGCAGAATAGCTGCTTCTGTGCAGGGCTTAATTCAGCATTTTATGGTTTTTCGTTGAAGATTGCTCATTTGAGTTGTGAACAAAACCAACCATGCTTGGCTTCAAGGACAGCCCGATTTGGTTTTGCTGGGGCACAGCATGTAGTAACTGAAGTTACATGAGAAAAACCACCAAGTCCTTGCCCGTTCCTCAAGCACATTTGCCACCACCATTATTTTCAGAATCACAAAATCGTTTAGGCTGAAAAACACCATCAATATCACTGAACACAGAACTTTTAGGACACCATCCTTTTGTCTTTTCAGAGACCGCAGGACATATGGAATGAAGAGCCAAAACACTAGAAAGAAATTTCAACCATGCATGAACAGCCCAGGCAGAGACCACCATCAGGCTGGTAAGTCTGAGGCATTTACTGTCTCATGGATCTGGGAGACAGCAGCTGAAAAAGTCCCTTGCCCAGTGCCTCCTAATCCTGAGAGTAAAAGCAGCTCATTGCAAAGACTGGGAGCACTGGTTTCAGGATGCTGCCAATTCCTCCTGTAGTCAGAAGTCTCTTGGGTAGCTGCTGAGATATGCCAGCCTCCATGCCACCCCAGAGACTTCAGGCCTCTTTCTGGGTAATGCCAGTATTCTTCTACCCTAACCTTTCCTGTAAACAGTGGGAAATTGTACCAGCACCCATTTCTAAGAGTCTCTGGGAATGAAAAAGGAACAGTCACGTAGGAGCAGCACGGCACAGCTCTGTGACAGCCTCCCCAGCCACCCAGCACCACCCACTCAGCCTCTTCCCTACCTTTAATGCCTTGTTCGGTTTGGGATTAGTCGTCATAACCTGAGCACAGTCTTCCGGACAAAACTGCTCAGAAATTGCAACTGGAAAAACAAAACAAGGTTTCCAGGTTAATCACAGAGACGAGGGCAGGATGAAGATACCCAACACACGGCCCAAACCCCCAAATCAACCGCCATTAAAAGAAATAAGCACAGAGTTGTTTGAAGCACTGGGATGGATTCAGATATCATTTACCCTATTCAGATAAGAGCAAGAGAAATTTGTGTTGACAAGTGCATTGCTTTTTAACAGCCAGACCTCGTATTTTGCTGTTAACCACGCTAAGATGCAGCAGAGAAGACAGGGCAGGGAGGAAAGAAGGACACCCACATTCATCTGTAAACAAGAGTCACACTAAGCATCACGCACCACCTTGCCATGTGCCACCCCTTCCCAAGGGGAGAATGGAGCGTGGCCTCCGAGGCCCCGTCACTGGCTCACCTCCCTCTGGAGGCATCCCAGACGCTCCAAATGGCCTATTAGGGACTGAATTACGAGTTACCTCTGCTCATAAAAGGCACTGAAAAGCCACAAGACAACAACTCCCTTCATCCTCATTTTGATGATTATTAGCTCGGCTCCAAATTGAGCCAGCAACCCAGAGAGAAGCTGCCTGGTTTGTAACCTGCTTCCAGCGCTGTCCCCACCCAAAGGAGATGCTACCAGAAAACCCAAACAACAGAAACAAAAGCCCCCCCAACAACAAAGCCAGGAAGGAGTTCACCTCTCCCAACACACCAAGACTGTTGCTTCCCAATCCTCCAGCCCCAGACTGCAAGATCAGACCTGCTTGATGTTTCTAGTGACGTGGAGGCATGTCCATCCACAGCCAGCCCATCCCCTGCCGTGACACTGCCCTTCACTCTCACCTTAGCCACGACTACACCCCTCCGAGCAGCGCCCTGCAGAAAATCCACCTGTCTGCACCTCCACCCAACCCCTTCACCCCACGGTCTGATGGTACCTACCCCGAGAGAGGCACCAGCAGCCGTGCCACCATCACAGCCTCTGCTATGGCTCCCCAGAGGGGAGGGGTGAGGCGCTGGTGCCCCCGACACAGGGCGGCTTCGAGGGCTGCACACCCGCGGCACCGCAGAGCTCCTGTCTGGCGGGAGTCCTCTGTCTCCCCCCACCTTCTCCTGCCCAGCCCAAACCCTCCCCATTTCCACGTCTGCATCGTGTCACACATCCTAATCATTCATGAAAAATCCAGCCAAAGCATCCCAAGCATGATTCCCTTCTGATAGTTGCCATGGTGACCTTGGGAAAGTAGCCAACCCGGAGACAGTCGCCATGGAAACAGAGAAGCCCAAAAGCAATAATGACTTCAGGTCATGTCTGTGCAAAGACATCACGAGGTCGTCGGAGAGTAAACAAACTCATTCATATCTGCAAACAGGGGTGGCGGGATTTGGGGGGGTGCAAAGGTGGGGTGTGGGGACCAGTGGGAGCTGAGTGGGTGAAGGTGCTGGCTCAGCCCGTGCTGCTGTCACTTGAATTTTATCAGTCAAGGCACCTCATCATCACACGACTTACATAAAAATCAAGATGAAGAGCAGGAGGGGGAAAAAATAATCCTGTAATTGCAGAGCTGCAAGATACTATCCTAGATATTAGGGAGTGTATTTAGGCGCCTCCTCTATTTTTAAGCCTGAGACAGCACAGCTCTCCATGTCTGGAGGAGGGACAAGGACAGCCGCACAGCACACAAGCCAAGATGCTCCGTGATGAATGGACCACTTACAGCAACTGGTGTGCGCTGCATTTTCTAGAGCATCAGCGAGTCCTTCCCTGCTCTCCTCCAGCACTGAGCCCCACCCCGGGCACACCTCCAGCCACAGCCGCCCCTTGTCTCGCCAGGACAGCAGGAATGGGCAGGGCACGGGCCAGGGGGGCGACTCCCAGCCCCCCCTGAGCTGCCTGCGACAGACGGGGATGCGCCCACCCTCTATCTGCGCGCTCTTCAGAGCACCGTCTCCTGCGAGCGCAGGCACCTCTCCAGACCCCAGCGCTGCCCTTGCACCGTCCATCGCTTCCCCTCCACACCAGGCATTTGCTGCCCACCCCTACCTCCCGGCCGGAGCCGCAGACGTAGGCACTGGCAGGCGGGGCGGGGGGGAAGGAAAAAGCTCCTTGTCTTGGCCAGGAGGTCTCGGAGCTGAGGAGCGCAGAGGCGCTGCCAGTGCGGAGAGGAAAGGGCCGGCAGCCCCCTCCCTGCAGAGGCGCAGCCGGGCCGCAGGCAGTTGGTGCCATAGTTATGCAGTGAGTCACCAGCTGTTTACAGAGTTTGAGCGCTCACATTCCCACAGCATCAGAAACTCTTCCTTCCCTCGGCGGCATCCCCCCCTCCCGCGCCGCCCCCATCCCTACAAGGGAAGGGGCGCACTGGCCGCTGGCCGCGCTGCGAACGCCGGAAAAGGAAAGGCAAAAAGGAGGGGGAGGCCGACGAGAGCCCCGTCACACCCAGCGAGTGCACAAAAAGCCTTTTGATCCTCACCCAGCGCGTCTTCAAAGCGTTTCGTGCGCCAGCCGATGGAAAAACTGAACGCGGCCGCTTGGCCGCGCGGAGATGGAAAGAAATGTAAAGTATCATGGAAAACAAGAGGCGAGGGGTGAGGTTGCCTCCACTGGGGGTCAGCGTGAGGGCTCACCTGCCACCCTGAGCAGTGCTCCAGCTCTGAGTGATGAAACCCTGCTGGTCACCTGTTGCTCCATGTCACCAAAGCAACAGCTCCTTACCCTGCACATTCCTCAGAGGACAGCACAGGCGCTTGGCTCGGAGTCTTCCACTGCACACCTGTCTCCCCCCACACCAAAACACCCTGGATGGGCCAGCATCCCTCAGATATAGGCTGGGATCCACCCTACTGCACCAGGGGCCATGGCCAGAGCTGCTGCTGACACAGATTAACGAGGAGGTTCAAGGCACCATCAGGAATTGTGATGCCAGACCCTCTTAAAACAGGGGTGGGAGACTGTGGGCTGGCCTGACCCAAAGGGCAAGATTTCACAGAGCAAGTAGAAACACTCAAACATGCTCAAGTCAGATATGAGTGCAAGGGTGAGTCTTATCTCTGCACTAGGTGAAGACACAGGTGTGGTCTGGGCTTCACTCGAAACCGATACAGCAACACTCGCAATCCTCACCAGCAGTCCTCCAGAGCCTTGGGCCTCATCCTATCTACCAAATCCTTCCCATCAGGATTAGTTGGGACTATTCAGCTACCAGCAAGAAGACACTAAAAATCAGCATGTCATCTCCCTTACATTTGTTACTTACAAAGCAAAACCCCGCAATGAAATCATAAACCACTCTGCAAACAAGTCATACCCAGCAGCGTTCCCTAAACATGCTGCACAGGGGTCTTCTGGGACCCTGCCTGCGATTTGATTATTAGAACCCTTTTAGTCTTTACCCTACTCCTGCCCTTCTTTCCTTAATTGCATTTGCTGCATCACATCTAAAATTAGGAGCTCAGCTTTTTGGAACAAGCACCGCGCTACATCCCTGCTCTGTAAGCAGTACGACACATTCTGAATGCCACATCAATAAAGCAGCAAGTAGTATTACACCAACTGTGAGGGGAAAAAGCTTTTCCAGAGCTGCTCCACGCTCGTATTTACAGCAAGTGTTTTGACTGTGGGTTACATAAAGAGCCCTTGTAATTCTGCAATAAAGTTACCCATTGACAGCCTTGCCAACGCCCTCTCCCTCTCTCAGACAGCTCCTGTGCCTCCTGCAGCATCCTCCCAAAAACCTGGAAGTCTCCAGCTGACATCCTAAGTCTGACAGTCTCAGCTTAGAGCATCTAGAGATCTCAGTTCCTTTGCTTTGAAAGGGAAAGGCAGCAGAAAGCCTGACTCAGGCAGAGGTAGGACAGAGCTTTCCACTCAAGGCTTGCAATTAAGAAAGAAAACATGCCAGAGTGAGATTTCAGACTTTCCACGCTACAGGGCTTTCCAAGCACGTTACACATTAAGGAATTACTATAAAATCACTGCCGACACCCAACAACTGCAGATGAACTTGAATTTTAAAACTCTTTCTACACCGAAAGACAACCCCGGCCACAAGACGAGTGCCTGGCAGACAGCCCTGCTGGTGTTTAGCCTCCATCCTCACACAGACAGAGCAAACTGAAAACATGCAAGCCTCACCTTCCGCCAGGCCAGCGACGACTTCCCGAGGGCAGAAAAACAGCGCAAGGTTCAAGCAGTGACAGGGATCTCTGCCATCACGTCTCAATTCGGCACCGACAGCTACGCAGGGAACACTCTACTCGTTCCCAAATGCAGCCATTTAAATCCTAGGCAGCTGTTTAAATTTCTCGTTTATCCTCAAGTTGTTCCCAGCTCCAGAGCGCCAGCCAAACGGATGTGCCTATCCCGGGTAACATCTGAGCTGACAGGTGAAGGCAACTACAGATGCTTAAATCCTCATCGCCGTGCCTCTGCCGCTCGGAGGCACGACACGGATTTCCAGCACATTGCAGCATGGTAGGCAGAGCACCATCCCTCTTCCCATCACTCAAAAAGCCATTCTCCTGCTCTGACAACCTTCACACATCCTGTAAGGCAGACTGACGCTTGTCACTCATTTGTAATGAGAGCGGGGAGGGACGGGCTGGTGGTGTGAATCAGAGAGTAGAGAAGCATATGCGAGGCAATATATTTGACATGAAGGGAGAGAAGACACAAGGAGGGGGTGAGTCACTGTTTACTGTTCTAGAGGAGCTCCACGCAGCCCTCGCCCAGCTGGCCAGCTTTCCATTTCCCTTATGGATCAGAACCAGCATCCAGCAGCAAAGGGGAGATTCAGGAACCTTCAGAGCACATTTGAGAGCTGCCAGGACAGAGCTCTCTGAGGCGCTCTCTGGGGAAGCCTGGACATGGATCAGACAGTCTTCAGTGCTTTGGTAAACAACCTAGTCAGAAGCTGCAAAGAGCCTGTGGTTAGGGAGCAGGGATACAGAGCACCAGGCGGGTACGTCTGTGTGTCACCTCTGAAACTTCATGGAGGAGGAGGCTGAAGGGGAAAGGTATGCGACAGCCAGCCCTGGTACTGACAAGCTTACAGCACTTTTTCCATCACGTGCTTGTAAAACACGGTGACAGAGATATACTGGAATTACACCTCAGCATCACCAGCCCAGAGATGCAGCTCCCCAGCTGGACAAGCTGAGCCACCAAGCAACAAATAACTTGCTCGGATGCACAGCCAGACCCTGGGGCAGAACTGGGATTCCTAACTTTGCTGCTCCTGACCCCAAGTGCCAGCCATCAAGTCAGAGATCTTCACTAACTTTAATAATGGAACATAGCATCGCTATTTGGCGTCCTGCAATATTGCAAAGCAGTGGGATCCACTATGCAGCCTGTCCCTCAACTCAGGAGCACAGTGCCAGGGTAATTGCTCTCATTACTGCCTTCCCCCAGCCCTTGTGCTGATGGTCACAGAGCACTGCATCACTTGTGCTTGCTTCATGCTTGGAAGACTCTCTGCCCAAGTTTGAAGATAGCCTCAAACAATAGCTGAGACAGAAGTGGAAATTGCCTGTTCATCTCTACAGGGTGCTGAGCCTGAAACTTCCTGATAATTGAAAGTGCTAGCACCACTCAAGTATTTCACAGCTGGATGTTTACAAAAATGATCAGCGAGTGAGCTTATCCCGCAAACCCCGACTGCCGCAGGGGCCAGCGCTCCCAGCTGTCCTTTCTTCGCTTCCCAAACATCTCATACAGCTAGAGATTTTCAATACCAAATCCTGCAGCACATTCCATGCCATTAATCATCTTCCAATGCTGATGGAAATCAGAGGGTATCAAGCTGATCTGTATTTTTCCCTTTCAGGAGGCACACAGCAGTACTGAACTCCACGCCGCAACAGATTGCTGAAGCAGGCGACGGCGCAGAAATGACATAAAACATGACAAAGCATGCTGTCCTTGACAGGCAAGCAGGGGAAAAAAAAATAAAAAACCCAACAAATTTCTACCTCTGGTTCAGAAACAGTTGTGAAGCAAGGCAAGAAGCTGGCGCAATACAGCCAGGAACACTTAACAGGGCTCAAAGCCCTGTCAAGCTCAGAGCGTGCAGAAGCGGGCAGGGTGTCCTGACGGCCAGAGTCACCGTGTGCCCAACCTTGCGGCAAGTGCATTGAAACCCTAGGCAGCCGCAGGTCCGGCAGCCCGGCCGGGCGGGAGCAGAGTTAACTCCGGGGCCGCGCAGCCCTGCCTGCCATTGGGCAGCCGCGGCGTCCATCAGCCCGAGGAAGTGACTGAAGGCTTGGGGAAGGGCTCTCCGCAGGCAGCACCGCGGACACACACGGAAGGAGAGGGGGGAAAGAGCGGAGGAACGCGCGCTGCTTTCATCAGTGAGAAAAAGCCACCAGGTAAAGTCATTCGCTGCTAGAACCCCGACGGCACCAGGCGCTGGGCT
This sequence comes from Agelaius tricolor, assembly GCF_023055355.1. Lineage (NCBI taxonomy): Eukaryota > Metazoa > Chordata > Aves > Passeriformes > Icteridae > Agelaius > Agelaius tricolor. The sequence continues at coordinate 5,155,549 of NW_027269279.1, forward strand.
GGGGCGCTGGGCTGCGTCCGCCACAGGGCTCACAAAAACTGAAAGTGCAAGAAAAAGGCGTGCAGCTTTTCAGGGAAACACCACTTTGCTCTCACTGGCTCCCTCCACCTTCCGCAGTCCCAGCTCAGCTTTAGGCACGCTGGCAAAGGAGGGGGCGGCCAGGTGAAAGCGAAAATGGAGGCCTTTCCCTTTTCTGTAACAACTTTGCCCAAAGGGGGCTCGTTCCTAATTTGAGACCTCATGGCCTGCTTTCAGCAGAATCTGTAAAATAAATCCTCCACGGAGAAACCCACGAGGGAGGGGAGCGGGCTCTCAGCCCGAGGAAGAGGAGGAAGGAAACAGACCCTGACACACTGTGAGAGTTTGGAGATTTCAGTTCCCGTCGCTCGTGGCCTGGATGTTTCCCCACCTTATGCCGCTGCCGTCACGGGGAGGCTGAAGAGGTTCCCCCCACCCACCTCCTCACTTCTGATTAAATCCCCAAGGCGTCCCGCACCCACCAGACAGTCACGCGGCATGCCCGCTCCCGGAATGTCACCGTCCCCTTTCCTCCCACGGCCAGTCCTGGGCGGCCGCAGAGCACCCCGCTTGCAGGGCGGCCCCATGCACACGCATCCCTCCCTCCCCACAGGCTCCGGGACCAGCCCGAACACACCACGCACCTCTCCCTCTTTCCACCCGACCAGCAGCTGTGCTCAGCAGAGATAAGCCCCCCACCCGCCGCAGCCCTGACCCCCCAGCCCATCCGACAGGCAGCGACGCGCCCGCCTGGCATTTCCCGGTGGCGGCGGCTGCTCCTGCCCGATAACCCGGGGCGGACAGCGGATCACGAAGCCGCCACCACGCCCGGCCAGCGCCGCACGCCGCGGCCACGCTGCCCGGCCCCGGCTGCGCCCCGGCTCCCTCCGTACTACAAAAGCTGCTATTTTTAGTCGGCGGAGCGCGCGGCGTCACAACAGGTTTCCTCACATGTATTTTAAGAGCCATTCAAAGGCAGAGGCAGGCAGCGCGCTCATCCTCGGGGGGAAGAAAAATAACAACAAGAGACAGGGAAAGCATCACCCCGGCAAACACCCAGGGGACCCCCCAGCCCCGTGTCCCCGAGGGTGCGGGGGCGCTGCCAGCCCCGTCCCACGGGGGTTCAGCGGTGCCGGCTCCGCACCGCTGGTGCGAGGTGACAGGGAAGCTGTGGCGGCGGGGCCGTCGCGCCTCCGCCCCGCGGGGGCTTCGGGGGCCGCTCGGCGGGGGCGGGCGGCGCTCCCCGAGCCCCCTCCCGCTCCCGCACGGCGGGGCCGCCGCCGCCCGCCCCGAGCCCCCCGCCGGGCCCCACGTGCGCGCCCGGCCCGGCCCGGCCCGGTGCGAGGGGCGGCGGCACCACGTGCCCGGCGCGGTGGTGACTCAGCACTTTTACCCCCGCCGCCCCGCCCGCCCGCGCCCAACCGGACCCGACCGGACCGAGCGGGAGCCGGGCCGGAGCCGGGCCGAGCCGCCCCTTCCCCCGCGATCGAGCGGCAACGCGCGGCCACCCCCCCTTCCCGGCTCCGACCCACCCCCCCGCCCCCGCCCCCTCCGCGCCGCGCCCGGGCGGCTCCTCACCTGCGTGCCGGCGGGAGCGCCCCGTGGCGGGGGCGGCGGCGGGGGCGGCGGGGGCGCGGGGGCGGCGGCGGGGGCGCTGCGCGGCTCCCTCCTCCCTCCCTGCCAGCGAGTCCCGCGGACAACAACAAGCGCGGGGCGGCCGCCTCCCCCCCGCCGCGCCGCCGACCAACCAGCGCCCCCGCCGCTTCCGGCATGGCGCGTCACCGCGCGCGTCACCGCCCGGCCCGGCCCGCCCGCCGCGTCACCCCGGGACCGCCCGCGCCGTTCATTCATGGGCGAGGGCGCGGGACGGGCGGGGCGCCGCCCGCTGCCGGCACGTAGTCGCCCCCCTTCATCCCCGTCCCCGTCCTTGTTCTCATCCTGGTCCCCATCCCTCCTTCATCTCCATCTTTCTCCCCGTCCTCACCCTGGTCCTGATTCCTCTATTATGCCCCCTTCATGCCCATCCTCATCCGCGTCTCCTCTACACCACGCCCCGTGCCCCCGCCCCGCTGCGGGGCTCACCCCTCTCCGACAGCTCCCGACCGCTCGGATCAGTCCCGATGGCGGGGGCGCAGCGTGGCTGGGGGTTTTGCACGCTCACACACGGGTGCGTTTTATGGAATCATAGAATGCTTGGTTAGGGAGGGACCTTAAAGCTCATCGCGATTCAACCCCCCTGCCATGGGCAGGGACACCTTCCACTAGACGAGGTTGCTCCAAACCCCATCTAAATTGGCCTTGAACACCTCCAGGGATGTGGCATCCACAACTTTTCTGTGCAACCTGTGCCAGTGCCTCACCACCCTCATGGAAAAGATTTTTTCCTGACGTCTAAACTAAACCTGCTCTTTGTCAGTTTTAAACCATTACCTCTTGTCCTGCCACCACATGCCCTGGTCAAAAGTTCCCCTTTAGCTTTCTTGCAGGCTCCCTTCAGACAAAGATGGCAATAAGATCTCCCTGAAGCCTTCTCTTGTCCAGGCTGAGCAATCCCAATTCTCTCCTTTCCTCATAGGAGAGGTGTTCCATCCCTCTAATCAATTTGGTGGCCTCCTCTGGACTCTCTCCAACAGCTTCATGTCCTTCCTGTGCTGAGGACCCCAGAGCTGGACCCAGCACTGCAGGTGGGGTCTCACAGAGCACAGCAAAGGGGTAGAATCACTTCCCTTGACCTGCTGGCCCCTCTGCTTTTGGTGCGGCCCAGGACACGGTTAGCTTTCTAGGCTGCAAGCACTTTGTTAGCTCATATCCAGCCTCTCATCCACCAGCACCCCCAAATCCTTGGAAGGGCTGCTCTTGATCCTTTCATCCCCCAGTCTGGATTAATACCAGGAGTTACCCTGACCCAGGTGCAGCACCAGCACTTGGCCTTGTTGCAGGGCAAATGATGATGGGGAAACGTGTCCTGGGCATCCCAATGCTCTTGGGAGGACTCGCTTGTTCCCTGGGCTGCTTGAGGTGGCCACTGACCAGCCTTGTCCTCCACCAGCTGTGGACCTGTGAACTGCCTGTCCTGCAGCACCCTGAGCTTTGCAGCAGGGCCAAATCCTGCCCAGGGTTGGATTCTCAACCCAATCTTTGCACTTTCCTCATGCAGTTGTGTGAGCTGCTAAACACAGCACCCTGACCTCAATGGTGTGAACAGCATTTTGGATCCTGGGGACATCCAACAATCATGATAATGCATCAAAAAATATAATAACACAGGCAATTGACTAAACCAAACTGCCTCCATCTCAGCTGGGCTTGTTTTGATTTTTCTGTGTCCATAACAATGTTGGGAAGTCTGTGTCAGCCCCGTGCAGCTTGTGCTTTCCAGCCTTGGGGCCAAATACTGGAGCAGCTCTAAGGGCCACAACTGAGGCTGTGAGTAAGATCCCATCTTTTTCCCTGATGCCTTTGAACAACACAAGCTGCAAAACACAGGGAGCCTCATACCTGGCACAGCCCCATGGATCTGGGCAGCCAGAGCAAGGTTTAGTGAATGCACCTCCCTGATGTTAAGAAATCCCTATTTATCATTGGAACTGAGCTAATGAGGTTGGCTAAAGCTCCCAGGTGATGGGTGGCATGAAGCTGCTGTCCAGTGTAGCTGCAGCAGCTTTGGCCTTCACCTCTCCCAGATTTGCAGGCACTGGTTGAAATCCTGCACTGGGTGCTGGGACAGGGTGAGCTAAGGGCTGGAGGACAGATTTCAGCCATCACTGTGGTCTCCACTGATGCCTCAGAGGTTTGTCTCCAGATCTCTTTCCATCCAGGAAGGTTCTAGTGGCTCAGAGAGCCAAGATGAGCAAGGAGAGGGATGCTGGGTGTGGGAGCCTTTGGGGCCACTGAAGTCCCCAACACAGCCACCTACTCCTTGTGCTCTCTCTGAGTGGTGATAACTAAGAGTGGTCAGAGCCATGCTAAATCATCCAGGGTTTATCCCTGAGACATCCACGAGATGTTGATCCTCAAGGACCACCAGGAGGGATGGGCTGGCTGCATCCTGGACGGGGGTTTCGCCCTCTGTGGTGACAACCCTGCACATGGAGCTCACCAGAACTGAGGTATTTCCCCCTGTTTTTACAACAACATGGGCTTTGACAGATCACATAGAGCAGGAGGGGAGCAACTGTGTCACCTGAAATTCTGTTTCTGGATGAATTGCCTTGTTCACAACAGGTTACTTTTCGTTTTCATTCCCTGGGGAAAGTACCTCTGCTCCAAAGGTCTGTTTTCATTTGCTGCTGAACTTTAGACAGCGGTGGCCTTCAATAGTAAACAAGGAGGAGCTCTCTAGTCCCTCGAAAAGTGGGAAAGCCTGGGCAGTACACACACTTGTTAAGCAAGTGAAGAGGAGTGCATGGACCTCTGGTGAAAACTTGGGTGGAGAAAGGTTCTGGGATGTGTGAGGTTTTGTGAGTCTGGCCCAAAACACACTCAGCATCACGATTCCCTGAAGCCACCGAGCAGAGATAAAGTACTCTCACTCTATAAGGGGGCACAAAGGTTTAGTCACCTAAATAGAGGTTTAGAACACCTAAACAGAGGTGTTCATTCTTTGGGTTTTGACATCCTGCGTGCATCAACTGTGGAAAAACCTAAAAAACCCGTACTCTAGACACAAATATTAAAAATAAAATTTAAAAACAGCACCCAACGCGGAAGAGCGAGCGGAGGAGGGGCGTGTGGGGATGCGCTGCTACTAGAGAGGCGCGGTAGGAGCCGGCCGAGCCGCTCGTCGGGTGTTTACGGCGGGGCCGGCGGAGCCGCAGCGCCGGGAGCGCTGCCCGTGCCCTGCCCGCTGCCCGTGCCCTGCCCGCTGCCCGTGCCCGCTGCCCGCAGCCACAATGTCAAGAGGACACACGTGTATGTAAGCGCCGGCACGGCCGGAGCGGGGCCCGCAGGCGGGCAGGGGCTGCCGGGGCGCGCCGCTGCCCGGGGACGCTCCGGCTGTGCCCCCCTTGGGCCGTGTGTCCCCCCGTCCGTCCGTGTGTCCCCCGGCTGTGTGTCCCCCGGCCGGCCGGGCACTGTCCCCGGTGCGTGTGGCCGTGGCGGGCAGAGGGCCCCGGGGTTCGGGAGCCGGCCGTGCCTGGGGAAGCGGCGGGCGGGTCCATAAAGCGGAGGCGCTGCCGCTCGGGGAGGTTCGCGGCCGGGTCGAGCCGTGGTGGTGGCCCGAGCTGGGAGAGGGCTGGGGACTAAATGTGTTGGTGGGGGATGGAGCCGTTTTCTGAGCCTGTGCAGGGAGGAGGGTGAGGGGAGCAGGGTCTGAATGAGAGTGAGGAGATGGAGGGAAGAAAGTTGTGTCTCTTTTTTAAGGTGCTGAGATTGCTGCCTGCAAACTTAGCATGGGGGTCTCCTTTGCTTAGAGTATGGGAGGTGTTTGCCTGAGAGGTTGTCAGGATCAGCATTTATCAGTGGAAAGCAAGGACTAATGGCATATTCCCAGCCATCCCTTGCTCAGCCCTCCTTAGGTCTAAAACCTCTGAGTCAGTGCTTTGGACGGTGATGACAGAGGATGCTCAAAGAGGATGCTCTGAGCAGAGGAATGCTCAGAGCAGAGAATGCTCCTCACCTCGGAGCTGCAGCTCTCAGCATCACAGCTCCGTTCCCACAGGAAGAACAAGCTCGGTTTTGCTTGCACCTTCCAGAAACACTGCAGCCCATTAATTCAGACCTGGGAGAAATTCCTTGAGGGGCCACTCTGCCACCTCCCAAAAGCAAATGGTGCTTTGGCCTCTTCACAGACAGCAGCAGGCACACTTTGACCCTTGGGACTGGTGGACAGTTGGGTGTCAGTGTCTCCCCACACTTAGCAGGCTCAGTTCCACCTGACCTTGGTAAAGCCTTCCTTTCCAGAGTTTACCAGGTGCATCTTGGCTGAAGGTGCAGATGTGATGCTGCAGGGTGCTGAGGGAGCAGGCTCTGCCCAAACCACAGGCATCAGGAGAGGAGGAAGCTGTCCTTGAGGCCTGGGCAAGCTCTCCCCCTCCGTCTCCTTCACCCCTTCCATCCAGCAGCAGGACAATGAAGTCGTACCAGAGGCTGACAGCAGCACAGCCAGCAGCATGCCGGCTGGAAGAGGAGGGGGCTGCCCCGGTGCCCTCTGGCCATGGGAAGCTGGCCCCGTGGTGGGTGGGCAGTGGGCTGCTGGTGGCCGCCGTTCTGCTGAGCACCATCACTGTCTGGGTGCTGCGGCAAGTGTCGGGGGGCTGGCTGGGACCCACAGCACCCCCAAAATGTCTCGTGGTCCCTGAGAGCCATCGCTTTGACTGCTACCCGGAGCGGCGCGTGGTGGTGACCCAGGAGCTCTGCGAAAGCCGAGGCTGCTGCTTCATCCAGGGTCCCCCGCTGGCAGAGGGCAAGCAGGGGGTGCCCTGGTGCTTCTATCCCCCTGACTTCCCCAGCTACACCCTGGAGAGCCTCAACCAGACAGCGCTGGGCATGGTGGGGCTGCTGGTGCGGAGGGAGAAGGCCTATTACCCCCGGGACATCCAGAAGCTGAGGCTGGATGTGGAGTTTGAGACGGACACACGGCTTCACATCAAGGTGAGCTTCCTGCTGGCTGCCTTCAAGAGCCTGTGACTGTGCTCCTGACCCTTGCACCTGCCATCCTGTAGGTGACCATCCCTTGCTTGGATCAAGTCTGGAATCTGCTGTGCTCCAGGCGTGGCTGTGTGGAGCCAGTGAGCATCTCCAGCACATTGCCCTCCCACTTCGCTGGTCTTAAAGCCCTTTTTCTCCCTTTTGCAGATAACAGATGCAGCCAATCCACGCTATGAGGTTCCCCTTGATGTTCCCCGGGTGATGAAGAGAGCAGAAAACCCCATCTACAGTCTGAACTTCTCCTGGGACCCCTTTGGGGTGCTGCTGCAGCGCAAGGCAACAGGGACAGTGCTGTAAGAACCCACCTCATGCTCATACTGTGCCAGTGGATGGAAGCTTTTCCCACCCTAGGCAGGCTCCAGCATGCTTCCCAGAGGTTTTTCATTAGGAAATCCCTTGCTGTGAGATCTCCAACCAATTATTACTCTTTGTCTTGCATCTTTTGAGCAATGCTGACATGGGGATGTGGCAGCAGGTGGCTTCCTGGCCCTGGGTTGGCCATGGCAGGCCTGTGTGGGATCAGCATCTCTCCAAAAACTTCCCAGTGCTCTGATTCCTCCCAGGGTGCTACAGAAGCCAAACATTGTGTAGATCCCAGCACATCACCAATGAGTGATCTGCTGGCTCAGGAAAAGTGTCAGAGAACAGTTGTGGCTTTGCCCTCTCCCTGCTTTTGGGTTTCCCTGGCTGTCCAAGCTATAGGGACACACACAGCTCCAGGCTTTTTGTGGAAAAGGCCTGTGGGTGACTTTTCTATACAGCTTCTGTTACCTCCACAGCTTTGCCCACACTAAGTTGGTGGTAAGCACCACCATCTGGACATTGTCTGGTCAGGCTGTTTTGGGATCCCATCCTTTCCTCCTCTTTCCCATTTGCTGGTGGCTGTGATCCATTCTGTACTTGGGAGCTGCTTATCAGTGACAGCAGGCTGAGAAACCCCATGGCCATATCACCTCAGTGGTTAATAATAACCTGGGTGGAAACTTCTGCTGTCAAAGGGAAGGCTGTGCTATGCTGGCTTGGACTGTGCCTTGTGTCCAGCCAGACCTGAATTTGTTCCTGGGCCAGGATGTTGGGGGCTGGATGCAGGGTGGGATGTGCTGCTAGGCTTCCCCTTGAAATGCTTTGAGAGGGAAGAGATCAGTTATTGATGGATAAATGGATCCTAATGGGTCCCAGAACCCTCTCTTGACCCTCTCTCTTTCTTGGTGTCACCCTGGCAGGCTAAACACCACCGTGGCACCCTTGATCTTTGCTGACCAGTTTCTCCAGATATCCACATCACTCCCATCCAAGTTCCTCTATGGGCTGGGGGAGCACCGTGGCAGCCTCCTGCACAGCCTGGACTGGAACACCCTCACACTGTGGGCCCGTGATGTCTCTCCCACGGTACATCTGCCCTCTCCCCGTGGGAGTGCAGAGGCTGAGAGCAGGAGTGCCGCTCTCCTGTGCCTGGGAAAGCATGGCAGGGGTGGGCAGCAGCACTGGGAGAGGCTGATGAGCAGGTATGTGCCAGGGAGGATTTCAGAGCAATTGCAAAATGCTCTTGGCGCTCCAAGGGCACTGGGTGTTTCCGCTCCACCCTGCTCCTCGTGCAATGTGTTGTGGTGAGGTAGGAGGTTTCCCCCTCACCCAGCCCAGCTCAGTAGCAGCCCCTGAGCTGGAGGAAGAAGCAGCCTCCCATGGCCCTAAGCTCCAAACCTGTCCTCATTCCTTGCCTTATGCTCCAGAGAAGTGACAGATGCCTGGTGAGGTGGTGGCAGCATGTAGAACTCAGAGTCATTTATTCACCTTCAGTGACATGGGGCTCTCCTGCTTTGCCCTCTTTGCTGTCTTACTGGGCACCTTTCCTTGCAGGAATCATTCAACCTGTATGGTGCTCACCCCTTCTACCTGCTGATGGAGGAGGGTGGAAATGCTCATGGTGTTTTCCTGCTCAACAGCAACGCCATGGGTAGGTGTCCAGGGGACCCCAGGCCAGCTTGTCCATGGTGGAGGACGTGGCAGATTGGGACAGATGGGGGCTGCTGGAGTGGCCAGTTTGGGACCTTGGGGTGAGAGGAAGGCATAAAAAGGAAAGATGTGGTTTGATGGCTCCGTTATTGAGAGCAGCCATCTGTTTCCTGGCTACGGCGAGGCTCTTTAGCAACTGCCGAGCAGTTTAACCACACACCCAGCTGCCGAGCTGCCATCAGCAAGGCAAGTCCCCTGCATGCAGCTCCATGCCCATTCCCCTGCTCCAGCACTGGGGCACAGCCAGGGGTGCCATCTGTCACCCTCACTCTTCCAGCTGTGCTGCCAGCTGTGGCCATGGGATCTGCCTGTGTGTGCCAGCTGATAACACAGCAGCTCCTGCCGTGCCAGGGGCAGCACCAGGACCACCCGTCCCTCCCTGCAGCTGCCTCTTGCAGCCAGCTGGGATGATGCTGCTCACCCCAGGGCTCTGGCAGCTCCAGCTGTGCTCAGCTCTGTGGCTGTGATGCTGCTGAGGAGGAGCTCCTGTGAGATGCAGCCTCCTGAGCTGAGGTGAAAAGGCTGCTCCATGTGAAGAGCCCTTCCCAGGAAAGGCCTGGCTTCCACATGCTTGCTTGTAAAAGCAGCTCTCAATTCACTTAGGAGGGGATTTCAGGGGAGGACATGAAGGAAAGCACTGCACTGAAGTGCTTAGTCTTGGTCCAGAAGCTGGCACAGATTTGAGATTAAAGAGCAGATTTTCAAGATAGCATAAACCCATGATCTCTCTGGGCTGTGATGATTTAAGCTTCCAGACACCCATTTAGCATCTGCTGAGTGCAAGACAGGGATTTCTCTATTCCCCCCTGAGCATTGCCTCTGGTGCTGCCTGGGCCCCATCATAGGGGCTAGGGTCTGGGGGCTGCTCCTCAATTGTCTCTACCTTTTTCTCTTCTCTTCTCTTCTCTTCTCTTCTCTTCTCTTCTCTTCTCTTCTCTTCTCTTCTCTTCTCTTCTCTTCTCTTCTCTTCTCTTCTCTTCTCTTCTTTCCCTTTTTGCCTTCCCACTCAAAGAGGTGGCTCTGCAGCCTGCTCCAGGACTGACCTGGAGGACCATTGGAGGGGTGCTGGATTTTTACATCTTCCTGGGGCCCGATCCCAACATGGTCATCCAGCAGTACCAGCAGGTGATAGGTAAGTGCCCACACCTCAGCACAGCTCTCTGCAGGCACCTCCTTCATGCCCACATCCCTGTCTCACCCCAGCTTCACCACTATCCCCAACCCTCTCAGCTGGGGAGGGATCAGCATCCCCCAGCCATCCCATTCCCAGCCCTTCCAGCACAGTGTGGTCAGTCATCACCTTTTATCCTCCCTCTTCCCTTACCTTCCCATCCTTTTGAGATGCTGCTGTCATCTTGGGAATCTCCATCCATGCTCCCACTGTCCCACTGCAGGTTTCCCAGCCATGCCACCCATCTGGGCTCTTGGCTTCCACCTCTGCCGCTGGGGCTACGGATCCAGCAATGGGACCTGGCAGACTGTGAGAGCCATGAGGAACTACCAGATCCCCCAGGTAAGCCCCAGGCCTGTGGGGCAGGGAGTGCACTCTCCATCACCCATTCCTGAGCCCCATCACCCATTCCAGAGTCTCCATCACCCATTCCTGAGCCTCTTTCCTGCAGGATGGGCAGTGGAATGACATCGATTACATGGATGGGTACCGGGACTTCACCTTGGATTCCCAGAGGTTTTCCTCCCTGCCCTCCCTGGTGGAAGACCTCCACAAACACGGGCAGCGCTACGTTATGATCTTGGTACTCCCCCTCCTCTCCCACTGTGCTGTCTGTGCTGCAGGGATGCCAGACAAGGGCATAATGCATGCTCCTGGTCCCAGCTGGTCATTCCTGGCTCTGGGGATTTTTGTAGGAAGCCAGTTCCCAGTGCTGGTCAGGCACTGTAAACTGTGGCTGGAAATCCCCCTAATGCAGGGACCTTGGAGACACAGCCAGGTTCTTGTGCTGTGCTCCTGTCCTTCTGTGGATATAAGGATGGCCCTGACCCCTGTGAGGGAAGGAATGGAGGAAGTGTGGGTCAGGCAGTTTAACTTGTGGGTGCTCAGCTCAGGTGCCCTCACATCCCCACAAGTGCTGGGATCTTGTGACCTGGCTGTGATGTCCCTTCTTCCCTCTGCAAGGAGTGGGGCCACGGGTTCTGCTTGCTGGAGGCAGTGGGGACCAGCAGGTCCTTGCAGGGGGAAGTTGGATTTCCTCCTCAATGAACTCTCTGTAGTAGCTCTGTCCATGACCTGACATTTCTTGCATAAGAGCAAGAGTTCTTGTATTTGTCCCCCCCTCCCCAAAACACTGTAACGGGTCCTGGGGACTTGCAGAAGTGGCATTTTAGAAAACATGCCTGGAAGTGTTGAACACAAGTTTCTCTTCCCCTTGGGGGGAAACAGCCGCTGTGTGTGGGCTCTGGCTGACCCTGCCTGGGTTCTCTTCTGTGAATCACGCTGGTCTGGCCAGGGTGAGGGGCCATGGGCTGCCTGGAGTGTCACTAACCCTCTGCTCCATCCCCAGGATCCTGGCATCAGCAGCACCAGCCCTCATGGCTCCTACTGGCCTTTTGATGAGGGCTTGAGACGGGGCTTGTTCCTCAACACCACCCAAGGGCAGCCGCTCATCGGGCAGGTGAGGAGCTCCAGGGGGAAATCCCAGCCCAGAGGGTTGTGCAATACCAGGGTTGGGATTTCATCACAACGGAGGGAAAGCCAAGTGGCCGAGGGACTTCTCTGGGATAATTGCCAGAGCCTGGCTCAGCCCTTGTCCTCCTCGTGTGTCACCTCCTGGTGTCTTCACCAGCCCAGGGACCAGCCCGTGCTCAGCAGAGGAGCCTGTGGAAGTCATATGAGCTTCACAGAGTCAGCAGTGCTGCCTAAGGCTGATCATCTGATTTCTCTCCCTTCCTGTTTCTGGGGTGAGGGGAGGTTGTCTGTGATGAGCAGTGTGCCTCGAGACCTGCTCTGCAGCTGTTCCCTCCCACTTTGACCCCTCTGGCTGTTTTCTCCCACCTGCTCTCTCTCTTGCTGTCTCCAAGGAGGAAGCTTTTGATGTAGCCTGAAAACACGGGGGGAAATGGCTAAAATTCCTGGAATGAGGCAAAGCACAGAGAAATCATGGCTTTCCCCTGACATGTTCTTGGTGAGGTGGTATCAGGCCTTATGCAAGTGAGGGCAGAGCAGCTCCATCAGCTGCCACTGCCCATGGCCTGTGGGGACTCCTCAGCACCTGGTACCCCTGGTACCATGGAGTAGGAGGGATGCTGTGTGTGTGTAGCACCCAGGACTCAAAGCATTGGCTGGGTTTATCTTCTGTCTCGTTTCCTGTTTCACCCCCAGCTGAAATTCCTGGCGTGCTGTGGTACCCTGTTCCTCATGGTGGCTCCCCACAAATCACCTGCTTGCTGAACCCATGCATTGGTGGTGTCTCCACAGGTCTGGCCTGGTTTCACTGCCTTTGCAGACTTCTCCAACCCAGACACACACCAGTGGTGGCTGGAGAACCTGCAGCACTTCCATGCCCACGTGCCCTTTGATGGCCTCTGGATCGTAAGTCCCTCCTTGCCCGTGTGTTGCTCCCTGCCAGCAGCTCAGCTCATGCCTGGTGTGTGTCCTGGCAGGACTGTCCCTCAAATGCAGCTTTTATAGGTCTACCACTAATCCCAAAAACACACACCTGAAATTGCAGCACAATTTTCTTTGCTTAGGACATGAATGAGCCATCCAACTTCATGGATGGGTCTGAAGATGGCTGCCCCCCAGGAGAGTTGGATAACCCACCCTACACTCCAGGTGAGGAGGGAGATGAGATACAAGGCTGTGCTCGTAGGTACTGTGTGCTTTGAGATGGCTGCTAACTGAGTGTGGTGAGGAAAACCATTTCTAAGACATTGTGTCTCTTACACCCTGAATGCCTCCATCCCTACCTTCATGTGCCAGTATCCATGTCTAAGCCATGCACACTTGTTAGGGCCATGTCAGGGTGCAGGATGGGGCCATTTGCATCAGCTTTTGGCACTGGTTGGCAGTGACAGCTGGCTGTGGGAGGGCTGACCCAGGGCCAGCAAGTGTGGGGGTCCATATCCCCTGCACCCCTGCTGGGTCCAACTGGGCTCTCCCTCCTGGCAGCCGTGCTGGGCGATTCCCTCTCTGCAAAGACAGTGTGTGCCTCGGCAAAGCAGAAAGTCTCTGTGCACTACAACCTCCACAACCTCTATGGGCTGATGGAAGCCAAAGCCACAGCAAGGTACCTGGGCATCCCACTTCCTGACAGCCTGGGGATGGGCTGGGAAAAAATCCTTCTCAGAGCTGAGCAGGAAAAGGATGGGGATTTGAGTGTGATCTGAAGTGGAGAAGCTCTGACTGCTCACAGCTTCTGGGATGGGAATAACCCAGGAGAAGAGGAGAGCTGACACTGCTCTGGGAGGAATGGGTGAATGAGGCTGGTCCTGCTGGAAGCCTTTGCCATACTGCTGGGACTGGCTCTCCCCCCCTCTGCCAGGGGGCTGGAATTTTCCCTCAGCTGTTGTGGGGTGAGGCAAACCCCTGGCAGGCTGCTCTTACCTTCTGCCCCCAGCTTTGCTGTTGTTTTCCAGCGCCTTGATCCAGATCCGGGGGAAGCGCCCCTTCCTCATCTCCCGCTCCACCTTCCCCAGCCAGGGCCGCTACTCCGGGCACTGGCTGGGTGACAACCGGAGCCAGTGGAAGGACATGCATTACTCAATCCCAGGTGGGTGGCACAGAGCCCCTGCCAGCTCTCTAATGTTTGGAGATGTCTCCAAAACTGTGCCCTGTTAACTGTCCCTGCCCCCAGGGCTGCTGAGCTTCAGCCTCTTTGGCATCCCTCTGGTCGGGGCAGACATCTGCGGCTTCTCGGGCAGCACCTCGGAGGAGCTGTGCACACGCTGGATGCAGCTCGGCGCCTTCTACCCCTTCTCTCGCAACCACAACACCCAGAACGAGAAGGTCCAGGGCAGGGTGCCCAGGGGAGGCATCCTAGGGCTGGGATGTAGGATGGGGGATGCAGGATATGGGGTGTGGAATGTGGGATGCAGGATATGGGATGGGGGATGCAGGAGGTGGGATGTGGAACAGGGGATGCAGGATATGGGATGTGGAATTGGGGATGCAGGATATGGGGTGTGGAATTGGGGATGCAGTGTATGGGATGTGGGATGCAGGATAGGGATGTGGAACTGGGGATGCCGGATATGGGATGTGGGATGGGGGATGCAGGATATGGGGTGTGGAATTGGGGATGCAGGATATGGGGTGTGGAATGCAGGATGCAGGATATGGGGTGTGGAATGTAGGATATGAGATGTGGATGGGGGATGCAGGAGGAGGGGTCAGGGGTGGGACAGCTGCTGAGTGCCCGTGTCTCCCTCAGGCCCAGGACCCAACAGTGTTCAGTCCCGCAGCCAGGACAGCCATGAAGGATGTGCTGCTGACCCGCTATTCCCTCCTGCCCTTCCTCTACACCCTTTTCCACCGTGCCCACCTGCAGGGGGACACCGTGGCCCGGCCCTTGTTCTTTGAGTAAGGCCATCCCCACTGGGAGCTGGGGAGATGCTTGGGCTGAACCAGGGAGACCGAGCAGTGTCTCCATCCCACCGCAGGTTCCCTCGGGATGAGGCCACGTGGGAGCTGGACAGGCAGTTCCTGTGGGGCCAGAGCCTGCTGGTAACCCCAGTGCTGGAGCCTGGGGTGGACTCAGTCATAGGTTATGTCCCCCATGGCACGTGGTATGACTTCTACACGGTGAGGAGCATCACAGCATTTGGCCGGGGGCTGGCTGGTCCCTGCTTGACCCTCTTGGGTCAAGCTGTGGGTGGGAAGCCCTGGCTGAGCCCAGTGTGCCCTAATGGGGGAGGGTTGGGGATGGCTGCCCTGCAGACCCATGCCTGAGCCCTGGTCCCTCACACCCATGTCTCTCACCGCCTGCCCAGGGCTCCTCAGTGAACAGCAGTGGGGAGATGTTGAAGATGTCAGCCCCTCTGGAGCACCTCAACCTGCACATCCGGGAAGGTTCCATCCTGCCCACCCAAGTGAGTGCCCACCCATCACCTCCCTAGGTGCTGCCCACAGTGTGTGTGTCCCCCAGCACCTCAGGTCCTGGAGCCTGTGGTCATGGCCCTACAGAACCCATGTCTTTGAACCCCAGAAACCAGGAACCACCACAGAGGCCACCCGAGGGAGCCCCCTGCGTCTCATCGTGGCCTTGTCCTCACATGCCACTGCCTGGGGTGACCTTTTCTGGGATGATGGCGAGAGCCTGGACACCTTTGAGAAGGGCAACTACTCCTACGTGGTGTTCAATGTCACACAGGTGGAATGTGGTGGGGAGGGCAGGAGTGGAGGGTCCCATGGTACCTGGTGACCTTGAGCTCAAGCTCTCCCCTCCTACAGGACATCTTCACCTCCACCGTCCTCCATGCCAGCACCGAGGCCACCAAGGTCACCATTGGCACACTGAGCATCTTTGGGGTGCAGAAGCCACCCAGCAAGGTCCTCCTGAATGGCCAGGAGAAGCCCTTTTCCTACCTAGACAACCAGGTGGGAAAAGTTCAGAGTGCCCTTTGCTGGGTGCGGGTGCCCATCCTGAGGGTCTCCACCCCTCCTCCTCCAGGTCAGAGTGACCAAAGAGGGGGTGAGGACTCTCTGTGGCTCTCCTGCCATGCCAGGGGTTAGGGGAAAGCATTCTCCATTTCCCTCCTGTCAGGGCTGTACCCCAAAATGTCTCCTCTCCCTCCACAGGTTCTCAACGTGAGTGACCTTGGCATGAGCCTCAGCCAGGGCTTCTCCCTGCAGTGGCTGTGAGCAGGGGGCTGTGGGGTCACCCCCAGGACACCCTGCTGGGAGATGGTTCATGCTCCAGCCCCTGAAGCCGGGATGCTGCCATGGATAGGGCACTGGGCACTGTCACCTGCTGCTGCTCGTCCCCCTCCAGCACAGCTGGGGACAGGGGGTGTGGGATGGGGGCTTGGCTGCTGGGTGCCCCCTGCATGGTCCTGGGTGGGTGGAGGTGTGGGTACCTGCTGTCCCCACTGCAATAAAGGCATGTGGAGAACTTGTCCTGGGAGCATGATGTGGGGACAGAAGGGGTGGCATGGGGGAGAGGGGGTGGGCAGACAGTTTCTGCTGTTTTAATCCTTGACCTCGGTTCTCCTGGCTCCATCACCCTGGTGTCAGCTGCTCAATTTTAGCCCCAGTCCAACCCCCCCACAATTCCTGCCCCACATTCCACCCCTCCAACTTCAACCACTACTTCCCGCTCCCCAATTTCAGCCCCTGACTACATCCTCCAATCCCACCTCCTTGATTCCCTTCTTTCATCCCAGATCCCCTCATCACAGAATCATTTAAGCTGGAAAAGACCTCCAAGATCAAGTCCAGCCGCGAACTAATCACTTTTCCATACACCATGGCACTGAGTGCCACGTCCAGTCATTTCTTGAACACCTCCAGAGGCGGTGACTCCATCACCACCCTGGGCAGCCCATCCCAACATGTAATCCCCCTTTTTGTGAAGAAATTCCTCCTGGTGTCTGACTTAACACCCCCTGGTGCAGCCTGAGACTATGTCCTCTTGTCCTGCTGCTAGCGGCGTGGGAGAAGAGACGGATCGAGCACCAAAGAGCACATTTTTATAAGAAGATATTTACATATTCCACACCTCGCAGCCTCTCTGACCTCGGGCTGCCCGCGATCCCCCGGCGCTGCAGTTCCCCCTCCCGCCCGCCAGACGGCGCTGCCCGGCGGGGCGGGCCGGGCCGGGCGGTGCCGCTCGGCGGCGGTTCCGGTTCCGTGCGGCCGCGGCCGTCGGTCGGTCCCGGCTGCCGATCCCCGGTGTCTGTCTGTCCGTCCCGGCTGTCGCTCGGTCCGTCGCTGGGCCGGTGCTTGGTGGCGCCATGAACCGGCCGAAGGCGGCGGCCGTGCGGCGGCCCAGCGCCGTGCCCAAGCCCTCCGGTGAGTCCCGCAGGGCCGGGCGGGCGCTGTCCCTCGCTGTCCCTCGCTGTCCCTCACTGTCGCTGTCCCTCACTGTCTCCGTGTCTCCCCTCGCAGCGCACCCGCCGCCCGGAGACTTCATCGCGCTGGGCTCCAAGGGGCAGAGCGGCGAGGGCAAGGCCGCCGTGACGCTGCTGAAGCCGGCGCCGCCCGGGCTGCCCTCGGAGCGCAAGCGGGACGCGGCCGCCGCCTTGGCGGGCCCGGCGGGGCTGCCCGGGCTCACCAAGCGCCCCAAGCTCTCCTCCACGCCGCCCCTCAGCGCCCTGGGACGCCTGGCAGAGGCGGCCGTGGCGGAGAAAAGAGCCATCTCGCCCTCCATCAAGGAGCCGTCTGTCATCCCCATCGAAGGTGAGGCCTCGCTGCGCTCCTGCCGTCACACGGAAGCCTCGGGGAAACTTCTCCTTGCTCTGGAGTCTCATCCCAGGAGTCGTTCTGGAAGACCACAATGCAATTATGTGCTGTCCTCGAGGGTTTCCTTCCCTGGATATGGGGCTGGAGTCAAGGTTTTCTCTTCTGTTGGCATTGGGTTGTGTTCATTCTGTCTGACAGCTGTTTAGTAGCCGTATGTGAAATACTCCTTTGAGGAGATCTCAAAGTCTGGATTGTGGTGTTTTATTCACGTACTTCTTTAGCAAACTCTGGGTCTGGATGTTGCCTTTTAAATTGTCATTCTGTTTCTGATGTTGGATACATTTGCAGAGGAGTGTGCTAGCATGGAAAAACAATGAAGGGGCATTGTCAGTTGTGAAACAGAACTTCTAATGGCAATTGAGTAGGGAAAAGCTATTGCAGGGGCTAAAAGTGAGCTGGTCTGTGCTTTGCTGTCCCCTGCAGCACCTCAGGGTGGTCATTTGGCATGAGGGTAAATGCTGATGCCTGTGTGTTGGTGGTTGCAGTCGTCCCCACGGTGCTGCTGGATGAGATTGAGGCAGCAGAGGCAGAAGGCAACGATGACCGTATTGAGGGGGTGCTGTGTGGAGCTGTGAAGCAGCTGAAGATGAACAGAGCCAAACCTGACACCACTCTCTACCTGAGCCTCATGTACCTGGCAAAAATCAAACCCAACATATTTGCCACCGAAGGAGTTATCGAGGTGAGGACTCACAAAGTCACTGACTGATCATTCCTGCCAAACTGTGAGCAGAGTTGCACTTTCTCTGCTCAGGCCAGAGCGTGGTCTGCATGGCTTTGTAAATACCAGAGCTCTGTGGCAAGCTGCTGCAATTTGTATTTCTCTTTCTGCACCTTCTCTGCATGCTTTCTCAATAGATGACTTGTTTATTATTTTATTTTTTGGTGGATGTTATTCCAGGCACTGTGCAGCCTACTCCGAAGAGATGCCTCCATCAATTTCAAAGCCAAAGGGAATAGTCTTGTGTCTGTCTTGGCATGCAACCTTCTCATGGCAGCCTACGAAGAGGATGAGAACTGGCCAGAGATCTTTGTCAAGGTTGGTGAATTGAGGGGATTTCTGCTGACTGAGGCAGTGGTGGGCAGACTGGTTTGGCCAATGTGGATGTGTTGGAGTAGGAGAGCAGCACAGGATTTATTGCAGCTGTAGGGAAGGGGGTGGTTAGTGTCCTCTTATCCACTGTGGGAATGCAGCTGGAGGAGGCAGAAATTGGAGTCTGGACCCATCCTTGTAAAGAAAAATCTCCATGGGTTTCTGGAACGTAGCCTCCATTGCCTTTTGTTGCCTTATTTCTGCTCTTTCCTGAGATATCTTTGAGAGTCTGTATTGATGTTGCAGAGACTCCTTGCTTTCTATTTTGTGTGTAGGGATTAAAATAGCTCATTAACTTAAAAAGGCTGAGTTGACCAGCTTCTATATTTTGGTGGTATAACTTGTTGTAAAATCTCTTTTGAGAAGGTGCCCAGTAGAGCTTGAGATGTGGTGGTGTATATTTTTTCTCTTTTATGATAATCTGGTCTGGTTTTCATACATGCACTGGTTATGTTAGTTTCTATACATTAGAAACTTATAAAAACTCACAAATACTCCTTTGCTTAACCCCATGGAAATGGATTGTGCTCCCTGCTGCAGGTGTACATCGAGGACTCCCTTGGGGAGCGTATCTGGGTGGACAGCCCTCACTGCAAGACATTTGTGGATAACATCCAGACAGCTTTTAACACCAAGATGCCTCCTAAGACCATGCTCTTACATGGAGAAGTTGGACGTAGTGGAGGGGACCTTAGTGCTGGTAAGAAGACGTTTGGGAACCAGGAACAAAGGTTTAGGGAGTGCATGGAGCCTGCAGTGCTTATTGGTTGTGAGAATAGTTTGGTATTAGATGGAGTCACATAGACCAGGTTTTGAGTTTCAGGCTTTGCTTTTCTTCTTTTTGGGGCTCTTTCATGTCCAGGGGATGTTTGAGGGTAGTGAAAAATGGGCTCGTATGGGGTGCAGTGTGAGAGGCTGTGGTCTGCTGAAAGGGTTCCCTGAAAGAAGCTGAACAAACCAGAGCACAAATGATTGATCTCTAGAGAGGAGTTGTGCGCTGTGCCCAGTGATTGATCTGTAGGGAGAGGAGTTCTTTCATGGAGTGTGCTGTGTCCTGGTCTCTCTTAGGGAGTAGCCCACACCCTTCCATGACAGAGGAGGAGGACAGCCAGAGTGAGCTGCTGATTGCAGAGGAGAAAATGAGCCCAGAGCAGGCGGGCCAGCTCATGCCCAGGTACAGTGCCTCTTCCTTTCCTAGCACAGTTGTGTGCAGGTGTGTCTGTAGATGTGTCTGTGCTCACCCACCCTGCAGAGCTGTGGCAGGAAGCTCCTTCTCTGTGCTCCTGTGGCATCTGTTGGGGGATGTCAATAAAGATAAAACTGGTGCCAAGAGAAAAGAGAGGATTTTCTTGGTTTGCGAGTCTTACCACAAACAAGAAAGAGTGCTGATCTCTGGACTGTCCTTTGTGGAAATGAGTAAAGTTCAGTTTGTGTGGCCCAGGTATGAAGATCTTGCAGAGAGTGTGGAGGAATATGTGCTAGACATGCTTCGGGACCAGCTGAACCGGCGGCAGCCCATGGACAACGTCTCCAGGAACCTCCTGCGCCTGCTGACGGCGACCTGTGGCTACAAAGAGGTGCGGCAGATGGCTGTGCAGAGGCTGGAGATGTGGCTGCAGAACCCAAAGGTAAGGAGAGGAGCAGCTGGAGCACAGCCCTGGTCTGCAGTCCAGCCAGGAGGGCTGCATGCTGTACTCCAGTTACGTTTCTGGTCTGTAATGGCGAGTGGCTGGAGTCTTTCTGCTCTTTTTCTGCAGTTGACCAAGCCAGCTCAGGACTTGCTGATGTCAGTGTGTATGAACTGTAACACCCACAGCTCAGAGGACATGGAAGTTATCTCCAACCTGATCAAAATTCGTCTCAAGCCAAAAGTCCTTCTCAACCACTACATGCTGTGTGTCAGGTGAGTGACTGGGTCTGTGACAGGAAGGGAAAGCACTGTGGGAGACATGCCCAGGGACTTGACAGTCTCAATGTCTCTGGTTTTGAATACCAGCTTGGGGCACAGAGTGTCTTGTGCTCATTTAAATGAATTTCATTGTCCTAGAAATCTTTCAGTAGTCCTTTGATATTGTCCTTTGATATGTGCTGTTCCATCCTTTTCACTTTTGTGTGCTAAATACTTCAAGGAGAAATGAAAAGAATATGTCCAGCTGCAATGAAATGTCAGTTCAGGTATCCCTGGTCTTCCCTTGCAGGGAGCTGCTGAATGCACACAGGGATAACCTGGGCACCACCATTAAGTTTGTGATTTTCAATGAACTGTCAAATGCAAGAAATCCCAACAACATGCAGATCCTGTATACTGTGCTTCAGCACAGCTCAGAGCAAGCTCCAAAGGTAGGTGCAGTGTCTTGGATAACTGATGGTAACCCCAGAACCCCACCTGAGAGATTTAGTTGTTTTGAGCCCCAGATGAATCTTTTCAGAGACAGCTGTCTGATCTGTATCATACTATTTTGAAATTATATAATTATTCTTGCTAGGAATAAACATAAATGGGCATTTTCTAACCCCCACATTCTGGGTGATAATGCAGTTTCATGAGAGAAACATTATTACAGCTCCCCAGGGGTATGAAGGACAGGATACCTCCAGCATGGTTTCCTTGTGTCTCTTCATTTTGTGGATGCAGACCCATTACAGTTCACTGAACGTTTTCTCTCTGTGTGGCCCCAGTACCTGGCAATGGTGTTCCAGGACCTGTTGACCACCAAGGACGATTACCTGCGAGCTTCACGGGCTCTGCTGAGAGAGATCATCAAGCAGACAAAGCATGAGATCAACTTCCAGGCCTTCTGCCTGGGTCTCATGCAGGAAAGGAAGGAGGCCCTGTACGCAGAGATGGAATTCAAGGTACCATTCTCCACCCTTGTGCTGCTGGATGTGCCAGTGATGCCCTGAGCTCTTCTGTGTCTGCTTTCCTGGCCATTCTTCCTTTTGCTCTTTGGTGTCTGAGTGAGTCACTGTTTGTGTGTCTCATAGCAGCACTCCCATATCTCATTTTCAAACATCCACGTTCATCATTTTTGATGACAAAACACTTCCAGAAGGCAGCTCTGGTTGTTGCTATTCAACTCTTTTTTTTTTTCTTTTCTATTTTAAGGAGCGGTTTGTCATCCACATAACCGACCTGCTAGCTGTCTCCATGATGCTTGGTATCACAGCCCAGGTGAAGGAGGCTGGAATTGCTTGGGACAAAGGAGAGAAAAAGAGTAAGTAGAAGAACCTAGGTTATCTCTGAGGATGAGCGTTTTAGTGGATATCTGCCCCTGGTGTTGGGAGAACATCAGCTAGGGTTGGGAGCCTGCTGTCATCCTGGGGCTGACAGAGATTGGGGATGTGGCATTTGCATGGCCAGTGCTTCTTGTATCTATGGAAGCAGTGGCTGAGAGGCTGGGGAGAGGGAGCTGTGGGTGGAGGGGCCTCAGGCCTGAAGGGGCAGCTGTAAGGATTAAGGGGCTGGGAAGACAGGCCTTTGGTGTGGCACTGACATGACTGCCCATGTGCCTTCTTCTCACAAAACTCATCCATCTGTGCTTTGTGTTGGGGATTTTGCTGCAGCATGTGTCAGAAAGCAAAGAACACGTTCTGCCAGAGCTAGGGGACTCAAGTCCTTCTCATACACTCCTCTGGTTCTCCTTCTCTAGTGGAACGTGTGGTGCAGGAATTGAAACAAAATGATCTTTAAGGTTCCTTCCAATTCAAACCATTCTGTGATTTACTGTTGATGCCTCAGAGTTCTGGTTACTGTCTTGAAACCACCATGCTTCTGATGAGGCCTGTGTGTGTATTTTGTGCCCTGACTGTTTTTCAGACCTGGAAGTGCTGCGCTCTTTCCAGAACCAGATTGCAGCTATCCAGCGTGATGCTGTCTGGTGGCTGCATACAGTTGTTCCATCTATCAGCAAGCTGGCTCCAAAGGACTATGTGCACTGGTGAGAGTCAGCTGGTCATGTCTGTGCATAACCAGTCCCTTCCCCAGCACTGATATATGATGAAAAGCCAGGTATACACCAGGGTTTGGTTAGATTTCTCTCCCATTTTCAGACAGGGAGCAGAAACAATTTTAGCAGGGACTCTCTCCCTCTCTGAAACTCCTTCAGATGCATTCAGAAATATATGATAATGGAAAATATTTCTGATTTATGTGATAATGGAAAATATTTCTGATTTATATTATTTGGGTCCACTCAGTAGGGGATTTTTAGCTATCTGACCAAACAAATTCCCTGTGGAGTCCTTGTTGTTTTTTTGTTTGATGTATTTTTTAAGGCTCTGTGGCTGAAGGTTCCACAGATTGTTCTGTCTTCTGGAGGACAGGTGGTATTCTGGGGTCTTGACACACACAAGGCATTATTGAGACAGTTCAAGCCAGAATTACTAGTAAGCAAGACAGGTTACTGAAAGTATAAAAGCCCAGATCCCATGTTGATTACATAGTCCTCTCTGTTCTGATCATGTTGTTACTGTTGCTAGACTCAGTTATCTGATGGGGCTCCTTCATGTGCAGGTGGGGCTCCTTCATGTTAAGCTTTAGCACGATTTGAGGGAGATGGGACTGTTGTATGTATTCTTAAGCCTCACAGATGGTGTTTACTGTCCTCTTCATCTCTACAGCCTCCACAAGGTGCTCTTCACAGAGCAGCCAGAAACCTACTACAAATGGGACAACTGGCCCCCCGAGAGTGACCGCAAGTGAGTGCGTGCCCTTCCTATGGTGGGTGCAGGTGGGGAGCTGCTCCAGCTGGAGGCAGAGGAATGGGTGTTTTCTGGCCATCCTTATATAGCTCTGTGTTGGAAAGGCTTGGAACTGTGCTCAGATTTTCTTCATCTGTTACACTGCCATAAAACTGGGGGGTGTTGTTCCACTCTCCATCTGTTCCTCTTCCTCCTTCATTCCTGTTCCCTGTGCCAAGCTGTTCTGTATCTTGACACTGTAGTTGTAAGGAGAGCAGCCCCACAGTGTGTGGGTAACTGGGGTAAGGTTAGGGAGCTCAGACTCAAGGAGGCTGAAGCATAGAGGTTCAAGGCACTGCAAGGGACCCTCAGATAATAATTTGTTTCAAATAGTTGCATTTGGAGCTGGAGATCCAGGGAAAGAAGCTGTGATGTATCTTCTGCTCAGATACGTTGTAAGGTCTGTGGAGGGTTCCAGGAGGCTGCTGTGCAAGGTGTGATTGATGCCTGGTGTCTCCTGCAGCTTCTTCCTGCGGCTGTGCTCGGAGGTGCCCATCCTGGAGGACACGCTGATGCGCATCCTGGTGATCGGGCTGTCGCGGGACCTGCCCCTGGGCCCCGCCGATGCCATGGAGCTCGCCGACCACTTGGTGAAGAGGGCTGCAGCTGTGCAAGCAGATGGTGAGGCTGCACAAGCTCCCACCAGCAAGTGCTGGCTTCTGTCTCCACGTCCTCCTATTGCCACCCAGGGCTGAGACAGCTCCTGCCACCTACCAAAGAGCCTTTGCATCACTTAAAGCATATTTTAGTCGTGATGGCTAAACATTTGGCTCAAAGCCAGCAGTTGCTTTCTCACTAGAGGAGCTTCTTATTTTTTCTTACTGTTTCTCTCTGTTACTAATTTTGTATCGTGGAGTGTTTGGGAAATTATTGGTTGTGTGGAGAATGAAGGAATGTGAACAACCACCCAGAGTTTTGAGTCAGCGTTTTAAAATTCAATTTAGTCCTTTGTACGTACTGTAAAATGAAATTTGTAGGCTATGCAAAAATGGAAGGATTGGAAGTTAAATTAATTAACCAATTGTGTGCTCTTCTCAAGTCCATTATTGGGACACTTACAGAATAGCAGTTATAAAAGCAATCTTTACTCTAACTCCTTTTATGAATTCATTTAGCATTTGTCTAAATTCCTGCGTTGCTGGTAAATACATCCATTCAGCTGAGCTGTATGTGTTTGTGGCAGAATTGAGGGTGTTGTCAGGGTTTGATTCTAAAGCATCTTACACGCTCTTAGTGCTGACTGGTTAATGGCAAAGAGTGATGTTGAAGTGCTCAGTGCTTATGGAAGGATCTAGACTTTCCTTGCTTTGTTGCTGTTCAGTATGTTTCCAGCCTCTCATATAGGATTTTATATCCTGCACCATTTCATATACTGGAAGACTCAGAATTAGAGTGAACCTGAAAACTTGCAACAAAGTTGAAATGCATTTTTAGTTCCTCCAAGCCCCAGAAGTTCTGAGCAGATTTGTTGCTTACCTGAAGGAGTGTATCCAAGTTCTGAAAAAGTTACAAGTATCATATGGGATGCATTTGGGAAAAAAAGTACCCTTAAGAATTTAAACCAGATTGCTGCTGAAAAGCTCTATATCCTTATATATTGACTTATAGGATTTTTTAAGTGTTGTTGCTCTTTAAATGTTGATTTTTAGTTTTTGTAATATCACAAGAGCAAGCCCACAATAACATAGTTGCTTGAAGTAAAATTTTTTTACATTGTGCTGCTTTTCTTGAAGGACTTTCAGGCAGGTAGACAGGTCAATAACTTGCTCAGTCTTTTCTTCTCCAGATGTTGAGGTCCTGAGGGTAGAAAGAATCCAGCTGATCGATGCAGTCTTAAATCTGTGCACTTATCACCATCCAGAGAATATCCAGCTACCTCCAGGGTAAGACTTATCATATAGATAATCTTGCTGTGATCTAGCTCACTTTCACCTTGTGACTAACATTCCCAGCTCACAGATTTTAAGATGCTTTTCTCTATTAAAATTTGCAATAATAAAATGACAAAGATTAACAGGATCATGTTCAGATGGGTATTTCTCTAGAGCAATCAAGACCCAAGTCGTGGAATGTACTTTGGTCTGCAAACACTGACCTTTCTGCCCTAGAAATCTTCAGCTGAATCCTGCTTTCCCTTCTGAAAGGATTTTTGTGTGTGTGTGTGGGTGTCTCTTTGTTGAGAAAAGAACTGGCATGACTGAATCTAACAGGGCATGATGAAGGAGAAAAGCAGACTTGGGATGAGCTAAGGAACCAAACTTGACCACTTATCTCTCTTGGTGGCTTTTGCAGGTACCAGCCTCCAAATCTAGCTATTTCTACTCTCTACTGGAAAGCCTGGCCTCTTCTGCTAGTAGTGGCTGCATTCAATCCTGAAAATATTGGTGAGTTTGGACATTTCTCAGGATGCCAGTTCTGCTGTAAAAATTGGCCAAGGGGTTTTCTGCAGAAGTCTGGTTGCTTGTGTGCAAGGCCTGTGCTGGATTGGTGAGGTAACTGCACTTAAATAACTGTATCCCCTGTGGGTGAAAAATGTGTGCAGGTGGGATTTGGACCAGCATGTGGCTGGAGTTGCCTTGTTTGTGCTCTTAAGTGTTATGAGCTGTTCTCAAGTGAGCTTGTGTTTCCCCACCTTGCAATGTGTTAGGGTATATATAAAGGCTCTATTTTTTTCCTGTGTTCCTTATTGTTCTTCTGTTCTCTGCTGCAGGTCTGGCTGCATGGGAGGAGTACCCCTCTCTAAAGATGCTCATGGAAATGGTCATGACCAAGTTAGTATGGTTAAATCCCTATGTATGTCAAACAGACCACTGAAAACACACATTTCTGAATTAAGTTTGTGCCATGCAACTCCTTCCTTTCCAGTGGGACTTGTGTAAAATAAACTGGCATCAACACTGCAGTTGGAGTGGGAAAAGTGCTTTCCCTTGACAAGAATATTATAAGCAAGGGAGTAAAGCTGAGAAAAGGGATGGGGGGATGACTGCTGTGCCTTGCTGAGAAGGTCTCAGTCTCCTGGCTCCACTGAGAAGCTACTTGGTTTTTTCTATGTTGTCTATCAGAGCTGAGGTTCTGTGTTCTTTGTGACTGTTCATGAATTTTGAATAGAACAAGATAACCATTTCTTTTTTAAAACTTTTTTTCTCAGTAATTATTCCTATCCTCAATGTACCTTGACGGATGAGGAGACACGCACAGAGATGATTAATCGTGAACTTCAAATCTCCCAGAGAGAAAAACAGGAGATTCTTGCATTTGAGGGTCATCTGGCAGCTGCATCCACAAAACAAACAATTACAGAAAGCAGCAGCCTCTTGCTGTCCCAGCTGACAAGTCTGGACCCTCAGTAAGTAGCCTTCTGCATTCTAGTACCATTATGAAATCCTAGTTAACAGCACTAGCAGGAAACCCTGCTCCCCCACAGGGTGCTTGATGTGGGGAAGAAGAACCCTGTGGTGTGGTAGCCCATGGGATCACATAGTCACAGAATGGTTTTGGTTGGAAGATCATCTGGTTCCAACCTTCCTGCCACCTTCCTCTAAACCCCTTATGCACTACAGAACTGACTGATCCTCCTCACATCACAGTGGGGATCTATCAGCCTGGAACTTGCTGTTTCTGTGGCAGGGGCCCCCCTCGCAGACCTCCACCACATGTCCTGGAGCAGGTGAAAAGCCTGAACCAGTCTCTTCGCTTGGGCCACCTTCTGTGTCGCAGTCGCCATCCTGACTTTCTGCTCAACATCATCCAGAGACAGGTGGGCTGTGGTGGGACTGGATCCTTTGCCTCTGAAACTTGAACAGAGTGAGGGGCAAAAGGAAGCTGAGTGAGATTTAGGGGAAGGTGGTTTGCTGCTCAGGAATTAAATGATCAGTGTCCTTCTATGATCTATGTTCTATGATTTATGTTCTATCTGATCTATGCTCTATGTTCTGCTGACCTTGTTACTCTCATCCTTCCCAGGCCTCATCACAGTCAATGCCATGGCTGGCAGACCTGGTTCAGTCCAGTGAGGGCTCCTTGGATGTCCTGCCTGTGCAGTGTCTTTGTGAATTCCTGCTTCATGATGCTGCTGATGAGTCGACCTCAGGTGAAGAAGAAGAGGAGGGTGAGAGTAAGGACCAGCGTGCCAAGAAACGCCAGGTGAGCATTCTTTTGGGGATCCCTTCTGTTACCTACTTTCTGTGCATCCCAGATTTGATTTCACTGAACAGACCAACTTATCACTCCACAGAGACAACAGAAACAAAGGCAGTTGCTTGGACGTTTGCAAGACTTGCTGTTGGGACCCAAAGCAGATGAGCAGACAACCTGTGAGGTGCTTGACTACTTCCTGCGGCGCCTGAGCTCCTCCCAGGTGGCTTCCAGGGTCCTGGCCATGAAGGTGAGCAGAATGGAAATCATCTTGACTAGGGTCTGTCTGAAGCCCAGGGCAGAGCCCTAGGTTAGCTTGAGTCCAGAGCCAGCACAGTGAAACTGTTCCATGTCATCCTCCTCCAGTGACTTGTCTCAATCTCCAAACCCCATCAAATACACTTCTGCTCCCTGCTGCTCAGAAGTTATTGTTCAACAGCTAAGTTGTACTGAAGATAGAGCTGGATTTTACTGTGTTTCCTGTGGAGTTCAGGTGTAGGCTCAGGAGATTGTGTGCCATGTGGAGTAATTGGCAGAGGCCGTTGTTTCTGAGTGAGTGCCTGGTGCTCTGGAGCATAGACAAGGCAAAAAGAATTGCAGGAAGCCTCACAAAGATCATGCTCAGACTGAAACTTCAAGCAGGTTATCTGTCAAGAAAACACATGATATGAGATGAAACCTGTTGTGTGTGCTGCATTTGGATTGTTCTGTGGTGTTTGAAGCATGTTTCTGTTACATTCACCAGAATGAACCTAGCAGTCCAGCTGTGGCTTCAAATGCAGCAGCTGTATGTGTGTGACCTTGCAGGGCCTGTCCTTGGTGCTGTCGGAAGGAGGGATGCGTGATGGGGAGGAGAAGGATCACCCCATGGAAGAAGATTCTGGTGATTCTGAGCTGCTGCAGGGATATCAGTGGCTGCTGAGAGACCTCCCAAGGCTGCCACTGTTTGACAGTGTGAGAGCCACGACAGCTCTGGCCTTGCAGCAGGTGGGTGCAAGCAGCTGAAGGGAGGAGTGTCAGGCTTGTTCTTTTGCTGCTAGTGCTGAAACAGATCTAAACAAACTGGATCTGGCTGTGATATTGGCATGTTTGTGTGATTGCACAAGAATTTTGCTTATGCTGGTGCTTGTTTTCATTAAATCCTGATTTCTAATGAAAAGAATTCTCATTCCAGGCCATCCACATGGAGACAGATCCCCAGACCATCAGTGCTTACCTGGTGTACCTCTCCCAGCATGCCCCAGTGGAGGAGCAGGGACAGCACAATGACCTTGCTCTGGTGAGAGGAGGGATTGTGTAGGGGACACATGGCATGTTCCAGGAGAGTGGTAGGCATGGGACTTGCTGTACCACCAGGATGAGTTTTGGGGAGTGTGTTACTCCGATAACTGCATGTTTGTGTCTGTGCATGGGTTGAAAGGCAAACCTGTGTCTTTGGTTTATATAATGAAATGGTAATCAGAGCAATAACCTCTGGTGCAGCAGCCCATCAGCTGGAATGGGGGATGCAAGAGTGGGTAGTGTTTTGATGGCAATCCCACCACCTGGCAGTGTTTCATAAATAAGCAGGTGCTAAATCTGCAGTCATATGTGTTTGGGGAGAGAATGGGAAGTCAGGAACTTCAGTGGTGGGATATGTACTCCCCTATAACCAAAACTAGATTTCTGGGTTGATTTGTTTGTATGAGTTTTTTAATTTTTAGAAAAGCTTTTGGTGATTTTTTTCAATAATGATTTTTTTTCTTTTTTTTCTCCCTGGGTGCTTTTTTATTGCTTTTAAGACTCATGTGGTGATATTGCCTCTGTTTGGATACACAGAGGAGATTGAATGATAAGTGTCAGGAGATTTTTTTCTTTGGAATAAAGCTATGTAAAGGCTTATTTTGTAATGGGGTGCATCAGAATCCATCTGTGCTCCACTCAGGCACTCTAAGATGCATGCAAAGCACCAGCCTTTTCCCTCCTGTGTCAGTTCCTGACTCCACAAGGTGATCTCCAGAGCGGTGTGTATGGGGCTGATGATGGGAACTGGAGAGCATGATGCAGTGAAACAGTGGGGCCTGGCTGTGCTTTGCAGTCAGCACCTCCTGGATGTTTTGTCCCTGCAGGATGTTGCCCGACTGATCGTGGAGCGCTCCACCATCATGTCCCACCTGTTCTCCAAGCTGTCCTACAGTGCTGAGTCAGATGCAGTGCTCGTGGCTCTGCTCTCCATCTTCTCGCGCTACATCAAGCGCATGCGGCAGAGCAAGGAGGGCGAGGAGGTGTACAGCTGGGTGAGTGCCTCCTGCCCTGCCCCACAGCTCACAGGCACTGGCAGCTTAGCAGGAGCCCTTAATGGGTTACTCAATTTGAATAAACCAAGTCCAGCTCAAGAATTCCCTGATCTGAAAATAATTGGATTGTGACATAGTATCAGAGCCAAACCTGTGTGTTTGTAAAATGCCTTTTTAACTTTACCCCAAGTATCTTTTGGCCGCTGTTGGAGATGTTGGGAACTATGGTCTGACTAAATTTGTCCATTCTCATGTTCTCCTTTCTCTCCCCAATTTGCTCATCCTGTCTTATCCTGCTTTTTTCCAGTCAGAGTCCCAGGATCAGGTGTTCCTTCGTTGGACTAGTGGGGAAACAGCCACCATGCATATCCTTGTGGTCCATGCCATGGTTATTCTCCTGACATTGGGGCCACCTCAAGGTCAGTGAAGTATGCTCAGATATTTTTGGGGGGTAATGATCAATACAGAATGGCTTTTCTCTATTTGCTGTCTCCTAACAGGTCAGACTGGTGTTAACCCTATTCACAGGCTTGACCCTTGCAGTACATGTTTGTAGCTGTAAGATTTATCAGAATATTGCTGCAAAGAGTGAAGGATTTGCAGGCTGATTTATTTTTCTTTTTGCTTTCTGCAGACAGCAGGAAATGCCAAAACAATGGTGTGTTCTGGTATATTGACAGAGAGGGGCAGGGCGTTCTAGCTGCTTGTGAACATGAGAAATAATTTTTTATCCACTCTTAAGCAGGGGATGGTGATTTTTACACCTTACTGGATATATGGTTCCCTGAGAAAAAGCCCCTCCCTACTGCTTTTCTGGTGGACACCTCCGAGGAGGCCCTGCTGCTCCCCGACTGGCTGAAGCTGCGCATGATCCGCTCCGAGGTCCCGCGCCTCGTGGATGCAGGTGAGCCTGGGCCAGGTCTGTTGGTGTTTCAAACCCTGCTGAAAGGAAAGGGAGAGGCCTCCTTGCTCAAGTGTGCCCAGCCATCCTGTTTGGATGCCTTTGGATGTACCCATGTTACTTTTAAAGTAGGAGAGTGAGTCTGAATGGATATTCCCCTTTCTGTGTATTTTAAAGGAATGGGAGGCTCTGAATTGAGGTCCTATCTCTTTTACAACAATTCAATTCAAGCTATGCAATCACCAGACAATAGGCACAGCGCTGTGGAAAGCTGTGCCTAAAGGATGTAAGTTAAACCTCTGGTTATTCTGGTCCTTGTACCACTCATCAGTGCTCTCTTTCTTCTTGGTATTCAGAGCTTTCATCCCATTTTACTAATTAAATGACAGCTGTCTATAGCCAGTGATTGAATTATTCAATAATTCCTGCCTGCAGCCGTCAAGAGATAGGGTGGAAGTTATTTTTTAATACAAATGATTGCATTACTGAAGTTCTAATAAAATTAAACAGAAGATCAGATTAGCCAGTGAGTGAATTAACTGGAAGATGCAATAAGGCAGCAATGATTTGCAGAGGAAAGAAAATATAGTAGGCAGCTGTCAGACTTCTGGCTTTAGGCTCTCTGCAGCTCTGTCATTAATGTGTCACTCTTGGTCCAGACAAAAGCATAAAGATCAGGTAATAAAGATGGCCTTCCATGGACAGTTCAGAGGTCTGAGGAATCAGTGTTTGTCTCTTGCAGCCCTGCAGGACCTGGAGCCACAGCAGCTGCTTCTCTTTGTTCAGTCTTTTGGAATCCCAGTTTCCAGCATGAGCAAACTTCTGCAGTACCTGGATCAGGCAGTATCTCATGATCCACAGACGCTGGAGCAGAACATCATGGACAAAAGTAAGAGCTGCAGATGAGGCTGACTAGGCATTTAACATTTTCTTGAACTGTTTCCATGAGTATCTCCTGTGACTTCCTTGGAAAAATCCAAGCTAGTTCAGCAAACTTTGTGCACAGGCTGCTTTGGCAGCTTGTTGTCACTGTAGACACCTGGGTGGCCCTTGGCTGTATTTCCCAAAATAGAGGAGGATTTTTTTGGATTGGAATGTACAGAGTCAAAAAGTACTTTGGAGGTTACTTTGTAAAAGAAACAAAGCTTTCAAGGCATCATGTTTACAAAGTCTGTGGGAACAGCAGATTCTCTTGTCTGTGAGGGCTGTACAAACAGCCAATTCTGTCCTGTTTTAATGAAGAAGGCAAGATGATGATGTGTTCTTATTTCCTCCTTTTTTCAGACTACATGGCTCATCTTGTGGAGGTTCAACATGAGAGAGGAGCAACAGGAGGCCAGACTTTCCATTCCCTGCTTACTGCCTCCTTACCAGCCCGCCGAGGTACTGCCCAGGATAGCCTAAATATCAAAGTCATCTTCCAAACTTCCCTCCTTTGTTGCTGTTGAGAGGAACAGGCAGAGATGTCTTAAAAAGCAGGCATGTTGTAATAAACCAGCAAGCTACAGTTAGACACAAGTGCTTTGCTAGAGTTTTTTTGCTTCTGGCAAAGAGAGACATTCCAGTATTTTTGGAGTTTATTACAGTGAGTTTTTCTGAGTCATATGGAAAAGTAGGTCTTGCTTGGAATTAAGTGAAAAGCTGCTGAATTTCTCAGTAGTTAGAGACCGTGAAGCTGAAGGTGATCTGGTGTTGGGGCTCCAGATGCTATCTACCATAACAGCACTTCCTTTTTTTCCTTTTATTCCTCTTGCAGACAGCGCTGAGGCTGCAAGGTCAAAATCTAGTCCTGAAAACTCCCAAAGTCAGAGTCGGATCCGGGCCTTGAGCCAGGTCCATGTGCTGGGCCCAGAAGATGATCTGGCAGGCATCTTGCTGCAGGTACTGTCATAACCTCCAGCTGAGTAGCTACTTCCCTGCAGCAGCTTCACAAAATCCATTTCTCTTATACCTGCATCTTGTGACTACTTATCCTGCAGTGTTTGCAGGCAATAAATATGGAAACCCTGATGCAATGAGGCTGTGCCATTACAGCCTGGTGGAGTTGGTACTGGCAGGAATTTTCTCTTGTCGTTGGAACGTGATGTGGCTTTTGATCATGCCTGGTATTGTCAGTACCTACTAGCATGTTGCTGTCTCTGCACCTTGTTTGTTCTGTGCATAGTGCCTTTCCTCTCAGCAGTGGATGCAGGATTTGTGAAATGCTCACAGGGCCCTGGCAGCAAAGCTGTGTGCAAACAGCATTTGTACTCTGGCTTGTCTGCTTACAGAGCTTCCCTCCCTCCATTGACTCCAGAAGGAGCCTACAGAGAATTAATTGGCCAAGTCAGTTGTTGGTGTTTGGGTAGTAGGATTCCCCTGCAGTGTCAGTGTGGATAATCGTGTTGGGGTTGCAGAGATGCTGCTTATGTTCGTGTGCCAGGCACTAGAATATAGAAAAAGCTGTAGCAGAAGGTTCCCATTAGCCTACAATCAGTATAACTGTACAAGGTAAATCACTCCTCAGCCTCGGGGTGTTCATGGTACAGCAATCCTTTCATTGTCTGTCATAAATGTACTCCCTGTTGTATCTCCCCAGCTTTTCCCACTGACCCCGGACCCGCGGTGGCAGAACTCCAGCCTGCGGCCGCTGGCCCTGGCGCTGCAGCAGTCACTGGGGCAGGAGCTGGCCCACATCCGCCAAGGGGCTGTGCCAGAGAGTGGGGTCACAGCCAGTGGGGTCACAAGCAGTGGAGTCACAGCCAGTGGGGTCACGGCCAGCGGGGTCACAGGGCGGCTGCTGCAGGCCGTGGCTGCGCTGCTCAACTCCGCGCACGGCGGCGCCCTGGTCATGGCCATGCACCGCCACCACTTCATCTCCTGCCCGCTCATGCGCCAGCTCTACCAGTACCACGTGAGTGCCTTGGGAGCAGTTCATACAGAGGGGTGAGGGAGAAACAGAGAATCTGTTTGGGAGCATTTCATACAGAGGGGTGAGGGAGAAACAGAGAATCTGTTTGGGAGCATTTCATACAGAGGGGTGAGGGAGAAACAGGAAATCTGTTTAGGAGCATTTCATAAAGAGTGGTGAGGGAGAAATGGGAAATCTGCAGGGCATCTGCTCTGCTGTGTGCACACTTTGTAATGCTCAGCTCAGGTTGCCTGGCCATGGACAGCTGGATGCAGGCTGGTGGGACTAGGCTGGCACTGCTGAGATTACCTGCAGAGTTAGTGTACCTTACCTAGCCTGGTAACTGGTTTTTGGATTTATAGCTGTAGGTCTCTGCTGGCTTTGGGATCTGTAGTATTCTGTAGCATTTGTCGTGTCTTGCAAGCCAGGGCATTTGCAGACCATTTGAGAGCAGAAGTCTAATTCATAGAGTCATAAAATGGTTTGGGTTGGAAGGGACCTTAAAGATCAAGGCTCCAATTCCCCTGCCTTGGGCAGGGGCACCTTTCACTAGACCAGGTTGCTCCAAGCCCATCCTACCTGGCTTTGAACACTTTCAGGGATGGGGAGTCCAGAACCTCTGGGCAACCTCTGCCAGTGCCTCACCACCCTAACTGTAAAGAATTTCTTCCCAGCGCGCCGTGCCACAGGACACTGCCTTCTCCTCGCTCTTCTTTAAAGTGCTCATGCAGATGCTACAGTGGCTGGAGAACCCTGCCGTGGAAGATGGTCCCCTGCGAGCTCAGCTGAAGGCCTTTGCTGTGCAATACTCCTCAAGGCACAGGATCAGTGATGGTACTGGCACTGGGCAGCTTATGGGGCTCAGAGGGGGCAAAGTGGGGCAAGAAAGAGACAAAACTGCACCTGGAGCAGGAAGTGTCACGGGCAGCCTTTTAGATAGGTGTCATAAGGAGTTACAAAAGTAGCACATTGTGCTGCAGAAGCTCTTTGAGGCTGTGAACCAAGTGCCTTAGCTCTGGGGGCTTGCAGTAGACACCTGGTAGCATCTCACCAAGCACAGCAGATCTCTCTAGGAAAACTTAAAATTTCTCAGGCCAGGAATTATGTGTGAGCTATAGTTTTGGTAGATGAGCATGCAGGAATGCCTCTGGAGCAAGGTCACATCATGACTTACAGAGTTGTTTATCATCTGCCATCCCTTGGGAGCAGGAGTCTAACCAAGAGCTTGGCCATGGAAGTGGGTTTGTGGTTACAGAGCTTCTTCCTAGCCACATGTCCCAGCATGCAGGAGAGCTGTCAAGGGTTGTGGTGGCCATAAATGGCAGTAGAATGTGTATTTATATGTTTGAGTAGTCGTGCCCTGGAGCCACATGGGGAATCTGGAGAAGGGAAGTCTGATGTGGGGGCTGGCTTGTCCCTGTGATGCCAGTGCTGTGATTTTGTTACAGTTAGAGGTGGCTTCCTGCACCTCACAGAAGCTCTTTCTTTCCGTCGTGACCCGGACTTGATCAGCTCCACGGTCTGTGCCATCATTGCAACCCTGAAATCAGGAGAGAAGTGTAATGTGGAGCCAGAGCTCATCAGCAAAGGTATGGATGTCCCTTCTGCTCTCCTTCTTTGTATCATCAGCTTGAACTTCCAGCCCAGCAAGGCAGTGCCTAGTGTGCAGGCTGTGGGAATCTGCCTTCTCCTGGATCAGAAAATGTGAACTGATCTAAGCTTGACCCTGTCCTGTATCACCTCCTTTCCCCCACTGTATGTGGCTTTATAAACTGTGATCTGGGGCTCAGATTAAGTCTCTGAGCAAACTGTTGGTTTCCACTAGCAAAAAGAAATGGAAGCCTACTATCCCAAATAAAAATGGCTTCCCTCTTCCCCACTGAGCCTGGCTATCAGGAATAATACTTGCAAGATTCCATACCTTTCACCACATCCTGGAGTTAATGAGTGGCATCTTTCTCCCTCTGCTAGTCCTTCAAGGTCTGATTGAAACCCACTCTCCATACCTGGAGGAGCTCCTGACTGTCCTCTTCTCAGCTACTGTTGAGACCAGGTGTCCTGCCATGAAACCAATTGCTGTGGTGTGCTCCTTGTTGCTCCAGGACAAGGAAGAAACCCCAGTAAAGAAGGAGGTGGAGAGCTGCAGGTGAGCCAAGGCAATGATGGGAATTCACAGGTAGGTCTGGCTGCATGGTATCACCAGTGACACTGGCCTTGCTTTGCCCACAGTGCTGAATCAGCTTGGCCAGGGCCTGCCTCTGGCCTTCTCAATGACTGGCTGGAGATGTTGGACCCAGAGGTCATCAGCAGCTGCCCTGATCTACAGCAGAAGCTGCTGTTCTCCTGGAACAAAGTAAGAGTTGCTGGGCAGAAGGATTGCTGTGCTGGAACAACTTTCTGGGGTACTGACCTGCACCTGGAAACAGGGCAAGGGCTGTTTTTATGTTCTGCCACAGGTTACTGTAGGAGTTCCAGAGCTGTACAGGCTGACTAGGGGGACAGTTGTGTGCAAGGCTCACATTTGTCAGTGCAGGGCTTATGTTTCCTCTTATCTTTATATTTCCTCAGTTATGTTCTTTTAAGGACTTCAAAGTGCTTTGCAGACACAGCACAGTCTCATAACAACCCAGCCAGCTGTGTTTTCATTGGTATTTTTGCAGACAGATCAATGGCTTGCCCAAAGTGCCATGCCAAAGTTAAGGCTGAAACTGAATTTCACATCTGATGCCTTGTTCTCTCAGAAAGTGTTGCCCTAAATCCTCATGCTGTCTGTGCTGTCTGCCCTCCTGGGTTGTTACCCTTCTGCAATACACATGGCATGTCCTGCAGCCACCTTGCTACCAGGACCTGTTCATTA
Organism: Agelaius tricolor; assembly: GCF_023055355.1. Taxonomy (NCBI): domain Eukaryota; kingdom Metazoa; phylum Chordata; class Aves; order Passeriformes; family Icteridae; genus Agelaius; species Agelaius tricolor. The sequence continues at coordinate 5,191,535 of NW_027269279.1, forward strand.
CATCTCTTCCTCTCTTGGTGCTTCCAGGCAGGGTCCCAGGTGCCCTCCTTCCGCCCATACCTCCTGGCTCTCCTGACTCACCAGTCCAGCTGGACCACACTGCACCAGTGCATCAGGCTTCTGCTTGGCAGGAACAGGGAGCAGAGGTGAGCCTTGTTTGGCCCAGCCAAGGGATTGAGTTGGGCAACTCTGTCTGTCTGAGGGAGAACAAGACCTGCCATGTTCGTGATGTGTCTGCCAGGAGATGTAAGTCAGCCAGAAATAGACTTTGTGAGAAGGATGCAGATTTCAGTCCTGCTGATTTGTGTACCTTGATGTAAATATTACCTACTGTTTGGTGGAAGCAGCACATAAAGATTTGGCTGTGTTCTAAACAGGAAGTGCTAATTGTGGGTAATCCATCTTGCATTGCCCTTGTTGGTAGCCTTTATGAACACAGGGTTTGCAGGATGGCTTGGATAGCAAACTGAGGGCTGTCTCTGTACCTGGGCAGGCTCTGATGGATTTTTTGGTTGTACTAAACTCCATTTCCAGTCTTTTTTCTAACCCTTTCATGGCATTAGCCTCCCAGTTTTGATCTCTGCAGCAGCCCTAGCTCTGAGCTTCTGTACACAGCTTTCAAATACTGAAGTTCCAGTGTAGTGGTATTGTTACAGTTATGGACCAGGAAATGCTAAAACCTAATAACAGCAATACTTCTAAAACTGGTAGCATTTCAGTTTATTATTTTATTCTTAATTTGCTCAAAATTAAATTACTTTCTCAGTTCAAAGTAACTGCTGTGATAGGGACAGTAAGGTCATTGGTCTGATTGTACCAACTATTTGGTGGTGACCAGCTCCTGACCTTGGTGTAAGGCTCCATGTAGCCCCCACACTTGCTGAATGCCATTTGTTCTGTTCTGTACCCTGTGCTGTGCTTATTGCAGCAACTATTTAGTCACAATCTGGGAACAGAACCAACCCCCTTCTTGGGACTTAATAGGTCCTATTTTTACATTTGCAGATGTTTCTTTCTTCACAGTACTCATCATGTTTAGTGATGCTTCCATGTGTTTGTGTGCTGCCCGAGGGTTGTGTTGACTCTAATTGCAAATCTGTCTTCTTTTGTCTTCTGGCAGATTTGACCCAACTGCATCCTTGGATTTCTTGTGGGCCTGTATTCACATTCCTCGGATCTGGCAGGGAAGGGACCAGAGAACTCCTCAGGTATTGGTTCAGTTCTTCCAAGATTCCTATCTGGATGGAGTGAGAGGCAATGTTTTCACAGTGCCTGATTTTTCCATGGCCAAGAGGTGGCTGGAGTGATTCAGGTGCAGTGTGCCAAGTTTGCTGCCTGTACCTCAGCTGATTACTTAGCTGTTCCATATTACAGTGGCAGTTTAGAGTCCAGAAAGCTGATAGGAACACATAAAGTTTGCCCACTTGGCACTTCCCCTGCAGTAGTTGCCACAATATCTGGTAAAGGCACAAGAGAGTGGCAAGCAAGCTAAAACTCAGCATGGGATAATTGCCATTTTACAAAGAAAAGGAAGCTGTGTCTCTTCTCCACAGAACTGGTGACTGAATTATGCTTTCTGACCCATCACACATGCTGACATGGAAGTAAATGAAGAAGTAGAGGAGGGCTAAAGAGATTTTATTTGGGGTTGTGATTCTTTCAGAGCTCTAGATATGGAGCCATTCTTAAGTGTGGTTTTAAGGTTCCATTCCAGTCGGGGAAGGTGTGACTAGAAGGAGCTAAGGATCTTGGGATTTGGTGTGGAATAATTTGGGGTGTTCTCTTGCCCTTCCAGAAGCGCCGTGAGGAATTTGTGCTCCACCTGAAGGCATCAGAACTGATCAGCATGGTGGAGCTCATCCTGGCTGAAGCAGAGACCAGACACCAGAACACTGATGAAGCCTCCTGCACACTCATCCAGTCTCGACTGCCATTGCTGCTCAGTTGTTCTCATGGAGACCTTGAGAACATCAAAAAAGTAACAGAATATTTGACCAACTGCATCCAGCAGTGGGGAAGCAGGTGAGGGTGCAAATGAGGAGCATTGTCTGCTGGAATTGTAGTTCTTGGGCACAAGCAGGTAATGCTGTGACTTGCCAGTATGTCTTCATTAAGAATATCATGTTCCAGAGCCTGTATGAAAGTGCACACTATCCTCCCAAGGTCTGAGGAAATAACAAGTGGTTTTAAGTGGTACTCAGCCCAGGAAGCTGACTTCAAAAGTGAAATTTAAGGGCCTTCTTGCTTTTAGGACTTCAGAATGAAATTCTTGACATGCTTGAGGTTTTTTCTTTTGTTCTTTAAGGCAGTGGTTATTTTTGATTACTAGTTCCTAACGTGGGATTTCTTGTCTACTCATCCCTTGAGTCACTGCTTGTAATACATCCTGCTTCTGACTTGCTTTGAAAGCTGAATGGAGACCAAATTATTTCCTAACAGCTATTTTAAGACTGTGGAAAGAACAGGAAGATGATGTTTTTGTGGCAGTGAAAGGAACTGACCTAATTCCAACCTTGCTTATGGTGATATTAGGAAAGATTCTGAGTGACTGTTTCTTCCTACTGCCTCCCAATAGAGACTATGCCAGAGATCTCCAGGGGTTTCAGGTGTGTAGAGAACGTGCTGGTTAGTCTGAATGGTTGTGGTTCTGGCTTATTTTCCAATTGGGATGGGGCTGACTGTGAGTACCACATGCAGGAACTCTGCACTGGAGATGTAAGCAGAGCTTTCTTCTCCTTTGAATTGCAGTTTTCTAACTCCAAATGGCCTCCTGGTGGATCCCCATAGACTGTGCATGGATCTGTGTAGAAAGTGAATTATTTGAGCTGTTCAAAAGAAGCAAAGACTTAAAAAACACTGGTTGAGATTCTTGATGTCTTTGTTTTCACATGCTCTGTTTACCACATGCAGGAAGGGTGTTACTAATGTGATGGGTCTGGGGTGTTTGCTGGTTGATCTAATGTAGTGCCCAGTGGCTGACCTCTCCCCTTTTCCTTTAGCTCTGTGGGGAAATGCTGCCAGGACCTTCTGCTGCAGATATACCTGCAACTACCTGAGCTCCTGGTCCCTATGCCTGAGATGCTTCTTACCAGTGAAGGAGCCAGAGACAGCAGCACTTGCAAGGTAAAGTTAGAGGCATAGGAAGGCCCCTTTTCCGTTGTGTATGCACAGTGGATGCTACCTTGATGCCCAGTTTAGAAGCTGAGAGCTGGCAAAAGCTTCCTGGGTGACTTTGGTTTCTTTATTTTGATTTTCTGTTACCCCATTCCTGCCTGCACTCTCCAGAGAAGAGAGTTCTGGTGTGGTTTGTTTTGCAGTGTCCTTCTATAAAATAGTATAAGCTCCACAAGCTTCTGTGTGCCAAAGGCTTCTGTAAGGCACAAGTGTGCAGGCATCTGATCCTGCTTTGATGTCTGTAGGGACTGTGGACTTCAGATCCCATGCCAGCTGGAACACTGCATCTGCTCACAGATTCTACCTGAAAATAATTTCTGTTAACCCCCCTGTGTAGCTGGAAAGGAATTGGGAAACACTGCTGGAGAGCCAGGGGCTGGTTTGTACATTAAACTTCTTAACAGTTTGCTCATTATTTTTCTTGCAGCTTGATGCCCTGGTTCACAGATTCATTAACCTCCTCGCAGACACCAGTGACTCCAAGTCATCCGAAAGCCGCGTGTGGGATGCCAATATGGCCTGCAGGAAGCTGGCTGTGGCTCATCCCATCCTCCTCCTTAGGTACTTCCCTCTCCCTGTGTGTCTCTGGGGCTTATTGAAAAGCATCCACCCTTGTCCTAGAAAGGGAACAAACTGGCAGCAGTCACAATGTTGGTGAGAGAATTCACCTTCATGTACAGAAGTCAGGAGAAAAGGCAGCAAAGTGACACCTTTTACAATGAGGCAACACCTTGTGTCTGTCAGGAAATAATCTTGGAATTGGAGACTAGGGAGCAGAGTATGGGTGGGAAATGGGGCATGCTGAGTCTATCTATACAGGGATCAAGACAAGAACTCTGGGAGAGGATAAGGGATTTTGCCTTCCAGGAACTGAGGTAACATGTACCTTTGAAAGATCTAGGCCTAGATTTTCTCGTTTGGTGTTTCAGGCACTTGCCAATGATTGCAGCACTGCTGCACGGCCGCGTTCACCTCAATTTCCAGGAATTCAGGCAGCAGAACCACTTGACCTTCTTCATCCATGTCCTGGGGATCCTGGAGCTGCTCCAGCCGCAGGTGTTCCAGAACGAGCACCAGGCGGCACTCTGGGACTGTCTCCTGTCCTTCATCCGTCTGCTGCTGGTAGGAAAATCCCTGCTTCCCTCCCTCTGCCGGCTGCTGGCCACTAGATGGGGAAGCTCCTGTAACACAGGGCCAACCTTGGTGCTTCTTATTTGAAGGGAAAGCCTTCCTGAATGCTTAAGAACAAAAAAATGCATTAAGTATTTTGGAGAGCTTGAAGAGGAGGCAGCAGATCAAGAAACTGCTCCCTGGTACCCAGAGGTGTAGGATGGGGCAGTGCATTGCTGCTATGTTTTGGTTAACTCTCACCTTTTTGATTCTTTCCCAGAACTACAGAAAATCCTCCCGGCACCTGGCTGCCTTCATCAGCAAGTTTGTGCAGTTTATCCACAAGTACATCACGTGCAATGCCCAGGCAGCTGTCTCCTTCTTGCAGAAGCACTCGGATCCACTCCAGTAAGCTTCCTTATGCCTCTTAGCCCATGCACAGTCAGATTGCCAGGAGCTAATCAGACAGAAGACAGCAAGAGGATGTGACAGAGTAGCTGCTAATATGGCACTTTTTTACCCTTGGCTCCTTTAAGTCACCACTGAAATGAGCAGCATATCTCTTCTTTATAGGTGAAAACTGAGCCCAACGAAGTCACATAATGACTTTAACTCACATAATGGCCTAAATGTTATATTGAGGTATTATAGTGCCCTGCAACCTTTCATAGAGGCAGCTGGAGAATCTTTCCCCAGAGCAGTGGCAGCAGGGTCCCACCTACAGCTATGTGGGGGAAATGCATTTGAGTTGCAGTTATGAAGAAAAGAAAAAATCTTGTTTCTGCTTCTGAGAAGCTCTTTGTTCCAGTGTGCATATCTGTCCTCATGCCCTTATTGCTATTGAAAGCCAAACACACCACTTCTTTTTCCCAGTGACCTGTCATCAGACAACAGTGACCTAGCAATGCTGAAGTCCCTCCTGGCTGGGCTGAGTCTGCCTAGTAAGAGTGGCATCTTGGACAGGGGCTCTGATGAAGAGAAGGATGGTGAGTCTGGGTGGGAGAAGAGTTATTCCAGCTGGTGAATCTGCACTCTGTTTTGGAGAATAGGTGTTTTTGTGGGGTGTGTACTGTGATTGTTCTTGTAGCAGCTCAGTGTGTTTAGAGTGGAGAATGGCACTTGTATGCTCAGCAGTTGGGAACCAGTATTTGGGATGGATTAATTTGTTTTCCTGCCAGTGGTATCACTACTGAAGCAGAACAGCTCTTAACAAGGGTGAGTTTCCTGGTTGTGGATTTTGCCCTTTTAATCCATACTTAAGGATTGACCTGTTGGGGGGACTCTAAGGGTACATCCATTCTTCCACTGTTGACAGCTTGCACAGCTTGCATGGGGAAAATTATTCAGCATTAAAAGAGCTTGCAAAGCTTCCTCCTCAGTGTCAGCTGAGTGGGTTACAGGAGGTGCAGTGAGATTAGAGACAGTGTGAGACAATTGTATCTCAGCATTGCTGGTGGCTCCTGATACACCACTGCACTGCTGGGGAATCCTGGCCAGCCCAGAGGCTGTCAGGAGTGCCCTGCTCTCTCTCTCCCCAGATGAAGCAGCTGCTGGCTCTCTCCCCCTGGTCAGCGTGTCCCTCTTCACTCCCCTCACGCCGGCTGAAATGGCCCCGTACATGAAGAGGCTCTCCAGAGGCCAGACAGTGGAGGGTGAGTGAGGCCCTGCTGTGCAGAGACACAGGGCAAATGCAGACATTTGTCAACCTTGTTACTTATCTGTCAGCAGCAGCCTGGTTTCCTGTTTCAGTCTTGTGTTTGGAAGTCACCAGCAGTTAGGATGTTGTTCCATTTTTGGATTAACTTGTCCATAGCCTCCTGTGATTCTGTGACAGAGGCTTCCTGTGATTCTGTTATCTCTTAGCTCAGCACTACTTCAGTGGCCCTTCTATTTGAGATTGGCCCTTCTGGGCCATTTGATGGCCCCTTTGAGGCTCTTCAAGGATTTTCCAGCATTTTGGGAGATAGCATGAGTAAATCAAGGAATGCTGCAGTTCGAGCCAGGTCTGAAGTGCTGATAGGAATGAAATACCAAACTGATGAGAAGCAGGATTTGCTAGAAATCCCCAAATGGCCTTCATGGAAGAAAACCATGTTAATCTGGCATATGGGAACAATAATCTCCAAAGGTCTTCTGCAATTACAAGCGTCCTGTGTTCATACCTAAGCTGTGACAGTTTTCCTTCCAAGGTAGAATAGGACAAAAATGTCCTGCCTGTACCCTGTTTTTTAAAGAGACACTCTGAAGGTCTTTATTTACAGAAGAAGGTGTTCTGAAACTGAAACCTCTCACCCCTTGGATTCCTTCTCCCTGGGCAGGTTGGGATGTGTTGATCTGGCACATCCCTGGTCTCCTCCTTTCTGAAGAACCGCCTTCATTACACTACCTCTGTGTGCAAGTGGGGAAACTTGATGGCTTGGGAGATTTGTTTTGTGGGAAAAAAGAAAAGATTATTTGCTGGATCAGTGATTTTCAGTCACCTTTCCAACCTGTGTCTTCTCCCAGATATCCTGGAAGTGCTGACAGACATTGATGAGATGTCCAGACGGAGGCCAGAAATTCTTGCCTTTTTTGCTGTGAGTATTGGTGTGTTAAACTGCAACTGGAAGAGATTCTTTTCACCAGCCAGCTTAAGCACTACCCTTCCTCTGCTTTTTGAGTGGTTGTTGCAGCACCATAGGAAAAAAGTGTCCTCAGTTAGCCCTGCTGAGAGCAGACAGTATTTCCCTCCATTGCATACTGCCTCAGCTATCATCTACTGTATGTCAGAGGAAGAATTAAACCTCTGTCCTCTTCCCAGGGCAAGGAGAGAACAGAACAGCTCTGTTGAATAAGCTGGAAACTGGGGAAAACTCAGCTGTCCCACATGAAATAAGATTACAGAAGGGTACTTTTAAAGTATTCAAAACCAGGATAATCTGTCTTACAAAGAGGGATTTCTGGGGTCAGCCAGTACCTGCTGGATTTGTGTTGGGCTGGATTGGTGTGGAGGGGGAGTAATGCCAGTCTGAGGAGTTTGTGCTCCCTGAATGGCCCTGTGATCCACATTTGTCCACCTTTCAGACAAACCTGCAGAAGCTGATGAGTTCATCAGAGGATTCCTGCCGAAACCTGGCCTTCAGCCTGGCTCTGCGCTCCATCCAGAACAGCCCCAGGTGAGCACCACTGCACCTGAGGCTGTGCTGGCTGATCTGGGGCTCCACTGACCCTGTCATGTTTCACTCCCAGCATTGCTGCAGATTTCCTGCCCACCTACCTGTACTGACCCTGTCATGTTTCACTCCCAGCATTGCTGCAGATTTCCTGCCCACCTACCTGTACTGACCCTGTCATGTTTCACCCCCAGCATTGCTGCAGATTTCCTGCCCACCTACATGTACTGCCTGGGCAGCCGAGACTTCGAGGTGGTGCAGACAGCGCTGAGGAACCTGCCTGAGTACACCCTCCTTTGCCAAGGTACCTGGAGATCAGCCCCTTTTGGGCCATGGTTGGCCTCACAAGGGTCAAAGCTGGGGTCCTGTACTCCCTGGGAAGTTGCCATGGATTGCTGTTGCTTAGACCAGGCTGTCAATACCAGCAGTAGCTTTGGGCTGAGCTTCACAAGGGGGAGTTGGCATAGAGACAAGGGGGGCTTCCTTCAAGTAGATTTGCTCCTTTATGGTTTTCTCTGAGTTGTGACCTCTCACATGATCACAAACCCACAGAGCTGTTAGAGGGGGCATTGTGCCAAGTTCTTATGGAAGGAGAGATTTCTCATACAGCTGCAAATGCTCACCCAGTGGTTGTTGGTGGATTGCTCTTGCACGTGGAGCCCTGGGGCCAGTCCTCACTCTGCCTTTCCCTTTCCCTTTCCCAGAACATGCAGCAGTGCTGCTGCACAGGGCCTTCCTGGTGGGCATGTACGGCCAGATTGACACCAGCTCTCAGATCTCAGAGGCCTTGAAGATTCTGCATATGGAGGCCATGATATGAACATGTGGTTCTGGGAGTTCCATTGCCAGAGGAATTAATTTAATGGATTCATCAGCTGCATTACAACCCTGTAAGAAGAGCAGTGTATTGCAACCCATGTGCTGGAGGATCAAAGAGATGATGTGGCAGCCCAGACTGTGCTGGAAAAGAAGAAGGTGCTGACTGAAGATCAGAAAAGGGCAAGGATCAATCTGCCTGGCTGAGATGCCATTATTGTGGGAGAAAAATCTCCTAAACATTGTGCCAAACAGGGACCACTTCCTTCTTGGGGTCTTGGGGCAGTGGCTGTTGGTTTGTTGTTTGGGGTTTTTTGTCTCTCCAAGAAGGCAGAGCTGCTGGGAGAGCAGAAGGGAGTGAGTGATGGCCCTTGCAATTGAAGTGTCTGCACTCTCTGTGCTGGAGAGAACATGCAGATTTGTGCAGGGGGAGACCACTTTGGTTTCTGGGGGTGGGTGGTTTTTTTATTTTATAATTAAAATTCTCTTTGTTTCCATCGTGCCTTTCTCTGCTCTCTTAGGCATAGCTTGACATCCCTCTCACCCTGTTCTTCAGTCTCTTGTTACTCTAGACAAAGCATCTCTGGAAGACCTCCATGGCCAAGGGCTCACAGAGCTGTCTAGGCCTTTTACAGGATATGCAAGAAATGGAACAGATTTGGAAGGGTCAGTGAGGGACTATGGATGAGTTGGGTCAGTACCAGCTGCTGACAGGAAAACTTTTAAGAGGTTCCTTGGAAAACTTTTGTTTAAAAACAAATACAACAGACTTCTTGGTACATCTGCAAACATCCCAGCAGCTGGCCACTGTCACAGTGGGGGCTTTGAACCAGCAGCTGGGTTTCCTCGTTGGGATCTGCCAGTTCCTCCCTGTGACTCTCTTGACCACTGCTCTCTGGTCCTTGCCTCAGATAGGGGTGAGGGTTTATTTGCCAGCTGTCATTTGAGGACAGGAAATCTTCCTTTCCCCTGCTCCAGAGAAATTACTGCTCTGTGTGCTTGTTCTCCAGCCTCACTTATGTCTAATCACCAATTTGTTCTCCTGTCATTTGTCTCTATTCCTCTGGTGCTCCACTTGTTAGTAGAGAAGCACTGTAGTATTCTAATGACAAACATCCTGGAGGAATTTTATCTCCTTGCTGGTGGCAGGGACAGTTGTGACCTCGTAGGTGGCTGGTGGGGAAATATTGGCTGTTCTTGCACATGAGGAATACCACAGCTGAGCACTTTAGCTGCTGTGTCAAAATATGAATGAATGTCCAGCTGGCTTTGCAAAGAAATGGAGAAGAAAAGGGGGAGAACTGAACCTCCCATCAACTCTAAGTAGCCTTGTCTTTAAATAGAGATTAGAGCCATCAGTTATGGATGCAACATGCTCTTTTCCTCAGCAGCATCTGCTTTGCATCCAGAGCCACTACTGTGGCAATTAGCTCCATGTAAATTATGTGGAGGAACAGCTGAAGGAGATCAAGTCAGTGGAATGGGTTTCCTGGGGGGCTCAGTGACAGCAGGATTAATGCCTGTCCAAGGGGAGCCAGCAATCTCACTGGGAACCCTTTCCTTAGTCCCTTATCACACATCATTAAGGCACTGCTCAGTTTGTCAGGGCAGGGAGGTGGTTCTGTTGGTGCTGCTGTGGGCCTAGAGCAGCTGGGAACTTGTGGGACTTCCTGGAAAAGGGCTTTTAAGGCCTTGGAGCCAAGGAGCAAGGAAGATGTCTCAAGACTGTTATTGTGCAAGGACAGTGAGTCAAGCACAATAGTGGTGCTTTGGTAAAGATCCTCTCTGCAGCTGGGGCTTTCCAGAAATTCCACTCTGGGGCTGCAACTGGAAACATTTACAGGCAAAAACCAAACAATGTGGTTGGTCCCAAATTATCCTGTGTCTGTTTTGCAATGCCTGTGGTGAGCAGAGCTGCTCCAGGATGCCTGGGTCAGGAGCAGGGCACACTTGAATGTTGGCAGAACTACTTCAGGACCCCCCAGTCCAGAGCAGACAGGCTTTGCAGAGCTGTGTGGAAAGAGATGTGTCTGGGAAGGTGGAAGGAGCATCTCTTTAGCAGCAGCAGCAGGAATCTCCTTTTGGGAAATCAGGAAATGAAGTCAAATGGAGATGATGTGGGTGGAGTTACTCTGCAGAACCGAGACTTCCCATAGATCTCCCAGTACAAAAATCATCTTATGATTTGTTGATCTCTCCTTTTTGCTGTGTTGAAGGTTCCCACAATGCATTTTATCTGCTGCCATCCTCTCACTGGAGCAAGTGGAGCTAAGCAGGTTGCCTTGGCTTGAAGCACATCATCAAAACCAGATCAGTGCTGAAAACAGGGCTGTTAGAGGGTGCCTGGCTGGGCCCCATCCCTGCTGTTGGGGAAGGCAGCTGTGACAGCTCTCACATGGTTGGTGACAGTGCTGCTGATGCCCTGACACTTGCTGCCTGTAGTCTGTGCTCTGTAATTTCCATCTCTGCCTGGCTGAGCACCTCCTCTCCTCCCATCCTGGCTGAGCTGGCACTGTCACCTTCACAGCTCATCCCAGGCTCCTCCTGGGGCTGGGCCCATCTTCTCTGTCTTCAAGAGCTTGTGCCTTGATCAGAAGAGGAGTGGGGAGGAGGTTTGCAGGGTCTTTCCTGGCCAAGCCCATGGGGCCCCATGACTCACCCGGTGCAAGTCACTGCTCCCATCTGCCTTACAGGCAGCACATCCCAGACTGGTGCAAAATGCTTGTTTAGACACTTTTTTACCATCATCTCCTGTAGTCAAGAGCTCTCTAAAGAGAACTGGGCTGCCAGAGCTGGTGTCTGGGGTTGGGAAATACATTTAACACTGGCTCGTGGGGAGGCTTTTTGTCTTCTCAGATACACTGGGAATGCCTTGCCAGCTGTAGGGGGAGGCATGATGGGGAGGAGAAAACTGGCCAGAGGTTTGTGTCTCATGCTGGGGCTGCACCCAGCTCAGAGCAAGGCTGGCTCTTGTCCAGCATGCAAATGATGGACCTCAACTGCTTGGATGGGCATCTCCAAGCTGGCCATGCCACACACCTGCCTGGCTCTGTGGGGCTGCAATTGTGGCCCCTCACATGTGCCAGTGTCCTGGAGGTTTGTGGCTTTTTGGCACAGCTCTGGGCAAGGTTGTGCATCCCAGGAACTGTGAGGGGTGTCCTGGAGCAGCATGTAAATTTGCTCATGAGCAGGATGTGACTAAGCAGGGAGGTGCCTGCCTGTTCCTGCCCCAGTGGCTGCTGCCTCTGGGACATGCTTGGCATTGGGCAGCTGGACAAGTCCCACCACTGAGCTCAGAGGGAAATCTGCCCAACCTGCCACACCAACAGCAGAAGCACAGGGAGAGGTGTGCAGGTAACAGCCACCAACTGGGATTTCATGCCTAAAGGCTGATGTTGTGCCAGCCATGAGAAATGAGAAAGGGTAAAGAGAAGCCTTACCTTGCAAGGAGCAGCAGGCAAGAAGTGCAAAATGAAAAAGGAGAGGAAAACTCTCCTTCTACCTGGTGTCTGTGAGTGGAGCCTGTTCCCAGGACAGCTCCCTGGGGCTCTGCCATCCACTTCCTCCAGCCAACCTCATCTGTGACCCCCATCAGTGACAAATGCAATCCTGGCCCTGCCTGCCCTCAATTAACTTCCTTCTGGCCATACCATGGTTCAGGACAGTGCAGTTCACACTTAACTCGAGGACTGGTTTGCTAAAAGCTAAAAATGGTAACTACAGGAGTGTCAAAGCCAGCCCCATACCATCCAAGTAGCCTGGCTGCTCTAGGGGTAGCACTTTCCTGAGGTGGACTGTTCTCTATCCTTATATTCAGATAATTTGCCCCTAAAGTAGCAGAATATAGAGCTTGAAATTTCCCATCATTTTAAAATCAGAAGACCTCTATAACAACATATCTGCCTGTCCCGTGTTGCTGGTGGTGTTTTGGTATCAGCCTGTTTGAAGGAACACCATCTCTAACACAAGAAGATACTGACAAAAATGTCAAGACCCCCAGCAACAATTAAAAAATTAATTAAGCTACAGTGGCCCAGTCATTGCTGGGTAATTATTAAGCTGTAAGAATTGCTAATTGTCTTATTAGCATTAAGCAATTATGCAAATAATGGAAAACATACCATAAGAGTAATAAAATTACCTCCCTTTCTCTCTTTTTTTTTTAACCAATAATGATATTCAAAATCTAAAGTGATGCATATGATTTTATTGTGAGTATCTTTGGAGAGGAGTGAGACCTCTAAGGGTGCTCAGCCCTTTTGGGGCATCCCAAAACACATCCACCATGAGTTTTCTTGCAGAGTTTGTAGTGCCCCACATGAGGCCATCCCTGGTTCTGCACCCACCAAGGCACCAGCACAGGGACACAGGGTGGCCAGGACTGGAGAGTCACAATTTTATACTGTCATAGATGTTCTAGGGCAGTCCCTGTTCTCCCCCTAATAAAACACAGAGTGCTTCAGGATTGGTCTGGGTGAAAACAAGGCAATTTGTAGTTTTTCTGGCAATTCAGTGCAGAAGTGGAAAGTTCTGGCCTTTAGAGTTACTCTGTCTCAAGGATTTTATTCCTATTAAGTTTGTAACCTGAGGTAAGAGCTGGCTTCTTCTCCAGGTGAGGTCCCAGCTGGATTTCAGGATTCAGAAATAAGCTGAATGATGAGCAAGTGTTTTTGTGTTCCTTGAAACAGGAACAAGACCTCACCCTCACTACCAGGAAAAGGAAACTTCACTTAGGCCTGGAAAACATGAAGTGATTTTTTGCTTCAGCATGTTCACACTGTTAATCACTAACAAATTTTATTGGTTTTACAGGCTTTAAATTCTGCTTTACTGATAAGACACAGCATTTCAAAGTGCCCAAGCCAGTTCCTGCTCCAGGGTGTGTTCTGCTCCCATGGAGGTGCCTTGATAAACCTGGGGTCACTTCACCCAGTTGCATGATCCAAACAGGTTTTGGTCTGCAAAACACACCTTTGCTTTCGCTTTCTGATAAGAATGGGGATGTTTGCAGCTCCTGGAGGACCAGAGAGAGTGTTCTGCCATGGCAGTGCAAAGACTGGAATCACATTTATCTGTTTCCCCCCCTTGTCAGACAAGGGGAGAGCACCTTATGAAATAAATACCACCCCAACCCTCTTGGAGTGCTCCTTTCAGCTCCCTGGGACTGGTGACCCACCAAGCTGCTGTTAATGCCCTTTTCATTTTTCCTATCACCTGGTGTGTAGGATGCAGGATGTGAGCAATCTCTTATCTTTGTTGCCTGGAAACAACTTTCTGAAATCACCCTCTAGCCTGTCCCTCATTTCACTGCACTGGGGGACAGAAAAGCCAGCAGGACATCTGGCTGGTGGGGAGGAGGGACAAGGGAGAGAGACTTCTTTCTGTTTTGATGTGATATTGTATTTTACCTAGGTGATAGGACACTCTGTTTTCTGATGCTCACTGGTTTTGGTCCTTTGAGATTTTAGGATAACGGGTTTACCATTTGTGAGCTTCTCAGGGGGATGTGTTGCAGAGAGATTTACCAAAGTGCCTTTTCCTGTAACTTCACGTTTTCTCTTTCATCTTCTTGGAAGAATGGAAGAAATGGAAATTCTTGTTCAGACTTGAATTTCAGAATAACTTTTTTTCTGCCACTTTTACAGGTCAAACTAGTCAGACTCTGAGGGGAGGCAGGTATCATGTGGAAGCATTTCTGCGTGAGTAGCTGTGAAATTGTTGGGCTTTCTTTTCCCTGTTTGGGGCCTTCCCATCTCTGTGGAGTCAGCCTGGCTGCCTTCTGGGAAGAGAGAGCTGATGAGGCATGTTACTGACGAGACAAATGCTTTTTCCTTCTTGTTTTAAATCCCTCAATTTCATTCAAGCCATTGGCACGGGGATGTATGAGAGCTCTTGGCTACAACACACACTTCCTATTGTTGGGGGTGAACAGCCCTGCACACAGCCTGAGGCAAAATTATGAAGTAGCTCAATTTGATCAGCTGATTTCTCACAATAGTTAAAAGATGTGATTTTTTTTCTATGATGTTATGCTCTCTTATGAGGGAAAAAATAAAAGCATCACTTGATTCTCAGCTTCATGAGGCCCCACATTTCCTGATACAAGGAATTGGCCCTTCCTCCTCTTGAGTCTTCAAGGTGACAAATGTTGGTTGGGTTTTTTTGGGCTTTAGGGTGGCCTAGTCAGATATTTAAGTTTTTTCTCCACTAATGGTAAAATCCTTTGGTTGCTGCATATGGGAAGCAGGATAAATTTAAGAGGTGATAGCAGAGTAATCCCCACTGGTCATAGTTATAGCAACTGTCAGGAAGCACCAGCATTTCCCTGGTGCAGCCTGGTATCTAAGAAGAGAACTGAAAAGGACCGAGGAAGAGAAAGAAGAGTGTCTATAAGTAGAGAAGAATAAATCAGTCCATGTCTGTGGATTGCTGCTCCAACAAGCTTCCAAATACACTTTGGGAAGGGAGCTAGGGGAGCAGGCACTGTGCTGCAGGACACATTTTGCTCCATGAGCCAGCTGTGCATCACAGGTGGGAAACCTCACCCAGCAGCTCTGGGAAAAGCTCAGTGAGCGGGGGCAAAGTCTGCAAAAAAGGACATGGACCTATAAGGCTCCCTCGAAGGAAAAGATGTAGAAAGGAGAGGTACCTTGCAGAGTAAGGATTTGTCAGCATTATCCCCTGAGGAACATCCTCAGAGAGCAGCAGCTGTGGCTAACAGGCAGCTGCACAGGCAGCTCTGCTCCCTTCCTGCCCTTTCCTGTGTTACTTTACCTGTTGGTGCATTAAAGGCTCATCAGAGCTGCAAACTCCCACAGAGCTCTCCTCCAGAGGTTGCACAAGTCTCTGCTGCCTGTACTCTGGAAAGCCATTCTTGGGCCAGCAGCAATACCCTTACTGTATTAGCAAACTCCTTCAGCAATGTCATTTTAATCACCTCAGTGGAAAATGTGCACCTGATTCTTCTGGTGTACCAAGGGCTGTACCTCCAGACTAACCCTCTCTTGGGGTGCACAGCTTGGAGCCAGCAACTAATAGTTTCTTCTTCTGGTGCCTGCAAACCTGGATTTGTGGTCTGACCATCCTGGTGATAAACAGGGCCTCAGTACAGGGAGGGACAAGGTGAGGTGTGGTGGCCTGTGACACACAGGAAACCACAGCTGCTCTGAGCCAGCCTGGCTTTCCACTCTGTGGGTCTGTGTCCCCTGCCACCCAGCCCCAGTTGCCCCTTCCCACGGCACGAGGTAATGAGAAGGGACTGACTGCATTGGCTCATTGAGCTGGGTTTGTTAGAAGACAGATTGTCATGTTAAACAAATATATTTTAAAAAAAATGAAGTCTCATTCCCTGGGCTGTGCCCCATCTGGGCCATTAAATCTGAAAGGGGTAAGTACAGCTGTGTCAAAGCTGCACTCAGGAGCTGATTTTCACTGTTTGTATGATGGCAACTGGCAACCACTCCATTTCCAAACCTCATTTCCCTCTCCTCCTTTCCCAAAGCTGCGCTGTGTCGATTGGAAGCGCAGCAGGGGACGCACACTGCTAAACAGAAACTCCACAGACACATTTCCTAAACCCAGCACTTCCTCTTGATTTCTTACCAAGCCCTAAGATACCTGAGATGGGAAGGGCTGCTCACTGTTAGCCAGGCTTTTTGTAAATTATACTATTTTATCAAAGGTGTTGTGGAAATGTGGGACAGCTCATCTTTCAGGGCTCCAGCAAATGTCCTTTTTGAGGGAAGTGAGGGATAAAACCCCAACTTTGAGTTAATCCAGCCTTTCTTTTGATTGGTCCCTTGGCAGTCTGATTAATTTTGAGTGCAGATGTTTCTGCTTTCCATCACAGAATACACCCAGGACCTGGGAGCAGCCTCACAGTGCCGTATTTCCTCCTCACCACACCACTCTTGTTACGGTTGTGCAGCAACATATGCTAAGGCCTTATTACAAGGGATTCCTATAAATGACATAAAGGATTAATAATGTATTTATAACACAACTTTTTTTTTAGTATAAAGTGATCTATAAATTTGTAATAAATGTTTTATAATGTTTTTGTAGCCTGTTATAAATGATAAATGGGAGACTATAGATGCCACATCAAATATTCATGCTGCATTGTGTGCATTATTATGCCATTACTGTTCAGGAAACCATTAATAATAAAGTGAATGGAGATGTAAAAGTTGCTGACATGCCCAGCAAGCCATTTATAATGAAATGTATAATCCTTACCATAAAGTAAATACATTGGCCAGTGATTGTTGATGAAATGGAAACACTCTGAATTATTTGTGAGGTATTTATATATTAATGTATATTATCCATATCATGTCACAGAAATGCCGTTAATGTATTATATGTATTATTGATTATTTTCCCCTAATTTATAGGCAGCTGTTTAAGTGTTACCTTGTCTCTTCTCGTGTTTTGCCAGCTGCGTGAGATCTGCCGAGTTATTTTATGGGACGCGTGTGCTGCGGGGCAGCTGTTCCGAGCTGGCCATGGCAGCGCCGGAGCGAGCCCAGCGGGGCCGCCTTCCTTCCCCTTACCGAGCCACATTCCCTGCGGGGACGGCGTGGGGAGGAGCCCGCGGGGCTTTTCCAGCCTGAACGAGTCCTGGATTTCATGGCACTGCCGATGCCCCAACAGGGACAGAGCCCCCGCTCCCGGCTGGCCTCGCCACAGCGAGACCTCTGGCCAGGCTCCGGGCTGGTTCTGGGCAGGCTCCGGGCTGGTTCTGGGCAGGTTCTGGGCTGGTTCTGGGCAGGTTCCGGGCAGGTTCTGGCAGCCGAGCTTCGTCCTCCCTCCTCCTCCTCCCCGTTCCCTGCCCGGCCGTCTCTCGCTAGGACAGAAGAGCGTCTCGGGCGGCTCCGGCACCGCTCGCCCTTGGTGTTAGCCGGTGATGCTGGGGATGAATCTGCCACCCCAGCTCAGGACTATCCAGCGAACACTTTACATTTAGATGCTTTATGGTGCTTTTTAACTTTTTCTCCTCCAAAAGGGGAGAAAACATCCAGTGACTAAATATGATTCATGCCTCCGCTGGTGGCCGCCCCTTCGGGCAGGACGTTTATGTGTGGGAGCAGAGGAAATTTCCCTTGCCCTTGCTGCGGGCCCCCTTGTGCCGGGGGCGCCGCTGCCCGCTCCCCGAGGCGAGGCGGCGCCTTCCCCGCCGCTTCTCCGCCCCTGAACCGCCGGAGAACCGCCCCAGAGCCGCCCCTTTCCCCGCCTCCCGCCGCCGGTCCGGCCGCCACCCGCGGGCTGCTCGGCCCGGGCTGGGCACGGCGCGGCGCGGAGGGTCCCGGCCCTGCCCGGCCCTGCCCGGCCCTGCCCGGCCCCGCCGAGCCCTGCGGCTCCCCGCGGGCCATGGCGGCCATCCAGAACCTGCAGCTGTGGTGCCGGCAGCAGTGCGAGGGCTACCGCGATGTCAGCATCACCAACATGACCACCTCGTTCCGCGACGGCCTCGCCTTCTGCGCCATCCTGCACCGACACCGCCCCGACCTCATGTGAGTACCGTGCTGGGCATCGAGGGCCGTGCCAGGGACCCGCGCTGGGCTGTGCCCATCGACCCCGTGTCCTCCATCCCCAAAGAACCCATGCTGGGCTGTGCCCATCCCGCCTTCCATCGAGCTGTGGATGTGCTATGCCCATCCCTCCATCCATTGAGCTATGGATGTGCTGTGCCCATCCCTCCATCCATCGAGCTGTGGATGTGCTGTGCCCATCCCTCCATCCATCGGGCTGTGGATGTGCTGTGCCCATCCCGCCTTCCATTGAGCTGTGCTTGTGCTGTGCCCATCCCTCCATCCATCGGGCTGTGGATGTGCTGTGCCCATCCTGCTGTCCATTGAGCTGCAGACCCCGGGTTCTCCATTCACCCAAGAACCCTCTTGAGCCTGTGGTCATGCCACCAACCATCAAGTTGTGGATGGGCTGTGGCTGTCTTGCCATCCATTGAGCTGTGGACCCTGGTCTTCCACTTCCCCGGGCTCTTGCCCTCCCTGTGGGCACATCACCAGCAGCATTCTGCTCACACCCACGCTGAGGATCTCCAAGAGAAAAGCTCTGCTCTCCCAGCCTATGTGCTGGTTTTTTCCATACATTTTTCCTTTTTCCCTTTTCTTCCCTCAGTAGCCGGATTATAAATGTTCCACATGCATCCTTTCCATTGCAGAACAAGTTCAGGCACTGATCTTTGGGGCAGCATTTCCTTCTTTGCTGTTGTGTTTGCTCTGGCTGGGCTCTCCTTGCTCAGCCCAACAGCAGCACAGTACTCACAAGTCATGAGGCAAGGGCTATTTAAACAAAATGCAATAAAAGGGCAGGGCCCCACAGCCACTGGATTCCTGCACATCCTTGTTTTTCCCATCTAGAGCTCTGTTTGTGGGAGCTTAAGTGCTTTTCATGCCTTGCTGGGGCCATTTCTGGTGCCCTGTGGGTTTTGAACTGTCTCTGCCCAAATGTTGACATATGGAAGGTGAATGGCCAAAGGGAGTCATAGATCCTGCTTCATAGGGGTCTTTGAGATGGTGGGATTGAGGGGGAAGATGAAGGCAAGGGAAAGAGTGCCCAGGAGTATTGATTTAAGCATTAGGTCTCTCCTGGTCAGATGTGCCCAGCTGGGTGAGGAACAGATTGGGTGGTCTGTACTGCAGTTTTCCTCCTGTCCTGCATCTTCTCCCTTTTTCTTCATGCTCCCAGGACAGCCTGCCACATGGGTTTGTGTGCAGCCATCCCTCTTGCAGGTGTTTGCTTCTGCTTGAACCCAAGAAAAGACCTCTTGTTTTCTCTCCTCTGATACCTTGAAACTTGACAGAAGCTGGAGCAGGCTCGGGCAGCAGGAGGTTGGTTCAGGAGCTCCAGGCACCCTTTGTTGTCCCAGTGCTTGCGCCGTCACCGTGGTGTTGCCATGAATGACTTCCTGACATGTTGTCATGTCCATGTGACTCCAAATATTTCCTTTCCTTCCTTTGATTCGCAGTCCCAAAAATACAAAACACCGGGGCAGAAGGGTTGAGGTGTTCTTGTGGAGGGGCTGTGACTGCTTCCTGCAGCTGGCCCATCCGGAGCACGGCTGTGCACAAGGGCTCAGCAGTGTGAGAGCTGGAATGATCCTGTTGCCCAGTTTAGTGAGTTGTTTATAATCCTTGAACTGTGCAAAAAGGGTTGTGGATAGACATTTCTTAAATAAATTTTCCTGTGCTGGAGAGGGAAGATGTTCCTTGAGGCATCTCTCTGTTGCCATTCATTTTCTTTTATGGTGGACATTCTGCCTGACTTTATTTGGGACATCACAGAAGCTCTTTCTGACTCAGACCAGCTCAGCAAGGGCTGCCTGAAGGTTAAAGTAAGAGAAGCCTTTATTTGTCACCTCCTTCATCCGTGTCAGTGCTGTAATTCAGGAAAGCACCACGTGTACTACTGACTGGGCAAAGTCCTGCTGGAAGGAAATGGTGCTTTTGGGTGGTTGGTGGCCAGGGTTGCCAGGTGCCATGTGTCAGATCCTGGGGCAGAATTCTTGTGCAGATTCTCCATTTATCCCAAAAAGCTTCTCTGAGTGTTCCTGGTGCGGGGTACAGAGGTGGGGAAGTGCAGCTGGGTGCATGTGTGACTGTGACCTCTCCTTCCCAGGGCTCCATCCTGGGCTCCTGTCCTTGCTTCTAGCAAGGATTCTAGTTAAAGATTAAAAACACCAGACTGAAAGTAAAACTAGAAAGGGGTGTTTGGAGCTCCTGGTGAGTTTGCAGCAGCTCTGCTGCACAGATTACTTGCAGAACGTGATTCAGTCACAGCATCAGTTTTGCAACAGCATGTTTTCTGCCTTGGTTTACACAAATTACATTCTTGGGCTGAGTGCAGGGGATTTCTCCTGCAGGAGCCTGAAAAATTACCAGGAAAACTTCAAGCTCAAAACATGGACATAAACACAGGCTTCTCTTGTGAGGTATGTGGCTCAGAGGGCAGGCTGGTGTGGGTCTCTCCTTCCTTCCTGTTTTCTTGCTGGAAAACATATGGAAAATATGATAACTCCTCTCAAACTTAGCCAATGTTGGCTTGTGTCTTACCAGTGAACAGGGCAAGCTGTGTAAAATTAGAAATGCATTTCCCACTCACTTCCCACTCATGCAAGGATGCTTGGGGGAGTGAAGATCCATGCTGAATTACCATGGAAATCCACTTCTTTTTTGTCCCAGATAAAGAGTGCTTCAGAGTCAGTCCCAGCTGGGCACACACACTGTTTCAGGCAGGCTCCAGCTCTTTTTCTGGGATGGTTGTAGAGCCTGGGGACATCTCTTGTCAGAGGAACATGAAGCCTCATGGTAGGAGGCTGAGGTCAGCAGCTGCCACATGTGGTGGTGAAGGTTGTGCAAGCTTCAGCCAGGATTTTAGTGGCCTTGTCCTGATAAATGAGTTGAAGAGGCAGGGGAGCTGTGCACGCTCACTCAGATATTAATGCCAGATGTCAAGGAAAGGTTTTGATTAAGATCCTTCTCTTCATCCAGGATCTTGCTCTTTCCCAGGCTGCAGGCTGGTGTTCTGGGAATGGTGCTGAAATCCCCCTTGGCAGCTGAGCAGCAGCAGTGCTCTTTCCCCAGCAGCATTTCCAGGTCAGGGGCAGCTCAGCAGGGCAGGATGAGGTCAGGCTGGGGATGGGTTGTCAGCAGCAGGCTGGGGTGAGGCAGAGCTGCCTTGGCTTGGTGGGTTTGTGGTTTGTGTGACAGGCATAGGCAGGGGAGGATGGCTGGGGGCTCATTTTGGCAGCATTCTGTCTCTTGCCAGCCAGAGCATGGCAGTGTGGACAGGAATTCCTCAGAGGAGGATGGGCACATGGAGGACATTTCCCTCCTGGAATTCCCAGCCTTGTCCCACCTTTGCATCTCCAGAAAGGGCACAGCTGAAAGCTCCTGTTCCCAGCAGAGCAGGCTGGATTTGAGCCCCCTGTGCAAGCTGGCAAAGGGTGCCTCACTCCTTTACAGTGATCCTTTTGACTGCACATCTTATTGTCTGTAGAGAAAGTAGTACAAAAGTGCCAAAAAGCAGGAACTTTTTTGGTGCCATTGAGGCTCTGGGATTTTTTTTTAGCTCAGTCTGCTCCAAGGTCAAGTTTCCAATCAAGTTAGTGCTTGCAGCAGCAGGGATTCCTCCTGTGGAAGCACATGTGCTTGCAGAGCACTGTGACATGTTTGTGAGTGCTGGGTCTGTGCAGCTGGAGCAGGGGGTGGTCACAGAGATTTGTGGGCATGGGAAATGCTCAGCCACTTATTTGCTAAGGGAAGGGTTTGTTTTTTTTCAGAGCTAAAAACTTTACCCTGTTTTAAAACAGGAATAAAAGTATTTCTGTGCTTGTGAACTCCACTCTGATTTGTTTCCAACACTGGAGGCCTCTCTTGGGTCACATTTATATTTTTCACATTTTCCAATTAATTCAGTTGCCTGTGTTTTCTCAGTGGAGAACTCCTACTTCTCTGTTTGTATTACCTTTGCTGTCTTAGGATTACATTGGTCCAGAGAGCTTTGATATTCCAAGATAGGAGATGCACCAGCAAGATCAATTTCCACAAGAAATATTAGATGTAAGCAGTTCACCTGACTAGCCAGGAAAGAATGATGCTGAGAGGTCAGGGGACTCTTGAAATGACCAAATAACCTGGTTGTTTGCACTTTCTTTTCAGGAATAGAAGGGGATTTGAGACATTCACCATCAAAAGATTGGGGTTTTTAGGTCTCTGCTACATGCCAGGGAGTGCACACACCACCACAGCAAACAGTGTTGAGTGTGGCTAAGGCCACTGACTGACAATAAATAGTAATTCCAGTGTCTTACATGTCAGAATGACCAAGGAAGCTGGAGCTCCTCTTTGTTCTTGCAGTGTTTTGCTGCATTTCCATGCCACAGAGGCTGTTTGGGAGCAGAACTGGGAGTGAGGCAAAGAGCTGATATCACCTCCTTCAGCTGGGTCTTAAAAAAAACCAATTTTCTGGCCTGACTTAACCCGAGGATGGCTGCATCTATTGTTCCACTGAGACTTTTTTTGGCACATGATTATTTTTGTTGCTCTTTTTAATCCATTGTCTCAGGGAAGGGAAATCTTTGGGCAGGAGCACTGCTTGAAGAGAAACCTCTGCAACTCCCTTTGATTTTGCACAGGAAGGACTCTGTGGTTCAGAGGTGGGATGTGCCTTGTCTTTACGTGCTCCTTGGGGGAGTTTAACCTCAGGGTTTTTTTATCTTCATTCCTCCTGTCCTTGTCCCACACAGCAATACCAGCTGTGGGAAGCAGGGAGGAGGCAAAGCAGGGAGGTGGCACGATGAGCCAGCCTGTTTAAGGTTCCTCTCTTATTTATGATGTAATGCTCCACTTTCTGAGCTGAGCAGATAAAGGACCTGGCTCGCTCCTTGCTGTTACAAGCAGTGGAAAAAGTTCCCCCGCTGCCATAGGGATCATGTGTTTCTCTCATGAATAGGGTGCTGTGAGCCAGCTCTGCCCTGGCTCTCAGGGCTACCCTGGCTCATCCCAG
Organism: Agelaius tricolor; assembly: GCF_023055355.1. NCBI lineage: Eukaryota > Metazoa > Chordata > Aves > Passeriformes > Icteridae > Agelaius > Agelaius tricolor. The sequence continues at coordinate 5,214,316 of NW_027269279.1, forward strand.
AGGAGAGGGATGGGCTAAGAAGGTGGGTCCACCTCAGATATAAAGGTGCTACGTACAAGGAATGCAAAGTTGGTGCTGTTTTCTGTTTGTCAGTGAGAATTCCCCTCTCAGGTATCAGCCTCTGTGCCAGCAGACACAAGGATTGGAAGGTGAAACGGGGTTATCAGAAAGGAATGGACCCTGCCAGCTTGCCTGGGCAGGAGGAAGCAGTGTTGGAGAGCAGGGCTGCCAGCCAGCAGCCAGTTTTGTGTTCCCTGTTTAGCAAGTGGCAGTGGGTTTCTAACACAGCTGGTGATGCTGTTCCCTAAGCAAGGCACACACTCTGCTGTGGCTGAGGGAGCACTGCCACAGGGCTCCACTTGCAGCAGCACAAACCCTCCCCTGTGCTTCCATCCCTGGCCCAGCACATCCCAGGTTCTCAGTTCCCAGCACAGTGCAGGGAGTGTGGCTTCTGGGCTGGACCAGGGAGAGGGAAAGCAAATCTGGGGAGAGGTGAAGAGGGAAGTGATGTCTGGAGACAGCAGAAAGGAATTGTTGACTTTGGCTTGGATTTGTGAACAGTAATTGTCACTTCCTTTTCAGTTACTGATTATGAGCACAAATCAAAACTTACAGCCCTAGGGAAAGCAGACAAAAATTTCTACTGGCAACTTTGGTGTTACCAGATGCAGTATGGTGTGGGCAGAGGTTTTCCCAGGCAGATCCCTGGTGCTGGTTTTGTGGAGTTCTGCCAGAGGAAAAAAGAAGATTTGAAGCCAGAACTCATGTGCTGCTGGACCCAGGAGCTTCTGAGATCAGAGGATATGGGTGTGTTGGAAAAGCATGTGATACATGCAGTGTGTGAGGGATCCATGAGAGACCTCCTTGGAGCTGAGCTCTCTGTGTGGAGGCAACTTTCAAGGCAGGAGAAGAACATGGAAAGTACTTTTGGGGTGCCAGTGCTCATACCTGGCCAGCAGGTGTTGGTCTCTTTGAGGTGGGAGGGAAGCAAGGCTTTCTGGGGGCCAAGAAACCACCCCATGAGTTAGAGGTTGCTCCTGGCTGTCTCAGCAGTACCCCTCAATGTGCCTGGGATGTTTTTGCACCAACATGTCCAGTCCACAGGCAGCTGTGGGAGCCAGCCCTGCAAAGGCAGATGTGCCAAAATTCTCTGGTGCTGCCTGTGGGCAGGTGCTGTGCCTGCTGCACATCCCTGTCCTGGGTACAGCAGGTCTGGGACTCTCAGGTGGGATCTGCCATGCTGCCCCCTCTGGATGTGAGATGGGATCCATTCAAGGCTGGATGGGATGCTCTGTCCCCTGAGCCAGAGCTGGAAGTGGAGCAGCTCACTCTTCATCACCAATCTGAGATTTTTCCTCTTTCTGTGTTTCAGAAACTTTGACTCCCTCAGAAAAGAAAATGTGTACGAGAACAACAAGTTGGTAAGTGACTTTTCATGTTTACTTTTGGTTTAGTCTGGGACGTGGCGCTTTGCTCATGTGATTTAGCAACAGAAACCCTGCAGACACAGTGTGCCCATTGTGCTGTGTTCCAATCCTGTGCCTTATTCTGCACCTTCCAGCCTTCTCCTGTGGACAGCAATGTCCAGCCTGGCTGGCTGCCTGGAAGCACCTTCAGACTGTTCACACTTCTTAGCTCACACAGGGATGCCTGTTCCCAGTGTGTCCTGTGGCAGCAGGAGCTCAGGCAGAGCTGCTAGAGCTCAAAACATGGACATGTTGAGTGTGTGATGCTCCTGAGGGGGGGAGCAGGAGCTGGGGAAAAGCTGCTGTGAGAGGGGAAGCACAGGGAGTGTCCTCCCACTTCTGTTCCTCCCTGGTGCAGGGGATCAAGGTGGATACATCCTAAAACCTGTCTGGTATTGGAGTTTCTCATGTTCTTCCCACAAAGAAAACAGAAGTTAGGCTGGCCAACCCCCTCCTGCACTGGATTCTAGCATGGTCTTAGTGATCCAAGGAGGGATTTTCCTCTCCCTCTCTCCACTGCAAAAGGAGAGGCAGTGAATTATAACACCTCTCTTCCCCTGGCATTGCTCCCTGCAGTTTCGTGGCTGCTTGACAGAGCTTGGGCTATGAGCAAACCATGGCAGCTTAGCCCAGTCTGGGCTGGAGGAGTGACACACTCTCAGGCAGGGAGCTGGCTGGAGTGCTTCTTGCCTCTGGAAGAGCTAAACTTGTCCCCTCATGGCTCCTTAGCTCCTGCTCCCCTTCATCCCTGGCATGTCCCTCACAGCCCCTGTGTGCCCAGGCTGGGGCTGCAGCCTGTGAGGGGTTGGTGACACTCTGGGGCTCAGCCCCGTGTGTTCCTCTCCTCAAGGGCAGATTCAGACCGTGCATTTTGCCCTGGGGGTTTGGTGTTTGGCAGGAGTTGGGGCCTCTTCTCCATAGAATCTTGGCTGAAGTGCTGAGGATCCCTGAGTGTTGCTCCTTGTCCAGCTGGGCTGATGGTGTCTGCCTGTGTCTGGGAAACGAGCTCTGTGAGCTGCCTCTGCTGCTTTCATTAATGAAAAGCTTCTTTGTGCTTCTCATAAAGAGTTGCTTCCCTCCTTTGTTGCAGTCTGTGTGTCCCCCCCTCCTCCCCCTTTCTGAGTTTCTTTTATGTCCTTTGTTCTGCTCTCTCTTCCTTACTCCACCTGCTGTGGGGTGACTTGTCTGTGTTGTCCTTTCCCTGCTGGTGTCCTGCTGCCCTGGCTGTGCTGGCTGTGGGACTGTCCCTCCACCTCTCTGTGCTCCTGGGCTGGAATCCCCCTTGGGCTGCTCTCCATCCTGGCTCCTACCCTGCCTTGCTCTCTCTGCCTGTCCTTGGGATACAAGGATTTGCTGATTTCTCCCAAAATTACTGCTCTGCTATTGTCCAGACCCTCCCTGATGCCTTACTCATCAGAGGCTTCTTTGCAAGGGCTGTATTGTGCATGTAAAAAAGCTTTGTTTGAGCTGCAGCTGGCCATTTAAGGTCATCTGTCAAGGAAGAATTTGTCACTTCTCGAGTGCCACAAGACCAACCCCAGACCCGTGAAAAATTTCAGTTGGTGGCACTTTTTGGCTAGAGATTTCAAAAATATATAAAGAGGAGGGAAGTTTCTAGAGGCTTGGAGTCAGTGCTGGTGGATGGTGGTGTGGTGTAGCAGGTGGAGCCTGTGCCAGGCAGCTCAGGTGGCCTCGAGCATATCACTTTCCCATTTTGCATGGACATGGCAGCAGTGGCACTTTCTTCCCCTGGAAAGCCCTTGGAGCTGCACTGATGAAAACCATGATGCAAAACCAACATGTTGGTCCTTTAAAGGGCAGCCTGGGCAGGCAGGCAGAGGAGGAGGTGACTGGGTCCTGTTAGGTGCTGATCCTGTTGGGTCTCCAGGCAGGAGCAGCTCCCAGGAACACGAGGGTGCTGCAGGCACAGGGGACACCATGTCCTGGTGGTGCTCTCTGCATTGCTCACCTGGCTCTGCCCAAACCAGGTGGGAGCACAGAGCATCCTCCTCTCTGTGGCCCAGCAGCCCCTGGCTCGTGCTCCGTGCCCGGTGTCACCCGTGGCAGGAGGTGCCAGGACCTGTGTCCCCACTAAACCCCACACCAGCAGTGTCCAGCAGGAAAACTCAACTGGTCAGACCAGTTGTGCAGCCAGTGCAGTGGGGAGCACTCCAAAGAATGCATTAAGTACCAGTTTGCAAGACAGGAAAGTGCCAGGCTGGGCTGGCAGCTGGGGTGACGCAGCCGGTGGTAACCGGCTGAAAGCGTTTTTAATGTCAGCTCTGTTGCATTTTTACTGGGATACCCAATGGAAAAAAATGGTAATTATCTTGCTGAAAAATAGTGGCTGTTTGTTTCTTCTAAGCAGGAATGGTTGGCTTGTACACCAACACTGTGTGTGTCCGTGCCAGAGGTCAGATGTGGAGGGGTTTAATATATTCAAGTTTTTTTTTTAACCCTTTCACTGTGGACTTTAGCAGTAACTATCCTTGCACCTCTGGTCCTGCAAGTGCTGTTTTCCTTTGCTGTATTGGCATTTCAACAAGGGTGCTCCAAAGGGGGAGAAAAAGGATTTTTTTTCCCATGAATTGGGAAGGAACAAGGCTGGAGAAGGTCCTTAGTAAAAGCCCTAAACTGAGCTGGGCAAGGGTGAAGTCTGGTTGTTGCAGTTTTTTTTTGTATTCTATTAAAGGCTTTTTTTCAGAGGCAAGAGCAAATAGCTTTTGCCTCCTTTACCTGCAGTTTCAAAGCAGAGGACACCAGAAAGAGGAATATTTACCCCTAATACATATTAGGCAGCATAGAAACAGTTAAACTGGAAGGCAGCTCTGTATCAGGAATTTTTCTGCATTACACCTCTTTTCCCCCTTTCTGCTCTGGGAGAGCAGGGTCTCTCCTGCAGCCCAGTTTTCATATGGAGAAGAGCAGGCAGTAGGAGGCTGGAAAGTTTAGCACAGCACTCAGAGATGAAAGCTGCCTGCAAGCACCTACCAGCCCACCATTAATTGGGGAGAGCTCAGGTTGGGCTGGGAGCCTGGAAACAGCTCTGCCAGCCTGGCCTGACACATCCCCTTCTGCCAGCCTGGCTCTCTGCAGCTGTGCACTCACACACACAGGCAGGCTGGAGGAAGAGCAAGGCAAGCCCAGGTGAGTTACTGAGCACTGAGCTATGGCCAGCTTGCCAGGACAGATTTTTGGCTCCTTGCCTGGGTTTCTCAAGGCAGTGGCTGGAAGCCATGACTCCGTTGGTTCCTATGATGTAGGAGTTAAACTGGTGCAGCTGTTCCCCAGTAGAATTATTTTTATTTGAGTGGGGCTGTTTGCAGTGCACTTTCTTACTTATGATGAGGAGCAGCTCTCCTGCCTGCCGTGGATAAAACCCCTGTATTTTTATTTTTATTTGATTTTTCCCCTTCTCCAGGCATTTCGGGTGGCAGAGGAGGAGCTGGGGATCCCAGCCTTGCTGGATGCAGAGGATATGGTTGCTCTGAAGGTGCCAGACAGGCTGAGCATCCTCACCTACGTTTCCCAGTATTATAACTACTTCCATGGACGGTCTCCTAGTAAGTACCATATTCCCTGGAGGGCTGGGAAGCATTTCATGCTTTCCCTTGCCTCCTGACAAGCTTGGAAAAAGCAAAATAAACTGCACAGAAGCCCTTTTTGGTATCAGAACTATTTCACTGGGGGGTTAAACTCTTTGCACACCAGCCTACAGTTGCACCAGTGCTTTTGAAAGGGTACAGGGCCGTGTCTTGTCTTTGAAACTCTGCCTTAAAATTTAAAATGCAGTCTAAAATTTCTTGTGGTCCAGCCAGAGAGGAGCACTGAAGGTTCCTCTCCACAGTCCCCACCTCAGCTTCCCATTCTTGAGCACCTCCACCCCTGTTCCAGTCTCACCACACCTGAGGGCTGGTGAGAGCATGGAGCAGAACAAGGCTGAGCTTGTCTGTTGGGCTGTGCCAATGTGACAGCATCAGTGGTAGGGCTTGTACAGCACAGCAGCACTGATAGAAGGAAGGAGAAGAAAATTACCACCCTAACTGACATAGTTGTGATAGAAATTCTGTCAAACATAAAACGGAGCTGCCAAGGCATTGTATTCATATACTGGAGAGTTTAGTTGGGCTCACAGGAGCATTTTTGTAGTCTTGGTTTATATTTCACTTTAAGCTCACACAAAATGAAGTAATATAATAAACCAATTTTACAGGTTCCTCCAGAGGAAACTTTCTAAAGTGGGACATGAATGTCTTAAGTGGTTAAGGTGAATGCAAATGGAGAGATATGTATTGAAAATGTCCTACATCTTGGAAAGAAAGCACAATTCACTCAGAGCTGCCTTTACTGTTTAAACTCTTCCTACTTCTCCACCTCTTTAGACATTTAACCATGCTTTTTCTCTCCTTCCACAACTTCTTCTCTCCCCCTCTTCATTTTTTATTTCTTGTTTTAAAACTGTTCTGATTGAATTCAAACAAATTCCGTCATGTTCGTGCCAAGTGGTGAGAACCTGGGTCAGGCTGGGGTCCTTGCCCCCTCCCTGCTGCATCTTGTCTACCACATCATCAAGCACAGCACATTTTTATACTCCCACAAGTGTCCCTCAAAACACTTTGGTTGCATTCTTGTTGCTGGGGTGAATGGGAATGTCTGAAAATGAGCCCAGCCTGGAATGTGCCCTCTGCACCGAGCGGAGTCGCGGACGCACAGCCGTGCCCTTCAGATGGGTCCCACAGGACCCTGGAACAAGCAGGGCACAGGAGGGCAGGCAGGGAGAGCAGACAGGACTTTGGTGAGGTCAGGCTGTCGTGGATGAGCAGGGTTGAAGCCACCCATCTTTGTGCTGGGCTTTGGGAATTCAGTGAGTGGCACAAGTGAGGGGCAGTCGGAGCCTGTGTGCTGGGTCAGCTGTGCCCTGCTCCCTGCACTAGGAGTCCTGGCTGTTTATTTGGAGAGTTGGCTTTCTTGAGGGCAGACTGCTGGGAACTGGGCTCCCTCTCTGCTCCCTGCCCTTTCTGTGTTTACTGAGCAGGGTATAATCTCTTTTCAGATGAGTGGCCATTGAAGTGTCACTTGGAAAGTGGCTCAAATATCCCACAAGGAACACAGAGACATCTCGTTCAGAATAGGAAGTGGTGCAAGAATAACATCCCCGTGAGACACTTGGGGTTTGTGTCTGTAAAAACTTTGCACAAAGCCTTATTTCCCAGGGAAGATTCCCTGCATTTCCCAGGGCACAGGGCACCATTCCCTGCTTGACTGAAGTGTGCTGGAGAATCTCTTTCCTCCACTTGTAGTGAATTTTGAGGGGTTCTATTTCATCTGCAAAGAGAAGGGAATTGGGCATTTTCAGGCTGCTTGTGGCAAGTCTTGGTTTCCACATCAGCACCTTTATGGCACCTCCAAATCTTTGCAGAATTACCCATTTTTAGTGGTCATTTCCACATTCAACAAGGCTGTTTGCTCTGTGGCAGTCCCAGCTGGGGTGTGGGGTGGACACTTGCAGCAGTGAATGTTCAGGCTCTGTAGGAAGTCTGGAGCACAACAGCTTGAATGAAGCAAACCCTCTGTTTGCAAACCCTTCAGCTCTTTATTCATGACTCCTCTGCCTGTTCCAGCAGGGCCTGTTCCAGCTGGGATCAGTTCCAGCCAAACCATGGGCTGGAATTGAAAACCCAAGGTCTTGTTCTCACCAGCGATGGATGTTGATTTGCATTTCTTCACTTTTGCATTTCTCTTCATGGAATTCCCTGAAAAGAGAAAAATCAGCAGTTTCAAAATGTTGTTACAATTCACTTGTTGCTTCTTGCCCCTCAGTCCAGTACAGAACTGCTCATGAAGGAAGTGTGTGTCTCCTTGTGTGCTTTTCATGTTACCCATCAGGCACCTCTTGATATTCTTACTTTATAAATTATTCCCAAACCAGTGAGTTTTCCTTATGTTTCCTTAAAAATATTCCCTTCTTCCATTCTTCCAGTTGGAGGCATGGCTGGAATCAAGCGTCCTTCCTCTGAATCTCCAGAGCAGCATCCTGGGAAGAAAACTGCACCAGAGCCTCCTAAGCCAGTGCCACCAAAACTGCCTCCTGCCCACCCACCAGCCAGAGCTAAGCCAAAGGAAACCTCTCCAGTTACCACAGTAAGAAATGTGGCTTTGGGTGTTCCTTATGCCTTAAATGCGTTCAGTGAGATGGAGAGTACTGGGCTGGTTCAGGGCTCCTGCTGGTAAGGACTTAGTCCCTACATTTTCTGTTCACTATGAGTGATTTAATCCAGAGGTCTGATTCTGGCATAGATTGAGGTGGGAATCACTGGAAAATCATCAGTCAGCCTGGATACTTCCTGAACAGGATGTGGGTGTCTTAGGACATGGATGTGCTGCTCCTAGATATTGGGAATGGAGATTTTTACAGGATGTAATATTATTTTTACTAGAAAACATTAATCCAATTATTGGATACGGTTTCAAAGCAGAGCAGGGATGAAAACAGGGTAGAAGCCCTTTCCCAGCTAGTTTAAATCAGAGACCTTTGCCTACAGGCAGACAGAGCACCCTGGTCCTCTGGTTTTGTGGGAACATATTCCCCATGCTTTGTCCTTCCAAGGGCTGTTCCACTTCTCTGACTTCTATGACCAAGGGATTAGAGGGAGAGGGGATTTCCTGGGTGCCACTTCTCTGTCCTGGCTGTGCATGCCAAACCCTCACCTTCTTGGGAGGTTTGTAGCTGTGCCCAGGGCCATGCTCTTGTCTGCTCACCCTCTGCTTCTCCCCCCAGAAAAGGGTCCTGGCAGAGAGTGGGAATGTCCCCAGCAGCAGCTGTGGGGTCTGTGGGAAACACGTGCACCTGGTGCAGCGCTACCTGGTCGATGGGAAGCTCTATCACAGGAACTGCTTCAGGTACAGCAGCTCTTCAAGGCAGGGGCACAGCCCTGGGACTCACAGAGGGCCAGCCTGATTCTTTGGGACTGGAGAGAGTGGTGTGGCACATTTTATTCAGAGTGGAGGCAATCTGGGCTTGCTCTTGATCTGTGTGTAAGGGAAGCCATCTCCACAGGTCTGTTTTCATCTACACCTTTCCTGCTTCAGGCTGTGCTACCAACAGCTCTTGTTCTGGTGCCTGAGGAGTGTGCACACAGGCTCTGCTCACTGCCAGTGTGGTGCCTTCACCCTCCTGTGGATGGTGGAGTTGTGCCTGCACTCCCAGCTGTGTGTCTCCCAGCACTCTGGAGGATGTTTCCTGAGATTTTTGTATCCACAGGTGCAGGCAGTGTTGGAACTTGCTTCTTCCTGGAAGCTACAAAGCTGGGCCTGAGCCCGGTACGTTCATCTGTACCAGCCACCAGCAGCCTGACAATGCCCAGATCTCTGGTCTCCACAGTACTGGGAAAAAGCCTGACAGTACCCCAGCCCCTACTGCTGCCAGGGCGTTCCAGAAAGCAGCAGAACCCAAGAAACCAGAGCAGGTGTTGAAGAAACCCAGCCAGGAAGGCCTCACTAATTCAACCAAGCCATCTGTTTCATCTTCTGGAAGCTCTGGCTTCAAAAGTGTAAATACTCCATGGTCCTCCTCAGCTGTAAATAAATCAGATGACTGCAAAGGTGCCTCGCTGGGGAATAAATCAGATCCCCATGAAGGCACCCCAGCAAAGCCTCCTTGGACATCCTCCACAGCTAAAACACAGCAAGCACGAGAAAACTTTTTTCGGTCTTTTGAGTCCTCCAGCAATAAATCTTCTGAGACTCAAAAACAAGTCCAGTCTCCTCAGGGCCCTGACAGAACTGCCCCTGCCAGAAGCACTGCTGAGGTCAGTCGGGTGAATGCTGGGAAGGATCAGGCACGTAACCATATTATACAGGCTCTGTCTGCATCAGGCACTGCTCCAAGCAGGCCAGGAGGACTCAGTTCCACTGGCTCCTCAGCACCTGGCAGGTAAGCACTATTTCTCTTTCCCTTTTTACTGCCAAGATGTTCCTTGGGATAATTTGAGAAGCCCCTGCATCTTTCTTTGCTTTGTCCTGACTGCTCTTGTGGCTCCGTTTTAAAGGCATGTAGAGGGACACATACAAATCATTGGAACAGAGGCAAATAAAAAGGTCCATCCTTTCAAAAAGACTCATTAAGTTGTTCTTTTTTGCAGTGGCAAGTTTTCTCCCACCAGTTCTCAGAGTCCAGCTCCAAAACCACAGTCCAGCAAAACAGGGCACCCAGCACCAAAGCAGGAAAAGATTCCAGACCCTGTGCCCAAGAGCCAGGCTGCCAGCAAACCTGCTGACCCTTTGCACAAGCCAGAGTCAAAAGGCATCAAAGGTGAGGATGAACGATTCACACAGCTCTGCCTGGACACAGCACTCCAACTTTATGCCTTCCTCTTGGACCAGTACAGCAAATGTGTCCGTGACTCTGTCCTTTGTGTCTGTGTTTTCTGAGCTGTGTTTTCTCCCTGTGTGCACTATCCCTGTGCAACTGCTCCCTCTAGCATGGGGAGTTCTACTACTCTGAGGATGTCCAGGTGTTTGAAGTTGTACTTGCTGTCATCAAGCATTGGGATCAGGTGGCTTTCAAAGGCTTAGGGTTTCCCAGGTGGGAGACCTTGCCAGAGCTTTGGGATGGTTTTTTAATTGCAGTTGCAGGTCACCCAGCCTCCTTGTCTGTTTTGTACCAAGCTTCCATCATGGTGACTTAGCAGCAGGCCATGGGATGATATCTGGGGGTTCCCAGTGTCCCAGGCACTTTCAGGTGGCTGGAATTTTTTTGGGGCCAGAAGAACTGTCTGTTTGCAGTTTGCTGTGACTTTGTGGGGCTTTTTTGTCTCTTCCTGCCCCAGCCTTTGGTCTCTGAGATCTGAGCTGTTTGTGTTGTATTGCTGTTGAATGTGCCTGTTCATGTACTCTGTGGCTGAATTTCTGTAACTGTGTAGGTTTTAAAGCATTTGATATGGAAGACAAAATGCCACTGAGATTGCCTACTGCCTATTGTATCTGAATCTGCCCATGTTAAACTTGTTGAGCTGGTGCTGGTTTGCTGCAATAACATCATAGTACCTGCCCCAGTGCATGCCTTATCTCCTAGGATTCTCCTGAGACTCAAATCTGGCTTGTTTCTTTTTATTGGATGTTTTTGTTCTTGTGTATCTTTATTTACCTTGCTGTGTTCTTTTCTTCAGGAAGCACAAATGTTGCTGACAACAAGTCTGAGAGCCCAGAAGGGTGGAGATCTCGGTTGAAGCCTGTGGCCAACAAGTGAGTGTCTTTGCAGCTGGTGGGTTTCCATGACAAATGTGACCATCCCAGGTGGAGATCCACACCAGGATGTCCAGAACTTTTCCTGTGGACCATTCAGCATGAGGGATTTTCCCTACCTTTGTCTTTTTCTTTGCAGGGACCAAGATGGCTCTAAGAAACCTGCTGCTATCTCCCAGGTGGGAGCAGGGAGCCCAGCACTAAAGGAGCCAAAGCCAAGCCCAGTAGTTGTCCCACCAGCAAAGCAGGACTCTGGTATGAAGGATAAAAGCTTTGCCTTCATTTTGCTGATCAGGAAAGGGACAGGCATTGTACTGCAAGGATGTGTTGGTAGAGAATGTGCCTTTGCTTTCAGGGATCTTTGCACCTGCTTTAGCCTTGTGGTGCCTTTATTTTGTGCCTTTGGTGGGTGGCCTCCCATCCTTCCCCAGGGAGAGGGACTCAGTATCCATAGGGTTCCCTTTTCTGCAAGACAGCCAGCAAGATTCCACTTACTCTCTTGTATAATATTGAGAAATCTTAGTCATGGTTCCCAGCTGTTTATTCTCCTCCCAAATTTTTGTTCTCCTCTTACTCTGGCCTTGTAATGAGTGTTTTTTCCCTGTTTACTTTGGGTTTATGCCCTTCATTATCATCAAGAGAGGAGGACTAGGACTAGAAATGGAGTTTGGTAGTGGTGACTGCCAGAGACATTGGGCATTAAAGGGATTTTTATGAGATAAGGGTTGAAATTTCTTACCCAAAACCTGTCTGTGCTTCTTAATCCAGGTTCATCTGGTGGATTCACAAAGAAGTTGTTGATTCCCAGCTCAGATCTTATCAGGAGCTGTCAGAATTCAAAGCAAGACTGGAAAGATCCTGGAGGGTCTGCCAAGAAGGAGGGAGATGGCAACCAGTTGAAAACAAGCACTGCTACATGTAAGATCTCTTCTGCCTACCAAAGTCACCCTCTCCCCTGCACTGTCAGGGAGCAGCCTCAGTGGTCACTGTGGAATATGAGTCCCAGAGTTTTCTGTGCCTAACCCTGTGGCTGCTGTCATGGGGGCAGAGTTTGTGTAATTGATTTTTATTAGCCAGCTTGGCCTGAGCAGGAAGCAGCAAGGCCAGAGAATTCAGTGGGAAAGGAAGAAATTGAAATAGGAATTTTTCAAGGTCACTGCCCTTTCATTCTTTAGACTTAGTGCTATGAGGAGGACCATCTCCTAATTTGGGGAACTGGGATCTGGTTGATGTCTCTGTTCCTCTTCAGCTGAGTGGCTTTAGGAAATAAAAGGAATGCAGAGAACTGTCATCCAGAGACTCCAGCTGGCAGGACCCACAGGAGCAGAGCCAAGGCTGCTGTTTCTTTGGTATTCAAAGATGTCCTGACCAGTTTGTCCCTACTCTTTACCCAGTTTCTTACTGCTATTTGTTCACCCACCTCTCCTCCAATGCCCAGTTATCCTTGCTCTGACATATCCCACCACAATGCTGAGGAAATTTTCTGGAGCTAACCTGATGTTTGCTGCTGTCCTGTTTGCTCAGCTTCTTTGTCTCCCCTTTGCTTGCCCCATCTTGCTGTGTCTTACCTGTCTGGAGTAGAAGATTCACACAGCAGGGCTCAGTCCTGCCCTTGATGTTTGTCTTGGAGCAAGCAGGATGGGTCCTGGTGGCTCAATGGCCTCATGCTCTATTTTTTGTCAGCTGGTTTCAGCATTGTCCTTAGCCAGCTACCAAACATTCAGTCTGCAGTTGTGTTGTCTTTTTTAAAAGTTTGCTGTGCCTCCTTTGCCAGCATTTTCCCAAAGCTTCCCAGCTCCTCTTTCCTCATCCTCAGCCCCAGGGTTCAGCTCCAGTCTCTCCCAAGAGTGAGTGAGCTGTTAAGAGAAGGGAGGCTGGGTTCATATCTGTCTGCCTAAAGGTGAGTGATTGCCATTGGGAAATGTTCCTGGCAGTGTCCCCTCACTTTTCCTCAGGCTGGTTCCTGTGCTGTCACTGGGCAGGCTGTGGGTTAGGGACAGAGCTCTTGCTCCTCTGGAGATTTTTACCTCAGCACTCAGAGCTGTGAACAGTCAGCTGCTGTTCCTGCCCTCAGTCCTGGTTGAGCTGTGGATGGGGAGCATTTCTGTAGGTCATTCATTTTCTTTGGTGGTAGGTGGTGTTTCCTGCTGAGAAAGGAGGCTCCAGGGTTTTCCTGCAGCTGTCCTACTTCCAGCTTGCTGGCAAGCAGCCAGCCCATCCTGTGTCTGTCAGGCCACAACCTGGGGGCATCAGGGGATATCAGATCCTGGGCTGGTCACAGGGTGTCACTTTACAGGCTTTTCCCCTGCAGTGACCCTGGCCTTCTCTCCATCAGGGCTGCAGCTTTCTGCCATGCTTGGAGGTGCTGCTGGGGCCACCTGGGAGGAGCCCAGAGGTGCAGGACGGAGCTGGGAGAGGGAAGTGTTGTTCAGGCAGACAGCTCGAGGCAGGACAAGTCCCTCTTGGAGGAATCTTTAAGAGAAGTTGCAGGCAGTGCACAGGCAGCAAACCAGCAGCATCCAGAGGGAAGAGATCCCTGACAGAGCCCAGCAGTGCAGGAGCAGCCCAGCCACATCCAGCACCTTCTCCCTCTGCACTCCTCCTGGAAAGCACAATGGGCAACTGGAGAGCTGTCCTTGAGCTCTCCCTCAATCTCCAGAGACTCTCAGGAGGCTCCCCTAGTCTGTCTGTCCTGCCTTTCTGCTTGTGTGTGCTCAGCTTGCATTGCTGCTGCCTTTGTTACAGCCCTGCTCTTTTGGTAGCAGAGTTTTCCTCCCTTATCTCATCATCCACTCACGCCTCTGTTCCCTCTCTGTGGTAATTATCCAGCCCAGCCCCTTGGGGATCCAAATACCTCACACTCTTCTGTAGTTATCCTTGCAGCACAGTTGGGCAGAGGAAGCTGAGGCACAGTGGAACAAATACACATTGCTTAAGGATTGATTTTAATAGGTGTCCAGAGCCTGAATAATGCTGTGGAGTGGGGCCTAAGGGACTTCTCACCTAGGAAGTGTTTTGTGGGAGGAATTGAACCTTAGTTTCCTGAGATCTACACTGAGGTCCCCTAGACCATCTTTGTTTCATCAGTATTTACTGATGCTCCTTTGTAAAAGAGCACTAGAGGGACATTTTTAGTGTGTCTTGGTGTTTGCTGTGACAGTAACCCTGTCTTTCTGTGCTGCCCTTTGGAACCTTAATAAGGAATGGGTTTTGCCACAACAAATATCTTCATGTTTTAACAAGATAGTGAATGAACATGCAAGTCAGTATTCTTGGGTGGAAATTCCAAAGTCACACCTGAATTAGGTGACTGTCTGTACCCTGGGGTTGAAAGCAGCAACCTGTGACCTGAGGGACAAGACACAAGGAGTAAATCAGGCTGTGAGGAGATGTCTCTTACTTTGGTCAGGCCTGTGGATGCATGTGTATCATCTGTGACCTCTGCTGGGTAGCTGGCACCTGTTGTGCTCTGGTGGTCTGGGACAGGCTCTGTCCCACACCATAAAATTATTTAAAGGTTGTTGTGATTTTTTTTCTCTCTTCTAGTTGAACTCCCTGTTCCAAAAAGCAAAGGGAAGCCTCAAGTGGTGTCCCCAACCAAGGTAAGGCTGGAAACCAGGTGTCAGGGGAGCAGGGTGGGGTGGTTAAATATCCTTCTGGAGTGCTTGTCCAGATATATCTAAGTTTGTCTTATTGGGAGTGTTTATTTGGGTACCCAGGGAAGGGGTGAAAGCCTCTGGGGCAGAACAAGGTGGAGAAGCTGCTGGTATCTTCCATGCAGGGAGACAATCAGAGCTGGAATCAGACAGAGCCAAACAAAACTGTGGCAGACATTGCATCCCCCACAGAATGAGGGAGAATGTCTGCAGGCTGACAGGTGTGGGGGAGTTACCACTGACAGCAGACGTGTCCCAGCCTGCAGTGGCCACTGACAGCAGACGTGTCCCAGCCTGCAGTGTCCATTCACAGCAGATGTGTCACAGCCTGCAGTGTCCACTGGCAGCAGATGTGTCACAGCCTTGCAGTGGCCATTCACAGCAGATGTGTCCCAGCCTGCAGTGTTCACTCACAGCAGATGTGTCCCAGCCTGCAGTGTCCATTCACAGCACATGTGTCCCAGCCTGCAGTGTTCACTCACAGCAGATGTGTCCCAGCCTGCAGTGGCCATTCACAGCAGATGTGTCCCAGCCTGCAGTGTTCACTCACAGCAGATGTGTCCCAGCCTGCAGTGTCCACTCACAGCAGATGTGTCCCAGCCTGCAGTGGCCATTCACGGCAGATGTGTCCCAGCCTGCAGTGGCCACTGACAGCAGATGTGTCACAGCCTTACAGTGTCCATTCACAGCAGATGTGTCACAGCCTGCAGTGGCCACTGACAGCAGATGTGTCACAGCCTTACAGTGTCCATTCACAGCAGATATGTCACAGCCTTGCAGTGTCCATTCACAGCAGATGTGTCCCAGCCTTGCTGTGGCCCCTGCTCTGGTGTGAGCAGCCAGCTCTGCCCCTCTGCTGGCCTGGCCCTCGCAGAGCCTGTGGCTCTGTACCTGGGCTCTTTATGCCCTTTGCCATCTCTGTTGTGACCTCACCAGGCAGTCTGAGGGTTCCTGAGCTGCATTTGGCCCTACATTTTTTTCCCTAGCTGCACCCAGACTACCTCCCTGAGGAGAAGATCCAGGAGAAGGTTTGTGCCATCGAGAAGCAGCTGGATGAGCTGGAATTGAAAGGAGTGGATCTGGAGAAGCAGCTGCGTGCCTGTGAGGGAGGTGAGGAGCCCTGGTGCCAGCTCTGCCCTGCTGGGGAGCATGGGGCTCATGTCCTACCCCTGGGCACTCTTGGCACCATTTTTAGGAGCTCAGGCTGCATGTGAGTCACCAGGTTGCCAGAGGTACCTGGTATACAAAGATAAAGCCTGGGGGATTTTGAACCTTCTCTGGCTGCTTTGTAATATATTTTTTGAGCGGGTCTTATGTTAATTTGGCTGAGGATCAGAGTTTTGGGAGTCCTGTAGCAGAGTCTCCATAAGCAGCTTCCTTGAATCCACAGGGAGTGACCTGCATCCCTTGGAGCCAGGGGCTCCAAAGATTGCCAGTTTTCACTTGAGCTTGCCTGGGGCTCACCTAAGTCATCCTAGGCTCTCCCTCAAGAGATTGTGTGTTTGAGCCAGGGGGGCTGAACTGATGCAGCTTCTTGCCCTTTGTCTCCTCTGTAGATGAGTCTGAGGATGCCCTTATGGTGGATTGGTTCAAACTGATCCATGAGAAGCAGCTGCTGCTCAGACAGGAATCAGAGCTGATGTACAAGTGAGTAAATCAGAAATTCTTCTGTCTGCTTGTGCTCACTTCCTGTGAGCCCAAAAACGTCCTGTGCCAGTTGGTGGGATGAGAAGTGTTGAGGGTGTCTCTGGGAGAACTGCCAGCATCCTGATGCATGAGCTGGTGGGCTTTGAGCACCCAGGGTCTGGGAAGAGCTCGTGAGGAGGGAAACTTCAGGAATGTGATGGAGGAAGATTTCCCCTGAGCCAGCAGCCCCTGCCCAGGTGGTGGGCTACAGAGAGATGAGACTTTAGCATGACAGCAGAAGGGTCCAACCCTGGGGCATGGCAGTAGCTCTTCACTCCTGTCATTGCCTCCAGGATGAAGCAGCAGAACCTGGAGGAGCAGCAGTGGAACATTGAGATGGAGCTGAGAAGGCTCATGAGCAAACCAGGTAAGGACTGGGAGTCCTGCTGGCCCCAGGAGCCTCCACCTTGTGAGCCAGCCCTGGGATGTCCCTCAGATCTGGAGGGACTGCACTGTGGGTGTCCCCTGGCAGGGCTGACTCCCTGTGACATCCAGCCCACCTCTGCTTTGTGAGGGCGTGTAGGATGTGCCCCTGAGCGTGAGGACTGTAAAACTGGGGTGGAGGCAGGAGCCACAGTGGGGAGGTGCTGCCTGTAGCTGTGAGAGGGGCTTCCCTTGTCTTGTGCAGAGGAACTGAAGACTCCCAGGGAGAAGGAGCAAGAGAAGGAGCTGCTGGAGTCGTACCTGAACACGGTCAATGATCGCAATAATATTGTGGATTGCCTGGATGAGGACAGGCTCAGGTGAGGCTGCTCAGGTGGTGGGAAATGAGCCAGCACTGCTGTGTTTCCACTGCTGCCCAGGCTGTAGGGGTGGGTGGGTGGCTGTAGTCCAGACTTCTGCTCCATGAGAGGTGGGTGGTCACCTGTCATCAACATCTTGTCCTGAATGCTGCTGTCTTTGCATCCTTGGCAGCTCTTGGGAAGAGATCAGGACCACAGCCCTGTTCTCTCTCCAGCTAAAGCTGCTGTGAGAACAGGGCTGGGAGATGTGGAATGCAGGGGAGGAGAGGGAGAGGCTGGAGATGGGGAGGCTGCAGGCAGTATGGGAGATGCAGGAGGAATCTGGGAACATGAAGTCAGGAATGTCTGCTGCAGCAAGTGGAAGAACAACTGTAGCCAAGAACTGGATCCTTTCCCAAGTTCAAAGGAAAACTGTGTCAAGTAGCTGGATTTGTGCCTCCTGATGCTGAGAACAGCCTCCATTTCTTGACCTCAGAGCACCAGCTCCTGCTTGTGGGTTCTGGTACTGCCAGGACAAGGTGGTGACAGCAGTGTGCTTGTCCCTCATGGCAGTGAGCACCTCTGTAGCACCCCAGGCTGCTGTCTCAGCTTCACTCATCTCCTGGGCTGAGCTGGTGTCTCATGTTCACTCCATGAACTCTGATGATTCATCAGCCAGCTGGGAGAAGGTCTGGAAATCCCCACACAGGCCCTTGCTTTCAAGGGAACCAGATGGAATTTGCTCATGTCTAAGACTCTAACTGTTGGGTTTTTTCCTGCAGCCTTCTCAGGGTATGCTGTGGAGGTTGGTCCTTTCTTACTGGGAAATAAGAGCAGTATTTGCATGGGCTTTGGGATCTACCAGCTTGTCATGAGCACAGGAAAGTTTCCTAATGCCATGCTGTTCCATTACAGAGAGAAAGAGGAAGACCAGATGTTGGCAGACATGATACAGAGGTTGGGTAAGGGCCCTTTCTCCTTTTCCAGGGCAGCACTGGGGCTCACTGGGGCTGTGGGTCTCAACCTGCTCTGTGTCTGCTCCCTCTCCTGCAGATGGATCTCTTGAGAGCCAGGAGCCAGAGAGGAAGAAGAACAAGTTCCGCCTGTCCAAAATATGGAAGCAGAAAAAACAAGAGTAAAGCTCAGGAGCTTGATGTTCCTTTTCCCAGTGGTCCAGAGAGACCCATCAAAGGTGTGGTCCTTCCTCAGTGCTGTGTTCCTGGAGCTGTGCAGGACTGTGAGAGGCCCCAGGAGGCCTGTCAAAGGTGTGGTCCTTCCTGAGTGCTGCTTTCCTGGAGCTCCTGGGCTGTGAGAGGCCCCTGTGCTCCCTGATGTGGAGACTGCAGGTTTGCTGACCAGAGGGACAGTGTGAATGCCCCCTGGCCCTGGTGTGGAGCCCAAGGATACCTTTCCCAGCACGTGGACTTTTGAGACTCTCTTCCTTCTCTGGCTCTGGGTCAGAGCTGGTTCAGCCTTGGTGCCAGCTCAGGAGGGCAGAGCTCAGGTTGCCCACCCAGGGCCTGGCTCAGTACAGTCCTGGAAGCAGCAGCATGGCCCTGCATGGCACCCCACAGTGTCCCATGCCTGTCCCCAGGGCTGTGGAAGGGCCTTTGTCCCTCCCTTCCTCCCTCCTGCTTGTGCTGTGGCTCTTTGGGCAGGATCAGAGATGCAGAGAGGGAGATGCTACAGGGCAAGAGGGGTTGATGGTTCCCTTCTTACCACACCCGTGCAAACTGGGGGCTCCATGTCTGGGGGGAGCAGAGAGCAGACCCTCCTCTGTGTCTGTAGTGTGGGATGTTCTCCACACACAGCACTTTCAGCAATAGTGAATTGTTTCCAGACCTCTCTTGGAAGTTGCTGTAGGCTGATTTCTCAAAGCCATGAGAGGCTGCTCACTGCTTCATTCCCTCTGTGGGGGAGATTTGTAGCCTCCTTATTTCTCTGACTGCTCAGTGAAGCAGTGTTTTCATTGTCTGTGGCCTATCCTGATGAAAATGAACAGAACCATTATTTTAATAACCTGGTGCTAACTTGGGAGCACAAGGGAATTCATGGGTTTGCCTCACCCCTGAGTCTTCTGCTTGGGACCAGTATTTCAGTTCCTGAGCTCCATCCCTGGACATCCATCACCCTCAAGGGGTGTTGTGGGTCACCCTGGTGGGAGCAGGAGTGCAGGAGCAGGTCCTGGGCTGTTGCAGGGAGCCTTTCCCCTCTTCCCTCAGTGCACCCTGCCCTGGGTGCACCCTCTGTTCCCAGTCAGCCTGGGGAGCGGGGATGGAGACAGCCATGGAAGGATCAGATTAATTCACGATGCCTCTGGTCTGTGGCCTGCTCCCTCCAGGGCAGCTGCTGGAGGTTCCTGCGGGCGCTGCTGCCCAGCAGGGGCAGGGCTTTGGCCGGAGCAGGTTCGCAGTGCCGGCGGCAGAGCAGAGGTGATGCATCCCTTTCCCACGAGGTGGCAGTGGGACTCTCCGGGCAGGGATGTGCTGGGGTGGCACCAGTGCCCGAGGGGCTCCCTGGAGCCCGTGTGTGTGCAAGAGCTGGGACACCCCGAGCCTGCAGATGCTTTCACCCAATAAAGAATTACTGGAGCAAATCTCAGCATCCCAGTGTGATGTGGCTGTCCTGGGAGCACTGATAGTCCCTCTCTGGAGCTCGGTGTGCCTGTGGTGGAGCAGTCCTTGCCCACAGCCTGCAGGGCAGCTGCACGTCCCGAGGGAGCCGTGGCACCAAGGGGTTTTTCACCGACTTTGTGTAGGTGTCAAACTCACCCCTGCTCTCAGGTAAACGCAATTCCCCCCTTGCTGCTTTAGCATCACACACGTCCCAAAGCCTGTGGGGTCCCAGCCTGGGCAGCAGATGGGGGACACGAAGAGGCAGAGCTGGTTGTGCCACAGCTGGACCGTGGCGTTGGTGACACGGGTGGCAGAGCTGCAGTGTCACCGGGGAAAGGCTGATGGAGGCTCTGCCCCCTGTGCTACCCAGAGGGGAGGACAGACTGGGCTGTGGGGACATGCTGGCCACAGGGGCTGGCATGCTGTGCCTTGCCATCCTCGTCTGCTCGTCTGGAAGCTTTTTCTTCCCTGGTGTGTAAACAAGAGGGGAGGGAGGAGGGCTCCTCTTCCAGACCTGGCCAGTGGCAGCAAATCCCCAGAACTAAACGTGCCTTTGTGGGCTGCCAGCTGAGAGGAGGGGAGCTGAAACCATCCCTGCTGAAGGAGAGAAATACCTTTCCTGATGAGCTATCCCAGGCTGTCAGTATTGCTGGGCTTTCATCTTTTCAGGCTCTGATTCTCCAGCCTCAACAAGTTTAGTCTGCATGGATTTGGAGGATGGTGTCAGCACCACCCAAACTCATCCAATCCTTCCCTTTCCAGCCTTCACCCACCTTGGAAACAGGCAGGAAATGGACCTCTGTAGGAATGTGGTAACAAAGTGCTTAAACAACACCCCCAGTGCCCTGTGGTGGCAATGGTGGGACCTGCTGTAGGGTTGGCTTTTGTGAGAAGGCCAGGCAGCAGGCAGGGGTACACCTGCTAGCTACCTGCTCCAAGAGCAGGTTTTGAAAGGAAAACTGCTCCTTCTCTCATCTGGAGTCTGTTTGAGATGGTAGCCATGGTCTAGGGGATATGAGCTTCACCTGGAAATGCTGTGTGGGTTTAGGTTTAAGTTTCTAGGTAGAAAAATACTGAGAGGGAGAGGAGACAGAACCCAGCCTGCCTCACCGTGCTGCTGGTGTGAGGCTGACTGCAAGACTAACCTCAGTTATTTCTACAGCAAAGATTGGAGGGTAAATAGAGGAGTAGTGATCCAAACACAGTGATCCTGTTCAGAATCCCAAACTCTTGTCTGTATGGGTGGAATGCTGTCTGGCTGTGGCCAGGGTGTATCAAAACCAAGCCCTGTACAGCCTGTCCCACAGCTCCTGCACACCCTTGAGAACAACCCAGCTTGTTCCTCCTTCCTCTGCCTTGAATTTGGGACTCACAGGATTTGCAATTCCACCATTCTCCTAATCCAGTGCTCAAAACGAGCCCTAGAAGAACTAAGCTGTTGGCTAAGGTGGAGAAAAGGAATGGCTTTTCTCCAACTGGCTGCTTTTAGCTGAGCTGATTCCCCTGCCTGACCCCTGTTTGCTCTCCTGGCACAAGCAGCTTTGCTCACCCTGTGGAAGTGCTCCAGGAGGCAAAGCAAGAGGATTTGGCCTTGGGACTGAGCAGCCAGGGAGGTGTTGGGGGAAACCAGCTCTCAACTGCCTCTCCACAGTGGTCACTGCTGAGTAATTAGGCAATCCAGGCACCCTCCCACAACCGAGTGGGAATCAAATTCCTCTCCCTTCTCCATGAGAAAGGGCTGTTTGTGCTCTGCTGCAGCCCCACCAGGCGCAAGCCCCGAGGTCAGGCTGGCAGGGGGTTGACAGATCCATTGCTGTGTGCATGTGGGTGTCTGAATTTCAGTGATGACTGAGGCCTTAATTACTCTTCTAGCTCAGCTGCTCCACTTCCAAAATGCTTTTAAGGGGGCTGAGCTTCCTGCTCATTTCCTGATGGCCTCCAGTTGGGTTCATGGCCTCACCAGCTCCTGGATACCTGGAGTGCTGCTGCTGCTGCTGCTTTCCCTGCAGCTGAAGAGGAGTGTGGGGGCTGCACAGGGCCTGGGGCTGCACCCCTGAGCCTCTGCCATTTCAGAGGCTCTTGGGCATCCTCCTGCAGCTTTGGGGTTCTGCTGGCTCTGTCACTTCCAGACTTGCAGATGAAGCTGTGATTAGGCTCTGTGTGTGTGTGTGTGTGTGTGTGTGTGTGTGTCTCTCTTCTGCTGTTTTCCTTAATTACAATCTCCGAGGTAATTTCTGACGCATCATTAACAGTTCTGAGTAAACAAGGGGAATTCTCCAAATTATTTGCCATGAGCACAAAGGGAAATCGACTTTCATTGTCTCCCTCTTCATCCAAGTAAGAAGCTGATCTGCAGTGAGCATGGGGATGTTGTGGCTGCCCTCTGATGCTTTGAGTCTCTTTGAGACAGAGCAGCAACACATCCAGCTTTTCCAGCTGACTGGGGCCAATTCTGCCCACAGCTTTTTGTCCCCACTGCTGAGCAAAGTGGCTGGGACTCGTCACCATGCAAAATGCTTCTTGCCATGACAGCTTTGGGTGCTGCCTTTGAGTGTTCACCTCTTGTTTCCAGCTGGATGAATTGGAACACGAGCTGCTCAGGAGATGGGACAGTGCAAAAGCATCCTCAAGGCTGTGTCTCAGCTTGGAAGGTAACACCCTGGTCGTGGCTGGTGGGTTGAAGGGTAATACCTGAGACCAGAGTGGATTTAATGAGGGAAAGAAGGAGCACTGATATGGAGAGAGTGCAGGGTTGGGGAGGGAAGGAAGGAGCGTTGAAACAGAAGAACTTGGAACCCAGGAAACTAAGTCTGAAAAAAAAAAAAGAACTAAAGAACTCACAGGGATGCTGGTGTGCCCTGTGAGAGCCACAAACACACCTGGCAGCAGGAGGAGGTGGCTGGAGAGGGCTGCTTAGCTGGATGGGAGAGCATTCCAACCCAGAGCAGGGCTCAAGGGAAAGGGCCTTCACGAGAGGGGTGGCACACGGAGCTCAGAGCAGGCAGTGCCTGCTGGAGCATCCCTACCCCTGCCCTGCTCTCCCAGCCCCTTCCTTCAGCCACGCTCCTGCACGGTGGCAAAGCAGCTGCAGCAGCAGCCGAGGGAGCGAAGATTATTTATATTCATGCTGCAGCCCTGCCAGCCGTGCCTCTGTTATCTGCCATGCATGAATATTATTTGAATACGGAGTTTGTCCTGACTATTCTTCCATGTGAAACGAGGGATTTGCTGTGGGATGGGAGCCCTCCCTCTGGCTGTCAGTCAGGAGGGGTTTCCTTTTCCTGTCTCGTTGGAAGCCGCGTCCCCAGCAAGGTGAGACAGTGGACACTTTTTCTCTTGTTAATATCCATGTCTAATCTCCTCTCAGAGGGGCCCTTTGTCCTAGACTGTAGCCAAGATGAGTAATTCAGGGATAGATGAGACGCTATAATTGGTTTGTGACAAATTAAAACATTTTTCCTTGGGAGCTGAGAGCAGGACTGTGGTCTGGAGCTGTCAAGCGTCACAGGGGAGGGCGATTTTCGGAGTAAGCGCATTGCAAATTGGCTCCAGATATGCCTTGGAGTCTGAAATTAAACTCCAGCTGGTGACTCTTCTCAGTTGGGGTTTTATTTTAGGGGAGACAAAGGGAACATGTGTGTGGAGGGACAGCCTGATCAATACAGAGGGTGTGACTGCTTTTCACACCAAGCTGGGAACCAGAATGAGCCATGGTGGGGATGCTGGGGAGCACCAGAGGTGTGGTGGGACTGAGCAGGCCAAGCCCTGGGCTCACCACTGCCTGTGCTTCCTTCACACTTCTCTCAGTGGTTCCTCCATCACATCCTAGAAAGGAAGAACCATGATGGAAAGCTGCAGATCACACCATGTCCTCTCTTGGTCACAAGTGGGTGTCAGCTGCAGGACCTCTTTAGGAGATACAGGCTGGTCCTTGTCCTCTCATAATTCTATTAGTGAGCCAAAAAGAGTCCCTTATTTCCACCCAGAGATCAGGGGACTAGCTAAAATTCAGGAATACAGAGATGTTGAGGACAGACAACTTGGTTTGACCCTAAGGTGTTTATGAGCTGGTTTAGGGCAAAGGGGTGGAGGTGGGAGGAAAAGATCTTCCTGATGCTCAGCACAGCTGCACGGAGAGAGCTACAGCAGCAGCATCTCCACCTCGCAGTGAAGATGGGTGGAGAATGAAGGAATGCTTGGAAAGATTGTGGGCCTGTAAAGGAGGTTTAAAAGGCACAAGAGGAATCACCATATGGGCTGGTTTGTGTGTAGATGGTGGTGGGGAAGAAAGCCTCAAGATCTTGTATCTGATACAGAAGAAAAGAGAGGCCCAAGGAGAGGGTGCTGTGAGTTTTGCAGTGTCTCAAAGTGAAGCAAGCAGTCTGGAAGAGATAGTCCTAGTTGTGAAAACAGGGTGAGTGCACAGGCTGCCAGTGAGTTGGAAGAGTTCAGACCCTGGAGGTGCTGGGTGAAGAAAGGAGGAGATCTGGGCATCTCTTGGATATGAGGAGTAAAACAAGCAGGCCCTGGTGGCAGGGTGATGGGGAGTTGGGGGGCTTGGAAGGAAAGATCAGAGGATCTGGTTTAGCAATGGAAAGTGCATAGATGCAGCAAATCCTGAAAGGCAGGATCAGATGGTGAGCTGTGACTGGTGTCACTGGCATTAAGACGTTAGCTAATCCGGTTTAAGGGGATAAGCCCAAGAAAAACTGTGGAGACCTAAATTGGAGCTTGTCACTCTCCTGTGGAAAGCAGAAGTGTGGAGGAGGAGGAGGAGGAGGAGGATTTGCTGAAAGAGGCCCTGGATGGTTGGCCAGAAACAGAGGGTGAATGGAGGATGGCTGTGAAGATGAAGGGTCTGGAAGTATCAGGTGGGAAGGAAACGGGAAGGACAGGAATCACCAAAAGCAGAGAAACCCAGGAGCCTTCTGGTGAGCACAGTCTCTCTGTCAATAACTGACCTGTAGCCCATCCTAATGGTGAAGCTGGCAAGGTAGCAGGGAATCTACAGAAACCCAGTGATTTTGGTCTGGGAAGCTTAAATGATGCATATCAAAGCCAGGATGTAAATTGCATAAGTGTGATGTAGGTCTGGCACTAAAGTGATAAGAGTCATATCAAGGGAATAACTTAATTAACTGGTCTTGATCAAAGAACTATATGAATTCAATAGCCCAGTTTTCAGTGCTAAATGATGAAGTTTAGAAAAACTGTACTTGACACAATTATCAATTTTCCTGTCCGAGGAGCTTTGAAGTGCCATTACGAAGGGACAGTCTGTTGTTCTGTTTAGGACAATGTTCTCCTTCCCTCCAGTGATCAGAAGGCAGAGGGGCTCTCTCTCCTTTTCAAGTGCTCATTTGAAATGGTCTGAAGCATAAAAAACACTGGATGTCAAGGGGAACAGTACTGAGGATTTCACAAATTAATTGTTTCAGATGATCTAAATCAGGGGCAAAGAGCTGCCTTTTCACTGCCATCCAGAAAACAAAAAACAGAACAAACAAACCAAAAACCCCAAACAAAAACAAAACAAAAAATCCAAGAAGATGTGCAGAAGATGGGTCTTTTCTCTGCTGTTACCTTGGCAGACCTCAACCAGCAATTCCAGAGAGGTATCTGCACATTTGGATGTGCCTTCTGGAAAAGGATGTCTAAACCTTGTCAGTGACAGTGGTGGGAGTAAAGCCCTACTGCTTCCAGCTACTTCTACCTGTGAACAGACTTCTCCATTCTCTGGGCACCGTGTCCTTTCCACTGGTGAGTATCTCATTCCTAGGCAGGGAAAACTGGGAACCTGTCTTGTCTGTCCAGTGCAGTGTGAGGCTGCTCTGAAAAGCTGAGAAGCCTCAGAAAGTCCCTTGGGAAATCGAGGATTAATTCAATTTCTTCACTACTCCAGGACTTCCCTCTGCAGAACACAGATGGACTCTGTAATGAGGTGGTTCCTCCTCCTGGGCAGAGAGAGGGAATGATTTCCAAATCAAGCCCAAGTTCCTCTTGCTTGGGTCTTCCCCAGAATAAGACAAGTGATGGCAGTGGGATGATTCCCTCTCCGAGCCACACTGCTGGTTTGTCTCCAGGAGATGGGAGGAAGCTGGGTGCTGGTAGCCAGGAGGCAAAGCTGCAGCTGGCCACACCGGCTCCGAACAGCGAGGGCAATTAGAGATCAGAAGAGCTGGGGTGGCTTCGTCACATTTCCCTGCTGCTGTTCTGGAGGTGATAATATAATTCATATCAGAAGAGTTAGTGGGCTGAAAATGAATTGGAGAAATCAATCCAGAGGGTATAAATGAATTAGCATGTAAATGAGGACACTTGCTCTACATAGTTTAATATTGCCTGCAGCTGTAAATAATTCCAGGGATGGAATCAAAAGCCGCAAACAACTTCATTTTTGTGCTCCTCCCCCGTCCGGGAGCACCTGCAGCTACGACCGACCCACCCCTGCAGAATCATCGCATTGCAAGGGAATTAAAGGAGATGAGATGCATAAACTTTTTTTTTTTCCCCTCCCCTGATTGGCCATTATTTACAAGACTGCTGCTCCCAGTTGTGTGCACCGAGTCCCTGTTTGTGCATGCACATGGCAGTGTGAGTGGTGGGGAGGGGGAGGTGGGGATCAGCCGGCGGTGAGACCTCGTGCAGCGCATCACGAGCCACCCCGGTCACCCTGTGGTGGGCTGGCGTGCGTGTGAAATAGCAATTTCTCACCCAACAGCTGCAGTATGAAAGCTCTCGGTTGGGGTGGAGGATTTAACCCTCCTGGGGTGCCTGAGGGTGGGAGAGGTGGGTGCTTGGAGAGCAGGAGCTGGCTGGGGTAGCGCCTTGGTTCTTGGAGCTGTCTGGAGAGGAGGCATTTCCAAGGGATGGGGAAGCATTTGCACTGGGGACTGCACACTTATGTGCAGTCTGGAAAACTGGAAGAGGTGCAGAGCCAGGTCATCAGAGAGGAGAAGGTGTCAGGAAGCCCCTTTATGAGAGATGACTAAAGGAGCACAGCTTATTTGGCCTAATGAAAGGAAGGCTGAGGGATGTGATTGCACAGGCAGATAAACACAAGAGAGGGAGAGGAGCTAGTTCAGCTAAAGGCCACTGTTGATACCAGAACATGCAGATACAAACTAGTCATGAATAAATTTCATAGGGAAATGAGATGGAAGTGTCTTAAGCACCAGAGCAGAGACTATGGATGAGCACTGGAGAGTCCACACAACCAGGCTGCTCTTGCACTGGCGTTTGACTGTAAAACAGGATTACAGGAGCACATCCCTCGAGATCAGGCAACTCCGTTTTGTGATCTGGGAAGTTCTGCCTGTTGCCAAAAGCCCCTTTATTATTCTGGCAGGGGAAGGATGCAGATCTGAGGAAGGGCATATGTCTCTTCGAGTGACTCCAAGAGCGGTTGTTGAGAGCTTTTGGAGTGATGCTGATGACAGGAGGTTAAAGATGATCCTCAGCAGTCTTTTATCAGTACTTCCCTCTTGTTTTTTGACACTGACAGATCACTGAGTTCCCTCTTTCATCAGGTTGGAGTTTCAGGTTCTGCACTAACTAGATCTCCCAGGTGGACTGGAAACACTGATTAAGATGGATAGAGTGAAAGCAAGTCCATTAAATTGTTAATAAAGAATATTACACACATACCTTAATCTGCAGCTAGCCTGACACTTTATAAAAGTACATTAGGATATAATCCAATTGAAGCCACAATATCGAGAACATCTTATCTCATCACAAATTGAAATTATATCATATTCCTCATTTCTTAAATTAAAAAGCTAAAACCTTTTAGTTTGCTCTCATATGCTTGTGTAAAACTTAATCAGTGGTTTTAACAACATTATTTTTCAATATGGGCCATTTTTGCTCTCATTTATTTACAAGAGAGAACTTCCTGGTAGAAGAAGTGATTCAATTTGCAGGAGGATACATCAAGCACTTAAGGATTTTGTAGGGATTGATTGATTATTTATCGTGTTATCTTGCCTGGAGACGTCTGATATGCCTGTGCTTTTGCTATCTCTCATTCCACCTAATGCTCTCCCTTTGCCTCTCGCTCCCTCCGGTGCCACGGGCGCTGTTCCTGCGCACGTGTCTGCACAAGCACGGAGGGAAAGGGGGCCAGGGAGGCAGGGCTGAGGTTCCCTCTGCTGGGATGGAGATGCTGGACTGGGCAGATGGGAGAGATTCATTTCACTGGGAGATAGCACAGAGGTGAGAGGTGGAAGGGTGGTTTGAAGTTCTGCTGGGTTTGAGCCGCGGGCTGTGGCGCTTCTCTGAGTGCAGCAAGCACGTCCTTCCTTGCAGGGGACGGAGCTGGGACACAGAGAGGGTGGGTGGTTTGCTGGAAGTGCCCCCAGGAGCAGAAAACAGCCCAGAAGGGCCATCAGCTCTGGTTGGTAGCTGGTCACCTGGGCCACACTTCCCTGGGTAGCCATAATTACTTTCAATTGCCCAGTGAAGCACTGGATAATGTCCCGGAACCTCCGTGGGACAATGCTTCCCACTCAGCTGAGCTGCACCAGTGATGCAGTGGCAGTGGCTCCTCCAGGGATCTTTGCAAAAACATCCTGACACTTATGAGGAATCTGGTGACCTGATATGGCCAGGATTGGGGAGCAGAGAGGAAGGGGCCACCTCTTCATGCTTAAAGGAACCACTCCCACACCAATGGCTGATTATCTCCCACTGCTTCACTGTGGCAGAGGGGCTCATTAGCAATGACAATTAGCATGTCCATCATGGAGGTGTCAGCCCAAGGCCTAAGAGGTGACGTGCAAGGTCTCCATTTGAGGGGAGATGACCCTCAGGAGCCCTGCAAGAGGGCTGAGGCTTGAGCTTTGTCTTGAACATTGGCCACTCTTTGGTGCTGGAACATGAGTGGGAGAAGGAGGGATGTTGTCAGTGGGAGCTCTTGGCCTCCCATCCCTGGTGGGGCATTGGATATAGCAAGAAAGAATTTTTTTTTTATTTTATGCAAGAGAACGATGACAGTAGAAACTCCAACCAAACCCTCAAGCATTTGGACTGTGATTGTCTGTAGGCACTGGGAACCAGGACATCTGAGGTTTATTCTTTTCACTGCTGCAGATTTTGGCAAATCGCTCTCCCTGCCATAGTTTTCCCTGAGCAGTTTGAGATCAGCTGGGTTTATTCTTTTATGAGTACTGGAGTGCAGGAATTGCTGTCTTCTGGTGAAAATAAATACAAAAATCCTGAAGCACAACTCCAAAGAGAGATGAGCCTGCAAAAAAAGCACCGCGCTGGAAAGGGAGTATGTTTGGTTTGTCTTATTTTTCTTTTGCTTTCTGGGATTTTAGGATTCCTGTTGCAGGGATTGCACCAAGATGACAAACTAGAGAGTTTTCAAAATGGAAACACAATCCCCTGACTCCAGGAGCTCAGACTTAAATATCAACAAATAACTCAGGATGCGGTGCGAGTGCTGATGGAGCAGCTGACTCGGTGAGTGTGGAGGTGAGCAACTCAGGAGCCCCACAGAGCCCCACAGCCCTGATTTGCTGAACCCAGTGGAATGAATTCCTCTACTGGATGATCCATGTGCATGGGCCTCCATGGGATCACGGCCAACATTTGCCAAGTGCTGTGAGATGCTTGGATGAAAGAGACCACAGAAGCGCAAAGTATTACTTTTTCATGATTGCTGCAATTGCTATCCTTGGGGCTGTCCAAATACTGTTGTTCCAAGTGAAAATATAAAATCCTTTTTGGCACATTTCTGTTTTGCGTTGTGATAAACAGAAATGCAGGAGGGGGAAAAAAAAAATCTCCTAAGAGCGAGAGAAGGAAAAGCAGCCCCTGTGCAATTTGTTACACATCTCATATGTCTCTGACTGCTAGCTGCAGAGATATTTAGAGGGAGTATTTAGCTAACCCAGTGCACAGCCTCTGGAGTCCCAGCTTCTGCTTTGGTCCATGCTTGGTTGAACCTTTACAGCAGCTTTATGGTTTTTCAGCACAGCATTTCAGGAGAGGCTTTGATTCTGGAGGGTGCCAACTGCACCGAGTGAAGCTAAGATGATTAATCAAATTATTTGAAGGGCGTTTGCCAGAACTGGGCAGTGACCAGTCTCTGTCCTAATCTCTGGATTGAGATGTCAAGCCAGCCTCCAGCTCGGAGCACTGAGCTCGCCAGGAGGCAGAGGGTGGAAAGAAATCTCTGTCAGCAAAGAGCCTGGCTGGGCTGCCCATGGTGGGGAGGGAAGCTGGCCACCAGGGGCCATGGGCTGGTGCTGCCCAGTGGGCAGGGGGAGGCTGGGGGGCTTTGTGTGTCAGCAAGGCTGGGCAAAGCTTCTCTAGCTGTCATGGAACAGGAACAAGGTGATGGTTGTGCCTCAGGCTACCTGCCTCCCACCAGGCTGCAGGGAGGAAGGGGGAATGGCTGGGATGTGCTGAGCTCCTGCACCTCCCAGCTGGCCACAGGATGAGGAGGGATCCTCTGCTCCCATGTCAGTTAAGGTTGTGGCTGAGCAGGATGGAGGAACAACTGGCCTGCTGTGGAAGGGATACAGGCACTGAATAATTTTGAACTTGGTGCCCATGTCAGGTGCTATGGGGAGCTGGAGCTTTGGTTGGGAAAGGTGCAGGGTGGGTGGTGTGGGAAGAGGCTGGCAGAGGGCTTCAGGAGATGAGAAGCACAGTGGGAAGCAGGGGGTTTGGCTCAGTGACACGCTTTTCCCTTCAGGGACCAGCTGGGTTTTCCACCCACCTGCTTGCTTATATTCACAGTTAAAGATGAAACTGAAGCACCTGAGAAGGAGGAGGCACACTCTGCAGCAGCACACCCAGGGCAGATGGGGTGGGGTTAAGGGCAAGGGCACTCACATGGGGACGAGGGACCCTCCCCTGCCCTGCTCCCCCGCTGCTCTGGGCATTGCAGGCAGATGGGCTTTCCCCAGCGCCAGGGCGAGCGCTTGGCCCTGCTGCTCAGGGAATTGCAGGTGTCTCTCTCCTCTCCAGCTGGCTGGGTGGGCAGGATCTCTGCCTCTACGTGAGCCCCAAACCGTGCCGGGATCCCCTTTGCTGCCTGAGCTGACAGCAGCGCTGCCCCGAGCATCCTCCCTGTCCGCCTCCCTCTCCGACTCCCCGGCACGCTGGGGGCTGATGTCCTGCCCAGCACTGAACTCTTCCCCTTCAAAACCCTCTGTGCACCTCTCCACGTCTGTTCCAGCCCCATCCCGGGCGCCCTCGCCCCGGACCGGGGCCGCGCGTTCGCGGGAGCGCGCTCGCCATCTGCGCGCTCCGCTGGATCCCGGCCAGCGCTCGAAGGGTCGGGCTCGCATCCTCAGATCCTCGCCGCTCCACCGGGCACCCGGTGCCCACGGCACCGCCGTCACGTGTGGCCATCAGCTGATGGGGAGGATGACTCAGCCGGCAGCTGTCGGGCCCCTAAAATAATGACAAAAACAATTAGCAGTCCAAGCAGTAGCCTCTCCTTAATTATCTCCTCCGAGTTTAATTAACTAGCTAAATTATCAGCAGTAATGTAGGCATTAATTATGTCAAATTACAGTGTAAAAATCACAAAGTGTGGAAAATGTCAATTCAGCTGCGCTCACCTGCCGGGCTGAGGCAGTGCCGGTGACAGGGGCTCAGCCTG
Source organism: Agelaius tricolor (assembly GCF_023055355.1). Taxonomy (NCBI): domain Eukaryota; kingdom Metazoa; phylum Chordata; class Aves; order Passeriformes; family Icteridae; genus Agelaius; species Agelaius tricolor. The sequence goes on from NW_027269279.1 coordinate 5,245,327, forward strand.
GCACAGGGGAGGGAAGGGCTGCTCCTCCTCCCCCGGGGATCAGGATCCTGCCACGGATCCTCAGCGGCACCGGGGGGACACCGGCACCGATGGCGACGGGCACAGTTTTATTTGGGAGCCGGTAGGGGCTGCCTGGGTGGGTGCTGGAGTGGGGAGGGGGGAACATTTTTGGGTCTGGCAGAGGGAGGGGAAGGAGCATGGCTCCCCAAACCAGATGGCTTGGATGCTGAATTATTAAATTATGAATATTAATACAAATCAGACACGGAAGAGGTAATAATTTTGCTGCCCTACAGAAATAATTAACATAATTTTGATAAATTACATGATAAGAGAATCTCAAAATTGAGGTAGATTTATCTTAATTAATATCTTGGACTTGCTCCGAAAGGTAAATTGTTCCACTGGGGATTGGGAAGGGTGAAGAAGGGGCCCTGGCTCTGTGAGCCAGACCTTTCCCAGGGTTAGCATGGTGGGGAGGACAGGGCACTGCCCCAGGCTGCACCCCAGCCCTGGCTCTGAGGGTGCAATATCAGGGTTATTCCCACCCCCATGGGGACACTGAGTCACTTATTTCAGGTTGCATGGGTTGGTCAGAGAGCAGGAGTCCGGACTGGTGTCTCCAAGCTCCTTTGGACCCAGAGCCACCCTCTCCCCTGAGCTCTGCCAGGCATTTTCCACAGCACAGTGCTGGGCAGGCACTGAGGTCTGAGCCCACAGGATAAATGGCTTCACCAAAAACTGCTGCCCAAGTGTCCCTTGGCTTTGCTTCAGGTGCCCCTGCTTGGGCACACGAGCATTGCAACCCCGTGTGCCTGCTCCATCCATCCATCCATCCACCCATCCATCCATCCATCCATCCATCCATCCATCCATCCACCCATCCATCCATCCATCCACCCATCCATCCATCCACCCATCCATCCATCCATCCATCCATCCATCCATCCATCCATCCACCCATCCACCCATCCATCCATCCATCCATCCACCCATCCATCCACCCATCCATCCACCCATCCATCCATCCATCCATCCATCCACCCATCCATCCACCCATCCACCCATCCATCCACCCATCCATCCACCCATCCATCCACCCATCCACCCATCCATCCACCCATCCATCCATCCATCCATCCATCCATCCATCCATCCATCCATCCATCCATCCATATCCACCCACCCATCCATCCATCCACCCATCCATCCATCCATCCATCCATCCACCCATCCATCCTCATGGACACGCCAGGCAGCTACAGCAAGTTCAGGGGTTTGATTTTTGCTGAACCAATGCTGGTGGGGACATGCCACATTGGAAGTTAACCTGGAAGGGAGTGGGACATTCAGTAATTGAGTGATTTGCTTCCCCATCCCTCACTGTGGTGTTGCCACTGTCCTACGTGGGTTTTTTTGGCTGGCTGACTCCAGGTAAGTCCATGTCCCTCTCCAAGTGTGTGTGTGATGATGGGCAGTGCCCTTCCCTTTTTGCAAGCTGGGGTTTTCCCCATTGTTGTCTTGGTGCTGCTGCTCTTCAGCTCTGGCTGCAAAGGTGCAAATCTGCCCAAAAATGGATGTACAGACAGGGTGTGCAAAATTGCTTTATATTATATTTGCATAAAATGTAGTTCTTTAATCTCAGAGTCATCCAGGAGGATGTAACCTTCCAGCAGTGACTTAACCCCCAGAGCATCCCCCAGGCCCAGGCAATGCTGGTACAGATGTGTGCATGCAGATCATCTGTAGCTTGTGGCATCAAAGCTGCAACTCAAATTACAGGGCTAATTGCAAAATTAAATCAGTTATTCTTTACTATGGCATTTTTGTAATGTCAGATCAGGTGATGTAGGAGAAGATGTTATCTGTACATCCATATTGTCCATTTTAAATGCCCAGAGCTGTGGCCCCACCACAGTTCTTCCTGGAGCCTGGTTATGTTTCAAGGATGTGTCTGCTGGAAGGGCTTGGAGCTTGGTTACTTGGTGTATTTCTGACAGGGGTGAGCAGGAGGAGAGCGAGGAGCAGCCAGAAGAGGCTGTTCTCAGGAGGCTCCAGTCTTGGTCTTGAGCTTGAGAGGTTTTTAGATTCACATCCATGCGTTTGCCAGCTTAATTGGCAAAAGCTTTAATTTTTCAGAAGGGTTAGAAATCTTGTTGATCTGTTCCCACTGGCAGGATTTAAAGCCTCAAACACTTTACTTTTTCAAAGAGCTGTACAAATGTTAACTAATACAGTCCCAGTTAAGCATAATCTCTGGATGGGGAAACAGAGTCACACACTGCATGAGTGCCTCAGCCTGGATGGGGAGTTGCTGGGACCTTGTCCTGTGCCTCATCCAGAAGGCATTGTCATCTCTTCCAAGCCTTCCCCACTCTGCCTGATCCCCTTGCCTCGCTGCAGTAAAACCAAGCTGTATTTAATTGTTTTTGGCTGCGCAGGAAATAACAAAAAGGGAAACCCCAAAGCCACTGATTGCAGCCATGCCAAGGCACAGGCTGGAAGCAGAGACTTCTCACCGTGTAGCAGCTTGGTGCAACCAGGTGAGACCAGGGATGGTGCCCAGGATAGTAAGGGATATTCCTGGAGCACAGTAGGAACTTCTATTGGGAATATCATTCATGGAAAATGCACAACAGGAGAAAGAGCCTTTGCCCTACTGGGGACTTCCAACTCTGGACTAACAGTAATTGCTGCAATGGAGCATGTGGTCACTCTGCCACCCCTGCTGCTCCCCACCCAGCTTGTGGGGTGACAGAAGAGGGAGGTTTACCCTGGGGTCCCCTCTTGGGCAGACCCCATCAAACAGTCCCCGTGGCTGGAGCTGTTGGCAGCCCCAGCAGCAAAGAGGGATGTGAATCCACGGTGTCTGCACAGTGCTGGAAATGCTGGTCACACTGTGCTGAGGGACACCGAGCTCTGTGCCACCCATCACCTGGGCTGGGGGTGGGCAGCCCTTCCTCACACCCAGCCCTGGCAGGGCAGGGACCTCTGGGCTCCTCCTTTCACCCATCTCTGGGTGAATTTTCCTTGCAGAGCAGGGAGAGCCCGGGGCTCTGGTGCTGCAGGAATGCCCTGAGTGCATCCCGGGGGAGCTGCTGTGCAGCAGGGCTCACGCTGTGTGTAGATGTATGCACACACACACACACAGAGGGATGGCCTGGCACAAACACCCACTGCATCCAACACTCAATCTGAGCCCAGCCTTAACCCCTTCACTGCTGCAGGAGGCAAATCCTGGCGCTCAGTGCTGCCAGGAGTGGGGGACACGCAGCTGGTGGTACTTAAAGCCATTGAGAGGGGAGGAATGTGGCTGGTTCTTGGGGGGATCAGGTTGCTCAGCTGTATCCAAAATAGGGGATGTGTTGTATCTTACAGGGATGGAGATAGGCAGCTGAAGCCCAGTGTAATGTATGGCAGAAAGGAAGGATTTTAGGAGGGGTGGAAGGAGGGTTGGATGGAGGGTGGGGCTGGAAGAACACTCAGGCACCAACCCTGAGCTGGAGGAGGAGGGTGTGGAAGGGGGGGGGAAACTGAGGCAGGGAATAGATGGACACACATGGAGAGGGGCAGCTGTTGGTGTGACCACCCTGCTTCTGCTTGACAAGGAGTTCTGTGTGGGGAGAAGGAATCCAGGCTGAGACAGCAGGAGAGTGCAGGAGCCACCCCTACACATGCACATATGGGTGTGAGCAAGATGTTCCCACCTGGGAGAGCACATCTGTGCTGCAGAGCTGATGGAAGCCTCATCACTCCCCTTCTTTTGCAAACTCCCCTCTGCTGGGGCTGGATGAGGGGAGACTGGCACCGCTTCTGCCTTTTGTGGTTGCTGTTTCCACTTTGTTTCAGGTTTCTCCTCTGTTGGGACTTTGGGCCTTCCCCTTCCCCAGTAATTATATAATTACTTCACAACATGCTGCAGGAATAGTCAGGGAGACGGCTACAGCTAGCACAACAATGGTGACAAGTAAAACATTAATTTCTGGAGTTCTTTTAATTAATTCATCAGGAATCGTGCTGTGCGGGATGATTACGTTAAAGTGTTTAATTACAAATTTATATGTAATGATGCACTTTAATTACTTTGGACTGGTACAATATTATTGGGCCCTTTTCCCAAGATTCCTGGCACTGGGTTTGGGCTTCACATAAGCAGTGCCATGGATGCTTGTGCCTCTAAATTATTTACATGGCATGGGAGAAATCCAGTCCTGATTGATGAGAGCAAATTTTTCCCTTAGCTGAATGGGAGCAAGGGCCTTGGGGAATCGGAGAGGGAAGGTCAGGGTGGGGTGTGTGTCAGGCAGAACATCAGGGCATTTTCTGTTGCAAGAATCGAGGTTAATCTGGTGGAAACTGAAGTGATAGAGAGCCAGGCACGATAAATATTTATCAAAGGGACCAGTGTCAGGATTCTGGTTCCCCAATGCAGACATGTCCTGGATGGATCTCATGAAGAGCCCTCGCCAAGCACGTTGGGTGGTTTCTCCAGATCCCCTCCTTTTGCTTGTCCCCCTTGCCTTTGTCTTGCCTGTCTTTGTGTGCATGTGTGTGCATGTGTGCATGTGTGTGTGCACTCATTTTCTTTCCCTTTAGGCTCCCATTTTCCCCTCATCCCATCTCTATTTGCCTCCGTGCACAGGGAGCATCTGTCATTCTTCTTTCTCCTTTGTCAGCATCCTCCCAGGCTAGACAGACCCCAGAGGGATGGCCACGCTGTCAGAGAGGCCTGGGAGCTAAAGGGCTTCAAGTAAGTTTGGGGTTAGCCTGTCTTTAAGCTGCCCTACATGCAAAATAGCCAGTTGTGTAGTACATATATATATATTTATTATTTGGGTATTGGTAGATATATCTATGCTACACAAAGTAGTCTGCAGGACAGACAACACCTTGCTGTATGGGGTTCACAGCTTCTGGCCCACAAGGATCTGCCAAAACTTGAGTTTTATTTGCATTTAGGGATCAGTATCTGGCAAGGAAGAAATCAGACCATTTCCTTCTCAAGACAAGGGAAAGAGAGGTCAGCTTTGGGTTTGTACTGATGGGTCCTGGCCTCCTGCACTGCTGAGGTCTGGTGTAGCATCACTGACACTTGTCTCGCAGTGGGTTTATGTCAGTGCAATTGCAACCAGAATTTGCTGGCAAATAGCAGCAAATGGACCCTGTGAGATGCTCTGCTCCACTGCAGCCGTGACTTTGCATGCTTATTTTCTGTGCAGTTGCACAGATGATGCACAGCTTTGCCCAGGACTGCAGGGTCCCGGGGTCCAAGGCACTTAGGGAGCTGTGTTCTCTGACTTTGAGCACACACAAAAGAAGTCATTTGCATGTGCTGATGTCACACTGCCACTTTCTGTGGGTGCAAGTCGCTCTTAGGGATGTGCCAGTTTCTGGTGGATCTGGCCAGGAAGAGAAGGGAATTTTCATGTGAGCTGGGAGAGGTGCCTGGACAGAGGTAGGTGAGGATTGCCCTCGTGGCCATTGCTCAGGGGCTGCTTTGCTGCAGTGGAGCCATTCACAAGGGAGAGCAGCTCAGAAAGAATCATTCTGGGATCCAAAATACACATCTCCCTGCTGCCTCCCAACTGCTGCTGCTACAGCTGAGGAGGAGGGGGAAACCCTTTTTCCCAGGGGAAAAATGGATGTTTTCAAGCACAGCTCATTCCAGAAAGTTTTGTCTCCTGTCGGGCTTTGCAGAGGCTGTTGCAGCCTGTGGGAATGGCCCCTCACTGCATGGGAGGGAGGGAAGCCCTTGTCCCTGCAGCCTCCCTGTGCCCTTTTCCTTTGCAAGTGTGTTTTTATAACTTGTGACCACCTTTTGGCAGAGAGCTGGGAGTGCTGGACAGCTCAGTGAGAGCTGAAGCATCTCTCGCCACAGCTCAGGTGTTTCCAGGCCAGAGCTGGTCCCAGAGTTTGGCATTGCTCATGTGAGGCCATGCCACCCCTTTCCTGCCAGTCCTCAGTGGGAAGGGATTTGGGAGCGATGGCAGGAGCAGGGCTTCCCTGGAGGGTGGATGGGATTCAGGGGGCTGTGATCACAGTGCAGGCAAAATGTGTGAGCATCGTGGAAAGCAAACCAAATGGACTTAGGTTGATCCTGAAATCCTTGAGTGGGGCATATCCTGCACAGATTTAAAGATTTAGTAGCCATGGACTCTGCCCTTGTGGACCTTAGAATGCCAGGCAGGCTTCAGGTGTGGAGGGGGTTTTTTAGTGGTTTGTTTTTGGTTTTTTTGTTTGTTTGTTTGTTTTGTTTTGGGGGGTGGTTTTTTGAGGTTTTTTTTGGGCTTTTTTTTTTTTTAATTTTATTTTGTTTGGGTGTTTTGGTTTTGCTTTTCTTTGAATTCCCTTTGACCTTACTCCAGCCACCCAGAAATGGTTTTAGCGCCGGCACTTCCTCAGGGGGGAGGAGACAGGATACTGCACACATATCCACCTATCCCAGGTGTGCTGTGCCAATCAGAGGCACGGCGCAGCTTTCCAGGGCAGACCCACCAGGCAGAAAGATTCATTTTGCCGTAAATAATCCCATTTGTGGCTCTTGTCCCGCCCACACCAGCAGGTTCAGGTGCTGGAAGCAGGATGCGATGCGCAGGATCCCCGAGGAGGGCTCCCCGCCGTGTGCCACCTCCCCATCCATCGCCTGATGCTGCAGGGACTTGGCCGCTGCTGCGGGGGCTGGAGGCGATGCCCGAGCCGCTCCAAGGCCCCCGCCAAAGGCTCCGCTCCCCACGGCACCAGCGGCACGGAACCCCCGGAGCTCCCGCTGCCGTCCCCGCCCGCTGCCCCGCGGCCCCGCGGCCGTGCCCAGCGCGGCTGGCACCGGGCTGGCAATGCCGGGGAAGGCTCCTCGCCCTGCCAGGGCCAGATGGTGCTGGCGAGCGGCGCCAGGTCCCAGCTGAGCGCTGCCCGGCGAGACGCGCTGCCAAAGGCGCGGCATATGCTGCGCTCTGCCCCGCACCTGCCCGCGGGCAGCCCCCGGAGCCCGCAGGGCGGGCGCGGGAACGGCAGCCCCATCTGGAAGGAATCGAGCTGATAGGGAAGGGCGTGGAACCCCAAAAAACGGGAATTGTGAATAAAGCGGTGGGGCGAGGGGAGATGCAGGCGCTCCCAGTGAGGTGCGGGGAGCAGCGGGAGAGGGCGGAGCAGCACCCAGGAGGTGGTTGGGATATGGGATGTGGGATTTGGGATGTAGGATATGGGATATGGGACGTGGGATGTGAGATATGGGAGGTGGGATGTGGGATATGGGATATGGGATTTGGGATGTGAGATATGGGATATGGGATGTGAGACATGGGATGTGAGACGTGGGATATGGGATGTGGGATATGGGATATGGGACATAGGATATGAGATATGGGACACAGGATATGGAATATGGGATATAGGACATAGGATATGAGATATAGGACACAGGATATGGAATATGGGACATGGGATATGGGATGTGGGATATGGGACGTGGGATGTGGGATATGGGACATGGGATATGAGATATGAGACATGGGACACAGGATATGGGACATGGGATATGGGATATGGGACATGGGACATGGGATATGGGACATGTCCCCTTCCACACAGAGCCATCCCCACCAGGATTCCCCTTTCCCTTTGCACAGCACAGGGCCATCTGCCCGACCATGTCCCCACCAGCCCCAGGAAAAGGTTCTGGGAAACTGCTGGGGGATATTTAACTCCTTCTCAGGAGCAAACCCCAAATGGTCGTGAGCACAATTGATGGGAGAATATACTTTCTGCCTGTTTTGAATTTTCTTTGGTAAACTGTACTCACTTGGGGCTCGGTCTATAATTTATTGAAAAGAACCAGAGTGGAAACCAGCTTCATACTGTGAGTAATTTCTAGCATCGTGTAATCTATCACCACGAGACAGGGCACTTTGTTTCTCTGAAAAATTATTTTTATACTTGGCTTAGTAACAACAACAATTATTATTATTAATATTAATAACTACTTGTGCAAGGCCTTTCATGCGTGGTTTAGGAAGTGTTTTGCACATGGGTCAGTAGGTGCTGGCTGCATCTCATGGGGAGGGAAACTGAGGCACAGATTTGGTTACTGCCTCACTCAGGCTTACCCTGGTGTGCAGCATCCTCACTCCCAAAATGCAGCCTGGACCACTGGGTTGCTGCTGTAAAACCAAGCTGTATTTAATTGGTTTTGGCTGTGCAGAAAATAATGGCTGCTGCCCTTTGTGAATTTCAAAAATATTTGAGGGTTTAGTGATGAAGGAGATGAGGAAGTTATTTTCTTTAAAATTTAGGTCTACTTAGGTTCAAAAAATTATAAAGCATAGTCCAGAAAGAAATAAGCCCTGCCACATCCTGGTGGCTGGAGCTCATCCCCTGGGAGAGTGCAGAAACAAGCACAACATCTCAGCTTGGAAATAGTGACTCAAATGTTCCCTCCACTTAGTATTAATGTAGAAAACATTAGAAGCTTTCCCTCAGGCTGGCTGGCTCCCTGGTGTCTGGCCACTGAAGCCCCAGGGCTGCTGTCCTGAGCACAGGGACATCTGCAGGGATCTCCCAGCCTCTCTCTCCAGAGGAGAAAAATGCCATTTCTGGGTAGAGAGCAGGAAAGAAAAACTGCTGCTGCAAATACATCAGGGATGGGGATGGGGATGGGGAGAGAGGCCCCAGCTCAGCTCCAGGGGGGACAGATGTGGATGGGGACACTTCAGCTTCACCCTCTCTTGTCCTCTCTGCTGCTCAGGCCACTTCCAAGCTATGGTTGGTCTGGACATGAAACCACTCCAGGTAACAATTGCATTCTTCTGTGGAAGTGGTGTAAACTTTCCATCCATCCATCATTCAAGACCCTGTTTTACCAGTAACGAGAGAGCTCTTCAGCTGAACTTTGTCTCTTTCCACTTCTTGCTTTATGGCAATAATAATAATATATCACATTTATGGAACACTTTACATCTTCAAATTTGCAGGGATTAACTAATGAAGGCCTGGGTTGTTCCTGTGAACTGGAGGGGTATGGCAATGTTATCTTCTGCATTCTCAGGTGGAAAACTCAAGGCAGGAGGGGAGGTTGGTCAGGATCAGCACTGGATCCTGAACTTCCTGACTGGCCCCAGGCACCACCCCTCAGTGCCTCTCTGGGGGCACCATCTCTTACAAAATCTTCTCCTCTAGTAAGAAAAGGGGGTAAAAAATATTAGAAAAAATTCCTTTGTTAACTCCCATTAGGAATTTCAGTTTTCTTTTGGCATTTTTTCCTTCATTTCTTTAATACAATGAAAAATGTTTGGAGCAGAGACATGTTCCTTAATCCTGTACAGTGGTAATATAATCTCCATTTGTTCACAGTCATTCAACCTGAATCATCCTCGAGCACTGAAGCTGATGTGTGAGCACAGTGATAAATCCAGCCACCACCTCAGTGTAGGTGCTCCCATGTGAAACACAGTAAGCCAGCCCAGGGACAGGGGGACAACACTCATTCCTACACCCAGGAGCGTGCTGGACTGAAGCCTTTCCAGGGAGTGGCCATTTCTGCTCAGTTTGCTGTGCCAAAGTCAGATTTTTAGGATTTCCCATGCAGGTACATGAGCCCCAGACACAGATTGCCCGTGCTGTCCCTCTGCCCAGGCTGTCTGGACATCAGCACTTCCTGCAGGGTCATGCAGCGTCCCTGATAAATTCCCCATTTCCACCTGGGAAAGAGCTCTAGGCAGTTGTGCTGGAGGAGCCCGGTGGTGGTGGTGGCAGTGAATTCTCCAGGAGGACAATGATCCCCCCGGGGGACTGAGCTGTCACTGCCCTGTAAGGCTGGCGGAGCAGGGCCCAGGAACTCACACACAATGCCAGGCATCAGATGGAAAAACAAAATATTCCCAGTGCCAGACCCACCATCTCTGCCTGCAGGAGTTAGTGGGAAGGGCAGGCAGAAACTTGGGGAAAGCCAGGGTGCACATAACCTTTTTTTTTTCCCCCACTTTTCTCAGATTTCCCAGGACTTTTTGAGGATTCTGATCCGTGGCAGGGTGAGGAAGCCAATAGATGGCACTGTGCTGTTTCTGGAGGAGCCCAGCCTGTCTGGAGGGTTTCTGGGATGCCCGAATGTGGGAAAGCCCTGCCCTTGAGGGAAGTTTCTCCCCATGCAGAAGCAAAGTCTCACCGTGGAGAAGGCTCCATGCCCAAAGCACCGTGCAAGGCAGGGATATTTGTACACAGCCCTGGGATGTTATCTGCTCACAGGAAAAGGGAGGCAAAACCCTCCAGCAAACTAGGTCACTGTTAGGAAAGCTCAGATTCTCATCAGGGAATGTTTTTGTCCCTGCAGCCTCTGTGGCAGCCTCAGGGCTGTGCCGGTGCCCAGCTGAGGAAATCAGCTGTGGGGAGATGATGGTTTTGGCAGGAGGAACAGGGCTCCCCAAGAGTGTGGCTGGGTCAGCTGGTGGCCCTTGTCTGGAGTTTGAATTTGGCCCTGGGGACTCTGGCAGTTCAGCACCAGCAGGACAGAGGTGAGGGATGGTGGGCTTGGTTCCTGGTAATGAACACCTGCCTGTTTTTCCATCAAACCTCCCCTGTGTGAGAGGGCTCTTTATTTCACACATCCTCAGGTCTGTGCTTGCTGCTCCAGGAGCTCAGACACACTCATGGCTGCAGCTGCAGGTTTGCCCTTGCAAACCTGGGTAAGGGGTTTAGGGTGAGTTGGCCCCACCACTCAAAATGTGCCTGCCTTCCAGGCTGACCCTCACTCACCTCCAGGCCAGAACTGTGGAGTCCTGTGGAGCCATTCCCCAGTGTTCCAGCCCTACCTGGTGGGAATCACTGATATCCTGAAATCCTTGATTTCAGCTCCCTAAAGAGGTCTAAGCAATGAGGTAAGGCCCCTGTATTGAATCTGTATTGATAGGCAAGGGGAAGCCTGGCCCCAAACCCAGGACTGGGAGCTGCTCTTACCTGGGCGCTGCATCTGAGCAGGTGTCAAGGTGGGGTAAGCTCAGAATGGCCCCATTTCCCCAATTTTCTTGCCCTAAGCCACCAGACCTGTCCCAGGGAGCAGGGCCAGCAGTGAGTGTGAGCACAGTTCCTCACCCAGCCAAACCATCTCTCCAATTCTCATTACTACAACTTGCTGTTCTCTTTTTCCCTCCCTCCCTCTTTAAAGCCCCTCTCCAGGTCCAATGCAGCAGAGGTGTGCAGCGTTTGCTGCCAGGTCCTGAGCATCCCCCAGAGCCACTGTGCCCCCCTCTGAGGAGCTGCTTGGCACCTGCACAGCCCCACAGGCCTGACCCTGCTGCCATTCAGGGCCACCTTTCAAATCACTCAAGTCAAATCAGGGTAAGTAGTTCTATCAGGCTGACCCCTGCCTTGTCAATCTTTACATCATTCAAAGGCAATTTAGCCTATTCATTCATAAGGAGAGGCTATTGATTGAATAATCTCTGTTATTAGTGCTTGGGTAGAACTTGTTCTTTGTTGTATTTTAATATTGGGTGTGTTGGTAGCTTAAACCCACCTCTGTAGTGCCCTGCTGTAACTGCCACTGCAATTACAGTAAAGAGCATGAGCAGATAGTTGATTAAGCCTTGCAGAGATTATTACAAAGCAAGGCCTCCTTCTGAATGCACATATTTCAGGAAAACAGCATAAAGAAGCATGCATGTGTGAATTCCTAGAATCTGCAAGCACAATTTATCCTTGCAGGTCAATAGCTCATATTGTCTGCTCTGCCAAATTGTTCAAACATATACAATGCTCTCAAAACATTGCTTAATTAGATTCTAGAGAACACTGACACACAAACAAAAGATATTAATATCAAGGATTTCAGCATCAAATGTAGTTTGCACAGATCAAAGAACATTTTTGGTGCAAAGAGGTTATGAATGTGACAGGTTGTTACTCCACAAGTGCAGAATATGACAAGAGGAGAAGCAGTGATCAGAGAGCAGAGCACAAAGAGGAACAAGTAAGGACTCGTGAGGGACACGGGCAAGACAAAGCTGCAGAAACAGAGGTAAAAGGAAGATTATTGGAGAGGCAGGGAAAAGGGAGATTATTGGAGAGGCAGGGAAAACACCTTACAGGAAACAATACTCCCTAAAATGGACATGGAGCTTTTGGAGGGTGTGGGGTTGTGAATTGCTGGGGTAGAATGAGATTTGTCCCCTTCCATAAGGATGGCATCTTAAGAGCAAGATCCAAAACTTGAAAATTATTGTAGGCAAAATCTTTCTTGAAATCACTGAAAGGAGACTTGGTCCTTGGCTGGGAGCCTTTTGTGGCTTTGTTGTTTGATCTGTGTTGCTTGAAACTGGGATGAGGCAGTGAAGGGGTGAAGATGAGGAAGAGGAGGGACAGGTCAGAGTCAGGGGTGGGATATCAAATATGCAGCCCTAGCCAGGCCTTGGATCTTGGGGGCAATGAGACAGGAAAGGGGGCAAATATAACTAACAATTGCCTGTCCTGAGTTTCACAAATGCTGCTGAGAACAAGTGACACATCTGCATATGCCCAGTGTGGGGGAGAATGATGGTTTGCTGGGGATGTGGGTGTCCTGCTGCCATCACTTAGAAACAGCTACAGGGTCTGAGAGATCCTTGCTGGAGCCTCAGTGATGCTGGGGTAAGCAGGACTGCCCCAAATCTGCCCCCAAACCTGCCCCAAAGCTGGGGAAATATTCAGTCTGGTCAACAGGTCTGAATTCAGCTCATCCACAGTGCCTGGAACAGAAAATTACTCTCTAGTGGCTACCTGGAACAGAAGCAAGGAGCTGGAAAGAAAATATTGGGAATGGATGTAAGGGTAGGCACAAAGTAGCAGGCCAGGAAAACAAGCAAACAGCTAAAAGAGCAAGCCAAGGGGAAGTCAATAAAATTGACTTAAAATACATATGAATGAAAAAAATTAATAAGCCAAAGCTGTATTTAATGTCAATATTGTTGTAGTAGTCTGAGAAATCATGAATAAATAAAAGCAGATGGTGGATTGATCATCCAACACCAAGAAAGGCACTTGTGAAGAATATTTTCTTCTCAAGGCAGACAGACTCATATGTGTGCGTCTCGTTTGCTTTAATGGGAGTCATGTTTGCAAACTCCTGTGTATTAGGAAACAGGTAAACCTCAGTGGTTAAGGCTTGTTTTGACACAATTATTTCCTTTTTCTCCTGGAAAGTATTAACTTCTGCTTTGAAAGAGTTCCACATGCATATTACACTGTATATCACAGCAACGTGCCAAATCCACTGTAAATTATTCAAAAATAGGCTGACAAATCAAGGACTAGCATTTTAAAGTGAGGGTAATTTGCAGCATTATTTAAGAGCTCCCTTTCCCTTCAACTTTTTCCAATGAGTACTAAAAGCAAACTGTCCCTGCTGGTTCTGACAAGGGAAGGATTGCCCTTATTTCAAATTCTGGCTGAAAGGCTGGGACCTGCACCTCATTCCTCAGAGATGCTGGGGGCTCTTAGAGCCAATCACACTCAGAAAAGCTCAGCTCCTTGCCCAGCCTTTCATCTATTGATTTTTCCTCATGGATAGTGCATTGCAATATCCTATTTTAAAAATTGGGAAGAGGGGAAACTGCACCACACTGAGCTCCCAGCACAGAGCACTTGCTATTAGGCCCTACTGCAGAAGACTGTTTAAGCATGCACTTTCTGAAAAATCTTATTTTTTATGAGGCTCTCTCATTAGAAAAGTCCTTAGTTACACTGCAGATGCAGAGGCCAAGGAATTTGTCTGTCTCTCTATCACTAGTCCTCAGTGCCATGGCATGCAGCCCTCAGAGGCTGCAGTAACATCCTTAATGTCCCTTTGAAAATGCATTACTTGTCTTAAAAATGTAACTCCTACATGAGAGCAAGAAAGAAGCGGCCAGGCACAAAATAGTCAGTATGTTCAACGATGCAGATTTTTATTCCAACTTTATTCCTACTCATCAACAGGGAACACAACAACTTTTTGGTTTTTCTCAGAGATCTGAACTCACAGCTGTGCCCAAGCATGGCGTGGATGGCTCATCCCACCATTGCTTTGGAGGGGAGATGGATGTGAAGGCAGAGACATGAGGAGAGCAGAGAGGGCCCCTGTTTCATGGTGGCTCAGTTCAGGTCTCCCAGGGCCACTGAGCAGGAGTGGAGTGAGCTGGAAGCAGAGCAGCTTCAAACACACCCCTGCTGTGGGTTTATACCATACACTGACCATGTTTCTCAGTGCTTTAAACAAGCCATGTTTAGAAAAGCTCTGCTGTAGCCTTTGAGCTGGGTTGTTTTGCATTTTGACCCCTTTCCGAAGCCATGGAGCTTCCAGGAAATTTTTTTTTACTAAAAGTGAGTAGATGAGGAGCATCTGTGCATGGGATGGCCAATACATACCTCAGGAGATGCTGAGCTGCCTGCTGAACAAGGTCTGATCCTGTCACGTTCCCAGGATGGTGCAGAGGAAGCCCAAATGCTCTTTGTTTATCTCTGGCACAATTTATGTCTTGTTTCAAACCTGGTTTTGTAGCCTGGGTGTTCTTGTTTGCACTGTGCCCATTACTGTGAGATGCAATTTATGGCTTGTGCTCTTCAAGTGTTTGACAGTTCTGGTTTATCTGCCCCAGGAGCTTTGTCTTTCCCCTGGAAATGATTAGGTGGTTGAGAATTGACTTGAGGAGCTATCAGGAGGAATAGGCAAGAGGAACAGCAGCAGCCTGTAGGAAACTCAGGAGACCTATATCAACAGGTATTTCAGAAAGGGGAGCTGCTGCTGAAGGAAACTTGCAGAGCTGTGAACTGGATTGCCACCAGACTCTAACCCAGCTGATAAATTCAGGTGTGACCCACAGCCTGCTCAGCCTGTGCAAACCTTGACTGCAAGGTCCTGGCTGTTAAGGACTGTGGGATCAGGGGGGAGGCTGGCTCTGCCTGCAGCCATGGAACCAAAAATCCCAAAAGCAGCAGTCAGGACTGACTATGCAATACTGAATTGGGGCACAGTGGCTGGAAAGATGCCCAGTGGAAAAGGACCTGGGGATGATGGTGAGCCCTGGCTGAACCTGAGCCAGAGTGTGCCCAAGTGGCCAAAAAGGCCAATGACACCTGGCTTGTATCAGCAATAATGTGGCCAGTAGAACAAGGATGGTGATCATCTCCCTGTGCTGGGCACTGGTGAGGCTGCACCTCAAATCCTGTGTTCAGTTCAGGGCACCCCAAACCCAAAAAATACATTGAGGGGCTGAATCAAGTCCAGAAAAAGATAACAGAGATTGGGAAGGGTCTGGAGCACAACTCTGATCAGGAGTGGCTGAGGGAGATGGAGCTCAGCCTGGAGGAAAGGAGGCTCAGAGGGAACCTTCTCACTCCCTACAACTCACTGAGAGGAGCCTGTAGGCAGGAGGGTGTTTGGTCTCTTCTCCCAAGTGACAAGCAATAGGATGAGAGGAAAGAGCTTTAAGTTGCACCAGAGGAGGTTTAGATTGGATGTTATGAAAAAATTCATCACCAGAGAGCTGTCAAGCAGTGGAACAAGCTGCCTGGAGCAATGGTGGAGTCACCATCCCTGGAGGTATTTAAAACCTGTAGATGTGGCACTTGGGGACATGGTTTAGTGGTGACCTTGGCAGTGCTAAATTAATGGTTGGGCTTGGTGATCTTAAAGGTCCTTTCTCACCCAAATTATTCTTTGATTCTGTGATTGAAAATGGTGCTAAGTGTTGGCTGCTCATGGATGTGAGCACCCTAAGCACCAGCAGCACAGGGACAGGAGACTCTTGTGTTGAATTCACAGGGAAGAAGATCCAGTTTTGCAGAGAAAAGATGGACCAGGCCCTTGTGACAAGATACAAGGCAGGTAAGGGATGGTGTTGGCTGCCAGGCAGAGGTGGAAAAGGCTGAAGGGAGATTTGGCTTAGATTTGGGAAATCCTGAAGGCAGTGGATAATCTGGACACAGAATAGTCCTTCACCAAATCCTGTAAATACAAGAACAAGAGGCACTCAATTGAAAACAGTGAGAGATTAGGTTTGAGATAGATAAAAGAGCTCTTCTGGACACGGCAGGTAGTGAACTTTGGGAACTTACTGCCACAGGAGGAAAAGGGGATTAGACAAACTCATGGAAACAGCTTTATAAGTAGCAGCTAAAATCCCTGGCCAAGCATGCACCCTCCAGCTTCTCTGCCAAAGCAGCCCAGGGTGTCACCACATTTCTCTGCACAGAGAAAAGCAAGGCACAGTTCTTCCCAAGAACATTTCTGGGTTTCACATTCTCTGAACCTCAGAGAAAAACAATTCTTATAGTTTGCTGTGCCTGTGTTTGTGCCAAAGTAGAATGCAATGTGGAGATTGTTTACCCAGAGTGATGTGTGTGGTGTTTTGTTTCCTTGGCCTGCCAGGGCCAAGTGTGTGTGTGTGTGTGTGTGTTGGGACTGTGGGGTGGCAGCCACGAGATTCTGTGCAGTGTGTGCAGAGTTGAGTGCTTGGCAGATTCAGTTTAGATGTAATGTAATATAGTATGGAATAATATAGTATAATAAAGTAATAGTAATATAGTATTATATATAAAGTAATATGTAATATAGTACTATATATAAAGTATATATAAAATTATATATACTATAGATATACTATAGTATTATATATAAGTATATATAAAATTATATATACTATATTATATATATAAATATGTAATATAGTATAGTGATATAGTATTATATATAAAGTAATATGTAGTATAGTATAGTAATATTGTATTATATATAAAGTATATATACAATTATATATACTACAGATATACTATAGTATTATATATAAGTATATATAAAATTATATATACTATATTATATATATAAATATGTAATATAGTATAGTGTTATAGTATTATATATAAAGTAATATGTAATATAGTATAGAATAATACAGTATAATAAACTAATTAATTAGCCTTCTGATAAGCTGGAGTCCTCCTCATCGTTCCTTCCTTTGTCGGGGGCTCCCTGCAAATACAAAATCAGGGAGCACGAGGGAAGTGGAAAGCAGCAGGGGTAGCACACTTTTCTGAAACACCATCTCCTGCTGTGCCCATCAGAGCCAGGGTGCCAGGCTGGACATCCCTGTGGATGGAGCCAGCCAGGGCATCCTGCTCACCGAGCTGCCTGGCACCAGCACTTGTGCTGCAGCACCCGCACGGGGCTGGCACACTCCCATGGCAGGCGTGCACAGGCCATCCTCCTGCAGCTCCTTCTGCACCAGGGGTGAGTGGCACAGCTGCTGGGGTGGTGCTTGGCCCCCACGCTCGGGGCAGGGGCTCTGCTGCTTCCCTGCTTGCCATCTTTGCCATCCTTGCCGTGCTGCTCTGAGCCCCAGCCGTGGCAGCTGCCCAGAGAGCTCCTCGCTGCTGCAGCACAAGACACATGGATCAATTAACTCAGTTGCTGGGTTTCACTTTTGAATCAATTAACTGGAACTGAAATTAACTAAAAATATCCTTTGCTTATTAACAGACTGAACTAATTGCAATAAAAGGTGGAAGGGAAATAAAAAAAAGGGGGGAAACACAGAGATGGTATTTGTCACAGTGAATCTCAGCCCTCATCTTGATTGCAGACATTCCTCATTCACGGGGTGGGCTAATGATTCCACAACCTCCAAATTGGTTGTGTCATGCTATGATGAGGCAGCTGTGTTTCCCACTATCTCCAGCATATCCCAGCTCTGCAGGGCCAGGATGGGGCCTGTCCAAGACCCACTCTTGTATCCACCAAGTCTCCTGCCCTGGCTGCTCCACAGGGCCTGGCAGCATGCAGCCCTCTTTGTCTTGCCTTCCTTCCCTTTGTTTCTGCCTTCAGTTCTTTGTTTGTCTGATTTTTCCCTCTTTTTGTTGTCTACATCCATCATTTCTCTGTTGGCCTCGCCATTCTCTCTCCTTCTTCCTGTGTGCCTCGAGGGATTTCCATCCATTCCCCCCAGCCCTTCCTTCCTCCCCATTTCCACCATCCTCTTCCCCTTCCCTCTGTCCACAGCGCTATCCTGCTCCTTCCCTCTGTCTTCCCAGCTGCAATTAGAGCTAATCAGATACCTGAGCAGCTCTGCAAAGCTATTAGTGGTTCCTCTCTCATCCCAGGGGGAGATGAGCAGAGCTGGACAATTAGGCTTTTCCATGCAGCCCCCAGCCTGACAAACACAAAAACCAAGGTGGGGCTGTGGGCACATCTCTGCCACTGGCCCAGAGAACATCCCTGGCCACACTGGGACAACCAAGGTGGCATCCAGCGTGGAAGGTGCTCCTGAGGAGCACACCTGGCCACCCTCCTCCTGCCCCTGTGCGTGCCCTCTGTCTGATCACCCCCTCTGAGGAGCCTGGGGGGTGTTTGTGGTGGGGGCAGAGCCTCTGTGGCAGGGCTGATGTGCAGGGTTTGTTGCAGAGAATTTCCCCGCTCGCTCCCAGCCCAGCGCACCCCTCCTGCTGCTGGATCTATGAGCTGTGTGTGTGTTTTGTAATTAAGCAGTTAATTGCACTGGAGTTCTTGATTAGCTTTGGGGGATGGTAATGTTCTAGCAGGATGAGATGTTGTGTACAGTTCAGAATCATTTACAGAAATTGGAGCTAATTTTGCTGTCTGTGCTTATTACTGCATTAATTTAATTTGGGTTGCTTTTAGCTCATTAACACATCTAATTAATTCGTTGACATCACTATTAAGATGTCTCTTTGAAATTGGCGTCTCCAGATAATCAGGATGGAAGAGGCTGACAGATCAGGCGCGAAGCTGACTGGGAAAATGGGGAAGAAAAAAAAAAAAAGGGACGACTAATGAATTTTCCATCAGAATCGCACGGTTTGTCAGAGTTGGTATCAGAGAGACAGAGACAGAGCTGGTGAGACAGAGAAAGGGCACAAGAGAGACAGCAGTGGTAAAGAGAGACTTTCTTTCAAAAATATTATATTTGTTAGGAGAGCAAGCAAGATGTGTGAGAGGACAATAAATATTCTTTAGTGAATCGACATCAAGAGTGCATATTTCTTAGTTAATTTTCCTCTCTCCCTGGTTTTCTGTTGCAGCCTTTTGGCTGTCTTCATTTCTCTTCTGCACCACAAATGACTTTGTTCTCCCAGTGCTGGGGACTGTGTGTTGTCCCTTCTGCCACCACAGGTCCTGCTCTGCCGAGGGCAGGGGGAGGCTGCAGGGATGGGAGATCCTCTGTGCCCTGTGCTGCAGGGAGGGCAGGGTTCAGGGGATGGATGGACAATTGCAAGCAATTAAATTACAGTGGTTTAATGAGTTTGCACAGAGCAAAGCCTCACTGTTTGGTGATATGCTGGCCTGGCAGCATTTGTGAAATAAACCAGCTTAGCTTAAGCCTGCCCTCACAGTGGTTGTAGCAGAAGAGAAATGTCCTGTGGGCTTGGAAGGAAAGTCACATGAAGCCTTTGCCAGGAGCTGCTGGTCCTGTACCTGGGCAGGACCCCCAGAGCAGAGGTGGCTGTGGGGCACCCAGGACACATTGTCCCAAAACCAGGAGGTCCTGGACACAAGGGGGGGAGGAAGCAGACTCAGATTTGTTCTGAGGTGGAATATGGTTTTCTCCTGCAGATTACCCCCATCAAACTCAGAATTCACAGCCTCTTTCTGTTCCACATTCCTTCTGACAGGTGGGACAGAAACAGTAGAAACAGCCCCAAATCCACTTCACCCATGATTTCAGCTTTTTTGGGTTCACAGAACATCCAGGTTTTCACAAAGCATGAGCAGACCTCTCTAAATACTTACAATCTGTGCTGACTGACAGCAAACCAGCTTTCCTTGGTTACCTTCCACAACTCCCAATGGCTCCCTCTGGAATCTGTGGGCAAACACATTGAAAACACCGGCCCAGTCAACCCACCACACTCCCAGCCACATTCTGCACACACAGGTCAGCATGCTTGTTCCTGGAAGCATTTTCAGTGGAGTTGGTAACATTATCTGGGCTACAAACATAATGTTTGCTTCTCACCATCTCTGTGGCCCTCCCAAGGGAGGTGCAATGTGGATGGAGGCAATAGAAGGAGCATTTTCACTGGGAATAGCTGTGCTGCAGAAAGGCTTTTGTAAAACTGTTTCAAACTAATTGATTTTCAAAGAGAAGAAAATCTCAAGTTGCACTAGAAAGGCTGCTGTGGAGGGAGAGGATGATTTTAAAGGGTCTGTGCATGGCACAGATTCCCTGGGAGGACCTCCAAGGCCCTGAGGTCAATGTGCTGCCCAGTGTGCTGAGCCAGGCAGAGCCACCCTCTGCCCCTCACTCCCTGTCCTCATCAGACCCATTGTCTGTGTGCCCTCTCAGGCTGGAAAAGCCAAATGGAGAAAGCAATTTCTGCCTCACAGCAATTACCAGCCTTGCTCAGGGGAAGCTGAGGATGGGCCCTGGCAGAGGAGGCCCCAGGGTCCCTCCAGGCAGGGTCTGGGTGATGGTGAAGGCTTGCAGAGCTGAAATCTCCTTCATTACTTGCTTTGCTTTGCAGAGCTCACTCGGGAGACGCTGGTGGTGGTGGATGGAGGTGAAGAGCCAAGACCTTCCCATTACAGGGACAAAGGCAGCTGAGCCCTGGGCTGTGCACTGTGGGATGGCTGTGCACAGGGAGGCTGAGCCCTTTGACCAGGGATACCAGCCTAGGAATCACATGGCATGCAGGCACCTACCTGGTTCTCAAAGGTACCGAACCGGGGGCAAGTTACAAATAGAGGAGAATGGTTAAAAAGCCTCTTTCCTGGCAGTCTTGCTTTGTCCTGCTGCCATTGAACTGAAATACCCAGGCCAGTGACATCATGGGTGCTGTTATCTCTCCTCCTTCCCAAATGGAGACCAAATCCTTTGGGATTTGGTTCCATCCCAAAAGAGAGAAGCCCAGGATCACACTGAAAAGCCACAGGAGTGGCATTGGCTTCCTCAGATTCCTTGTCCAACAGCAGGGCCAAAATGGAGCATGTCTGTAGGGCTCTTCTATCTGTGACTGGGGAGGAAAAAGACCCACAAGTATCCCCACACTGTTGGTCTGAAATTGAACCTGAGCAGGTCTGGTCTTGCTCCCCTGCATCACAAAGCACCCTGTGAGGAGCACAGAGTGATTTACTCCAATGCTGAGCTGCAGTTCCCACCTGGGGAAGAGAAGTTTGTTCCAATTCCTATTCAATTTCATTCAAGGGAAGAGAATATTAGAAACTCCACTCTTTAGCACTTCATTAAACACTTTAGTTTAATAGCATCCTCCAGGGAATCCCAATCTGGACCACGTGAGCCAGGAGTAAACAGCTGCATCAATTAACCCCATAATCTCAAGGGTGCTATTAGAAGGTGAGATACCCTTAGAAAGTGCATATGCCTGCAATTAGGCTTAAAATACTTAAGTGTCAATAGCCTCAGTTATTTGTGCTCCCTGCTATTGATCTTGCTTATGTTTTCCACATTAAACAGTCTTTCTTACTTCATCAATAAATTAAGTGCTGTTTAGATTTATTCACTTTTTCTATTAAATAGTGCAAACTCCTGAGCTCCTGGCTCTATCTGAGATGGGGGTCTCCAGCCCTCTTTGCTGGCAGCTCCATCTTGCTTTTGTTCCAGCAGCTGAGGAAGGCAGCAGCAGGATGGAAAGGATGGAAACAAATGCAGGAACTACTGGCTTGGGTTGACCATTAACAAAGCTCAGGCATTTTGTCTGGGCTGGCTGGATTTGCTGGTTTATGCGTTTGCTAGACCAGATTTGGAGGAGACCTTAGAGAAGGCCAGCTATCCATACCATGGACATAACAGAAATGTTTGAATTTCTGCCACATGGGGATTTGAGGAAGGGACAGTTTCTACAAGTCCATGAAGATGCTTTTCGTGGCGTTTCTTCACAGTAAAAAGCTCTGGAAAGAGCTTTAAATCATCTGAAATGGTGACCAACCAGGCACTGAGCCTGTTCTTTTTCCTCCTCATGCTTTCCATCAGCTTCATTGTTGATTGCAGTCTCTTCCATCCAATTATTTGACCCCAAATCAGGTGTATGCATAGAATGTGACTGTGCTCTGTTGCTGGCTGGAAGCTGGGCCTATTCTGGGAAATTCAGGTGTTCCAGAAAGGTGTGAAACAGTGGGGAGCCCTTCCTGCAGAGCAGGTTGAAAAGAGGGGTTGAGGAGGGGGAAAGTTTTATGATTGTTTCTGTTTTGCAGTTTGACTTTTGAGTCCTAATTCTTACTCATCTGGGTGTGGACCAAGGCTGTAGTCCTGCTGCAGGGTAAGGCTTGTGCAGAGGGTTGAGCACACTGAATGAAGCAGCAGCTTTTGCCAAGGGCTGCTGGCATCATGTGCTGAAAAGATCTACTGCCCTTTTCATTCTATAAGTTCTTCAACTGACTTCTCTTGTTTTCAACATATCCCTTAAAGACCTTGTGTTTTTCTGTAAGGAAACTGGGACACTCAGGGTTTTGGTTTAGTCATGGAGTTGGAATTGCTGGGTTAACAGCTGGACTCTGTGATTTTTTCCAACCCAAGTGATTCTATGATTATTTTCATGGTCAATTTTATTTCCTTTGGTCATCCGGACTTTTTTGCGTTATGCTCAATGGCTGTTGTTTCATGAGGAAAAGGAAACAACAGGAAAACTTAGGGCACTTAAAAGAACAGTCATTCAGCTAGTTCACATTGTTTAGTTTGCTGTTCCCTGCCCATCTGGTGTGTACCAGTGCATGCAGAATTTTATTTTTACCCAGGCATTCCTGACTGGAGGGAGGCCGGCAGGCCCTTGTTGTTGCAATTAAACCGTGTGCTACTTTCCGTAACTCATTAGCCCTTTAGTTTCTGGATTAATTCAATGTGCAAATAATGTCACAAATTGAATATTAGTAGACTTCTATTGAGGATTAAGAGGCAGTAAAAGCATATCACTGTGTCTTCATTGTGCTTTTCATGGCTGTGGTTTGTCCAGCGTGGCCAGTGGTTTGTTAACCACCCCATAGCTCACTGCCTCCTCTCCTTGGCTGGTGTGGCAGGCATAGCCTAGAATTACATGAGGAAAACAACATGTGAATGTGGAGGTGTGGCAAAGGAATCACTGCACGGGGTCCAAACTCTTTTTTCAAAGGAGAGCTTTTCCTGAGGATGACTCCAGCTCTTCTCCCACACACACCCAGCAGTCCATGGTCAGCTAAATGGGCTGTGCTTGCTCTGAGACGCTTCACCTGTGTCATGGCACGGGTTTGGCAATGGATTTATTGCCTCCAATTTATTTTCAGATGCACAGTTGAGGTGGGATTGCTAAAACCAGCCTGAGCATCCCTATTATTGCTCAGAGACAGAGCGGAAAAATCAGGGTTTGGAAGGGGTGCAATGACCCATCCCAGACAAAGATCTCTGAGAATCCCAGTGCCTGCTCCCAGGGCTCTGGTTGTGGGTTTGGGACCAAGGGTGGGCAATGCCAGTCCCACATGAGCACAAAGCTTTTAGTCTCAGAGGTGCTGATGGTGTCAGGGTGGGCAGGATGGTTCCATGCCATGAGAACTTCCAGGGCATTGAGAAGCAAAATGGGTCCAGCTTTCTTTTAATGCACTGAAGTGGAGGCAAATTTCAGTCTAATAATGTAAAGCAGCAATAACCATTATAATTAATTTATATAAAAAAACATTATAAAATTACACTTGATGCATTTAAATCCCATCCAGGAGCAGTCCTCGTTTTCCAGTTAAGCTATGAGTTGTGCAAAGGCAGACAGGGAAAGAGGTATTTCAATATGTCTTATAATTTTATATTCTTTCTAATATCTCTCATGCTAATTTCATTATGCAACACAGTCAGCACAATGATGTAATTATTGAAAAGTAATTTTGCAATAAATGGATTTAAATGTGTTCGAGTCCATTGTAAATTCAATCTCTTGGTAAAGGTGGATTGAACAGGCAGGAAAAAGGGAGCAGGGACGTTGCTGGGTGAAAACTGAGAAGTCCTGAGCATCCCACGTCGAGCATCTGCTTACACCAACTAATAACATCCACTTCAGATGGAGACCACTCTCAGAGCCAGCCTCCCTCCCTTTGAGCCCCCAGAGCTGCTCCTTGCAAAGGGCACTTCCAGCCTTCATGGTGGGGAAAATTTTGGATCAGTCAAGTCTCTCCCAGAGCAAGGCACTGCCATTTCTGGGTGTCTGTGCTGCTCTCAGCAAAGTGGGTCCTGTGTGGGTGTCTTAGTCTGGATTAAGGGCTCAGTTACTGGGCAGGGACATAAAGATATTCTTCTGCATAAGACATGGGAGATGTGATTTCTATTCCTGGCTCTGTCAGAAACTTCCTGTGTGATACTGGGCAAGCAGTATATCATCTCTGTGCTTCCATTTCCTCATGTGCACAATAGGGATAAGGAGTGCTTCCCCAGCTCATCGGTGAAATTAATGTAACATATGTAAAGTGCATGTATATCCCCAGATGAAAGGTGCCATTGTAATAATATTCAAATTATTATGGAAAATAGATAAAGCGACCAACCCCTGCTAAATGATCGTCTAGCTTTTCACCAGATTCATGAGATCCATGCTAAATGTGATAAGAAAACTTCAGATGTCAAGTGGTTTAGAGTCAGGCTCTGCTCATGAAATGGAGCTGGCTGTGCCTTTTAAGTGGAGGATGAGATAGCAAAGAATTTGGGGCTGGGAAAGTTGCTGCTGTGGTTAAGCTGCCTGGGTTTATTGGATGCCACCATTCATGTCAAGGAAGAGGCTGGGGGATGCATCACCTAATGGCCAAATCAGGACCAGGAGCCCTCCTGTGACACTGAAATCAAAGTGACAAAGCAGGGGCTGTTTGGTCTTTCTGACCTCAGTGACTGCACAGAAATCCGGGGTGTCCCGGAAAGGTCACGTGAGGGTGGCAGTGACAAAGGGGACACTGGATGGATTGGCTTTGTAGGAACCCTTCACCCACTAGGATTCTGCCAGACCTAGAGAGAAAGAAGGAGTTCTGCTGTCACTCGTGGAGCAGTAGCAGATGCTGCAGTGGGAGGATGATCAGGCCTCAGCACAGAGGTGGTGACGCCTCTCTGCTGTCCTTTGTGCTCCTCTCCTTTCCCTCAGCACCCCTGCAAGGTCTGTTTGGGCAGGACAAGGCTTCCATACAGGCAGTACCCACGTTCCTGGCACTCGGGGTGTATCTGAGCAGGACTGGTAGCATGCAGATATTTGTGTGTTTCCTCTGAACCTTCTGGAGTTCCCTTCCATTGGGAATGGGGTGCTGGCTTGGCCTCTGAAAGAGCCATGCTGGGGATCACTGAAAACCTGAGCTCACAGCAGATTTGACTCTAAAAGTGCTGTGCTGGTCTCTCCTGGCACCATTGTACAGTTGCCCAGCACCAAATGCTCAGTTATAGACAAAATTGAATTTACAATTTGCTTTTGGGCAATGTGTAAATTGGCCCTTCATTGATTATTAATGAAGTGCTAATTGCTCTTTGCAACCAATTTTTATGCAAATGCTATTAGTGCTATTTGCACAGTCCTGCAATTTACAGTTTTACATTTGCAATGGCCTGGTGAAAAGATGTGAAAAGATGACAGCTTGTCCTAAAAGAAAACAAGAAGGGGAGGAGGGAGGCAATTGCAAAACTTGCAAAACTTGGAGTAGCAAAATAACACAATTAGGAATGAGAAAACATAAAAAACCCAAACCAACAAAACACGAACAAACAAACTCTCTCTCTTTATTGATTGTTACAGATTCAGCGTTGACAGGGGTTGTTCTGAATGTAACAGGATCCCACGGCAGATGTAAACCAGACTCCAGGCATTTGCTGTGTGTTTCACGAGGAGGTCAGTGTACGAATTTGCCTGTGAAAACATTGATGGGAGGCTGCCAGCATCACCCATTCAGAGCCGGGTGCTTTCCTCGGTGACAAATGACGTGGTGTTAGTTTGTGAATAACTCTGGGCAGCTGCTGAGCTGTTTGGCCATGGAGTTCTTCTCCAAGGTAACACCTCTCCCTGCTGGGGCCAGGGGCTGAGCACTCCCCATCACCTGCCCAGGCTGGTGGAACCCTCCTGCCCTGCTCTGGCCTCACACCGCCTGTCTTTAGACCTCCCTTTACTTCTGCATCTGAGCAACACCTTGTAGGCTCTGCAAGGAGTTCTGTTTTGGCTGGCTCCTACAGAATGGGAGTGTTGTAGGTCTCATTTTGCTCGTGGGGAGTGAGGGCTTCCAGTCGGGACTTGTTTGCAGCTACAGTTTTCTTAGAGGCTCTGGGTGTTCCTGTCTGCTCTGAGGCTTCCCGGCAAGCCTTTGGTGGGGTACAAAATGGGATTCAGCTCCGAGCTGCTCCCTGATGGCTTCACCTCTCTCAGACAAGCTTCTCAGTGAATTTCACTGCTGCTGTTTGGGGCCAGCAGAGTGGCCTCATCTGCTGGGGGACAGATGTTGCTGGTGGCACAGGGTCTGCAGAGTCCATAACAGAGATGGTTTTAATTTGGGTCGGGGCAGGCAGTCATCATTAGGACCCAGAGGAGGAGAAAGCAAGTGAATCACTGCCCAAGTGTGTCACACTCATTCAGATGTCATGAGGGGCCTGGAATCATAGAATGGTTCCAGATGTGATAGCCAAGGCTCCAGAAAATGGGAATGCAACCAAACCAACCCAGAGGTAAAAGACACCCAGTCGCCTTCCCCTAGAAAATCCATTTGATGCCTGGGCTAAAATAGGCTTAAAGCATGCTTTCATTTTCAGCATTTTCTTCTGTTTTCTTTCCAACACCTGTTTTGGAGGAATGTTCTACCAATGAAATAGGAGCCAAGTTGTGTTTTCCCTGACTCCTCCGCAGTGGCAGTCTGGGCTGGGCTTGCTCTGTTCATCCTTAATCTCCAGGCAGCACAGGGAGGTTCAGAAGATGGAGGAGGAATCTCCATCATTCTCTTCTTCCATATAAGAACACTTCTCTGCAAGTGCTGCTGGATTTTCTTGTCCATAAAAATGTCCCTCCTCCACATGGCAAGCAAAACCCAAGAGGAAATCATGGACCTTATTTTTTAGGACCAGCATCCTAGCAGGACCTCACTTCAAACCCCCCAAATTTGAGGAATACGTATTTTAAATACGACGTTATTTTAAAAATGCAGTAAATATTTAATTTTATTTTTATTAAATACTAAATTGATGACGGCTGACACTTTATTAAAGTGTCAAAGTGAGTGTTCCTACATCCTAATTACTTATTCTAACAAGGAGGCAGGCTCGTCAGGAGCTGTGCGTGCTGGCGTGTGCAGGCGAGGGGCAATCCTGGTAACTAACACCTATTAAACTATCATTTGCACCTAGAGGCATCTCATTAATATCTCAACTGGTGAGTCTGTGCTGCCAGTGCCTACCTGACCCAGGGTGTTGACAGGAGAAATGGCTCCAGGAGGCTTTGCCTCGCTCCAGGCTTTCCTGTACAAATAATTCCTATAAAATTAATAACGACTATTCCACTTAATTGAATTCCTGATAAATGAAGATTCTTCCAGGCGGCCGTTAAAAGCATCCAAGAGATTCAGGAGGGGTGCTGAACCTCATTCTGGGGGTAGTTTTGTTCCTCCCCTCTCTCCTATTCTTGCTTCCTTTGTCTCTCCAAGCCTCTTCCACCCTGTTCATCTCTCCTGCTGTTCCCTCCTTGTCATTCTGTTCCTTCCTTTCCTGGCCATGTTTTCCCTTTTCTGCAGCAATTTCCTTTCTGCTCTCCCATCTGACCCCTTTCCACTTCCCTGGCTCTGCTTGGATCCAAGTTTATGGGTACCTATCTCAGTGACTGATTTTCCTTCTGGAGCCTTCTCCTTATTTCCTCTCTTCTCCTTCCATCTTTATTTCCGTTTCATCCATCTTCCACCTCGCTCTTCATCTCACCAATAAAACCCATTTCTCTCAGGTTTCCTTCCAGGCCCTGAAAAGATTTTTTTTTTAGAGGAATCTCCTCACTGATGTGAGCTCTCTCTTGGATGAGGTTGATGGAAGATGCATTCATCTCACCTTCTCCATGGATGGAGAGATGCCTGTGTGTGGAGAGGAGATTTTCCTCAAGCCAGGGTTTATGTGACCACCACTTGGATGCCAAACCATTACCAGAGAAGCAATGGGCCTCTAGGAAGGACACATTGGAGTTTTAGGGCTTTTTGTTGCCTTGCTGCTCTTATCTTGTGCAGCTGCATGACTGGCTTTTGGGTTTGGTCATCAGTTGTTGAGGTTTTGTCATTCCTTTAATAAATATAAAAATAACCACTAGAAAATTCTATTCCATGTTTATTTTATTCCAATTAGAAAAACAAACTAGAAAGTAGACTTAATGTTAAAAACACCAACTCGAGATTCAAAGCAAGTAACTTAAAAATAAATAAATGCATAATGGAAAAAATACCATTAAATAACACATGAATAACAAGTAATAGGATTTTAATCTTCTTAGCTAGGAGAGGCTACTTTTTCAGCACTAAAGGTGACTCACAAACAGCATCACTCTGGGAAAGTTAAAAGTGGTAATTCAACAAGACTCAAAGATTGTGTGGAACTCAAAGGGATAAAACAACCTTGCAGGGGGCTCTTCTTCCTCCATCTTCTGGTGATGAATGAAACTGGAAAGCCAGATCAGTTGAGAGCTGCTGAAAAATAAAAGATGATCACATCTTCATGAGCACCCAGTAGGCTGGGAATCACTGCCCTGCAAGGGTGGGATGTTGAAAGCTGAACAGAGTTCAAGAGCAGGTTCAGCATTTTTATGGATAACTACATCCAGACTGGTATAAATTATTATTATTATTATTATTATTATTATTATTATTATTATTATTATTATTATTATTATTATTATTATTATTATTATTATTGAGGGTGGTAGTGGTGGTGATCTGAAGAGCATCCCTGTGTGCCTGCACCAAGACTCCACGAACCAGCAAAGTTCATTCCTCTCAAAATAGGGTTTCTTCCACCAGTTTCTGCTGCCTCCAGTGGTAGAGCTGAGACAGAGCCTGTGACCTCTGGGTCGCCTGGGAACGGGACTGTTGTGCTCAGAGTTTGCACTCGAGTTGGGTATTTCTGTTCACACCTTCTGTGAGACATCCACAACACAGATGCAGATGAGAAAGGAAGAAAGTAAGTCAGGGAAGGAAAAGATTGGGTTTATGGTGGTGGTGGGAAAGCCAGGATGGAGGAGAATATTTGAAAGAAAGGAGGAACAGGTGGAGAAGGAAAAGGATTTATTTTGACAGGCAGTAGGAGGATGACAGGGGCCAGTTCTAGCAGACGAGCACGTCCCACTGAAATCCAAAAATCTTCGGGCAAATCTTTAGCAATGTAGCAAAGAAAGCAAAACACAGCAGAAAAGTTGATTCTTTTGTTGTTTGGTGCTGGGCTGGTGGGTGAGCTAGGAAAGCAGAAACAAGCAAACAGGAGCTGGGAAAGCAGAAACAGGCAAACAGGAGCTGGGAAGAAGAATGCAGGGAATAAGAACAATTTTATGTAAGCGAAGAGCGCAGAGAGCGCTTGGACTGATCTATGTGTGTAGAATGGTTTAATGTTTTAATCCAAAAGAAGTGACAGCCAAAAGTTGTGAAGATTTGCAGAGGAGGCAGCTAATGCTGTGTTTGCTGTGCAGAGAGGACAGGCAGGCACGGCAGGAACAGGGGCTGTGCTCCTTCCCTGTCTCAGAGCTGGTCATGGCTCTGGGGGTAATTTAAGGCAGAACTTGGCCTTTCTTACATATTTCACTTATTCCCTTGATTTTAATTGACCCTGTTATGGGCATTTCAAGCATTTCATGAGCCTGTGGTGCCTGGTTTCCCAGGTCAGAGGGAGGTGAGTGCTGTCCCTCTACCAGAGGGGAAGGGAGTGTGTGCAGAAGCTTGGGATGGAGAGAGGGCTGTGAGTGGATGTTGAACATGGGTGACAACTTGTAATATTTTTATAGTGGCTTTGCCTGCCTTCATTCACCCTCCTTTTCTTTCCACCATCCCTCTTTCTTTTCTCTGCTTAAGAGTAGATTTGTTTATACTCATGGCTTTTGCAGGAGCACATTTAGTTCTGACATCCTTGCAGCCAGGAGGCCACTGGGAGCTTCCCAGCTGGGGCTGGGGGGCTCAGGGTGCTGGGTCTCCCTGTCCCCATCGTGCAGGCAGGGTCCCCAGGGCTTGGGCACTGCAGCAGGGCAGGACAGGGCACAGGACAGGGGTGCATTGCCCGGGGGGGCAGCCAGGTGTGCCCCACTCCTCCCGTGGCAGCGGATGGGGCAGGCTGCTGGAGGTACAGCTGCCCGGCCTCAGACCAGTGTTTATTTTCCAGGCTGAAAGGAAGCTTGTGATCCCAAAGCCCTCTGTGTTTAGCCAGACCTCTCATTCACTCGCAGAGGAAACCCATGTCAGCCGCTCCCCTTTGTCTCCCCTGAGCTATTGCTTTGAATCTGAAAGGATTGGGTGCAGATTTCAAGGGATGTTCAGACAAAGGCTGTTTGAACAGCACTTGTGTAAATAATCCATGAAAAACTCTTTGAATAACGTCAATGAAATTTTCTCTGAATTTGCTATTCTTTTTCTCCAGCGGCAGAAAGAAGTGGAAGTCAGGAAAGGGAGGAGAGCCGGAGGAAGGGAGGGAGAGACGGAGGAAAGGGGTGGGAGAAGCACTGACACTTTTTTCTCTCTGCCAACTTCTCTCAATGCCAAGAAGTAGCTTGACTTAAGAAAAAAAAAAATCTCTTTGCTATTTTCGCAGCTTTAGGAATAATCTCATACGGGACCTCCGTGTCCTCCAACTTCTCCGTACATTAAATGTAAGGGGACACCCTTGCATTTCGCAGCAAGGGTAATGCCGAGCCAGTTAATCATTAGCCGTGTGGTTTAATGTTCACTTGCTGTACATATGTACGAAACAATTCCCCTTCAGCACGTCATTTAGTTTGCATTAAAATGGAGATAATTGTTTTGATGCCAAATGTTCCCGTCCCGCCTCCCCCATCCCTCTTCATACACTTTACACAAATTACAGCCTCAAACGGGAGGGACAAAAACGTCTTTGATTAGGTTCCTTTTGAAGACACCCAAATTGAATCCCGTGCTGTGTCTGGGGACACCTCAGGCCGGGCTGGGCGAGGAGGGGGACAGAGGGGGACACGCTCGGGTGTCCCGGGCCGTGACACGGAATGGGAGCAGAGCCCCCGGGAAGGGGCCGGGGGCTCTGGGTTCCTTCAGGAGCCGGTTCGGTGGATGTCCAGGAGATGGAGCAGTGCTGCTGTGGCCTCTGCCGCCTCTGCTGTCCCTAACGAGCCAGTCTGTCTGAACTCGGAATGAATTTTGTTCCCTTTTCATCACTCCCTGATGTCCAGCTGCTCCTGTCAACACCTTCTTATAGCATGTAATTCATCGCTCGGAGTGACAGCTGGGGCCGTGGGGCTGGGACCGGCTCCTCCTGCCATCGGCTGCACCCAGGCAGAGTCCCTGGCCAGGGCAGGGGCTTCCCTCGCCCCCTCGCCGCACCTGGGGCTCGCAGCTCTCCAAAGGATTCCCCCGATTCCCCGGCTGGTTCTGTGCCCCTCCTGCTGTCGCTGGGGAAGCTCTGCCGGGGGTTTTGTGCTGAGCATCCCCCCAGAGCCACCCGCAGCGGGTGCTGTGGGGCTGGGGAGGCTGCTCGGAGGGGAACGAGGCGCTGCTGCCAGCAGGGAGGATGCTGGGGGAGGCTGCTCAGAGCGATGGCCATGCCCGGCCCTCAGCAGGATGCAAACACCTGAGCACCGACCACCCAGCGCTTTGATTCCTGAGGTTTGGCTTATTTGGGCTGCAGGTCAAAGCAGGAGCAACCTCGTCCCCAGATTTGTGGGTTTGCACCCACATAGTGAATAGTGCTGTCACCCCAGGCATCCCCAAGGCACACCTAATAGGGAGATGCTTTGCTTATGCACAAAATGTGCAGCTTCCTTTGTACCCATCCCCAACCCAAATGCCCTCTTCCCTTCAGTTTATACATCAGTTTCTAATAATTATTCTTTAACTCAGCACTTCTGCCTTCAATTCTTCCCCCATACCTTCCTGATTTCCCATAATTTATTCTATATTTCACCCATTTCTTGTCCTCATTTATAATTCTTTATTTTATTACTTTGCATAATTTCCTTTTAGGATTTGTCATAAAATAAATTCTGCCACCTCTGTCTTCCCATTTCTGCACTCAAGTGTCAGCAAGTGCTCTTCTGAAGCAGTTTCCAGTGACTCCCAAACCCCTGTGCTGGAGCTACCCCAATCTTGGAGGATCTGGGGAGCCTTTCCAAATGAATCAGAGCTCTGAGTGACATCTGGAAAGAAGGCCCTGAGTGTCAATCCAGGGAGAACCTCTAGTCAGGTTCTTTTGCTATGGTGAAATCCTGACATGGGCAGAATCATCATCTTGTGATTGACCAAATCTGAATTAAAAATACTGATAACTGAGTGAATGAGGAAGTTGAAGAGAAAAACTGCTGATATATTGATGTCCAATCTGTCCTGGAAGGCAGGAGAGCACATAGGGAAACTGAGGCACAGATCTCTAATCCACATCCTTCAAGGTGTGAGATGCTTGGCTCTCTTGAATCCCAAAGGCATCTGACATTTGACATTTTTGACATTGTGTCTGATTCACCTGTTCAAGGTCACACAGGACACTTGAAGGATAGTGGTGAAGAAAACAAAATGCAAATTTTCTATGGCTCATCCCAGAATCTGAATCTTTTAGCTGAAATGTGGCCCAGCATGAGGAAGAGCAGAGGACTTGGATGAGCTTCTCTATGTTTCAGTGCACTCCATCTCCACAGAAAATAGAAACTGTTTTTGTAGAATTGGAGTCCAAATGCTGTTGTCTACTGGAGAAGAAGGTGAATGAAGAGCCATGAATTTCCAGTTACCTCCATGGAGAGGAAATTTGAAATTTGCTCAATAACATCTATGCAGGGTGAAGGATTTGAGAAAACTGTGGGAATACTGATTGATGAATGGTCCTTGGGAGATGCCAGAGCATGAGCTTGTGATGAGGCTCCCTTGCCCTTGGAAATTTCTTTTCAAAAGGTGAGAACCCAGGAAGGACCATTTCTATGAAAGGCAGTAGAGCCTTAATGCAGACCTGTAAGGGGAGGAGGTTGCACTCAACAGAGGAAAGGAACAATCAACCCCAACCCTGGTAATGTGGGCCTCTCCTGGAAAGCACCTTTTTACCTGCAGACAAGGAGAGATCTCTTTCCAGCACAGTCTTGCAGCAAATTTTGGCGCCCATTCCTGGAGGTGGCTATGCAGGGGACCAGGAATTCATGGTTCATTTCATTTTTTAGAAGGTCCTGATAGGAGATTATAGAAACAAATGAAATTACTCTGTCTGTGCCCAAAATCTGTAATGCTTTCTCCACTGCAGGCCCCTTACCTGCCTCCAGAGTTGTGGCATCATGCACTAAGGCTCATGAACCCTTTTAAAGGCTCTATTTAAACAAACTCAGCCCCAAAGACAGCTTTGTGCGTGAGAACCACGTGGTATCATTCTCCATCCCCTTGATTTTTAAGATTCTTGGATCTGAAGCTCAAAGTAAAACACATGCGAACAAAACCTCAGAGGAACGAGATGGAAAACATCCTCCTGGTTTTCTGTGCTGGATAAAACCCACCAGCTTCATCTTCCTAACGCGTTTTGTTTTGTTTTGTTTTGTTTGGGTTGGTAGGGTTTTTTTTTCCCCTAGTATGGAGAAATCCCTGTGTGGTTTGGGTTTGTGAGAAGGATTTTCCCTTCATGCGCTGCCACAAGCACTGAGATCAGCTGAGGCACTGGAGTGAACGGATCCTGGGTGTAATTGTCTCAGGGCTGGTGCCAGCTTTTTTCAGAGGAGGGACCGCCTGGCTGTGCTTCAGTTCCACCTCTGCCTCGACAGAGCCTGTCTCCTTCAATCATTAGAGTTCAGTGCACGGCTCTCGCCTGGCACGAGCTGGAATTTCGTTTGTTTTGGAGGGAGATTGCTTCTTTTGTTAGTTTAGGTCTTTTGGTTCCAGTTGTGTAAACTGGGACGAGCTGATCCCATTGGCTCTGAGGAGCTGACAGCCAGGAGAAGGCTGGTCTGCC
Source organism: Agelaius tricolor (assembly GCF_023055355.1). NCBI lineage: Eukaryota > Metazoa > Chordata > Aves > Passeriformes > Icteridae > Agelaius > Agelaius tricolor. The sequence goes on from NW_027269279.1 coordinate 5,279,376, forward strand.
ATTCAGTTCTGGGGTTTGGTTTTAAGTCTTTAACACGTTCTGGTTTCTATAATGAGGCACGTTTTACAAACCACAAACTGTACGAGTGTGTGCTTTTCCCAAACCCAGGGCAGTCAACACAAGTTTGGCACCATAAACTGAGTTTCCTGAGCAAACTGAGTTCTGAATTTATTCAAATGAAAGTGAATCTTGTGTTATTACAGCCTTGCAAAACTCTAGTTAATTTATAGTAGTATAAAATTCCATTTTTTTAATGACAGGGACACTGCCAAAATCTTTGCAGATGCAGAAACAGCTTCACAGGAGAATTTCAATCTAACATCAACAGGAGATTTGGAAGATGAATTGTGCAAGGATCTCCCCCCTCCAAAGATGCTGCTTTGTTTTGCTTTTTAGCATTTGGTTTGTCTCTACTATTGTCTGGTTTATGATGTTTTAATTATTGCTGTTTATTTATTATAATCATATTTTAATTGTTTGTGCAGTGCCCTGAGTGCCTTGGCAGGGGGGTGTATTATAAATTAAATTATTATTAAAACGTTATTATTATGTGTACCTACTCCAAACTAAGCAAGAGCAGGGAACACACTCAACTGCCTGGAATTAATTTGTCCCTCTTCTTTTCCTTTGTTTCTACTCAGAAGCATAGCTCAAAGGGTTGGAGAGAGAAAAGGAAATTTCACTGAGTTCTCCTGGGGCAAGGCAAGCGAGGGGAACTTTGCTCTGGTCTCTCTTGGGGATCCTATGCTGCCTCCCTTGGGTTCCAGGGATGAAGTTAGGGAAAAAGTGTGCTCTGTGAGTCAGGCAGAGGTTGGAGTTATTTTTTAGAGGAGCTGGTGAATGTCTGCTGCAGTACAACAGCATTTCCTAATTCTTAAATGAAAACGTAGAGTGTCACTTGTGCTTGTGGGGTGCTTGGAGGGCTTGGCCCTGTCTGAATCCCACTTTCTATGTCCTGGCCTTTGTGGTTTGCTGCAGACATCACTGTGGGTCCCAGCAGGGTCTCTGCCAGCCCAGAGAAACCCCATCTGGAGAGCCCAGAGCTCTCAAAATCCCAGCCAAGGTTCCAGCCTCTGGCCCCATTCCTGGTGCAAAGGGTTGATGTTGTTGCTCCTCCACTTCTGCTTTGGCCACTTTGGGGTTTCCATGAGGCAGAGACCAGTGGCCATCTCAAGACCAAAACACCCTCGCCCCCAGCTCATCCCAAGACCAAATAGGACAACTAGGAAAAATCTGAAGAGTCACATTCTCCTAATTTCATTTTTATGCAGGTTTTCCCAGACCCCTCTGTCCCAGCACAGCCTGGCTGTTGGTGTTGCACTGATAACCCTTCCCTGGAACAACCCCATTCTGTGGGATTGAAGCTCACCAAGCCCTCAGATCTCACCAAGACTCTTTGTCCAGCATGGAAAAGAAGGATTTCCCCCCTCCTTCAAACCTCCTTATCACCTGCTCAGAGGCTCAGGTAAGAATTATTTGGGTTCTCCATGGATAATAATCTGCTGAGGGATGCTGGAGGTGCTTGGGTGTTATGGTGATAGGAGCCCCACGAGTACCATTGATGGATTAGTGATAATGTGAAGGGTTTTCTTATATTAGCCATCAGTTTGCTAATGAATATTAAGAGACAGTTGTCATATGAGCATCTCTGCCCTTTGTAGCTGGTGGCAAACTTCACACCTTCAGCTCTCCTAATAAGACAGTATTTCATCCTGCTCAAATGCTTATTATAGCTTGTCTGATAGGTACTGTAAGATCTCATTATTTATCTATATGCTTTATTTTGGGTAGATAATAGAAAAAATTGTCTAGAAGGGCAGCAATTTATTCCTACCATTTAGGAATGAAACTGTGATTTTAACTTATTCCAGTCTGTGGACTCCTGAGTGAGGGTTTCCAGTGGAAGTACAGATCTCTCTGTTTCCTGGCCTGCTACAGACCTCAGTTCCCAACCTGTGGGTAGACTGGAGGCCACGAGGACAGGAGAGGGAATTGGGTTTGGTGTTTCTGCAGGATCCCTAATGCCTCAATAAACCCACAGGGTTTCCCTAACTGCTGCCCCATGGTGGCATCAGAGAGGGTCAGCAAAACCAGCTGTTCCTGCAGACACTGGGTGTCACTTTGAGGGGAATCCATCTTTTCTGCCTCCTCTATTCCTTCTATTTAACCAGAGCCACATGCCAGGCACCTTCTCCCTCCCCGAGCTGCATCCCTTTATTGGTCCTGCTTTGGACACTGCAGTTCATCCTCTGCTTTTCCCACCCCTCTCTGGCACATCCCCAGGGATCTCCAGATGGGGCTCAGCTGCTGCCCTTCTCCATATGCACAGCCCCTTCCTCAGGCCCTTTCTGCCTGGCTGTGATGGGCAGGGAGCTGCAATTCCCTGCTCTGCCCCATCCTCCAGCAAAGCCCTGGTAATCCTGCACCCAGGGGCCGTTTGCTCCTGTCTGCCTGGTTTGTGCCTCTGCCACTGAAGGGTCCTAATTTGGTGTCATGTTGAGAGAAGACCAGAAGGCAGGGCAGGGCTCCTGAGGGTTGGGGGCTGCTCCTGATTTTACAACCATGCAAAGCATGAGCTGAGGAAAGGGTATTAGTGAAAACCAAGCACCCACCAGTTGTGTTGTTGCTCTGCATCTGCTTTCCTGGCTTAAGGTTTTAATTTTATTGTGTTTGCTGATGATCATTACAAAACTGAAGCTATTTAGGCATAAAGACTTTGAGCTCCTCTGATTTTCTGAGTCTGTATCAGAGCAAGTAACCCTTTGCTCAGGAAAAAGGCATCTTTAGACCCCCTGTACCTGCCTCACTTCTGCCTGAGCTTCTGATAATGGAGCAACATGTCCCAAATCTCACTCTTCCCATGAAAACTTAGGCTGTTACCAAAAGCAGATACCACAATGGCTGATTTCTTTACTTCTTCCTCTAAGGAGCTTTCTTTCCACAAGAAATTTCAGGCTGGGGAAAACAGGTCCCACCATCCTCTTCTGGGGTAAGAAAAAGGAAAATCCCCCTCTTTTCCAGGGGTTTTTGTCTTGGATTGGGAGGGCATAGTGAGGTAAACCCACACGCCTCCCTCTCGTGCTGGTGATAGTGGATGTAGCCATGGGATATGTGTAATATAATTACACTGCCCTGTGATAAACCACATTTAACTCAGCTCTGTTCCTCCCCCTAATCCACCTCCAGTGGGATTTCTCCTGATGCTGCAGACTCTGCAGGCTTCAAGAGTGGTCTTTATGAAAGCAACACCAAACCAACAGCCTGCCACTGGCTGGGGGTTGTGTTTTCCCCCAGGAGAAAGCAGTTGCCACTCTGGTTCATTCCTGTGCCCACAGCCCAGCAGGCAGCACTCACCCTCGTGCCTCTCTGAGCCCTGGCACTCTGGGTGTCCAGCTCCCAGGGGCCATCAGGGCTCACACCTGCAGATTTACACCCTCAGCCTTTTCCAGGGACTTCTCTGGATTCATAAGAGGGCAGGAGGTGACCTGCAGAATTTAACAATGGGTGCTAACCTCAACTGTGACCAAATTAAGGCTGGAGCACTGGCTGTTGTATGGGGAACTAAGTTGCAACCCACCTAGAGAATAGCATTCATTCCTTTTCTTGTATTAACATTTCTTTTCAATGATTCAGGGCGTGTTCTGGCTGTGTCTGTGCTGGGGAGGGATCAGCAGGACAACAGGAGTTTCTAGCCCAGATGGCCTCCATCCTTTCCTGTTACCTGGCTGAAACCAGAGGAGCTTTTAACTGAGAATAAATTATTTTAGGCCCTCTTCGTGCTGCCACACTTCAGCTATGTTTGAAAATGTGATCCCCCAGTGCCTGGTGTGCCTGTAACGTGTTTTAACTTCCATGTGACTAAATGCTGGGCTCTTGCAGGTCTGCAGCACAACCCCTGGCTTGCCTGGCTGAAAATCAAATCTGTATGTGCATTTGCATAGCAGAGCTGGGCCAGGATCCCACCAGCCAGCCAGTGCATTCCCTCTGCAGACAGGTTCTTACTGTATCTCTTTCCAGACAAGAAAGCCCTTGTGACTGAGATGCTAAAAATAACAAATGTGGCTCCATGCCTTCAGTAAGATGGGCCATGGGTGGGCACAGCCTGGTTTTTAAAGGGTTAAGGAGGCTGTGTCCTTGGTGACATGCAATTTATGATCTTGTGAATCCTTTTTTAATTATTTTGCTGTGACAGAGGTGGAAATATCCAACTTCAAACGACTGGCTTTATTGATATGCTGCTATTTGTGCCTCTGTGGAGGAACAATCCCATAAAAGCAATAAATTAGAAAAACCCCTTTTCTCATCAGAGAGAGAGAGATACTTTCTGGCTGGGAGCAAGAGACCTGGTGCAAAGGCATTTCAGCTCCACGAAGGGGCTCTCTGTGATCTGTGGTGAAAAGCCTTTCTTATATCCAGGCACATTTACAGTGCACCCAACTACTCAGTGCACATCCTCCCTCCAAGCAGGGCTCATTGCACATGGCTGGAGTTTGGAATTTTTGCCTGCATTCATGGATGTTGGCTGAACATCTGTAAAATGTTTATGGCTTTGTGGCCGCTCACATTGGTTAGTTATTTACCATATTTGCTCTGAGAGGATGATCAGAAAGCACATTTTAGGACAGAAAAAGGGATTTCAAAGTACAATTAACTGATGCTGTTGGAGAGGAGCTGATTGAGGCCAAAATGGCTGTGTTTATTTGCAGACACAAATGACTGGTTTTCACCACTGAGAACGCAACAAAATCCATCTCATGAATCCAGATGAGAGCAAATATGACATTGCATTTTTTTTTTTTTTTTTTAGTGTAAATAGTTGCCCATAACAGAGATGTACAGGCCTGGCCACAGGAGTACCCGAGCACAGCCATACAAACACCAGCAGTTATGAAATGATTTGTGCTTCCAGCTGCATTTGGCAGCTGCCAGAGCTGAGCTGGGCTCTGCCAGCATGTGAGGAGTGAGCACTGGAAGGGTCTGACCAGTCAGGGGCATGTGAGCAAGGCTCTTCTCCTCTCTTTGGGCAGGCACAGTCTGATGTGGAGCAAAAAACACAGGGAGACTCACCCTGGCCCCAGGGATGATCACCAACCCATCCCTGCTAGCTCAAAGGAATTGCCAGCTTTGGGGAAATTGATTCCATCCTCATCCTGGTCACATCCCCAGTCTGTAACTGCAGCTATGGTCTCCTCAGCACCAGCCCTGGAAGGAGAGGGAGACTTCACCAGGGCTGAGCTCACACATTTTTAACAAAAGTCAAGAATCTTTTAAGCCCCAAGTCTTGTGTTTGCCAAAGGGGAGACAGCAGTGTACCTCAAGCTGAAGTTCTCTAATCTGTTCTTGCTAACAGGATCTGTGAATTATCTGCCCTTCTTGTACCAGTGGGAAATTTTATCATACTCCAGAACCCCACTCATTTCAGAAGCTGGCCTTTGGTAATGGCTTTTTCTGGCACCCAGCCTGGCCCAGGTCTGAATTGAGGATCTCAAGGTGAAATTGCTCCAAATGCCATCATTATTCCCTGGAAACACCCAAAAAGCAGAAGATAGGGCCTGATTCTTTTTTTGCACCGTGGCATAAATCAGAAATGCCTCCACTAAAGTTCCAGGGACTTCCCATAGTCTAGTAGTGCTACAAGAGAAAAATGATTTGGCCTCTGAGTTTTACCTGCTGTTGATCCAATCCTGAGATGCTGCAGTAAATGGGATATTGCTTTTGACTTACACAGATGCTGGATCAAGCCTACAGTGATTAACATTCAACACCTGTGCTTCAATCAAGGTACTTTTCTGTAGTAACATCATTTATGTTGAAACTTCTTCTCCTTCAGTCACTGATCTTCAGGCTTATGTGCCTTAGCCTGGTGCAAATCCAGGGTAACGCTGCTCTTATTGGAGTTATTCCTGATCAGCACTGGTTTAAATGAAATCTGAATGTGACCCACAGGTGACATGGTTTCAGGGCCCTGTAAAGACCAGAGCTACAACCCAAGTTCCCTGGGTTATATGTTTATATATCCCCCCATCCATGCTGACCAGCACAAAGTACGTGGATGAGACACTGGTGCATTTTCACTCCTTGATGTGGTGAAATTTACTGTGCACTGGGGTAAAATTCCCTGTTTACACACAGTGTTTTCATGTGTATGGAACCACCTCCCTCTGTGCCAGCCCATCTTCAGGGTTTGCAAAACTTCTAGGCTTGACACACGCTGCACTGTGAGAGGCTGAGCAGAGCCAGCCCGAGGGATGGAGAACATTTCCCATCCAGGGAGAAAGGGAAACAATCCTGCCTTTGGGACACCCTATCTGCTGGTCTAATCATCCATGTGGGCAGCCCATCCTCTAGATAAGGGCATTTTCCCCCAACTCCCATAAAATCCCATCCATGATCTCCAGCCCAGCTCCATCCTTTGTTCTCATCCCACCAGAGCCAGGGCTCTCAGGTTGGACTGGGCACCCAGCTGGGGGTGTCTGCCAGCCCAGAGCCCACCAGGATTTGTTTTCAGAGCCCATTTCCAGCAGCTCCTTGCCGTGCCAATGGGAAGATGAAGCACCACCAGTGGTGAACAGCATAGGACTAAACCCCCCTGCACTGCTGCAGAGCTGGAGCCAGCTGGACCTTGGTGCAAAATGATCTTTTGCTGCTGCTTGGTCACATCTTGAAGGTCACTGGAGAGGCCAGGCAAGGAGAAACCAACGTCTGCCACCTCGGTGGGCCTCGTGGGCATGTTCACACCCTCAGCCTGGAGACCCCTCAGGAAATGATCCCACTAGAGGGCACTGGGAGTCGATTTTCCATTCCCTTATCTTAGTTTCTGCTCTTTATTTGAGTTTCTCCTTGCTTAGCGTTCTCCCCACCTCTCCCTCCTCTTTGCTGGCCAGCTCAGACTGTTTAAATTGGAAATTATTTGTATTACTGTCTGTAAATAATAGATGAGGGAGTGAAGTGGAGTTGGTGTCCCTTCCATAAACTCCTCCTCACTTTAATTAGTGCGAAACAGCCTGGTGAGAATGCGAGCTGCCTTGATGCTGGTAATTAAAATTGAAACCACTGAAAAGCTGCTCTATTTTTTATCGGAGCTGCTGTTCGGAGCCGGGAGCCTGCGGACGGCTCTGCAGTAAAGAGTGATAATGAAGGTGTGAATTCCCGGAGGGAGGAGGGGCAGCTGTAGCGATGGCTGAACTTACACCAGATGAAAATGCAGGAGCAATTAGAGGTGCCTGTGTACAAGCTGGGCATCGGAGATTAGTTGGCACCTTGGGAGCGTGGCAGGGAGGGACAGGGAAGGGGGAGATATATATTTTTTCCATTTTGAAAAAAAAAAATTAATAATGATAATAAAAAAGGTGGTAACTTAAAATAAAGACAAACATGTGCAGTGTGCCTGCCTGAGCAAGGGATGGGAGGGATGGTGGAAGATGGGGCTGCAGTGGAGAGCATGTGGGGTTGGAGACAACAGGGTATCTTGCATTGGGAAACAGCAGCATTGGTCACACCGAGGAGCTCCTGATTTTTCAGGATTTTCAGGAGCTCCCCAGCTGCCCCGGCAGGAAAGGCATGGGCTTGCTGCCATCCCCAGGCGTGCTGCTCCTGAACGTGCATCTGAATCCCTCTGCAAGTCCTCTGTGTGCCCATCAACTGAACCAGAGCCACGTGGTGACCACTGAATTCTACTTCTTATCTTCTGTTAGGCTTTGGATCAGAGCCCACCTCTGAAAAATAACTGCTAACTCTAGTATCCAAGATGGAAGAGCAGAGAGAGCTTAGTTATTCTTGGTCAAAGAGAGAGCTTAGTTATTCTTGGTCAAAGAGGAGTTTGGGAAGAGTTGCTATAACTAATCAGATGTGGTTATTAATTGCTTCCTGCTCTGACAATTAATGCTCTGACATTAATTGCTTCCTGCTCTGACATGTTCATCTTGGTGTGTGCTCCACCAAACCGTTGGCAGTGTCTGCTGGGCAGCAGAAAATATGTCAGATAATGTAATGTATATACATTCTCTGTCTATGGGAAGAGCTGTAAACCTGCAAAATCTTCTTCTGGCTACAGCCACCCTGCAAGGAAAACACTCTCTGAACAAAAGCACATGAGACAGAGGTGCTTTGGGGGAGAGAAGCTCCTCCAACCTCCCAGAGCCGGTGGGAGCCTCCCCCCAAAGGAGGCCTCACTCGTTAGCTGCTGACACTGGGGGACACCCAAGGGTGTCAAATTGTCTGATTTAGACTGAACAGGAATTCTGTGGAAAGGAACTTGGAGAGGCTGTAAATTGCCTGCCCTGACTCAGCTGTGGTTTCAGAGGGTTGGCTGTTGGTTGTTGTTGTGCTTCTTGGATCAGGAATTGCTTATGTAGGGTGCAGCTCCGTGGCAGTAATGTTGTTCCCAATGTGAATTCAGGCACCAAAGTAGGAAAAGTTCGGACTTTCTGTAGGAAGTTTCAACTCTGGAATGAAAAGCCAAAATTTAAAAACTGACCATGAAAGGAGCAAACCTAGTATATCCTGTAATATCATGATCTTGGAAAAGATCTGTGAAATAAATAGTAGCCTGTGCATTTCCAAGAAAGAGGAAAAGCATAGCTTAATTTGAAACATACACTAGGACTTTACCTGCATGAAGGATTGTATGTTAAAATCTGTAAAATTTTCATTCACTTCAGCACACTTGTTTTCCTAACAAACCTCATGGCTTTGTAGAATAAGCATTTTCTGCTGAAAAGCTGCTCAGCTTTTTTTTCTTTGTCATTGAGTCAGAGTAACAAAATATTTTTACACTTGAAATTTATCACTTGATCTCCTAAAGGAAGACTCTGAGAGAAGATCGAGGGCAAAGGAAGGAGAGCTGAGATGCCCATGGCTGGTGTTTTGTTTGTTTTCAGTTAATGTGATATTCTCAGGAATATGCTGATCCAGGAATAATGGACTGTCCACAATGCTGACGAGTGCCTCAGCATATTAGTGAGATCTCCATGGTTCATATTTATCTCCTATATCTTCTCTACCTATGAGTTTCTAAGGTTTCTCTGTGATTTCATCTGTGAGGTGCAAACATCCCTCTGAGAGACTTTGCTAAACCCTCCAGAGTTTGGAAACTGGCAGTTTATAAACCCAGGAGATGGGCAAGTTTAGAATCATTTGAGGCTTAGAGACTCTGAACAATTGTGTTTTCACTTGTTTTTACTTTGTTGTAATGAGGCTGTTTTATTTTATTATAAAGCAGGCAGCCCTTGCAGTTGAATTCAGCCTTTGTGCACTGTTGTATACTCTGCCCAACATTGTTTTCTCAGGCAGTGGGTTGTATTCTCTCACCTGTCAGGCATGATACAAAAATGTGATTGAGCAGATTTCAAAACTGAGAAGGTGTTTTCTCAAGCCTACAGGACATGTTTATTTATCAACTTGTTTCACACACTGGTCAGTGGCTTTTGTTATTTAAACCAAAGAGGAGGTAGAACAGATTTGTATCTGAGACATCTTGTCTACAAATACTTGGGACTCTGTGTCTTTTTCTCTGCCAAATAATGTTTTCAAGGCAACTGAGCTGTCAATTTGTTAGAAGGAAAAATATGGCTCTTCAGAAACACTTATTTCCTTTACTGAATGCTAGGAAATTTCCAGGGGAAAAAAACTTATTAGGATAGAACTAAGTTAGAAGATAAATTGAAATTCTTTGATTGAAAGTAATGTTATTAAAAAGTTTTAATTATTGAGAAGAAAATGTAGGAAAGGCACTCAGAGCTAACATAAAAATGATTGGAAACTGGTAATTAAAACAAAATGCTTGAAAATTAAACATCCCAAAATATGAAACTGCAAACATGGCTCTGATTCATTGCAACACTTAAAATTTGGGATTGCTGTTGAGTTGTCGATGGTTGGTTTGAATTCTGTGGGTCTATGTTGATGCTGAAACTTGGGCAAATGCTGCAGGACTTTCCTGGTTGAGGCCACCAGATCTCAGGTCCCGTCCTTATCCTTCCCTTTCCCACCTCTTGCCACCCCCCATCTAGATTTCCACTCTAAAGCAAAACTTGTTGCTCTTTCTGAGAGTATCTGGATGCCCCCTTCCCTAGATGTTTGTAAAATTCATCAGTTTCACCCTCCCAAACAGTTCAGGCTTTATTTTGCAACCCCACCACAATTACTTAAGCACAGAGCTGTGTCTCTTTGCAGAGCACCAACTTAAGCAAAGGTTGCTTTCCTTGAGCAGCCTCTGGACTTCTACACAAACATCTCCAGAACATCCCTGGGATCTTGCAGAGCCAGGTCTGTGTTTCCTCTTCATGATGGAGTTGGCACCAGAGAGTTGTTCCCATGGTCACTGGGCTGGTTTGGAATCTGCTTCACCCAAACACTGTAAGGAGCCCTTATAGAAGCAAGGCTAAGAAGCACCAGCATGCTTCTCTTGGCAGCTTTTGCACCAGAAAAGCCACCACTCCTCTGAAAGTCAGACAAAACCCATCTAGTCACCTCCTCTATTACCAGACTGGGGTTTTCTACATGGTCAGAGCAGTGAATGTCACCTTGTTGCCAGCCTCTGATGGACAGACTGCCTCGTCCTCTCCTCCAGGAGAAACACCCGAGCCCCACACAGGACATGGCTCCTGCCACCTCCTTTGCCCACAGTGCTTTTCCCAGGAGAGACCAAGAGAGAGCAATCTTACACTTGGAAGAAGGTAATTTGAATTGGATGTGAAGTTGTTACTAATTTAATGTTTATCCAATAACAAGGACTTTGCAAAACCCCTTACCTTTTCATGAGCCTCAGGTAACACTGTCAATTCATAATTGCTATGATTCCTTTATCCTGTGGTTTAATAAATAATTTACCTAAAATATTAAAATGAAAATTTCAACATTATTAAAAATTAACCAGGTTAAATGAGCAAACAGTAAATAGTGCTGGGATTGTCCTGCGTGACAGGAGTCCACAGCTTTTATTGTCTTTTTCCCAGGCACAGAGGGGACATTCCTCCCTCCCCCTCTTCCTCCTCCCTCCCTGCTTCCACTTCCACTGCTCTACTCTTGTCTTTCACAAACTCCTCTCCTTGATATTAGTTTTCTTCACTGCCTGTTTCATCTCTGTGTCCTGTTCTCCAGTGTTGGTTTGCTCTTCCTTCCCACAAACCCTCTCCCTCCCTGCTGCAGCACCAGGCATCCATCTCCTCTCTGCACACTCTATTCTGCACACATATGTAGCACAAGATGCCTGGTGGGCTTTTTTGTGCTTTTTTCCTTTGATCCGTGCCTGGCAGTGCCATCTGATGCCAGGAAGACATAGATCCAGGAGAACATGTGATTTCCAAAGAGCAGAGAGTTTGTCAGGTCTTCAGGATATGGACTGCTTCCATTCATGAAAATTTTATTAAATTCTGACTGCTCTTAAAGGATCGCAGCTCTGTCATTTTTAATTGAAACATTCAGTTTGCCCAAAATGAAGTGCTCCATCTTCCAGGCTGTATCTCTTGCCAGATTTTTTTTTTCTTCTCTGTAATTCCTGCTGAACTGCTCCTTCTGCTGTTTTCTGGCAGAATTCCTCATTGACTTAAAAGGGTTCCCCCCCTCCAGGCTTCATCCCATCCATTTTCCCTTTCAGCACATGGGAGTCCTGGAAATGGCCTTTCCTCCTGCCTGGCATTTTTTCACACAGAACACTTCCACCAGCACAGACCTCAGGGCACACAGCTGATCTTCTCCTGCAGACCTGAGAGAGTGAGGCACCCAGCTCCTGCTGAATTTTGGTAGGAGCTTGGTGCCAGCAGGCCTGTCCATCCCTTCTCCAGGGTGCCCATAACACCATTCCACATCCCCTGCAGACACTGGGCCTCTGAAAGGCAGGTGTGGACTTTTTAATGTGCCCTAATCCTGCTCTCCTTTTTCTTCTGCTCCTAAGAGACCGTGAAGGGAGTCAGGCAATATTTGCCACCAAAATTTAGCTTTGTTGACAGGCCCCTTCCCATCCCTTTCTGAGCAGGCCTTGTGTAGTTCCCAGACTTGCTACAGTCCTGTTTAGGATGGAGAATGAAGGAAAAGATCCCACCTGCATGCAGAAGCAGTGGTGGTGTGGGCCACAGGGATAATTCAGCTGGAATTTGTCCAGGAGACCTGGAGTGCTTGCTCCTGCAACACACTCTTGAGAGGTGAAGCCCCAAGGGTATGGTCAAAGTGGAGGCAAATGGATGCACTGTGGAAGTGGTGAGACCCAGAGCCCATAAAGCAGGGGAGATGTGTCCGTGGGGAACGTGGCAGTTATTGACTGCACTGTCACGTGGCATGGCCCTTTCCTCCCACAGTCAAGGCTGATATCTGAATTACTTTGGATTTTAACCACAATTAAAGAGCTAATCAAGGTCAACAGCTCCTTTCAAATACAGTTTAGTACAAAATCCTAATGCAGGAATTACACAAATTGATATTGTCAATATAATGGATTCGAACCAATTGTGCTAAACAAGGTTGTATCAAGTCTGCACTCTGTATTAGGTGAGGGCTAATTCTGTCTAGCAGCAGTGGAGACGAAGAGAAAAACAGATACATCAAGGCTTCACAGTCTGGATTTATTACCAAGGTGGTTTTTACTCCCCTCAAAGAATTCATTAGTCTAAGAAAACAGTGCAGTGCCGAGGATTCAGTTCCATTCAGAAGGCAGAACACACAAAATTGAATGCATGGGCTCTCTGTCTAATCTATAGGAGATAGAAGGAAGGGACAGTCAAGAGAAATGATGAGCCTAGAGAATAAATCTGAACAGCAGCCCTTGGTGGAAAAGGAGGTGACAAAAGACTCTGCTCAGGTGTCCAAATGGATTGCACTACTTGAGACATCTTAAAGTATCCAAGACACCAGGCATGGCTGGAAGATGTGACAAGAGACCTGTAGAAAACCCATATTCTCCCAGCATGGCAGATCTCCAGAGTGTCTCAAATGAACCTAGGAGATCTAACCCTCTCATACCAAGTGACATTCCAGCCTTGTTTTGCTTTTCAGAGTTCCTTTAAGGTTTCACCAATGAGTTTCTTCCCAGCTTTGTAGACATGACGTAACCCTTTCCCTTCATCTCAGCATCCACCTTTTGATTCCTCTACTCTGAGGAAGTGTGTGGAATGACCCCAGCCCTTGCTCCCACCCTCCAAACTGCTTTGGAATGGTGGGAGACAGCCAACTTTTCCGGGGTCCGTGTGAAAGAAGCTAAATTGGACCACGAAGGTGGTAATGGAGTGGAAGCAGAGCAAGGAAAGCTTCATTGATGGATTATTAAGCACTGTCAAAGTTTCAGCAGAGTGGAAAACTTGGAGGCAGGAGTAGTAACCCATGAAAAATCACCTCTTCCTTTTCCTGTTCATGGCAGGGCGGCGTGTCCAGATCAAAGCCACCCGTCACTGCTTGGCCTCAGTCACACAATTTATGAGGCACTGGGGCACCAGCCCATTAACAGCCCTGGTAATTCATTGCAAGGGCAACAGGAGGTGTAAATCCCCTCCCCTCAGGACTTACACATTCACCCAAGTGTCCCCCCCAGTCACTGGACCTGGACATCAGAGGGGATGATGTTCTGAATGAGAAGGGCCACAAGGACGAGCAACAGGGAAGAACACTTGGGAGAATCTGGGATGGCTGGAGTGGGTGGGAGAGGCATGACCCAAGAGGTAGAGCCATTTTCCTTTCTTAATGCACCCATTAAGAAAATCTCATTGGTTTTAATTGCATTCTGACCTTCCGGAGCTCCTCCTGGCTGTTTCCCTTGGGACTGGCCTTGGAGACGGAGCATGCTTCATGCACATGGGCAGCTGGGAGGCCTCTGTGCTTTCTCAAGGTCTGTGAGATATTGTGCTCCTCACACAGGGCAATCCTTGCTGCCAGCAGCTGGTTTAGAGACTCCACAACTCCAAAATCATTGATGGCTGCAGGTCACACCAGCTAAGGTGAGATACAAGGTCCCAACACAACTTGGATCCTGAAGACCCAGAAATTCCTCGGTGGAGAACATTCATCTAGCATTCCACCACTTTACTGGCAGCACTCAGACATACACTCTTCTCTTACATCTTCTCTTACTCTTCTCCATCATGCCTACATTCAAAAACAGCTTTGCAGAAAACAAATGCTTTGTTGCTTTCCAAAGATAACAAATACCAGGTTTACTCTTTGTTTTCTTGTGTCCGGCTATTCCAACCATTTGATCTCACTCCCTTTTTCTCTGTCTTTACCTTCCCCATGGTCTGACAGTCCCATTTCTTAATTCCCATCACCATTTCTGGTGTTATACTCCATTTTCCTTGCACTAGTATCCTTCTGCTCCTTCATGTTCAACTGTTTCAGGGGCTTTCCAAAAGTCCCTTTCTGTTCTGTCTTCCCTGACTTTTTTAATTCTCCTGTTCCCTGTGCATGCTCAACTCTTTAGCATTAGCTAATATTTGGTGTCAGAAAACTTGTCTCAGCTATATGACTAGGTTTAAAACATCTATATATTCACAAGAAAACTTTGAATGTGAGTTTTCCTCTTCAACAATCAGTACGCTAGAACTAAATCCTCATCAGAGGTACTTGCCTTTAAGGGCAGCAGTGGAGATAAATAGGCTGTGAAGCAGAAATGGAAGGCTCACCAGTCATATTCAGTGAGTGAGATAAGATGGCCAGATCAGTGGAATGTTTTCTTGCAAAAATCTTTCAAATTTCTCTTAAAAAGGGGCCTTTTAAAAATTAATTCCACTGCAGTTTCTTTTGTGTCATTTTTAAGTTGCTACTTATCATTTCTTTTTGAAGCAAGACTACAAACAGATTTCCATCAATTTCCCTCAGAAACTCATTTTCTGTTTCATACTATGAAGTTCACAAGAAATATGGCTAATTTCCCAACCACTGGTTGCTGTGCACTTGACCCCATGGTCACAGGGCCAGGCAGATGTGCCTGCAAGACAGGAGAGCACTGGTTTGGTTCTGCATGGGACAGGGAAAGGGATGTGACCAGCTGAAATGAGATGGAAGTGGTCAGAGTATTTCCTGCTCCTCCTCAAAGGGCAAACCTGGCCCTTAAAGCATGACCAAGAATGAGAATCTGGCAATGATCTTTGGTTAAAAGATAACCAGAAAGGAGGTAAATGGAGAGAAAGTGCAAATGGGAAGGTACTGGTCTAGTTGAGGGGGAAAAGGCTTTGTAAGGGTAACAATTTGGAAGGGAAATCTATGAGATTTGGGTTTATACATGCCTGACTATTGAAAATGTGATTTAGACACTTTAGTGCTTTGTAGGTGGAAGAAATTCAGCTCTAGTAAAGTGGAAGGAACAGTTCCATGAACTGCTTGTAGTAAAGTCTGGACACTTTGTCAGTCTTGACCTCCTGGAAGCAGAACTCAGCCTCACATGGAGCTTCTCCAGGGTCCACAGCCCTGGGAAGACACAAGAAGGAGATGAGGCGAGGTTTTGATGGCTCCTCTGTGTTACTTTCTCAGAAAGGAGCCTCATAAATGTTCATAGATGTTGCCATGGGATTTACAGCCTGTTTAGAACTCAGGGTTATGGTGCATTCCCACCTCTAAAGGCAGATGGTTCATCTTTACCAGTGAGAAAACGAAGGATGAGATGAAGCCCTTCAGCAGAGGGAGAAATGAAGCAGGGCCATGAGAGGACAAACCTTTGATACTGCAGAAGGGAAATCCAGCATGGGAAAGGGCAGAGTCTCCACCAGGTCTAGCAACACATGTGAAACCCATCAGGGTCACTGTTCCCAGGGTATTCTGCTGTCTGAGCCATAACATGACACCCTACAGAGAGGGAAAGGCATCCTGTGGGTAGGGGGAAGAGCTATCTGTGCTTTTAAGAGGTTGGCTGGGAATTAAGGGAATACTTTATGGTGGTTACACTCTGAATTTATAGTTTCCTCCTCTTGCTTTTTAATGTTCTCCTGCCAAATTACCTGTGGTTTGTCCCATAACATCCAGCTGCCCTGTGGTCTGACATGTCCCAGCACCACCTGGGACACATGAAAGAATATAAAAAAAATCTGTCAAGAGAAGAGATGGGCTGCACTGCAAAATGTGGATTCTTTTCTGGACCTAAACCCTAATTGTCCAGACTCTTGGATCAGGACTTGATAGATTTGCTCTCATGTGATAGGGCAATGGTGACATTATGACACCGATCAGAACTTTCTTATTCCAAAAGTGGGAGTGGACACCCTGTTTTCAAGAAGGCTTTTGGCTGTGAAGTTCAGAAAACACCTACTGCCTATTAACTAACCTATCTGTCTTATTGTTTAGGGGTTACTCTGCACACATCTATTCTCAAGAGATAGAAGAAGGTTCAGCATCAGTATCTCAGAGCTTCAGAGCACAGCAGGACACCTACTCAGAGAAGACCTTCTGGTACCTCCCATTGCACTCCTGGAGAAGCTAAAATCAGGTCACATATAGCTGCTAATAAAAAAGAAATCCTGCTCTGAGAACTTGCTGGCCATTCATTATTTGAAGGTGAGTTGTTGCCCCAGAGTTAAGGGTTTGGGAACTTTTGTAATGCATTTTTGGAAATCTGACCAGCTTCTGTGGATGTCTAGCCTTCAAATCAGACCCTGAAAATAAGGCTGTGTAATCCCAAGGGAGAAAGAATACTGGTAGTAGAAAAAAGAAAATAAAGCCTTCTCCACAGGTGGCACTGTTAACATGACCCTTGTTTCAGAGAGCTGCTCGGGGTTTATAGCTGCTTGTCTGTGTGTCCTGGAGTCTGCCTCTATCTTCATTAAGGTCTTTTCTTGTCCCACAGGCTGTGTCCCCCTGTGTCCCCCTGCAGCTGACCCATTTCTCCTTCAATCCCTGTCCTTCCCAGTGGGGATCACAGGAGGTGAGGCTGCCATGTGTGGGCTTCAGCAGAGCAGTTCCCTGCCACATGTGCCTCCACCAGGAGCAGAAATGCAAGCCCAGCAGTGGGAATGAGCTGCCTTTTCTCACAACCGCCCTGCCCAAAGCCACGTTCCAGCCGTTCACCTCAGTGGCTCTAAAATAATTAGGAGGTTTGAAGTTTCACACGGCCCAGAAGAGAGAGACAGGACAACCCATCTGTTATTGCAGCCCCAGTAAACAATGCTCTGGAATGATGGAGGAAATCCTGAACTTGGAAACCCCTCCATGACCTCTGCCTGAGGGTAGGGTCATCCCCAATATCCGGGGTGGATGGTGCCTGAGCTCAGGTCCCAGTCCCTTTCAGAGCAGAGCAGGGAACCCAAGCGTCCTGACACAGGGCATCACCTGCCCAGTCAAGCATTAAACATTAATCCCATAGGACTTTCACTCCTCTGTCTCTGAGGTGAAAGCAGATTAGGAATTTGATCTCCCAAGATTTCTGCGTGAAAGTCGCCCTTGAATAGGCTCCTGCTGGTTTGTCCATCTCTTTGGGGTTTTGCCTTTCATTAGATGTTCCTGCCCTTCAAGCTCTTTTTGGTTTTGTTTTTTTTTTCTTTTTTTACGTTTTCTTCTATGACCTCCTGGGGGATTGCAGGGTGTCCTGTGTTCTGACAGGAAGGAATCAGCCTGGAATGCTCTAACAGAGGCAGGTCAGCTCCTCCATGGATGCCCACTCCCCTGTTGCAATGGGCTGCTGGATGTGTGGAGAAGCCCCTGGGTGCCTTCCCCTGGGCCTGGCAGGGAGTGGCAGTGCCAGGCTGGTGCTGTTTAATTCACAGCGCTCTCCTGCACCGACAGCTCCTCTCCCAGGGATTATTGCAGAGTAGCCAGCACGCCGTGGTTGGATTGAGCCGGCAGATTTAATTAAGTTGCGATTTAATTAGCTATCAGCATCCCTGTTTAATAAAGCTCAGGAGGATTTTCATTTTGAAAAAATAATAATAATAATAAATGATAAGGGCTGTCACCAAGTGGCAGTGAGGGCACCCAGTCTGGGCAGCAGGGCTCTGCAGGCAGTGTCCCTGTCCCTGTCCCTGTCCCTGTCCCTGTCCCTGCCCTGTGGGATGAGCAGGACATGGCCAGGCTCAGGCAGAGCTTGGGAGAGCTGGCACAGATTGCAGGGAGGGGAGTGTGACCCTTGGCAGCCCGTGTGATGCCACACGCCCAGGGCTCATCTCCAGGCACTCTGCTCGCTCATTTTGCCTCTTTGTACAGAGACTGGAAGGGACTCAGCAGCCCCTGCCCACTGCCAACAGTATTGTCCTGATCATGGTTTGTCATTTTTGCTGTCTGCTGAAGCTCCTCTGAGGGGGGGTTGGCTCTTGTGTTGGTTGACATTTCTCTGGTGTCCTTCCTAGACAGCAAATCCAGGGTGTGGATGCTGCTTGGGTTTCCTGGTGAGGTTTTGAATACACTGAGACCCAATGAGTGATTTCAACCTGAGGTTTGGTTTTGATTCACCAGATCAAACTCGAAGCTGTATGTGATGCTCAGGGCCATCAGGATTTGGGGAGGTTTGGAGAAGACACTTTGGCTCCTCTCTGAGCAGTAAGTGAAGATGCCAGGTTGTGGCCGTGCCCAGCGTCTGTGAGAATTCCCACCAAAGACTCATCCACTTCAGCACTTCAGCCATCATCTCCTTCCAGCCCCTCCCAGCCCCACCAACCTGTACACAGCATTAATGTCACTGTTTTGCTGAGGATGTTTCCTCAGGGTTTAATTGTGCTTGAGGTTTTATTTCTTTTGGGCCAGACCCAGACCCTGTGACAAGCAGACGTGGTCATTATCCCAGGGTGAGACTCACCAGCTTTATGTGAGCTCAGATGCTGGACAGGGACCTGCTGCTCTTTGCTGCCAGTGGGGATGGGTTTCTTGTTCTGCCATCTGTGTTCATCCTGTTTTCTGGTTTAGGGCTTTTCTTTCATGGAGGCTCACCTGAGACCTCTGTGTCGTGCAGTGCCCGACTGCATCTCCCCGCCAATGAGGATGTGTCAACACCAAGTTTAGCACTTCTTAAACCATGATAACTGTAAACACAGTATAAAGGAAGCAGTGCTTTAAGCAAGAAAAATGAGGGAAAGCCCAAACCTTTCCTCCCAGTCACCGGCATCACACCAAATGAGATCTAGCCTGAGTTCTAAAATACCTCCAAGGGGATAATATATCCATTCGTGCTTCCCACCTGCACCTGGGATAGCACAGATGGCTTCCTTAGCTCTTGCTCTGGCCTCTAAAAGACACCAGGATTTGTGACACTTTGAGAGACCCCTCAGCTAGGCATAGTGGGTTCCCTCCCTCTCTTCCCCCCAAAAAGCCACTTTCCAACAGGGAAAACAGCTGAGATGGAGAGAAACAGACCTTGATATTTCTATTGTTTCACAGTAACAGTGCCTGTCCTGAGACCCCAGGCCTGACAGATTGACATAACAGGTTAATAAGTGCTTTCCACTTCTCCTAAAGGCTAATTAAATATTAATCCACTTGGTGAGGTCAGCAAAAATAACAAACAATTGGCAGAGTGAAATTCGTTTAATTAATTCTCCTGTGGAGGTTTTTTAAGCATCTTCCTCCCCTGACAGATGACTGCCTCGGCTGCAGTAACCTACAGTGAAATCAGAACTTATTGGTTCTGGGCCTGCCTTTCTCAGATATTTAATTTTGTTTCTTTTGGTTTGCTTGTTTTTTAGTTTCTGAATGCTTGTTGGGTATTGCCCAAGGCTCTAAGCAGAGATGAGAGAAGAAAAAGAAGGGAATGCAGAAGTGGAGTGCGAAGATGAGTAAGAAGATATTGGACAAAGTATTCTTAGAAGGTTCCAGCCTTCAGCTTCCAAAGACATGAGGTACAGAATCGGTGCAGAAATCACACAGCAGGTGTCCCTCAGCCTTGGTGGGGTGGGTGTGGGGTACAAAGGGTGAAAGCCATCTCAGCCACACTCAGGGCAAGCCTAGAGGTGCCTTTCCTCACAGCTGTAATCTCGGGAGTGAGAGAGAAAAGGGAGACCCAAAAGACAGCACGACTGGGGATCAATGAACAAGTCCAAGAAGGAAACTGGAGCTTCCTTGCCTCCAAAATGCACTCTTAGAAATAAATAGTAGAAACTTGCAGAGAAAAGGATTAAGGAAAAACATTCTTCCTAGGCAGAAGCTGCACTGACTCTGTCTCCAGGTATTTCTCCAAGCATCTCCATGTCTGCAGTAGGGTGTCCCCATGGACACTCCTTGGCTGATTACCCATGAGCTGCAACCCACACTCACATTTCAGCATAACAGAGGAAAATATCCCTGGGCATGGAACCTTCCAGGCATCAGCCCAGACTTGGGGAGAACCGAGAGAAGTGGAGAAACTTTCTCTGGGTTACTGCTTTAGTTCCATGTTAATTTTTTATTTATCTGAAAGTGTCACTGGAAGGGTTTTCAAAGTGAGTCTAAAGTAATTAGGCACTCCTGCTGATGGATTGCACTGGAGAGACATGTGGATTATTTATTACAAAGTCACTTGCTGGAAAGGTTAGAGGCTGAGAAGTAATTATTTTTTCCTTTTCTTCCTTTTTTTTCTCCTCTTTTTTTTTTTTTTTCCAGTGCCGGAATCATCAGGGGAGACCAGCTGAAGTTCCTCTGTGAAATATTCCATCCTGCCCAAGTGCCCCTTTTGTCCCTTTCTCCCACGGCAGCCGATGGGACTGGTCCTTCAAGGAGGATGTTGAACTGGACCTCATAAAGCCTTCAGTGCTGGGAGTGTGTTGTGGGTTGAAATCCCTGCCCAGCACTCACCCTTCACACCTGGGAATTCGAGGGGTTCCCCACTCTGATCTCAGCACCTCACAGCTGCAGCCAGGCTCAGTTTTGAGGCTGAGCTCACCTAACCCAGCCTGGGAGGGCAGCTGGTTCACATGGCAAGTCTGGCACACGAGTGGTGAGTGTTTTGAGCAATACCAGGAGGATTAAAGCTTCCAGCAACCTCAGCTGCCTCCTCCTCTCCTGCCTTGTAATCTACGTCTAGGATGGGAATTGAATCCAAAGAAATGCAATCCTCGACCTTGAAAAACAAAGCAAGGCTTGGCAAGTCTACCGATGAATATGCAACAGCCCTAATCAGGAATCCTTTGTCAGAAAGGGGATAATAGTGCCCAACAACATGTTAGTGTAGTGCTGGATCTTCAGGCTTCTAACAGCTTATAAAATCTGTTTTTGGAGGGAAAAGCTGAGTGAACAAAGACATGCTCGAGCAATGAGTCACTGGAGAGTTCAGCTCCTGCTGGACAGTGCTAGAGCTGCAGAAACCAAACCAAGTCCCCTGACACTCAGAGCAAGAGCCCGGGGTGGAGTCGAGAATTAGAGGGTGGTCTCAGGGGAGTGGTGTTGTCACAGGGAAGTTGGGAGGATGGAGCATTAACAGTTCTGCTCTGTGTTCCTTAAACAGGGCCCATGCCGTGGCATCTGGGCAGGTATTATCTCAGTTTTACAGGAGATGGCTATGGAGGTCCTTGCCAAATTTAAAAAAAAAAAAAAAAAAAAAAAAAAAAAAAAAAAATCAAATCCTGAATAAAACTTAGTTTATTCAGGATTTGAAACTACTATTCCCTGGGGTGCCTGGTTAGGGACACAGCCTGCATTCCATGGGGTGCCTGGCTAAGGACACAGCCTGCATTCCCTGGGGTGCCTGGCTAAGGACACAGCCTGCATTCCATGGGGTATAGGGACACAGCCTGCATTCCCTAGGGTGTAGGGACACAGCCTGCATTCCCTGGGGTATGGGGACACAGCCTGCATTCCCTGGGGTGTAGGGACACAGCCTGCATTCCCTGGGGTGCCTGGCTAAGGACACAGCCTGCATTCCCTGGGGTGCCTGGCTAAGGACACAGCCTGCATTCCAGCCTGTTGGGCGGCTGGCCTCCAGGCCACCCAGGCAGAGCTCTCCTCTGACAGCAGCAACCCCTGGCTCCTGGTATTTATAGATCCCATCCATGTCCTCCTGAGGAAGGCATCCATAATCTCTTACAGATGTTGGTGAGAACAAAGCCAGCCAGTGACTCGAAAGGACCGCCCAGCAGAGTAATGGATGGAGACCTATTTCTTAGTTGCCTCTGACATTCCTCCCCCTGCATGCTCTTCCTCTTCCCCAGGAGACTCATTGGGGCCTGACTGGTGCTCCCCAGTGCCTGAAAACCTTCCCTTGGGCAGGCTCATCCCCATTCCCAGCGGAGGGAGCCTCTAGAAACTGTCTTCCATCCTCCCCAAAAGGGATGGGATGTTCTCCTGAAAACCCTAGAAGATACACAAACAAAGGAGGAAGGGCACGGGAGGAAGATGTCCCTGATGCAGATGAAGCACAAGGCTCCTGCCTGGGGGGCTGGTTGCTCCAACAGCTACAGCCACACCAAAGTGCTCCCTGCCAGCTCTCCTGGGGTTTTGTAACATTCATGCTACCCACTGTACGTGCACTTCTCCTGGATTTGCTGCACAGAGGGTGTTTTGCCTTCCCCTAAATCCTTACTTTACCATCTCAAGTTTTCTCCTCCAGTTATCAATATCTCCTGCACAGAGAACAAAACAGCTTCTCTGATCTCTTCAGCATCCTTTCCCTTTTAACTCAACATCTCCAATTTCCTCTTCACCCCTGGATCAAAGCTCACACCCAAATTCTCCCTTCTTTACCTTTTTATTTCCCTTTTCTGTGCCTTCCTCCAATTTCCGTCTTGCCCTGCCCCAAATCCCGCCCTGCCTTCTGTGCAGGGAGGTTGGAACTTGGCAGTGCTGGCACGGGCCACCCCACTGCCCTGGGGCCTGGCAGAGCATGTCCTGTCCTTGTTTTCAGGTCAGTGCCCTGTCTGCCAGGAACCCAACAGTTCACCTGGCAAAAGCCAAGGTGAGAGATCTGTTTAGGAATTTACGTGCCTGGATGTTGTCATTTCCCCCTCTGCCCCTGCCCAGGACCTCAGTCCCTTCTCTGAGCTGTCCTGCACGGGGGTTTTTGGGGAGTGTCAGGAGTTGGTAGAGGACAATAAACTCACCAGCTCAGACCCCAAGCAGGTGAACTCAAAAAAACCCTGGACAGGGGGAAGAGCCAGCTCAGTGGAAAATGAAGCACATGGAGCTGCTGGACACAGACTTCTGGCAGCACCAAGGGAAGGAGGGGGGTGTTGGCTGGAGAGGCTGGGCTGGGAAAGCAGGGCTGGCTCCTGTCCCCCCTGCACTTAATTGCACGAAGATCTGCAGCCAAGTAACCTTTTAACAAGGGTCCAATCTGTAACACATGGATTTGCCTTGAATCATTGCTAGAAATAACTTGAGGTCATATATCCCTGCTGACCACCTGCTGAGCTGGGTGCAGTGCTCAGGGCTCGCTGTTGGTGTGTTCTGGAGCCTTTGGGAGGCTCTGAGCAGCTCCCTTGCTGGCAGTCCTGTCCAGCTACACCTGCATCTTGCTTACTTTTAATCCCATCTGCTGTGGACTCTGTGCAGCCCAATCATCCCACTACAGGAACCAAACTGGTGGAGAGAAGTTTGTTCCTCCTGGCGCCTTGCTCGAGTCTCAAATCTTTTGCCTCCAGACCCAGACGTGTTGATGCCTTCCTCCTTACTGCAGGAATTTGTGTTTGGGATTTCCTATAATCTTAAATTGCTCCTAGACCCTGACTGAAGCTGTGGGGAAGGGGAGCCCTTTGGAGACCACCTTTGAGGCTTCAGCTCCTTACCAGTGCCAACCCCATCCACAAGGAGGGAGGCAGGGTGGACAGACCGACGGACGGGCAGGCAGCAGGTTGGCAGCACTTGGCAGAACTTGTACTGAGCCAGAGCACAACTGGTCAGGGCCCTTTTAATGAGTTCCTCTGGTCAGGGCAGCCCGCTCAGCCCTCTGAGACAATATTCACATTGATGCTCTGGCTAATGGCAAAACTGGCTTCCAAACCTGTAGTGGCCAAGGGAGGGAGAGGGGCAGCTGGAGCCAACAGCACAGGAAAGGGAGGCTGGAGCAAGAGGTCAGGCAGAGAAAAGGAGGCACCTCTCCCACTGCCAACGTCCCCTGCGCAGGGGACAGATCTCCTGCTTTCTCCCACTTTCTCTTTCTTCCTTTGCACTTCCTGGGGTTTCCCTCCTGGCAGCAGGGTGGCTGGAGCAGCTTTCCCTGGAAGTGGGGTGTCCCCAGTGTCCCCCAGGCTGGGAGAGCAGCCCCACAGCCAGCAGAGCCCTTGGCGGGGCTTTGCCAGGAACCAAACACAGTAACTGTTTAACGATTTAACTGCACTAATGAATATTGGGCCAGATATTTTCAAGGCCTGTTCAGACTGATTACTTGGAGAGCTGAGTATGTCTACCAATTACCCAGGCAATTAGGCAACTAATTAAACACTTACCCTCAGCTTCATAAACAGAAGAGAGAGAGAGGGAAAAAAAGGAGGGAGGGAGAGAGCTGGCTCCAGTTTCTGTGAAATATTAGCTGTCAGAAATTGCTGCTTGCAAGGGAAGGTGCACAAAGGCAGACGGATCTGGGCGGACAGAAAGACTGACAGCACGCACAGGGGACTGCAGCCATCAGACCCCTTTGCTTTGGCAGTGCCAACAGCATGGAAAGGTGCAGAGCCAGTGGGTCTGCCCTGCCCAGGCAGGCAGTGGCTTTCAGGACGTGTCCAAGCCATCATTCCCTGCCCCTTTCCTGCTTGCCTGTGACCACGCAGGCTGCAGAGCCAGAGCTCATCAACACGCCGTCATCTGGCACGGTGCTGGAGGAGAGGTGCCAGGGAGGAGGCTCCAGCCCAGGCACCCAGCAGCTCCTGCCCCATGCAAAAACACACGTGGTGAAAGGAGGCAGCAGCAAGCTGCAAGCCAGAGCCCTGGGAGAATTGCTTTGCAGTGGAGAATAAGCAGAAATAGGGTTTATGCCAGTTCAGCACACCGTGGTTTCATCCTTTTAGATATTTAGGGGCAATGCTGGTCTCCAGGTCAACATCTTGCCAAGGGTCAGAGGGTTGAGGCCATACACAGATTAAATCCCACATCTGGGATTTGCTCAGGCCTCTGCTACAAAGGAGATTTATGTTAAACCCAAAGCTTGTGTGAGAAAGTGAAGCAGAGGGGTTTCCTCCAGGTAGGGCCCAGAGGGTTTCACATTGTGCTCCCCACTTCTTCCCTGCTCAGCACTGGTCCTGCCATTAAAGGTCCTGCTTCCTAAACCTCTGCAGACCTGTATTTTCCAAGAAATAATGGAAAGAATGTTGTTGGAAGGCATTCAGAAACTCTCTAGGCTTTTGGGAAAATTTTGAAAAATAGTTCCTTCCTGGAAAAAATGTTGAATACATTGAGAAAAGACGGAAATACATTTCTTATTTTTAAATTATTTTGCTAGAAAATTTTCCTTTTAAAATATGCTTGCCCCTTCAATTTTCAGAGACAGATTTTGGAGAATTTGAAGGCCACATGGTTGCTCCTGCCTGAATGCAGGGTCAGCCCCATGGTAGTGATATCCTGCTTGTAGTCTCAACAAGCCACCAGCCATACTCTTTTAAACAAGTTTTGGAAATATCTGTCAACTTTTAGATGCATCATGTCTTCATAACATTCATTTGTCCATCCAGGTGCAATTCCAAAACCAGAGCAGGATCAGAGGGATGCTCAGTGATAGATTATGTCCACATCACAACCACTGTGTTCTCTTTCTGGCTAGCTGGGATCTTGCAAGAGGTACATTTTGTGTATTTTTGGGATATTCTAAAAGCTGAAAGGACAGGAGGAAAATTCTGAAGTCTCTGCACTGAGATACTCTGACAAGATAGAGCTGTCTACTCACTTTTGATACTTTTGATACTCATTTTAGGACAGTACTGTTTATTTTGATCCTGTTTACCTTCTGGACGCCATTACAAGGTGGATCTGATTGCTTGGGGGTAATTCCAAAAAAGAAGATAAAAATCCAGAAGATTTTTATCCAGAAGATAAAAATCAGCTTCATGAACATGGGATACTACAGAAGACACCTTGACTAGCCACATATTGGTAGTGTGGGCAGATGGACTTCATCTTGCTCGTGAATATTCAGATGGAGCCTCACCTCTGCGGAGCGCGGTGATGGAGCTGGGAGGAATAACTGGATGTGACACGCGGCTGATCACGCACAGATGGCACTTAACAAGGCAAATGAGTGAGCTGATGGGCTTCACTGGAGCCTTCAGACAGGGCAGAGATGGAGTTTGCTTAGCCCTGGAGTTTGAGTGACCTGGGGGTTATTCACAGAAGAGCTCTCCCTGTACCTGCTGAAAGCGCACATCTGGGCTCAGGGCAGCTGTAGCTGTCTATTTCCTCTTTCCAAACCCTCCAAGAATTTTTCACTCTGTCATTCTGGCTCTTCAAAAATATCTTCTCTACAAACACATCCCCCAGTAGAGCTGGATAATCATTCACCAAGACCTGTTTCATTTCTGGACTCCTGTCTCTGTGTTCAAGCCCCTCCACAATCTCCTTTCCTTGAGCTCACTTCTCCACGTCATTGAACTTCCCAGCTGTACGTCCCTTAAGACAGTGGGATAAATAGCCCAGATTTGTATAATGCCCACATTGGATGTAACAATTACTGACTGCCTGATTGTACTCAGATCTCATTTACTACATTCATTACCTTTTTTTCTTTTGGTTGGTCATTAATTGCCAAGCCTAAAGGGTTTCCAGTCTCTTTGTGACTCCTCCCCTCTCCATCTTCCCTAAATGTGGCCCTGCAGAGCTGAGATTCCCAAGGCCTTAGGGACTGTGGTGCTGCACTCTGGCTTGCAGATGTCCAAGGGACACGGACAAAAGGTCACTCAGCTGCAGGACACGGTGCAGCCCTGCTGTCACAGATGGGCCTATAGCAGCACTGTTTGGTGATGCCAGCTTCTGCCTTGCATCTCATTGGGAAGCCACGGTGTCTCCACCCTTGTGTAGGTGGAGTTATGGCAGAACTTGCTTGAGCTGGTTTTGTTTCCATAAGGAAAGACAAAAATACTCTCCCGGTAACAACGGTATCTCTAATGTACCGTGGGCTCTCTTGGATTCAGGCCCACTGGGAGCAAGGAGAGTTTTCTCACTGGCTCCAGGGATGCAGGATTGGACCCTTAACTATTACTCCAAACAAAACAAGCTGTCTTGGTAATTGGGGTAGGTCTGCTCTCGAGCCAGAGAGTTGAAATGTTTATTGTGTAAGGCATCAGAAAAAGGAAAGGAATCTGCTGGGAGCACTTGGATGGTTCCCGTAGAACATGCCCCGAGTCTCTGTTTGAATGCCGGGTCTGTGGCACGGAGACGGGAGCTTGTTTTGATAGTTCCTCTGCATTCAGAGGCATGAACACTTTACAGTTTTCTGTTCAAATGACCCATTTCTGAGAGCGGAAAGCACCGGCCAATAAGCGCCCGGGCCCCTCCGTATGTATCCGGAGTTTACAAACCATCCCCACCGATCCGTGGTAGTTAATGGACACTCCTGCTGCTTAGGGGGGCTGGAAAACTGTTCCAGGTGACTACCAGCCTCAGCTAGAGACAAGGCAGTCCCCAGAGGTCTGAGGAGACACATGAGAATGAACTCAGCGTTTCGTGACGTTGATTAATGAGGGTGCACAGCTCCGTCCTGCTGGCAGCAGCGCGGCTGATGCCGTCCGTGGGGAATGGCTGAGTATAAAGGAACTGAGCACCAGTGTTCACAATGAGCCAGCCCCACCGTCCAGGAGAGGCTTTCAGATGTAAAACTGGCAAAGCAGCAAAGCCACACCTCATCTCTGCCTGCTTTTGTCACCTGCTTGCCCATTGTCACCTGGTGTCTTGGCTTCAGCCTCCAGACAGACTCCCTAAGCACAATCCTCCTTGGGGACCAGCCTCATTCCTCATTTAGATCTGGGTATGGTTTCAGACTGAGCAGTGCACTGGCTCTTAGGAATCTGGAGCATTGCTTCTGCCGGGAAAGCTGATTTTCCTTCTTCTCTTTGTTCTTTCAGCTCCTCCCTGAGCTTCCACAGGTGATGGCTGAGGCTACAAAAGACCATGAGTTGATCTCGTCCATCTTTCTGCATAATACCAATTGCAGGAGCAGCAGAATGTTGGGTGAGAAGGTAGAAAGCAGGTTGTAGAACTTAATTCTTTTAGGAGTCTAACTGTCCATATCTGTCATCTAAAGAAATTTAAACATGGCCTGAGAACTTGAGCTCCACCTAAAACCTTGTCCCTACTCAGTGGACAATGATAGGCACACTTGACGTGTGGGTCCAGATCACCCTTCTTGGGGGTCTCTGAGCTGAGCATGACAAATGCTCAGCACAGCAGCAGAATTGGATCTGAGGCTGCCTGGATGTGGTCCCTCAGCCTTCCTCACCCTCTCCAGCAGGAATGTGCTCCTCACCCTCTCCAGGAGAAGTCTGTTTCCCCCCCACACACCAGTGTGTGATGAAGATCTACAGACTGTGCTGCTGCTGCGTGAGCCTCCTGCTTTCTTCTTGCTTGCTGTCAATCCCAGGGAAGATTTGGATTATCCTATGTCCTCAGACACCAGTTTTGCATGAAATAGTAGTTTGGTGTCTAGGAAGAGCTGGAAAACCCTTCTCTTCTACTATGGCAAGAGAGCAGATTCTTCCAGACCTCTTTCCCTGCTCATCCCAGAAGTGCTAAACATCCTTCTGTGGTCCTTTGGGTGGACTGAGCAGGCAGACCCTCCTAATGACTTTGCCATCCCAGCACAGTGCAGACACTGAGAGAGTTGTGGGCATCTCAGCATCTTTCTTCCCATGTGCTCTGCATCTGAGACTTCCTGGGAACTCCTTGTGCAGAGCTAAAAACATCTGCAAAAGCAAAGGTTAAGAAAGCTGCTGGGGATTCATGTTACCTCTCTCCCATGAGGGCTCTGTGACTTCCATTCACACCACTTCCCACATAATCAAAAAACAAACCTTGAATGCCCGAGAATGTAACTTTTCTCAGAGGAAGGAGCCACTGATTGTAAACCCTTTGTAAAACAGCAGGTTTCCTGGTAAAATGCACTGGCTGTTTCCCAAGGGGGGTGATGCTATCTCTACAAACCCAAGCAAGATTCACAGCAGGCAGCTCATGCAAATACCAGGGCAGGAGTGCTTTGGGGTGAGGAGATGTTTGAAGCTGGTTCTGCTTTTGCTTTGGATGGTGGGAGAGAGCTGATCAGCTACACTTTCATCTCCTGCCATCCTCGGAGACTGGCAGGACAGCACTGACTCAGTGATGGCTAAACACTGACACAGCCAGAAACAAACTGGAAATGAAAAGGAAAACCTGATGGACATTGCAAGAGCAGAGATTAGAAGCTCCCAATCAGGCCATCAAAATATGCAAGTGCCACCAGGATGCTCATGGTTTTTCTTTCATAAACATTGCCTTCGCTGGAGGCATCTGGATTAAGACAAAATGCATGGAGGAGGCAAAATACCAGAGCTTAAAGGATGCTTTTTTAAAAGCTGCACACCCTTTTGTGTGTGTGCCATCATTTGGAGAGTTAGAAATGAAACAGAAGCCCATGTCTGTCTATTTAACATGGGCCAAGATGTGCCTGCATACATGTTTATATCCAATGCACATAAATACACACTCCAATTTCCATAACCTACTCTCCAATGGGGAGCTGAAGTTGCTGTGTCCCTTTTACCCTCAGTTCAGACAATGCCAGGAGATGTCTGTAGCTTTCTGTGACATGCAGAAGGAAAATATCTGTTTATTTCTGTGTGAGCAGTGGGTTTCCTCTGGGATGCCTTGATTGATACCCTGCTATTGATCCCAGCAGCAGCTGGGATGGATGCAGGGTGCCCAAATATGAAACCAAGGGGGAGCATGTGCACACAGCACAGCTGTCCTGCTGCCCATCCTGCCTGCAGCCTCCTGACCCTCTCCTGTTAACCACAACCCCCAAGCAGGGTGCTGGCTCACACCTCCAGGGGTTTTAGCAAACCTCCCCAGCAGCCTTGGCCCTGGAGCTGCAGCCACGAGAGGGAATCCTGAAGGGCTGGTGGAGCAGCTCCAGGGCACCTCTGGAGCCAGGGGGCTGCAGGGATGTGGGTCAGGCTGATTTCTGGTATAACACTGCTCCTGCAGGGATGTGGGTCAGGCTGATTTCTGGTATAACACTGCTCCTGCAGGGATGTGGAACAGGCTGAATTCTGGATATAACACTGCTCCTGCAGGGATGTGGAACAGGCTGAATTCTGGATATAAGACTGCTCCTGTAGGGATGTGGAACAGGCTGAATTCTGGATATAACACTGCTCCTGTAGGGATGGGGGTCAGGCTGAATTCTGGATATAACACTGCTCCTGTAGGGATGGGGGTCAGGCTGAATTCTGGATATAACACTGCTCCTGTAGGGATGGAGGCCAGGCTGATTTCTGGATATAACACTGCTCCTGTAGGGATGTGGGTCAGGCTGAAATCTGGATATAACACTGCTCCTCTCCCTGCCATAGGCTGACACAGTCATAGGGCAGCAGCAAATAGGCAGGACAGGGAAGAAACCACCACAATTCAAAATGGACAGGTGGAGGATTTATAGTTAAGGGACATGCAGGAAACTTTGAGGTTTTTAACACTTCTGCCTGTGTTTATTCCTGTGATATTTTTGATAAAGGCCTTAGTGAAACACCAGTCAGGAGAGAGGGGAGAAGCAAGTTTGAATGCTGCCTTCTAGAAATAAACTGGCATAAAATAATAAATGAGGGGGGAAAAGGCACCATGAAAAAGCAGGTAAGAAAAAAGACTGAACATGGAAAAACTTCTGGACAGATTTTTTAGTTCCTTCTCTCCAAGAGAAACCAGCTGCAGGAGTTTGGAATACAGATCACAAATTCTCCTCAGTTTTATAGAAAGGGGAGGTCTGTGCTCCATGTTTCTAGCATGTGCTCACGACCAAAAGCCAGAGCATTTGTGCCCAGATTTTATTTTCATCATTCCAGCCCCATACCTGCATCAAGGTGTTTCCATTCCTGTGTTCTCCTGGTGCCTTGGAGGTGAAGTATGGCAAAGTTTATGGAGAGCAGGAAACAAATTCCCCCTGGAGTCTGGAAAGACCCTATCATTTAAATTAAATGTTGGCCTTTGAGAAGACAAAAAGAGCACTGTCTCCAGCAGAGCTGCCTGGCGACATGGCGAATATTTATTACAGTGCAGGTAGTTTAAGAAAACAGAAGCATTTCACTGGAGATTTGGATCTTCAGCCTAAATAGGAGCTTGGACTGCAAAGGTTCAGTTGCTAATTAAATCTAAGTTGGACACTGTTCCATAGAGGGCAGATTGTAACTATAAGAGGATGTTAATGTGGATTTTAAATATTTATTATAACTGAGGTAGGTTATAAAAACAGACATTCTTCCTTTCAACACTCTATAATGTCAGATTTAGAGGTTTGTCTCGGGCTGTGAGTGATTTCCCAGCAGCTGTCAGGGGCTGGAGGGCAATTTATCACCCTCCCAGTGAGAGATCTCGCCGGACAGTGAAAGATTAGCACTCTGATTTATGGCACGCAAGGAAAAAACAACGTTGTTGGAGCGGGTGCCTGGGTGCTGATTTTCACACACCTGTTCTCAGCCCAGCCACACGAGTTGATGATTTTACTTCTCCAGCAGTGCCTGGCAGAGCTGAGAATCCCCCTGGTGCCACTGCAGGGATGCTGGGCTGAGCCCACGTGGGCAGCAGGGCTTGGTGCTGAAGGGCTCCACAGAGCCAGGCAGGGTTGGGGATTGTGGTTCCTGGTGGAGCTGGGATTTTTCTTGGCCAGGGCATGGTTGAAATGAGCTCCATCCAAGTTGGAGTAGTGGGACAAGACCTGGCAGGAATGCACAATTCTGCATGAAGGGAAAAGTTTATGGAGGACCAAACAGGGAGTATTTTGTCCCTTGGTCTCTGGCACTGCCCCTTAAGGTTGTTAAGTATGACTCCTAGCAGATAAGTGAAGTGTCTCTTTGCTTCTGAAGAGCACAACCCCACAAGGGTTAAAGCCCTTTCCTCAGCCCTGCAGGGTAAATCTGCTTTGAGCCATGATTTCCATGGCAAAGTGGAGAGACCACTGGCACTTGCTGCTGAAATGTCCCATCCCATGTGTCAGCTGTGAGCTTTGGACACTGCAGATCTCATCTCTGGAGGTGACCTGAAAAATTACCATGATCTATCTCCATGTCACCTGCACAAGTGGTGGGGAGCAAAGAGGTGACAGGGATGCCCCAGTGACCACATTGCTGGGATAAGCCTGGTGTGGAAATGTCCCTGCTTTGTCCACCCCGGAAACAATGTGACTGTAGGGATATGGAATGCAAGGCCTGGGGGGAAATGGATGTGCACCCAAAGGGAGACAAATGAAGGATAAAGATGCTTTCACTGAGCCCAACGGAACTGGGTCGTAAATTTTGTTCAGCAGAAAATCATGAAAACTGTGAGTTTGTGGTGGAAAAACCTTTTAAAACCAGATGAATCCCAAAGTATTCACTGAAACAGATGCATCCAAAATGCAAGACCTCTCCTGCGTGTGGTTTCAAATCCACATTTGTCAGATCACACTCCGATGGAACACCTCTCCACAAACCCAACTTGATCTTGTCATGTAGGAAACACCCAACTTCCACATGCCTCAACTTCTGTGCTCCTGACAAACTACAGTTCTCCTGTTGAGGTCCCCAGCCTTGTGAGTCCTGGACCTTGATGCCTGGGTCCAGTCCTGCTTCCTGCCTCCCTCAGCCTGGAGTTTATCAATATCTTCACATACTTTGTGTCCCACATCCTGTGACATGGCTACACTTGTGCAGCTCAGTCAATTAGAGGAGACGGTGCCATCATCTGATTTGGTTTGTTACTTAGGAAAGCAGCAGTGGAGACAGGATTGATTCAATAGTCCAAGATGAAGCTTAGATGGGCAGGGATGCTCGAATAAGGGGCTGTGTGTAAGTGCTAGTGATTGGTTTTAAATCAGTTTTCCTTCGCTCTGGATTTCACGTGGAGGGAGGGCTGGTACTGAAAATCCTCTTGCCAGAGAAAACGTGCTAAAAGGGCAATTTACTCACTCCCTGCATTGCCATCCAGCTCAGCAGGGCTCTGGAGCTGTAGGAGGCCTTCCAGTTAAACACTTAGAGTGGAAAAAACAACTTTCAGGTGTGGTTTATGACGTAACAAAAACAGATCCTGTGGGTCTGCCTGGGGCACAGCCATTGCCAAGAGCCTCAGAGGTGGCAGTGGCTCTCCTTCCTGGGCATCCTTTGTGGGAAGGAAAAGTCTGGCATGGTCCAAGATTTTGCAGCTGTTAGTGGGGATGTATTTCAGCACACAGAAGGGCTACTCCTTGGGGTTTTCTCCTAAAGAGTGGCAGGAGGGTTTTGGTGTGGGCCCCTCACAGGATGGGAGGAGGATGCTGTTTCCTGCTGAGATTTGTCTCCACTGGAACCAAAAGGACCGGATTAAAAACCTTCATGAAAACATGCATTTAAAGAAGTGAATCTTGCTGGGCAAAATATGACTGAGAAATCCAGGAAACAATCTGATTCCCCCTTCCAGAAATGGCCTGGTCACTAAACCAAAATGATTTTAAATCAAAGCTGCCAAAGAATTCCATTAAACGGGCTGAGCGGGAGAAAAGCAGCTGTGTGCAGCAAATAACTGCATTAGCCACACAACAAAACAAATATAACAAAAGCCCCCAAACAAAATTACATTTCACAATTAGGAAATGAATAACTCTTTAGACAAAAGCAAGGCAATGGGAAAAAAATTAGCATAGACTGACGCTTCTAATTGTCTTTCTTTTAGCTCCTCTGTTCACTAAACCATCGAGCAATGATAAAGGCATTAAATTTGGTGATTATGTTCAGTGTTTCTAAGGACATGAGCTGCCTGGGACTTGACTGGCAGTGCTCAGGTGTGTGCTGGAGGGAGCTGTGTCTCTGCACCACTCTGCAGTGTGCAGTTGGCTTCACAGAGGAGGTGAATCAAGGTAAAGCATCTCAACCACCTCCATCCTTAGCAGCTCTGGCAAGAGTCTTCTCCCAAGCTCAGGCAACAATCTGGAGTGGCAGCAGAGAGGAAAACTCCTGCTGCAGTTGATTCTGGGTGTGTTCATCTCTTGTGGTGGCCGTGATGCCCTGGAGCTGGAAGCCCCTGACTGTGGGAGGGTGCTGAGCTCTCCTGGGCTGGGCTGTCTCATGCACAGCAAGGACACTCCTTCATCACAATCGTGATTCCCCTTTTATATTTGTTTTCTTGTCTGTAAGAACCTGTTCCCCCAAAGCACAGCCCCAGCTCCTGTTAGCTTGGGCTTGCTTCTGATTCTGATCAAGTTGGTACTTATGGCTTTGATTGAAGCAGGCATGTGATCTGATTATCCATATGTCCACCAGGGTGCCTGTCACAGCTTGCCTAGCACATGGCAGTGCTTATAATATCATTAACAATGTCTGAATAACAACTGTTACTTAGAGTCAGCCTTTATTACCGCGTGGGGCTGCGCTGGGTTTCCTTTGATTATGATTTTTTTCCATCTTGTTGTGAGTGCCTCCCAATCCTGCAGTAATGAAGGGCAGCTGCCTGCAAAGGGATGCAGCAGCACCTTTCAAAGATGCTCGTGCAGGTGGGAGGGGGATGTTTTGGGATGTTTTAAACAACTGCTCTTGTCCAGGGCATGCCTGAGTTATGTGACCCAGCTCCTTGGCATCACCACTCCTTCCAGAGGAGGTTAATGCAGAGCAAGGCCTGGTCACCCAAAAGGAACTGGAACTTCTCTCTGATTGAATTTAAGTCTTTACCACCCTGCTGTTTTGCAGAGAGAGGAACTTCTCTCTGCCTCTTTGTGAGGTGCTCAAGTCCTGGCATGGGCTTTATGTCCCCTGCCAGAGTCTGTGTCTCTGAGGGAATGATGAGGATGGTGCATGGGGACATCACATGCAGCACCAGAGCCAGCACCAGCTCCTCCTGAGTCCAGGGTCAAAACCCTCTGCACAGGGTTTTCCTCCACCTCTCTCCAAGCTTTAGCAAGTGCCTGAGCTCTCATTTCCATCCTCAGGTCAGGAAAGGACACAGCTAGCCCTGGGAATGCCCAGGGCATCAGGGGAAGGGGAGCAAGGTTTGCCCTGCATCAATGACAGGAGTATTATGCCTCTTCCCTTTCAAGTGTGTGCTCTGTGATGTATTGACCCGCTGTGTTTTTTCAGTTGTGTTGTGGTTTGCAGAAAAACAGCTCTGCTCCTACCAGAGAGGCAGCTCTGAGCTGGGTCAGCCTGGGCAGGGGGAGCTCATCAAACTCTGCTGTGAGCCACGATAGGTGAAGGGGAGGAAGAAGTTCTCCATGCTGCAGGATCGTGGAGCTGCCAGCTTGAGCAGGCAAAAGTCACAGAGCAGAACATGGCCTGGTTTGAAGCCCCTTCTCTCTCTGCTGTGCTTCCCAAGGGCTGGGTTTGCCCCAGTGCTGGGCTGGAGGAGAGGCAGGACAGAGGCTGACATGAATATCCTCACTGAACACTGCCTGCCCTGGCCCTGCTCTGGGCAGCTCCTCTGTCTCCTGAACAGGCTATTTTCACATGGTTGCTGTGGTGGGAGGGGATGCATTCTCATCCTCACACATGTTCTCTGCCCTGCAGCTCTCTGCCCAAAGATAGGAGCTGCCAGACATCAGGCCTGGCTCACCCTGTGCACTTTGCTGTCCCCTTTCCCTGTGAGGAGCCCTGTGAATTCATTTCTCTCAGAAACAGCCTCAGAACCTGCGTTCCTCCTCCAGCTGCCCTGGCATGGAGCATTTCCCATCCCAAACTGGCTTTGCTGGGTTCAGATGGAGCCAGGACAGTGTGACACAGTCTCCATCACCACCCTGTCCAGGAGCATCCTTGCCTTCCCACCCAGGATGGAGAGACTGACCCACCCACAACCCTGAGAAGGTTTCAAGTGCTTTTCACCCAAATTTTCTGCCCTTCTCCTCCCGTTGTGCTGCCCTATTGTAGACCAATCTTCCCAAACTCTCCTTGCAGCTGTTTAATTTTGACATGAGCTTTTGTGAGAAAGGGCAGCAGTGGGAGTGAAGCTGGAAAGGTGAGACCAGAGGCTCTGGAGAGCTGGTGCCACAGGTCCAGGCCCAGTGGATGTGAGCACACATGGATTTGTACCTGCCTGCCCTGACTGCAGCCACCCCAGCCTCTCCAGCGAGCAGAATGAGCTGTGTACTTAACTAATGAATTAAACAACTATAATTAATTCCATTTATAAGATGCCTCTAGGTGTATTTACAACAAGAACAATAAAAACAATAAGACATTACATGCTGCCAGGCAGCATTAGTTAATGCAAACGAGAGCACAGAGCAGCCAAACCCCAGCTCTGGCTGCCCTGTGCCTCCAGCCTGGCCAAGCAGCACTGCCTGGGCCCCTTCTCAGTTTTGTTTTGCTCCCCTCAGCTCTGGTTTCAAGCTCTCATTGGCTTCTCAGCAATGTCCTTTCTATTTTTTTCTGCTGGAGGAAAAATAAAAATCTAAAACTTAAGTCTATTAATCTTCAGTTTAAAATGAGTCTTCCCATCTCATCACATCCAGACTTCACAGACCAGTGTGTCCATCTCAAGTAGCAAAATTTTCTGCTCATTTGCACCCAACCCCAACCAGTGCCCCGAAAGTGCCAGGAAAACCTAAAAAAGTGGGGCTGGAGTTGCCAGAGGGCAGCAGGGTGGGGCAGAAATTGCAGCAAACCCTGCACCATCCCCAGCCCACAGCAGCCCCCGGTGCAGGGAGGTGCCCTCAGCAGGGGCAGCCAGGGATGGAGGTGCAGCAGGAGGAAGGCAGGGACAGCCAAGCTGTCTCCTGGGACAGACCTCACAGGCCACCAGGGTCTGCAGGAGGGATTTCCTCACGTTCAGTTTTACCACCTCATTCTCCTTCTGGTGGGAGCTTGGGGCTGTTGGTAGCCTGGATTTGATCACCTGATGGCCAGGCTGGGGTGAAATATTCCTCCTGGCCCTGCACACTGACTCTCCAGGCAGGAGCACATGTCTAAACCTTCTGATGGCTGTTAGACTTGGTTAAACCAATACTCTTTTTATTATTTTTCTGGCAATAAACATATGGGCTGTAACTCTTTTTGTCAGCACTCCAAGAAGGATTTAACACCTTCCCCGTAGAGAACAGCCTACTGATTACCTGCTGCTCTGCTGGGATGTCTGCAGCCTGCCTGCCCTAACTCCAAACTCATTTACAAATCCAGCATGCCTGATTTCTGGGGGAGCTGCAGCATTTTCCTGGGAGCAGGCACGCATGGTCTGTGCTCCAGGAGAAGATGCAGAGTCAGAGCCTGAGCTTGCAGGTTGCTCACTCCCCACTTGCTTTAGCAGCTGGGGAAGGGACTTGGGTGCAGCAGAGGGGTCCCTGCAGGATCCCCTGTGGGTGATGTGAGGGATTGTGAGTGTGACCAGGGAGGGTTTGATTGTCAAAATCCACCTTCATGCAGTCTTGGGATGCCCCAGGCTCCTCACATGGTGTTTTCCTCTCCTTCACTTTCTGGGGCTGCCAGTTTCTGTTGAATGATGGAGATGAGCCATTAATGATAAGAAGCTCTGAAGACTTGTTCTACTTGCAGCTATTGGGTGTGATACCTGCCTGCAGTGGTGCTGCTGAGAGCACATTTCCCCTCTGAGGTGTGCACCATGGAGAGCTGGGCTCAGCTCTGCCCTGGCTCTCTCTTGCCCTGTGTTGTGTGGATTGAGCTGATACCAAAGACACTTTGAGGCTACAGTGAGCCAAGACAAACCCACTCAACCCATCTCCATGTCCTGGCTCCTTCTGGTCCCCACCAGTGGCAATGGGATGTTCCCCCCTGCAAGCAGAGCATCCCCAAAGGCTGTGAGCTCCCCACCAGCCTCCTCTGCACCCCCTCTGCAAGGGGAGGCTGGGCAGAACCCCCATCCCTGCTTTCCTTGGCAGGGATTTCCTTGAGCCTTTCAGTTTTGATAGCTCCTCCTGGCACATGGCCAGCCAGTTCCAGGCTCCTTTTTGCTCATCAATCTTTTCACCAAAACATGGTGATATACACTGTGATACACACTGAGAAGCATCCCCACGGGCTCCCAAGACAGCAGACAAATTACCAGATTATTTGTGAATTTTAGCCACCCGATGGGAATTCAATGCTTCAACTGTAAACGTGAAATCAGCTACTTCCTACAACTTCAAAACAGGGAGCTGTTAACAAGTCAGGTAAATTAAACAGCAGACTCTTTGCACTAACAGGCAGAGCTGTCAGGAGAAGACAGATGCCTGCAATCAGCATGGAGCTCAGCCTGGCTCCCCACCCCTGGCTTGAGGAAGAAAGCACTGACTTATTCTGGAGCAGCAGCCTGGGAAGTTCCTCCAGGAGCAGATCTCTGCCCCCTGCCCTTCTCTGGGATGCTCCTGCACAAACCCAGGCTGGGCAGTGGCACCAACCCATGGTGGCACCTCACTCCAGCATCCTGCTCCTTTATGCTGCTGGCCCCTGAAAACCCTTCAAAACCAAGCATGCAAGAGCTGTGGGGGAAAGCACATCCACATCTGTGGGCACAAAATGGCTTAAAAACCTCACCTTGCCAGGGATCAGATAGAGGAGCAGCAGTGCTCAACCAGGGATCAGGGTGAAGGTATCTCTCAGCTGAACAAAGCCACTTTCCCTGCAAAAAGCCATCAAAGCCAGGGTTACAGGGGCTCATCCTCTCCTGCTGCACTGGGATCTGCTGAGCCAGAGTGTAACTCTGAGTGCTCCCACACAGAGAAACTCTTGACAAGGGGAAAATGCAGCTACACTCGAATTTGTTAGGTAAATTTATTGTGGATAATTTAAATACACTACAGAACTTAGTGTGCCATATGCACCCCTTGATAGGGCTCCACAGTGCTGTAACCAACCAGTGCTGACAATAGGAAATGCAGATTTATTAATTCTCGTTTATATATTGGCTTAAATACCTTAGAGTTAAATAAGCAGATTTTTTTTTTCTAATTCCCCCTTTTTACTGCATGGCAGATCAGGTTAAATTTATTAAGAATTGTCACTGGCATGAACCAATTTATACAGCACTCCTTTGAAATGTGAAAAGTACTCCCAAAAAGTAGTATTTTGGGGGATGAAACTAAAAGGCATCTAAAAGGGTGTGAGATTCCTTTTCTCCTTGTCTTACCTCTTGGAGCAAAGTTGGTAAAGAGAAGCACATCCCATCCTTGCAGCTCCCTTGGAAGATTCTTTGACGGCTTGTTTAAAATATTTATGTGGGTACAGGAGGAATTACTCTCAGCTTTGTGTCTGCAAACAATTCCCAGCAGTATACTGCAGGAGGCTTTCAAGGTTTGGGCCTTTTTTAAAGTAGTTAGGAACCCTTTGCATAAATGTCATCTGATTTTATTGTTTTGACACTTCTGCAATGATAAATATTGTTACTGAAAGTCAGCAAAACAGATGGATGGCTGCCTTGGCGGATTTTGTGAAATCTCATGCTAATTAAGGGACTGTCAGGCAAAAAAAAAAAAAAAAAAAAAAAGAAAGAAAAAGAAATTGAGATTGAGATACTGCATTTGCTTGTCTGACTTGACACACAGGGAAAAGTGCTGCTGGGGCTGGAGGAGCGTGTGTCTTGACAGGCTCTCACCTCCTTTCCCTCCTGCTCCCTACCTCACAAGGTTTTGGAGCAATGTTGTCTTTTTCTGAGCTTTAAATAGTGGATGACCTCAAAAGGAGTTGAGAACTCAGTGATGAAACAGGAGGATGGTAAAACACTCCCTGTGCATCTTCCTTGGCCGTGCCCATCACTACAATGTCAGGACTTTTGGGGGATCTGGGGATGAAAAAGCATCCAGGGATCCCTCCTTGTCTGAGAGAACAGGCACAGGAGAGGTCCCAGCACTGGGTGGGGGGAAGGATGCAGCACCTGGTTGTCTTTAACTGAAACAGCCACAACACCAGTAAAAAGTTACAGGCTGGCACAAAATTGATTGGTTCTAGGAGGTAAAGATTGAAAAACACCGGTGGACTCAAAGGGCTGGTGGGAATGAGCAGGACCTGCCCAGGGTTTTGTTTACAGTTCCAGGTTCCCACCATTAAGCAGAAGAGCTGACAGGGTTGTTTTCCTTCCAGCAGCTTGAACTCATCTGTTTGTCTTCATCTCTATTTGCAAACAGCAGCCCAGGGCCAGCTTTGCTTTCACTTTATCCTTCTGCAGCGAGCTGCAGAAACTGGAGCTGCAGCCCATCCACAGCATGAGGGATGGGAAACAGCTGAGCAGGGAGAGCCCTGGTTCCCTGAGGAGCCCAGCTCAAACAAGCCTAGTGTGGGACCCACAGGCATTCACAAGACTC
This sequence comes from Agelaius tricolor, assembly GCF_023055355.1. Lineage (NCBI taxonomy): Eukaryota > Metazoa > Chordata > Aves > Passeriformes > Icteridae > Agelaius > Agelaius tricolor. The sequence goes on from NW_027269279.1 coordinate 5,319,571, forward strand.
CCTGCCAGCTTGGGAAAAGGGTTGAAACACGGCCAAAAATGTTCCATCACTGTGGGCTCCACACTTTGTCAGCCTTCTTCATGTGAAGGGGCAAAAGGATGCTGATTATCATTGGTTGATAGCATCCTTGATGATGTCCTGAACATGATTTTGTTTTTCCTGAGACACCTAAGTTATGCAATGTGGGACAGCAGAGTGCAATGGACCAGAGCTGCTGGTCTGGGATCAAGGAGTGGCTGAGTTACAGCACCAGCTCTGTCACTACTCACTGACTTTGTTAGAGATAGTTCATCAAGGATATTAATGTTCTTTTTCATTGTTGCAGCCTTCAGCTGGTTTCTCCCACAGCAACTTTACATCCATCACCAGGGCAAGCAGTGCTGACAATTAAAATCCAGCCTTCCCCAAAGGGAAGGGACTGTTCATCACCAGGTGCCACTGCTGGTCTGGGACATGGGTGGCTGCAAGCAGGTCATGGTTCATCTCTCTCATTGCTCCCAAAATATTGCTGAGGAGGGTTTAAAGAGAGCAATCACAGGCCTGGATTTGTCTCACCACTCTCAAAGCCTGGAGAGCTTTGGTGGGAGGCTCAATCCTCTGAGTGACTTTTTCCACCCCGGGCAGTGGGTGGGGAGTTCAGGGAGCAATTTCTCCAGCCCAGGAGGGAATTGCTCACCAGGATGTCCCTGCACAGCTCCCAGCCTGCTGTCCCATGGTGAACAAACCCCACCACACTCCCCAGAGTGGCAGAGTCCACTCCCCCACCCCATCTTCTCCTGCAGCAGCTCCTCTCCTCTCCACATTGGAGTGCCAGCTATTTCTCTGCTTTTCTGGGTTGTCCCAAACAACCCCCTACTTTACTTCCTAAAGATATCCAGCTCCTGTACATGGTTAGAATCCTACAACTGTTTGCTTATCAGCATCACCCAAACACCTCCAACATGGGCACCAAGAAAAGAAAGCCCAACCATTGCCCCTTCGTTTGTGTGTAAGCATCTTCCAACCCTCCCAATCTCCAAAGGGCTTGGCTTTATAAGCTTGGCCAGGTCTTCCTAGGCTTTCATACTGATCCTGTTGTTGCATTTTAGGCTTCCTTTTAATTTAAAAATCTCTATGATATTTTGCCTTTTTTTTTCTTTTATTTCCCAGGTTGCTAATATTCCTTTCAATGGGCCTTGATTAATGGCTGAAAGCTCAGGAATATTCCTGGTATTCACTTAGCCAGAGCAATTACACTGCAAAAAGCAGCATGAGGACCCTGGGTTGACATGCAAATAGCCATGTTACACAATTAGTTGATGCACAATTAATTGGAATAATGACAAATGTAGTCAAATAAGGCTGGATTTAGGCTGTGTAAATCTGAGGCATACCTTAGGGTTATACAATTAAGAGATGTAAGGAGACAACACCAGAATCCTTCAAGGACAAAAAGCCTATTCCTGAGAAAAATTATTTTCTCTTTAGACCCAGCCTGGGAAAAACTGGCAAAACAAAATGCAAAGTGACCTGAATGTGACAAAGACTAGACAAGCACATGTCCCTTACCTGTGTGGGCTTGCAGTGAGAATTACCAGCACCACTCAGGGCACCTCACCCTGCTTCCATTGCAGCACCCTGCACAGGGGTTGGAAAGGGAGATTGGAAAAGGCCAATCACCCCCAAACCTGCCCAAGCCTCAGAGGACACCTTTGCTTCTGCTTCTCATCATTTTTTATAACCCAAGAACCACCAAACTTTCTTGGAAGAAGAAGGAAAAAAAAAAAAATCTCACAAACATCTTGCACAGCATTGCCACAATGGTCTCCACTACGACCCACTAAAAAGGAGGATAAACTTTGAATGTTCATCTGTCAATTTTATTTCCCTCCCATCTGTTTCTTGCTGGTTTGCAAGCCCAGAAATGCAGAGAGAAGGTGGGATGCAGACAGGTTTTTTTCTGCAGCTGCCTCAGAGCTTGTTTTCCAGGCTGTCAGTGGTCTGTGACCCACACAATGACCAAACCTGCACAGCCCCATGGTAACAAAATAATTGCCCAGCAGGCAGGGAGCACTGAGGGCTTCCTGCAGCCCAAGGAACAGGACACAATGGTCACTGGAATGTGCAGAGGACAATCGTGCCTCAGGCTCCTTGCAACGTTCATTTTATTTTATTACTACTTTATTTTCCTGTCCTTTAGAAAACTGCTGCATTAACCCCTAGATCTTAGATATTGAGCCTAGCTGGTGTTAAAAGTTTAATTACTCTTACTGTTAATTATGATGCTTGCAGAGGGCATTTGCCATCCAGGCTGGAGAGCTTTGATTCCCTGCATGATTTTAATAGTGGGATGTATTTGAGGGGTAGTTTTATGTCCTCTGATGATAGAAACCCCTGATGGATATTGGGGTGTAGAGACAGGTCTGAGAGCATCCCAGGATGACCCCAGGCATTGACTTTCAGATGTGCAAGACAAGATATCCTGGATGGAAGGGTCCTGATCCAGGCTGCACTTGTTTTCCTATTCCCTGTACCTTGGGCTAAGGGTCTGAATGACCACTGCAGTTTTCTTCCTGGTCTCTTTTATTCTTGCTGCTCCTGCTCATCTTCCCAAACATTTCTATTCTCTTAGTTTGAGTTCTCAGAGGATGGGCCTGCAGACTGGTCCCCAACATAGCCAAAGCAAATTCATTTAAGAATTGACTTGATTTACAGTCATTTCCTGCATGTCTCACCAGCTTGTGATATTCTGTGTATTTTCAAGGCTTCAGATGTCCACTTCTTCTCCTGTCTTGATCAGTAGCCCTTCTCCATTGGTTGAAGAGGGAATTAATCAAACCCTATGAAAAATTCTCCATGCTCAGTCTCTTACTGGGGTTCTACTGAGAAATAAATGATGCTTTAGGACTTAAATCAATGTTTCTTGAACCAATACCCTTCATGTGATTTCAGTGGGGTTTGGATCAGCTCTTTAGCACACACATTAATACAGCAAGTGTTCTTTATCTGGAGAAGATATTTGGCCTTGAAAAACGATCAGGAACATTTTAAGCAGCCAGAGACAAATTCTGCTTGATCACACATACAATAATGATTGACGGTAATGGAAAAAAACAAATGCTATCATGATGATTTACTTGCCTGTCAAAAAAAATTAGTCATCCCAGAATTCTGCCAAGCTCATGTGTGTGTGGGGATATGTGCACAAACACACGTGTGTGGGTACACAGGGCAGGCTGCATCTGTGCCAGCACCACATGCACATGCTCTGGGGCTGGGCAGTGACAAAAGAGTCTCTTGCACAGTAGAAAACATAATTCACAAGGGTGGCAGCAGTGCTTTGCTGAGGGATGATGAGAGGAAGCATCTAATTACCAACGTGTGCCACGCCAGCCATGGCTGTGTGTAGGGAAACACACAGAACACGTGTGCTGAGGCCTCATTCCACACTGCAAGTCAAACCAGCCTGGTTTTAAGGGTGGGCAGTTTGAACATATTTCATCCTAGGGATTTTTGGTGATATGGAATGGAGGTGATTTTGCAAGACCCCAGTGTCATGTATATACTGTCACATATTTGAAATGAATGTGCCGTGTATTTCATCCGGTATTTATTTTTGCCAGCTGGGCTGGGGGTTGCTGCTATCAGACATTTGGGTTCCTTGCTGCTGATCAGGGAGGAGGGCTCTTTGTGGGGCTTTTATTTGTTGGGGTTTTTCCCTCCCCCAGCACAATTTCAAGCAGTTTCATGTCATTAATACTGGCCTCACATCTGAAACCAGCACTAGGGCACAAGAGTGGACAAGACCATGCCAAGATCTCTGTTTCTTTACATAAATCAAATTCTTTTACAATCCTTCAACATAAGACATTAAAATATGCCTGTCTCATGTGCTCTCTCCCGGATTGCCTGCGAGAGGAGTGGGAACCCCTGGGAATTGTTTAGCAGCGATTCACTGGGTCAGTGTATTAGAACAGACTCAAGTCTATCAGCCAGATGGTGACTTCAGAAAAAAATTGACACACCATTTCAAACTGATTTCACGCAAACCCTCCTGAGGGGAGCCAGTGGGAATCCAGCAATCAGATCTGTTGTGAATAAATATTACAAAATTGTCAATTACAAAAGGGATGTTTAAAATGTTTGGCTGATTTAGAATCTATTCATTCCTTGCCTTGTGCTTTGATGATGGATCTTTCAATATCACTGACTGATTGCTTCCCTTGGCCAGAGAAATCTCAGATTTTAATTTTTTTATTGGAAGAAGTTACTGTGCTGCCTTTCCAGGCTTTTATGGTAAGCAGGCATCTGAGATAAAAGCTAAGCCAGGTACAATTTGGAGCATGATGTCTTCTACAGATAGTGGCTTAAAAATGAGCATTGGACTTAATAAGGCAATCAGGTCTGAATGTTTTCAAAGCTACACAGGACCAAGATCTCTCACGAGTAAATTTAATCAATGTAGATGCAAATGTCTGCTTTTGCAGGCAGGGGAAGCTGGAATATTCTTCCAAGCACCAGTTATGCATGCCCATCAAGTTATGTATTCAGCTGAAAAAGTTATTTGCCTTGTGTTGGAACTCACAGTGGAGGCAATTTTTGTGCTTCTGCTGCCCATGTGACTGCTCCCAGCCCATCACCTTCTCTGGCCTTGTTTCTTTGTCTCAAGCTGCACATCCAGACTGGCCATCCCCATCTTGGCAGGGCTGGCTGAGCCTTCCCCATCCTTGGCCATGCTCTCCCTCCATCAGAGCACACCAGGGCTGCCTTTGGGCCATTCCATAACAGTTCAGCTTCCCCACAGCAGATTTTCTCTTTCCAAGGGATCCTTGATTTACCAGCACTGCTGGACCCCTCTCTGCTTCCCTCTGATGGAAACCTGATCCCTGATGTGGTCAGTGCTCACTCCTCTCTTTTTTTTTTTTTTTTTTCCCCTATCTCTGAGGTGGTTTAATTTATTGTCCCAGGGTGGTTTCACCAGTTGTCTCTCTCTCTTTAGATCTTCATATAGTAAATAGTAAACTCACCTCTGAGTGAAACTCTTGTTCCCACAGGTCTTTTAGCTGGTCTGTGCAGGTCAATCTTACCAGTTCACTCCCACCAGATGGAGATATGATCACTAGAAAGGACAATGAGGCATAAATCAAAGTTATTCCACAAACAGAATTTCAAAGGGTTTCTAAGGATGAAAATGAAATTTATAAAGCTTCATTAGTGCAGTATTATCTAACTGTATCCAGATTGTAGTAAATTTATAGATTTATAAAAATTAATATGCTATGTTTTAATCCTGATTTGTCTCAAATTTTCAGGGATTACAGCACTTTCTAGTAGTCCTAAAATTTCTTCAACAAACAGATAAATCTCTCTTCTACATAATCCAGATTCCAGGCCTTGTTTCTCTAGATTATATCCGCAATTCAGCCTTCAGCCTGAACCTGATCTGGGCCTGGAAGAATCTTTCTTAGCAAATATTTGTCCACCTTTTTAGAGACTTGGTTAGCCTGGCTCAGAGGGGCTCTGGATGTGAGCAGTGATGTGTGGTATTTATATTGCCTTTCCCTGTGCCCTTGCTCCCTGGGCAATGGTCATAGGCAGCTCCAAAGAGGAAAGAGCCATAAAAGCTGATGTCTCTGCCCAGAAGTGATGAAAGATGATCTCACATCTGGGTGACACCTGTGGTCTCTGTCCCTCTTGCTCTAAATACCTGCTGTTTATCTGCTCTCCTGCCTCTGGCTGGGGTGGCCCATGCTGCTGGGGTCATGAAAAACCCTTGCTGAGCCCCCTCTTGCCTTGGGCTCACATCACCCTCCCCAGTGTGGTTGCAATCCAGGGCTCTCCTCACTTCTCCTCCCCAGCCCAGAGACAGCATCACTGACCCTCCAGTACCCCCAGCCCTGGCTTTGCCTCTCCTGGAAATGGTCCCTGGAAAAGGCTGGGACAATCTCATGCCTTGCAGTGGCAATGCCATGGGGTGGCAGCCCCGGGCAGCTGAGATGGGCCCCAAGTCCCTCTGGCACAGGGTGGCATCTCCTTCCCACTCCTTCCTTAGTTCTTTGTCCCTGTGGTGCCCCAGCACCTGCCACTGATGGTTCCTTAGGATGGAGAAACCAACCCAAGACAGAAGTGCACATGATCCACCTGGCTGTGACCAGAATTTCCTTGCTGAGGAAGGAAATGTGAGACTCCTCCAGGGTGTCCTGGGCCACCATGTCCCTGCTGTCCCTTCCCAGGAGCTGGAGAAACCCTTTGGTGACACCACAGCCCTGACACCAATCTCCTGCAGAACTGCCCCTTGCCAACCTCTGGGTGCTTTCCTGACCTCCAGGCCCCCCTGTGGCCCCCGAGCTCTGTCCCCCCAGCCTGCTGCCAGCCCAGCTCTTCAGCCAGCATCCAAGCTGCCTGCCTGGGAACCTGGGGGAAGCGCTGCCAGCAGAGAGAAGGGACGGCAGATAGAGTTGCAGGGTCATTATTTCCAGGAGCTCTTGATCAGTGGTATGAAAGGCAACAACAAAGGTCATCCTGGACTTTAAACTCAACACCATTTCCCATCCCCCCAGCAAAGCACTTTCCAGCCAGGCAGTAAATCTCTGTGTGATGAGGGAGAGAGCCCCATTTTCAAAGAGCAGGTCTTTCCCAGACATTAACTTCAGCAGCTGAGCCTGAGTTCATCCAAGGGAGAGACACAAAGGTTTGGTCAAACTTTCAGCTCAGCCTCTACCTTGCATTTCTACACCACCACAGGATGTTGGGAGAGCTGGTCTTGCACTGAGCAGGCCCTGCAGCACAGCAGGGCTCGGGAATGGGGCTGACAAGCTTGGATGAGGTGTGTTAGGGACACCCAGACACAGGAAAACTCAAGGATCCTGGGTCTGCCTGCCACCTCAGAAGCAGGGAGATGTGGATGCAGCACCAGATCCAGGCTCAAGGGGATTTTCCATCCCAGGGAGCATTTAAGGCTTGTTGGGGCTTCAGTGTTCCCAAAACACTGTCACGCTTTCAAAGTGTCTCTCCCTGTGGTGAGGTTTTTACGATAACTACTCACTGCACACCAAGAGGTACCACTTGTAACAAAGAAAAACACCCAGAGAACAAGAAAATAAACCCTGGCTCCAGAAACAGTTCCACGCAAAATATTCAGATTTGAATCAATATTATTGAGACTTTTTAACAAAATTGCTCAGAAATTTCCTTCTGAATGACAATCAGAAACTCCTTCTGTCAGCCACTGAAACTGCCTCACACCCTCTTAGGTTCCACACACTTCCATGCTCTCATTTTTTTTTCCTTCCTTCCCTATAATAAGATTTATTATTGGGTTATTCTTCATGGTATATTAGCCCTTAGCCAGAGTCAGTGCTGACAGAAATGTTAGTCATTTGGGCTCTGCTTAACCTGCTAAGAAGAACTGAATTTACAGAACGGGACGAGGCTTTTTATGATTTCATTCCAGAGCCAAATCAGATAAGAATAATTATCCTCTCCTGGGATATTAGGCAGCACCTCCCCAGGACCAGCAGCTGACAGCTGTTTTATTGGTTGAGTCACTTGGGTCTGGAGTCGAGGATTAATTGTTCATGTGTCCGGGTGGTTCCAGGAACAACAGTGAAAGGTTCTTTCTGGAGATGGGAGATAATTTATTTTCAATTGTTTTCATGCACATGATTTCAGTGGACAAGGTGAATTAAAAATAAAATCGCATAAATAACCCTGCTTCCACCACTCCCTGCATTTGTTGTTAAACACTGGCTTGTGCATTTCAGATCTAGGGGTCTTTAGCAGAAGAAAAAATGTAGCATCAGAGGAGATGCAATCCTTCCAAAGCAAGTTCAAGTCCACTTTGTCACCAAATGTCCTCTCTGCCTGACCCACGACAGCAGTGCCCACTGCCCACCCCTGCCCTTCCTTGGCACCCACCCCCAAACGCTTTTATTCAGAATTAATTTACTCCTGCCCATCACCTGCTTGAGATTATTCTAATGATAATGGCCTCGATCCAAAGCAAATTAAAAACCAGTGGTGAGGCTTTCCCTGACTGGGCTGAGCGCGGCTCTGCTGCAGCCGCGTCTCTCCCGGGTGGCAGGGCTGGCTGTCCCCTGGCTGGGACACACGCTGTGCCTCTGTCATGGCAGAAGGGGCCCAGGAGTGGGCAGGGAAGGCAGTTGCCTGGAGCAGCAGGGGTTTGGGCAGCTCTACACCCTGTGCCCAGCTTGCCTGCACGGCTGTGCCAGCGCTGGGGAAGCCAGGGAGGATTCCTCACCCGCCCTTGCCTGGGGTGCAAGCGGCAGCAGGAATAAAAGTCCCCCCTTCTCCAAGGGTGTGCTGTCAGCTTTCTGCCCAACATCCCTTCTGCTCCAGCTTGTGGAAGCTGCCTGTCCATGGGTTGGGCTTTGCCTGTGTGCTGAGGAGGGGGAGCAGCTTCCCAAATCTGGGATTTGCAGTTTGAGTGGAAAGTGGCAAGTCCCCAAGTCCTCTTGCAGGGATCACATCAGTGCTCCCACAGTTCAGCTCATGCTGCAATCACTGTGCCTCAAAACAGGGAAGGTGTTCTGGCCTGGATGTGTGAGGGAAGAAATTTGTAACTGCTTCCACCCTTCCCCCTCTTGACATCTTCATGTTGTGTCCATATCTGTGGTACAATAGCTTTGGATTGCAAGGAGAGTTTTAAGTTCCTCTCAAGAAGAGGAAAAAGAAAGAGTCAGGGCAAACCATCCCTGGGGCTGGCTGAATGAACAGGGGTCTTAGCTTTGGTGCAGTGCTGCACCTCAAACCCAGGGAGCAGAGCCCTCCAGCAGATAGAGGACATCACAGAATCACAGAATCACAGAATAGTGAAGCTGGAAGAGACCTCTAAGATCATTGAGTCCAACCTATGCCCTAACACCTCTACTAGCCTATAGCACCAAGTGCCATGTCCAGTCTTTTTTTAAACACATCCAGAGATGGTGATTCTACCACCTCCCTGGGAAGAGCATTCCAGTGCTTTATTATTCTTTCTGTGAAAAATTTCTTCCTAATATCCAACCTATACCTTCCCTGATATAGCTTGAGCCTGTGTCCTCTGGTTCTGTCAGTGCTGCCCGGTGGAAGAGACCAACCCCACCTGTCTACAGCCTCCCTTCAGGAAGTTGTAGAGAGCAGTAAGGTCACCTCTAAGCCTCCTCTCCTCCAGGCTAAACAGCCCCAGCTCCTTCAAACATCTTTGTGTGCATGGAAGAGACGTTGGACCGTTTTCAGGCTTGGCACAAAGTGAGCAAAAGCCTCACTGAAGCCAAGAAGCATCTTGGCTTGCCCACTTCTGCCAGGGCTAACTTTGTCCCTGAGGCCATTACCCGGGGGCTTTCAGGCGCTTCGGGTGCACAGTGCTGATCTGTCAGATGAGGAAGTTATGAGGAAGCAATGGAGTGGCACGAAGGGATTGAAGAGAATTGATACGTGAGCCTGGATAATTATGAGGTTGCCAGTCCAGTGTCATTTCACGGCTGGGCTGGCTCTTTGTGGTGTATGATACCCATCAATGCAAAAATGGAAATGAAGATAAATGGGGCAATGGCAGCAGCAGTTAGATCTGTCTTGCAGGCTGACTGCTGAAGTTCCCTGTTGATTTGTGAGCAGCATCCTCCATCAGCAGCAAGAGGTGAATTTGGAAAGTGTCACTTGCCACAACCAGCTATGGGATCCAGGACAAGCCATTGAGTGCTGCCAGGTCACCAGGCTGGGGAATTTTAAGAAAGTAGTTGCCAATCTGTACTTTTTCAGGGTTAAATTATCTCTGCTGTGTCTGCTTTGCCTGTTAAGGTGAACATCACAGCAAGGTTGAAGTAGATCAGAGATGCAGCTGGGCTAGGAGGACATCAGGGAGTGACAAAGCCATGGGGTGGAAATTTTATGCTGGATAAGAAGTAACAGGAACTAAGACAGAGGGTCTTAAAATATGTCCATGCAAGAGAAAAAATACAGGACAAGCAAAGGTTTAACTTCAGAAGAAGAAAAAATTGTTTCCATGCAGGAGAGAGCTGTCTGTGATGTCCCTGATCAAAATCCCAGCAGGCAGGACCCTGAGGCTCAGCTGGGCAGTGTGACTTTCTCAAGGTCACATCAGTATTTCCCTCCCTGGGAGGGAAGCGTGGACTGTGAGAAGATGGAAACTTGTGATTTGCACCAACACATGTTGCATCACCCTGAAGCTGACCTAAGCTCACTCAATCTGACCCCACAGTAGCTACAGACAGAAATCCCTGAAAAGCCAGAGATGCAATATTTTAGAAGAGACAGGATGATTCCTACAGAAAGAAATTTGTATGAATTACAAGAGGAAGAACAGCAGAAGATGCTGCACATTAAAAAAAAATACATTGGCTGTAAATGGATTTAGTTATGGAAATTTTTGTTCTGTGTAGCAGCTACTCATAGCCTGACTCTGTCTACAGAGAGGTGCCAGAAACCCCAAGGGAGTGGTGGAGGGTGGAGAGGAGGAAGCTCTAAGGATGGTTTTGAGAAACCAAGTGTTTTGATTGTGATCCCCAACCCTGTGCAATGAAGAGCGATGCCAAACAGATGATGACATGATTTATTTGCAGAAGGTGCTGCCCTCACCATGCATGAGATGTCCAGGAAATAAAGGCTCTCAGACCTCAATTAGCAATGAGATTCCAGTGGTAACGAAGCACTGATTGCTGCCTGGGATGGAGGAGAGTGAGACCTGATTAGGGGAGTAGTGGAGGGTGTCTGTAAACATGGCCAAATCCGGGGCTGAAGTGCTGGGCTGACATTTCCTGTCACCCTCTGCATTTCCCCCCACTTCTGTGAGCTGAGAACATGTGGGAGCTTCAACCCTTACTTGCTGCTTGGTCTCCACAGAGAGGACACCTTTCTGGGCTCAGGAGATGGGGATTGGGGTCAGAAGCACTCACAGATCAGTGGGGATGCTGCTCTGCATCCATTTCAGCCAGGAGAGAAGAAGGCTTGGGTCAGGCAGAGGAGCACTGCATGAAATACAATGGCACTGGAATCACCACTTCACCCCACATCCTGCTCAGGAGTGGGGGAAATTTGAACATCCTCCAAAAAACTAAAATAAGTGAAGAGCATTTGGGATCCTGTCTCACCCCTGCAAAGAGGAGAATATTGGGAACAGAAGACAGAGAGTCCCTATTACCAGCCCAGCAAACATTTAATGCAAAGTCCAGCAGCTCTAGATAGTTCCTTCCTGAAGCATAACTAAGACGTTGACAAGAGATTTAAAAACTTTGTCACATCAATGCAAGAAATTGGAACGGGATGCAGTTTTATTGGAAATGTAAGGGCTTTTTTCCATGTCTATGTTCAATAGAAAACTTAAATATTGAAAGGAAAGCTCTCTGGGGATGGAAAATCTCCTCCAGTTCACCCCACGGCGGACAAGAGGGATGATAGCTTTTCAAACCAAGGCTGAGACCTCTCCTGGGAGGAAAAAACAGCAGGAAAAAGGTCAAAAGGTTAAAGCTTAAATTTAGGAAACTTGTTTTCTTCATTACTTTTAAATTTCACACTTTAAGATAAGAATTTAATAGCACAAATTTGGGAGATATTTCCATTTTCCCCATTAGGAGATAGCTGCATGCAGCGGATGCAGTCTGGGCTGCAGAGTTTCTCTCTCTTTCCTGGCAGAGTGGTGGTGGGAGGGTGGTGGGTAGAGAATGAAGAGGAGACCTGATCCTCAACAGTGAAGAGACCTCCAACTCACCCCATAGCCTGGGAGAAGGTTATTCTCCCTTTCTGGGTTTTCTCCCATGCAAGAAAAGGTGCAAAACAAGCAGCTGGGGCTGAGAAAGGGCTCGCAATTGCTTGGCATTGTCCTCATCAGCAGAACTCAGACATCTCTGGGAACTGATAGAACACTGATGCCTGTGCCTCAGTTTCCCCAGCTGTGACAAAGCTGTGCTGCCCCCCAAAACAGGCTAGAGCTGTACTTATAAATCAGCCAGCTAGCAGGACTTAGAGCTGCTGTAACAAAATCGAGAGGGAGAAAGTTGATATATTTCCTTTTCCCCGCCCCCCCCCCCCCCCAAATCAGATGCAAACCTACTCTGCTCAAATCCTCTGCTCTTAATGTGGGACTCTGCCAGTTTAAGAGGGGGGCAAAGCAGGGATTTCTGATGCAAAATTCAGGACAGTGGAGAGGCAATGTAATAATTGTCAGTCCAGAGAGCATCCTGGTGCACATGTTCGGAGGATAAGAGTGTCACCAGAGTCTATTGTCTGTCCCCTCTCTGTTAAAGTAGAGATAAGGCTGGGATAAATCTCACTGGGACATTCTGCCCTATGATGTTATTTCATGCCACATCACCTAATAGGTGTATTTTCACACTGCTTGCTACTGCTGTGAGGCTCTGCAGCTCCTAGCCAGGCTGACAATCTCACTATATGGAGAATGGAATAGTGACGGCTAATTGATTTTACAGCAGTACCGAAGGACAGACAATGAAAGTACCATCAATTTAATCCACTATTTAATGGTTCCAATTTAGCCTCTGTAAATGCTCACTAAACTAATTTCTCTGGGTTCAGCAATCTGAAAAGCTATCATATCTCTAATCTCCTTCAATATATTCATCTGGAAAAGGGAATTTAGCCAATTCTGATGTGCGGAGATGATCTGTTAGCACAGTGTAAATGTTTATAACACGGCAATCTAGTTCGTTTATAAGGATATGAAAAGTTTTATTGGGGAGGGCACTGAAGTGGAACCACGGGATAATAGGCAGTTACCCAGCAGTCTCTGGGAGCCAGGGAGCGGGCAGGCATGCAGAAAAATACTAGGATTTACTTTAATCCCAAATTGTAAGCTAAAGTTCTGCCCAGTACATGATGCACCTGGGACTGCTGGAACAAAGGATTGTCTCCCGTCCCCCCGTGACCCAGGCTTTCATGCTACACCATGATAGCAACAGTCATTTTATTTCCTCCAAGAGCCTGAAAATTAGTTTAGTTTTAGCACATATATATCTCCTTGTCCAACCAAGTTGCTAGAGGGGAGCTGTAGTCCTGAGTGCACTTCCTCTTCTCTATGGTTTGGGGGATTTGGGGTTTGACTTTTGGGGGTTTTTACAGAGGTTGGGGTTTTTCATGGTGAAATCTGGTTGCCCCCAAGTCCTGGAGCCCACTCTGATCTTCTCCAGCTGCCAGGATACCTCTGCTGCTCAGGCAGCCCTGAGACCCTCCTGAAGCCAAGGTGGAGGTTTTTCCCCCAACTGCACTAGGAACAAAACCCAATGACCTAGAGGGGAAAGTTCCCTTAAGGTATAAAGTTCTTCTCCAGCAATTCACTCTACTTCCTCCCTCTTGGAGGAGTCCTTATCCTTGGTACAAATCCAAAACTGAAATCTGCCGCCAATCCAGGACAAAACATATCAGGTTTAGGTTTTGGACCCTATGCAAGCACCATCCCTCCTTCTTTGTTGCCTGTATCCTGAGGAGAACAGAGACTGGTATGTGCTGGTTCTACTCCCAGAAACTGGGGCTGTTCCTTAAGCTGCTGCAGACACTAGGGACATGAGACAGACCATTTCTTGTGCTTAGAAATTTTAAAAACTTCTCTCAAGGTTACACTTGCAGGGGGACATTCAATTTTGGGAGCAGTTCACAGCCTCAGAGATTTGATGGTAAGAAGGAAAAGATAAAGCCTTTCAACCCATCACAAGAGAGGGGGATGACAATAAAAACTGTGTGTAGTTTTTATTTTAAATGTAATGCCATTTTAAATATAATCCTCTAATAGCTGCCACATGCTAACACACCTGCAAGAGAGAATCTACCCATGTAGACACAGACTGTGCATGGACATGTGGGAGCAGCTCACAGCTCATCAAAGAGCTCTTCATCCCCAGTTGTCACCACCATGCCCGGTTTGTCACTTCCTGCCCTTTTGACAGGACCTGGCAAACCCATCTGGGCACCCAGCACTGGAGCTGGCATGAACTGGCCTGGGCTGGCAAATGCCTTTCATGGAGAGAGCACTTCTGGACTGCAGTAGCTTTGTAGTCCAACCATCCTTTTTTTTTTTCCCCTTTTAAATTCAAAGACAATTCCACAAATGAGCTTCTGCTTGATTAGTGTTTTAATGAATATATCTGGATCCACCACGAGTCCCCCAGCCGTGACTCGGGAGCCACAGGCAATGCTATCCAGATGCTGCCTTTGTGCTGTCAGCTTGGGGTGTTCATGTCAGCCACACCAGAGGACTGAGGAGGGCAATAGGCAAGGAATAAAGTGTCATGTGAGACCCTGGTTTTCCCTGCACCAAGCTCTCCAGCCTCAAACAGGTCCAGATGGGCAATGAAAGGTGCTGGGCTGTGCCCCTGCCTGCCTGGGACCCCGTACTGGGGCAGCTGGGACCCCGAGCCCGTGCTCCACTCTGGGCAGCCCCTCTGCTGGAGCTGCAGCCCAGATTAACTTGGCTCCCGTTTTTTTGGCTGTGCTGCAGATGGGGAAAGGGCTGCTCGCTCACTGAGTGTGCTCATGATCACTTTGGATGGGGAAATCCTGAGCAAGGGCAGGTTTCCTTCTGCTCCCTCGACTGATCCCTGGAAAGGGGCACTGCACAAGATGCTTTATGACAGCAGGGCACATTTTTTCCCTTGTAAATTATATTTAACATTCCAGAGAACTTTATTGCATTTGGTGTTAGGGTTTATGAAAAAATCTGTATTTAACTTCAAGCCCTGGTAAACATCTTTGCTTATGTTGTTATGTGATTCTTTATTTGAGTATTTCGATTTAATTTCACAGTTCATATACCTTAAAGTTTTGATTTTTTTTTTCCCCTCCCCTCTCATTCAGGGAGAGCCAGGGCTGGCCAGGGGCTTGTTGGTCTCTGGTGAGCTCTACTCTCCCACAGGGTGGGTGATCCTGGGCTGCCACCTCCGTGTCTCATCCCTATAGAGGTGCCTGAGCATGGGGAGCAGGCAGGAGACCCTCTGAGGATGGGGAAATGTTGCATCTCAGCCTACTGCCCTCCTCAGCTCAGCAGCTTTCAAGAAGCCAGCCTTCTGAAATTTGTAATCCCTGGGAGCTCCCAGGGCTTTCCCAAACTGGAAATTTGCATAGGGCTGAATGTAGGTCAGCACAATGGGGCTGCCCCTAGAACCACGGCTGAGCCAGGTGTCAGGAGATCATCCCAAAATCTGTTGAAGTCTAGGGAAGGTTTTCTGCTGGCACCAGTGGACTCTGAATCAAGCCAACAGATGCACCTGTCACAGCTTCAGCCTCCACAGAGGGAGGAAGGGGAGGGAGGATGAAGAACCAAAAGGATGGCAGCCATAAAGACTGCAGGAAAATGTAAACATGGAGCTCAGTGGCAAATCTTGTTGGCCTCCAGGTGCCAGGGGTTGGCTGCCAAGAGTACAGATTATTTTGATAGCACGACAGAGCTCAGTACCATGGGTTTGTGCTGCTTCCACCAGCTCCATCCTCCTGGTCTCATCAGGGACACTGAATGTTCACCACCCTGGAATCACATGCCCAAATTCTCCTGCACCTCTGTGGCAAAAAAAAAAAAGAGATGTGCAAGGGTTTGTCCCACTTGGATAATTCGTTAGAAGCTGGTGAGGCTGCTGCCCAGAAGACAAGAAATGGTGAACTTGGATAATGATGGGGATTTCTGTAGTGGTATTTAAAAAATCCATGTGTAAGATCTCTCTTCCCTATTTATGCACTCTTCCTGCAGGATTGTCTCCCTCCAGACCCAAATGCAGCAGCACTTTGGCAGCTTAAATGGCCACAGCTGTATGTCCACTTCCCACTGCTATTTACAGAACACCATTTTTAACCTGAGCCTGTGATTAAATTTTCTGATTGATGTTATTGGGAAAAAAAAAAAAAAAGCCAAACCAACAGGATGTAGAGTTTTTTGGAGAGCTTTCCTTTTCACACTTAGATTTATGGTCCAATTTTTGCTTAGAGAAAACCCAATGCAACATTGCTGAATAAACATCTATTTTAGGAAGACCTTGTGAAGGAGAAGTGACCTTGTGGGCAACTTTCCCCACCCAGGCCACACCAACATGACACAACACTTTGGAATTTTTGAGAAGCTGATTTTTTTTTTTCAAATTCTGTTTGTGATTGCTGTGTACAGGAGCTTTCCTATTTACTCCAGCCTGCCTGGCTCACCAAATAATCACTATTTGCATTTCGAAGGACTTTCCCACAAATGCGTGTGTCATGCTGATACACAGCTTCATTTCCTTTGGATGCTCCAGGCCGTATGTCCCAGTCTTGAATATGAAAATCCTGTCTTGGAATGCCAAAGGTCTCAATAAATCCACCAAAAGGAAAACATTTTTTTATTATTCTTGAGTGAAATCAAAACAGACATAACTCTTCGTCAGGAAATGCACCTCTCCAACGAGGGGGAGGTTAAACTACATCCAGAAAGGGTGAAATAAATTGTATCTTTGCCTTTCTAAATGAAGAGTCATACTCTACTGCACATCTTTGTACAAAATTCCCATTGACACCAATTCCACTTATTTATTGATTGTTTTTTTATGTGCTCAATGCCATAGCAACGGGCTACATTCCATAAATTAAATGCAACATTGCATTAAGTTAAACTTCTCGCAACGGAGAACACACACAGCACCCAACCCTGTGCTGCTCCTGAGCGCTGATAAATAAACCAGCAATTATCCCAGGCCAAGAAAACTCTGGCAATGAATTGTGAAAGGCAGCCAGCTTGCACTTCTCTTGGTGGATGGGCACAGGCACCTCCACGTGCACACAAAATCACACAGAGTGTGGCACATCACAGAGAGGGGCCCTCAGTCTGCAGTCAGCAGGAACATTGCTTGGCTTGCTGCTGGTGTGATACTATTTAGCTCCAAGCTACTCCTCACATGTGTAAAATTAAGCAAACGAGCAAAGAGAGAAGTCCTGGATCATCAGAATAACTACAGCTCGTCTGCATTTATGGGTGTCATTCATTTTAGTGACATCATTGCTCCATGGTAACGAGTATATTTTAGATTGGAGAAATAGATGGCATGAAAAATAGATTAGTTTTATTTAGATAGATTATATCATTATATAAATAGATAGACCACTCTATTTCTACTCATCTTCCACCTCCTGGTTAATAGGACACAGTTTTATTTATAGATAGAGATGCAGGAAATGTTTCCATGTAAATGTTTCATAATTCTGTTGCATTTCTGTGTTTTATTTTAATGGGTCACCCCGATTGTACCAATCTGAGCTAGGTAATATGTTTGTGCAGGGAGGAGAGTACTTCAGGGTTGTCCAGATGGACCCAAAATGGGAAATTCTCAGAGAGCAGATCTCCCTGGTGTATTGAATATGGGAGAGTGAGGACTAAAGCTGGGTCCTGGAGGGACACCAAGGAGACTTCAAGCAGGGAATTACTCCTTTGGGTTGTACTAAAAAGAAAAACAAAACAATAATTGGGAAGGGAGGGCATGAGGGGTCACATGCATTTGTCTGTCCAATCTGGGGCCACTAAGCAGTCAGGAAATGTCGTGCTGTCCCCCCTGCATGGTCAACATGAAGAGACCCCAGGTGATGTTGGAGGAAGGGTCCTGCCCCACCTGCAGGCCCTGTCCGGGGTCTGGGACCCACAGGCTTCATCTGGTGGTGACACCCCAAGAGACTCCTGGTTCCCACATGGCATTTTGGGTCTCCAGGCATTTTGGGTGTCCTGTGAACATGCCAGTCCTGCTTTCCCCAGGATGCCGCAGGCAGCCCAAACCCCTTTCCCATGCAGCCTCCGCCCCAAACCCTCCCTCACCAGGAAACCCAACAGCACCTCATCCACAGCAACCCCACGGAGGAGACAGAAACCAACAGGCAGGTGAGACAGAGCCTTCCCTGCACTAGGTAAGGGAGCAAAAGCCAGCAGCTGACAAGGTCTCTGGTGTCGAGATGACCCCAAGATGTTAGAAAGTCTCTTCCCAGCCCCAAGATCGAAGAAGAAGATGGAATTCCTTGCCTCTTGTTCTCAAGGTTGTTTATTTGCTCTTATCTAATATATTGTCTATCTCCCACCTGCTGGGATCTGTCCAGCAAGTCAGTCCATGGCACACTGACCGCCCTCAGGGTGGTGTTATCTTTTTATACTAAAAACTATGCGTACATTATTTACAATAATTTTCCTATACCTATCACCTATGTTAGACAGTTTGTCTCTACTCTAAACCAATCCAAAAGTGCCAACATCACAGCAGAAGATGGAGGCTAAGAAGAAGAAGGAGAAAGACAGAACACACCCATATTCCTCCATCTTACCTCTTGAACCCCCATTCTAAAAACCCCACAATTCCACATTTTCACCCAGTGATAAATTCACCATCATTCTACTCAAACCCTCATGGCTTGTAACTCCTCGCACAAAGTTGGTCATTGCTTCCATGGGTTAAAATCAAAGGCACGGGTGTTTTTGACTCCGTGCCAAGCTCTCTGAGCCCCCTGCCAGGGTCTCGAGTCCTCCAGGGCAGCCAGAGCAATGTCCTGGGTTCCCACAAGCAGCCAGGCTCACCCTGCTCCTCGCGGGTGACGCGCGGCAGCCGCGGCGCCGGCGCCTTCCGCACGCGGCTCAATTACGAGCAGACAAGGCAGTGTCACATGTGATTCACAATGTCGATTTCATGCTCGCCGTAACCGTTCGCGAAAGAGCTGTGGAGGTTTTACATTTGATAAGAAATCAACAGCGTTTGTGTTTGTAAAAGACCGATCACGGAGTGTGACAGCTCGGAGAGATTGCTGCGGAGCGTTGACTGCACGTCTCTAGTCTGTCATGGACCCATAAGTATTTATTTCAAAATGTTGGTGGGTTGTGTTGTGATGGTGGTGTGGTTTTCTCTTTTTTTTTTTTTTTTGAACCAGGATGTTTGAAAATAAACTGTCAGTCTCTATTTACAGCTGAACAAGTAGGAAATACGAGAGATTTTAGGTTAAATTGTCAGTTAACAGAATTCAAAATAGAAAAAAATATGTACAGCGCTTGCTGGTTTATTACCTGCTGGAAAGAGAGTATCGTTTCTAAATTTAGAGATATAGATGTCTCTCTTTCAGGAAACACAGATTGACTGTAGAACATATTTCAGGTGCCTTTATCTTCCTGAACTCCCCATCTTGCCTAGCCCAGCACATTTGCATCCAATTACTACAGCATTAATTGGTAGGGGCCTGGTACAATCCTAACTATGCTGCTGTAAATCTCAGCATTTTGATAGAAATGTTCTGGATTTACCAGTGGGGCTGGGTTTGCAGCCTCTGCATCCAAGGTCTGGCAGGGTTTTGGAGCCAGGTGACCAGCACCAGATCCTCCTCATTTTGGAGACATCTGCATTTCTTGAGAGAGCCCAGATACAAAAGAAATCCTCACTTTTACACTAAGTAGCAGCCTCTTGCACACTTATTAAATGATTTGTCCCTGCCTGAATTTCCAAACGTCTTCTCCAAAGGCTGAAGATCCTACATCAGCTCTTGGTGACTTTTCTCAGCAGCTTCATGAAGCAAACTCAGGCATGTGAAGCAGACAGTTTTCAGGACAAATTCTTCTGCATCCACACCTGGCTCCCCCCATTTCTAAATTCAGGTTTGCTGAGCCTTAGCTGAATGAGTCCAAAAAACTTCCCACTCTCAGCAAGTAGAAGTACTGAGCTACACTGGGACTAAGGCATGTCCCAACAGTATAAATAAGATTAGTCAGGAGCTCTCCCAGCTGTGAGTACCCAGCTCTTAAACACAATTAGGAGCCAGCTTTGAACTCTTAACAGTCAGGTATTGCCTCTAACTCAACCTCTGGCTGCATTTCAAGCATAAACTTTCTCAAAAACACAAGAGAACAGATGCTATCCTTCACTAATAAGTGCTTCCTTTCTTGACGGATGCTCTGGGTAGTGAACAGCATCAGAGGAAAGAGGAGAAGAAAAAAAAGAAATATAACATGGAACATATATATTGGGCCAGGACTTGGCTGGAATAAATCTGAGCATCTCACAGTTCAGTGGAGCAATATTGGTGAGCCTTGACTGAGGATGTCTCTCTTTTAACACAAGTAACAGTCTGCAACTGTGCTGGGAGAAAATCATTGACCTAGAAGGACATAATCCTGTGCTCCATCAAGTCATGGAGGTCTTGGATACCACTCTGGAAAGCCTCAGCTTTGTCTGAATTCCTCCAGTTTCCACCCAAAATGCTGCCTTGTAAAGTCTGGCTCAATATTTCTGTTTCAGCTTCCATGTCCTTGTTAGAAAAAAGAGACACTGCATGAGAGCCAGGACACAGTCCCATGGTCAGAACCACTCCATGGATGGAAAATTAATTCAGATGGGTTAAAGACTCATTTTTGATGGGACAAAACTGCAACGAACTCCTTCGTTGGGCTTGTTTGGGGATAGCTGGTATCCAGTGCCTGCTCTGCTGCAGAGGGCTGGATTTCCCTGCAAGGCTCTGGGAGTCCGTGCTGTGGTGCTGCTCAGCTGTGCTTCTGGTCTGGTGGCCCCTGGGACTCTACCATCAGTGCTGTAATGACTAGAGATGTTTTTTCCTCAAAGCTCCAGCTCTTTAAATCTTGTGAATAAGAGAACAATTTGGATTTCTTCCAAGCAAATTTCTAGTTCATGGTTATGGAGAAAACTTGAAGATCTGAAGCCTGCAGGCTAAGCAAAAATAAATATATATATATATATATGTATTTAGAGGGGAGAAAAGGAAAGAAAGCATTTTAAATTAATTTCTTAACATCTCACACATCACAGGGCCGTGTCATGAGTTTCTGACTGCAGCTGTTGTCTGAGGGAGGTTCACAGCCTGGTAAATGCCTCTATAAGCTAAGATGCCTCTGCCTTTCAGCCTGAGATGTTGCTGAGCCACTGCTGAGAGCAGCTTCATGCATTTCCTGCTGAGTTTTGCCCCAGGCCTGCTCCCAGCTTATCTGGGACATCCCTGCCTGGACACTGCTCCTCCTTTCCATGCCCGCAGGAGTGCCAAGGCCAGCAGTGCTCAATGCGCCGCTCCAGGAGGGGATGCCAGCCTGAGTTATCCTGCTCATGCTCCTCACAGGCTGCCCCCAAGACCCTTCCCCTCTTCTCCACGGCTCCCAAGTGCACAGCACCAGCCTGCAGACCCCTGGCCAGCCCACTCCCAGCAGACCTGCCCCTCACTGAGCTCCCTGTGACCAAGAGGGACCGAGGCATTGACTGTGACTGCCCTGGCAGAGGCCAGCATTGGAGCCTGCCTGTTTGCAAGCTGTGAATTTTCTCCATGTTTATCCCCTCGAGGGGTTGTTTTGTGGGTTTATTGACTAAATAAGGGTATTGATTTGTTAAGAGCCTTTCTTCCTCCTTTCAGTGGGAAATATTGCTATCTCTTTCCTCTTCTCTGCACTCCAGGTGAGAAGTTCTTTTAGTGACACCATAAATTTCCATCTCTGCTTTACTCTGCTCTGTAAACAAGTGTTTGCCTGTCCACAGGGGTTAATTTGGTCATGTTAAACGCTCTGCAGATCCCTCTTGGGCTCTGCACTTGCAGACTTGCTCCAAAGGAGATCCCCATGCTCTCTGTGCAGGCACCCTCCATCACCCACTGCATTTCTCCTGACTCCCACTGAGAGCTCCATCCACAGCTGCTTCAAGGTGAGGGTGTTGCAAAAGCCCACACCAAAGCAGTTTTCCCAAAAACAACTGACCAGGACTTCCACTGGGAAAAAGGATGACCTATAGAGACTGTTTGAGGGCTAACACATGATAATCACTGTTAAGAATGAATGAAGGTCATGGTATCATTCCCTCACATCTGTTTTATAAAGCGAGACACTGGTTATTGCTTGCCATTGTCATGCAACACTTGGATGAGCTGGTGTCCATAAATGCAAAAGATTTTGCTTTCCAAAAATTCATGGTCTCTGAAAGGTTCCCAGTTTTTCTGGATGAGCTCAGCTTGGACTCAGTGAACCTTTCTTCCTAAGGAGAAAGTGCAGGTCTCAGGGAAAGTGCACAGAAAAGTCATCTGCTTCTCAGCTTTTCAGAGGTGTCTCCAATTTATAAACTCCTAATGCTCATGGAAAGATTTCATTTGCCTTTTATTTCCATGAAATCCATCCAAAGTCCCCGGCACAAGGGGGAAAGAGAAATAAGGGGTTTGGTTCACAGTGTATTTGCAGCTAGAGTAGTATCATTAGCATCCTGGGTCAGATGAACTTCCTTAACCACACTGTTAGAGACCTTTCACTCTGATCCTCCTTAGACTAATTCTTTCCTTCTTGAGATTATGCTCCAGCAGTGAAACAAACTATTTTAATCTCTTGGGATCCCAGAAGAGATTACAACAAGTTCCATTAATCTTTTCCTTGGCTTAACTGTGAGCCATAGTGGGCTTTGGAGGGCTGTGCTGGAGCTGGACCATCAGCAAGGCTGCTTGGCTG
This sequence comes from Agelaius tricolor, assembly GCF_023055355.1. NCBI lineage: Eukaryota > Metazoa > Chordata > Aves > Passeriformes > Icteridae > Agelaius > Agelaius tricolor. The sequence goes on from NW_027269279.1 coordinate 5,341,973, forward strand.
CCTGCTTGTGCCAGCAGTAGGTCCTGCAGCCAGTCCCACCGGGCTGGATCCATCCCGTCCTCCCCTGGGCCGCACGATTTGAGTGTTGTGCCATAAAGGAGTTAATTTCCAGAGTATTGCAGCACTGCATGAGCCTGGGGAGTCAGCAGGGAGCAATACAACCCCAAGCCCATGCAATACTTGGGAAATTCACTCTTGTATGCCCATATCTCTCACAAGCCTCCTGGGCTGTCAGTGTTATGGATCGTGGTGGTGCCGAGGCACCATGGCAGCCACCGAAGGTCTTATGAAACTGTAGGAAACATAATCCCAGAAGGTGCTGTGTCAGCTCCACTATTTACACAGCAGCAGAGCTCTGTAGGCAATGCAAGCACAGCCAATGCAATGCAGGGGCTGTGCTACCTCTTGGGTATCAGCATCTTGGCCGTGATCTTTGCTCCACTGAACTGAGGGAGGAGAGGGTGCCCTCGTCCTGGCAATGCCAAGACACAATCCAATGACTCCATTCAGAGAGTCCCTGGCATAATGTCAGCACAGCAGAGTGCACCATCATCAAGGCATTGGAACTGAATGAAAACACCCCAGAAGAGGAAGGAGGTCTGGCCTGGGCACCAGGCTATACTGTAGGAAACACCAAGGGTATATTTTCATTATTAGAGCGGACAAAAATGCCAACACACTCCTGCAAAGTATTTATCCTCGAATGTTCCATAGCAGGCACTCTACCAGGACTGTTTTGGACACAGCCCAAATGCCTTTATACTAGAATTTGAATCAGTCACCCAAAGGTTTGAACCATCCAGTTGAGTGGCATAAAACACCCATTATGCAGCCAGCGATTTCCACCCCGCTGCCCCAAGAGAAACCCTGGTGTGTGATCCCCTGGGTCACTGTGGGAAACAGCAGGTAAAAGCAAGCTCAGGCATACTGCCTGCACCAGCAACACAACATCTGCTGCACCAAAGCTGCCTCTGGATGCTGGAGCCTGCTGCTGAGCTGACTTGCTCCTGCCTTACGCCGGTGTGAGAGATGAATCCGAGCCTCGGTGTGCACAGTGAACATATGTCCCAGCAGCTGCTGGGGAGCTCTGCTCAAACCCAGTTGTGTGAGCAGCAGGTTCGGCGGGGTTTCCTCAAACCCAGAGTGCCACAGAAGGCATTAATAGGCTGTTTGGTGCATGTTGGGAAGCACCTGGAGGATAACCCAACCACGAGCAATAAACAACAGCGCTTCACAAAGAACGAGTCACGCCAGACCAGCTAGATAGCTTTTTCTCCTTTTTTTTTGGATCAAATTACAAAATTAATGGATGAAAAGCCTTACAGAAGATGTAATGCATCCAGACTTCAGCAGAGCATTTGATATTGATCCTTGCAAAATGCTACTTGAGAAACTCATCCTGACTGCCTTAGATGTGGGCAATAACAACAGTGCAGATTGAAAAGCATCAGCTGGGCTGTAAGCAGAGAGGAGCACCAAGGGCCAGCAGCACTCTGATGTACAGGAGCTGCATCACAGGGCCAGCCTTGGCTCAGCTCCACAGAAATATGGGACCTGGGGTGATGGGGACAGGGCAGTTCAACTGCAGATTGACCTGAAAGGACCCAAACAGGGATCTTCCTAAAAAATATGTCCATAGGGATGGTGCCATCATTGTTGAAATGTTGGTCTCCTCTCTGCCTTGGAAATAAGGTGATCCTGCCCCAGGGGAGATTTGGGGCCTAAGACAAGAGATGGAGGTCACCAAGACTATTTTTGAAGCAAAGAGTTGTTCATCCTGGCCAAATCCCCACTGCAAAACCCACAATCAACCTCCCTTGGTCTCAGCACTGCTCTTTCAAATATATATTTTTTTAATGCTGTTTCATTTTTACAACAACTTCTGTTAATGAGGACCACGGGCAGAGAAAACTTTGGGAAGTTTTGCTGTGGGTGTGAGAGGCAGCAGAGGCAGCTGAGGCTGGGGCTGACAGGGGTTGCTGGCTGGCCCTGGTGCAGTTTGGCAGCTGTCACATCTCCCTGCCAGACAAGGCTGACCTTGAGCCTGGGACCCTGTAGCAGGAAGCAAAACACATGTCTAGCACATGAGATGTAGAAAAAAAGCCTACTTTTGTTGTCACCAGCAGAAAAACTGACACTTTCAGGAGGCTGACATCCTCCTGAGCATCCAGGCAGATCCGTGGTCATGAACCTGGGTTTTGGCATCCCAGCAAAGGCACCAGTCCTTCACATGAGGTGCAGACTTGCTAGCCAGACTTTCACTGAAGGAGCAAATTGCAAAGAGGGGTTTGACCATCAGTCCTTTTTAAGATCACAGTTCTTGCTCCCTTCTCTCATCAAACAAGGACAACCCTCCATTAAATCTCACCACCAAGTAAAGCCCATGTGGGAAGAAAACAGACATTCCAGCCACAAGCTTCTTAGTTGTTTACCCTCCTGCTCCACCTCTGATTAAACTTTGGGCTCTGGATGTCCCCACCCTGCTCAGCCCCTGCTCTTCCAGCCCATCTCCCAAAACAGGAGCAGCCTGTCCCTGCATCCTACTCCAGCAACAAGTGCCCCAGCCACCACTGATCTCACTCAAAGCAATCCCACAATCCCATTGCCATCAAGTCATGTCTGATCATGCCATTAATCTGATTATTTACCATGTGTGTGCTTAAATCCTTTAATTGCTTCTGCACCTACAGAGATGTTGATATGTGTGTTGCTAAAAAGGCAGGGGGAAAAAAAATTCCAGTCACATCAAATCAAAAAAATAAATTCTTTTGCATCCTGTTGGAAAAGTGTTCGATCCAGGCACACAAGCACACTTAGCAGGTCAAGCACTCAATCAGTATCCACTCCTCATGCTGGAAGCCAGCAGCCAGGGGGAGGTTTTGCCAAGCTGGCATGAGTGGGATGGCACCTCTTGGAGAGGAATGGCCAGGTGGGAAGCAGCTGTGAGCTGGCATCATCCGTGTCCCACCATCCTCCCTACTGACCTCCACCTGGAGAAGCCATCCCTGGGTCCACTGAGGCTTTTCAACTCCAAAAAGGTGTCCTTCATTTAATCCATCTGATGGAGAACATCAATAAACCTCCAGTTCTCAACATTCCCATCCTCATGGTCCTTCTCAGGCATGTGCCAGCTCCTCATCTACCCAAATACCATCTTTGCACAGACATTTTGTGTAGCTGCAGGGTTGCAGCACCCTTTGGACACCTGTCCACCCTAAAGCCAAGGGGTCAGAGCAGCTGTGCCAGCCTTCCAGCAGCACCCTACACCTTGTGGGGTTCATGTTGAACACTGTGGTTCCTGCATCCTTGACGTGTGTGCTTCCCCTCCACTGCCCAGCTCTCCCACTCTGGAGCCTGTGCTCCCACCACTGGGACAGACAAACATCCTCTGATTGCTGGACCAGAGGCAGGGAGCAGCATGTGGGGACCAGGGAGGGCCAAATCAGGTTTGTTTCCCTGATAAAACCTGGGAAGGATTATGGTCTCTTTAAGCCTGTCTCCACAGCCTTGCAGCTCCCCGTGCGCTGACCCAGTCGTGTGCTGTATTAGAATTGTAGAGTAATAAATGAACAGTGGAGGGGTTTGTAATGATGATTAGGGACTGAAATTGGTTCAGATTTACAGTGTCACTCAGGAGCGGAGGCAGAGGGGGAAGGCATTCTGCGCGGCCTAATGGATCCATCAACTCGTTTTGGCTGCTCGGTGGGCCGCGCAGGGTCACCAGGCTTTCCGCTGGCAGCACAAAGCACTTCAATTTTGTTAGGAAATGTATCAATTTAACTGACTTGAGCAGTGCACGGCGGAAAAAAAAAAAAAAAAAAAAAAAAAAAAGAAAAAGGGAAGGGGTGGGGGGAAGCAGGGGGGGAAAAAAGAAAAAAAAAAACCTAATGAATCTGGACTCAATTTTCCGCCACAGTGCCTCTGCGAACTGTCGGAAACAATGTCTGCGGTCGGGGTGAAGGCAGCGCGGATAGGCTGCCCGCAGCCGCGGTGAGCGCTGCCTCCCGCCAGCCACCGGCCAGGGCTGCCACTCTCCTAACAATGATGTCATTAAAGGTAAATTGGCCTCTATTTCAGCAGGATGATAGTGCTAATTGAGTGGGAAAATATAATATAGGGAGCTGTTGTCTGCAGTTAAAGGGAGGAGGGGGACAGATTAAATGGCCTACAATAGTGGGTGTCAGGCACGGCAGATGTTGCTTTCCGCTGATAACTGCGCTGACATATCTCGAGCTTGTCAAGGCTGAGGTTTTCAGAGAGACTTACAGCAAAAGGCAGCAGATGGCCCTCCTGAATGGGAATGAAGTGCTTAAACAGCCTGGCTGCTGAAGGCAGCTAGTTTGTAAATAGAGGAGTCGGAGGTGTCTTATTGATCCCGCTCAGTGCCCGGCAGCGCGGAGGAGCGGCGGGGAGCCGCGGGACGGGGCTGGGGACACGGCCGGGGCTGGCAGATGCTGCTGGATGCATGGATGGATGGCAGCCCGGGGTGGCCGGGCCGAGCAGGGCTCCGTGCCGGCGATGTGTCGCCTTAAAAGTCACAGATGTCAAAAGGCAGGACAAAAGTCAGGGCGGTGTCCGAGCGAGAGGGTGGCGGAGCTCGGGAGTGCCACGCGTGTGTCCCCAGCAGCTGCACAAGGAGAACTGAGAGCTCTGTGCCCAAAGCAGCCCATCAGCAACACCCACACCAGCGACACCCACACCGAGCTCTGTCCCCAAAGCAACACCCACACCAGCAACACCCACACCAGCAACACCCACACCGAGCTCTGTCCCCAGAGCAGCCACCAGCAGCAACACCCACACCGGGGCCAGCCCATGGCAGTCCCCATTTGCAGCCCTGCTGGGCCACCATGGGCAAAAAGCCCTGAGGTGAGCACAGGTATTTCAAATAGAGACTGACACGTCCTGGAAATGCGTGTCTGAGAGTGCAACTCACCTGCTGCAAGGGGAGGGTGTGAAACCTCACACACGCTGCTGGCTCCAGCCGCAAATGGGGCTTGATGCACATCAGGCTGACTGTGGGTACCCTCGCCATGAGATGGAGCTTTGCTGGACTCTGTGAGTTGTGCCTCAGCTACAGTGGGATGTGCTAGAAAATGCCCATCAGTTATACTGGAATGTGTGGGGCAGAACACTGCACTTGGGACGTGCTGCATGCTGCAGGAACAAGTCAGAAATGGCACAAAAATCACACCCGTGTTGGCGCTGTGTAGATCAGTAACACACACTCAGCTGTGCACTTTTGGCCACACTGTCCATGCTATACTGAATTTTGGAGGATGGGTCCATAAACATCACCCTTCTGTATCTATCTTTTGGAAATTTTGCAAATAGAACCTCCCAAGGCACCCACCAAAATGAAATGCACGTGTCTCACTTCCAGTGCCAAAGCCACACACACAAATCCTCTCCCTCCATGTATGAGGACATCATCAGCCACTCCAGCAGGCTGGGACACACAGGCAGGAATGTCACACATGTGGGCAGGAGCAGACCCAGTTGCCACCCAGAAACTCTCCTCAGCCAGGACATCCTGATGCTGCTCCATGTGTGCTAAGCCTTTCCCATGAGCTGTCTGAATAAAAACCCACCCACATGTGTGCTGTTACTGAATCTACCCAAACATGTAAGCATGCTTCTCACAAAACTTCACAGAGGCTGGCATGAACACTTACCTGTTTACAAAGTGACATAAATTGAGTCTGTATACACAAACACATCCACTGACACAGCTGGGGAAACACACTGCTGGTATCCACATGAACAGAGGTTATCCACTGATGAGGTTCCAGCCACATTCCCTCTCCCACACGTCCTCACCAGCAGAATCCCCCAGCCTGGGATGGATTCTGCTCTCCTTGAACTCAGTGGGGCTGCTGTGGCTGGGAGTCCTTGGCATTGGTGTGGTTCAGACCCTGTTCTCTGTCTCTGCTGGCTTGCATGGAATTGAGTTGAGGTTCAATTGTCATTTAGGGATGTGACAAGCTCATATGCCCAGGCTGCCCAAAGCTGAATGAACCAGCACCAGAACTCCCTACAGAGACCCAGCAAAGCATCAGGCCTGGAGTCTGATGGGGACAGGCACCAAGAGCTCTGCACATATCACAAGCTTGTCCCACCTTCACCCTTTGCCACTGGTGGGACAGCAGCCATCCTGCAGAACTGGGCCCATGGAGGGCAGAGAGGGGGTGCCTTTCACCCCTGCATGGGCTCCCCACTGTGCCCAGGGGTCTGCTGTGGCCATGGAACAGGATGTTTCCTCCATGGGAAGGACCTTGCTTTGTCCCAATGTGCTCTGCTGCATGGGATGAAGGCAGTACTGCTCTACTCCTTGCTCTCTTCCTTCACCAGCTACAAGAACAAACAGGGACACGGAGCAAACACCATTAAATTAAGGCATTAACCAGTTTCAGGCCATTTCTGGTTTGAGGGCTGCCAGAAGTCAGATAGATGGGAGTGATGTCTTACACAGACATCCAGTACCTCTCTCCACAGGCCCAAGCTTCTGCCCCCAGCTCACACCAGGGGCTGCAGGCAAGGAGATGCATTTCATAGAGCTCCAAAAGGGAGCACTGGCTACTGGCCAGACCACTGCTTGACCAGGGGAAGGGGACAGTAAGACCTTGCTCTTGGTCTGGGTCTAGAACAGTCTTTTTTGGTGCCCCCTGCATTCTCTATCCTCAAGCACCTCACAGCAATTCCCTTCTCTCCCTGCTGCATCCCCTCTACATTTTCCTAGATCACATCCTCTCTTTGCTCTGCCTGTTATCTCTTGACAGCCCATTTTCTCCCTCCTTTAATGCATTTTTGTCTTCCCTTCTGTTATTTCAAAGTCACTGTTATTGGCACAAATCAGCAGCTTCTGGCCCTCTCAGGTCTCTCCTCTCTGTGTTGCTCCACTACCCATTTTCACTCCATTTGCCCTTAAACCTGTTTCTCTGCTGCTCAGGCAGCTTGGTGACCTGCAGCTCTCCCACACCCTCACTCAGAGCACCACTCACCCACAGGCAGGGCAGGCAGACAGCCTCAGCTGAATTTTGCCATGGCTTTGGCAGCAGTCAGGGATTTGGCTGCCATCCACCCTCGAGAGGAGGTTCATTATTTCACACTTGAACTCACCACCAAAGCTCAAGGACAAAACCAAAAACTGGACAGACAGATGTTGAGCCAAGACCTTCTGCTTCTCACCCAGTGCCCTGATTATTTTAAGATGTCTACAGGCCTCTGTGAGCTGCTGTTGTGTGGTACCAGGAGCTTTCCTGCCTATAATGCAGCTCCCTCATCTCCATTAAGGTGATGTTCTACCCCCACTGTACTCCTGCCAATGGGAAATGGCTGATGCACGTGAGGATGTCCTGCATTTTGATCAGTGGTCACACTATTGCCCAGGAGAAGCCTCGAAATGGAAAAAGAGAGATGTGCCTGGACAATAGAAGCTTTGACTACACCCAAAGACCTCATGAGCCCTTTGGAAGCCCACAGAACCTTCAGAGATGTGAGGAAACCGTCCTGGACACCTCCAGCTCTTCAAACTCATTGGTCTGAGTGAAGTTCCCCCATGGATCCAAAGGGACCCTCTGTCCAGAGGATGGGGTGTCACTGTCCCTGTTACACACCCAGGGTATACAGAAACTCCCTCTGCACGGAGGGAGAAGCTCCTTAATGGGCAGCCCTGCATTTACAGTAATCAAGAATGATTCAATTGACAGGTTTGTGTGGTGTTTGTTAATTTACTTGAGATTCATTCCTGGGAACAGCTGGCTGTATCCCAGCAGGACTGTGACTCTCACTAGCCCACCTGCTGCTAGACAGACGGGCTTTGGGTACAGTTGTAGTTAAAGTTTAGCAGGCAGATATTTCTGGCCATTAAAAATGGAGAAGTTCTTCAAAGATTCACATGCAGAGGAGGTTTTGGAGGCAAAGGCATTGGCTCTGGGCTTTGCTAAATGGCTTTGCTTGGTTTCCAGAGTGGTCAAGTTGCTGAGCACTTGTTTTGTCATTTGAGCGCTGCCAGTTGAATTACCATGATCATGGTACAGAAAGAGGAACTCATGAAAAAGTCACTTAATATTCAATTACAGGGCCTGTTCTGGAAGCTTTATATAAGGAGTTTGACTCATAGGACGTTAAATATCCAATTCCTCTGAATAAGTGGGGGAATGGGCATCTACCTCTCTGCTTTGGAAACCTCTGACCAATCAATTTATATAACATTAATATTTGTCTTCCTTAAATTGACTGTATTCTTTTAAGAGATAATTACATTTTCTTTCTAGTGCCCATGTGGACACAAATCTTAAAGTGTATGATAAAAAGATGTATTAAAAATACAGAACTATTCCTCTGCAGAATCTTTTAAAAAATCATAACTATGTTTCAACAAAATATATTCCTCATGGATAAATAGAGATCTCTCCCAGAAATTCCAGCAGGTGATGAGATGCTCAGAAGGGACCACTTGGCCCCACAGGGTTGCTGGACCCTGTACCACAGCCCTCTTGGGGGTCAGAATTGGGGCTGTCTTCCCCACTGAACCCCCCTGGTTTTAATGTGGGTTACTCAGAGCCCAGCCCAGCCCCTCCATGACCAGCAGTGATGGAGCAGTGCTGCATCCCACCACTGTCAACAGTGCTGGTCCCAGTCCAGAGCAAGGGTCAAACATCACCAAACCAGAGCAAAATGCCCACAATGCTTGGGGCAATCCCCACTGCTGGGCTTTCCTGTCACTAAACTATTGATCAGTTATTGATTAAAACATCTATTAATCTTTATAAACTATTTATGAGTGGAATTTTAACATAAAGTGTGACCTGTACAATATTGAAATAGAAATTGTACTTAATATGGATTTAAAGTAACTTAAATGCATAAGTGAAACCCCACATCACATCCCCCGTGTTTGTTGGGTGTCAGGTGTGGAGCATTCCACTCAGTTAAATAATTTGGGCTTTCCTTCAAGTCTCCACACTTTGATAAAAATAAGTAACAGCTTGAATTGAGCACCTGCCCTGCCCCTGGTACACACCTGTATTTGCAGGACTGGCTCCATCCTTCAGCAGCACCTCCCAGCCTCACACCAAGCCCAGGGCTGGTGAGGCAGCTGCTGGAGGAGGTGATGGCAGCACTGGCTGTGGTTGTGAGCTCAAACCCCTGGCACTGGCTGGCTGAAGATCAAACAAGGAGCTCACAACTGTGAGATCTCCACCGGCTCCATTTGTTACATGGCACAGCCAGGGGGGGCGACCAGCTTGCAGTATATTAAACAATTAATCATGTGGATTGGGATGCTCTTAATGCTGCAGGCATTTCCCACTAAATGTGTGGCACAGGTGCAGGTGCCCTGCAGAGGGATCCTGCCTGCAAACTTTGGGAAACAAGGGCAGAACACACAGCCAGGCTGGAAGAGCTGTGTCCTCACAAGGCTTTCCTGATGACCCCACTCCTCTATGCCCTGCATGTCTCCACATGTGTGGAACAATAACCCCAATAACCCCAAAAAGCACCACTGTGGCTGGCATAGCTCAGAGGGAGCAGCACAGTCCAAGGTGCTGCTGAGCACAGGCTGGGCTGGGCTGGGCTGAGCCCGGCCCTTTTGTGCTAATGATGCTGCTCACCTCCAGTGTTCACCCCCAGCCTCTCCTGGGCCAGGGTTTGCAGCCAGCTCCTCTCTTTGCTCCTATTTCATCAGCAGCTTTGGAAGCTCTTGACATCACTTACTTCATGGCATTTGCGTCCTTGTTTCCAGCTGAGGGATCAGGTGACATGGCAGAGGAGATATTGCTCTTGCATATAAGTTGTAACTAAAGGGTTTTCAATATTTACATTGCTGCTTTCCCTGTCCATTGTGGATTACAGCTGCCCTTTGAGAAATGGGAAGGGAAGGACTTGTCCTGCTGCAGTGGGCAGGAGCTGGGGCTCTGCAGCCTCTCCTCTCCAGGTAATGCTGCAGCAGCTGAAGGGCAAAAGGTGTCTGGGTGGGACTGGGTGCACAACCTGAGGCAAATTACAGTGCTCCAATTTTGGTACCTCAGTTTTCTCACCTAAGAAAGAGGATTTGGGGCAGTGCTGGGAAGGCCAAGTGCAGTTCTGAGGATTAACAGGGAGGTTTGAGGGATGGAAAAAGACTTTATGCCAAGTCAGCTCCCCTCTGTAACCTTGTGCCTCAGAAACACCCTGGGCTGCTGGTTGTTTCCAGCACAAATGGCAGAAGAGGCACTTGCACCTCTGACTTGTAGCAGATTTACTGTGTCACATCAATTTCTGAGCAGTTTTGGAGGGGACCCTACAGGGATAATACCCTCACCCAGAAAATGGTTGTACTAAGAGAATAATGAAGCCACAGGAGGAGCTGAGGCACTTTAATATGTCCACGGCACAGGGATTTGCCCCACATACTGCTTTTCCATTAATAATGCATCAGGAGCTCCTGCCCCACCAGCAAAGTGCCCATCACACATTCAGGCTCCTGGACACCTGCCCCAGCAGAGTCCAACAGGATTCCACTCCTGTGCAACCACAAAAAAATTGGAGAAATCCTTCTCTGCCACAGAGATGCTCCAGATCTGCAGACCTGGGAGCAGGATTTGGCCCTGTGATTTCAGCTGATGTCTCATGAGCCATGGGCTGAATAGGAACTGTAATTGGTGCAATTCTACATCTTCAAGGCTATTAGATCCTTGTAGCTCCCCATCATGCTGTGTTTGGAGTAAATAGAGAGTGTTTAGCCAAGCTGAGAGATCCTCTAATGGAACAGACAGTTCTTCCTCTCTTCATCTGCTTGTCCCCACAGCTTTGTTATTTAAAGTCAGGTTAAAAAAAATAATAAATAAATAAATAAAAAAAAATCAGTAGACAGGTTTGGTTTGGAAGCCGGAGGACAGGAAAAGTTAGAGATATTTATTTGACAGGGTCAAGGTTGCTGCTTTTCTTTTCTCTTTCCCCAGGTCCCATAGGTGTTAGACTGAGAGACATTTAATCGAGGGAGTAGCGGTTTCATATCTATAACAAAAATCAAATAATGCAAGATGATTTACTCCCCCTAGCAACCAGGGAGCTTACCCTTAGCAACCAGCCTAGCCTCAGGCAGCGGTGTAATCAGCTTGAAAATATTTCAATTATTGTGTTGATTTTAGTGGATTTGAGAAGCGCTGTGCGGAGAGACCAGGCACATTCTGCCCACGACCTGGAGAGGAAGATATTGATTTAAACAGGTGTCAGAAAGGAAAAGTGGAGTAAATTTAAATGCAATAGGAGAACAGCGCATTGAGTGTGGTTCAGTGTGGGGGTGACATTTTGCTCATCGCCTTGAATGAAAGTGACTCAACTGAACTAGAAATTTCACCTTGAAAATCATCTCCCATCGACACAATCAAGAGAAAGCCGTTCGCCATCTCTTTTCCCTGGTCGGGGAAGAAGTGGTGGGGGGAACTGGCACCTGGGTTTCCAAGACAGCTTTGGAGAAAGTAACTATCAGAGAAATATGGGATTAGTGTATCCCACTCGAGAAATTAGCTGAGTGGTGCTGGGGGGAAGCAGAGGAGATGGGAAAGAGAATGTCTGCAGAGGGCAGGATGCAGAATTCAGGAGGACTGAGCTGCAAGAAGTGATGCCATCCTCAGACTCCAGGCTGCTGCTCCTGAGGTGAGGAATTTGGTCCCAGCACCAGACTGAGTGCTGCCTGTGGAGCCAGCAGGAGCAATGGTCCAGCCAGTCTCAGACCGCAGAGTGTGTTTCTCCTTGCATGGCATGGGTCAAACCTGATCTCAGCAGCGTCACCACTACCCCACAAAGCAGCACATTGGGGTGTCTCTGGCCACCTTCAGCCTCCACTGTGTAGTTTGTCCAGGTTTTGCCAGGCCACCTGATCTGGCACAAAAGAGGCAACCAAATCCTGACCTTTAGGAAATTGTCCCATTCCCTTCCACCCTTTGCTGCCTGTCCCCCCACATATGTCAGATGCTCCCAGCAGAGCCCCAGCTTGGCCCCAGGCTGCTCTCTCACCTGCTGCTCCCACATTTTGTACTCATCAGGCAGCCTGTGTGCAGTTCAGCAGCAGCCAGTGACATCTTTGTACACACAGCACTGCCGAGCTGTTTTCTGATGCAGCAGAAGTCTGTAGACAGTGTACTGATAATAGGGTTTCACCTGTTCCCAGTGAAGTGACAACTGACATGCCATGTTCTGATGAGCCTCTTTCCAGTAGGGTGACACCGTGCACAGAGTGCATTATAACCCTGGTTCTGCAGGCTGCCACAGTCTCTGCTCAACACCAGCAATACCTGGGGATGCAGCAGAGCTGAAACTTCATCCAATTCACAAGGAAGCTGTGATCCATGTGCCTCTGACAGTTTGTGTGCAGGGCACTTCTCACCTGTTGCCCTGTGATGAGTGAGGACTGTGCAGTGCAGGGATGCCCGGGGTGGGGATCAATACCTGGCACAGCTGAGCACAGATTTGTGCCTTGTCCTGGACACTGCACTGCCCAGAGCCATCCTTCCCATCAGTGAGGCAAACAGCCAAGGCAGGAGCAAGGGCTCTGCAGAGACAGTGGGGCCAGGAGGGCTCCTTGTCCACCAGAGCTTTTGGGGAGCCTGGCAGGTTGGTGCTGCCTTGGTTTTCTTCCTGTCTCCAGAAATTCCTTCTGCACTTGTCAAGTGACCAAGGAGAATCACTTTTGTTTGAGATGGTTCACACTTCTCTGGGTTCAATTTCAAAGTGGCATTTTTAGAGCTTATCACATGCCATTTATAAATGTATCAGTGCCTGCTCAAAAGCTCGGTGGAAAGAGGAATGCTGCATCCCTCCTGTGTTTGACAAGAACACAAGCCCTGCACAATCTTCAGACAGCAAAGGGCACTGCCTTATCTCTGGCTAGTAAAGGGTGTATCTTGACATTGCTACAATCACCCTCATGGTGTAAGAAGAGCAAAAATCAGCCTTTCTCCTGGATTTTAAACCATTTTGAAGCTTTTCTCTTTGCCATAAACCAAACTGATTCCAGCACTGTAGCTGTTAGAACAGACATCTCCAGCTAAGATGGGCTTTGGGCAACCCCACTCCATACTCATGCACCCAATTTTGCCTTACAGTAGATACAAGGTGGGTTATTCAACTGCCACAGGGGAAGGGGCCGTGCATTTATCCCAGGGAAAGAACCTCCCCACAGGCAGTTGTCACCAAGCAGCCACCGTGTTACAAATCTCAGCTCTGGCTTTTCCTCACAGTAAATTTCCAGCAAACCCTAAAAAGGAGAAGGGTATCCAAAGCATCTTCCTTTGGTTTATTTAGGGACTCAAAACGACCAGAGGGCTGCTGAGATAACATCCACTGCAACCAGAAAATGTAGGGAGGCCAAGAAGGAGGCAACAGTGATGTGCCTGGGGGAGATGCTGTGCAGAGACACAGCCAAACACCCCCACACCACCAGGAGCAGCTGGGTAAGAGAGCACATTTTAACCTCATTGACTCACCCCAGGCAGGCAGGATCCTTCCCTCGGGGCTCCCAGCAGCGCCAGCAGAGCCTGTTTGATGTGCTGACCTGCCCTCCACAAGCATCTTACACTCTCTATCTTTGTTGGATTGGGAGGGAAAGAAAAAATTCAGATTATTTTTAAGCCCATTTGCTGCCTTGCCCTGAAATGTGCAGACTCTTCCCTGGAACGTACCTTCAGTGTAATCCTCTCTTTACCAGGGGCTGGAGTCGCTCATTCACGCCTTCCTTGCCTTCCTTCATTATAACCTGTTGCTCATCAGAAACCCTAGCAGCTTAAACTGGACTGCTTCTTTGCTTGATAACAGTAATCAGGGCTTTAGCAGGCAGCTTTGCAGAATCAGCCTGCCCTGCACCCCTCCCACTCCCAATTTTCTGATGGTTAGGTGATCACTCAGGGAAAAAAAAGGTACATGTTCACCTGGAGAGCAGAACAATTTGCATTTTGGGGGGTGGTTACTGCAAAATGAGGTTTTTAGGCAGTGTCACATGAGATTTCCAAGGGAATTCCTGACCTAAATTTGCAGCAACAATGTCCTGGCATTTTGCCTTGTAGAGTTATTAAGAGTCAATAACCAAATCAGAGTAGGTAAATACATGGGGGCATCTCGTGCCATTGATTTTTGGGCAGGATACCCCTCTGAAATCAATGGAGAGCTTTGCTTAAAAACCAGTGCCATGGTAAGGGCCACATTTCTTAAACAGAAAGAAGCACAAATCCATTATGAGTTTATCTACCAGCTCTGTCTCCAAAACCTCACATTTTTGTCTTCTCAATGCCATTTTCCTGCAGTACAATCCAAGTAATTCTCATAAAAAATAAAGTCTTATTTTCTATGGCTGTTCTTTAAAGGGAAATAGGCAGTGGCTGTTATTGTGTATTTGGAGATACAGATCCAGAGGTTCAGGTTATTCTGCCTTTTGCCTTTGCATTGCTGAGTTGGACACTCAGTCTGTATGAGTGACAGCTCAATCCATTCACTTTTTTGAAACTTTTTTCCCTTGAATATTAAAGGCTTCAGTTTAGTAGTGATGGTATCGAGCCAGTCAGTGTTTGTAATTGAAATCAGAAACTGAAATAGGAAATGCATCATCAGGCTAAACTGTATTTACAGCTCAATGCCAACACTTTAAACTGCAATGGCCATCCTAAATCACAAAGCCTTCCTCAGCTACCCAGCAGCTTAGGGATCAGGCACTGCTCTAACTCTGGACCCCATCCAAGGCCTCTGGAAGTCAGCTGTGGCTTTTTTTGACCTGGCAGGTGCCCGAGAGTCACTCTAAGGCTCTTCCCTGTGTTACCTTAGCACACAGTGCTTCCTTTCTCTGCCCAGTTTCCTTAAGCTGCCATGGGCAATGGCAGCTTTCCTCAAGTCTGAATTACTTCTCACATTTTTGGCTTGAAAAAAAACATGATAATCCCTTTCATGGCTGTTTCTTTTCTTTTTTTCAAACTTCCCAATCAAGCATAAAGCTGGAGAACCATTTCTCAGTCCTGCAGCATCTCTGCTTCCAAGGCTGCCAGCTCCTGTATCCCCACTGCAAACAGTGCTAAAGATATCCTTTGCAACAGAAACTTTTCAGGTGGAAGCAGAGCTTTGAGCATGACACCAAGATTTAGACTTACAAAATTCAGGAGAGGTGACATCCATCCTCCTCAGGGGTGCTGGCCCCTGTGTCTGCTGCAGTGCTGGGCAGGGAAAAACCAGACAGGTCAGCAGAGCCACCAGCTACAACAATTTTGGTTGGCACAGGGAAGAGATCTTTATTCCCTTGGACGGGCTGCAGCTTTTTCAGACGTGAGGCTGAGACTCATCTGAGATACAGAGGGTTCATTCTCCACCTGAGCTCCTGGTCATGATCCAGGGCAACCCCTGGAGGAGCTGAGATCCTGACCTGGTGCATCCATCCTGCTGGAGCTCTCCTGCCACACCTTCCCAGCTTGAGTCCCCGTGCCAGGGAGACCCAGCTAGCTCAGGTGTGTTTGCTTGCATTAGATCTCTATTTCCTTTCCTGGGAATGAATTTTGTGGCAGCTGTCGAGCAGGATCCACTTAAGCTTGGTGCTAAAGGCAATCTGCACATTGCTTCTCTCCTGGAAAAGATCTGTACATGGAGCAGAGGGGAACAGCAGGAACTTTCATCTCAAATGTGCAGAAGGCACAAAAGCAGCATCCTTCCCTGAGCTCCCTCCCTCCTCCAAGAGGAGACAGCAGTCTTCAGGGGAAGGAAAATACAGAAACCACAAGCTGGAGCCTCAGGCATGGCCAAAGGAAGCTGGTGGAAATATTCCAGCTAGGAAATAGATCGAGCCAAGCCATAAAATGCTTCACTCAGACACGTTCCCTGACAACACTGGGGCCCCCCTGCTCTATATCCCACACTGCCAGACTTGCCACATATAAAATCAAGGCAAGTGACCACAAGCATAAAAAAGAGTTATGCCCTGCCACAGTGCATTTTGAGCACTCCAACAGCCCAGCACCACAAGGAGAAACAGGGTTTGTCCCCATTTCCTTCAGGAAGAGGTTTCAGCCAGCAAAAATCCCACATTACAGCTGTGGCAGAAGTGGCCACTACACAGCAGAAGGAGCTCAGGGGACCTGTCACAGGGGAAGACCTTCAGGAGATCTTTGTTCACCACTTGCAGAGCCTTGCTCAGGATGTCTGGCTTGCCTTGCTTTCCAGTTGTGAGTATTTCCAATTTTTGAAGGGTTTGGGTGTTGGGGAACCCCATCCACATTTGCTGTGGACCTTGTAATTTCACTCCTATCCACTGCTTCTTGGGGTTTTCTTCCTGACTTCCCACCAAGAGTAGGGGCATGTCCCTGGGCCAAATCTACCTTCACTTTTGTGGTTTATGGATGGCAAGAGGATCTCTGTGACATTTTCAACTGGCCTAAACCATCCTGGAGAAAATTCCCCAGCAATATCTGGAAAAAACTGGGAGGCTTTTGTACAGATTCAAACTCAGCCTCAAAAAAAATACCACTCCCCCCAAAAAAACCCCACAAACCCACCTCTGCTGGTTTCAAATGATAAATGTACCCACCAAGGACCTTTCTGCAGTTCTGTGTTTACAATATATGTCCCTCTTCATGCTGTAGCTGTAGCAAAGTATGAGAGGCAGGCTTGAACACAGTGGTGACCTTACAAAATCCAAGATGAGAACAGTTTCGCAGTTATGTGTCACCACCAGACCTTTCCAAATAACTGATATATCTCAGACCACTCTTGTACACACCTGAAGCTGCTCAGAAATAAGCCCTTGCTGCCTTTTCACTACAGACACACAATCATTTCAGAACATAAAAATAAAGCACCCAAAGCTCCAGAAACTCTTATTGCAAATAATCTCACTGCCAGAAGAAAGGCAGCGTGGGGTTTATCAGAAAACTGGGTTCATGTGTAGGACCTTTAACATCTTCAGATGAAGGCAATCACTCCACAAAGAACAGCAAGGCTTTGGTGTGAGGAGGAATTCACCTTCACCACAGCATGGCCCCAGCAGCCTGCCCAGCGATGCAAAACTGAAAACACTCTGTTCACAGTTTCCAGCTGCTTCTGCTGAGGTTTTCCTTGTTTCAGAAAGGAATTTGGGATCATTCAATGAAAGGAAAAAAACCATGCCTGCTCCTTCAGACATTTAACAAGGAAGAGAGAAACTGTTTTAACCTGAAGAGTTTAGGAAATGAAGGGCAGTTCTGGCAGAGCTATGCCACGGGATCCAGGAAGCATCCACCTCCTGGGTGTGGGTATGAAGTTTAAAAAATAATCAGTCCTCACAGGTGGATCAAACCCAGACATCCTCCTGCAGCCATCAGGAAAATAACACTTTGTTTTCTCAGGAACCAGATGTGCCCCACGCAGCAAATGCTCCAAATTTATGACAGCTCTGTCCAAGTGCACAGACCTGAAATGGGCCTTGGCCAGAGGGAACAGAGAGCAAACAGAAAATGGACAGGGGGGGCAGAGGGAAAAAACTTCACTGCAAACCTCGGCTGTGGAAATGGATTTGGGGAAAGAGGCAGAGGCTGCAGCTCCGGGAGGAGGCGGCACTGGCTCCCATTGGGGCACACCCGGGCACACTCGTGCACACCCGGACACACTCAGGCACACCCGGACACACCCGGACACACTCAGGCACACCCGGACACACCCGGGCACACTAGGGCACACCTGGGCACACTCAGGCACACCCGGGCACACCCGGGCACGCTCGGGCACACCCGGGCACACCCGTGCACACCCGTGCACACTCAGGCACACCCGTGCACACCCGTGCACACCCGTGCACACCCGGGCACACTCAGGCACACCCGTGCACACCCGGGCACACTCGGACACACTCGGGCACACCCGTGCACACCCGGGCACACTCAGGCACACCCGGACACACTCCGGCACGCCCGGGCACACCCAGACACACTCGGGCACACTCGGGCACACCCGGACACACCCAGGCACACTCGGGCACACTCAGGCACACCCGTGCACACCCGGGCACACTCGGGCACACCCGGACACACTAGGGCACACCCGGACACACTCAGGCACACCCGGGCACGCTCAGGCACGCTCGGGCACACTCGTGCACACTCGGACACACTCGGGCACACCCGTGCACACTCGGACACACTCGGGCACACCCGTGCACACCCGTGCACACTCAGGCACACCCGGGCACGCTCAGGCACACCCGGACACACTCGGGCACACTCAGGCACACCCGGGCACACTCGGGCACACTCAGGCACACCCGGGCACGCTCAGGCACGCTCGGGCACACCCGGGCACACCTGGGCACACTCGGGCACACCCGTGCACACCCGGGCACACTCGGACACACTCGGGCACACCCGGGCACACTCAGGCGCACCCGGACACACTCTGGCACGCCCGGGCACACCCAGACACACTCGGGCACACTCGGGCACACCCGGACACACCCGGACACACCCGGGCACACTCAGGCACACTCAGGCACACCCGTGCACACCCGGGCACACCCGGACACACTCCGGCACACCTGGACACACCCGGGCACACTCGGGCACACTCAGGCACACTCGGGCACACTCAGGCACACCTGGGCACACTCAGGCACACCCGGGCACACCCGGACACACCCGTGCACACCCGGACACACCCAGGCACACGCGGGCACACTCGGGCACACTCAGGCACGCTCAGGCACACCCGGGCACACCCGAACACACTCGGACACTCTCAGGCACACCCGGGCACACCCGGGCACGCTCAGGCACGCTCAGGCACACCCGGACACACTCAGGCACACCCGGGCACACCCGGGCACGCTCAGGCACACCCGGGCATGCTCAGGCACCCTCAGGCACCCTCGGGCACACCTGGGCACACAGCAATTCTGTTCCTTGTCAGCTGTCAAGCGATGGTTTTGAAACATTAAACACAGAATCCATTTGCAGCTATTAGCATGGTATGGTCATGGTTTGTATTTGAAGGTGAAAAGAGTTTGTATGGAGGGAAAGAAAACATTAATTCTATTCATCTTGAAAGTTACTTTAACTTTTCAAAATGCTACGGTAAATTTTGAAAGTTTAAAATTAGTTTCAAGATGAATAGAATTAATGAGTGAATTAGAACTGGTACAGAATTGCAATAAATAATATTCAAAACCTTTTAATAAGCTTTGCAATGATTAAAATGAATGGATTTTTTTTTCTTTTTGCTATAAAACTGGAGCTCTTTTAAGTATAAATTGTGATAATGACTCGAGAATTTCCAGCATCAGGTTTTTCCATTACATCTCAGCCTCCACAGTTGATCTAAGGCTTAAAGAATAACATTCAAGCCTCTTTCTAATGATGAGGTGTTTGACACAGAAAGCAATCCTAATAGAGGAGGCTGCCTGCCTGGTGATTGCTGCCAAGTAGAGCTGACAGAGACAAAGAAACATTTTTCTACCCAGTCTCTTAACAAAACCTCCTCCTCGGACCTGGGACTGTGAGTGATGAGCAGGGATCCTGTTGTGAGAAGTACTTGGCAGATCAGACCTGTGTTTGTAATTCTGACAGCATTTGTTATGTCTTGTTTTAAAAAAATTGAGAAAAAAGGAAAAAAGCATAAAAACATAGGACAAGATTTTTAGCAATGCTGAGTGATGAAACACAAATACAGTTAGCTCAGTTATAACAGTTTGTGATACCTCAGATCTGGTTCAACACAGGAAAATCCTCCTCAGAAACCAAGTTTGGAAAATTTAAAACTTCTTTGCCCACATCTCCTGCCAAGCCTTTAAACCTGAGTTTTTCTGGGATATGTTTCCATCACTGCCCAGAAGGCTTCTGGTGTCCTGTGAGTGTTTCATCAAAAGTCTTGCACCAAGTTATGCCAGGACAATTTCCTGTAAATTCATTATTCTCAATTTTGGGGGGAAACTCATCTTGGCATCAAAAAGCACTGTGGCACTAATGTTTTTTGGTTTTTTTTTTTTTCCTGTTTGTTCAGCCATTCTCCCTGTGTGCCTTGGGGAAAAGCTTTGCTCACAGACATTCCCACTCGGACAGCTGCCCCAGTACATCTGCAAACACAGCCCCCACCATGGCTGGTTGACACCCAAGACTGTTTCACTGTCCCTCTTGATATCCTTCATTCCTGCTTCTCCAGGAACCCTCATTTACCCCGAGATCACTGTACTGCGCGTGCCTGGCTGGATTTTCCCCTGCCCCTCCTGTGCCATTTTCCAGTGCAGCTGCAGGGCAGCAGATGCCCCAGGCTGGCCTCTCCTCCTCAGACCATCCTTTTGCTGTGCCAGGAGGGTCAGGAGGAGCCTTCTCTCTCCAGGGGGACACCTGGTTCCTCTCTGGTTCCTCAGTTTCCAGCAGGGAGGTTTGACCTGCCCGTAGCTCCCATTGCCATCCCCCAGAGCTGCAGCTTTCCCCTGAGGGTCACTGCTGCCCAGGGGACAGCACGGCCCCCCTGCCACCCCTGCTGTCCCTGTGCTGCTGCCTGGCAGGGACCACACCTCCTGAGCATCCACCACGCTCT
The DNA here is from genome assembly GCF_023055355.1 of Agelaius tricolor. Taxonomy (NCBI): domain Eukaryota; kingdom Metazoa; phylum Chordata; class Aves; order Passeriformes; family Icteridae; genus Agelaius; species Agelaius tricolor. The sequence goes on from NW_027269279.1 coordinate 5,362,490, forward strand.
AATGAGCTTCTCTGTGGTGCTGAGATTAATTTTCAAGATCCATCACATCTCCATGGCTGGTTTCTCCTCCTCTCTCCAGCAAGACACCACAGGCTCCTCCCCAAATCCTTCACTTTCTGCTTAATCAGTCATTCTTCCATTAGAGCAAAATATGAACCTCTTGCTTGGCTTCCAGCTCTGCTTCCCCTCCCCAGATGTGAGGCTGCAGCCTGAACTGTGCTTTCTTGATTTCTTAGTTTTGCATGAGAGCCCATAATCCACTCAGAAGCAGTTTGTAATAATTCTGCATGGGAGAGGCCGCCCATAATAAATAATTGTGTTGTGTTAACTTCCAGGGTGCTCCTGTGCTGGCAGGCAGGCAGGGAAGGACAGAGCCATCCTCCAGGTGTATTTATTTCCCAGCCAGGACAGCTCGTAATCGCAGACAAACTGTTTGTCCTTGACTCCTGTCTCTGCAAAGGAAGACTGAACTTCCCACAGCACGATCCATATCACATCAGATTTGATATATTTCATAACAGCCTTTTATTCTCCTGTCTTTGTTCATTTATTTATCAATCTGACACTTTGCTAGATATGTCCCTGTCTTTCTTTTTATTCACCTGTCATTATCTCCTGCTCACATGTTATAATGCTCAACTTTTTTATGTATATTAAACATAAAAAGGCTCTTGGCCTGTGCCTTTTCACTGTGGATTTTCTCTGTTGCACTTAAATAGCAATAGAACGGATGCTTTGCAAATCCTTTCTGACTTTTAGTGATATAAATCGTTGCTGCTTGGAGCTTCCAGCCTGCCTTGAAGCCCTGAAAGGCCTCTCTGCCACACGTGTCTGCACAGCCCAAGTCACACCTGGGATGCTCCCCAGGCTTTGGGGACCAGGTCCACGGAGAGGGAGCTCAGGAGACGAGCAGAAGAGCCCCATAAACACCCAGGCACTGTAAATAAACATTTACCAGCTTTCCATGATCTAATCCTCTGCGTTAACCTGTGGTAAATCCCACAGGAGGGAGTCCAAGGGGTTTTCCCCACCACAAATCCCAGGAGTTGAGAGCTGGTGAAGGAACTGCCATGCCTCGCTGGGTCTCAGGTGCAGAGCTCAGCTTAATCCTTCAGAAGGAAAGTTGGCTCTCAACTTACAGCCAAATAAATAAAATCATCCTCTGCTTTTCCTCGAGCATTTCACAAAAGCAGCTAGATTACTCCACCCTGAATTTTTACTACCATCAGAGAAACAGCTAAAAATATTTAACTTGTTTGTTAAAATATTTAACGTGGTTTTGACAGTTCACCAGCTGTTTAAAAGTAGCTGAAAAGGATGGCAAAGGCTGTTGCTGAGTTTAATAAATATGTGTGTGTGTAATGTTTGTTATCTGAGAAGTACATTTAGATGTCTGCTTAGGTTAGTATCACATATGCTAGAACACATGTTCCTTTTCTGGTACACATCTATAATTGTGCCCATTTATCTTATGGCAGTTTAAAGTACCAACAGGATAAATAAAGGCACTGTCTGTTCTACTTTGAGAGAGACCAGGCTATTTAAGTCAGTGAGAAAATATAAAACTCTGCAGATAAAAACTTTCAAGGGTGGGGGAAATTACTTTTTAAAATAGCACAATCAAGGACATCTTTGCAGTGGAAAGATTTTAGTCAGAAGGAAGCAATTCAAAAGCTTCTACGAAATGGATGTAGGCAGAGAACAGTGGCAGAAGCAGGGAGGCATTCTGCCTGTGTCCTTTTTTACAGTAATCTCTAGGCATTAATTTCCCATGTCTATTGAAATAAAATTCTCTTACAGATTTACTTTGCCATGGCATAGGATCAAGCACAAATAAGGGATGCTGGTGCTGCAGATGAGGGTGAGGAAGGCGTGGAGGAAGCACAGGCAGGGCTAAACCTGCAGGATGGCATTAACCACACTCAACCAACCCAGCAGGACAGTTCCCTCAAGCCAGAGCACGAGTGACATCCACACGACAATGCCAGCTGAGGATGCCCTGGGATGCCTACACAGGTCAGGGCTGGGGACGCCCTACACACAGCCTCACTCAGGATCAGGAAAAACCGACCAGATCTGGGCCTTTCTCCACATCTGTGTGGCCTTTGTCAAACACCAGGCAGGAAGATTTGCTGCACCGAGTCCGTAAGCATCCTGATGACAAACAGAACAAGGATGCAGGTCTGGATCTTTCAAAGTAAATGTCCTTCCAGATACACCTACCCCAGACTGAACTCTCACTCCTGGTTCCTCTCACCTCTCATGTGTTAGTCCAGAAGCAAGCAATCAGCTCCCACTAAAGCCAGAAATTCCTGTCCCCACCCTTGACACACAGCCACGATGTGCAGAGAGAGGAAATAAAACAGCTCAGGAATCCAGCACTTTGTGACTTGGATTTGTGAAAGCAATGATAAATTTAAAAGGATTTAGGGAAACTCTAATTGCAGGAATCAGTCTTGAGAGACAGAGCGGGACTCACAGACTTCTTTGATGTTCAATTCATAAAAGTCCTCAAATTACAGAAGGAGAATCACTTTGCAGCTTGGAACAGACTGGCAGCCCAGAAATACACTGAAAACCAGTCACTGAGCTCCAGTGAGCTGCAAAGACAAACTGCCAGGGGCAAAATGAACATTAAAACCAAGATCACCAGCCACACATAAAATGTGTTTTGAAGGAGAAGCCAATGAGTTTGATAATATTTGTGACTGGACAAGAGAGCTCACCAACCAGCCTGGTGGTGCTGGATTTTCCAGAGGTGATTTTTGTTTTTGTGACTCTTGTTCTTGCAGATAAGGCTGATGGAGGGAGCTTTAGTGGGACAACCGAGGCGACTGAGATCCCCCAGTTCTGGTGTAAACTATTTGAAATTAAACAGAAATGCCAGTGAGGGGGTTTAGGGTGCTGATTTGTCAGCCTGAGGCGAGCTGTGATGGTTGTTTTTAAACATCTCACCTAACCACAACTTAGGAGAGCAAAAGGGATGAAATGGACAGTGAAGACCTAGCAGCTGGATCTGCTTAAGAATTGTAATGTCTCCATAATCCTTTCTTACCTAAACAGATCTAAAGAAGATCAAGTGTAACATGAAGGTTATTTTCACCACACACAGAGGCAGCATCAGTCAATTCAAGAGCCATTCTGGAGCACTCTATGTGCTCTAAGAGCATCAAAGCCATTTTATGTGGAATAAAGCATGATCCTGCAGGAGCTTCTTGCAGCCTGACTTATGCACCAAACCCAGATGACAATTCAAATAACACTGGGAAAAGCCATCCTAGAAGAGGGGTTTGAATTCCTGGGTGCGGCAGGAGCTGGAAGCCTGAGGAATGCTATAAATCACCCACGTGTTATGGATCATCACAAACCAGCATCGCTGGAAACCTTGCAAATGACAAGAGGCTCAAATGAGGACTCTATCCTGCAAAACAGAGAGTGGTGCCAGCACCACAGCTATTTAGGTGCCTTGCCAGAACAAACCACCTTGTGAGAGCGAGCCCTTGGCTGCCGATTGAGGAGCAGCTCCTGGAGCTGCAGGGCTGCGCCGAAAGCGCTGCTGGAGGCTGCGGCTCCTTCCAAAACCAACAGGCCAGGCTAAAAACAGAGAGGGGCTTATCAAGCACATTATTTTTAGGAGAAAGAGAAAAGCTTCCAGTGCCTCCAGCTGTCTCCAAGGCTTTGGGGGGGATGCAGTGAGGGCAGGGTTTGCTCTGTGGGGCTGCAGGTGCCTGCTGGGGAGAGCAGAGGGGAAGGGGGAGGGAGGCGGGAAGGAGAAGGAAACCGTGCCATGTCCTTCTCCTATGCCAAAAAATGGAAAGAAACTATAAACCCCCTGTTTTCAGAATATAAAAAGGTTGTGAAAATAGGACTCCAAGGGCTCTGCAAATGATTATGCTAATTAGATCCAGGGCTATTCAATAGCTCTGAAGTGATGCTCAGGAATTTTGAACTACAGTTTTTAGTGTGATTACAGATCATATTAAAATTCTATTAGTCTTCACCTAAGTTGCAAATAAGTAGGATGTAATAAGAGGTCCATACTTTCTTCAACCCAAACACTCTCAATGTAGCAGATATTTTAGAGTAAAAATATCCCCCTTTTTGAAAATAAAAGAAGCTTTATTTATGTAATTACACAGAGTGAAACTACAAACTGTGAAATTTTCAAAGATTACTGATTTTTCCACATGGGCCCAAGTTTTGAGTGTTGTTGTAAAATAGTATTTGTAATTGTTTTAGCCCTGCTATACAGTATAATTGAGACACTCAGTAGAGAAAACTTGGTAGCAAAATCTCTTTTTGTTTCTGCCTAGCAAATTATAAATTGTTAATGACCACCTGTTACAATGTTAATGAAAGTGAGATCTGTATGTAAATAAAGCAAATTTAATAACTTAACAAGGTGGATTAAAATTCCCAACCTGCTCCTTGCTAATCTAATGCCAAACACCAAATAGTTGCTATCTAAGCAGGAAACTAGTTAATGTATTCACCTCCATGTACTTTTCAAACTATAATTAATATTTTAAAAATTTATAAAACCAAAATCATAGGTTTGATTGTAACAAACAAAATATCTGCCTTTAATCTACTACAAAAGGTTGGCGCAAATCCCCTTAAACGATACTAAAATGTAAACCACAAGGCAGCACTGAGGAATTGATTATGTTTAACTTCTTTTGCATTTGTCCTAATCACATTCCTTATAATTGTATTTAAAATTACTCCAAAACAGTTGATTGGTAATTCTGTAGCACAGAAGAAATATGGAATGAGAACACTGTTTCCTTGGAAGGGAAAAAAAAAGTCTTGTTATAAATAACTTTCAAGGTATGTCCTCTGGACATTGGGTGAATATTAACACTTGACAAATGGACATTTGTTGGTTTAAACTAAAGTGAAAGTTATTGAAAGGGAAGAAGAAGTGAGGCTCTTATTTCTCAAGGAAGAAACTCACTTGCAGGTGTTCTTTCTCTTCTCCAAACCCCACACAGGGTTTTACAGCGCTGCTTTTCTCCCCCTTCCTCCTGATTTACACCCCAATGGTTTGTGGGGCAGCTCTGGAGGGCTGGGGCTGCTGCTGGAGCCCCACCTTCACCCCAGCCCTGCAGCTGTGGCTTCAGCAGGAGACCTGTGTTGGCAGGGACTTCTGGAGGTCCTTGACCCAACCTCCTGCCCCAGGCAAGGTCAGCTTCAAACCTAGACCAGGTTCCTCAAAATTCCAAGGGTGGAGACTCCCCAGCCCCTCTGGGGTGCTGTGTCAGGGCTGCACCATTCTCATGGGGAAATGCTGGACTCTGGGGGCTTCCTCCTTAAAACCAGAGGGAATTTCCCATTGCAAGTCACCCCCTGCCCTCCTTGTGAGCACCTGAGTGGCTTCAGCAGGGAGATGGAGGGAGGGAAGGGGCATCTTCCCCTTCCATTCCACCATGGCCACACACCCAGTTTGTCCATATAACCTGGATATGAGTCCTTTCCTACCTTCCTACCACTTGTCTCCTCAGCTCCAGTGCTTTCTCCTGTTCAGAAAGGTGGCCTGAAACACAGAGAACAACTCCCAGTGTAAGCCCACAATCAACCCATGATACAAAAGCTGGCCAGACGTGGAGGAATGACACCTGCATGGGCTCTCCTCCACTGGGCCTTCTCCTTCAGCTGCCCTGAATTTGGAGACTTACACACAAACATGGCCACTTGTGATGGGCCTGATCAGCATCATCCACATCAAAGCAAACACTGTCCTTGTCCATGGGGAAGTGAGCCCCAGAGGAGATTCCACAAATAACTATTTCTAAAAAAAAAATAAATTTTGGAGAATATACAGGCATACTCTGTCCTTTAATTGGGAAGCACTTCACGGGTCTGCACTTAATCAAGATGGATACTTCATTAGGACATCTCCCAGGGAACCAGTTTAGCCTAACAACAGCAAATCGCAACGCTGCTGCTTAATTGGGACAATTTTTGCAAAGTCTCCTCTTAATGGAGACATATTGGGCCAGTGCCAGGAGTTAAGTGGTGTTAAATGAAATAGGTGCAAAACTCCAACTTCCTGTCTTTTTATATAAAGATTGTCAGCTAAGAATGTAAATAAATAAAGGCTAAATATTTAGGAGTAGGGACGTAGAGTTTCCTAGTGTTTTGGTTGCCTGGAGTACTGTAAAGAAATGTGAGCTTCTTGGGTAGCTTCTTCTACCTGACCCAACCTCCACTTCTAGCCTTGATGAGCAGAAGTGTTTCTCCTGCTGTGCTTGGACAGCACAAAGCACCTCTGGCTCCAGGTGTCTGGTGGAATATCCTGGGCTTGCTTGCCATGAGCAAGGCAAATTGTCACCCTCTACTTCAGCCTTCTGTAGAGGTGTCTGTAAAACCATAAGAGCAGATCTGCAGAGGAGCCAATGCCTTAACCCTGAAGCCCTGGAAGCAGAAGCCAGGGTTCCCAGTGGAGCACCCCAGACATGCAATCACAGGTATTTCTCTGTTCCTGCCATTCCAGGACCTTTGTGCCCTGACTTTGGGTCAGAAATACAAAATTTCCCTGTACATGGCTCAGAGAATCTACAAAATGATACCTTCATGCCCACAATGGGAAACCTGCCCTCACTTCCATGAAGTCAGGTCCCTCTCCCTGACAGAACATTGCACAATTCACTTGAACAGAGCAAGTGCACCCCACCATGGCGTGGTGGGAAGGCTGGTCAGGTGGGTGAGGCCCTTGATGGACACTCTGGACATCCCTGGTTCTGGCAAGAGCCATGACAGAGGGTTCAATATCTGCTTATGTGTCTATGCTTTATTCCTGGGACCTCTCCCACCAGAGTCAGAGTTCTCCTTCTCTCAGGTTCCCTCCCTACACAGAGAGCTGAAATCTTGTTCTCTCCCCCAATTTTCTTTGGAAGAGCAGCTGTTGGGGGAGCACAGTGATGTTCAGTACAGGGTTAGCTTCTGGGCAAGGCTGCTGACAAATAAAGTAATCAAACTAATGGCAGGTACGTTCCCCAAATCACTCAGGGCAGTAGCAGCCACCAGCATGCTGGGAACAGACACCCAGAGCATCTTCCAGAACATAAAAAACAAGCTCCCTTCAAAATACCTCTCCCACGATGTCTTAGATCCCCTTAGATATTTCTGAGTGTTAACATTTACTGATGAGCCAGCCTGAGAGGCATCAAAGGAGGTTTTCTCCCTCCCTTCGTCATTAAGAGCTGTTTTACAAGTAGCTGAGCGATTTGAAGGATATAAAAGGTGTGCAAAAATTGTCTCTTTAAGACATTGACTCAGTAACCTGTAAAAGATGTTAGTTAAATACATTTCCTTGGGACTCCTACAGTCTTTGACTGAAAGTGTTTTGTACATAAACAAACAACAACGCTCCTTCCATCCATTAAAACCCACCAGGCACTTTAATACATCACAGCGTAACCATTTAGCTCAGTCATTTTTCATTGTTTGACCTCACTTTTAATTAGAGACTAAATTATTAATGCCATTTGATAGGAGACAAACTACTTGGGAGTGCTGCTGTTCTCTAGGCCAGCTCTCAGGAACTACACACTCCGATTTTGTACGTTTCAAATAAAACATAAGTGGCCAGAAGAAAAACAATTTACATTTACAGCTCCTACAAACACAGCATCCATCAAGAGTTTGGTGCTTAAAAAAAAAAATCTCATGTGGTGTTATCAGTAGACTTTTAAAAATCAGCAAGAAAATATAAAGTTCCCCCAGAGAGAAACTCCCTGGAGATTTTCCAAGAAGTTCACGAGCTCTGGAAAAGAAGTTGCCAGCTCCTGTAATCAAAACACCCAGGACTGTTTAAAGAAGTTAGCAGTGCATTTTTCCCTGCACAGCTTTGATGTAGAGGTTCCTAAGGAGGGAAGATGAGCCCACAGAAAGAGGAAAGCTGGAGGTGATTTAAAGGCAGAGAGCGAGAGGGCAGGGCTGCAGCACAGAGCCGGTGTCTGAGCCTGCTCAGCTGACACCAACAGGCCCCAGATTGTTCCCAAGGGGGCCAGGCCGGGTGTCACTTGCCCCTCAGCAGGGCATTTGATCCCTTGTAAGCTCTGGCCTGGGCTCCCCACTCCTGGCACTGTCTCTCTGGGGGCTCTGTAAAAGCAGATTCTGTGCCAGCCGGGAAAGCGCCGCATCTGCTCACGGAGAGGAGCACCCATTGAGAGGTTCTCCTTCAGGAAATAAACACCAGGCGTGCAGTGGTGGTTGTGAAGGACATGACAAATCTGGGATCCTTGGGACAGCTGTAGGGACTGGGTTTGGCCTCCCTTGCTCACAAGGAGCCTGAGGCCAGGTCCTTTCCCTCCTGCTAAAGCCAAGCCTGGGTGACCCCTCTAAAACATTTGGCACTGCTGGGTTGGATAAAGAGCCTCAGTCCCCACCTATGGGTGTCTCTTGAACCCACCCCAGGGTGTGTTTAGCCATTTCCTCTTTTATTGGGTTTTTTAGTGTTTCCCAGGACTGAAACATCCTCATCCCTCAGTGACAGCCAGGGGGACCTCAGTGACAAGGGCTGGGGACCTCACAGAGCAGCCACCAGCCCTACAGTGCCAGCAGATCCACATCTGCCCTTCTGAGGGCTTTGAGGAGCCAACAGCACAGGGCTGCCTGGAGCTGGAGAGGAGAACACACCACAAAGAGGTGTTAGGAAAACCATACCAAAACCTTTCAAAAACTGCAGCTCTGGAAGCTGGATAAGGAGCTGGGGACACATTGAGGGAATGATTTCTCCAGCAAGGTTGGTCGTCAGCAAGATCCCTTGCTGTGTTAGACAACTGTTCAGCTGCTTCCTGCACCACCGTGGTGTTATCAAACAAGGATGTAAGTTTGCTGTACTGCTGCTGACAGGCAAAGCCATCAGCCTCACCCAGCTCCCTCTGTCGCCTCCAGGAGCTCTGAGCCAGACCCAAACCCCTCCTGGAGCCCTCTGCCCCTCACACAGCCAGGGAGTGAGGCTCCCCTCAGCTGTCACACAGCGTTCACTGTCTGTACTGAGGCACAAAGTAACAATAATGTCTCTGCTAATTTGACGAAGCAGAAAATAATGATCTCCACATTGTTCCTTAAAAACAGAGCAAGAAATCTGCTTTTCAGCTGGACTGGACTTACTGCAAAGGATGATGTCTGCCAAGCCCATTTGTTTGGGCTCAGCTTTTCCCCAGCAGAAATTTGAAGAGTCTTGTGTCGTGTTGTTCCACTTAAGCCATGAGGTTTCAGGTTCTTTGCCATCCAAACTCAGGCTACAAAAATTCACTGAGTTAGATTTTAGCCTGCAATGCTCTTGCTGTCAAGTCAAAATGTGGTTTTATTTCTTAAAAATTTCATTTCTTAGACATGTGTCTTTTTCTGTTTTAATAGGTTTCAAGCAGTTATTTTCACTTACTCCTAAGACACAGAAAAATTGCTGTTTCTTCTCCCCCCTACCCTAAAAATGACATAATCTCCCCTGTATGCTTTCAGTGTGAAATAACCAAGTGCATATGAGGACTAATGGCCCTAAAGGAGCTGGCTAGATCTACTCACTCAATAATCCATGCTTTCAAAAGGCCTGATTTCACAGTTGCAGAGACACCCCTGAGCAGTTTTGCTGCGAGAGCGAGCACTCGGAGCATCTCCTCCTCTCTCGATATGCTTCAGCAGCTCCCTCTAATGTCAGTGGGGACCCCCGTGTACAGCTCCAGGAAAATTAGACAGCATCAGACCACATCCTGCCCTCAGATGCACATCCACAGCTTCCAGTGGAGGTAATGAGACCATCACAGCGTCCCAAGGGATGGAAGCTGGTCAGGAGGATGAGGATGCTCCTGGGAGCCAGCACATCCATCTCACCCTGAGCTCCATCTGTGCACAGGATGCTGCTGCATGGGAGGGACCCCAGGGGTGGAAGCCCCTTCCTCCTCAGTGACTCTGGTCCTAATGCCAGGAGGGAGAGCTGTAGGACAGAGGCTCGGAGCAAAAAGCATCCAGAGTCCTTGAACGAACCCCCCACTCACATTCATTTCTAATCTGCCAATGCCCTATGTCCAGCAGTCAGTATTTTAAATTGTTATTAAATGTCTTTGGGGGGATTATAATTTGTATGCCTGATTATACAATGGATATACCTATCTATCTTGTGGTATCACAAATAGCCATACCGTAATGATGATTGAAATATATAATCCCCCCAAAGATGGTCAGAACAATTTAAACTTCCCTCTGCTTAATTAAGAGAGTTAGGGGATTAGGTACATGAATTAAATGGAGGGGAAGGTTTGGTTTATGTTTTTAAAAGCCAGTGGAGTCACAGGGAACTGGTGAGGCAGAAGTTAGACTGCCTTGTCCATTCTTCTACTGTCTTGTCTCAGACAGACCTGCCTTTCTGTCTGCCTGCCTGACACTGGGAGTTTTCTGCCTTTGATGAGGATAGGAGAACTCTTCTCTTCCATTTTTCAACCTTTCAACATCTCCAGCATCTTCTCAGTGTCTCCTAGGGAAAACAGCCTAATTCCATCCCAGGTCACACCCCTGTGACCACAGAGTGCTCATGGTTTGCATTGCTGAGGTGCTCAGAGCTCTACCTGGCTGTGCCAACCCACTGTGCCACCTCCAAGCACAGAGTGACAACAGCTCCATCACCTCTGCCTGACCGTGGGGGATGAGGTTTATTTGGGTGAGCTCCAAAACCCTGTGCACAGAGGAGAAACACTTCAGAAGAGGTTTAGAAAACCAAGCCCACCTCTCCCAAGTTTCCCTTCCTTCAGGAGATCTCGGATTCGCCAATACTCTGCCAAGCAGAGGTGATCTGTTTGTCTTCTTCATGCTGACAATAAATCCAATCACACCTTGGATGGGTAACTGGAATCAATGGAGTCCCTGCAGCACCGTGCCCCCCTCGGCTCAGCACCAGCTCCCCTCTCCCTCATCAGCCATGCTAACAGGGAGAACCGGGCAGATTTCACTCCCCGCATTTACCTGCTCATTACAGAGCCATCTTTGTCATTAGGGGTAAATTAATCAACAGAGGTGAATGTTTTCGACAAGCTGCACTGTTTACTTCAAAAAAGCAGAAACAAAATTAGTGTGATACAGGGAGAGCCAGACTCTTGCTGGGCAGAGCAGAGGAGCCCAATCCGTCAGGAAGCAAAATCACTGACTTGTTATTGCTGACTCCGAGCACAGCCTGGGGACAGGGATCCCTAAGCAGGCAGAGGGCTCCGTGGGGTGCCAGGGAAGGACTCCCTGCACTCCTTCCCCCGGTCCCTGCTGCCAAAACCCTCTGCCAAGGAAAACCAGGGCGGTCGTGCATGCACAAGCACCAGGGCAGCTTTGACACCCTGATGCTCACCTCTCTCCACTGACAGATGTCAGGCTGGGATGTTCCCAGCTCCTTTGCACACTTTAGTCACCCCTAGGAAGGGTCCTTCACTCCAGCCCTGGCCAAACCTTTCAGCCTGGGAAAAAGGCACAGAGACTTTTGCAGCCATCCATAACTCTCTCGGTGGGTCTGACCAGATGCAGCTGAACCATTGTCTAGTTAAGAGGAAAAGATCAACCCGGATTTAAGAGGCAGCAAGGCCACCATAACTCTTCCTTGAAGCACAGCCTGCCTGGATTTATGCTCTGCAGCGTGGCAGCAGGAAACAGATATAACTCCTAGTGATGGTGCTGCTCCTTCTGAGAGGGAGGGTCTCACCCCAGCCCTTCACAGGAAAGTTTTGGGGCCACACCTGAACTTTGGGCAGGGTGTCCAAGGTGTTGCAAGTGGCTCCTGGTTCAGATCTGCAGGGCCTGTAGCAGGGAAGATATCTTTTCCCCCTTTCTTCTTCATTTCCTTTTTGTCTTTGAAATCTCGTCAGTATATCAACACACTTGATAAGGGCAGTGTTGTAGTTACACTTCTTTAATTAAGTGAATAATTAAAAAGAAGTTGATCATCAATTAGTTAATTAAATAATTAATCCATTTTACTTTCATACCCTTTTTTGTTAATCACTGTGGCTTCGGTAATGAGCCTCCTATGGGTTGCTAGGCAACCTCCTCCCGGTTTAAACAATCAGCAGCTGCCGCCCGTCAGCCCAGCCCGAGCGCGGGGATGCGCGGGCCCGGGGCGCGGGGGCGCGCCCCTGCTGGGGCCGCAGGTTCGAGCCCCGCCTCTGCCAGCACCCCCAGCCCAGCCGCTCCTCGGGAACCGCCGGGGAAAGCGGGAATTCCCCCAAAAGCCGCCGGAAAACCAAGGGCCGTGCGCTCTGCCCGCGCCCAGGCGGCGAGGATGGACCTTGGTGCTACCGGGTGGCGGGGATGCGATGCCACTCCCGACGGGCTCTGGCACGGCTTCCCTCGTCCGCGCCCGGTGCTTTCCTGGGGGGCACAGCCGCCTCTCGCCCCTCAGCGACCCCCCCGTGCCTCAGTTTCTCCGGGAGAGCGATGCCCCTACGGTCCTTTAGCAGATGGTCCCTGTCCCGTGGGGGTCAACGGAGGGAGCCAGCGGTCCCCTGCGGCAGCTCCCCTTCCCTCTGCTCTCCCTCCTTTTTCTCCCGAGTTCCTTTTTTATTTTGTTTTTTAGTTTTTCTCTTTTTATCTCTCTCTTTTTTTCTTTTTCTTTTTTTTTCCCCCCCTCCCTCCTCTGCTGCCAATTGTTTCTCTGCCCCGGGGCCAACCTGTAAATGAGATGTTACATCTGCACCGAACTAAGTAAACACTTTATAAATGAATAAATAAGTGAATAAATAACGAAATAGTAATACCTGAGCCGAGCGGAGCCAGGCGCGGCGGCTCGGCCGGGGAGAGCGGGGACCAGGAGAGACCCCCGGCACCCAGAGCTCCAGGAGCCGCTTCCCGGGGGGATCCGAGCCGGTTTGCCCGGGGTGTCCCCCCCTATAGTGCAGTGCCAGGGTCCCGTCCGTCCCGGAACCCTCAGCCCGGATCTGTCCCGGGAGGGGCCGGGGCTCGCAGCCCCTCCAGGGCTCCGTCCGCACCGCCCGGCCCGGGCTGAACTTTGTAATTATAATGGATAACGAGAACAAAGGCAAGAAGCACTCATTGAGTAACTGATATCAATTATGGAAGCAGGCTTTTGAGGCTGGAATAAATGATAGGGGAATTGGCCTGAGAGGGAGTGGGAACAGACATGTTATTATTTACGCCAGATTAAGAAAAGTATCCAATTTGCTGGTCATCTCCTTCCGCTGGGAATCGGCATCAATTTTATTATTGTTCCTCAGATTTTAATATTCTCTAAATGAATTAAGATCGAGCTAGGTAGTTAGTCAATAGTTTAATGCAATTAATTAACTTCCCATCGCTTGGTTATCTCTGCTCGGGCCCCTTTTCTCTGGCCGGCCCCATTGCTGGGCAGCAGTTTGGGATAAATAAAGATGCAGGCTGGGCTTGGAGCCGGGCTCCGTGTGTCTCTGTGTGTGTGTGTGTGTCTGTGTGTGTTGACTCTTTGGTGTCTAGATTTTTTCCACTGTTCCGTGCATTGTACGACATAACTAGAACTGAAGCAGTACATTTCTTCAAACAATGCCTCCCCGATTCCATTTGTAATGGAATTGGAGGGAGAAAATGTAATTGTGTGTTAAACATGAGGCAGCCATACATGAAGATAAGCAGGGCTGAGTGACTGGATATGGAAATCCAGCGCGGGGACTAGATACTGGAGGTCTATTTTGGAGTTAAATGGCTCATAAAAATAGGAGGCTGGGGTTTATTTATTTAGTTAGTTAGTTAGTTGCCCGAATATCTATAGGGCTGTGCATTTGGAGCTGAGCCTTGAGGGGTGGGGGGAGAAAAGCAGGGGAAAGAGCGGGGGGCTGATGGGGGGGGACAGGGAAAGGGAGAGCGGCCAGCCCGTGGCTCGGGGCTTCCCTTGGAGCCAACCCCTCCTGGAACAACTTCTGTGGCCCAGGTCAGGACAAGCGGGATCGGGGCTTCCCTCACGGTCCGAGGGACCCGCCGGAGCGGAGGGACCGGGGCTGAGCACCGGGGACTCGCTGGGTGGGGGGCACACAGGGGGCCTGGGGGGCACACAGGGAGCCTGGGGGACACACAGGGGGCCTGGGGGACACACAGGGGGTCCAGGGGGGCACACAGGGGGTCCGGGGGGCACACAGGGAGCCTGGGGGACACACAGGGAGCCTGGGGGACACACAAGGGTCCGGGGGGCACACAGGGGGTCCGGCGAGCACACAGGGGGCCTGAAGGGCACACGGGGTTCTCGGGGAGCACACAGGGGGCCTGAAGGGCACACGGGGTTCTCGGGGAGCACACAGGGGGCCTGAAGGGCACACGGGGTTCTCGGGGAGCACACAGGGGTCCCGGCGATGCACACGGGGAGCGGGAGCCTCTCCCCATCCCGGCGGAGCCACCCCCAGGTCCCTGAGGACGCCGAGCCCCGTCCCTCAGGGCGCTCCGTGCTGTGCCGCCCCCGGCCGGGCTGGCAGAGCCTTTCCGGGGGGGCCGGGGCCGCCCCTTCCCCGCCGGACATCTGGGAACGTCGTTAGGGCCGCTGGGCTCAGGAAGTTTTTCACACTTCACGTCTCATTAACCGCAGGTCTCGGATTCCTTGGGAAAGGGGGACAGGCGGGAGGGCGGCGGCGGCCGCTGGCCCGAGGAGGGGGGGACACAACCGATGGCAGAACTCGGGGGGCCCGGGGGACCCCCCGGTCCCTCCCATGGACCGGAGCTCCATGGCGGGGAGCCCCTGGCTGGCCACCCTGCCCCGGCCGTCGGGGGGACCCCGGGATGGGTTTGGGGCAGGCAGGGAGCCAGGAACGGCACGGGGGACCCCGGGATGGGTTTGGGGCAGGGAGGGAGCCAGACACGGCACGGGGGACCCCGGGATGGGTTTGGGGTAGGGAGGGAGCCAGACACGGCGAGAGGGACCCCGGGATGGGTTTAAGGCAGGGAAGGAGGCAGACACGGCAAGGGGGACCCCGGGATGGATTTAAGGCAGGGAAGGAGCCAGACACGGCACGGGGGACCCCGGGAGTATCTGCGGGCACCCCCGCACCGCCCCGACGGGCCCAGCCCCCGGTGCGAGGGGACCCCGGCTCCCCTTCCCTCCTCCGCACCCCCGAGGGCCGCAGCTGAAATCACAGCCCCTGCTCCTCTTCCCTTCCCTCTGTGGGATGCAGCCTTGTGGGGAGGGCGAGGACCTCCCCAGCATCTTAAATGTTTAAAAAGGGTTTGTTCTGTACTTACAGTGAGCGAAATTAAAAAGAAACAGTAAAATATTTGAAAATGAAGTGCATTATGTTTAATAAATATAAAATGAACAAAGGCTGCTATATTGCCAGCAATATCATTTCTTGCCCAGGGGCATTAATAAAGACTGAAAGGTTTGGAAAAAACAATATTTTCTATTAAAATTCTACGGTGCGTTTCAATATTAAAAGGATAGGTGATGAATTTTCAGTGTTACTCAGACGGGGTCAGCGACTAATTTCATTTCTTTCTGGTCAGCATTCTGTCGATAATTAATCAAAAGCAGAGTTTCTTAATGAAACACTTTTCATAAGGTGATAATTAGCAGGAAAGACGCGGAGTGCAGACAGTCACTGGTAGCTGTCTAATAACCAGAATGAAATCAGGGCTGGGTCCAGGGAGTTAAGCAAGAGCTCAAAAAAAAAAAAAAAAAAAAAAAAAAAGAGAGAGAAAAAAAAAGAAAAAAGAAAAAAATATATGAAAATAAAAAGGGAGAAGAGGAGGAAGAGGGATGGAGGAGCCGCCTTGTGCAAAGTCCCGGGAGAGGGTTGTGTTTTTCAGCCCACTGCTGATCGCTTTTAACACCGAGCTGCTGCAATTTCGCCTCCCGTGCCCCGCGGGGCGCGGAGCGGGCGCGCAGCCCCACGACCCGGACCCACTTTGGGGGCCTGGAAGCGAAGATACCCCCACATATTCCCCCTCATCCTCACCCCACGCACTGAGCTTCAAAGGCAGAAATCGGCGCAGAGGACACGGTCCCCACCCGGGCCTTTCCCCGCCTCACCCCGCAAAAAACGCGTGGAAAGAGTAAATGAAGTTAATGAAGAAAATTAGCAGCGATTAGTGACAGCGCCGGGGTCCGGCAGAGCTGCTGCTCCGGCCAGGAAAGTGCCTGGTGACAATTACAAAGATACCCCGCGCATAAACAAAAGATATCAGCCCCTAGAATGATATTAAACAGTATAAAATTAACCGAAAGTTGTAATAAGTCAGGGATTAAAAAGGACCTGGCATTAATTCGTGGGTCTGAAGAGAGCCCAGCAGAAGGGGGAGAGAGGTGTGCCGAACCTTTAATTAATATTTGGCTGGAACATACCTTATTCATAATATTCATTGATGTAGTTACTCCACAAACAGACAGGGATAATTTGTTTAGATAGATAAAAATAACCTTCAGGTGAGATTTTAAATACAAAACCAATCTATCCCTTGCATCTAGTCTGGCACTTAAACAGCAAACCTTTCAATGGGCTTTTTTCTCATATTAATATATTTTTTTTAATCCGAACATGAATGACAAGTACTGCTTTCCTACAACGCCGGGTGTTTTATTATAAAATTCTCCTGAAATGCTGTAAACTTTCAGATAAAGCTGAGAGGCAGGAGGCTGTTGAGTAGATGAGATTATTGATAGTTATTGAAAGTATCCAAATAGGATTTAGAAATCGGGCTCCTGCGCCTTTAATAGAATTCCAGATAATCTTTTATCACAACAAGACACCCATAGAATTATTTAAACAGATTGGACTATTCCAGCAGCAAATTTCAATTATTCTAATGCTTTAATAAATGTGTTGTGTGTGTATTAAATTCAAGCTTCTTAATCCAAATTTTACGATTTAACTGCTCTGATTTTTCATTACAGCTACACCCACATAGAGCAATTTACTCCTTTTTTTGTTTGGGTTTTTTTTTTTTTTTTCCTTTATCCTAGAGAAACTGATGCCTAAACGAATCGGGCCCTCAAATAAAATACAAAATAAAAACTGACTTAAAAGTGAGTTCCGTACTCCCCAAACAAGAGAAATAAATAGAAGGCTCTGCAAGCCCCTGTCAGGAGTACGGGAGAGGAGAGCTCAGGTAGGGAAGATGATGGGAAGAAGGAAAAAGAAAAAAGAAAAAAGAAAAAAAAAAAAGAAAAATAAAAAAAGAGAGAAAAATCAAAAAGCAAGAAAATTAAGAGCAGAGGATTGAATTGATGGGATCTGGGGGCTTTGTGGCTGGAACCTTTTGTTTCAATATTTATTTCCTCAGAGGTTAATACCTTTTTTTTTTCTTTTTAAACGTAACAGCAGGTGAGAGGGAAAAGCGTGGCCTTCAAAATCTGTCAGCATCAAACCAACTAAAGGAACAGGATTATCAAACAGTGGGAGAGAAACAATATTTTAAATTATCATTAAATTATGGAGACAAGCTCTCGAAAGGAGGAGGGCACAAAACGGATCAGCGGCTTCCCCTGCACACACACACGCACGCGGAGATGCTCTCACGCGTTCCTCTTTCTTGCCATAAAGGAAAAAAAAAATAAATAAC